>NC_051320.1:34331966-35581966 GCF_015220235.1 Choloepus didactylus | reverse complement strand
TGAAGAAATTCATCCTTATTTTATTATTCTATTGTATAATTATTTTATTTTTTATTTTTGTATTTTAAATCTCTGATACATTTGGTGTCACTGTGAAATGAAGTCCATATTCTTCTTTTTCCAAATGGCTACCCTTTGTTCCAACACCATTTTTGAAAGTTCATTTTTTTCCTGGCTGATTTACAACGTCACCTTTGTCGTATAAAATAATGTACTTTAAGGGGCAAAAGTTCATTCAAAACATTTCTAGAATCAGCACTAGATGTTGTTTTTAATATTTGACAGAGACTGTCTGCATTTCAAATAATGTCAATTCAAACTCATTCTTCAATTCGGCTACAGTTATTTCATGCTAGGTGTCATCTAAATGCAAATAGATTCAAAATAGAAGTAAAATTTCCAAGACACTATCATATATCAGACTACAAGGATGTATAAGTCATGAACTATACAATTAGAAGTTTATGATCTAATGGGAGGGACAGACATATAAAGAGATTATTTCAACATATTTTTCAATTTGACAGTTATTATGAATCTGTACACAGCATCTGCAGAGATACATATGTGGATTTGGATTTTTCAAAAACAAGATGCAAGGAAACTATGAAGGCAAGGCTAAACAATTACACTGATTTTATTAGTCTTGCTTACCCTAATTCTTACTGTCAAAGTAGCTCTAGAAGACTAGCAAATCAAGCTGAGCAGATGAGGAATAATAAGCAAATAAGGAGAGAGAAAATTACTTGCGTGGAAGACAGAGTGCAAGGCTAATGGAATCTCTGAGCTCTGGTGAGGAAGGAACTCTGAATTTAATACTAAGAATTTTCGTACTTTTTAGAGTCATTCTTAACAGAGAAACTGAATTTTTTCCATATGCAGCATCTGAAAATTTTCCCACTTAGGCAGAGCTTTCATCCCTTTGGTGAGTTGTTACTCCCGGGGCCAACCCTGGCCGGCTTAGATAGAATGCCTGTTAGCTATGTGGCCAGGTGGATTTGCTTTCTGCCTGAGGTTTTAACTTTTAATGGTTTTTTTTTCCCTCCGGGTTCAGAAGGATGTTCAATACTGGAAAAAGTATAGTTTTAATTTTCTAGAAAGAAAGTTAATTAAGCATCAAGTTTTTATTCCTTCCTGTTTGGCATTTGAGTGATTGGAAGAACATTTCCTCATCTGTCAGGTGCTGAGAAAACTAGAGGATGGACTCTTAGGGTGACAGTGTGTAAGCCTGTATCCTCTTCATAGAAGCCATCAGGAAGAGCTGCAGGTAAATGTGTTTCTGCTTCTGACTAACTTTGTATGTTGGAATGCTGCTCTGGAGAGGGAGGTGAAAGGCAGGATGGCTGAATAGAGATCTTAGCCAACCACCTTATGTAAGAAATAGTGAGCCATTTCTCAACAAACACCATTTTGAAGTCCTGCAAGGAAACTATTCATGGGGAGTGCTATTATCTGACATTCATATATCATATATATGATATATGAATTGATATATCAAATTCATATATCAGTTTGATTCACATCTGCATCCTGGGTTTGGTCTGCTGTATTTAGAGATTTAATTTCAAAAGATACCACTTTTACCTGCCCTTTTGGAGTCTGGTTGGTGTGTTCATACCACCTTCCAGATGGAGCTGTATTTGGATTCTTGGAATTATTTGCTTCCTTAAAGCCTGGTAAAAGGGAATATTTGCAAATATATCATGGGGGCATGGAAAAGACTAGAATCAGAGATGGAAAGAAAAATAAAATTGACCATCTAGCTACAAAAATAAGACATCTACCTTTATTTTTAAAATTCATTTCATTGAGATATATTCACATACCATGCAATCATACAAAACAAAGCGTACATTCAGTTGTTCACAGTACCATTATAGTTGTGCATTCATCACCAAAATCAATCCCTGATACCTTCAATACCACACACACAAAAATAACAAGAATAATAATTAAAGTGAAAAAGAGCAATTAAAGTAAAAAAGAACACTGGGTGCCTTGTTTGTTTGTTTGTTTGTTTTTTGCCTTCCCCCATTTTTCTACTCATCCATCCATAAACTAGACAAAGGGGAGTGTGGTCCATATGGCTTTCCCAATCACATTGTCACCCCTCATAAGCTACATTTTTATACAATTGTCTTCAAGATTCATGGGTTCTGGGTTGTAGTTTGATAGTTTCAGGTATTTGCTGCTAGCTACTCCAATTCTTTAGAACCTAAAAAGGGTTGTCTAAATTGTGCGTAAGAGTGCCCACCAGAGTGACCTCTCAGCTCCTTTTGGAATCTCTCTGCCACTGTAGCTTATTTCATTTCCTTTTACATTCCCCTTTTGGTCAAGAAGATGTTCTCCATCCCATGATGCCGGGTCTAGATTCCTCCCCAGGAATCATATTCCACGTTACCAGGGAGATGCACTCCCCTGGGTAAGAAATTTACTTTTTTAAATCATATTTTAAAATTGTAGAATATAACATACATACATATATATATATACATGTGATAACTTTCCAAGTGCAATTTAACAAGCAGTTAGAGAACAAATTTCAAAGAATGTTATGGGTTACAGCTCCACAGTCTCAGTTATTTCCTTATTGTGAAATATAGCATATATACAAAAAGGTGGTAACTTTCAAATTACAATTTAACAAGTAGCTATAGAACAAATTTCAAAGGATGCTTTGGGTTACCATTCCACCATTTCAGTTCTTTCCTTCTAGCTATTCTAATATCCTAGCAACTAAGAAGAAGAAAATTATATGGAGATTCAGTATTCATAATCCTTTGTTAAATTCTCATCAGAGGAGGAATGGAGACCTATTGTTCCTCAAGGGCCTCCAAATCAACTAATTCTTCTTGATAATCTGACTCCTCATATAGTCAAAGTATAACCATGTCACATAAATAAGGCACAAGTTTTGAGTACTTACCTTCCACTAGGCCTGGTGGGCTTAATATATACATTACTTAATTAGATTTAATCCTCATGTCAACCTTGTAAGATAGGCACTCTTATCCTCATTTTACAGAAGTAGAATCTAAGGGCTAGCAGAGTTGAAGAAACCGTAAAAATTCTTAATGAAAGAATTTGTTAAATTCTTAACAAAGCTACTAAAATTTGAACCTAGGTCTATCTGATTCCAAAGCACCTTCCCTTAGTTACTCTGCTTTATTGGTAGAAACCTAAAAAATGTTTTGGATTTGGAACTTTATTTTTAAAACTTAACATATAGGTTAGGAATTTGACGTGGAATCTTGGGGAAGAATGAGAAGACATCATGATCGATAATTTGAAGTCTAGATACCAGTTTTTATGGTAAATATATGGATAATAAGGTATTTTTAGCTCCCTGTCTATGAACTAATGAATGGGCTATAAAGTTTTTGCCTGATAAATTAGTATTTATACATATGCAGACATAGACATATATATAAATTCCTTAGCTGATTGATGGGATGGTTGTATGCCTTAAGTAAAGGAACTCAGTACCCAATTTCCTATAGGATCAATGTTATACATCATGCTTAGGTAATAAGACCAGTCCACAAAAGCCCACAATTCTGTCTTTTTTGTTCACAGTCATATCCCCAGACTCATGAATGGTGTCTAGAACATAGTAGACAATCGAAAATATTTTAGTGAATAAATTGACAAATGAGCGAAAGAAACTGAGGTAGTAATGCTAATTACATTAAGGGTTTAATTGTTAGTTAAGTAATTGCTTATACTGGAAAATACAGACAGCATTCTAACCTGGGAAGGCAGTAACTTATTTCTCCTCTCCCTTTCCTTGAATACAAAGGTATGAACTGGGACCCTGCATCCAGTCACTTTATTTTCTGCAGTTTGGGAAGAGGTTTCCAGCAGGTCTGGAATCACTGCATTAGGACGAAGGGCTGGGAAGGGGACTCTGAGGGTTGGGAGTGTAGGTTTTAGGGAGAGGATCATGGAGAGGTACAGGGGTGTAGTGGTGGGAATGTGAGAATAGGTTAGTGTGGGGAAGAAAGGTAGGGACAATATCCGCACGGAGGGCAGAGTAGAAAGAACTTTTCCTGCAGCCTGGCTGGGGTGGCCCTTAGCACATAAGAATTGTATGTAAATTAGGTTGTAAAGTATTTGTGTGTTTCTGTGTGTGCAATGAAAAACACTTTTTTTTTTTTTTTGGTAGATTCATCATAGAAATCAGTCTCATTATTTTATACCATGGCAAAAGCATGCGCATTCAAATTTCACATCCCAAAGCATTTGTAAGAAGCAATATTCAAGAGACAAGATCAGCTACATTGGACTATTAACAGAATTTGTGAGTCAGGTCATTGTATTTAACATAAAACTGAGGGAAATATAGATCTTAGTCCATATTTGATTCATGCTGATTCCTTGAGAAGACCTCTATATAGGCAAAGGATGGGTTGTCAAGCAAAGAAAGTCCAAGGTAACAAAATATCTGTAGAGAAGAGCTAGGAGGTGGGCTCAGTTTTCTTTTTGCATTATCAGCTACTGATTCCAAAAAAATATTAGAAACTCTGGAAGAAGTGGAAGATATTTCATTTCATCCCCAATTCAGGTTTTCCCACAAAACCTGAGCTCACTAAAATTTGCATTAATATTCCCTACTATTGCATCAACAAAATTCAGTTATTGAGGTCTTTGTTAAAATCCTCTTTTGGCTAATACCCAAGTCATTTCTTGGTAGAGAGTTTGTTGTTGGGGAGCAAAGGAAATTGGATATGGAAGGAGAAGCCATTGGAGAAGTAAGAAGTTGGATGGAGAGGTGGGGGGAAAGAGAGAGAGAGTGAGAGAAATGATTTTTTATACTCATTGATCAGAATTGCAAAGATGAAGATTTCATTTATGATCACTCATCATTTGAGGTTGTCTATATCTGACTTTTTAATAGAAATTCAGCAATCTTGTCTTTTCAAATAGTCATACCTTAGAGAATGAAAAGTGAAGCTATTTACAGATTATTTTCCTTGAAGTTTATGGCTCTCCATCTATTCCTTAATCTCCTCTTCAGAATAACCTAAATATTGTCATCTCTCCAGTTTTTCCAAGCATTCTCATCCAAGTATGGACTTTAGATGTACCCAGGCTTCTTTATTGTGAGGTGTATATTCTCATCCACTTGTTTTCCTTTGGGCCATTTCACTTTCAACTCTTTAAAAACGCCTAATTATTTACCCAACTATATTCCACATTTTCTATTAACAAAGCAGTAGCTTTAATTAAATCTCAAACTTGCATCTATGAAATTAGGACATTTAGATATAAAAATAAAACAGAACAATTAAATCATGATATTATGCTTCACTAATAATGATGAGCCAATGAAATAACACATGAAAATTCTTATGGTACCTGGCATGTGGAAGGCACACTCTGCGTGTGTGTGTGTGTGTGTGTGTGTGTGTGTCTGCCTGTTTTCTTGTGAAGTGAGGAGCAAGATGCCCTAGTGGTTAGGTGCCTGATCTCTAGAGCTGCCCTACCCTGATTCAAACCCAGGCACATCACCTATTCATTGTACAAATTTGAGCAAACCTTCTTAACCATTTTGTGTCTTGGTTTCTTCATGTACAAAATTGGGCTAATAGTTATGAGGATTGAATGGGAGAATTCAGAGTAAACCCCATAGAACAGCACACCTGGCATGTCATAAGTGCTTAGTAAATATTAGTTATTTTTATCATTTAACAAGCAACTCACCCTTCTTCATACCTTACGGTATACTATAGGAAGCAGTGAAATGGGTGGTTGTTTCTACCATGATATCCCACCTCCTACACACACACACACACACACACACACACAATTTTGATTCTTCACTAGCTCTGGATGATGGGGTCTGGACAGCTTTGTAGTCATCTGGTCACTCTCTGTGGGAAGGAGGCCCTGGCTATGAGTTCTTCCCAATTTGAAGGACCTCAGGGAGACTAGATGGGTGAAATAAGAGTTTCAGCTTACTTTTGGGTGTCTTCAAGGGTATTTTGATAGAAATTTCCAACTTAGGAAAGAGGTGAGCAATCATCTGTACATTCTTGGAAAGTACCCAATATTTTCAGGGCCTGTTGGGTCAAGATTTTGTCCGGAGATGAACTCAACTTTCTCAGTCATTGTAAGGATAACGGTGATCTTCCTTGCTGCCATGACCTATTTCTATTATCAAGTAGGTAACTTCTCCTACTAAGTTGCATTCTTACCCGTCTCGGTAAGAATTTCACTGAAATTCTTTTATGGTAATAATGAGGCCCACACATGAAAAATGTTAAAAGACCTAGCAAAAAAATTGCAAAGAACTATAAATTATGTCTTTATTGGTAAACATGTCATTAAAGTGACAACTAAGCTGCCACTTGGAAGTCAGTTTTTCTTTTTTGAATAAATCTTTCATAGTTAAAGACTTTTTTTAAAATTCAGAATATAGCATAGTTTCCATACGGAACAGAAATATATTGAAAAATAAAACATGTATCTACTTTTGAGTATGGTACACTGGAGAGAGGAAGATAGAACTCAAGGACAGAAGATCTGGATTAGAGGTTGGGTCCCCACATATAAACATGAGCTAAACATTGCCTACTCTGTTTGGAGGATTAAATAATTTGATTTATATGGAATTACTTTGTATACTATTAAAAGTAAATAAAAATGTAAATTATTGGCTATATCATGAGGAGGTGTGGACACTATTTTGACTCTTGAATATTTGCCACATGCTCAACAGAAGAATTCACTTAGCTTTTTAAAATGTACCTTAAATGAGAATAGTTACAAATGCTTGTGTAAAATATTTGACAGTTCTGGCAATGTATAGCTCCAACCTTAGATGCAAGTGAATTTATATTTTATAATTACTCTCTTGAGAAGAAATGTCTTTAAAGAAAATGTGGTAAATAATACCTGAAACATCAAGAGAGTTCTATTTGTTTGATCAAATACATGCAATTTGTGCCTTTTATCATTGGGGGTTATAGTTTTCAGGTCTATGCATGGCATCACTGAAGGAAAATGACTCCTTTAGTAAGAGTAAGTCAAAACCAAAGAAAAGTCATTGCCTTCTATAGTATAAAAAGGGATTAATCATAATTAGAAGGAAATGAAGTTGGACCCTTGAGGAAATCAACGCCCTGATAAGAATGTGAGTCACGGACCTCATGGAGGAGGCCTCATGCGATCCGAGGTTGCGAACATCTGGGTACTCTGGCTGGCCAAGCCTGGGTAACTTTTCCAATAACTTTTCAAGCCCGTTCCCCATTAAGAGCACTCAGATTGGAAGCTCAGCTTCCAGGAAAGAGGGCAGCAATTGCTCCTAAGTAGAATTACAGGGCAAGAGAACTTGCGAGATACCTATGTAATTCATGCTGTCTTTTTGGTAGGGATGGGGGAAAACCTCTGGGACCCCAGCTGGTGGCGTGATCTCTCATTCTAGCTACATCCTAGGAGAAAATGCAGCTTGGGAAAGTGGAATGACCAGTCCACCTTCCTCCCTTCAAAACTCCTGCCCCAGAGCAGCTGCTGCTCCACCTAAAATCATAGGCTCGCCTCAATCTCGGGGGTCATTTCTGTTTCTGGTTGGGGAGGGGACTTACGAAATTCTAGGCCCAAAGACCGGCCTTACCTTAACCTTCCTGTGGTCAGCCTTTGATTTGATTCCCGTAGTCTAGCTCTTGGCAACTTCCTGTGGACTCACTTCAGTTGCTGAATCTCTGTCATATCCCATCTGTCTTTGTCCTTATTCCTTTCTAGTACTGCAACCCTGCCATGCCCCAGCTCAGCCCTCCCAGGGCCTGGAATGCAGGCTCTGAATCAGTCACCAGGACACCTACCTGCTGTCTACTGGGCTGCTCTCCCACAGCAAGACTTCCTCGTCTCATAGTTCGCTGTGCTGCCATCTTTGGCTGCCATCTCGACTCTGAGGTCAGAGACTGTTTCAGCATTGTATCTCCAGGGCCCAGCGCACAGTCCCTGGCACATACCAAGGGTTCAAGAACTGTTTTTTGCTGTTGCTATCTGCTCTGGTCACATTGCTGCCGTGACTAATCCATCTTATCTGGTTATGGTTGTCCAAGGTCTGACCCTCCCTCTGTTGAATGATTCCAATACCGACATGCAGAATTTAGCTGGAGTACCATGCCATTATTATTCATAGGAATATCTAGCACTTTTCATCATCAAAATGTCTTCCAATTTTAGTTAATTAATCAACCACAGATTTGTGTGGAGGTGACTAAAAAATCTGATGTGTGATGATAAATCATTGCAAAGTAACATGACAGTTTTAAATAGGAAAAAGATAAATGCAAAGATAATTTCAAGATGAACTATCGTAAGCATGTCAAACTGAGAAGTATGTGGTCTTTCTTATAGATTTTCAAGTTAATTTTGCAAAAAAGTCAAGGACACCTGGGTTCATTCTTGAATCCACCAATTACTGCCTGAGTATCACAGGCAGTTTTGTTAACTGAAGTCTCTCATTTCTCTTTAGTGGAAATAATGGAAGTAATGATAGTGTCGACATCTGAAAGCTGTGGAGAATAAACAAAATGACAAGGGGGAGCACACAGCATGGTGCTTGGTGTAAAGTAAGGGCTCAATAAACATAAGTATGTAATTCATGAAGCTACAGCTCACCTCAGAAATGTGAAAATGTGAATGTTTTTCAGCTGTTTGCAAGTTTTTCCCAAACAGTGCTAGAAGGCAGTTAAAAAAACAAAAACAAAAACAAAAACAGTGGGAAGGCCTTAGAACCAGAGGAATTTGGACTTTTTCTTATTTGATGGGTGGACTAGGGCAAGACAGTTCAGCTGACCAGATCACCCAGGAGGCACGATTCTCAAGGAATACAAAGGGAATGGAGGAGATTGCTTAGTATCCGGGCATCTCAATTTCCTTATCTGAAGAATATGTATATAAATAATTGCCTTTCAGGGGCTTCACTGAGGCAATGCTTACAAAGCTCAGTGCCTAGCACATGGGCAGTACTTGGTAAGTAGTTATTATTTGAGGAAAATAAAAATATATGTGCTTTAGTTTTCTCCGGCTGCTTTAACAAATTACCACAAATGTGGTGGCTTAGTACAAGAGAAATTTATTCATTCACTCATAGTTCTGGAAGCTGGAAGTCTGAAATCTAGTTGTCAGCTGGGACATGCTGTCTCTGAAGGCTCCATGGAGAAGCTTCCTGGCCTCTTCCAGCTTCAGGTGACCCCAGGTGACCTTGTGGCAGCTGAAGCCCATTCTCTGCCTTTGTCTTCGCAGGGGTGTCTTCTTCCTGTGTGTCTCCATCTCCCTCTAGTTTTTCTTATAAAGGCACCAGTACTTGGATTTAGAGCCCACCCTAATCCAGAATGACCTCCTCTTAACTTAATCACATCTGCAAAGACTAGTTCCAAATACAGTCACATTCTGAGGTTCCAGGTGGGCATGAGTTTTGGAGGGGAGGGGCACTGTTTAACTTGGTACAGTGTGTAATGCTTAATACTGTTTTTAGAGTTAGATTTAAAGTTACTTTTAGTTAATGAATGTTGAAATATGCCTAACTTAGTTTTGAAATAAAACCCTAGCATTTAGATCTATGGAGACCTAGAAAAAATTTCCACTCTATAAAAAAGGCAAAATAATTTTCAGAAAAAGAATATATATACACACATACACACACACACCCAAATATATACATATATATATATATATATATATTTTAAACCAGTTTTCTTTTTTTTCTGAGTTTTCAGAAGTCTACTTCACATGAATCTCACTCTATTGATGCACAGATTAGCTTTCTTTGTTCTATTTTGGATCTTTCCAAAGCAAAACTCCTCTAACTTAATATCTTATCTTTATATCTGTATTTCTTTCTGACAGCCCCCTTACCGTCTTCCATTTTAGTTTTCATTTCATTTTCCTCTGTTTTGTTTTCATTCTCTGCATCCCCAATTGCCATGTCTCTCCCCACTTAGATCTCCCAGGTCTGAAATGTACCCCAGGGTCAGAAGAGGTCAGGACAGACCAGTGCCATCACATGGGTGACTGCAGGAGGATTGGAAGGAGCTGCATCAAAGTTCCAGATGGGTCTATAGCCAGGTAGCTGGGACACATTATACCTGAGACACCTAGTGTCATCCCACCCTCCTCCCAATTCCCTATGAAGTCCTCGTTCCAAGGCCACTACATACAGCTGTGCAGGTTGTTCACTGCACAAGGGCACTGGCTGAAGAGGTGATGGAGGATAATTGCAGGCTGTGTGCCACTCACTGAACTGTACTCTACGGTGTGATGCTATGTCCGCTGGGAGGAGGGACTGCTTTTATCTAATTCATACAACAATATCACTTGGCATAGCAGAGACCCTGCCTCCTTTTTGGGAATTCTTAGAAATTCACACAAAGTGGAAAGAATTATGTAGACTGGTTACTATTTAAAATATGTGCCTTCCCCACCTCTGCTCTGTTGCCATTCCCCTTGCTTGGAAGGCCTTTCCTTCACCTCTTCCCCCACTTCCCATGTATGCTATCCAAATCTAACCCAAACTGCAGTGCTTATCTCAGACACCATATTTATGAAATGTTTGTCTCCTTGTAGCAGACACAACTAAGATTAGCCTCCCCTTAAGTGCAGGTGGATCTTGTGATTTGTTCTGTGATTTAGCTGATAGAGTATGAGAGAAGTGATGGGATAGTCACTCCTGTGGTTACAGTAAAGTTTATAAAGCTCTGTCTTAGCCAACTGGAGAGATTCCCCTGCTGGTCTTGAAGCACTGAGCTGCTGTGTTGTGATGGTCCATGAGGAGGGTCACGTGCAGGGCCCTGTGAGCAGCCTCTAGGAGCTGAGGGCAGCCCCAGGCGGACAGCCAGGAAGAAAATGGGGACTTCAGTACTACAGCTGCAAGGAACTGAATTCTTCCGACTACCGCATGACCTTGGAAAGGACCTTGAGCTCCAGATGATAAGGTAGCCCAGCCAACACCTAGATTTCAGACTCATAGGTTCCTGAACAGAGGACCCAGCAAAGCCAACCATAGAAACTGTGAGATAATAAGTGGGTGTTGTTTGAAGCTGCAGGGTTTGTGGTAATCCATTATAAAGCAATAGAAAATTAATGTGCATCTTCTTGACTGCATGGAGTACACAAGCAAGTTGCTAACTATCCTCGTGGTGTGTTACATTATTGTTTTAATTTTTACATTATTGTTTTAATTTTTTTTACACTTTTACACAGTATCTATTATACAGCATTGTTATCGATTGTTAATGTCTCTGTTTATTGAAGCTGGTTTAATGATCCCAGGTTATTTACAAACATCTAGGCAGAGAAGGAAGACGTGAAACAATGCAGAGAAGGCAAGAAAACCACTTGGCCAGGGAACACGTGAAAGTCTCAGCCTTTGTCCCACTCTGAATGGCTGGACACTACCGGGTGTCTTTTACTATAGTCATTAAGTCCACCAGAAAATGAAAGGATTATATGTCATTGTGTCTGTTGTGAGAAAGGAGAGAGTGAAAAGGAATATTTTATTAGTTTATAAAGAAATATAAGGTGGAAAGAAAGTCTTACAAGATCAGCAAAGAATTTTTCATTTATTCGAAGAATGTTCAGTATTGACATGAAGTTCCTTTAGAAGAAAGGCACAGAATTTTTGATTTTGTGTATCAGAAAATTTGGAAGAACTCTCAGATTTTGTCCAAATCAACATCTTCATTCTTTGTACTGAAACCAAGCACACAAAATTCACCTTCACATAACATTTTTGAAAGCTTGAAGTGGGTATTCTTACCATTTAGTATTTTAAATATTCAAACTCCTTTTCATCTAGTGTATGAGCCCATCATTTTCCAAGTTTTCTTTTTGAACATTATGGCCTCAATAAATGAACCTATTTCATTGCCATCAAGAGAAAAAAAAGCTTATTAAACTCAGAACCAGAAAGATCATGAATAGTTATTCATATAAGCTAAATCTGCAAGGCAATTAGAAGAGCAATTCACTTTTATTTTTTACTGTATCTACAAAATTCCTCCTCTGACTGCTTTTATAGGTCTATGCTTCCAAGTATGAAAAATAGAAATAACCTGATTTTCAACTGTAAAATGATAAAGAGAAGAGTGGCCTACAAAAATCAAAGATCTCTAATCAAGTTTATTATTCCAAGGTACAGCTATTTATCTTTTTAATTTTTTTAACTCTTTCTCTTCCTAATGCATCCTTTAGGAATAAAATAACCCTGTTGGGAGATCTAAGCCATTCTGATTTGGAGCCATTCATTGAGCTGATCCTTGGTCAAGCTGGGAAATTGGCAAAGCTTATATCTAGCCTCCTTGCGGAGCCACTTTTCCTCTTCCGTTCACCTCTACTGCTCTCACACTGCTTGGGTCCCCCTTTGATGGGAAATACCTGGTTCTTCTCCTAGTTAGTGCCCCACTTCAAGAGTTTCCTCCCTCCCTATCTAAAGTTATTTGTGTCTGGTCTTGTTTCCTCAGCATTTTATTAGGTGGTAGGCTAGCAACACATACAAGGAAGTTTGTGCTGAGGACTTAATGGCTTTTTTTCTACTGAAAGGTAGTAATTTTTTTTTATTTCAGATGGCATTTTAGAGTTTGCAAAGTGTTTTCTCTTGTGGCTCTTTTGTCACTCACAGTAAACTAGCAAGCAGATATCCCCCACCACCACCCCGTTTTTCAGAGGAAGAGACTGAGAGGTGAAATGACTTGACCAAGGTTACATAAGTAATAAGGAGAGAATCCAGGTCTTTCCCTGATACTGCAGCTGCCCTGGCCACAAGTGAGTGGTTATCAGGCTGTTGACTAGCCAGGATGCCTCTGCTCTCCTCCAAGTGGTCTGTCCAGGAGGCTAACTCAGGCTTATTCACATTGTCATCGCAGGGATTCCACTGGAGTCAAAAAAGAGCAAGGCCCAGGGTGCAAGTGCTTTTTAAGTCTTTGTTCATCTCATACTTGCTAATGTCCCATTGGCCAAAGCAGTCAAGTACCAAGACCAGATTCAGAGTGGAGAAAAAACTTCACTTCTTAATGGGAGGAGAAACAAAGTTGCATTGCAAGAGGCATACTTAAAGGGGTGGGATTATTGAGGTCATCTTTGCAAACAATTTACCACAGATAGTGAAAATTGATATATTGTTACTCAAGTCCCAGAGAATTTCAAATGCCAAATGTCCCCAAAATAAAAATAGCACAGAGGAACAGAGTAGAAGATTCTAAATTAACTGAAGCATTTATTCTAAACATTGAGTAAATATAAATTTAAGTAAATGTTTTCTTGAACATTGCTATATTCATATCTTGTTTTTATCCAAACTAGTTTTATCTATTAGGGAAGATTATATTAAACATCGTTTAAGTATTTAAACTCTGAGGCACACCAGGCCATGAATTGTGTGAATTTGCACAAAATGAAAGTTTACGTAAATGACTAAACATAATTCTTATCCTAGAATATTTTATCATAACTATGAAACATCATATTAAAGTGTGACCAGAGTGCTTGAGTGAACTGGAAACATGTCCCAAGTTCAGTGTTCTGACTGCAAAATGAGCAGTATTTATTCTTAAAAATTTCACTCCAGTAATGAGGCACATTAATTCCAAGCAGGGATTCAGTTATTGCTCTGAATTTAATCTGATCTTTTAACTCTCCTCTGCCCATAAAAAAATTCATGGACTGGGGTTCTATGTATTCCATGTTTCTGGTGAGCTTACCTTGTTTCTAATTTGAGATATATTTAAAAACAAAACAGCCAGGGGAAATGCTTGATCGTGATATAAAGTAAAGTACATGAACAAAGAGAGCTCATTAAAGTCAGAAAACACCTTATGTGAAATTTTATGAGCATGTCTGCCTGACTCTACTGTTTTGACAGTCTACCTACCTTAAAATTAAAACATTGCAAAAATACTCCTTTCTTCCCTTGTACCTCCCAAGCTCTGACATCACCCATTTCTGTATCTGTTTTTCTCTCCTCTTCTGATTGCTCCACACAACAAAACTCATTCCAGTTTGATTATTCATTACTTCCACTCATGGGTCCCACAAGCCTGCCCTTTCACCAACCTCTTCCATGGTTTCTTATATAACTTCTAGTTCACTACTAGAAACTTTCCTCTATCTTCAGGCTTTATTCCACCAATGGAAGCATGGCTTACTCAAACCCATTAATCATGAAAGCCTTCTTTCATGACTTACCTGAACTCAGAAAGGCTCAGCCTGTTTTCTGCATCCCAATGCCTTTTCCAGGACAATTGTTCTCTGCCATTGCTGCACTTGGACATCGTGTCCCTGCTATCTGCTCACATGACCCTCTTCAAAGGTCTTCTCAAAGTCTCCTGCAAACTCATTAACGACTTTAATAGCCATTTTGAACCTGACGTGCTAAATCAGAGTCCCTCATTCCGTACACTGCCAGTGACTTTATTTTCCAGTCTCTAAGACTGCCCAACATCACTCAGATTTTGCCATTGTCAACCCGACTCCATCTCCCAGATTGCTTAACTTGTTTTTACTCTCTTCAATCACAATCTCCTTACCTGACATTTCTTTACATTGGTGAAATTGTGTTGTTACCTACTTTGTGAAGGGACATTTTCTCTCTCCTATTTTGTCTGCTTTGGGCAGCATGGTGCAGTAGAAAGGGATGTTTCTTGCTCTTTTGCTGACTTAAGAGTGAGAGGAGCAGCCAGCACATAGCAGTTGGCTGAGCTTATATAAGATATCCAACTTCTTTGGGCTTCAGCTTCCTTTTTTGTACAATGGAAACGAAATAACCTGTTTCAGAATGGGAAGTAAATTCACAAGGAACTGAGTTGAAGTCCTGGTGAAGATTATTGCATATAAATCCTATGGAAGTTGTAGTTTTCTGTTATAAGAACAAAAGAAGCATTTTAAACAAAGTATTATAATAAGTAGTCTTCACATATACCAGAACAATGCAAGTTTGAAAGGATGACCTGTTTGTGGGCATGTGGACAAGTTCCAGGCAGTCTGATCAGCACAGCCTGGCTAGGATCTGCTATACAGCCCTTTGGTTAGTACTAAATGAGTTACTATTGGGAAAACACTTGGGCACATTGATTTCTTTACTTCCTGACCTTTCTGTGGTACCATTTCTCAGTATAAGGATTTCTACCAGCATCTGCTTTCTCTGATTTTGCCTCTGGGTCACAGAGTGTTGCTGGGGAAACTCATTCAATGGTGAAACAATTTATTCCTTTATAGATGCATGATACCTAATTTCAATTTGGCTTTCACCACTACTAGGCAGTTCCTTCTTTTTTTCTCTTATTTGTTTCATAGCTCACTCTTCCTGAGCTGTCATCTCACTCTTCTTAAACTCCTGGCCTCTTACCTCCTTCTTCATTCAGGCCAACTGATCCACTAAATTCAGTGTTTTTAACTGGACTTAGCAGCTTTCCCCATTGCGACTTTCCCATCATGAGATCTTTGTATCATTACTCTCCCCTTCTAGGAAGATCATAGATACAAATTGGAAACTTTTGCGTTTTTTAACCCTTTGTACATCCAGTTATTTCTCTGTCATATTTTTCTCCGCATTTCCATTTTTTGTGCTATCACCCAAGGTCAGGTCCTCATAATCTCATCCTGAAAGAATATCTTCCCTGGGTCCTAGTTGTTCCACATTCTTTTTGTCCTGTACATTTCCCTCATCCTAAACTTCTCCACAAATCCAAGTCTCTTGGCAAAATACCCTGTTCTGAGCCCAAATATTAAAGGCTCTGCTTACCTTCCATTATTGCATGGAACTGTGGGAAAGTCACCAAAGTTTTAATAAAGCACTAGGCCTATTGTGTAAATCTTCCTGAGAAAAAAACAAGGAGGAGGCAAGGCATGCTTTGCAAGAAATGAGAGGCATGAACTAATCTAGTTTCCAAATTTATATGTGGATCTGGGAATGTTTTCCTTTGTGTTTAATAGGATGGTTGAAGGAAGGAGGTATTTGGAAACAGAATCCACCTTTCCAGTTCTGAACACTTGAATTCAAGGTAGTTTTATGGAGGCTTTTGCTGTCCTCATGGCATAGGACTCCATGAAGCAATTGCTCTAAGGCTTCTGATACCAAGAAATGTTGACTACATTGGCATGCAAGATAAATAACTTCCTGAGGAGTTGTTGCCTTTTGTAACACATTTTATGATTAGGAAAACTTAAATAATTCTTCATTTTCTTTATTAATTTCCTAAAACTATTTCTTGCATGTCTATTACATGTCAAATACAGAGTCAGGTGACAAAACCGAAATGTGTATCAGGTCTCTTATTACCGAGCCTAGGTCTGCTATACCACAGTATGAG
Organism: Choloepus didactylus; assembly: GCF_015220235.1. Lineage (NCBI taxonomy): Eukaryota > Metazoa > Chordata > Mammalia > Pilosa > Megalonychidae > Choloepus > Choloepus didactylus. The sequence goes on along the minus strand of NC_051320.1, from coordinate 35,565,653 downwards.
ACCTTTTGCAAAACTCTAAGCACATGCCCAGGGTCAACACATTTTGCTCTATCTCACTGCAGAGTAACAAAATTATTCCTAATTCATAGAAATCAAAACTTTAAATCAAAGTAATCAGAATTGTATAGCCCTCATACTTACTCAGCGCAATTAATAGTTTTGATTCTCTTGCAATTATGGGATAGAACAAAGGACAACTCATCATTTAGCTCTATTCTTAACTGACTTCATTACAGAGATATTTCCACTGCTCTACATGTAGCAAAGGTATGAAAGCTTATTCATAAACATAGATTCTTATGAAATTTTGAGACCAGTTTCAGACAAATACAATTCAGTACCATGAGTATAAAATATTGAGCGCTCTCAAGGATACATACAATACAAACACGTGCAAATATAAGGTCTGTTCTCTGATTTCAAGGAGGTTACAGTCTGATTGGGCACAAAGGGCATATAAATAGTGAAACAATTAGTAAAACTTAGTACAATTACTATTACTAATCAAAATGGTATGGTATAAGCACAAGATCAATTAATGAAACCAAATACAGTACAAAAATAGAACAAGGTGGGATTGCAATCAGTAGTAAAAATGAACATTTCTCTAATAGTAAATTATGTTGGGGTACTGACTAAACATTTAGAAAAGAAGGGATAGCTCACTATACAAAAATAAATTCTAGGTGACATAAGATATAGAATTAAAACAATGAAATATAAAATTATTAAAATAAAAAATGGAAGAATAATTTTTGTAATTTTGAAGTATGATCTGAAAGCCTGAATAATGATACATATATATATATGACGAAACCCACTAAAATTGAAGGACAAGAAAAATATTTGCTAACATGTATGACAAAATTTCAATATTCTTAATAAAAAAAAAGTTCTTATAAGTAAAAAGAAAAAGGCCAATATACTGATAGAAATGAAATAATATGATTAGGCAATGTATTAAAGAAAAATATAAATGGCAAATAAGCATAGGTAAAGATGTTCAAGCTAACAAGCAAGCAGTGAAGCAAATAAAAACCATTGAATATCATTTTTAACTTCTTAGATTGAAAATTATGAACAAGTATTTATGATATTAATAGCTACATAATGTGGGAGGAATTTATTTAACCATAAGGGAAGGCAATATGGTAATCTGTATTGATATTTAAAATATGTGTGCCTTTTGACCCAGTGGTTTCACTTCTAGAAATGTATCCTTAAGAGATTCTTGGAAACAAGAATGATTTATATTCAAGAATGCTTATGGCAGCATTGTTTATAATTGGAAAAATCCCTTGAAAACAACAAGCAGTAGTGAAGTGGTTAAAACTCCGCTCTTTAGTCAAACTCCCTAGTTTTGAATTTTGGCTCCATTACTTTTGTCAGTGTGACTTTAGAGAAATTACTTAATCTCTCTGGTGTCATTTTTATCATCTATAAAGTGGGGATATTAAAAGTACCTACCTGAAAGATTTGTAAAAGTAACAAAAGACATAATACTTGTAAAGCTCTTAAAAGAAAGCCTGGAACTTAGTAAGCACTCAGTAATGTAAACTACTATTATTAAGAGATTGGCTAAAACCCACTGCCTGTTCATTTACTGTAACAGTGAACTAGGAAATTTGGAGCAACCCTTACCCTGAGAACAACTAGAAAAGTAGGACAAAACATAAAAAACCCATATATTTGAAGGCATGGGAGACCAACCAAGGCAGTGAAGAATTATAGGGCCAAAAACTAGGAGAAGAAGAAACCAAGAATGGTGGAATTTATTTGGGCCATTTTCCCCCTAAAGCAAGGAGCAGGCTCAGAGCCTACCAAGGAAGGTGGGGCTCTGATGAACACATGTATAATTGATTTGAGAACTAAAAGAGCTACACTCCAAGAGTGCGGAGCCTCCGTGGACCAGCTCACGGTGACTAATGCCAACTTCAGTGATCTCAGTTGCTAAATGGACTGAAATCATCTTGGATTGCTTGTGACTTCATTGTGCCTCAGTGCCTAGAAGAAAAGTTAAACCCTCTTTCAGGGAAGATTAAACCATTCTAGGCCTCAAATGGTTTCTAAACATTTTAATATTTAATGTCACATAAAAGAAGAAAGAAAACCCAGGTATATGAGGAAGCCAGGCAATTTAATCAAATTCCAAGAGAAATGATAAGTAATAGCTACAGATCAACAAAGGTCCAGGTATTTAATAAAGACAAGGACTTTAAAAACAATTGTGTTTAAAATAGTCAAGTAAATTAAAGCCAAGATTGAGAACAGCCACACATGGAGACACAAAATGAACCAAATCAAGATTCTAGAAAGGAAAAACATGCAAAAAATATTAAGAACTCATTGGATGTGTTTAACCACAGAATAGTCACAACTGAAGAATTAAATGGAAGACAGGCAAGAAAAAGATATTCCAGAATGAAGCACAGAAAGACTTAATGTTGTGAGGATGTAGAACTCCCTGAATTCTCCAATGCACCTACAAAAATCCCAGCTCCTAGGACTCCTCACATACTATGAGAATTAGATCTGTAGCCACTTTTCTATTTAATTTCTGTGACCTGAATAGGATACAATTTTCTTGTCTTGTCAAGAAGGCCAGAAGGTTACATCCCCATACAAGGAATCTAGGTTAAGTTCCCAAGGTGCAGGAGAACTGGAGCGGCTGTGCTATCTTCCCAGGTATTTACATTTCAAGGAGGAATGAGGGCTGGGAACTTGGAGACACTTCTAATCTGAGAAGAATCCCCAAGAAGTTTTTTGTCTATGTGCCATGAAAGTCATCCTTTTCAGGAGAGCCAGTATCTCCATCTACCATATTTCCAACTAGTTAGGAAATGGTAGCAGAATAGAGATATAGTTAAAAAATAAATGCGTAACATATAATTCAGTGTGTATACATATTATATGATATATAACATAAATATCATGTCTTAAATATGTAATATATCAATTAGTATACGGCATGTAAATATTTGTATTCCTTTAGAATATATATTATATATGCCTTTAAAAAATAAATGACTAATATATATTAGTATATATCTCGAGAATATATATATTGTATGCCTTCAAATATATAAAAATATTTTTATAAATATAAATATAATATACACTAGTTTCATTAAATATAGATTAAATGTGAATATAAATATATGTTGCCCTCTAGGAGGAACAGTTTATTGTCCCAGCAGCATATGAGAATGTCTTGTTATTGTCTTGTATTTTCTTTTAAAAAATATTGGAAAAATATTTTTCATTTTGACAGGTGAGAAAGTATGTCATTATAATGCCAATTATCAATCCTTTGGCTACTATTGAGGTCAAACTTTTTTTCATATCTTGGTTATTTGTCTTTTCAGATTAATTGCCTATTCAAATACATTGCCTAATCTAATATGCGAGTGTTTATATTTTGCTTAGTGATGTCTATGTTTCTAGCAGTGCTCTGATGATAATGCCAGGAAAAGTAAATATTCTCCCCAAGATAGACTTGCCTATTTCTAAGAAAATGGCTGTATACAGAACTTGCATTTGCATCCATTTATTTTTTTAAATTCATTTTTTTGAGATATATTCACATACCATGCAGTCATACAAAACAAAGCGTACATTCGATTGTTCACAGTACCATTACAAATTGTGCCTTCATCACCAAAATCAATCCCTGACACCTTCATTAGCACACACACAAAAATAACAAGAATAATAATTAAAGTGAAAAAGAGCAATTAAAGTAAAAAAGAACACTGGGTTCCTTTGTCTGTTTGTTTTTTTTCTTCCCCCATTTTTCTGCTCATCCATCCATAAACTAGACAAAGGGGAGTGTGGTCCATATGGCTTTCCCAATCACATTGTCACCCCTCATAAGCTATATTTTTATACAATCGTCTTCAAGATTCATGGGTTCTGGGTTGTAGTTTGACAGTTTCAGGTATTTACTGCTAGCTACTCCAATTCACTAGAACCTAAAATAGGTTGTCTATATTGTGCGTAAGAGTGCCCACCAGGGTGACCTCTTGGCTACTTTTGGAATGTCTCTGCCACTGTAGCTTATTTCATTTCCTTTCGCACCCCCCTTTTGGTCAAGAAAATGTTCTCCATCCCAGGATGCCGGGTCTAGATTCTTCCCCGGGAATCATATTCGATGTTGCCAGGGAGATTCACTCCCCTGGGTGTCTGATCCCACGTAGGGGGGAGGGCAGTGATTTCACCTTTCAAGTTGGCTTAGCTAGAGAGAGAGGGCCACATCTAAGCAACAAAGAGGCATTCGGGAGGAGGCTCTTAGGCACAATTATAGGCAGGCCTAGCCTCTCCTTTGCAGCAACACTCTTCCCAAGGGCAAGTCCTGTGGTAGAGGGCTCAGCCCATCAAACCACCAGTCCCGTATGTCTGTGAGCACATTAGCAACCATCGAGGTGGGGAAGCCCAATACCCCTGCATTCTCCACCAGCTCTTCAAGGGGGTACTGCATATTTTTTTCACTGTTTTTTTTTTTTTTTTAATAATTAACTCTTTTTTTTTTTTAAATCAACTATATAGGAAATAAAAAAAATAAAAAAATTTAAAAAAACATACAATAAAAAAACATTTCAAATAGACCATAACAAGGGAGTAAGTGAAAGACAACTAACCTAAGGTAACTACTTTACTTCCAACATGTTCCTACCCTACCCCAAGAAAGTAACCTAATATAGCAACATTTCTGTGAACTTGTTCCTGCTATACCCATCAGAAATTATCAGACCATAGTCATTCCTGGGCATTCCCAGAACATTAAATTTACCCACAATAGCTTATCTGTTCTTCTTGGATTATCGTTCCCCCTTCCTTAACTGCTCTCTATCACTAGTTCCCCTACATTCTACATTATAAACCATTTGCTTTACATTTTTCAATGTTCCCATTAGTGGTAGCATATAATATTTCTCTTTTTGTGCCTGGCTTATTTCGCTCAGCATCGTGTCTTCAAGGTTCATCCATGTTGTCATATGTTTCATGACATCGTTCCTTCTTCCGCGTAGTATTCCATCGTGTGTATATACCACATTTTATTTATCCACTCATCTGTTGAAGGACATTTGGGTTGTTTCCATCTCGTGGCAATTGTGAATAATGCTGCTATGAACATTGGCATGCAGATATCTGTTCATGTTACTGCTTTCAGATCTTCCAGGTATATACCAAGAAGTGCAATCACTGGATTGAAGGGTAACTCTGTATCTATTTTTCTAAGGAACTGCCAGACTAACTTCCAGAATGGCTGAACCATTATACAGTCCCACCAACAATGAATAAGAATTCCCGTTTCTCCACATCCCCTCCAGCATTTGTAGTTTCCTGTTTGTTTAATGGCAGCCATTCTAATTGGTGTGAGATGGTATCTCATTGTGGTCTTAATTTGCATCTCTCTAATAGCTAGTGAAGCTGAACATTTTTTCATGTGTTTCTTGGCCATTTGTATTTCCTCTTCAGAGAACTGTCTTTCCATATCTTTTGCCCATTTTATAATTGGGCTGTCTTTACTATTGTTGTTGAGTTGTAGGATTTCTTTATATATGCAAGATATCAGTCTTTTGTCAGATACATGGTTTCCAAATTTTTTTTCCCATTGATTTGGCTGCCTCTTCACTTTTTTGACAAATTCCTTTGAGGTACAGAAGGTTTTAAGTTTGAGGAGTTCCCATTTATCTATTTTTTCCTTTGTTGCTTGTGCTTGGGGTATAAAGTCTAGGAAGTGGCTGCCTAATACAAGGTCTTGAAGATGTCTCCCTACATTATCTTCTAGGAGTTTTATGGTACTGTCTTTTATTTTGAGATCTTTGATCCACTTTGAGTTAATTTTTATGTAGGGTGTGAGGTAGGGGTCCTTTTTCATTCTTTTGGATATGGATATCCAACTCTCCCAGCCCCATTTGTTGAAAAGACTGTTATGTCCCAGTTCAGTGGCTTTGGGGGCCTTATCAAAGATCAATCGGCCATAGATCTGGGGGTCTATCTGTGAATTCTCAATTCAATTCCATTGATCAATATGTCTATCTTTGTGCCAGTACCATGCTGTTTTGACAACTGTGGCTTTATAATAAGCTTCAAAGTCAGGGAGTGTAAGTCCTCCCACTTCGTTTTTCTTTTTTAGAGTGTCTTTAGCAATTCGAGGCATCTTCCCTTTCCAAATAAATTTGATAACTAGCTTTTCCAAGTCTGCGAAGTAGGTTGTGGGAATTTTGATTGGGATTGCATTGAATCTGTAGATGAGTTTGGGTAGAATTGACATCTTAATGACATTTAGCCTTCCTATCCATGAACATGGAATATTTTTCCATCTTTTAAGGTCCTCTTCTATTTCTTTTAGTAGAGTTATGTAGTTTTCTTTGTATAGGTCTTCTACATTTTTGGTTAAGTTTATTCCTAGGTACTTGGTTTTTTTAGTTGCTATTGAAAATGGTATCTTTTTCTTGAATGTCTCTTCAGTTTGTTCATTTCTAGCATATAGAAACATTACTGACTTATGTACATTAATCTTGTATCCCGCTACTTTGCTAAATTTGTTTATTAGCTCTAGTAGCTGTATCATTGATTTCTCAGTTTTCCAGATATAAGATCATATCATCCGCAAATAATGACAGTTTTACTTCTTCCTTTCCAATTTGGATGCCTTTTATTTCTTTGTCTTGCCGGATTGCCCTGGCTAGCACTTCCAGCACAATGTTGAATAACAGTGGTGATAGCAGGCATCCTTGTCTTGTTCCTGATCTTAGAGGGAAGGCTTTCAGTCTCTCACCATTGAGTACTATGCTGGCTGTGAGTTTTTCATATATGCTCTTTATCATATTGAGGAAGTTTCCTTCAATTCCTACCTTTTGAAATGTTTTTATCAAAAGGCAATGTTGGATTTTGTCAAATGCTTTTTCAGCATCTATTGAGATGATCATTTCATTTTTCTCTTTGGATTTGTTAATGTATTGAATAACATTGATTGATCTTCTTATGTTGAACTATCCTTGCATGCCTGGAATGAACCCCACTTGTTCATGGTGTATGATTTTTTTAATGTGTCTTTGGATTCAATTTGCAAGTATTTTGTTGAGAGAATTTTTGCATGTGTATTCATTAGGGAGATAGGCCTGTAGTTTTCCTTTTTTGTAGCATTTTGCCTGGCTTTGGTATTAGATTGATGTTAGCTTTGTAAAATGAGTTAGGTAGTTTTCCATTTTTTTCGGTGTTTTGAAAGAGTTTAAGTAAGATTGGTGTCAGTTCTTTTTGGAAAGTTTGGTAGATGAATTTCCCCTGTGAAGCCATCTGGCCCTGGGCATTTATTTGTGGGAAGCTTTTTGATGAGTAATTCGATCTCTTTGCTTGTGATTGGTTGCTTGAGGTCTTCTGTTTCTTCTCTGGTCAGTCTAGGTTGTTCATATGTTTCCAGGAAATTGTCCATTTCCTCTACATTATCCAGTTTGTTGCCATACAGTTGTTCATAGTATCCTCTTATAGTTTTTTTTAAATTTCTTCAGGATCTGCAGTAGTGTCACCTTTCTCATTCATTATTTTGTTTTATAGGTCTTCTCTCTTTATTATTTTGTCAGTCTAGCTAGGGGCTTGTCAATCTTGTTGATCTTCTCAAAGAACCAACTTTTGGTGTTATTTATCCTCTATTTTTTGTTCTCTATGTCATTTATTTCTGCTTTAATCCTTGTTATTTGTTTTCTTCTACTTGGTTTAGGATTGGTTTGCTGTTCATTTTCTAGCTTCTTCAGTTGATCCATTAGTTCTTTGATTTTGGCTCTTTCTTCCTTTGTAATATATGTGTTCAGTGCTGCATCCCATAGGTTTTGATATGTTGTGTTCTCATTTTCATTTGTCTATATATATTTAACAATTTCTCTTGCTATTTCTTCTTTAACCCACTGATTGTTTAGGAGTGTTTAACCTCCAAGTATTTGTGAATTTTTTAAGTCTCTGATGGTTATTGACTTCTAATTGTATTCCACTGTGGTCAGAGAATGCTTTGAATGATTTCAATTTTTAAAAATTTATTGAGGTTTGTTTTATGTTCCAGCATATGATCTACTCTGGAGAAAGTTCCCTGAGCACTAGAGGAGAATGTGTATCCTGGTGATTTGGAATGTAATGTTCTATATATGTGTGCTAAATCCAATTCATTTATCAGATTGTTTAGGTTTTCAGTTTCCTTATTGGTCTTCTGTCTGGTTGATCTATCTATAGGAGAGTGATGTGTTGAAATCTCCCGCAATTATTGTGGAAACATCAATTGCTTCCTTTAGTTTTGCCAGTGTTTCTCTCATGTATTTTGTGGCACCATGATGGGGTGCATAAACATTTATGATTGTCATTTCTTCTTATTGAATTGCCCCTTTTAGTAGTATGTAGTGGCCTTCTTTGTCTCTCCTAACATCCTTGCATTTAAAGTCTATTTTATCTGAGATTAATATTGCTACTCCTGCTTTTTTTTGGCTGTAGCTTGCATGAAATATTTTTTCCCATCCTTTCACTTTGAATTTCTTTGTGTCCCTGTGTCTAAGATGAGTGTCTTATATGCAACATATTGATGGTTCATTTTTTTTATCCGTTCTGTGAATCTATATCTTTTAATTGGGGAGTTTAATCCATTTACATTCAACATTATTAATGTGAAGGCATTTCTTGAATCAGTCACCTTATCCTTTGGTTTATGTTTTTCAGGTATATTTTTTCCCTCTCTCTATTAATGTCCTTTAGCGTACCCATACTGAATCTCTTTAGTACTGCACCTTTCCCCATCTCTCTCTCTCCTTTCTTTGTTTCTCTGTCTGTAGGGCTCCCTTTAGTATCTCAAGTAGGACAGGTCCCTTGTTAGCAAATTCTCTCAGCATTTGTTTGTGAAAAATTTAAGCTCTCCCTCAAATTTGAAGGATAGCTTTGCTGGATAAATAATTCTTGGTTGACAATATTTCTTGCTCAGAATTTTAAATACGTCATGCCACTGCCTTCTCGCCTCCATGGTGGCTGCTGAGTAATCACTACTTAGTCTTATGCTGTTTCCTTTGTATGTGGTGAATTGTTTTTCTCTTGCTGCTTTCAGAACTTGCTCCTTCTCTTCCATATTTGACAGTGTGATCAGAATATGTCTCTGAGTGGGTTTATTTGGATTTATTCTATTTGGAGTTCACTGAGCATTTATGATTTGTGTATTTAAGTTGTGTAGAAGATTTGGGAAGTTTTCCCCAACAATTTCTTTGAATACTCTTCCTAGACCTTTACCCTTCTCTTCCCCTTCTGGAACACCAGTGAGTCTTATATTTGGACGTTTTATATTATCTATCATATTCCTGAGGTCCATTTTGATTTTTTTCGATTTTTTTCCCCCATTCGTTCTTTTGTTCTTTCATTTTCCATTCTGTCATCTTCCAGGTTATTTATTCATTGTTCATCTTCCTCTAGTCTTGTACTATGAGTATCCAGAATCTTTTTAATTTGGTCAACAGTTTCTTTAATTTCCATAAGATCATCTATTTTTTTATTTACTCTTGCAATTTCTTCTTTGTGCTCTTCTAGGGTCTTCTTGATGTCCTTTGTGTCCTGTGCCATGCTCTTCTTCATGTCGTTTATATCCTGTGCCATGGTCTTATTGTTCATTTTTAGTTCTTTGATTAATTGCTCCAAGTACTGTGTCTCCTTTGATCTTTTGATTTCGGTGCTTGGGCTGGGGTTATCCATATCCTCCATTTTTTTCATATGCTTTAAAATTTTCTGTTGTTTTTGGCCTCTTGGCATTTCCTTAACTTGATAGGGTTCTTTTAGGATTTGTAGACTGATTAAAACCCTTATCTCTAATTTGTCAGATCTACAGCTTCATGGAGTACACTTTAACCAGCAGGTAGCGTCCGTGAGCCACCTATTCCCCTCAAGCCAGTTCTCCCCAGCTTTGTCTTTGTGGTGAGTAGGGGTGTGAGTCTTGTGGGGTCCAATTTGTGTACCAAGCTTGTGTGTGTAGTTGGTGTTGCCCACCCCATATATGGGGCATTTGGGTGGTCAGGGAGTGGGGGGCAGCTCTAACCATCAAATCTCCCTGGTGTTTCTGGAGACTTAAAGCTGCTGCAATAGTCTAATCCTTCAGTTCAGTCCTGCCACAGTTTGTCTCTGCCACTGACCCACAAGTCCGTGGTATTGGTGTATGGCCCCTGAGAGTTGTGAGTGGGTCCCTCTTCCAGGCTGTGCACCCCGGCTCCTCTGTTGAGGGATAACTGTGCTATGTCACAGGTGAGCACCATCCCCCCAGGGCAGTTCGGGGCTTCAGGGCCATGTAGGGATGCTCCCAGTCTGCTGAAAGGATGGCTGAATGGGGCGTGTTAATTCACACTGCTTTGCCTTCCCAACTCTGGCACAAACAACTGAGGGTGCAGGAAAGGCTAATGTCCATGCCTGATTTTGTGGTGTGTGTGTGTGTGTTGCTGGAAACACTTCCCATCACACTGGGTTGTCTGGGGCAGCTCTGGGCTGTGGGGCCGGCAATGGCAGGAGTGTTCCCTGCCTACCGGGAAGATGGCTGTGAGGGGACACCCCCCTTTTCTTGAGAAGTTGTGGTGTTTAGTGAATTTTCTCAGCCACTGGACTTAATGCCTTGTGTCTCAGAGCTCTCTTAGTTCTGCTCTTGTCTTGACTTGCCCAAATTGCAAGTCTTTGAGGCTTTCTGTATTGGGCTTCTTTGAGTAATTGTTTTAGAAAAAGAGAAAAAGATTAAAAAGAAAAAAAGGGAAGGGTCCTCCTTGCAGATCTAATGGGTTATTGAAATGCTAAGATACAAGGCAATTAGGGCTATTAAGGAAGGATCCAGGGAGCAGAGACGCTGGTTTTTCAGACAAAGAAACTCATATTCTGGATTTGCATATGAGCCTGACTCTGCCTGAGCTCTGCCCTTCCCCGTTCTATGTTCATCAGAACTCCAAAAAGCCTCTGTTTTTATTTTTGGGTTTTTCTTGCTGTTTTTGCTATCCCTATCTCCTCTCCACCAGGCTGGCTGCTCCTGGATTCTCCAGTGTCTGGTCTCAGTCTATCTATGCTTGGAGTTTGGATCAGTAGAATGAGTTTACGATAAGAGCCTCAACTGCAGTTCTCCCTCCTTGTTCCCAGCGCTGACGGCCCCTTCTCCCATGGGACTGAGCCTGGCAGGGAGGGGCGTGGGTCCCCTGGCTGTGAAAACTTACATATCTCTCTGATCTCAGCTGTTCCACACATTCATGAGTGTTGTATGAAGTATGCCCAAAGTCACATCGCTCTGCGGTGTCCAGTCCATGCAGTTCCTGGCTTTCTACCTACTGCCCTGGAGGAGTAACAAAAATGTACATCCCACCACTCCGCCATCTTGCCCTGCCCTCCCATTTATTTTTTTTTAAAGCAAAGGTAACATTTTCCTTAGAGTCTCTCTTACAGGAAGCTGCTGCTGCGGGATTTGAGAGAAAAGGCCAGTGGCAAAACAAACAAACAAATCAAACAAAACAAAACAAGCAAATAAAAAGTGGCAGCAAAGGGTTACAAAGGGACAAACAAGAGTTGGCAAGGAAAAGCACAGTAAGAGATAGAAAATTCATAGCTCTTTAGCCTCAGGACCAGACGTGTTCTAGAGTTGTTGGGATCTTTTGTCTTAGCTTGGGGTTGCTGGGATAAGGAAAGGACACATTTCTTGGCTCTTCTGCCTTCTTTTTATTCAAGGGGTGGGCATGAGTTTTAAATTTCCCTCAATTACAGGACATTAAGCTAGAACCAGCAGTTTACACATTACACATGAATCCTGTGTAGCACTTTTATCACCTAGTTAATATCTGAAGTCAAAGTTTTATTATACTATATCATATTCCAGAGATTTTGTAAGTTAAGATTTGGTAAAGATGCCATCATAAAATTTACCCATAAATCAAATGGGAAGACCCAAGGTGCAACTTACTAAAATGCTGTTTAATGAGGAAACTATGGTTGAAAAAGAGTAATTGTAATAACTTGACAGCTAGTATGTGGACACTAACTGACACCTAAAATCTTTTGGCTTATATTAGATCCTCAGGGTAGGGACTGTAGCATATTTGTTTTTTTAAATGTTGGTTTATTAGAATGGAATAAAGGCTAGGCTTTCACTCTACCTTGAGAAGGATTTTAAGAAGACCAAACAAAATTGACACTGTGATGCTAATATTTATATGGTAATAAAATACTGGGATGAGGGTTAGGGATAGGTGAAAGGAAGAAGAGGGATGAGTCCTTATTTTGGGTTAGTGGAGTAAGGCTACATGCAGAAAGTTAATGTTTTAGTACCTCACAAGGTAAATGCTCCATTTCACAGAAAAAGAACTATAGCAATTTTGTTTTCTTCAGACAGGAAACAGGGAGAAAAAGCATATCATTTAAACTACTATTATTATTATTAATACAGAAATGTTTTTTCAAAGTGTTAAGTAAATTATATTAGCAGTGCCACCTAGTAGAAATCTGTAGAGAAACTATTTTAATGAATAGATAAAACTGTATTGTATTTAACAGGGAATTTTGTGTAAATGGTACTTTAGATACTCTGTTGTTACATTGTCTTACACTTTTTTTATGCTATGAATTTGCACATTCTAGTAGATACTGAATAAGTGCATAAGTTTGAGGGTAATTGTGATGGTTTGGATGTATTATGTCCCCCAAAACACCATGTTCTTTAATGCAATCTTGTGGGGGCAGTTGTATTAGTGTTGATTAGGTTGGGGTCTTTGGATTAGGTTGTTTCCATGAAGATGTGACCCACCCAACTGTGGGTAATACCTTTGATTAGATTATTTCCATGGAGGTGTGGCCCCACCCATTCAGTGTGGGTTTTAATTAAATCATTGGAGCCCTATAAAAGCTCAGACAGAAGTAGTTTGCTGCTGGAGCTTAGAGAGGTAATTTGGAGATGGCTGGTGAAAGCAGACTTTTGCTGATGCTTTGGAGATAAAAGCCCAGAGTTTGCTCCAAGAAGCTGACATAGAGACATTTCAGAGAACACCATTTTGAAATGCAACCAGGGAGCAAGCAGGCGCCAGCCACGTGCCTCCTGAGCTAACAGAGGTTTTCCAGATGCCAAAGGACTTTCTCCAGTGAAGGTATACTCATCTTTATGCCTTGGTTTGGACACTTTTATGGCTGCAGAACTTTAAATTTGTAACCAGATAAAACCCCTTTATAGAAGCCAATCCTTGTCTGGTATTTTGCATAACAGCAGCATTGGCAAAATGGAGCAGTAATTAAAATCCTTACTAACAGTTTTTACATAGTTTACTTAGTGGTCTTTTTAGTTAACAAGTTTACTGAATGTCTTCTGTGTATCTAGCTTTGTGGTTGGTACTTTGATAAGATCAATATACTACCCTTTGAACTGAGTCAGAGGATTTTTTTTAAATCATTTCTTTCTTATAATTGATATAAAATAGACTAAATATATTTAAAGTATTCAATTTGAGAAGTTTTGACATATGTATACCCATAAGACTGTTGCTACAACCAAGATAATGAAGGTGTCCGTAACCCCCAAATTACCTTGTACCCTTTTGTAATCCCACCTTTTGCCCATCTTGTCCCCATGTCCATTCAACCACAGATCTATTTTTTTTTTGTCAATATAGATTAGTTTGCATTTTCTAGAATGGTATATAAATGAAATCATACAGTATACACTCTGTTTTTGTCTGGATTATTTCACTCAGCATAATTATTTGAGATCCATCCAAGTTGGGTGTATAAATAGTTTATTCCTGTTGCCGAGTGGTATTCCATTGCATAGCTATTCCAGAGTTTGTTTATCCATAGCAATTATGATTTAAAGCTGCTATGAACATTTTTGCACAAATCTTTGCATGGGTATAGGCCATCATTTCTTTAAGGTAAATACTCAGCTGTGGAATAGATAGTAAGAATATGTGTAACTTTTAAAGAAACTGTCAGACTGGTCTTCCAAGTGATTTTCCACCAAAAGCATATGTGAACTCCAGATCTACATCCTCTCCAGCCCTTGGTATGATTAGTCTTTTTTATTTTCGCTGTTATAATGGGTGTACAACCATATGTAAATTGTGGTGGTAATTTGCATTTCAGTTATGACTAATGATGTTGAGTACCTTTTCAAGGGCTTATTTGTCCTCTATATATCTTTGGTGAAATGTATTTTCAAATCTTTTGCCCATTTTGTAATTGGGTTGCTCATTTACTTGTTGAATTTTGAGAGTTCCTTACATACTCTGGATCATAGACCTTTAGGAGATATACTATTTGCATATATTTTGTCCTATTATATGGTTTGTCTTTTTATTCTGTTTCAGGAAGTTTAAATACATAATTTTGATGAGGTCCAATTTATCAAAAACTCATACTTTGAGTGTCATAGCTAAGAAATAATTGTCTAATGTAAGGTCACAAAGATTTTCCCCTATGTTTTCTTGAAGTTTTATAGTTTTAGGTTTTACATTGATGTCTCTATTCATTTTGTGTTAATTATTATATATTTTGTGAGGTGTGAATCTAGGTTCTTCCTTTTTCTTCTGCATATGGATATACCATTGTTCTAGAATCATTTATTGAAGATCTATCCCTGCTCCATTGAATTGCCTTTGCACACTTGTAAAAAAAATCTATTGGCCATATACGTGTGAATCTGTTTCTAGATTCTCCGTTTTGTTACTTTGCTTTATTTAACTATATTTATGCTAGTGCCAGACTCTATTGATTGCTATAGCATTACAGTAAGTCTTGAAGTAATATTGTTTAGGTACTCCAAGTTTGTTCTTTATCAAAGTTGCTTGACTATTCTAGGTCCATTATATTTCCATATATATATTTTAGAAACAGTTTGCCAATTTCTACAGAAATCCTACTTGTATTTTGATTGGAGTCACATTGAATCTATGGGTCATTTTAGGGAAAACTGATATATTGATGAGTCTTCCAATCCATGAACACAGTATACCTTATTTGTTTAGTCTTCTTTACTCTCAGCAATATTTCATAGTTTTCAGTGTACAGGTTTTGCACATATTTTGTTAGCTTTATTTCTAAGTATTGCGTAATTTTGATGCTATTGTAAATAGTACTGTTTTCAATTTCCAATTGTCCAATGATACTATATAAAAGCACAATTGAGTATACTGATCTTTATCCTGCAACTTTGATGAATTCATTTATTAATTCTAGTAGACTCTATAGAATTTTCTATATAAATGATCATGTCACCAATGAATAAAAAGCCTTACTTCCTGCTTTCTGATGTAGATGTCTTTTATTTATTTTTCTTGTATTATTGAACTGGCTAGAACCTCTAGAACAATGTTGATTAGAAGTGGTAAGAGGGGATATCTTTGCCTTTTTCCTGATACCAGGGGGAAACATTCGGTCTTTTTCCCTTAAGTATGATGGTAGCCATAAATTTTTCCATAGATTCTCTATCAAGTTGAAGAAATGCCCTTCAATTCTGAGTTTGTTGAGCATTTTTCTGGACTTGGTAGTGAATTTTGCCAAATGATTTTTTAACATCTATTGAGACAATCATATGGAGTTTTTTTTTTGTTGTATTGTTTTTTTTTCTGAGTTTACTGATATGGTGAATTACATTGATGGTTTTGTTTTTGTTTTTGTTTTTGTTTTTGTTTTTGTTTTTGCTTTTGTTTCTTTGTTGAAGTTGGCAGAAGTTTTTATTCTCCAAAGGGCACCCTGCTTCTGCTGCCTCAATGCCTCAGAACTTTGGTGACGTTGGTCTCAGATACTACTTTGCCATCCACGATCCTGTAGGTGGTGGTCTTGTGGATGGTTTGCATGGAGTTGCTGCTGCCCAGGGCGTCACAGAGACTGAAGTCCTCTCCATCTTCTAGCAGGCGGCGATAGGTGGCAATCTTGGTCTCCAGCTTGACCTTGATGTTCAGCAGGGCCTCGTACTCCTGGGCCTGGTGCTGCCCCTCTGCCCAGGTCTGTGCCAGCTTCGATTCCAGGTGCATCAGGACCCCATTGAGCTGCTGCATCTTCAGGGCATAGTGGGCTTCCACCTCCCGCATGCTGTTCTCCAGGCTGTCTTTCAGGTTTCTCATGGAGTCCAGATCGATTTCCAAGGACTGGACTGTATGTCTCAGCTCTGTGAGTGTCATCTCGGCAGCTCCTGTGTCAGCAGACTGAGAGGTGATCACTGTGGTGCTCTCTTCAATCTGCTGAGACCAGTACTTGTCCAGCTCCTCTCGGTTCTTCTGAGCCAACTCGTCATACTGGGTTCGGATGTCTGCCATGATCTTGCTGAGGTCCTGAGACTTGGGGGCGTCCAATTCCACAGTCAGCCCAGAGCTAGCAATCTGGGCTTGTAGGCCCTTTACTTCCTCCTCATGGTTCTTCTTCATGAAGAGCAGCTCCTCCTTGAGAGCCTCAGTCTCTATCTCCAGCTGCAGCCAAGTGACATCGGTGTCATCAATGACCTTGCAGGGCCCATGGATGTCGCTCTCTACAGACTGGCACATTGCCAGCTCAGTATCGTACTTGACTCTGAAGTCATCAGCAGCCAGCTGGGCATTGTCAATCTGCAGAATGATGTGGGTGTTGTCCACAGAAACTTCGAAGATCTGAGCCCTCAGTTTCTCGATGATCTTGAAGTAGTGGCTCCAGTCTATGACCTGGGGTCCCTTCTTCTCCAGGTGTTCCCGAATTTTGCCCTCCAGTCTCCGATTCTCAGTCTCCAGGCTCCTCACCCTGTCCAGGTAGGAGGATAGGCGGTCGTTCAGGGCTTGCATGGTCTCCTTCTTGCCCTGGATGCCCCCCATTCCCACCAGACCCTGGCCACCCTGCTGGCCAGGCCCCCGGACCCCTAGCCACCCTGGGAGCTAGAGGAGTGGGACAGGGAGATCCGGGAGCCCAAGCCCCCAGCATCCACATAGACACTGGCCACGCTGCTGGCCGGCCGGACCTGGTGTCTGGGCAACTGGACCGAGCCCAGGGATCGGTAGTTGGTGGAGAAGGTGGTGGAGTGGGTGGTGAAGCTCATGTTTTCTGGGGAGTAAGGCGAGAGGCCAGGACTCTGGATGCCTTGATTGGTTTTTGAATGATGAGCCAGTCTTTCATTCCTGGAAGAAACTCCATTTGATCCATGATCAATTATCCTTTTTATATATCATTGTATCTGAGTTGCTAAAATTTTGTTAAGAATTTTTACATGTATCTATGTTCACCTTGGCTGGTGAGAACATACAGTATCCCAAGCCTTGTGTGAGTGCCAGGGGTTCTGTCCTCTGCTCCTCTTGGGTGTTTTTTCTCTGTCTCAGTTGCAATCCACAGACCTTATTCAGATGTACCAATTGGTATTTACCTGGAGACTCAAGGAGTACCATCTGCAGGTCTCCAGAGCTCTCTGTGCAGGTCTCTTCTCTCAGTTATTCTTTCAAATGAATTTTACCATATTGGCCTCCCAGGGTCCCTGCTTGGACTCTTCATCCCAGAGAGACTCCTGGAATCCACTTGAGAACTCCCTACCCCACCCCCCACCCCCACCGCTGCTTAGAAACTCTCCAGACAATAAGCTGTGGTAATCATAGGGCTCACCCCATTTGCTTCCCCTTTCCAAAATTCTTTGTCCTGCATTGCCTGATGTCCAGTGTTTGAAAACCAGTTTTAATATTTTGTCTTTTAAAAAAATTACCTTTTTTTCCCCACGTGGGAGAATAACTCAGAACCCTGGTACTCCATCTTGACTGGAAACGGAAGTCCAACTGTACATTGTAAATGAGTAAATGTCAGTGAATTTACTCTTATTGTGTATCACTTAACCCTGCTATTTCTTTCAATACTCTTACTACAATTTAAAAGTTTGCATTTATTTTTTGTTTACTTGGTTTATTAGTCAGGGTTCAGAAGAGAAAAAGAACTGACAGCATGTATATATGTATGTAAATATTATGAGATTTATTATAGGAATTGGCTCATGTGACCATGGGGATTGGCAAGTCTGAAATCCCTAGAGCAGGCTGCAAGTTGGAAACTCTGATGGAGGTTTTTATGAATTCACCAGGAGAAGCTGGCTGTCCAAAGAAGAGATAGAAATTTTTCTTTCTGACTGCTCAAATCCTCAATTCTCCATTTAAGGTGTTCAACAAATTGGATGAGACTTTTGTTATTGCTGAAGGCACTCTCCTTTGTTGACTGTAGATGTAATCAACCATAGATGCAATCAACTGAATAATGACTTAAATCCACAAAATACTTTCACAGTAACAATCAGGCCAGTGCTTGCTTGACCAAACAACTGAAAACCATAATCTAACCAAGTTGACAGGTTGAACTTAACAGTCACACTCGGTTATAGTTTGTCTATTTAACTACACTGTAAGCTCAAAGGAGCAAAGACCATTTCTTTATTATTGTATATCTAACACAATATCTAGTTCATGGGCTACCCCCAGAATATATATGTATTGAATGAGTACATTAAGATTTCTTAATAAAGGTTTTTAGGCATAGGTAAAATTTAGCTTATCTGGTTCCATATTATAAAAATTTAAATGTGGAATTATAATTATTGAAGTAATATAATTATGAACTGACAGAAAATTATGCTAAACTGATTTTTAAAAAATTTCTAGTGAGTCACAGGACAATATAACCAGTGAAATTTTTCTGTAGATAATTAGGGCCTGAAAATAAAAAAATCAGGTAGGCATAACTTGAAAGAAAATTGTTGAATTTTTTATTAAATAAAAGTTTCTGTCAGTGAAAATTCCACTATATTTCTTCTTTGCCACCCAGGCTAGATGGCTGTGTTTTACCTACGTTCCCACTCATGCACATAAATAGCATTTTATCTGTGTCAAGATACATTTATTAATTCATTGAGTAGGCAAACACCGTATATTTCTCCTTTGCATTAGTTAGAGATAACAATTATCGATATTAGCACTGTTGGATTTCTACATCTTTCTGTTGGGCGGCATATATTTTCTCTAACTTTCAAATTCATTCTTGGATTTACAGAGAAATGGATCAAAGCAATCACTAGAAATAGAATTTAAATGAGAGAAGTTCCTGCCTTGAGAAAACCCAAACCATAAGCAATAACAAAAGTAGAAACAAATTGGACTTTTGTTTATCATTTACAAAAGAAACTGACAAGATATCATTTTTTAAAGACAATTGAGTTGGGGCTTGTGATCATCATGTCTTTTATAATAAAACAGGTTTAGCCTGAGCTATGAAATTTGAAAGATTTTTGTTTTAACTTTGTACTATGGAAAGTTTGAAACAGTCACAAAGATGGAGAGAATAGTATAATGAGCCTTCATGAATTCATGCTCAGCTTCCATAATCACTAGCTCATGGGGAATCATATTTCATTTCTATCCTCACCAATTCCCCTTCTCTTCCTTATTATTATTATTATTTCTCCCATATTATTTTGAAGCGAATTCTAGACATCATATCATTTAATTTGTATTTTTACATGTATCTTTAAAAGATATGGACTCTGTAAGGAAAATAATCACAATAACATTATATGTATCATTATATAACCATTACATCAACATTTTAAAATTAACTCTAGTTGTTTCCAAATTTCCCTGATCGTCTCATAACTTATTTATTTTTTATAATTGTACTATTAATTAAAGTTCATGGTTTAACTTAGGGTTCACTGTTTGTGTAGTGCAGTTCCATGGATTCTTTTAAAAATTTTTATTCTGTTACCATATATGAAATCTAACATTTTCCCCTTTAATCATGTTCAGATATATATTTCAGTGCTGTTAATTGTGTTCACATGTTGTGCTACCATCATTATCACCCATTACCAAAATATTTCCATCATTCCAAATAGGAACCCTGTGCATTTTAAGCCTTAACTTCCCATTCCCTATCTCCACCTGTAATTTAGATTCTGACTCCATGAGTTTGCTTTTTCTAATTGTTACCCAGCACCATTTGTTGAAGAGACTATTCTTTCCCATTTGTGTGGTCTTTGCCACCTTGTCAAAAATCAGTTGGCCATAAATGTGAGGGTTGATTTCTGAGCTCTCAATTCTATTCCATTGGCCTATATGTCTGTCCTTGTTTCTGATTATTGTGGCTTTGTAATAAGTTTTAAGATTGGAAAGTATGAATCCTCCAACTTCATTCTTCTTTTTCAAGAGGGCTTTGGCTATTCGGGAACCCTTACCTTTCCATATAAATTTGATGATTGGCTTTTCCATTTCTGCAAAAAAGGTTGTTTGGAATTTCAGTTGAGATTGTGTTGAATCTATAAGTCACTTTGGGTAGCATTGACATCTTAATGACATTTAGTCTTCCAATCCATGAACATGGAATATCCTTCCATTTATTTAGGTCTTCTTTGGTTTCTTTTAGCAATGTTTTACAGTTTTCTGTGTACAAGTTCTTTGTATCTTTGATTAGAATTATTCCTAGATATTTGATTTTTTACTTGCAATTGTACATGGAATTTTTTTCTTGATTTTTTGTTCTAATTGTTCATTGCTTGTGTATAGAGGCACTACTGAGTTTTGGGTGCCAGTTTGCTGAATTAATTTATTATCTGTAGGAGTTTTGTTGTGGATTTGTCAGGCTTCTCTGTATATAGGGTCATATCATCTGCAAATAGGTAAAATTTACTTCTTCCTTTCCAATTTGGATGAGTTTTATATCTTTTTCTTGCCTAATTGCTCTGGCAAGAACTTTCAGTACAATATTGAATTACAGTGGTGACAGTGGGCATCCTTGCCTTGTTTCTGATCTTAGAGGGAAAGCCTTCAGTCTTTCACCATTAAATATGATGCTAGCTGTGGGCATTTCATATATGCCTTTTCTCATTTGATGATGTTTCCTTCTATTCTTAGTGTTCTAAGTGTTCTTATCAAGAAAGTGTTCTGTATTTTGTCAATTGCCTTTTCTGTGTTGCTTGAGATAATCATGTGTTTTGTTCCTTCATTCTGTTAATGTAGTGTATTACATTGATTTTCTTATGTTGAACCAGCCTTACATACTAGGGAAAAAATCCCACTTGACTATGGCATATAATTCTTTTAATGTACTATTGGATTCAGTTTGCTAGTATTTTGTTGAAGATTTTTTGTAACTATACTAAGAGACTTTCTTTTGTAGTTTTCTTTTCTTGTGGTATCCTTAACTGGCTTTGGTATGGGGGTGATGTTGACCTTGTAGAATGAATTAGGGTGTGTTTCCTCCTCTTCAACTTTTTGAAAGAGTTTGAGCAGAATTGGAGTTATGTCTTCTTGCAATGTTTGGTGGAATTCCCCTGTGAAACCATCTGTTCCTGGGCTTTTCTTTGTTGGGAGGCTTTTGATTACTGATTCAATTTCTGTACAGTAATTGGTTTGTTGAGATCTTTTATTTTTTCTTGAGTCATTGTAGGTTGTTTCTAAGAATTTGTCCATTTCATCTAGGTTATCTTATTTATTGGCATACGGTTTTTCGTGGTGTCCATATATAGTCCTTTTTATTTCAGTGGGGTTGGTAGTAATGCCCCCCTTTTCATTTCTGATTTTTGTTATTTCTTTGTGAGTCTAGCTAAATGTTTGTTGGTTTAGTTAATCTTTGCAAAGAACCAGCTTTGGTTTTGTTGATTCTCTCTGATGTTTTGTACTCTATTTCATTTGTCTCTGCTCTAATCTTTGTTAATTCCATCCTTCTGCTTACTTTGGGTTGACATTGCTCTTTTTTTTTTCTAGTTCTTCTAGTTTTGGGTTTGGGTTTCTGATTTGAAGTCTTCTTTTTTAATGTAGGCAGTTAGAGATATAAATTTCTCTCTCAACACATTGCCTTTTCTGCATCCCATAAGTTTTAGGATATTGTATTTTCATTTTCCTCAAGACATTTCCTAATTTTCTGATTTTCTCTTTAACCCGTTGGTTGCCTATGAGTATGTTAGGTTTTTTTATTCAGTTTTATGAGATATATTCACATACCATACAATCATCCAAAGTGTACAATCAGTTGTTCACAGTACCATCATATAGTTGTGCATTCATTACCCCAATCTGTTTTTTTGAACATTTTCCTTGTACCAGAAAAAGTAAAAATAAGCATACAAAATAAAAGTAAAAATTAACACCCAAATCATCCCCCCCACCCTATTCTTCATTTAGTTTTTTGTCCTCATTTTTCTACTCATCCATCCATACACTGGATAAAGGGAGTGTGAGCCACAAGGCTTTCACAGTCACACTGTCATCCCTTGTAAACTACATTGCTATACAATCATCTTCAAGAGTCAAGGCTACTGGGTTGCAGGTTGACAGTTTCAGGTATTAACTTCTAGCTATTCAATGCATTAAAACCTAAAAAGGGTCATCTATATAGTGCATAGGAACGCCCACCAGAGTGACCTCTCAACTCCACCTGGAATCTCTTAGCCACTGAAACTATTTAGTTTCATTTTGCATCCCCCTTTTAGTCAAGACAATGTTCTCAATCCCACGATGTCGGGTACAAGTATGTTGTTTTATTTCAACATATTTGTGAATTTTCCCTTTCTCGCTCTATAATCAATTTCTAGCTTCAATCCATTGTGGTTAGAGAATATACTTGTATGATTTCAGTATTTTTGAATTTATTGAGACTTGTTTTGTGGCCCAACATATGGTCTATCCTGGAAAATCATCCATGTGCCTTCAAGAGGAATGTGTATTCCGTTTTCTTGGGGCACAGTGTTGTGTATATGTCTGTGAGGTCTAGTTGATTTAGTGTATCATTCAAGTCTTATATTTCCTTTTGATCTTCTGAAACAATGATCTATCCATTATTGAGTGGTGTGTTAAAATCTCCTACTATTAAGGTAGAACCATCAATTTCTCCCTTCAAATCTGTCTGTATTTGCTTCATATATTTTGGGACTCTCTTGTTAGGTGCATATATATTTATAATTGTTACATCTTCCCATTGAATTGTTCCCTATCAGTATGTAATGACCATTTTTGTCCCTCATAACTGTTTTTGGCTTTAAGTCTATTTTGTCTGATGTTAGTATAGCCACCTTGGTTCTCTTCTGGTTACTATTTGCATGGTATATATTTTTTCCATCCTTTCACCTTCTGCTTACTTGTGTCTTTGACTTCAAGGTGAGTCTCTTGCAGACAGTATATAGTTATATCATACTTTTTAAAAATTCATTCTGCCAGTCTTTGCCTCTGACTGGAGAGTTTAAAGCCACCACTGATAATGCAGGGCTATCTTCTTCCCTTTTACTATTGTATTTTTATAACTCTTCTACCTTTTTTTGGTCCCTCAATTCTTCCATTAGTATCTACTTTCATGTATGTTAGGTTTTTTGTGTTGTAACACATTGAGTTCTTTCTCTATTCTATCTGGATATAGTTTTCATCTATTTTCCTTGTGGTTACTATGGGGTAAAAATTTAACATCCTAAATATATAACCATTATATTTGGTTTGATACCAACTTAACTTCAATAGCCTGCACATACACTTTTTCTACACCTCTCAGTCCCCCCACCATTTTTTTTACTTGTTACCACTTATATTTTTGTATGTTGTATGTCCAAAAACCTAGATTTATCCTTCCTATTCATGCATTTGCATTTTTTAGCACCTGTAGGAAGTAAGAAGTGGAGTTACATACAATACAATAGTACTGGCATTTATAATTAGCCAAATTATTGTTACCTTTAATGCAGGTCTTTATTTCTATATGCTGCTTTGAACCTCTGTCTTGTGTCCTTTCATTTCAGTCCAAAAAAGTCACTTTAGCATTGCTGGTTGGGCAAGGCTAGTGGGGATGTCCTCCTTCAGCTTTTGTTTATCTGAGAACGTCTCAGTCTCTCCCTCATTTTTGAAAATGAGTCTCGCTAGATGTACAATTTTTGGCTGGCAGTTTGTTTTCCTTCAGCACTTTAAGTATTTCAACCCACTGCCTTCTTGTCTCCATGGTTTCTGGTGAGAAATCAGAATTCAATCTTACTGGGATTCCCTTGTAGGTAACATACTGCCTTTCTTTTACAGCTTTCAGGACTCTCTCGTCTTTTTTTTTTTTTTTTTTTTTTTTCGTTTTTATTGGGATTGTTCAGATACCATACAATTATCCAGAGATCCAAAGTGTACAATCACTTGCCCCTGGGTACCCTCATACAGCTCTACATCCATCACACTTAATTTTTGTTCAATTTTTAGAAACTTTTCATTACTCCAGACAAGAAATAAAGTGAAAGATGAAAAACGAAAAAAAGAAAAGGAAACTCTAATCCTCCCCTATCCCTAACCAACCCCCCTCAATTGTTGACTCATAGTATTGGTATAGTACATTTGTTACTGTTTATGAAAAAATGTTGAAATACTACTAACTGTAGTAGATAGTTTGTAGTAGGTATATAGTTCTTCCCTATATGCCCCTCTATTATTAACTTCTAATTGTATTGTCATACATTTGTTCTGGTTCATGAAGTGATTTCTAGTATTTGTACAGTTGATCATGGACATTGCCCACCATAGGATTCAGTTTTATACATTCCCATCTTTTGACCTCCAACTTTCCTTCTGGTGACATATATGACTCTGAGCTTCCCCTTTCCACCTCATTCACACACCATTCGGCGCTGTTAGTTATTCTCACATCTTGCTACCAACACCCCTGTTCATTTCCAAACATTTTAGTTCGTCCTAATTGAACATTCTGCTCATACTAAGCAACCACTCCCCACTCTTAAGCCTCGTCCTATATCTTGGTACCTTATATTTCATGTCTATGAGTTTACATATTATAATTAATTCCCATCAGTGAGACCCTGCAATAATTGTCCTTACGTGTCTGGCTTATTTCACTTAGTATATTGCCCTTGAGGTTTTGTCATCAACCCATTTTTTTTTAAATATGGTTTTGTTCACTCACCATACATTCCATCCCAAGTAAATAATCGATGGTTCTCTGCATGGTCATACATTTATGTGTTCACCACCTTCACCACTGTCTATATAAGGGCATCTACATTTCTTCCACAAGGCAGGAGGGAGAGTCAAAGAAGGTAGAGAGGCAAAAGAAAGAGGAAAAAAAAATGACAGCTAGGAAGCAGCAAAAGGAAAAATAAACTTAAATCAAAGTAGAATGAAGAATCAGACAATACCACCAATGTCAAGTGTCTAACATGCCTCCCCTATCCCCCCCTCTTATCTGCATTTACCTTGGTATATCACCTTTGTTACATTAAAGGAAGCATAATACAATGATTCTATTAGTTACAGTCTCTACTTCATGCTGATTGCATCCCTCCCCCAATGCCTCCCCATTTTTAACACCTTGCAAGGTTGACATCTGCTTGTTCTCCCTCATAAAAGAACATATTTGTACATTCTATCACAATTGTTGAATACTCTAGATTTCACCAAGTTACACAGTCCCAGTCTTTATCTTTCCTCCTTTCTTGTGGTGTCTCACATGCTCCCCACCTTTCTCTCTCAACTGTATTCATAGTTACCTTTGTTCAGTGTTCTTACATTGTTGTGCTACCATCTCCCAAAATTGTGTTCCAAACCATGCACGCCTGTCTTCTATCACCCTGTAGTGCTCCCTTTAGTATTAGGAAATACTAAATACAGGAGTCTTGTTCACAAAGTCTCTCATTGTCTGTTTGTCAGAAAATATTTTGAGCTCTCCCTCATATTTGAAGGACAGCTTTGCTGGATATAGGATTCTTGGTTGGTGGTTTTTCTCTTTCAGTATCTTAAATATATCACACCACTTCCTTCTTGCCTCCATGGTTTCTGCTGAGAGATCCGCACATAGTCTTATTAAGCTTCCTTTGTATGTAATGGATCGCTTTTCTCTTGCTGCTTTCAGGATTCTCTTTGTCTTTGACATTTGATAATCTGATTATTAAGTGTCTTGGCGTAGGCCTATTCATATCTCTTCTGTTTGGAGTACGCTGCACTTCTTGGATCTGTAATTTTATGTCTTTCATAAGAGATGGGAAATTTTCATTAATTATTTTCTCTATTATTTCTTCTGCCCCCTTTCCCTTCTCTTCTCCTTCTGGGACACCAGTGATACGTACATTATTGTACTTTGTTTCATCCTTGAGTTCCCGGAGATGTTGCTCATATTTTTTCATTCTTTTCTCCATCTGCTCCTTTGCATGTAGGCTTTCAGGTGTTTTGTTCTCCAGTTCCTGAGTGTTTTCTTCTGCCTCTTGAGATCTGCTGTTGTATGTTTCCATTGTGTCTTTCATCTCTTGTGTTGTGCCTTTCATTTCCATAGATTCTACTAGTTGTTTTTTTGAACTTTTGATTCCTGCCGTATACATGCCCAGTGCTTCCTTTACAGCCTCTATCTCTTTTGCAATATCTTCTCTAAACTTTTTGATTTGATTTAGCATTAGTTGTTTAAATTCCTGTATCTCAGTTGAAGTGTACGTTTGTTCCTTTGACTGGGCCATAACTTTGTTTTTCTTAGTGTAGGTTGTAATTTTCTGTTGTCTAGGCATGGTTTCCTTGGTTATCCAAATCAGGTTTTCCCAGACCAGAACAGGCTCAGGTCCCAGAGGGAAGAAATATTCAGTATCTGGTTTCCCTGTGGGTGTGTCTTAGAAAATTGCTCCACCCTTTGATGCCTCGGGTCACTGTGCTTTTCTGCCCAGCAGGTGACGCCTGTTAGCCTATAATTCTTGACTGGTGTGAGGAGGTATGTCCGTGTTCCCCCAGGCTCTGGGGTCTGGTTCTGAATGGAAAGGGCCCCACCCCTTTCCTCCTAGAGAAGACAGACCCTCAGGTGGAGGTCATTAGCATTTCAGTGGTCTCACTCTCTGCTTGTGCTGTCTCCACCCTTCCCAGAGTCACAACCCTGGAAACTGAATATGACTGGGGCTTTCTCCACTGAGCCGAAAAAGAAACAGATAGTCCCCTTCAGACCCAGTCCAAGGCAACCCTCCGGCTCTCCAAGGTCAGTCGTCACCCAAAGCCTCTGTCTGTTTTTTGGGGCTGCGTACCTGTAGTGAGCAGTTCACACTCGCTACTTAAAACCCCAGTTGGAGCTCAGGTGAGCTATATTCGCTTGCTGGGAGTGAGCTTCTCTCTGGCACCACGAGGCTTTGCAGCTCGGGCTATGGGGGAGGGTGTCTTACGACTTGGATCCGCAGGTTTTACTTACAGATTTTATGCTGTGTTCTTGGGCATTCCTCCCAATTCAGGTTGGTGTATGATGAGTGGATGGTCTCGTTTGTCCCCCCGCAGCTATTCTGGATTATTTATTAGTTGTTTCTGGTTTTTTGTAGTTGTTCTGGGGGACTACTTAGCTTCCACTCCTCTCTATGCCGCCATCTTGCCTCGCCTCCCTCTCCTTGTCTTTTGCATTTGACAGTGTCATCAGTGTATGACAGGGTATATTTTTCTTCATGTTTATCATGTTTGGCATTCTCTGAACTTCTTGGATGTGCATATTCATATCTTTGGCTAAGTTTGGGAAATTCTCTGTCATTATTTCTTTGAGTCTTCCTTCTGTCCATTTCTCTCTTTCTTTTCCTTCTGAGACTCCTATAATGCATACATTGATGTGCTCGATGGTGTCCCACAGCTTACTTAGGCTATTTTCATTTTTAATTATCTTTTTTCTTTCTCTCCTTAGCCTGAATCATTGCAAGTGTCTTGTCTTCAAGTTCACTGATTTTTTCTTCTGCCAGTTCCATTCTACTCTTGAAGTTCTCCTGGGCATTTTTCATTTCAGTTGATGTGCTATTCAACTCTAGTAGTTCTGTTTGGTTCCTTTTTAAAATTTCTATCTCTTTACTTAGACTATCTTATTGTTCATTCATTGTTTTCCTGATATACTGTAGTTCTTTCTCTGTATTTTCCTTCATCTCCTTGAGCATTTTAAACATCTTATTTTTAAAAAACTTTCTTTGGTATGTCCATATTCTTGTCTTCTTCATGGGTATTTTCTGTATTTTTATCCCCTTCCTTTGTATGGATCATCATTTCATTTCTTTGTCTCATACTCTTTTGTTGCACACTGTACATTTTAGTATTTTAAAATGTTAATTCTGAGATTTACTCCCTGGGATGTCTGTTTTCCGGTTTCAAAACTAGCTGGAGATAAGACAGAGGATTTTCTTGAACTTCAGCCCTCCTATCAGGAAGGTCTGCCCAAGGTGAATGCGGTGTGCAGGGTTTTCCCTGTCTTACTAGGCCTCTGTGTTTGATTGTTAGTTGTTTTGGAGTTCCACTGGTGACAGGAAGTTGGTTGTCCCCACTGTTTCCCAGGGAACAAACCTCCCTCTCCCAAGTATCTGAAGCTAACAGGCCTTGGTATCAGACTGTCCACCTCTATCGTTTTTCCACTCCTTTTGTTGTCTCATGCTGCTTTTGCCTAGAGG
Organism: Choloepus didactylus; assembly: GCF_015220235.1. NCBI lineage: Eukaryota > Metazoa > Chordata > Mammalia > Pilosa > Megalonychidae > Choloepus > Choloepus didactylus. The sequence continues at coordinate 35,537,299 of NC_051320.1, read as the reverse complement.
AAAAATTCTGGGAGGAGGGTCACCCTGGGGAGGACTTTCTCAGTTTGGTCTTTCCCAGTCCAAACAGGGTCACAGACACGTGAAGAAGTTGCAGACTGGCTCCAAAGCGTCCTGTAGACGGTGTCAGGAAGGACTCCAAAAACTTCTCTGAGGGCTTCCCAGTGCTGAGCTTTCCAGGTGTGCCTGGCAAATGCAGCCCTTCAGCTGAGTCCCATACACTCCTGTTTTGGGGGAAGAGGATTTTTATTTCCTTTTTTGTTAGCAACAGCTAGACAGGGACTGGACCGCGTGGCAGCCTGCCGTGAGAGTGGGGATGGGTGCTGCAGCTGCCATGCGGAGAAACCAATTTATAGTTCTTTACTTTATCTACCTCTTCCTCCAACTCTTCCTTGGATGCTGAACAGTGTTCTCCAGACTCTGGAGTTTCCAAATAGTTGTTTCAGATTGTTCCTGCCTATTTAATAGTTGTTTTGGTGGAAGGACTGAGTCCTGGAGCTCCCTACTCCACTATCTTTCCCTGAGTTGAACTCATAAGTTAAATTTATTATTATAGTTTGTTTGATTCAGGTTCAAAATGAATCCCTTATATTGCAACTGGTTGATATGTCTCAAGTATCTTTTAATTTATATCTTCATCTGTCTCTTTTTGACCCTTATAATATATTTATTGAAGGAATGAGTTCATTTTCTCTTTAGAATTTCCGACAGTCTGGGTTTTGCTACCTATATACCCATAGTATTATCTAACATTTTCCTGTATCATCTGCTTTTTTGTAAATGGGTGGTTGGATCTAGAGGCTTGATCAGGTTTAGGTTTGACATTACCAGCAATTCTACTTCATAGGTAATATCAGGACACATATAATATCTGTTGGGAGTCATTAATGACCACTGCCCAGACCCATTAATTCATGAGTGTTTACAAAATAGTCCTATTCATATTCTGTCATTCTGTTTTTCATTTATTAGCTGGACTACTTCTCTAGAGAAAACTTTTCTTCATTAACTGTGTGCTACCCAGATGTCCAGTTTATATGGAAAAGGCGGTGGAAAAATGCTTGATTCCCTTTATTTTAAAATTAATTGGGTGATTCCTTGAATCTTCTAATGTGACCAATGAGGTGTTTTTTTGTTGTTGTTGTTTTGTTTTGTTTTTTTTTTTAACTGAGAGCTTTACTTTTATAGAATAAGTAAGTCAACAACTCTGGTCTGACTCACTAATTTTTATAAGGAGGCTTTGGATAATAATAGTAAGGAAATGAAGAAACGTATAAACTGAGATAACAGAACATGTATGGAAGACTCGAGGAGAAAAGATGTTTGAGAAAGGTATCACGAAGACCTTCTGCCTCCCATCACTTCCCAGTGAGATGTGAAACTAAAGCTATATGCGAATCAGTTTTATCTTTCCTTATAAAACTTAAAAAATATTTTATTTAAGATGGCATGATACATCACAAGTAGCCTGGTAAAACTTTATTAAAATTAAAAAATCAGCTCTTTTAGAAATTGTAGTGGAATGGTTCAACAGAGGCATTAGCCTAGTTGGTTATTCTCCTGGTTCTTTGTCTAGTTTTTTATGTTGGCACTGGGGGCAGAGTATAACAAACTATCAGTGAATGTGGGAGGAGTCAGGAATCATTGGTCTATGAAATATTTCCAAACTATCACATAATTATCTGTGAAATAATAAAGCATGAACCCTTAATTTATTCCCATTTGTATAAAATTTTTCATGAAACCCAGTATTGGCTTTGTGGATTTATTTGATGATTCTTAAATAAATTCTATTTGTAACAGTCTATCTTATATATCTCTGTTATATAAACCATGCTAATAAGCCTGCATATTGCCTGATTGCTTTTCTCAATTGAATCCCTTCTATTTTGTTTATTGGCATTGGATTTCTATTTTTTTTTTTTTTTTAATGTTGACAAGTTGCTTGCTTCAGTTACTGAGTGAAATAATTAAAACCTGACTTTATGTGTTATCACTTTTGAAGTAACATCGAAGTATTCCTTGCCCAGGACACCAGGCCTCCACAGGAAACACTTCTTGCATCCATATGACTGGCTGTCATTTAAGATAACAACATCCTTATGGTGATTATCAATGCAAATTATTTGTTTTAGTGACAGGAACATGAGAAATACATTGACCAACAACTGCCTAAATGGAATGTAGCACAGAACTTATGGGCACTTTTAGTCTTACATGGCTGCTTTTGCTTTCAGCTTGGCTGGAGGTTGAGGACCTTGTCTTGGGAATTATATCTATTCTCAGTTAAGCACAAACTACTGTGCCCAAGTAGCAACAATACAGGAATTTCTCTCTGGGAAACTCAAGGTTGACTAGTCTGTTCTCACCCATTACCAACATAATCGTGATGCAAACACTTGTTGTGTGTGTACCCTGGATGAGTTTTTATATCAAGTGCTTCATATACATTATCTTACTTAATCATCCCAACCACATTGCAGAACAGATGAATCTCTTTGTGGAGCAGATGCTAAATAATTAGCTTCTGATTTTACTATTAACCAGTTTCTCTCCTCCAGACCATGTGGTATCACTGTGCCTTAGTTTCTGGACCTTGAAAATAATATAGCAACCTTTTGGGGTTATTATGAGCATGAAATGAGTAGCTGTATGTAAAGTGCTTAGCACCATGTCTGGCATGGAGAAAGTGCTGCTATGAGACTGCTGACTGCAAAAGTGACCTAAATACAGGACATTTATTTTGACTAAATAGGAGCGTGGCATTATAAGAAGATTCTGGGTATTTTAAAATTGGGTGTTCTGTGGTAGCAGTGCATACGGTCTTCTGCCTCCTTCTGCCATTGCTGCATTGTCATCTAGCATCCAGCCTCTGGAGCCCCTGGAGTTGCAGCAGTTAAAGGGAATTGAGGGGTTGGTGATCTGAAGTGAAGTGACAAAGAGATTTATAATCTCTGCCTCCTGGAATTCAAAGATCATCTTTATTTGAATCAGTTTAATATTTTTCAAGAGTATGGAAATCCACTCCGTATTAGTCAGTAGAGGCCAGAGTATTTTTTTGGTAACAAATTAAGCCCTCAATTGCTCCAGTTTAGCCCAGCAGAGATTTACTTCCCACTGGATTACTGCCAATCACCAAGGCAGGGGCAAGAACATGAGCTTTACACTACTTCAGCCCAGAAGTGATGCATGTCACTTTTGCTCACATTTCATTCTCCAGAACTAGTACCAAAAGGGCCTGGAAATGGAGAAGAGAAGATGGAGTATCTCATATTGCTTTTTCTGCTACATTCTTCTAGTGTCTCCTGGATACTGATTGATGACAGATTTAGCATTTGTGATGAGTGATCCTCCAGTTGTTGGTAAGCAGGCAGCACAGAATGGTTGGCATTGACTGTGGCACTCAGTCATTGATTGGATCACAGGTAGGCACAGGATATAGATGACAAAGAATAAAGTATTGTCCTGTGAAAAGAAGCAGTCTTGTGCTTTGCTGAGACATTTCCCCAATACTCTTCTGGACATGGAAGAAAACTAGGGCCTTTTTTTCTTTATTTCAAAACTCACTTTTAAAATCCTGCATAGAACAAAAAAAAAAAAGGACAATCAACCCAAATAAAAAATGGGCAAAGGATTTGAACAGGTATTTCTCCAAAGAAGACATACAACTGTCCAATTAATGCAAAAAAAGATGCACAACATCATTAGTCATTTGGGAAATGCAAATCAAAACCACAGTGTGATACCATTCACATCCACTAGAATGGCTACTATCAAAAAACCAAAATAAGCGTTGGATAGGATGTGGAGAAGTAGGTACCCTCACACAATAGTTAGTGAGACTGCAAAATGGTGCAGCCACTGTGGAAAACAGTTTGGTGGTTCCTCTGAAGGTTAAATATAGAATTAGCATATCACCTTGTAGCACACCTTTAGGTATATACCCAAAAGAATTGAAAGTAGGGACTTGAAGAGATATTTGGACATCAATGTTCATAGTGACATTATTCACAATTGCCAAAAGCAGAAGCAACCCAAGTGTCCATCAGTGGAAGAATGGATAAACAAGATGTGGTCTATATCTATATCTATATCTATAGATAAATATACACACATGATGGAATATTATTCAGCCAGAAAAAGGAATGAAGTTCTGATAAATGGTACAACATGGTGAACCTTGAAGACAACGTGTTGAATGAAATAAGCCAGGCACGAAAGGTTAGCTATTATATGATCTCACTTACATGAAATAATTCAAATAGGCAAATTCATAAAGTCAGAAATTAGAATGCAGGTTGCTAGGGGCAGGAGTGGGGGTGGGGAATGGGGAGTTAATGCTTAATTTGTTTGGAGTGATGGAAAAGTTTTGGTAATGGATGGTGGTGATGGTAGCAAAGCATTGTGAATGTAATTTATAACACTGAATTGTATACTTGAAAGTAGTTAAAATGGGAAATTTTAGGTTGCATAAATGTTACCAAAATAGTAATTAAAAAAAATACATTCCATAGAACTGCACAACACAAAGAAAGAATCCTAATGTAAACTATGGACTATAGTTAATACTACAATTATAATAACATTTTTCATCAATTGTAATAAAGGTACCACACTAATGCAAAATATTAATAATAGGGAATATTGAGTGTGTGTGTGGGGTGCTTCCTGCATGATTTTTCTGTAAACCTATAACTTCTGTAATCAGAAAAGAATAAATAAAAATTCTGAGTAAATGTGTCATCCCAGGAGCTCATAATGGCAAGTGTCCAGCTTCTGTGTGTGTGTGTATCTCTAGGCACTTAAAAACAGATTCTAGCTATTCCTGCAGTAGGATATATTTATATTTATTACATTAATATTTATATTTAGTAGGACCTATTATATTTGTTTTATAGAAGAGGTATTGAAGCTTAGAAACATTAAACAACTTGTCCAAAGTTCACAGCTAAGAAATGTCAAAGCTGAAATTTGGACCCACGAGTGCCAGACTTTACATCTCAATCATCCTACCCTGCCTCTCCCATGATTAGCACTTTTTTCTCCCTACCTTTTTGTTTCAGTCTTTCACTTTTTGTGGCACCTATCTCTCTTGCTAGAATGTTTTATTTCCTATCCCTCATATCCTCATACTTAACACATTACTTTGCATAACTCAGCTCACCAAAAGTGGGTTAAAATATTAAAAGAAAAAAATAGAATCTAGTAGTATGCCTTAGAAACCTAATTAAGATTTTGTGTTAGGAGCCCCAGAAAATACCATGCTGTGCAGTCGTGTGACGGAGAATGCTGTACATGCTGTATCTACTCCACTGGACAGGTTTAGCCCCTTGCACAACCCATCTGAAATGTTGCTTTTGCATTAGTGGTAATATTCTTGTGTCATGTGACTCTACTGTGTGTCCGCAGCTGATTGAACCAAGAGAGGGCATTTGACGCAAGGACAGCCAGTCAGCAGCCTGGCTGGAACCCCGTAAGTGTCCTGGTGTGAATTTTCAGCCAATGGAAATTGTAGAAAGCTTATTTATGCAGATAGACAATTGGTGATTTGGTAGCAGTTTAGTGTGGGGCTCCATGTCTGAAAAGAAGGCAGTCAGTATAAAAACAGAAGAGAGAACCATGCAGAATCTGTGAATGAGTGGAATCCAGCTAGAAGATAAGGGTGTGGTCGGAAGGAGCAGAGGCAGAGAGAGAGTAGAGTTTAGTTAAGGGTAGAACGCTAGGAAAAGGGTCAATAAATATTTATGGTCAGTTGGTGAAAAACCACATTGCTGAAACTGTATTGGATTCTGAGTGACTGTCCACTTCCTACACTGTATTCTAGTTTTTTCCATAAAATCTGGTGGTTAAGCCTTTCCTGGGTAACACCATTTCTGTGCACCTTGTTTGTAAGTAACCTTACCCTTTTTCTGCAGGTATCCTCACTGTTTCCTACGAACCAAGGCCTAACACTTTTTTTTAAACAAACAGTTATCGTCCCTTTGGCTCTGAAAATTGATTTTGAAATTTAGCAGCCCACATTTATATTCACTTGATATTCTTGTATTTAAGGAAAGGCAGGGATGTGGGGTCATGTGGCTGAAAGTACTGTTTGATGTCCAGGTTATTTCTGAATGGAAATAAAAAATTCTATTATGAAAACTTTAAAAAGTTGTTAGTTTATTTCAGCAGTTCAAATGAGTCTTTCTTAATGAGCTTCCAACATGTTTTGCTTTTGGCTTTTGGTGCCTTTTTTTTTTTCCTCTTGTTCTGTGGACAAAGGAAATCTTTAGATATCTTTTCTCCTGAACAACTTGTACTTTTCCAATTCTATCCCTCTCCATCTTTTCTTACAGTATTCAAAGAATTGTTTTATACTACTCCAGGGACCTTCCCAATAAATAGAAAGCAGACCTTAAAATTCTAGGGAGTGAGTCTTTACACCTGAACTGATATTAAATGGAATGAGGTTTTAGCTTATATTGTTGACACTGAGTAACACACTGCCTTGGAGCTGAAGAAAGCATTCTACCTTTTCTTTTTTTTTTAACTCTAGTGTACAGAACATCCCTCATGTGAAATTGTTTTATTTATATTTTACAGTAGAACTTCACTGTAATACTGGGATTGTGGCTCAGGAAATGAAGGTTTTTGAACATTAAAAGAGATTTGCTCACACCTGATGGGCAGGGTGTGGAGTTTTGTGTGTGGGGTGGGGGTGGGGGTGGAGAGTGGCTGTTAGCTGGATGTCACTGTGTTTGCATTTTTTCTAGTAAATACTTGCTCAGAATTTTTATTAAACTTAGGTTTTTAGTAAGTCTGGCAGAACTATGAGAAATAGTTCAATTATTTATGCTAAAAACACTAAAAAATTTCTTTGAAAAATGTCTTGAAGCCTCTAACATTTCTTTGACATGAACTGTGTCATGTTCAGTAATACAAATGCAGTAGTTTCAGTTGAAATGGAAGTCTTACAACCATGAAATATGGACACATCTTTTTTTGTCACTTTGAATTTTTATTCTATACTTTTTTTTTTAACTATACTAAAAAATATCAGATTTTTGACATATTCTTGTGAATACAGAAAAAAATAAAAACCTATTAAAAGAAACTGGTTAAGGTATTTCTATGGCAATGATCACTGCATTGCTTATTTCATAAGCATGCTGATTTCAGAAATGTGAAAATTCAAAAATGAATACCTATGATCACACCACATTGTTTATGAAATAGAACATTTCCCAGTACTATTGAAGCTGTTGTGTAGACTTCCCTGATGACACTCCCTCCTTCCCATCCTGGAGACAATTGTTTTCCTGTACCCTAAATAATGTTTAGTTTGGTATTCAAACACTAGAAATATAGCATGTGTGCTCTTCTGTGACTTGCATTTTTTTACTCAACGGTAGTTGAGCTTCATCCATGCTGATGTCTATGGCTGCCACTATTGTATAGTACCCCATTATACATATATCATGATTTATCAGGTCCCCAGTGTTTTGCTCTTATAAATTATTTTGCTGCAAACATTCTTATAGTTGTTTTCTAAAACAGATGTATTAGTTTGTCCAGGGTATATACTTACGAGTAGAATTACTAAGTCTGGATGATGGCCTTTCCTATTCTGCTTTATCCTGCCCAACCCCCCAATGCCCCTCATGGGACATGAGCCTTGTTTTTGCTTAATTGATGAACTGGACTTAATATTCATGTTTAGAGATCTTAAGGGGAAAGAAGAGGAAGAAGAGAGAGAGACAGTGATGCTTCCTAACCCACAGAATATGTCTTTCAGCCAGAGCCTGGGAGAACTAAAGGCAGACAATGGTTGAGGGAAGGTGGGACACTCCTATTGGCTCTTTTGCACATGGGTGTGAGCTGGGGCTCAGCTCCACAGAGACTGGGTTCCCAGGCTACCACTCAGTTGATGTCACAGAAGCCACTATGAGTTCACTATGATGCTATGGAACCTGTAGATTAAAAAAGATAGCATTTCATTCTGAGAATGTCTAGATTTATTTAAAATTAAAGAAGCTAAGATGGAAGTAGCTCTCCCACTCTGGCTCCTTTTGATGGGCTTCAAAAATTACTGTCTCCTTGGTCTGATATCTTGGTACCAGTGATCTCTGGCCCCTCACCACACTCTGGCCTCTGGATGCTTCCATATTGCTCTCTTCCACATTCTTAGACGTCATGTCCACCTTTGTCATCCAGTTGGGTCTCTTATTTTCAGACCTGAGCCACTGTGTAGTAGGAAGGGTTTTGAGGTTCTTGAACAAAGAACCAGTCTTGCTAGGTCTGTACGTGAGGTTGCTATCTGTTCAGTAGGGTGGCTTTGCTGCTGGGGCTCTCACTTGAAGACCCTAAACTAGTTGTAGATTGGCTTCTCCCCAGTTTTTGAAATATCTAACGTGTTCTTTTCCTCTGCCTCAAATTGCCCACTTTTGCCCACTGTCTTCCCAGGTAGTTTGGCCTGGGTACAGTTGTAATCCACTGGTGATCTCAGGAGGCAAACGATTTTTTCCCAATAAGTGAACAGATCTCTTGCATCTGCCGAGTGACACAGCTGAAGGTAAAAAGAGCCACCGTTGGCAAGCTTCAGGTGGAGCTGCTGTTTTTGATGGTCATGGATGGATATCTTTACAAACTTCAAGGGAAGCAGTCTGGTTAGCTCTAAGGTCTTTGTAGGCTTGTGGCCTCCCCTCGGGGGGTTGTGGCCGTGCCTGGCACCCTCTTTACTGAGGACAGCTGGTCGGGCCAGCAGCATGACATCAGGCAGCGGGAGGCAGGGGCTGGTGGATGCGATGCCCACAGTCATCACCCGCACACGGTTGTGCACATCAATCAGTTCTCCTCTTTTGTTGACCTGGATGAAGTCACTCTCAAACATGGGCGCGTACTTGAATACGGTATACTCTCCCTTGTACAGTTGCCGCTGCAGCTTCCCCATGGTGGTATTAAACATGCTCACTGCACGGCTGCTTTGGGCCGTGTAGTATGGTAACGCAGATTCGTTGCTCATGGCTTTTATTAAGGCTGCTCCTCGCGGCTCCTCAACACCTTTCTTTGCACGCTTTGCAGGTTACCCCAGTTGCTGTGGCCTCTCGGGCAGGTGGGTGAACGTCGGTCTTCCGAAGGCACCCCCCCCCCTTTTTTTTGTGCCTTAGAGCCCCTCAGGAGGGAGGGGCCACCTAGAACAACCGAGGATGGGATGGGGCACCGACTACCGACGACTCAGTCTTTTGTGCCAGGGAGCATCTGGGCGTCTGGACCCAGACAGCGCCCAGCCGCGGGCGCGGAGAGGTGCGCAGAGCTGGGGCGGGGCCTCCCCGGGGGCCTGACGCGCCCCTTCACCGCTGCCGCTGCCACATGATCCCGGAACATGAGCCACCAACAGGAGTCCCGCAACTGGCAGTCTCCCTCCGGAGCCTCCACCTCGGCCCGAATCGCCTGGCAGGGCCATTTTTATCCTCTCCCGTCCATTGTGACCTGCCGCTTTCACACACCCGTTTGTCCTCGTCCTCCCACAGCCTCCCACTCAGCGCAGGGACACGTCCTCCCGCCAACCTGCAGCACCACCGCGCAGCAGACGGGTACCCCGCAGGGGGCGCAGGGAGGGCGGTCGAAGGGCGACGGATACATCTTTTTTTGAATGATCCTTGCCTCTTCGAAATATTATGTGGAATGAAAAATGTAACGAAATTCTAAAGAGTTTGCACTTACTTTCAGAGAGAGTGAGACTATTAATTTGTATACCAACTGTCATTTGGTAATGGGACTTTGAGCCATTAATAATGGGACACAAGTCTTAGGATCGGAGGAGAGTAAGCAGAATTTATGAAAGAGCAGGTTTGTCAATGTGAAAATCCATTCATTGTATTCCCTCCACAGTCAGATTCACTGTGAAGTTTATGAGGTTTAATCTTTAAGGACCCTCATTGTATAGGCCCCTTCCAAGATCCTGAGAGAAGCCCTAGAAATGTGTTACATAGTTGTTGTTGTTTTTTACATTTGCAAAAGTAAGATATTTTATCACAGTCAGAGCTGCTGTACAGTTCCACTATCCCTTCAGTCACACCTCCCCCTATGTTGGGTAACAGTACTGGGTGACCAAAGGGATTTTTGGGATCTGACTACGGAACCTTAGTTGGGCATATATTTGGTTGCATTCAGTGGGATATTTATGTAGCTTGCAGTCACTTATCCAATATTGCTAACTGTTCTGATGGATCAGACTTCCAAGAATATTCCCGACACCTGGGCCAACTCATCTGGATCATCAGAAGTTGTGGGGTCAGATGTTGCTTCATAATACGCCATGTTCTGTGGCACCTGGCAATGGAATGTGTGGGTTGAAAATTCTTCCCATTATCAGATGTATCAAATTAGACGTGAAGGATTTGGTACTCAGAGATGCTTAGGCAAAATAGAACTTCACTCATGTCAGGAATTTACACATTTTGCATAAAATAATTATTTCTGTCATTTTTGATGGGAATCATGTACAATAGGATTATCAGAACTCTTGGTGTCTGTAGGGTACTGATTTGTAGTAATACTACAAGCACTGAGTAGCTCTGTGTCTAAAGTTGCCTGTTTTATGTATCCAGACATATTGTACTGTGTCTTAAATGTATCAATGCGTATTTTCACTAAAGAAATCTGGCAATTCATTGATAAAACTGCACTCAGCAAAATAGCCTAAAAACAAACAAGTGTTCTAGTGACAAAATTCCTACATATGTTCATCAATACAGCAATGCATGTTGCATAAAAGTAATTTGATCACAAAATCTTGTAACTCAATATAATGTAATGTCAGTTTAAAAATCAGAATTGCTCTTCTGTCTGCTTGAATCTAAATTAATTTTGTATATTTCTCCTGAATTATTGATCCTATAAAAATTCAAATATCATGGGAAAAATATTGTGGAAATGTAAACTGCAATAAAAAGACTGGCAGAAACTTTGCAATGTCGAAAACTCTTTTATTACATCACAATGGAAACTAAATGCTGATGGTCAAAATCATGAAGAAGAAAAAAAAAAAATCACAACCACCCTCAAAATAATGAACAGGAAAACCCAAGACATAAATAAGTATTCACTTTTGTACTTAATTTTGTATATGGAATTTGGTTTTCTTTTTTTGTAATTAGAGCCTCACAAATTATATAAGCTTTAAGCCTCGAAACCTGGATCTGCTCCTGTTTCTCTGCTTTTTTGGGAGGGGAGACAGGTTTAAGGTAAACTAAAGCTGCAGTGGATAGGAAGCTATCAGTTAGCTGATACTTCACTTGTGTCCAGTGGTTTGACAACCTTTACCATGTTCACTCCTGTATAGATGGACAGGAGTATTGTGCTTGGTGCATGACCAATGTCCAGGGCCCGGAGCCAGGGACTACGGCCCAGTGTCCAAGAGATACAGAGAGGGCCCTGCTAGGTCTCCACATTTGATCGGAGTGTGGTCACAGCTCCTTTTGAATATTGTTCTGGCAGAAATCCAGGGCCTCCTGCAGTAAGCACCTGGCTAGGAATCTCTGTGGCCTATGTTGCCGCTTCAATGTACTGCAAGCAAGTTAGATGGGCACAGGATGATTTTTCTTTGGAATCCAGGGAATTTATGTCTATATCCCTATATCAGGGAGTTGCCTTTATTTTAAGCATTTAAAAAAAGAAATATACCACATTCATTTTAATGACCACGGTCACCTGGAAGATGGATATTTAAGTTGTTATTACAAGTTAATGCTGCATTACGTTCTAATGCTTTTATTTCTGTGGTATATATTCATCGAAGTCAGATTGCTGGGTCAAAGGGTATATACATTAAAAATTAAATAACCTTTCCAAGATTTCTTTGCAAAATGTATGAGATCCAGTTTTCCCAGCACCATTATGTTCTTTGGCCCCTTGTCAAATGTCAGGAGGCTGTAAATGTGAGGGTTGATTTCTGAGCTCTCAATTCTATTCCACTTGTCTATAGGTCTATCCTTGTGCCAGTATCATGCGGTTTTGATTAACTGTGGCTTGGTAATAAGTTTTATGATTGGGAAGTGTGAGTCTTCCAACTTCATTCCTCTTTTTCAAGAGGGCTTTGGCTATTCAGGGTTCCTTACCATTCCATATAAATTTGATGATTGAGTTTTCCATTTCTGCAAAGAAGGTTGTTGGAATTTTGATTGGGATTGCACTGAATCTGTAAATTGCTTTGGGTATTGTTGACATCTTAACAATATTTAGTCTTCCAATCCATGAACATGGAATGTCTTTCTATTTATTTAGGTCTTTGGTTTCTTTTATCAATGTTATGTAATATTCTGTGTACAAGTCCTTTATACCCTTGATTAGATTTATTCCTAGATAATTGATTCTTTTAGTTGCTATTAGAAGTGGAATTTTTTTTTTCTAGGTTTCTTCTTCTCTACCTCACACTTTATATAAAAATCAACTCAAAATGGATCAAAGACCTAAATATAAGAGAAAGAACTATTAAACTCCTAGAAGAAAACATAGAGAAGCATCTTTAGGACCTCGTGTTAGGCACAAGTCTAGTTTCTTATACTTTACATTCAAAGCACAAGCAACAAAAGGCAAAATAGATAAATGGGACCTCATCAAAATTAAAAACTCTTGTGCCTCAAAGGACTTTATCATGAAAATAAAAGAACAACCTATTCAATGGGAGAAAATATTTGGAAACCACTTATCTGATAAAGGATTAATATACAGAATATATAAAGAAATCCTTCAACTTAACAACAAAAAGACAAACAACCCAATTAAAATATGGGCAAAAACCTGAGTAGACATCTCACCAAAGAAGATATATAAATGGCCAGAAAGCAGATGAAAAGATGCCTAACATCATTAGCCATCAGGGAAATGCAAATTAAAACCACAAAGATATCATTTCACACCTATTAGAATGGCTGCTATTTTTTTAAAAAAAGGAATATTACAGATGTTGAAAGAGGATGTGGAGAAACACTCATTCACTGTTGGTGGCAATGTAAAATGGTGCAGCTGCTATAGAAGACAGTTTGGCAGATCCCCAGAAAGTTAAGTATAGAATTACCATAGCAATCCCACTATTACGTATATACCCTAAAGAATTGAAAGCGGGGACTCAAGCAGATACATGCACACCGATGTTCATGGCAGCATTATTCATAATTGCCAAAAGATGGAAGCAACCCAAGTGCCCATCAACTGGTGAATGGATAAATAAAACATAGTATATACATACAATGGAATGAAGTCCTGATATATACGACAACATGGATGAACCCTGAAGACATCACGTTGAGTGAAATAAACCAGATGCAAAAGGACAAATTGTATGATCTCACTGATTTGAAACAATTAGAATAAGCAAACGCATAGAGTTGGAATCTAGAATATGGTTTACTAAGGAACAGGGTGGGGATAGGGAATGGGAAGTTAAGGCAGAAAATGTACAGTGTCCCTAAAACAATGGAAATGTTTTGGTAATGAATGGTAGTGATGGTAGCACAATATTGTGAACATAATTAACAGCCCTGAAATGTATATCTGAATGTAGTTAAAAGGGGAAATGTTAGGTTGTATATATGGTAATAGAATAAAAATTAAAAAAAATCCATGGAACTGCACTATACAAACAATGAACCCTAAGTTAAACCATGGACAGTTAATAGTACAAATAAAAAAATGTGCTTTCGTCAATTGTAACACACGTTCCACACCAATGCAATGTTACAAGGTGTTAATAATAGGGTGGGATATGGGAATCCTGTATTTTATGCATGATTCTACTGTAAACTCACAACTTATTTACCCTTAGGTGTTTCATAATTTTTGTTGCTATGAATAAAATCTGTGCCCTGCCTCCATTTGTGTACTAAATGTCCTTTGTAGTACTGGCTTGTTTGGAGTTGAGTCTATTGGATTTTCTATGTGTAGAAGTGTATCATTTGTAAATAAGATAATTCTATTTTCTTTTTCAGTATTTATATATACATATATAATTTCTTTTTCATTAGTAGACCTTTAATAATGTTGAATATTAGAACTTATCTAAGACATCTCTATCTGATTTCTGATTCTAGTAGGGGTATTCTTAATATTTTGCAATGTAAATAATTATGTGAACATTTCTTATAAACAGCTTCATCTTGTATAGGAATTTCCTTCTGTTCCTTTGCTACTTGTAAGTTTTTGAGGAATGGCTGATGAATTTTATCAAGTGTTTCTCAGCATTTTTTGTATGTTTTTGTTTTTTTCTTTTTTAATGTAATGGATTGTTTCGAAAGATATACTGTTGACTCATTCTCTCAGTTCTGGGACAAACCCTGCTTAGTCATTGTGTATTATTTCTTAAAATATGCTGCTGGATTCAATTTCTTAATATTTTGTTTAACATTTTATATTCCTAAGTGAAATTGACCATGTGTGTGTGTGTGTGTGTATGCGCTTTGATGTACCCTTATCAGGCTTTCATGTTAAGACTATACTTATGTCATTAAATGAATTAGAAAACTTTCTATCTTTCTTTATGTACAGAAATGATTTGAGAGACCTAGGGATTACTTATTTGTTGAAGGTGAGGTAGATGTTGGGGAATGACAAGGACATTGTCCCATAAATGACTCCATGGTTCTCTCTGGCTAAACTTGCTGGGATTGGAGTGGGAGAGACTGTGCCCAAACTCACCTTCTGTGAAGAATCTGTGAAGATTCTGTGATTTTCAAGGTCTCTAGGTGCTGAGCCTCTGGTTTTCCTAGGCCTCCCCTAAATTGTCTGCTGATTCTCAAGCTTGTACTTTATGGAATCAAGTACTCTTGTTTGTCTCAAAACACTGTTCCACGTTTGTCCCATAAAAAAGATCAGCTCTATCACCCAGGGTCTTGGTGGACCACGACCTGTGCAATTTATCAGCCTCGAGGCCAGCCTGTTAAAAGGGACTTTTGTATTTTTGTACCAAGTTCATTATAGAACATTTGTAAAGCCATCCATTTTGGAACCTCTTTTTAACAGTAGGTGGATAATCTTTTGGTTTCTCCTCTGGTTTTGATTTAGTCAGATTTTCTAACTTGTATCAGTCTATGTAGTTTATTGATTGCTGGAAAGCTAAACCCATCTTCAATTTTTTCAAATTCACTTTTATCAAATTACTTATAATATTTTTGTTTAATGTGTTAATTATTGCATTCTTTTGTGGACATCTCTCCTTCCTATTTCTTGTGTTGCTTGATTTTTCTCCCTCTCTTTTCCCCCTAACCCATCTTGTTAGCAATTTGTTGATTTTTATTACTTTATTTTTAAACATCCAGGTTTTGCTTGATTTATCTTATTTGCTACTTTTATTTTATTTTATTCAATAAGCATTTGTCAGGTGTGGTACAAAGTTTATACAAATATTAACAATTAATTCTCTTAAAAAACTATAGATTAGGTATTTTTTATCTACATATTACAGATGAAGGAAGTGAGGCAAAAGGAAGTTAAAATTTTTGCCCAAATCACTCTGCTAATAATAGTAGAGCTGGGATCAGCTGGGAATATCTCCAGACTGTGATTTTAAGCTCTATCTGCTCTTCAGTCCTATATTATTGATTTTAGTTTCTCTCCTTAATAATTTTCTTCTCTTTACTTTTGTATTTTTTCTAGTTTCTTAAGTTGTAAACTGAGAATATTTATATTTAGTCTTTCAGTTTTAAAATTAAAAGCATGTGATGTTATATATTTTCCTATGCTTATGATTTTAGAACTTTTTCACAGGTTTTGATATGAAGTTCTTTTTAAATTCTAAATAGAATATAATTTCCATTCCATTCCTTTTTGAACGTTCTTTATTTAAAAAGTATTTCTTAATTTTGAATTGGTTAATTTCTTTTTGGTTACCATTTCAATTGCTGATGTTTAATTTTATCATAAATTGTCCAATGAATGGCACCTTTAGTTTCAGAGTACAGTAAGGTTTTTCTCTCTTGTCCAAATAGTGATTATATTTTTGCAAATGTTTCTGATAATCAGGGAAGAATGTTTATTCTCTCCTGGAGAGTAAACCATTTTCTTTATATGTGTATTTATTAGCTCAACATTGAGGAATATATTATGCAAATCCTGCATATTCTCACATTTCTTCTATGTGATAAGTAGAATTCTTAAAGAGGTATATAAAAAATCCTCTCATAATTTATCAAAATATCCTTATATTTTAAGATTTGTTTTGCTTAATATATTTTGCTTTTATTTTTATACCATAAAAAGGTACTATTATTTTTACATATTCTTTAGAGATTGTAGGGTTTTTTTAAACACAAAATATAGTCCTTACATTTTACTTTGTCTCATATTAATCATTCTACTTATGCTTTTTCTTGTTTTGTTTGTATTAACTTGATATTCTTTGCCTATCCCTTTATGTTCAGTCCTTTTTTGCTTTTTTTTGTTTGTTTTTGTTTTTTTCTGTTTTGTTTCCTGCAATAACTGAATATACCATTGTTTTGCTTTGTATACAAACTTGGCCAGGTATAGGCTTCTTGGATACTAACTGTTTTATCTTTATAGATTGTAGTTTGTTTCTCTGTCTTCTGATATCCCTTATTGCAAATGAGAAGTCTGATGATAGAGTGTGTGGCTTTTACTTTGCAAGTCATGTTTTATTTTGGGCTAGTTGCAGAGTTTTCCCTTTCCTGTTAAAGTTTAGGAATTTCCTATATTTAGGTGTGGTTCATTTTTCTCCTTAGATTTGCTTCTCACTTGGAGATGCCTATGTGCTCTAAATTTGTGTCTTTCTTCAACTCAGTGAATGTTCTATTAGTTCTTGAATTGTCATCTCTTCTATGTTTTCTTTCTAGAATTTCTGTAGTTCAAATATATGCCTCTAAACTTTTTACTCATGACTTCCTTTAAAAAGATTTTTTACTATGTGCAATGAGATAGCTTCTCCACTTGATTTTCCAGGACCCAGAATTGCTTTTGATTCCTCCATTTCTCCATCCGCCTCTCTCTTTCTTTACCAGTGTACTTTCCCTTTTCTAATTGTTCTATTACATTTTAATGTTCAGGTATTAGATTTTTGGTTTTGGGTAGAGAATCTCATTTTTCTGTGATCACATGGCCTTAAAAATTGTTCTAGTTTTCATTAGCAATCTTTTCTGTTTCTTCCAGTAACCTTGTCCCATTGAGCTCACCTGTAAGGACTGGCTTGGCTGCCTTTGTGTTGGTGAGTTCCCTCTGGCCTTTTCTCCTTATTTGTTTCAGTAGAGCTAGGATTTTTCTGCTCCTGAGAAGGTACAGTGCAAATGGATTCCCACATGCTGAAAAGACATGTTTATGTTCCAGCTGACCAGTACCGTGGAAGCACAGACACACTAGAATCTCTGTATTGAGGCAAGGTTGGAGAGGGTGTTCTGTTCTAGGGCTTCTGCAGCTGTGAGGGAGAAGGGATGATCAGATTGTTACAATCTTGTCCTATCCTATTGATTAGCCCAAAAAGTCCATTCTCCTTCAGTACTGCAGCCCCTGTGGGGTCAGCTGACCTCGCTGAGGTCCATATTTGAGAGAGTGCTTTTCCTTTTCCGTTTGCTGAGGGGGGCTGTGCTTGGCTGCTTGGCTGCCTTAGATAGCTGTGGGATCTGCAGTTCTCACCTGGGGATGCAACAGGAAGGCAAGCAGCTAGCTGGTCCCCAGTCCCTCCACTGGCAGTGTACATGGTGACACCTATCTTCACATTTCACACTTGAAAAGAATATTCAAGTTCTTAGGTATATTTATGGCCTCCCCAAACTCTCAAAGTAAGCCTTACTTATTTTTTTTAGGTTGAGTTTTCTCAACTGAGAGGGAAAGAGGGACATGAACTTATGATTAGGCTGCCATTTCTCATCCCCCCCCATTTAGAGAAGGGGAATATGAGGTCAAGAGAAGGCAAGTGAACTACCTGGGATCATAAGACTGGTAAGTGGAATTAAGCATTTAAAAATATACTGAACAAATGAAGAAATGTAATTGACATAGAAGGTGCTTATTATTGATTCAAAGCTTATCATCATGTAATGCTCTTAGTATCACTGGAAAACTGGGGTATAAGAGTCACCTTCAACTACATGAGCATTTGATTCATGTTTCACAGTTAGAATACTTTTGAATGTTAAAAGGACTGCCATGGCGTAAATCCTCAGGACTCACACGTAATGAAATCAACTTAATAAAACACATTTTCCAAATGAGGAATGTGGGATATCAAGTTGACTTGAACCACTGTGTAGGTGAGTAGGAGTTATAGGCTTAAGTAATCAGTATTAAACTTGTTAAGTGACAATTAGTATGCACAGTTAACTCATCATATTCAATTAGCACCTTAATGTATTTGGGTTATATTAAATGAGAGGTCGATCTTTTAGTATAATTAGGTAGTGAAGTGGGAGAGAAATTCATCTGAGACTCTTGTAAGAAGGACCCTGTTAATTTGCTGAAGTATAACTTAAGTAATTCTCATGTGCTCCAAATGTTTAACTGATTTCTCCAGCATCATTTAAGCCAGCACTGTCCAACAGAACTTTTTACAATGATGGAAATGTTTGCATGTCCAATATACTTGTCACTAGCCACATGTAGCTAATGTTTTATATGAAGCTAGTGTTGAGGAACTGATATGGTAATTTTATTTAATTTTGATTCATTTGAATTTAAACCACCACATTTAACCCATTTAGATTTATTAATATGACAGACAGGCTTGAATCTACTTCTTTGGAAACATTACACTTTGTTTTACTGTTTCTAAAAATCATATATGATCCATATTTTTCACTCTGCCTTTTGTTTATAATTCTTGATAATCTGGAAGGTTTGTATTTTTGTTCTAGTGGCTAACTTTATAACAATTATACATAATGTCCTTAGGCCTTTAATACTTCAGGTGTTGTCTTTTACTTTTTAGTAAAAGTGAAAAAGTAAAATTAGTGTATCCCCCTTCCTTTCTCCTTTCTTCCATCACCCAATTTTTGCTTATTTCTTCATTCTTAGTATTTTCCTTTACAATGAAAAATATTTATACTTTTGTTATTTGAACCTTAGACTTTAATAATATTTAGTATATTTAGTATATTTTTAATAATAGTATATTTCACTGAATCTAAGATTTTAACATGAGATGCAGCACTCTTTTTTGGGTAACAATTTCTATGATTTAAAAATGCAATCAATAATTATGGAAGTTGAGAAAGAGGAATGAGATTTTAATTAAAAACTTTGTCATCATGTGTTTGAGATTAAGTATCATTTTGAGACATGGTATTTGAGAACCAGGAGGTAAAATTATTTTCGAAACAAACTGAAATACACAAGTCAGTCTTCATCTTACAACTGAAAGATGAAAAAAAGGTACTGGAACAATTGGGAAACTTTTTACAGTTCTTTTATTTTCAATAAATTGTGATTTTTTAAGAACACCCAATGTCTTTAGTACCTTAATTTGTGATTTGTGATTTGATGGTATTTTTATTGGTTCTGAGAGTTGATTAAAGGAATATCTATATTAATTCTATAAAAACCATAGAAAGAGAAATAAATTATTGAAAAATGAAGGGTAAAAAATTTCTAGTAATTATAAGGTACAGATTAGAAAACTGAAACTTATTTCATTTCATTTCGCATCGCCCTTTTAGTCAAGAAGATGTTCTCCATCCCACAATTCCGGGTCCAGATTTCTCCCTAGGAGTCACATTGTACGTTGCCAGGGGTATTTACACCTCTGGGTATCAGATCCTACATAGTGGGGAGGGCAGTGATTTCATCTACCAAGTTGGCTCAGCTAGAGAGAGAGGGTCACATCTGAGCAACAAAGAGGCATTCAGGAGGAGGCACTTAGGCACAATTATAAGCAGGCCTAGCCTCTTCTTTGCAGTAATAGTCTTCCCAAGGGTAATAGTCCCATGATTGAGGGCTCAGCCCATCAAACCACCAATCCCCAATGTCTGTGAGCACATCAGAAACCATCAAGGTGGGGAAGCCCAACACCCCTGCATTCTCTCCCAGCAATGTTCACATTAGTGGTAGCATATAATATTTCTCTTTTTGTGCCTGGCTTATTTTGCTCAGCATTATGTCTTCAAGGTTCATACAAGTTATCATATGTTTCACAACATCATTCCTTCTTACTGCTGCATAGTATTCCATTGTGTGTATATACCACATTTTATTTATCCACTCATCTGTTGAAGGACATTTGTGTTGTTTCCGTCTCTTGGCAATTGTGAAAAATGCTGCTATGAACATTGGTATGCAAATATCAGTTCACATCACTGCTTTCAGATCTTCTGGGTATATACCAAGAAGTGCAATTGTTGGATTGAAGGGTAACTCTATAGTTTTCTAAGGAACTGCCAGACTGTCTTTCAGAGCGGCTGAACCATTATACAGTCCCACCAACAATGAATAAGAGTTCCAATTTCTCCACATCCTCTCCAGCATTTGTAGTTTCCTATTTGTTTAATGGCAGCCATTCTAATTGGTGTGAGATGGTATCTCGTTGTAGCCTTAATTTGCATCTCTCTAATAGCTAGTGAAGCTGAACATTTTTTCAAGTGTTTTTTGGACATTTGTATTTCCCCTTAAAAGAGCTGTCTCTTCATATCTATTGCCCATTTTATAATTGGGCTGTCTGTACTATTGTCACTGAGTTGTAGGATTTCTTTATATATGCAAGATATCAGTCTTTTGTCAGATACATGGTTTCCAAAAAGTTTTTCCCATTGAGTTGGCTGCCTCTTCACCTTTTTGACAAATTCCTTTGCAGTATAGAAACTTCTAAGCTTGAGGAGTTCCCATTTACCTATTTTTTCCTTTTTTGCTTGTGCTTTGGGTATAAGGTCTAGGATGTGACCTCCTAATACTCGGTCTTGAAGATGTCTCCCTACATTATCTTCTAGGGGTTTTATGGTACTGTCCTTTATATTGAGGTCTTCGATCCACTTTGAGTTAATTTTTATGTAGGGTGTGAGGTAGGGGTTCTCTTTCATTCTTTTGGATAAGGATATCCAACTCTCCCAGCCCCATTTGTTGAAAAGACTGTTATGTCCCAGTTCAGTGGCTTTGGGGGCCTTATCAAAGGTGAGTCAGCTGTAGATCTGGGGGTCTATCTCTGAATTCTCAATTTGATTCCATTGATCAATATATCTGTCTTTGTGCCAGTACCATGCTGTTTTGACAACTGTGGCTTTATAGTAAGCTTCAAAGTCAGGGAATGTAAGTCCTCCCACTTTGTTTTTCTTTTTTAGAGTGTTTTTAGCAATTCGAGGCATCTTTTCTTTCCAAATAAATTTGATAACTGGCTTTTCCAAGTCTGCAAAGTAGGTTGTTGGAATTTTGATTGGGATTGCATTGAATCCATAGATGAGTTTGGGTAGAATTGACATCTTAATGGCATTTAGCCTTCCTATACATGAACATGGAATATTTTTCCATCTTTTAAGGTCCTTTTCTATTTCTTTTAGTAGAGTTACGTAGTTTTCTTTATATAGGTCTTTTACATCTTTGGTTAAGTTTATTCATAGGTACTTGATTTTTTTAGTTGCTGTTGAAAATGATATCTTTTTCTTGAGTGTCTCTTCACTTCTTTCATTTCTAGTGTATAGGAACATTACTGACTTAAGTGCATTAATCCTGTATCCCGCTGCTTTGCTAAATTTGTTTATTAGCTCAAGTAGCTGTATCATCGATTTCTCAGGGTTTTCCAGATATAAGGTCATATCATCTACAAATAATGACAATTTTACTTCTTCCTTTCCGATTTGGATGCCTTTTATTTCTTTGTCTTGCTGCGTAGCGCTGTCTAGCATGTCTAGCATAATGTTGAATAACAGTGGTGACAGCGGGCATCCTTGCCTCGTTCCTGATCTTAGAGGGAAGGCTTTCAGTCTCTCACTATTGAGTACTATGCTGGCTGTGGGTTTTTCATACATGATCTTTATCATATTGAGGAAGTTTCCTTCAATTCCTACTTTTGAAGTGTTTTTATCAAAAAGCAATGTTGGATTTTGTCGAACGCTTCTTCATCATCTATTGAGATAATCATTTGATTTTTCTCTTTTGATTTGTTAATGTCTTGAATTATATTGATTGATTTTCTTATGTTGAAACATCCTTGTATGCCTGGAATGAACCCCACTTGGTCATGGTGTGTGATTTTTTAATGTGTCTTTGGATTCGATTTGCAAGTATTTTGTTGAGAATTTTAGCGTCTATATTCATTAGGGAGATAGGCCTGTAGTTTTCCTTTTTTGTAGCATCTTTCCCTGGGTTTTGGTACTGGATTGATGTTACCTTCATAAAATGTGTTAGGTAGTGTTCCATTTTCTTCAATGTTTTGAAAGAGTAAAGTAAGATTGGTGTCAGTTCTTTTTGGAAAGTTTGGTAGAATTCCCCTGTGAAGCCATCTGGCCCTGGGCATTTATTTGTGGGAAGCTTTTTGACAACTGATTGGATCTCTTTGCTTGTGATTGGTTGGTTGAGGTCTTCTGTTTCTTCTCTGGTCAGTCTAGGTTGTTCATATGTTTCCAGGAAATTGTCCATTTCCTCTACATTATCCAGTTTGTTGGCATACAGTTGTTCATAGTATCCTCTTATAATTTTTTTAATTTCTTTGGGCTCTGCAGTAATGTCACTTCTCTCATTCATTATTTTGTTTATATGTGTCTTCTCTCTTTTTGATTTTGTCAGTCTAGCTAGGGGCTTGTCAATCTTGTTGATCTCAAAGAACAAACTCTTGGTGTTAATTATTCTCGCTATTGTTTTTTCGTTCTCTATGTCATTAATTTCTGCTTTAATCCTTGTTATTTCTTTTCTTCTACTTGATTTAGGATTAGTTTGCTGTTCATTTTCTAACTTCTTCAGTTGCTCCATTCATCCATAGCTCTTTCTTCCTTTTTGATGTATGCATTTAGTGCTATAAATTTCCCCCTCAGTACCGCTTTTGCTGCATCCCATAGGTTTTTATATGTTGTGTTCTCATTTTCATTCATTTCTATATATTTAGCAATTTCTCTTGCTATTTATTCTTTAACCCACTGATTGTTTAGGAGTGTGTTGTTTAACGTCCGGGTATTTGTGAATTTTCTAAGTCTCTGATGGTTATTGACTTCTAATTGTATTCCATTGTGGTCAGAGAATGTGCTTTGAATAATTTCAATTTTTTTTTTAAATTTATTGAGGCTTGTTTTATGTCCCAGAATATGGTCTATTTTGGAGAAAGTTCTGTGAGCACTAGAGAAGAATGTGTATCCTGGTGATTTGGGATGTAAAGTTCTATATATGTCTGTTAAATCCAATTCATTTATTAGATTGTTTAGGTTTTCAATTTCCTTATTGGTCTTCTGTCTGGTTGGTCTATCTATAGGAGAGAGTGATGTGTTGAAGTCTCCCACAATTATTGTGAAACCATCCATTGCTTCCTTTAGTTTTGCCAGCATTTGTCTCATGTATTTTGTGGCACCATGATGGGGTCCATAAACATTTATGATTGTTATTTCTTCTTGTTGAATTAACCCTTTTATTAGTATGTAGTGGCCTTCTTTGTCTCTCATAACATCCTTGCATTTAAAGTCTATTTTATTTGAGATTGATATTGCTACTCCTGCTTTCTTTTGGCTGTAGCTTGCATGAAATATTTTTTCCCATCCTTTCACTTTCAATTTCTTTGTGTCCGTGTGTCTAAGATAAGTCTCTTGTATGCAACATATTGATGATTTATATTTTTTGATCCATTCTGCCAATCTATATCTTTAAATTGGGGAGTTTAATCCATTTACATTCAGTGTTATTATGGTGAAGGCATTTCTTGAATCAGCCATCCTATCCTTTGGTTTATGTTTGTCAGATATATTTTTTTCCGTCTCTCTCTCTTATTGTCCTTTAATGAACCAATATTGAATCTCTTTAGTGCTGAACCTTTCTCCATCTCTCTCTCTTCTTTCTTTGTTTCTCTGTCTGTAGGGCTCCCTTTAGTATCTCAAGTAGGGCAGGTCTTCTTAGCAAAATCTCTCAGCATTTGTTTGTCTGTGAAAAATTTAAGCTCTCCCTCAAATTTGAAGGAGAGTTTGCTGGATAAAAAATTCTGGTTGGCAATTTTTCTCTCTCAGAATTTTTAATATGTCATGCCACTGCCTTCTTGCTTCCATGGTGGCTGCTGAGTAGTCACTACTTAGTCTTATGTTGGTTCCTTTATATGTGGTGAATTGCTTTTTTCTTGCTGCTTTCAGAACTTGCTCTTTCTCTTCAGTATTTGACAGTCTGATCAGACTATGTCTTGAAGTGGGTTTATTTGGATTTATTTTATTTGGAGTTTGCTGTGCATTTATGTTTTGTGTATTTATGTTGTGTAGAAGATTTGGGAAGTTTTCCCCAACAATTTCTTTGAATACTCTTTGTAGACCTTTACCCTCTCTTCCCCTTCTGGGACACCAATGAGTCTTATATTTGGATGTTTTATTTTATCTATCATATCCATGAGGTCCATTTCAATTTTCTTTCCTATTCTTTCTTTTGTTCTTTCATTTTCTGTTTTGTCATCCTCCAGGTAGCTGATTCATTGTTCAGTTTCCTCTAGTTTTGTACTATGAGTATCCAGAATCTTTTTAATTTGGTTGACAGTTTCTTTTATTTCCATAAGATAATCAATTTTTTAATTTACTCTTGCAATTTCTTCTTTATGCTCTTCTAGGTTCTTCTTCATGTCCGTTATATCCTGTGCCATGTTCTCATTGTTTATCTTTAGTTCTTTGATTAATTGCTCCAAGTACTGTGTCTCCTCTGATCTTTTGACTTGGGTGTTTGGGTTTGGGTTATCCATATCGTCTGGTTTTCTCATATGCTTTAAAGTTTTCTGTTGTTTTTGGCCTCTTGGCATCTGTTTAACTTGATAGGGTTCTTTTAGTATATGTAGGCTAATTCAAAGACTGATTTCTGATTTGTCAGATCTACAGCTTGATGGCATACACTTTCTCTAACTAACCAGCAGGTGGCATCCACAAGCCACCTATTCCCCTCAAGCCAGTTCTCCCCAATGTTGTCTTTGTGGTGTGTGGGGGTCTGAGTCTTGTGGGGGTCCAATTTGGTGCACCAAGTTTGGGTGTGTTGTTGATGCTGTCTGCCCTGAATGTGGGGCATGTTTCTGAGTGGTTAGGGAGGGAGGACAGCTTTAATAATCAATCCTCCCAGGTGTTCCTGGAGATTTAAGGCTGTTGGAAGAGTATAAACCTTCATTTCAATCTCGCCACAGATTGTCTCTGCTGCTGACCCACAACTCCTTGGTATTGGCGTATGGTCCCTGGGATTTCCGAGTGAGTCCCTCTTCCAAGCTGTGCCCTCCTAGGGCCTCTGCTTAGGGAAGGCTGTACTACATCACAAGTGCATGCCATCCCTCAAGGGAAGTTCTGGGCCACCAGGCCGAGTAGGGGCGTTCCCAGCCTGGTAAAAGGATGGCTGTATGGGGTGTGTTAATTTCCCCTTTTTTGTACAGCTCCACCTTCCTAGATCTGGGACAATTAGTTGTGGGTGCATGAAAAGCGATATTGTCCACATCTGATATTGTGGCATGTGTGTGTTGCTGGAAACACTTCCTATCACACTGTGTTTTTTGGCGCGGCTCTGGGCTGTGGCGCCGGTGCCATGCAGGAGTGTTCCAAGCCCACTAGGAAGATGGCTGCAAGGGGTGTGGTTATCTTCCCCTTTTGGCTCACCTCTGCCTGCCTTGCTCTGAGACAATTAGCAGCAGGTGTGCAAAAGGCTATTGTCCATGCCAGATATCGAGGCGTTCGCACAGCCCATTCCTGCCATGCTCCACTGTGCGGTTCTTGCTGCCATATCCACAGCTGCTTTTGGGTTTTATTTTTTTAAAAAGAACTAGTCTAACTCCAAATGCCAACCCACGGTTTCCCCACACCGCAGCATGGCTGCCAGATATTCAGCAGACTTATTCATTCATTTCAGAACGCAGACTCCCAGTTTCACCGAGTGCATGGTCCCTGTGGATTTAGCAGACTTTGTCCAGGTGGTGCATCACTGAAACTGGTGTTTTGGGTCATTTTCTGGCCTTTATCTAGTATTTTTCATAGAGGTGTTTTTTTGCCTTGTCTCTCCTAACCTCCATCTTCCAGAAGCTAAATTTACTTTTTATAAGCCCCAATATTGAATTTTGGTTCCACTGTTGTTCTTTCACATGAGCTACCCAAGGGCAGGAACTATGAGGTCTGTCCTGCTCATAAAAATTGCATGATTTTATACATGATGGCACTCTGGCCAGCACAATGTAGACAGGGTATACTTGTTGAACAAATGGATGAAGAACTCAGGCCTCAGCTTAAATGTCACATCCTCCAAGATGCCTCCCTCACTGTCAATCCAAACTAGACCCCTGTTATCTTAGTCCACCCTGTTTTCCTTTGTACCACTCATAATTTCTGCATTTATGTTGTTGCCTAATGTCTGTATCCCTAACCAGACTATCAGCACTGTGAGGGCAGGGACTGCCTGTGTTTTGTTCAGCACTGTACCCCCAGCTCCTCACTCATATAGAAGGCCCACGTAAGTATTTGTTGAGTGAATTGAATGAATAAATGAAAACAAATGTATAGAAAGCATATTAGTCTCTTAGGGCTGCTGTAACAAAGTAACACAAACTGGGTGGCTTAAAACCACAGAATTTTATTGCTCACAATTTTGGATGCTAGAAGTCTGAAATCAAGGTGTGGCAGGGCCATGCTACCTCTGAAGGCTCTAGGGAAGAATCTTTCCTTGCCTCTTCCTAGCTTCTGGTGGTTGGTTGCCAGAAATCTTTGATGTTCCTTGGCTTTCAGTTGCTTTGCTCCAATCTCTGCCTTTGTCATCATATGGCTATCTTCCCTATGATTGTGTCTTCTCTCTGTCCAAATTGTCCTCTTCTTATAAGGACACTAACCATTGGATTTAGGGCCAACCCTAATCCAATATGACCTCATTATAACTCAATTACACCTGCAAAAACCTTATCTCCAAATAAGATCACATTCTGAGTTTCTGTGTGGACATGAATTTTTTTTTTTTTTTTTGGAGACACAGTTCAACCCAGTGCAGATGGATAGACTTACCTGAAACTATTAACATACGGGGAAACCAATATAAGTTGTTACATATAAAGGCATATATATATAATAGTTAGGATCAAAACAGGGAGGAGACATTAAATTCATTGGTGTTTGTTTTGTTTTATTGATTCTAATCTGTGGCTTGTGATTATAGTCACAACATCTTTGTAAGATAATTTTGAAAATTTTGTTTTGCATTTTCTACCAGATACATAGGTTCAAAATATATTTGAAAGTGGTGACAACTACAGTATTAATGTGGAAGGAGCTATAGATTCATAGCCTGAAGTCTTGACTTTTCTTCTTCTCCTACTTACTCATTCATTAATTTGTGTTGATTGTTTAATTGAATATTTCTTTGTAACTGGGCAGATCACTCAGTCTCTCCAAACCTCAAGATCCTCACCGATAAAATGAGTATAGCTGTGTTACACCTACTTACAAAGTTTCTGTGAGCATTAAAAGAAATAATCTAATAATGCCACTTTGTAAACAGTTAATCTCAGCATAAATATAACGTATTGTATTTATTATTAGGCCATGTGGTCTTACTTATTCTAAACATTGATTACTGTTTACAAGAAAAATGTAAGAACATTTCAAATTCATTACTTTGCTAATATGAATGTGTGTGTGTGTATACATACACATATCAAACAACTGAATTACAGTTGTTTGAGATGGAATGAACACACAAAGCCCTCACAATTCAAAATGCACACTCTGTTAGGAGGGGGGTTCTGTTCACACCAAAAAAGGGGGACTAGGGTGTCCCAAGCAGGAAAATTTAGTTTTGTTGCGCTTTGCTAGGTGGTCTAGAATGACTACACAGGTAATAAATGTATCTGTCATTCAACTCCTCTTAGGCACCACTATATTTTTATATTAAATGTACTAATGCATTTGTTATTTATATTTTTTCAGTCACTATCTTTGCTTCTCAGAGTTTTAAGATTAGTTTGGAGGTTTATATGATGGTAATTGTAGAAGCAAACTGAGAAGACCAAGCTTCCATTGCCATTTCCCCTGTGAATGATTAGCCTTCTTGGCTGACTCATTCCATTTCCAGCTGGTTATTGCATTTTGCTAAAAAGTGCCTGTGTGTTTATTAAGACAGTTTTTAGAAATTTCCACCTGACAGCACTACAGAGAGGTAAACTTGTTTTTTGATCTAGACCTACTGTTTTTGTTGCCTTTTAAGAACATATTAAAGCCTTAGCTTATTTTATGTCTATCTACGATTAATGATTTTTTCAGGGGTGTCTGTTTAAGAGCTAGATTTCAGCTCTGCCTTTTCTCCATAGACAACTTTCTAAAAATTTACAGCTAATTTATTTAGTTGACTAAATCTTTCTTTTTAGATACCTCATTATTCTGGGCATCAGGGGTAGATACCTACTAAAGAATTATGAATCAGTCTCTATATTGGAGAGTGTAGTGTCTTAGTGGAGAGAGTACAACCTGGCCTGGAGATTTTAAGAATATCTTTATACAGGAGTTATGTTTTGAAACCCTGAAACTTAAAATTTCTTAATAGCTGAGAAGCCACTTAATTTTGGAAAGACAGGGCTCAGAAAGCAATGGGGAAGAGAAGTTCCAGCAGTGGGGTTCCCGAGTTAAAATTATTTTTATTTAGAATCTCATGGTACTATTCACACTGTTTAATAAGAAAACTATGTTTCAAGTAGTTCATACTATTTAATAAGAGTGGAACCAATTTTTCCCTTAAGGAAAATTGTCATCACATATTAAGGAGAGAAAACTGCATCTGCTGTGGTTGAACGGGGGTGGGAAAAGGGGGCATGCATGGAAGGTCTGAAAACCCAGCCATTTCCCCAACCTCCTGTCGAGTCACCCCTAGGTGGGGGGGGACCCTGAGCCCCCAAAAGATATGTTTTGGAAACTACTGCTCAGAGTGTCAAAGATGCTAATATATTGAGAAAGTAGAATTATAATTACTGAACTTATTGCTGAAGGTGGCATCTGGATCTCTCTTCACAAGTGGCCTGCTTTCTGTTCTTAAACTGCTTTCTAATCTCTATTTTAATATCTTAAGGTGCTTGAGAATTGTAAAGGAAGGACTTACTGGGCTAAATTAACATACTTACCAAAACCGTCACACAATTGTTTGGAGAATTAAAAATAAATAATATACATTTAGCTTTCTGAAGTGTTTGGCTCAGAAAAAGATTTTGGAGAATAAAACAAGCAAACCAAACCCTGTCTAGACAGAGGTCCGTACTGTCTAATCCAGAATTCTAATCTGGAAACTCTCTAACTCAATTTGAGACATTTTCCCCCTCCACAGCATCCATCCATAAGGTCATAATGTTTATTCATTTTACTTTGCCCACTCCCACTTCCATTTACATCCCTGTTAGAGCATCTGTCATTTAGGGTGAATATTTATTGTAGGTTGAGGTTCTGCATAATCATTGGTGCTCAGGGATTCCACAGCAATCACATGGGACGCCAATACTTACAGTCCTAGTTGACCTGGTTAAAACGAGTGTCTTATATTTATTGAGCGCTTACCCAGTGCTAGTCCCTGGGCTAAATTTTATGCACATGTTAGCTCATTACATTGGCACCTTAGGTGGCATACAATATTAGCCCCAGTTTATTTGTACAGAATTTGGGGGACAAAGAAATTAAGTAACTTGGCCAGGGTCCTCAGCTGGTACGTATGAGGCTGGGATGGACCAAGGTCTGTGGACGTTAACACTGTTGTCCTCCCAGGAGGTCTGAGGGGCTAATCTTGTGACCTGCACTAACCAGCAGCTAGGACTTGGGCTCATTCAGCCTCTCTTTAAATTTAGCCACTCTGTGTACACACACACCATTACTTTATTCCCCCTTTAGAACACACTGAGGACTGCTTTCCTATCTAACTGAGTGTCCCAACACATTGTGAAACAGTGGACAAAGACCAGGGGAATTATTCAGTTGGAAGGAATTATGGGAATTGGGGTATATTTGAATAATCACATTTGAGAAGTTAGTGAAAATAGGTTAAAAAGAAGTTATCTCTTATAAAAAAGCAATGCAGATAACGTATTTAAAATTTGCCGAGCCCATTTTAATTTTTCAGCCTCTTTGTCTGTGTTTTCACCATTTAGCTTCACATGTCCCTGAAAGTACAATAGCTGAAGTGGGCATTTTCAAGCTCGCTGTGGTGGTCATGCGTTAGGAAGGACATGTGATTTTCATCCATGCCCTCAGTCTCCTGCTGGCTTTCAGAATATTTTACAACTTTGCTAATTACAGATGTCTGACTAGCTCTCAGCCTCTGGCAATTAAACACAAGTTGCGGCAATCTAATAAAACCCCGATGCCAAGAATTCATTTACCTTTTCAATTTATTTTCTTGACTAGTATCTATGATATGCTCCAGTGGCATCCAGTAGTCAAATGAACGCTATAGATATTTGTGAGGAACTCTGGAAGGAAAAGTACCTCGTTGGCCAGTGACTTCATTCTTGTGCTGTCTCTTACCTTTCCAGATATTTTCAAAATAAAATAAAAAAAAAAAAAACAGCACAGAGATTAGTCCCTTGAAATCTATTGCTGAGAGTCAGCAAAATTATTCTTCAAAGGACCTTCTCTTGAATTCTCAATCCTTCCTGATGCTTGACCTATTTCTTAAATTTTCCAAGTGATACCTTAAGAATGTGGTTATAATTTAAATGTTGGAATATTCTTTACTCAAAAGATATGTCATAGTCCACTGTCATTATAAATACCATTTACTACACATATTTAACACTCCCAGGACAGAGTTGGACAGACTGATCTTTTTATGGAGACCAAACAAATATACATTTTCAGCATTATAAAATTCCCAGTTTTAGCCTTATGATAGAGTTACTATGGTGAAGAACTTTATTTGATTCAGAATCTGCAAAGAACGTTAACTGTATATCCTTTATGACTCTCAATGTCATACAAAATGTTTAAATTAATATTTTACTGATCTTTCAAAGCTTTCCTATTTGAGGTTTTTTTCAAGAGGCCATTGTCTTATAAGGTGGCAGCAACCATTTTTTATTTCTCCCAGTCTTTTCTTCAGAAAATTTAGAATTACCATTTAATGCCTCTCTCCCCACTGCAAGAACTAGCACTCTGTTTCTCACAAGGCATTGCTTACTGAATATTAAACAACAGCAGTTGAAATACAAGTGGTCCTGATAGTCTGCTCCTGTCAGTGCCCCCAACCTCATTTCCCCCTTCCTCTGTCCATCACTCTCTCCCCTTTACTTTCATTGTTTTTCTCTTCTTAACTCTTCTCAATCTTTTTTTTTTCTTTTTCCCCTGCAGCTCAAATTTTTGGTTTCAATGCAGCCTGATAAATATAATTCTTTAGTCAGTCTGAAACACATCACATCTTTGTGGTCCTCTTGCCTTCAGTTATTCTAGAATATTTTCCTTGTTTTTCTTTTTCAGAGACTTTTCATGTACTAGGTTTCCAATGGCTCTGGATGCTGACAGGCACAGAAATTCTGAAGCCCCCCAAAATGGAAATACTGAACCCACTATATGTTTTGAGGTTTTTTTTTTTTTTCTTCTGGAATGAGAATGTTCAGAATTTCCAAACAAAAAGACTCAAGAAGGTTGGGGAGTGGAGAAGGTATAAATACCCAAGGCTTTCTCAAGTTAGATTAGTTTTACTTGATAATTATGGAAATTTTCTTAACTCAGAATTGTTTCAACCCAAACCACTATTGCCCTCAGATTTTTTCTGTTTGAAGATTTTTTTTTTTTTTTGATATATAAAGTCTGAGGTATCAGCAAGCCAATTGCCCTTGATCAGAAGAAAGTGATCAGAAGCTGAGAGAGCAGGTGGAGAGTGGGTGGTGGTGGAGACACTATTGACTTCACTCTAGTCCACTTGGGATCCCTGAAAACTGAGATCCGGGAGAAGATCTGGGCAGTCGCATAACTATTTGAAGGCTTCCTCAGTAATTTCCACTGCTTTCTATAGGTAATTTTGGTCTGGGTTTGAATAAGTCACTCATATAGAATATATTGCAAATTGTAACATCCAATCAGACATTTTTCTCTCTTAAAAATGTGTGTGTGTGTGTGTGTGTGTATGTGTGTATTCTCCTTTATTTGTAGCAAAGGAATGAAATGAAATAAAAAAGATCATGGAATCTCTATTTTTTTTTTTTTCTTTTCTTTTGACCAGAAGAGGGCTATTTGGGGGAAAAATTGGGTATACCCACTATAAACTTTATACCAAAGTTTCCCGGACATGATCTTAGGACCATCTATATCAGAATCACTTTGGAACCTTGTTTCAACATACATTTCTGGGGCACAGGCTAGACATACCCAAGCATAATCCTTGGGCATGGGGTCTGGGCAGTCAAATAATATTTTAGAAACCTTCAAGCTACTGTTAAACATACCACTATTTAAGGACCACTGTATTACAGGGATCATCAATCAGTCCATCCAAAACAAAATTGTGAAGTAGGTGAAATTCAGTCTTCTTTTCAATTCAATATTTGCTTAACTTAGTGTGTTCCATACTCTATAACTCTAAGATTTCAGGCTCTATGTATTTGCCTCTCTCATAAGATCTAGTTTATTAAAGGCTCATATTAGTCAAAGCTATGTTAAATCAAAATACTGAATCTGAAAAAAAGATGAGGAATTTCTGGCAAAATCTGAAATAGTGTGAGGATTATGGGATGGAATATTTTTCTTTCATGAGAAGAGGCTCTCCATTTCTTGGGGCTTAAAGGAAAGGAAGTTATTCCATGTATATGCATTCTCTGTTTACCTGAAAATTTTCCAGAAAACTTAGTTTCAGGTTATTTCTTGCTCATTGAACAGTTAACTCCTTTATCGGCAGCTGCATCCAAATGCCTACATAATTTTTTCATAAATGTTCTCACAGATGACAGAGATCTAAATAAATACTAACAGTGTTTTAAGGAGAATGGGTCTGTTATAATTTATTGTATAATCAACATTGGTTTCACATTAAAGGATGACAAATCCATTTTTATTTTTATGTGTTCAGGTACTTACCCACGTTTATATTCAAGTTTTTACTTAGTATAGTAGCATTATCTATTTGTATTGTTCTATTGTCACTTAATGATATATTGTAAAAACACGATCACAGCCTTTAAAATGGTCATTTTAAAAAACTGTATAAGTACACTGAGCGTTACATTTTTAAACAATTTTCTAATTGCTAAACATTTAGATTGTTGTCATTTTTTGTGAGTATAAAAACTTATAAAACAAAACCTTTATACTTATTCCTTTTTTATATTTTGATGTAATTTCTTAGGGTACATTCCCAGAAGTGAGATTACTGAGTCATAGGGAATGAACATTTTTATTACTCTTGAAAGGCATTGCCAAATGGCTCTCCAAAAGTGCTGTACCAATTTATACCATCATCAGTGATGTATGAATTTGACCTCAACTACACTGGGATAAATGTCCCTCTCTTTTTCCTTCTCTAATAGTTTGTGATAGATTTTAGACCATCTCTCACTTTGAAAAGCTCATGTATTATCGATGACTTTTGAAGAAAATACTAATAACTCAAAAGAAATGTAGCACGGAAGTTATATCTTTCAAAACATTAAGCTATTTTTGTGTAAGAGATTCTATATAGTTCCCTTGGTACTGGATCCATTCTCAAATTGTCTCCTCCAGAAAGAAATTTATCACTGTAACTTAGCATATTTTCCTTTAGGTATGGAACTGTGCAGTTGTCCCTTATTATTATTTTGTTTCTATTATTTGCAATTGTTTGCCTGATACACACTCTACCATTTAAAAAAGGTGGATAGAATTTGATAAACTCTTCCTTCACTGAATCTGTACTAACAGCAGTAGTCTCATATTTAAAATTCAAGTAATTCTGGCTTGTATAGTGAAAGATTGACCTTGTTTATATGAGATTCCTGTAAGTGATATAATTAGCTCACGAAATATTCCAAATAGAAACTAAATAATTGATTCTTGGAGACATGGGATTTCAGGCTCAAATCACTGACAAGTCCCTTAGAATTTCTAAGAGAGGGAACATCTCTCTTAACATCCACAGCAACCAAATGTAACTGGAAACCAAGAGAGTTATAGATGTTCTAGTTAGATCACTCTAACGTCCAAGTTGTTGTGGTCATTTATTATTGTGTAACAAATTACCCAAATTAGTGACAATGAACAACCAATTGTTATGATCATGGATTCTATGGGTCAGTAATTTGGACAGGGCACAATGAGGACAACTTGTCTCTGCTCCATAATGTCTGAGGTCTCAGCTGAAAGACTTGAAGGCTGTGGTCTGGTGGCTCATTTGCTCACCTGCCTGAAGCAGATGCTGGCTGTCAGCTGGCTTGGTACCCCCAGAGCCATCATCCCAAGAAGAGGAAGCTGGTGGGTTCACATCCTCATAATGACCAAGCCTTGAAGTAATATGGTATCACTTCTACAATATTCCATTGGTCAGAGTAGGCACAAGCCCCCACCCAGATTAGAGGGGATGGGGAATGTAGATGACATCTCTTGGTGGGAGGAGTGCAAAAGTCACTTTGGGAAAAAAAAACAAGAGGGACGGGAGAGATGTTGTTGCAGTCATTTAGGAAAATACAATCTCCCACACAAGTGACAGGAAAAATGCAGTTGACACATTCTATTTTTTGGAGCTTTTCAAAAACTCAGTTTGGAGAGGGTTTTGTATCTAGAAATGGCAGTAAACTATTGGATCAACCCTCCCACAGATAATGGTTATAAACTCTCATCAAAATAAATAATTACTTGAAGAAGAGTATGACACTGGGTGGCTCTGCCTGAACGCAGAACCCTGTCAGCATCCTGTGGGATGGCTAAAGCTCTGACAGAAACTTGCAGTCTCATTAGCTCAGAAAACCAGAAGACTGAGTCTAGACTGATCACAGCAGCTAGAAAGAAAAGGAAGAAGTCCTAGAAAGAAGAAAGCCAGAGAGGTGGCGATTTATATTCTGCGTATAAACTCTGTCCAAATCTCTGGCTCACTTCTGAGCTATGTCTTTATAGGGTTGACTCCAAGCAACCCTAAGGCTAAAAAAACTGAACAGAGATTTCAACTTCCACCCATCAAAGGGAAGACAGAGATTGGGGTTTTAGTCAAGCCAAGTTTACTGTCTGCTAAAACAAAGAAATAAATCAGTATTCTTCTGAGGAAAACAACAAACCCAAAGACTCACCTGGTGAGGCAGTGTTTGACAGACTTACCTTTTTCCCCTTCTCTTTAGAAATGTACTCTTTTGGAAGGAAGTTCCTATATTAAGGCATGGCTAGTTATACTCCTTCTTCTTGAGGGCAGAGTATTTACATAAATTATTTGGGATTCTTCTGCTTGGGAGATTTGCCTGTTATCCCTTTTAAAAAATTATCTATTTACTTATTTATATAGGCATGGCTTCAAAGACACTCTATATTTTGGGTTATAGTCTAATTATACCTCATTTATTTTATTGCTCAAACTGCTCCAGCTTTGGCCATTGGAAGCTCTTTCATTTAGCTTTTGTGTCTCTTTGATCTGCCCCCATCATTGTGTACGTGTGTGTGTGTTTAAGCACACAAATCTTTGTGTGTGTGTGTGTTTAAGCACTTCCTTAAATTCTGATGCAACAAGATTCTCCAGGATCATCTTGTGTTTAATTTTGTTTAAACTAGTGTTTCCAGACACATTTGACAAAGTGTTTAACTGTCTAACACCTATAAGCCTTTTAGTAAAAAAAACTAGTCAACAATTATTGTGTTAAGTACTCTGTTACATGCTGGTGTAATGTATCTTTTTTTTTTTTGATATAAGCAGGTAATGATCACACTTTTGATTATCACTTACATTATTATGCTCATTTGCTTTTTACAAAGCATCTTCCCCCCCTTAAACAGCTCAATTTTTAATGCCACAACAATCTTCTATGAGATGTATGCTGGGAATTATGATTCCTATTTCATGGATGAAGAACTTTATCTTGACCTTTAGCAGACATTTTTTAAAGGAGAAATTAAAACTCCAGTTTGTTGTAGTGAGTAGAACCCCTTTCCTAAATGTATATAGACATCTGTTCAGATTTTCTGTTAAGCAAAGCAGCACCTAACAATTTCACAATGAATTTTCCTTAATATGGCAACCTTATGACCACAAAGGATATATGTTTTATTCTCTTACAGATCTATTCTCCACTTCCCACCACAAAAATAACAAAAAATTTCAGTTACATAAAGCATAGACATATTTCAACTTGCTTCAAAATGTAATAATGCAAGGTGAATAAAACTATGGAATATATTGCAAATTCTCCAAATCCCTTTTCAAGCATAAACTTTCCTAGGAGGTGAAATAAAATTCCCAGATCATAATATGTGAAGATCTTTGATGTAAACTAATAACATCAGTAAAATTATGAGTTATGGTAGCATGTATGGTTTACATATACAATTGTGTAGAGATTTTAAAGGCTTTTGTTCAGTACAGTCTTGTAAAATATGAATGCACCACTTTTACGGTGAACTAATGATGTTGCAGTGATGTCCTTTCAAATGTCCTTCTTTGGAAGGTATTAACCGAGCCTGATTTAATTTTCTTGTCTTTCTGGTGGAAATAGATCTTATAACCTTATGGCTAGCTCATGTTTTTATAGGACTATGGTTGATGGGCTTTGAAATTACAGAACATGATCTTTTTAATTAGAGGGAAAGCCTCCCTTTACTCTGCACTGCACTCTAGTGTTTGCTTCAAGGGAGGAGAGCACTCAGGGGTGAGTTTTGCTACTGTGACCTGTACAATTAATAGCTTCAGAGAAGCTTTAGGGAATATTCTGGGAAGAGGGCGCAGCCCAAGCTGAGATGTACCACTGAGCTCTACATAACGGATGACCACATTTTGACACTTTAATTGAACTGCTTTTGGCTTTCTCCAAGTTTTATGAGAAAAGGGCCTTAGAATTCTCAGAAGCAAAACCTGTGCTGTCACTATGTTGTCAGAATGCTGGAATTAAGGTTTACTCTGAAGTGGGAGTATTTTTTTCACCACATGTAAGGTTGGTTGGTTTGTTCCCTCAAATAGGATCTTCTGGAGTCCATTCTCCTTTTGGAGACTGCATTCGTTTTTCCTGCCCATTATTGAACTGATTTAAGGTGAATGACACCTATAGGAAAACGGCACTCCATTATCACTGCTCATCATTGGAGCATGGATATATGCTAGCTAGTTCTTAATAGCTACACAATTTTTGGAATGAAGATAAACCTTTATGCTAGAAACAATTTTCTACTCAAGAATCTGTGACATGTTTGTATTCCATGTAGGAACGAACCAACTTGGAGCGAACAGCTATCATATAGCTGTCACATGCCAGTAAATCACCCATGAACTGTGTTTATGATCCTGGACTAAAAATCCTACTGTGATTTTACCCACTGCCTTATGATTTGTCCAGGAAACAATCAGAGATTTTCCCAGTGATCTGATATGCACTTTTTTATTCTTGTAAGCATATTTTTATTATTTATTAGTTTTCAATTGCTTATGATTATGAAAAGTGTATTAGAGAAACATTGGAAGATGTAGGAAATTAGCCAAGACATATAGTCATTACTAAAATTTTTATGTTGAATTCTAACAAAAATACCTGTTTGTAAACTATTTCCTCTTAAATATATTAATCTATCAAATGTTTCTTTTCCTGTTTATTGTTCCATCATTTGCTATATTGATTTTATTCATTGGAATTTTTTAAGTGCACACATATACACAGACTCATGGAATAGTATATGTAGAATAACCCACATTCTGGATTTCCCTGGTCAGTTCTCAATAAGATTCTTGAATTTTCACTTCTAGCTTATGTACATCTTTTTTTTAAATTTTAAGTTCAGTTTTATTGAAATATATTCACATACTGAATTTAAAATTCATTATCTTGTTCACCTAAACTGAATTGGGCT
Source organism: Choloepus didactylus (assembly GCF_015220235.1). Taxonomy (NCBI): domain Eukaryota; kingdom Metazoa; phylum Chordata; class Mammalia; order Pilosa; family Megalonychidae; genus Choloepus; species Choloepus didactylus. The sequence goes on along the minus strand of NC_051320.1, from coordinate 35,499,248 downwards.
GCCGAAAAGGCCCTTAGGAAGGGTTAGACTCCCCCTCTCTCAAGCCCCAAGGATGCAACATTGTTCTGTAAATGACTCTTAGACTTTGAAATCTAATGGAGTTTGTCTTGCAGGTTTCAGGAACTGTTTTGGTCGTGTTAACCCTGTTTTCCTTACTGTTTCTCCTTATGGTAATGGGACGATTTATCCTATGAATGTCCCTCCTTTGTATATTGGAAGCACATAACTTGTTCTAAGTTCAAAGATCCACAGGCAGAGGGGAATTTTGCTTTTGGACAGACCACACATATACTTGATTTTGATGGGATCTTGTACTTAACTATTGTTACTGAAATGATTTAAGTTTTTGTGATATTGTGATGGGATTAATGTATTTTGTATTTGGAAAGAATATGTTTTTCTGGGGTCCAGGGGGTGAAATGTGCTGGTTTGAATGTATTATGTCCCCCAGAAAAAGCCATGTTCTTGTGGGGCAGACATATTAGTGGGGATTAAGTTGGAACCTTTGGATTAGGTTGTTTTCATGGAAATGCACCCCACCCAACTGTAGGTGATAACTCTGATGAGATAATTTCCGTGGAGATGGGTGGGCCTTGATCAGTGGAGCCATATAAATCAACTGACAAACAGAATGAACTCAGTGCAGCTGAGCGTGACATTTTGAAGAGGAGCTACAGCCAAGAGGGACACTTTGAAGAAAGCACAAGAGCTGCAGATGAGAGAGAGTTTGAAGATGGCCGTTGAAAGCAGACTCTTGCTCCAGAGAAGCTAAGAGAGGACAAATACCCCAAGTGCAACTGAGTGACATTTTTGAGGAACTGCAGTCTGGAGAGGAACATCCTGGGAGAAAGCCATTTTGAAACCAGAACTTTGGAGCAGATGCCAGCCACATGCCTTCCCAGCTAATAGAGGTTTTCTGGACACCACTGGCCATCCTCCAGTGAAGATACCTGATTGCTGATGTGTTACCTTGTACACTTGATGGCCTTAAGACTGTTACTGTGTAACCAAATAAACCCCCTTTTATAAAAGCCAATCCATCTCTGGTGTTTTGCATTCTGGCAGCATTAGCAAACCAGAACACCTACAGTCACTCACAGTGTACAATCAGTTGTTCACAGTGCCATTATATAGTTGTGCATTCATCACCAAAATCAGTTTTTGAACATTTTCATTACTGATATCTCTCTTCTTCCTCAATTTGGCATCTGTAGGGTCCTTCTCCTGTCCATACCCTCCTCCAGAGATCTGAACACGTCAAGGTTATCTCCCCTTTTTGCTGAATATCTGGGAGAAGCTTTCGGCAGCTGTTTATGTTGCTGTGTTGATGATGTCACTTCCTGATATGCATTTTAAAATAAATATGTAAGCCATCTAAGGCAACAGAATTGAGTGTCAGTAGTTTCCAGAGATCAATCAGTTTGTGGAGGTAGCATCTAAGCTATTTAGGGAATTTTTTTTTTTTTTTGTTTGGTTGCCAGTCCTGGTCTGCTTTAGTTATAAAAAATATGGAACACTTTATGAATTTGTATGTCATCCTTCAGGGCCATGCTAATCTTTTCTGTATCGTTCCAATTTTAGGATATGTGCTGCCAAAGTGAGCCCCTATCTGGGGAATTTAATTCAGTAAAATTTATTGAGCACCAACTATGTGCCACCATACCTCGCATAAAGTGGAGGATGTTAGTGATAAAGACAGATCCCTGTTTACAAGGAGCCCAGAATCTTGTCATAAAAAAGAATTTCAATAAGAATTCTAGGAAGATTATCAGTACAATAATAAAGAAAGTAAATCTTTCAGATGAGTGAGAATCAAAATGACTTCATGGAGAAAAGGAACTGCTCCCATTTACCGAGTGCCAACTTCACAGGCCTTCCTGACAATGGTGGAAGACTTGTGTTACCCCAATTTGATATGGAAGAAAATGAGACTCAAAGAAGTTGAGTGTACTTGCCTAATGGCACCAAATAATGATGGTGATTTTAATGGGAACTTCTTTTGATTCCAAACCTTTTCCCCTTTTTCCAATTAACCATTATTAGGGTCCAAATGTAGAGGTGGCAAACCACTTTATAAAATTGTTGTTACTACATCCCTTTACATACAAGAAAATGGAGGCACAAAACATGTGACTTCTTAATATTAAACAGAAAAAGAATGATGCATCCAGGATTTTCATTAGGTCTTTTTAGATTGTTTTATTATGGATAATTTTAAACACATATATAGAGAGAATTTACCCATTATCCAGATTCAACACTTATCAACTCACAGTCCTACCTTCTTTGCTATCCCTGACCCCAGAATTAGTTTGAAGCAAATCCCAGACATCATAACATTTCATCCATAAATATTTAAGTATGTAATCTCTAAAAGAAAAGAACCTTTGTCAAAAAATATAGCCATAGTACCATGTTCATAAGAAAATACTTGCAATTCCTTAATATCATCAAATATCCAGTCAGTATTGTCTCATACATGTTTTATATGTCTGTTGTTTAAGAAATTTTATACAATTGATTTGTTTGTATCAGGATCCAAACGAGGTACACACATTGCATCTGGCTGGTAGATTTCTTAGGTATTTATTTTTTAATTTTATAGGATACCTTTCCTTTTATAAATTTTAACTTGCAATTTATTTGTTGAAGAAATTGTATAAATTGTCCTTTGAAATTTTCTACCTTCTGGATATTGCTGATTGATACCTACTTTAAAAAAATTCATATTACTCCACTCCCCATGTTTCCTGTACTGGTAGTTAGATCAAGAGGCTTGATCATATCCAGGTCACATTTTAGGCAAGACTACTTCATAGTTGGTTTTCTGTCCTCCATCAAGAGATGCATAATATCTGATTGCCTTTTTTTTTTTTTTTTTTTTTTGATGTTAGCAGTCATTAGTGATCATCCCCCAGATCTAGAATTTACTTAGGGTTTTGCAAAATGATAATATCCTAATTATTTCACTACATCTTTATTTATTATCTGGAATACTTGCATAGAGAGAAAATTTTCCTCATTGTTTTTTTCGGTATACCTTGAACTACAGTTTGTTTCTATTTTTCTGGAAAAACAAGTTATTTGAATGATTCTTTCCCTTTATTTACAAGTTTTCAGAATAAAAATGAGTTAGTTTCCTAGCATCCTCAAAGTTGATTCATGTTTATTTTTTAAAATGGTCATTATGAATTCCTGGACTTTTAACATATGTGATTCATTTCAATTCATTAATGGTACTATTTTTATTGGTGCTCTAAATGACTCATCTTTGTACAGTGATCGCACTTCAAGATGGTTCATGAGTTCTTTTGACACTATTCCAATAATTTTTGATAGCTTCTTGCTTTCTGGAATGATAAAATGTTCAGATTCATCTTGTAAATTTCCTGACCTTGGCTTCTATCTCTTCCCCTTCACATGTTCCCTTCCATCCCATATAAGTGATAATTCTATTTAATTATCGCTTAATCTCCCATTGTGCATATATGAACACACATACAAGCATCCACCCTTTCTTAGATAAATGGTAATATAGTGTATATATACACATTGCTTCTATAACTTGCTTTGCTCATTTAACAATGTATCTGGAGATCACATATGAGAAAGTGATCATTCTTTTCTTTTCTGTTTTCAACAGCTACATAGTGTTCCATTGTAAGAACCTATCAGTGGTAATTCAATTCATTCCTTGTTGTTGGATGGTTAGGTTGTTTCCAGTCTTTTACATTTCAAGTCCTGCATTAAAGAGCCATGTGTATATGTCTTTTAGTATTTTGCCCTTTTATCTTTGGGATAGATTCCCAGAAAACAGGCAACCATAAATACATGAGAATTTTGCTAGATGGGGCCAAATTGCCCTCCATAGGGTTTGTAACATTTTGCATCCTCTTTAGTAATCCATACCTGTTTCCCCTGAGCCTTACCAACTAAAAATGTGGTCAACCCCCTGCATTTTTGTCAGTGTGATAAATAAGATATGGAATATCTATATAGTGTTAATTTGTGTTCTCTCATAATGAAGTTATTCTCTTAATTACGAGCCTCATATATTTGAGTCCTAAAATATATGAGGGCCATTTGCATTGTTTTTTTCTGTAAACTACCTGTTCACATCCCTAACCCATGTTTTTTCTATGGGGTTGTTGGTCTTTTTATTTTGCTTATGAAGTTTTCTTTTTCATGCAGTTTTAACTTTAAATTTATTAATTATTTTCCTCATTGCTTCTAAATTTTGTGAGTTTTCTTCACATCTAGCTTATGGAGGAATTCACAAGTGTTTGTATATATGTAATTTCATTTGTTTTACATTTAAATTTCCAATTCTGTTGGCATTTTTCCTGAATTTTGGTTTCAGAGTAGATTCAATTTTTGTTGTTTTTCATATTGTTACACCATTTATTAAAATGCCCTTCTTTTCCCCTTGGTTTTTGATGTCACCTTTATTGAAAACTAGAAGCAATTGTGTATATTTCAAGGTTTCCTATTCTTCTCTATTGATCTGCCTGTCTATTCACATGCCAATATCACACTGTTTTAATTATGGAAACCTTATAATATATTTATACACTGGGTTGAACTAGTTACCTTCCCCTCCTCTACTATTGTGCTTCTTTTTCCAGGTAAATCTAGGTCTTTGAACTCCAAATTGAACATGTTTTCACTAGATTGAACTTTCTTAGTAGGACATCACAAAACCAGGATGTTTAGACTATCTTAAAAAGAAAAAGAAGAAAGAAAAATTGATAGAATTTTATGGCAAAACAGGGTCAAAAATACTTTTGTTTTTAATTTTTGTTATAAAGATAAGGAGACCCAAGCAAATTTAGCATAGTCAGCCTTTTTAAAAACAAATCTTCTTAGAGAAATGATGGATTCTGATTCAACAATTAAAACTTCCTTCAAGTGGATCACTTAATTGGCTCTGAATACAGAGAGATACCTTCTGTCTGAAAATACTTGAAGAATTAAGTGTCTGTTCTTATTTATTAGTGATAAAACCCTTCCAATAATCTGATGGTAAAGTACTAAAAATTCCTGTACAAGATCTAAGACATAGTTGTATGGTTGTTGTATTGGGATATATATATGTATATATACACACACACACACACTCAACAAGAATATAGTGAGGTTCAACATTCAGTGTTGTCAGTTTCAAAAATCCAGTGATATTTTGTAAAATGGTAATCTAAAGAGAGAAAACAATAATTATAGTGCCTGGAGATTTTGATGTCTGACAGTTCTAGCTGCAAAGAATTTTGCTAAGGTACCATTTGAGCAAAATATTGCATTTTCAGATTGAGTATTACTGTCATAGGTGACCTTGTTTTCAATAGCTTCATTGTGCTGAAGGTCTGATATAATTATTTTTGTGATAAGTGGGAGGAAGCATCCTGGCAAGTTAAAAAAAAAAAAATACCAATGACAGAAACACTTGATGAGAAAAACAACCCTTCTCTTATTGTGTGGAATTGAATGTTGAAGCACAGAAGTGGTGTCACAGTTTTGGCTTTTTACTAAAGTATTTATGAGACTAAAAACTGATTATTAAGTGCCTTTACCATGTGACAAGCATTGGCTAGGTCACAATGGATATATATTAAAATAAACTAAAGTCTCTGAGCTATAATTTTTCTCAATCTAGAGAGACAGAAATGAGTACAACAAACAAGAGTACCATTTGATGAGCGCTGTGATGATACTGTGGGAAGGACAGTGTGGTCAGATGCTAATTGCACTTGGTAGTGCAGGGAAGACATCAAGGGAGAGAGAATGCCTGACCTGAAGCTTCTGCAGCATTTAATTTTGAAGTTTCTTGCATTTAAGGGACATCAGTAACTTTAATCATCAGTGTCCGAGTATGCCTTTTATTTTCCTAAATTGTGAGACGGTTACTTCCTTTTTTCTCAAGTGATGGTCATTTCATTTTTTTAAGACCAATTAATGTAGCACCAGTAGGTGATGCTTTTTTTTTAACCAAAAGAAATTCGTCTACTCCTGCCAAATCTGCTCTCTTCCTGTTATTTCCTGTCTCAGTTAATAGTGACCATCTACTACCTGCTGTAAACTCGGCATCTCAAATTGAAACCACAGTGAATCCTCCCCCACTTCCTATATTCAAAGGTCTTGAAGTTTTGCTATTTCTTGCTGAAATATTTTTTCAGTGTGCCCCCTGCTTTTCAACTTCCCTGACCACTGCTCCAGTTTAGACCCTCACTTTGTCTGCATTATTATTATACATTGAATTGGCCACCCTGTTTTCACTGCTTACAGAATTATCAGCCTAAAATGCAGTTGAGATCAAGTCATTCCACAGACTGAACTTATTTGCACAAGGTCCGGTAATGCCCTTCAAAACCTGATTGATCTCCTGCCACTTACCCATTCCTCATAAAGGCCTCCACCCACCCAGTAGCACTTCCAACCCTAGCACTGTGTTCTACTTACCCCAAATCACTCAGCTGTTCACTAAACATGCTGTGTATCTTCATGTCATCATGACTTTTAAACATTCTGTTCTATGCCTGGAAGGCAACTTTCTCACAATTCTAAGCCCTAAATTCCACTCATTTGAAGTCAAGCTAAAAGATTTTCCTGATTATTCTCTATCCCCCTCCTGTCTGCTCTCCACTCCCATGAGTGAGTCAGAATTTAAGTCTTCCTGTACCTGTGGTACTTTGCATGTACACATGCCGCATTTATTCCACTGGATTTTGGTTTACGATTTATGGGTTGAGCTCTCTGTGAAGACTGAAGTCTTTGAAGAGAACGAGTGTGGAATATATAGACACACACACACACACATGTGTTTAAAGATATAGGTACAATATGTTCCTTCTACTTTATGCATAGCCCATGGTAGGTAATAAGGACTCAATAAAAAATTTAAAAAGAACATAAAACACAGTTGCCAATATGTTGAGAAGAAGGGACATATCACTCATGTTTCCAGTGGGAAACAGGCATACTTAGATGAGATGTGATGAGAAGTTAATGAAGGGACTATTTACAAAGCAGACTAACAAGGGATATGCAGGCAATAGGTACTAGTAAAAGCAAGGAGCTGTCACCACTCCTAGGCCTGAAAGGAAAATGAGAGGAAATAGGGCTGTGAGTCTGGTGAAAGCTAGAGCTGGTAGCGGCTGCAGAGCAATCTGGCCACTGCTAGATTATTATGGCGCTGAAGCAGGGAAGAAGTGAAAGAAAACTTCCCAACCTGTCTTCTCCCACCCTGTTGATGTTTCCCATTGGCTGAATCCAGAGAGAAGCCAGAAGGCAGAAGAGCTCAGAGGATGGAGACAGAGGTCAATCCCTCTGGTCGCAAAATGAAACAGGGAAAGTCAGAGAAGAGAAGGGGTGGTGCAGTCAGAGAATAACCAGAACATGTAATTTGCTCAAACTTTGATATTAAATGGGTATGTTCCAATCAGTCTGTGGAGCAAGATGTCAGTGTTATCAGCCTTTAGTAAATTGTACCTATATTGTTACTGTTAGTTTAAAAATCAGTTGCCTGGGAATGTAGACCTTAACTGAAATCTCTAAATATTTCTCCTATCCCTATCCTGATAACAACAACAAAAAAGGATAACTGCAACAATAAAAATGACCATTTACTATCTGTCAGATGCTGCATTAAACACCTCACGAGTTTTGTCATTTATTCCTCATAACTAACAGTCCCTATTTAACAAATGTGGAACTGACACAGAGGTTAAGGTGCAATTGGTAAGTGCTGGGGCTGAAGTTTGAAATCAGGTTAATCTGTCTCCAAAGCCTCTTATTAAACTGTGCTGGTGCCAGGAAAAAAATAAGCATTTTGTTCAATACAAAACTCTAGCATTCTCTGACAGCATTGTGCAAGGTAAAATTCTCCTGAGGCAACATGTATGAAATTGTGGTTAAGGGTCTGTGCAAAGATCTAGGGAGGAGAATGCCATTTTTGACTACAACCCAAAGATAAGCGATTTTACTTTCAACAAGGAAAAGAAAGATAAAAGTGCTAATCAAATCTGTGGAGCATCTGGTTACCTGGGAGGGTTTTAATTAGAAATCTCAGTGCATGTGCCTAATGAAATGATAGTACTATAATTGACTATAGAGACACATTGGTAATGAAATGATAATGTAGAGGAAATCCTTCACGTAACACACTTAATTCTTTTTTACATTATGCACTAATGGATATTAGAATTATGAATTTAAAAATAAAATTTCTTTTTTAAAAATAGTAATTTGAAGAGGAAAAGATTTTGCTTAAGGGGTATTACAGTAGTTTTCTCCATATAATACTCTGTTAATTATTTTAATGTGAGAAGCACAAGCGAACTTTACTACAATCGGCACATTTTTCAAGGGCAAGGTGAATAGCTCAAATATTTTGGAATTGTGAAAGCATGCTCCTTGAACGCTCTGAGTTTGCCAAACCATTTTCATTTAATATTTTTTATATTACTTTTTCCTTTTTTTTTTTCTTTTTTTGATGTAGTGCAGATACTATGTCTTGTGTCTCCTTTGGTGGATATTACTTGAATTTCTACTTGAAAATCTTTCCTTTTACAATTATGTTTTCAAAGCTGGAATAAGGAATGCAAAGTCACATCCTATCACTTAACTTCTTTGATCCTGTTGGTGCATATAACTCAATCTCTTCATCTTTTTCCCTGGTAGAAATGTGTGTTGCTTTAACATTTCCTTCATTAATCATTTTGTATTCTGGAGTGGTTGGATTCCCAACTAGTAAGAAGAAAACTGCTTCAATGTTTAAATAGAATTTTTATTTAAATGAAAATTTAGATTAACTGATAAAATTTTAAAATGGGCTCCTGCATCCAACAGACGGTTTCAAACATAAATTGGTATTTCAGCCATGTGGGTGACCACATTTGGAAGTGGTGAAGGAGAGAGAGGCCGTTATGACAAACAAGACTATTAGAAAAGCACACCACAATGTACGGGTCTTCCTGGAGAAAGAAGCTCTGAAACATGGATTGTTTTACTAAGAATGTAGGCTCCTTTGTGGCTATATCTACAATATCCTCAGGCTGCTTAAGGAGTGAAATATAACATTTTAAAGGTTTTTTTCTCCTCCTAGGATAACAGAATTCTGGATATTTGGAAAAAATCTACAAGTTTTGTGCCAGTAATAAATGTTGAATAACTGATTGCTTCCTTTCCTATGAGGATGTTTTGGTTTCCTGAAGACCATGAAGATTGAATAGCTAAATTTCATTGTAGAAGTGCTCCAAAAGTAGGCAGTTCACCTTTAGGAAAGTTTTTTTTTTTAATGTTAATCTCAATTTTAGGGAAGAAGGGAAATTTTAGGATATCTCTGAACTGAATTTCCTTTTGTGGCTTTTCATCTAGAATATTGAGATTAGTTCATTTTTTTGTGACAAAAATTTCTAGGATTTGAGTTGGGCTGGTGGATTCACTAGAATTCAAGTTTTGGACTCTGCATGCTCTCTTACTTAAATAGTTCCAAAGTGAAATGATGGCAGTATTCTGTACTTCTAAAGCTGGCACATGTAGGTGTTTGAGAGATTATCCTGAGTGAAGGGGGTGGTGGGAAACTGTACCCAGCTTCGGTAGCCTTCCACAGGTGGTGCTCATGGCAAGGCTGGGCTGAGGGGCTCGAGTGCTGTTTGCTGTTCTGCTAGCTGGGAGTGATTGCAAGTTGTTGCACTGCAGTACAGTAAGAGGCTATGCTGCCAGCATTTTCTGCTGCCCTTGATCTCCTGTTCCCACAGAGCTGATGCCTGCTTTCATAAGGAGCTACTGCTCTTTTTTTAAAGAAGACTTTATATCTGCTTGTCTGGTGTTGATCCTGTAACATTCTCCATACTTGAGGAATGACATATCTGACTGGGCAGAAGACGTGGAAATATTTTGAGACAACTTGAGTTAATTGCATTAACTTAAACCTCCCTGTAATGGTTACTTTTATATGTCAACTTGGCTAGTTAATGGTGCCCAGTTGTTTGGTCTAACACTGGCCTAGTTGTTACTCTGGAGATATTTCATAGAGGGGATTAGCATCTACAATCAGTTGAATTGAAGTAAAGGAGATAACCTTCTGTTATGTGGGTGAGCCTCATCTAATCAGATGCAGGTCTTAACAGCAAGAACTGAGGGTTCCAATATCAGAAGAATTTGTGCCTCAAGACTTCAACATTAGCTCTTACCAGAATTTCCAGCCTGTGGAATTTTCCTGAATTTTCAGATTGGAAATTCTTTCTGTTCTTCTATGTCTGACTTCTTTCCCTAAGCATAATGATTTTCAGATTCTTCCATGTTACATATAACACTGGGTTTTTTTTTTTTTTTCCTTTTTAATGCTGAATAGTATTCTTTTTTTTAATTTCTTTTAATTGAGATTGTTCACAAACCATACAGTTATCCAAAGATGCAAAATGTACAATCAATTGCCCATGGTACCATCATACAGCTGTGCATCCATCACCACAATTAATTTTTTTGTTTCAATTTTTAGAACATTTTCATTACTCCAGAAAAGAAAGACAAAAAAAAAAAAAAAAAAAGGAAACTCAAATCCTCCCATACCTCTAACCACCCCCTGCCTCCACTGTTGATTCATAGTTTTGGTATAGTACATTTGTTACTGTTGATGAAAGAATGTTAAAATACTACTAACTGTAGTATACAGTTTGCAATAGGTATATATTTTTTCCTATATGACTCTCTATTATTAACTTCTAGTTATAGTGTCATACATTTGTTCTAGTTCATGAAAGAGATTTCTAATATTTGTACAGTTAATCACAGACATTGTCCACCACAAGATTCACTGTTCTATACATTCCCACCTCTTAACCTCCAACTTTCCTTCTGGTGACATACATGACTCTGAGCTTACCCTTTCCACCACCTTCACACACCATTCAGCACTGTTAGTTATTCTCACAACATACTAGCATCACCTGTGTCCATTTCCAAGCATTTAAGTTCACCCTAGTTGAACATTCTGCTCATAATAAGCAACCACTCCCCGTTCTTTAGCCTCATTCTATGTCTTGGTAACTTATACTTCATGTCTATGAGTTTACATATTATCAATAGTTTGTATCAGTGAGACCCTGCAATATTTGTCTTTATGTATCTGTCTTATTTTACTCAACATAGTGCCCTCAGCGTTTCTTTGTCAACCCATTTTTTTAAAGGCGGTTTTGTTTTCACGCCGTACATTCCATCCTAAGTAAACAATTGTTGGTTCCCTGTGCTGTCACGTATTTATGTATTCAGCACCATTGCCACTATCTACATAAGGACATCTCCATTTCTTCCACGAAGAAGGAGGAAGAGTCAAAGAAGGTAGAGGGAAAAAAGAAAAAGAAAAGAGAGAGAGAGAGAGAGAACATGACAGCTAGAAAGCAACAAAAGGAAAGAGAGCATTAAGCTAAAGTAGAATAGTCAACCAGGAGTCCCATACGCCTCCACTATGTTCCCCCACCCCCTCATATGCATATAGCTTTGGTATATTGCCTTCGTTATATTAAAGGAAGCATAATACAATGTTTCTGTTAATTATAGTCTCCAGTTTGCATTGATTGTATTTTCTCCCCAATCCCACCCTATTTTTAACACCTTGCAATGTTGACATTCATTTGTTCTACCTCATGTAAAAACATATTTGTACCTTTTATTACCATCATTGAGCACCCTAGGTTTCACTGAGTTATACAGTCCCAGTCTTTATCTTTCGTCTTTCATTCTGGTGTCCCACATGCTCCTAACCTTCCTCTTTCAACCATGCTCACAGACATCTTTGTTCAGTGTATTACATTGCTGTGTTACTATCTCCTCCAATTGTTTTCCAAACCTCTCACTCCTGTCTTTTCCTTTCTGTCTGCAGTGCTTCCTTTAGTGTTTCCTTTAGAGCAGGTATCTTGTTCACAAACTCTGTCATTGTCTGTTTGTCAGAGAATATTTTAAGCTCTCCCTCATATTTGAAGGACAGTTTTGCCAGATAAAGGATTCTTAGTTGGTAGTTTTTCTCTTTCAGTCTCTTAAATATATCACCCCACTTCCTTCTTGCCTCCATGGTTTCTATTGAGAAATCCTCACATAGTCTTATCAAGCTTCCTTTGTATGTGATGGATGGCTTTTCTCTTGCTGCTTTCAGGATTCTCTCTTTATCTTTGATGTTTGATAATCTGATTATTAAGTGTCTTGGCATAGGCCTATCCAGATCTATTCTGTTTGGGGTATGATGCGCTTATTGGATCTGTAATTCTATGTCTTTCATAAGAGATGGGAAATTTTCATTGATTATTTCCTCTATTATTGCTTCTGCCCCTTTTCCCTTCTCTTCTGGTTCGGGGACACAAATGCATTTCATTTTGTCCTTAAATTCCCGGAGGCATTGCTCATATTTTCCCATTCTTTTCTGTATCTGTTCTTTTGTGTGTAGGCTTTCAGGTGCCTTGTTCTCCAGTTCCTGAGTGTTTTCTTCTGCCTCTTGAGATCTGCTATTGTATGTTTCCATTGTCTCTTTCATCTCTTGTGATGTGTCTTTCATTTCCATAAATTCTGCCAGTTGTTTTTTTGAACTTTCTATTTCTTCCTTATGTATGCCTAGTGTTTTCATTATACACTTCATGTCTTTTGCCATATCTTCCATAAACTTTTTGAATTGATTTAGTATTAGTTGTTTAAATTCCTGTATCTAAGTTGAAGTGTAAGTTTGTTCCTTTGACTGGGCCATACCTTCGTTTTTCTTAATGTAGGTTGTAGTTTTCTGTTGTCTAGGCATCTGGTTTTCTTGGTTACCCCAATCAGATTTTCCCAGACCAGAACGGGCTCATGTCTTGGAAGGAAGGAATAGTATCCAGTTTCCCTGAGGGTGTCTTAGAAGATTGGTACACCCTGTGAGGTCTCAAGTCACTGTGCTTTTCTGCCCAGCAGCTGGCACCTGTCAGCCTATAGCTTCTGACTGGTGTAAAGAGGTGTGGCCCATGGCTCCCAGGCTCTGGGGTCCATTTCTGAATGGAAGGTGGGTAGTAGAGCTGGGCCTTACCTCTTTCCTCTTAGGGAAGATACGCCCCCTAGGGAGAGGTCATTAGCATTTAAATAGACTCCCTGCCTGTGCTATCTCCACCTTTGTCTGGGTCAGAGCACTGGGAACTGCAAATGGCTGAGGCTTTCTCCACTCAGCCAAAAAAGGGACAGAACCCCCCCCTTCAGAGCCAGTCTGCAGCCACCCTGCAGCTCTCCAAGGTCAGTCGTCACCCAAAGCCTCTGTCTGCTTTTTGGGGATTTGCAGCTTGTATTGAGCAGTCCATGCTTGTTAATTAAAACCCAAGTTGGAGCTCAGCTGAGCTATATTCGCTTGCTGGGAGAGTGCTGCTTTCTAGCACTGGGAGGCTTTGCAGTTCAGGCCGTGGGGGGGAGGGAGCTCCCAGCTTGGATCCTCAGTTTTTACTTACAGATTTTATGCTGTGATCTTGGGCATTCCTCCCAGTTCAGGTTGGTTTATGATGAGTGGACAGTCACATTTGTCCCCCAGTAGTTTTTCCAGATTACTTACTAGTTGTTCCTGGTTGTTTATTAATTGTTCCAGGGGGACAAACTAGTTTCCACTCCTCTCTATGCTGCCAAGTTCTTCTGTCTCCTGAATAGTATTCTATTGCATGGAATTAGAAAATTTTTTATCCTTTCACCTGCTGATAGATACTTGGGTTGTTTCTGTTTCTCATCTATTGCAAATAAAGTTGCTTTGAGCATTTATGTACATATGTTTTTATTTCTCTTCAGTTAATGTAGTTGATGTATCTTTAACTTTTAAAGAAAGTGCCAAACAATTTTTTTCAAAGTGGTTTTACCATTTTTACATTCCCACCAGCAGTGTAGGAGAGCTCCGATTATTCCACATCATTGTCAACACTTGGTATTGTCTTTCTTTTTAACTGTAGGTATTCTAATAGGTGTGGTCATTATATTGTCTTTTGTTAAAATTATTTTTATTGAAGTATGTTTTAGTTTCTAGGCTGCTGAAAGCAATATACCATGGAATGGTTCAGCTTGAACAGTGGGAATTGATTTGCTTACAGTTAGATTCTGGGAAAATGTTCAAATCAAGGCATCATCAAGGTGATGCTTTCTTTCCAAAGACCAGCTGCTGGCAATCCTTGGTTCCTCTGTCACATGGCAAGTCACATGGCAGCATCTGCTGGTCTCTCCCTTCACTTCTTGGTTTTGTTGATTTCAGCTGCTTGCTTCTCTGGTGCCACCTCCTCCCCCCAACCCCCAACCTGTTCATCCTGTGTATAAAGGACTCTGGTAAGAGGATTAAGACCCACCCTGGGCCATGCCTTAACTGAATTAACCTCATCAGAAGGTCCTACTTACAACACCCACAAGAATGGATTAGCTTTAAGAACATGATTTTCTGGGAGTACATACAGTTCCAAACCACCACAAAGTATAATTAAAATACAGTAAAATTCACCTTTTTCAGGTGTACTGTTAAGGAGAACAATATATACAGTCATGTGACTTCTACCTTGGTCCAGATATAGAATATCACGGTCATTGTTCCAAATGTGCCCTTTGTTGTCACTTTTCCCAGCCCCATTCACAGGGAATCACTGACCTGATTTTTGTTCTTATAGTTTTTGCCTTTTCCAGAATGACATAAAAATGGAAATATACATCATGCAGATTTTTGTGCCTGGCTTTTTCTCCCTAGCATAATGTTCATCCATGTTGTTGCATGCATCAGTAGTTTGTTGCTTTTTAGGGTGACTGGTATTCTATTATGCAGATGTACAACAATTTGCTTATTGATTCAGTAGCTGATGGACATTTGGGTTGTTTCTAGGTTTTGGCTACTACGAATAAAGTCACTGTAAACATTCAGGTAGAGGTTTTTGTGTGAGCATACATTTTATTTCTCTTTGGAGACATGAAAGTGGGATTTCTGTATTGTATTGTATGTTTAACTTTATAAGAAAGTGTGAAATATTTTCTAAATATGCTCTACTATTTTGCATTCCAACTAGCAATGTTTGAAAATTCTAGCCTTTCCACATCCTTCTAAGCACTTAGAATTGTCAGTGTTTTAAATTGTAAGCATTCATTGTAGTTTAATTTTCACTTCCCCAATAACTAATGAAGTTGAGCGTCTTTCACGTGTCTATTTTTTATCCATATCTTTTCTATAGTGAAGTGTCTGTTAAAATCCTTTGTCCATTTATTTTTTTACTGGGTTGTTTGTTTTATTATTGGTTTGCAAGTTTTCTTTATATTCTGAATACAATCTTTTATGAGATGTTCTTTTACTCTGTGGCATTAAAAAATGTTCTTGACAGTATTTTCTGAAGAGTAGAAGAATTAATTGTAAAGTCTGATTTATCAGATTTTTCTTTCACGGCTTATGCTTTTTGTTTCTTAAGAAATGTTTACTTAGCTCAAGGTCGCAAAAATAGACTACTATGTTTAATTCTAGAAACTTTATAGTATTAGGTTTTACATTTAGGTTTACAATCCATTTTGAGTTGATTTTTGCATATGTTATGAGGTAAGGACTGAGATTCCTTTTTATTTTATTTTATTTTCTATTTGCATATGGGCATGCCTTAGTTTGCCAGGGCTTTTGTAGCAAAGTGTCACAGACTGCTTGGCTTAAACAAGAGAAATTTATTGCCTTATAATTCTGGAGGCTAGAAGTCCAAAATCAAGATGTCAGCAGGTCCTTGCTTCTCTGAGAGAGGCGAATTGTTCTAGGCTTCTCCTGCTTCTGGTTTGGGCAGCAATCTGTGTTGTTCTTGGCTTGTGGTGAGAGAACAATCTTTGCCTCCATCACATGCATCTCTGTCTCTGCCTCTCTGTCTCTGTTTCACACCTTATAAGGACACCTGTCATACTGGATTAGGGCCCACTGCAGTCCAGTTTGGCCTCATCTTTACTAATCACATCTTCAAAGATCTTATTTACAAATAACTTCACATTCACAGGACTGGGGGTTAAGACTTGAACAAATATTTTTGGTGGTGGTGGTAGTGGGGAACATAGTTCATCCATAACAGGCTGTCACTTGCCCATTGAAAAGAAGGCTCTTTCTTCCCGTGGCCGCATTTGTCAAAAAACAATTGACCATACATATGCATAGCTCCATTTCTGTGTTTTCTATTCAGTTCCCTTGATCTATATACTTATCTCATGCCAATACAATACAATAGGGGCTTGGATCATATCTGCCTTATTTGTCTTAGGCAACAGTGGGTGAGACTGACGCGTGTAACTCCCACTACTATGATCAGGCCTCCTTGGGGGCTAGACTGAAGCCAGGCTCCCCATCCAGATCCACACCAGCGAGACATGCCATAAATCCAGCTGCAGCCAGGGGCACTGGCTACACACCCACCTCATCTGGCCAGGGCAATATGTTTTTTTTAAAATCATCACTCACGTTAGAGAAGTTAGACTAGTTTTTATCTGACAGTCAAGTATAGGCCTGATGTCTTCATAAGAAAGAGTAGTGACCACAGAAGCAATATTGTATTGATACAGGGTCAAAGTTTTAGTAAGTTTGTGAAACATGAACAAAATAATTTTGTCTTGCCTTAAGGCAGAGGAAGAATACAAGGTAAAATGATAATAGCCCCTGTCAGAACGATTAATGAGTTTGCTTCATGTTTTTAGTCTTAGTGTTTGCAGAGCATCATAGGTTTATAATTTTTTGTCGAATTTGAACTTTTTCAGCCATTATTTCTTTAAATATTTTTCTCTCTGTCTCTGTCTTCCTTTGGGATTCCAATTATATTCATATTATAGGTTGCTTGAAATTGTTCCATGGTTCACTAATGTTCTGTTCATTATTATTAATTTTATGAGTCTTCTCTCTGTGTGTGTCATTTGAAAGCTTTTGTGTTGCTATGCCTTCAAGTTCTCCATAGTATCCAATCTGATCTTAATCCCATCCAGTGTATTTTTCATCTCAGAAATTGTAGTTTTCTTCACTAAACATTCAATTCATTGGCTGGTGGGAACACAAAGTATTCCTGGCCCTGCCTGAGCTCCAGGAATTGGTTCCTCAATCCTTTTGGGTGCTTCTTTCCTGCCCTTGAATTGTTTCCTCATGTGAATGCACTGATTCTCCACTGAAGACGGAGTCGTCCTTCTCTTACATTTGTGCTCTCTCTCTGGGTGGCTTTCCCCTCTCTGGGACTCTGCCCCATGAACTCCAGCCAGCTTAGTCTTCCTGGACTCTCAAATTTGTCTCCTCTATTCAAGGAGAATACTGGGCTCCACTTGAGTTCCATCTCCCTGCCCTGTGACCTGGAAACTCTCTCCGGGCAGCAGCTGGAACACCTGTAGCTTCACTCCGTTTCCCTCTCTCCTGGATCCCTCTCTTGGACTGTCTTGGCTTAATGTCTAGAATAATTGTTTCATGTATGTTGTCTGTTTTTGTAGTTCCAAGTGGGAGGATAATCTGGACCTTGTTACTCCTTGCTAGAAGTGGAAACTATCTACCATTCTTTGCAATTTGGTTCCCTTTCTGCTTCCAACCACAGCTATCTGACAGGCTTGAGAAAAGTTGTAGACACTCAGCTTTTTAATGTTTCAGGGTGGGAGTGATGTTGTCTTGCAATTTTCTGCATCCTAAGTGGAAATGGAACCTTCAGAAAATACACATTTAAGTTTTAAACAATTAAAAATAAACATTTTGCTGTGGCTTGGTATATATATGGGAAGAAATATCATAATGTAAAAAATTGCATATGTGCAGGAACATAGTTATAAGTATGTTATCTGTAACTGAGTCAGGGAATATTATAAAGAATTGGCATCTAAAATAGGAAATAATGGAGAACTTGCCCCAACCCAGACAGCAGAGTGAGATGTTTCAGGGCTCCCTATGGAAGCTGTGAACATTCAGCAAGAACTGGCGGAAACCATGGAGGCAAGAAGGCAGTGAGATGCCATACTTCATGTGCTGAAAGCAAAATATTGCCAACCAAGAATTCTAGATCTGGAAAACTGTCTTTCAAAAATGAGGGAAAGATTAAGACATTCCCAGATAAACAAAAGCTGAAGGAGTTAGTCACCACTAGACCAGTGCTATACAAGATACTGAAGAGAGTTTTGTAGGTTGAAAGGAAAGGACAATAGACAATAGATGGAAGCCATACGACAAAATACAAATCTGTGGTGAGGATAATGACGTGTAAATATAAATGCAAATATTGTTGTACTTTTGGTTTGTAACTCCACTTTTTATTTCCTACAGTATCTAAAAGGCAAATGCATAAAATGATAAATCAGTGATTTGGGCTCATACTGTACAAAGACATAATTTGTGACAAGACCCATATAATGTTAGGAAGATGGAAGGGTATAGGTACATAGTTTGTGTATACTGTTAAAGTTAAGTTTGTATCAAAATAAAAGCAATTGTTATAGATTTACGATGTTAAATTTAAGCCCCATGATAACTACAAATAAAATATTGGGGATTATGCAAGCTCATAGAGACAGAAATTAGAGTACAGGTTGCCAGGGGTGGCAGGTAGGGAGAATGGGGGGGGGGTGGTTAATGCATAACAGGTGTAAGGTTTCTGTTTGGGGAAATGGGAAAGTTTTAGTAATGGAAGGTAGTGAGGGTACTGTAACTGAATGGTATGCTTAGCAGTGGTTGACGTGGGAAAGTTTGTGTTGTGTAAATGTTCCCACAATTAAAAAAAAAAAGAGCAACTAAAGAGAAAATGACAATTAAATGCAATACATGATCCTGGATGGGTCTAACAAGGGAAGAGAAAAGTTCCAAAGAGACATTATTGGGACATATGAGAAACTGGAATATAGACTGTAAGCTTTTTATCAATGTTAAATTTCTTGAATTTAACTGCATATAAGGCAGTTACGTAAGTGAATATCCTTGTTCTTAGGAAATAGACATGGCAATATTAAGAGTTCAAGGGGTATGATCTATACAACTTCCATATAAGTGTTCAGGAAATGGATTGACAAATAGCCAGACAGATGGATAGATGGATAGATAGATAGATGATAGAATGATACAGCAAATGTGGCAAAAAATTAAAATTGGTGCATCTGAGGGGGGTTACGTGTGTATTAGAATTCTTTGTATGGGGTTTGTATTATTTTTGTAACTGTTCTGTAAGTTTGAAAGTATTTCAAAATAAAAAGTTTTTTAAAAAAGAGGCATAGTCCAGTGTACTACTACAGCTGCATTAATGTTCTGCTTAATATCTGTCTGAAATCATAATTTCTTCATTCTAAGAAGCCAGTTACTGGAAGTTGTATCTTTATTTTATATACCTCTAAGGAAGAAAAATGCAGCTAAATAAACTATGCCACAATACTAACAAACAACCGATTTTAAGATAATGTATGTATCTATCGCAGAGACATTAAAATGAGAAAAAGAGGAAAAAAAAAAGGAAAAATGCATGACAATGCAATTTGGGCCAATGTTTTAACTGAAAGATTAGGGCAAGGTATTGCTGGTCTATGACATCAGGTAATATAAGAAATAAAATAAAAAATTCTGTTTCCTTTGAGATATTTAATTCCATCTGATAAAAAGACTTGAAATCTATGATTTTCTCAACTTTATATCCTGCTTTTTGATTCTCTTGAAACTACCTTAGTGGCCACATTTATATTTACTTCTAGGGTAAAAAAATTCCCCCGGACTTTCAGTTCTCCCAATTCTGCTCTCTCGTACTTGTCTGGGCTGATTGGAGTTTTTAAACTTGTTGCTAGATTGACAATACCCAACTCCCTTCTCATGGTCCCAGTTCTCAACTTTTGTTCTGCTTAAAGACATAATAAATGATGGGGTTGCATAATTGCGGCATTTTAGGACATTTAAAAGCATTTGATTCGTCCCTGACCCCATCTAAGTGTTCAGTATTTCTGAGGGAAGTGGGTTGAATACCCCTAAGGAGTTAAACACAGCTTCTTGGCTTGCTGCAGGGAATGTCTGAAGATTGCACTGTATTAATGAGACTCTTGCCCCCAGCTCTGCCCTCCTGGGAAGAAATACTATAACTGTTTAGAAGTGCTCAACAGCAGTACTTAACGTGCCTCGTTAAAGCAGGAAAAGCAGAAAAGGTCTAATGCATTTAAAAACTGCAGGGGATGTGGAGAGAGTAAGGATGTAATTTCCCTAGTAGCAGTTTGGCCATCCCCCATCATGTGGAAATTGCCCAAGTAGCCTTAACAGGCATAATGGTTTAGGACGCGGAATTTCACATGCGTCACGAGCCTGGGCCTGCCTCAGCAGCAGGTCAGAACAAGACCTGCCCAAATCCACTTCCTGGAGATTTTAATAACAACGTAAGCTCTGAGGCTTTGAAAAGAATATGGCCCCTGAGATTGGAAGTATCAGCTGTAGTGAGGAAGGACAAAGCACTAAAACCACATCTAGTTGATTTGCACACCCTTCTGCAACAATTCCGAGTACCACCGTTTACCACAGGCAGAGAGGATTCCGGCTGAACAGTGATGCCTGCACCTGCTTGAAAGATCTGATGAGGTCATGGACCAAAGACCATGACAAGCCAGGGCTTTATAGCTGTGTGATTGAACTAGTCAGTCAAAATAAATATTTAATGTGTGCTGGACAGGTCTCGTACCTGTTGTATGTACACCCCAAGATGTTTTCTGAACATTAAGTGATTTAAATTCCTGTAAGAGCTTTTTGACCACAATGACTTTAGCCATGCTTTCAAAAAGACTTCTGCTTTCCAAGATGATTGTAACTTGGCATGAGAAATCTGTCAGAACATTTAGCAGTGTTCTAGCTCTTTGAATTTTATTAAACATCTCATTTATACTTCTCTTAGATCTTAGCTTTACCCATAATTCCACTTTGAAAAAGCAAAATGGCAAGCACTACCAAATTCCTTGGCTCAAGTGTGCTTACCTGCTATTATTATTAATCCTTAACACTTAACAGACATATATTTATGATATGTCTTTTACAATAATGTACAGGTGAGTGTTAGCCTCTGAGAGTTTACTTGTGGAATCAATACAAAACAACAGAACGTAAGAATAAGACCATTAGGAGTGTTTTCTTAGCTACAACAAAAATATCTTAAATTAGAATGTCAGAATGGTCAGATACTTGCTTCCGTGACCCAGGAATCTGCTTGGAAAGGCAGGTCACAGTAGGCTGCTAGGTGTGTGCTGGCTGGGCTGTGTGCCCGCACTCCTGTTCCCTGGCCTTCCCTTCTTCTCTGCCTCGCAGAGAGCTGCTGCCTGCAGCCCGGGAGCTGCCGCTGCTTCCGGTGGGAGACTGGAGGATGATGGGAGATTAGCCGCTGCCTCGGGGGCTTTGTTGGTGGTGGCTGAATCTCCAGCTTCCAGGAAGCTTCCTAGGTTCCCACAACACTCTGTGTTCCTATTGTCCTTTGAGCCCAGAGGTGTTTGAGGCATCCTGATGCTGCTAATCCCTGGGTGGTTGAACTCCTGCCTGACTTCTCAACCATCCCAACGCCCTTTGTAACCAATTCCCTGTATCAGATTCCTTGTGCTTTAAATACTTTGTATTGTGTTCTGTTTTCTTTCTTGGATCTTGAATGATGCAGTAAGCATGAAAAGAGAGTTGTATAATTCAGATATTTAACGGTATTTGGCTTTCTCTCGTAAAAGCAGGGACCTTGGGAAATACCTGAAATATGCTTAAGATTCGTTCAGTTTAACTCAAGGGTCACCAGAAAACATTAAAACTGAACAATATGACTGGGCATGTGATTCATCCAAAAATCCGACGCCCTTTAATTCAAATTTATTGCTTTTACCATTCAATCAAGCTGCTCCTCATTGCACTATAAATGTACTGTAAAATATATTATGTATCTCTTCTTTACTAGCCTGGATTAAACTGGTTCTTTGTGGGATTGTCTCTTACTAGGCAATCTGCTCTTTGAGGCTAGGAACTAGGTGTTGTTTTCTTCAGCCCATCTGTGGTCTTCTCAAAATACTTAGCACAGAAACACATATATAGAAGGTGTTCCACAAATACTTATTGAATTGAATTGGGAGGAAGAGATATGTATAACACATAACACAAAGGAGGTTGCTCCACCAAGGTTCACAAGCAAACAAACCCTTTTCCATTTGCTATGGCGTGCTGAGGGTTACAAGGACCTGCTGTCCCTGTCTTTGAGTTTGAGTAACACCTTCAGTTCACAGCAGATAGAGTTCTCCATAGAAGGTGCTGGGCCCTCTGCTAGCCTGAGGAGAGTTGGTCCTCTAAGATTTTTCAGGTCTTTTCAAATTGGCTTTTTTCTCCTGTGGTCCTATGTGATCTTGAAGTTGATCCTGGGAATCTGGGAGGGTGGAGCTGTGGCCATGATAGGAACTTTTGTTTTGTGCTTATTTAGAAGCAGTCACTGTATGACATCATAATTCTATCTCCTGTTCTTGGACTTGGACAGTCATTCCCATCTTTAGGCCTTCCAGCATCCCAGGCAGCAAGTGCTTACAGCACAGTGCCTGCCTTTTGTGGGCTGCGGTTTTGCCAAGGTGGAAGCTCCAAACTTCTTTCTCCCTCTAGCCTTTGAGTGTTGGATGTTCTGGGGCGTGTGTCATGCATCATGCTCCTTTGCTCTGCCCACCCCGCCCCCCGCCCCCCCAAGTGAGATTGCTAATCAACTGCAGAGCAAACCAGGGAATGGTTTTCCTGGAAACAGAGAATATTTTTTTCTTCAGTCAGTAGTGCAAAAATTAAGACCTCAAGCACCGTGAGGGTTATACAGCCACTCTTCATTCTGATGTAAATAACATTCAATTATGGAAGTCACACGTTAAGGTTTAACAGCCATTAGTGAAAGGCAGGCAGAGGTAAAATCTGTATGAATATGCCACAGGCACTTATCCTGAAGCTTAGAATGATGTCTAAAGTTCTTATAAAATGACAATTTTATATTTCAATCATAAGCCATTAAAATATAATGGACAGATAATAAAAGATGCTCCACATTTTCTCTGAAAGAGCGAAGAAATGTGTGTGCCTGTGTGTGTATGTGTACATACATGTGTACTTAGATTCGTGCTCAGGAGTTAGTTTGGCTTTGAAAAATGCATGGGGCATGTTGGCTGCATTTCTGAGAATATACCATGTATTGACTCCCCAGAGAAGAAAAGCAGTTTCTAATGGGTGTTACTACTGAAACCATGGGCAGTTGGCATGTCTTCTGTTCCTGTAACCTTTTCTTCTGAGCTTGTTCTGCAGGATGCCAAGCTTAACTGCAGGTCATATAACCTGAGCATGCACAGAAAACACTGACTCCTGCCTTTCGAGGACCTTTGAGACACCAGGAATAGAGGTCACTTCCCTCGAAACAAGATTATGAGGACAGGGAGACATTGGAGGCAAATCAAATGTGAGATGTCCTTCAATAAGGGAAATCCAGACTAAAATCCACTCTACCACATGTAGACAGCTCTGTAATTAACCAGCTGAACCAGGCCAAGTCACACCTCTCCATTTCTGTCCCCACCACTCACCTCCCAATCCCATAAAATCTCCCTTAACTCTCAGATCGGGAAGATAGATTTGAGACTTGCCTCCTGTCTCCTTGCTGGTTGATCTTGCAATAAAACTCTTTTCTCAAAATCCTGATGTCATTGTATTGGCCTCTGTGCACATTGGGCAGTGAGCACTTGCTCAATAACTGCCCTCTTGGTAATACAAATCTTTCAGTTGAATTTTACTCCCATGGTAATAAGACATAGTTACTAAAGAATTTCACCCTTAAAAACAAAACCAAGGAAAATGAGTCTAATTGTTAGGAGTGGTTTTTTGCAATAAATGAAGAAACTATTTTGCATGCACAGAAATAGTGACATTCACTCTGTGTTAGAGAAATCAGAGAATTCTGTTTCCTTTGAGATACTTAATTCCATCTGATAAATTATATCAGGATGGTCTGGAGGAAACAGCATTTGCATATTGACAAGCCTGGCTAATCCCTGCTTCCCTTAGCTGTCGTGCATAATCACACATATGAATGACTACTTTGAATAGATCTATTTCTGAGAACATAATTATAGTATATTATATTTGTAATTACCATGTGCTTTGAGAGCATCTTAAATAGTATATCCTTTGACTTTAGTTTTAAGACATTATTTTCATGCTTTTGCTTGGAAAAAATTAAACTAGGGCTTTTGTCCAAATGCTAAAAGGGCTTTCAGTTGATTAAAAAACACATTAAATCTGACCATGGAGTGCTGCAGCCCATAAGAAGATGCCCCTCCATCTTCTGACTTTATCTTCTTTCCTCTTTTGTTATTGTTCAGATGATACTGGCTTGTGGGTCACTCACTGTGAGAAAGTTCACGGATTCTATAGAAAGATAAATTCTCAATTATTTAAGAACCAGAAAATGGGTAGTGACTCTTCTAAAATCTCTCTTGAGTCTTTTCATTTCAGTTGTTACCTCTTCATTCAGTTTGACCTTTGGCAGCTCAAAATCAAGAGTTATCATATTGATGGATGAGAACGAAGAATGAATAACAGGGGGAAGGCAGACAATTTCCTCTTCTTCTCAAAGCTCAAGAGATAGATAATCTTAATATAGAAAACCAAAGAAGAAAAGACAAGGTTGCAGGAAGAGTACCCAAATGTTTAGAAGCATTTGTCTGAGATTCTTTATTGTGATCACCCTCGCTGCTTCTCTCTCCCACCCTCCTCAGTGTTTGATATCTTTCTTGCTCCTGGGTTTCAGGCTTAGTTCAAATGGACTGTCTCACTGTGTATCTTAGACTCCCCACCTTCATCAGCCCCCCCCCCCAAGCACCTCCCTCCATCTGCCTCGTTGTTTTTATCCCTTCCAGCTTGATTTATTTTTGCCACTTGGTTCCTGTCTCTGGCATCTCATGTCACTTATCTTTATCTACTCATGCCTGAGCACATTGCGCTAGTGTGGTGTGCTGGAAAAGCCATGAGCTTTGGGATTTAAAACCCCAGCGACCTGGCTGTGTGACTTGAGATATGCAATCTCTCTGGACCTTAGTTTCATTTTCATTATCTATGAAAAGAGGGTCATAATACTTTCTCTCAGGTTAGGATGAAGAATTAATGAGTTACCAGTCCACAAAATGCTAACCACAGTGGTTGGCCCCTCATCCATGCACAGTGCCTATTAATTTGCTTCCTTTCTCTTGATGTTCACTCCCAGAGATTACCTTGGCTTCACTCTGCACTGGCCAATCCCACAGACTTTCCAGGCAGAGGAGGCCAGCTTCTTGTTCAGCTCCATCTTGCTCCTTGCCTTCTCCCTCACTAATAATGGGCTTGTGGATCATGGCATTTTTACAGGGATGACCAGCAGCCTCTTACTCCATCCTTAATTGTCCTCTTCTTCTTCAGTTCTTTCCCATGTCCAATCCTGGCTACCATTATCACTCTTGGCAAAGTTCTAAAGAAGAAAAGGAAAGAATCAATAAAGATACAATCTGAGGTTGCTTGGGAGCCACTAAGATAATTTAAGTCCTGAAAAATGTGTCATCTTAAATTTAACAAGAGCAAGAACGACACTGCCGTTCCTTTATAGTCTTTCTCCCCCTGTTTGCAGAATCCCTATTGATGATGGTTTTCTCTTGTTCCACCAAACCAGGAAATCAGTGGTCTCCAAATTTCTTCTCATTCTTTGCCAAAACTTGCCAATTTCTATTTTAAGGCTGTATTCTCACCAATTTACTGATAAACTACAATTTAGACTCTTGTTCTACAGTAACTGGATAATTTTGACTTGTTCTTATTCAGTGGCTCAGTGTTTATCATCAAAGAATGGCTGTGGTCAGTTCTCCTGCCAGCACCATTCCTATGGCCCTTTACTTTTCAGCAGGTATTTTACCTCTGTGGCTCTCAGCTCTGAAGTCTCTAAGAAGCATAAATCCTTAAACAACCAACAACCTCCTTGCTAAATGGTCACCCAGCCCAGCTTGAAAAACACTAATAATGATCTAATCACTGAATCTCGAGGCAGCAGCGAATTCCATATTTAGACAGCTTTGATTATTAGAAAGTTAAACCAACATTTCCTTTATTAGCATAAATATTTCCATTTTCTCCAATCAAATATTAGCTGACACATAGGGTTAACATGCTTCCCACAAAGTTAGGAACTTGCCTTTTTTCATAGCAATGATAGAGAAATGATGGTCCTCAAAATAATCTACATTAGATCATATGTTAGAAGCAACAAAAATCAACCTGTGCTTTAAGAAATACTCTGTAGTAGAATGTTTATATGAAATGATAGCTTTGTACACCCATCTCCGTTGATTTAAATATGTAATGTTTATGTATGAGAACAGCTGGCCATGTAATGGGTGTGAGGGTGAGTGGTACTATTTTGGAAATTGCTAACAAGTCTTGACCTTTTTGCATTCATGACCCTCACCCTAGTCAACCTGAGACAGCCATGTGCCTGAGGGGGAATAGAATTTATTTTACAGAATGGTGAAGAGAAAGAAAAATAATGGATATCTGCTGACATGAAAAACAAGATCAAAAGAAAATAAAAGCATTATAAACCAGACTATCATCTTGAGAGATGGTTTTCCAAATCCCTTCACTTCTTCCCTTTAACACATCAGGTTCTAAACCCAGCAGCCACTTGAGGGAGGCAGAATGTAGAGAAGTAAAAGCCAAGTCCACCTCTTTTCCATCCCTGGGTGCTGACGACAAGAAGGGGTCAGAGAGGAAGAAGGAAGGAGCACACTGGCCAGATGTGTGCCTCCACCTCCCTGTCTGGAATGTGGGGAGTAGATTCAGGCTGAGGGCTGTGAGGGAGGCGAGGGGAGGAGGCTCTTGCCCCTGACTGGACACCAGGGGGATCTTTATTCCTTCCATGGGGCAGTGTTGTCAGGGAGTCAGAGCCTCTGAGGTTCCGTTTTCCTGATCCACCCTCAGTTCCCATGGGGTTGGGTGCTGAGCCTCTGAGTCTGCCTCAGGGACTCAGCAAGGGCTGGAGGGGAACCTAGGATTCTGGTGCCACAGGCGCCAAAGTGAGTCCAAATTGGCCATGCTGTGAACTTGGCTGTGACCAAGTTGGGAGAGGGAGACCACTCCTAAACCTCCAGTCACAAATGGCAAGATGTGCAGCAGCCAGCGGGACAAGATGGCATCATGTAGGAGACCAGAACGTCAAGCTCAGGGTGGCTGTGCCTACCAATAGTGTAGACCTCTCCGTCTCTTCCCACCCATCACCCCACTGCCTTCCTTCAGAGGAGAGTGGGGGGAGGCAGAGGAAATCAGAGACTGAGCATTATTCCCCCCAACAGAGACTGAATATTGTCTGAAGGGACTATTTAAAAGATCAAATCACACTAGGTTTAAACTGGGTCACACATTCATTTGTAACTTTTCCCTCTAAGCAGAGGATGGGGACTCATGAGGAAAACCACAAACAACATAAATAAGGTATATTTTATCTGCATCTCCAAGTTCTGGGTATTAAAGTTTTTGACCCCCGTTATGCAGCAACTATCCCCCAAAGACCTCCTGTTGTATTTGAAAGGGGGAGAGAAATTATCACAAGTGATTTGTCGCCTGAGGTTTACTGATGCATGTGGTTAATCTCAATTTTCCACTGGTGTAAGGGTTTATTTGCACACCGTGGGCTACATTAATTTTTCAGCACAGTTTTTATGTATCTTTGTTAAAGTATACTTTTCTTTTGGCATTCTAAGAGCCCTGTTGGTAATGCAATAATGAATGAATACATTCGTGGGCTTGGGTCATGTCTGTATCTCAGCTCACAGTTTGTGTTTGCCTTCAGTGGCTGAAAGTCCTGTTTATCCTTTGCTGTTCATTCAATATTAATCTAGATTTTTACATACTCCCAGGGTGTATTATTCTTTACGCTTATATGCCACTGAGAGAAGGGACCTGATAAATTCAGTATTTCAGGGAAAACAATTTTTAGTATTTTACTGCTGAGAGCAGAGCTAAGGTTACCAAACCATTTTCCTTTATGTTACTGATTTCAGATGCTATTTTCAGAGAGACTCAGATTTGTTGAGATTAAAAATTTTGTTCTGAGATTTTACTTTACCATTGGAGTTTTAAGAAGTTATACTATTCATCGCTTTATTTTGGAGGGAAAGCAAAGGGGGTATATTATAGGATCAAAAGGATTTCTGGAATTTTTTTTAATCGAAAAATCAAATATATATTGAGCCTCTACTCCCTGCTAGGAACCTTGCCTGCTCTCTCTAAACCTTCTCAAGTAGTTGTCATGTCCCATAAAGGCCCATTTAATGGCGCCTGATGAACGAAGGGTTAACGAATAGTCTAATTTTACCACTGGGTTGCTCCTAGAGGCATTGCCTAAACTTAGAGGAATGTCTCTCTAAGGCAGAATATTCTGGAACTGAGGCAGATCTGGTGAGAGATATTTGGGGAAGGTAAACCTCTCAGTGTCCCTTAAACCCTAGGGGACCGTCTGTCCTACCTCTCTGCAGAGACAAATCAGTTGTGCGGACGCAGTATAACTACAGAGAATGGAAGCACTGAGAGAGGTGAGGCCTGTTCTGCCACCTCCATGGCCCTATTTGCTCTTGGGTAAATTGTGTTACCTCTCAGAGCCTCAGTTGTATTCATCTGTAAATTGGGCATAATAATGGGACTTGACCTGCCTATTTCAGGGTAGCTGTAAAGATGAAAAGGTAAAAATGAAAGCCTTTTGTGCACTACAAAGCATGGTAAGCATTTGTTGTTCCAACACTATTTCTTTGTACAGATAAGCAAGGGGTAGGAGGTTGGGAGGTGGCTGGAGAAGAGGAATAGTGCTGGATCCTGGCCTGGGAGAACAGAACTTGTTCTTTCTAGACCCTGCCCCTACCAGCCAAGGATCTAATGGTAATTTCCATAACTGTCCCCACCCTAGAGCACTCTGTGTCTGGGATACCACTCTCTCTCTTTCTCTCTTACTGGTGTTCTGCCATGAAGGAAAGTTTTAGGCTTTAATGGATAAGGTAGATGAGAGCTGGGCAAATTCTTAGGACATGGAGAGGATTATTTCTGCTGGGTGATGTTCTCAACTACTGGCTATTATCAGAGGGCATTCCTAACTGAAAGCCAGTTATGTATTATGTTCTTATTCAGTTGAGTAGAAGCTGGAAGAGTATATGATCAACACTTACAGCACAATCCCTGGTTGCTCAAATAAGCCTTTCAAGTAGCCTTTAATGATTCCCCCAGACCCCAATTTCTCCAATATCTTCATTTTCATTACCTTCCTTCCCATTACTTTCCTTTACCCTCCACTCAGGCTGAATGAACATTGTAGACAAAGGTAAGTCTTACTCACACACACAAAAATTCCTGCCTAAGTCCTAAGTCCTCTCCATTTTCCTTTAGAAAGTCAAAGCCAAAGTCAGACTTTTTGTCTTGACATACTTCTCTTATGAGACAATCATGCAGAAGCAACCCTCCTGCCAGAAAGTGGGTGGGATATGGGGGAGCCTGAAGATCAAATGGGGGGCTGTATTTGAGAAAACATGTTAATATTTAAATAGTGATCCTGTGATGCTTGTATGTGGAATATTTACTGTGGTAGACTTTGGAGGACCCAAGAATAAATTCATGTTAACCCCTTTCCCTCCTTCTAAGAGAGCTATTTATTATGTGCCTCAGAGTAGAATCCAGCCCATTAGTTTCATCAGTTTCTAGGATCTAGATTTAAACAGAAACTGAAAAATTGTGCCCAGTGATAAATCATGAACTTCCTTAGTTTTGGCTGAAGTAGTCTAGAAAATTTTGTTCCAAATTTGTATAAAAGAGCACTTATTTCCAGGCCATTGTGGGTACAATCAGCTACGGTGTACCAGGCAGGGGCAGAGAGACATCTCATTTATTGTCTTCTATAGAATTAGACTTGCTGGCTTGCTTTGATTTTATTATCTTGTTATGGTTCCATGTTTTGGTTCTAACCTCTACCCTCTGAGGATACACAGAAATTAGTTTAAAAAATTTAAAACTGCACTACACAAACAGAAGACCCTAAGTTAGATCATGGACTATAATTAATAGCATAATTATAAAAATGTGCTTTCAACAATTGTAACAAATGTACCCTATCAATGCAAGGTATTAATAGGGTCGTATATGCAAACCCTGTATTTTATGCAAACCCGCAGCCTCTCTAATAACAAAATTAAAAAATTAAAAATAAAACAAACTCGAATCCTCTAAAAATTCAGTTTGTTATTTTACATGCAAAGTTTGTTGAACATCTCGAGTTTGGTTTTAGCTTCTGCTTCCCCCGTTTTAGCAGCTTTCTTCTCATTATCAGTTTCGCACCACAGAGTAGTGCAGGGCTGAGAAAGAGAGACAGGAGAAGAGAGATAATTAAAGTAAATTTCTCATCTATACTTAGAAATTAGGGCAAAAAATGTGTGCATAAAAATAGGGTACTAAATGCTTGAAACCCAGCCTCTTACAGTTCAGTGATGCTTACCCATCTTAGGTGCTGATAAACATTGCAGGATAGAAGTTTTATTGAACAGCTTTTTGAAAAGTCTCATGTTATTTTCATATGAATTTCCTTTTCTTTAAAATAAGGCTAAATATATATCAATCCTGTAGAGACTTGAGGACCAAAATACTTTTTAAACTGGCGCATCCTTACACATTAGCTTTTACTCCCTCTTTTTCTTCCCAAGCGCTGCTTGTGCTCTGAAGTTTATTCATGGACTTTTGTCCTTATTCATTCAGATCTGACTTAACTGTCATGTTCTTCGAACAACTCCTAACTTATCCTTTTTCAGAAATCTTTTCTGGAAAGACCAGGACTCTTCAAGTTGCCCACATTTTCACAATCTGGGTTTCTAATGGGATTTTTTTTCTTTTTGTCTAGGGACATGTTGTGGCACAAGGGCAAAGCCTGGCCTTTTGTCAAAATTGCTTGTAAAATTCATGAGATCTGTCCAGTCCAAATTGAAGAAATATTTTAGGGTCATTTAAAGCCATTAGATGATCTAGACTTCTGATCCAGACAATGTATCAGCAAACCTCTTTCACAAAAATCCCCAGTTTTTATAGATCTAACATGTAAGAGTTAGTCCTCTGCAGCTGAGACTGATTTGGGCACAGCTTGTAAATTTATGATTTGGAAGTAAGACTGTAGCACTGGCTCGCTAGATAACCTCAGGAAACTCACCAAACCTTCTCAGTGCAGTTCTTCCATTAGACCCTCTGTGTGTGTTTATGTTTTTGAAAATTTTATTGTGATGTATATCATATATAAAAGCATATATAATACATATGTAATGTACGACCACAGTTTAAACAAAAATAATTACAAAAATAGAATGAACATTTGGGTAGCCATCATCTATTTTAGAAGTCAGAACCTTAACAGTTCCTTTGAAGGCCCCGCAACCTCCCTTCTGATTGCATGCCAACCCTTCCAACCCGGAATGAACGCTCCTGAATTTTGTGTTAATAGTGCTTTTCATTTTCTTTTTTTTATTTTTCTATGTATGTTTATATCTCTTCATGTATTGTTTACTTTTGCCCATTTCTAAAACTTTATATGAATTAAAACATATTTTGTTTATTCTCCAGGGACTTAACTTGCCTTTTAAAAAATTCAATATTATGCATTTTTTCCTTCGGGTTCATCCCTTTGGATACATGTGTGCATAATTAACTTACTTTTCATGGCTGTATCTTGTTTCATTGTATAAATATAATACAATCTATTACCCAATGTATTTTTGGGTTGTTTATATATGTCCATAGGATTAATTAAAAAAAATTTTTTTGGCTTTTATAAAGGGGATTTATTAGGTTACAATTTTACAGTTCTAAGTCCATAAAAGTGTACAAACTAAGGCATCCACAAGAGGATACCTTCACCGAAGAAAGGCCAATAGTGTCTGGAACATCTCTGTCAGCTGGGAAGGCACGTGGCTGGTGTCTGCTGGTCCTTTGCTCCTGGGTTCTGGTATCAGAATGGCTTTCTCCAAAATGTCTCTGGGCTTCTGTATCTCTTAGCTTCTCTCTTAGCTCTCTGCTTGGTCCTCCTTGGGCACTTCTCTCGAAGCATCTGGGAGTCCTCTCTTAGCTTCTCTGGAGCAAACTCTGGGCTTCATCTTTAGCTTAGCATTTCCAAACATTCTTCTGTCTGCATCTCCCAGCGTCTCCAAGTTTGTGTGGGCTCTCAGCTCTCTTAAAAGCTCCGGTGATCTAATTAAGACCCACCCTGAATGGGTGGGACCACACCTCCATGGAAATGATCTAATCAAAATGTCATCTACAGTTGTGTGGGTCACATCTCCATGGAAACTACCTAATCAAAAGACTAATAAGTCTGCCCCACAAGATTGTATTAAAGAACGTGGTTTTTGTGGGGCACATAATAGATTCAAACCATAGCATGCATAAGAACTTCTTTGGGATTTAGACCCAGGAGCAGGGTTTCCGGGTTGTAATGTGTAGCTGTACTGAATATAACCAAGTATTGCTGGAAGCAGAGTGGCTGCACCCCACCTCCTTCCTCCTCACTCCTGCACAGTGCATGAGGATTCAGAAGGCCCCTTATGTCTGCCAACACTTGGCATTATCCAGCTTTCTAATTTTTTATCACAGTCAGTCTTTTTCTTTGATTACCATCGTGTTTGAGAATCTCTTTAAAACATGCAGGTCATCCTTTTAAGTTTCCTTTTACCCTGTTGCCTGCTTGTGCCTTTCCCCTTTTTTTCATTTGGAATTCCCGACTAGAATGTTTGAGACATTAATCACTTGTCAATTTTTAGACAATGCAAATACATTCTCCCAATGTTATGTTAACTTTGCTGTTGGTACCTTCATTGAACAGCAATCCTTAATTCTGTATTCAAAACAATCAATCTGCTCCTAGATCATAAGATAAATACCTACGATTTATTAAATGAGCTTATGTTTTACTTTTTGCTAGGATGACAGTATTTGATAATCTAGGCATTTCACATAAAAATCCAGATTCCTAGCTTCTGTTGAAAGGGTAGAGTTGAGTACTGGGGTCCCCCTCAGCTAGAGTCCGGGCTCTCTGGCTCCTCCACCTGGCTGGCTTTGCTCGTACAGTTGACTTTCTGGCCCATGTTGGCACTTGAGTTTGTGATCAGCCCCTGCTGTTGGTGAAGCTGTGCCTTGAAAATAAAGCAGCACAGCAATAATGTTCACGAAGATGTCAAATGAACATGATTATTATGTGGGTGAATGGACTTGGAGTTGAGAACACAGCCATGGTTTCTGGATCTCATGACACCATGGAGTAAGTGTTAATATCATAATAGAAACTCATTGGCTGAAGGCATGCTCCCTCTTTTAGCAGTCATAGCTCATGGTTTTCAGCTGTTTCTGGATTGCCTCTTATTTTGATGCACAATAGAAGTCCATAGTTTGGTGAAATCTACATGCCAGCCAAACCTCTAAACCAGGGGTCTGAAAACCTTTCCCATAAAGAGCCAGATAGTAAATATTTAGGCTCTGTGGGCCAGGTAGTCTCCTTTGCAACTACTCAGCCCTGTTCTTGTATCACCAAAGCAGCCATAGCAGTACGCGATTGAGTGTGTTCTGTCTGTTTGGTCCAGATTTGGCCCACAAACGGTAGTTTGCTGCTTCCTGCTTAAATTGTGGTGGTGGATTGAACTGCGCACCCCAGTTTGGATGTGTTTTTGGTCTTGATTCACATTCTGGTGGATGTGGCCCTATTGTAAATAAGATCCCTTCAAGACAGGACTTCAGTTAAGGTGTGGCCCCTCTGCATAGGCTTTAACCTGATGACTGGAGCCCTAATTTAAAATTTTTAACCTCATTATCCTTACTGGTATTTGTTTGTAGAGTTTATCAAATACTGAACTGACAGTGCTGGTTTAAAATCTTCACTGTTGGGGTCAATTTATTCCTTTCTCCTTGTCATCCTGTCACTTTTTGCTTTACAGATTTAAAAGTTAATATACTAAATCATAAAAATATAGATTATTATATATTTCTGGCAAATTGAATCTCTTTTTGACTAGAGACAATTTGTTGACAGAAATACAGCTAGACCAGCTTAATTTGCAATTTTTTTATCATCCTTTCACTTTCAAATTTTTTGTGTTGTTATGTTTTATGTAACTGGTATATAGTTAGATTGTTTTAAAAAGTTGTGACAATCTTTATATTTTTATTAGCGAGCTTAATACATTTTCATTTAATGTAATTACTGGTGTATTTGAATTCATGTCAAATATCATATTTTGTAGTTTTTCTCTACCCTACATTTCCTGCTTGCTTTACCCCATTTCTTCTACTTTAAATGATAGCATTTCTATCACTCTTTTCTCCCCCTGCTTGCCTGCGCATATGTTTGAAATTATATGCTTTATTTCCTTATCTTTTAGTGACTTTTCTAGAAATTGTAATACAAATATCTAATTGTCATGGTCTCATTTTAATCAAGGACACTCGCCTCTTGCAGAGCAATGTGGGACTCTCAGTTCACATTAACCCCCAGTATCACCATCCCGACTTACATGCTACTGTGATTCAGGATTTTAGTTCTTTTTTTTTTTAAACATTCCTCCCCCACTAATTGAAAAGTATTTATATTGTTCTATGTTGATATTTGTTTGGATTTATCCAAGAGATTAACTTTTTTTTTTTTTGCTTACTGGTCCTTTTTGCTTCTTAGATCTTTCTGGCATCATTTGCTTCTCCCTGGAGAACATTTTTTAGATTTAGAATTCCTTTGTTAAATGTCTACGAGCTTTAAACTTTCACTTTTTGTTTATCTGAATATGCCTTTATTTTACCTTTATTATTGAAAGACGGTTTTGTTGTCTGTACAATTGCAGATGCCAATTGTTTTATTTTCTCTCACTTCTTGGATAATATTTTCCCTATTGTCTACTGGCTAACATTTTTGACGATGATAGGTAAACCGTTAGTGCTGTGTAGGAAATTTCTCTTTTCTCTGTGGGCTTCTTTAAATATGTCTTCCTTGTCTTTAGTGTTTGGTACCACAAATGACAAGGTGTAGACTGCTTTTCATTTATCCTATTTATGATTCCTAGGGCTTCCAGGTTTTTTAGGATTGGGTTCTTTTTTCCTTCTGAAAAATTCAGCACTATTATTTCTTTGAATATTGCCTCTCCACTATTCTTTCTATCCTTTCCATCTGGAAATCTGCTTAGCCATACGTTGGGCCTTCTCTGTCTTCGTCTTTAATCTCTCTGTTTTCTCTCTCTTTGTATCTCAGTATTAAATTGTGAGCAGTTTCTTCAGAAATGTTTTCTAGTTCAGAAATTCTACCTTCAGTGTCCAAACTGCTGTTTAAGTGATCCATCAAACTTTTTGTTTCAATTATTGTGTTTTTAAATTTTTTAATGCTCTACTTGATTCCTTTTCAAAGCACTTAATCAATTTTAATAGGCACTTCCTTATTAAACTTTCAATACCCCTTTTTAATATGCTTAATTTATGTTCTTTGTTGGATATAGCCAGTAACTAGCCTCCACAGGTCTGATTCTGCAGTTTGCTCTTCCTCCAGACTCCTGTTCATGGTGGCTTCTTTTTGTGTGTTTGCTGAGTTTTCACTGTCAGCTTACATTCCCTTGAATTTTATAATGTGGGGATTCTTTAGGACTTGAAATTGAAGATAGATTCCTCCTCCAGAGATGAAGCTTTTGCTTCTTAAAGATGCTGAAGGGGCACAACACTCCAGGATCACTTCAAGTAATTTATACATTCAACTTTTTGGGTCACACTGTCATGTGATTATAGTATTATAGTTAAAGAGTTTCAGGTGATAATTATTTCTCTCTTTTTTGTTGCTAGACCTACAATCAAGGCCAAGACAGACCAGTCTCTGTGGGGCAGGCTTTACTGGTTCACTGTCTGACACATCACTCTTTATGAATTGTAACTTTGTGGGGTTTCATATCTGCCTCCTGTTCTTAGCCTTGCTGCTGACCTCACGTTACTATTAAAATTCAGGCTCTAGGTGAGCAAAGATGATCGGATGTCCTCAGGATAAATTTTATCTCTGGGGCTAGCTTATCACTGTAGAATTGTTTTCTCATATCTGGACTCGAATTGTTTCTTTTACTTTAGTGCCAGTTCAGCTATGCTTTAAAGATTTTTTTATAAACTTGGTATCCAGCATTTTTTGGGTGTTCTGTACTATTGTTAATCTCCACGTTTAGTAAATACTGCTGGAAATGGAATACAGAAACGTCTATGCAGGGTTTGCATGAAGACTCTCACGGAGCCTCAGAAGATGAGCTTAATTAATGCTGCACTGACTTGCACTGTGTCATAATGATAAGGCCAGCAGCACATGCCTTATGTTATTCTTTGTCCTCACTTTGCCCATGAATTTCACCATTTGATATATATAGCTTTCTATTGCCTACTGGGTGAAACTCAAAAGCATTTCTACAACTTTCAGATGAGTATTTGCATGTGAATGTAGGCATGTGTATGTGGTGGTATTAATAATGTGTAGTCCAAAAGATAAATTACGTATAGATTCGGTTTTGCATGTTTGCATATGAGTGGATGATTGTTTGAAGTTACCTGCTGTTTTTGGGATATACTTATTTTTAGTCAGCAGGCATTTCTAAATCTTACCTCTCCCTCCTCTGAATGTTTGAATTTGGTGTTCCCTCTGTTGAAATGGTTTCCCTGCTAACATTCGCATGAATCACTCCCTCATCTACACTGTGCTTAAATGTCACCATCCTCGTGAGGCCTTCCTTGGTCACTGTTTCTAAAATTGCAATAATTTCCCCAACTCTTTCTCTGACTTAATTGTACCAGCATCTAGCGTACTGTATAGTTTACATACTATTTTATGTTCTGGACTTCCCACTAAATTGTTCCACAAGGACTGAGATTTGGGTCTCTTTTTTAAAGTATATCTTGAGCCAGGACCAGTGTCTGGCACATCATAAGTACTCAATAAACACCTGTATTATGAACTAAATGGGAAAATGTTTCATTTCTCTTGATTTGAAGACACAGAACCTGGTACAAAAGTCTACATTATGATGCCCCAGCTGAAAAATAGACAGCCGTTACTTTAAAGCTTTGTATCACCAATCTGTTTCCACAGCCACAGATTTTAGGTTGAGCTTCTATACTTGTACTTCCCATTTTATTCTGATGTTCAACGTGCTCTTTAAAGGTTCCTTCTGCCCATATTGCATGGTTATTCCTATGTATGTTTTCTGTCTCCAAACGATGCCAGACTACTTGGGAACTTAGTGGTCCTTCATTTCACGCTCAAAAGAGTGTGGGGTTGAATGATAAAAGTCTTGCTTCCTTGATGCGGTGAAAAGAAGAGTGGCTGGTTGGTATTTTCTGATGGCATTGTGCTTCAACACAGACTGACTTACAACGACCATGCGTATTATGGTGTGATCTCAAAGAGGAAGCCAGAATGGTAGAACACCATAAAAGCCAGTAGGTATTAGATAGCAAAGACCAATGACTATTTGGTGAATTGAGCCGAGCTTGAGGCATGAGAACTCTGCCACTGAGATGTTGCAGGATGGAGACCAGTCAAATATAAAGACAGGTCAGGACATCAAATACTTGAACCATAGTGGAAAGAGCATTGACGTTAGTGTGAAGCAAATGTGGATTAAAGCCTGGCTTCAGGCTGTTCTACCCTAAGAAAAAGTCCAGAGAAATACTGAGGTTTTCTTGTTTCGTAGAAGCCCAATACAGCTGTTTTCTCTTTCCTTGCTCCTGCTCCCCAGATCTATTTTCTGTCCTTCTCTGTTTCTAGAAACTGACTTCAGCCCTTCCCAATTTGATTCTGGACAGGCTTGGCACATGCAGGAGATCAAAGGGTAAGAGGAGACAGCAGTTGACGTCTTCCCTCCCTGCTCCTTCCTTGCTTCAGTGCTTCTGTGCTGTCTCACGTCTGTCCAACCAGCATCCCGCCAGGACCACATTCTTATGGGCACAGCCCTCCATCATTGCTCCAATTCTCTGGGCTCTGGTAACACTATTTTCTCCCCTTGTCCCTTTAGCCATAGGAGTGGTAAGAACTCCCCACCATTCCTCATCTCTAGGAGTCACTATCTCTGTAAATATCATCCTCATTAAAATTTTTATTTGAACATGTTCGGTGAATTCTACTTTCTGCCAGAGCCGTTTCACACCAATTCAAACAAGCTTAACCCAAAAGGAATTAATTGTCTTTATAAATTGGAAATGAAGAGTGGTGATGGTGGGTAGTATATCCAGGCTTGGGTTTGGTTGGGTCAGTGTTCAAATGATTGAATTCTTACTGTTCTCCATCTTTCTTAGTACTCTCTATCTCTAACTTTTTTCTGCCTGGAGGCTTTTGACACAGAGAAGGCAAGATAACTACTAACAACTTCAGTCTCTCATCCTCTTCTCTTAGCATCCCAGAAAGAGAGGTTGTCTCCCCAAATCCATATGGAAATTGAAAGTTGGTTCATTTTTGCATGTTTCTATTCCTATGGCCAGGGAAAGCAGGAATCTAATTGAAAGCTTCACTAGGATGTCTCGGAATGGGGAGGAGTGATTCTCTCAAGGACAGGATGCCGGTGGATTAAAACAATATATTCAACAATACCTGTTTTTGTCATCTTTATATTGGAGATGAGATCTATCTGTTGTTGTAATTAAATGAGATAATGTAGAGTTCTTGGCATTTGGTTGGCATACAATTCAATAAATGGTGGCAACTCTTATTGTTTGAGCTGAGTTAGCTGTACAGCCTTCCTTTCTCATTGAATTGCAGCCCTGATTTCTATAATGCCATTTACTGTTCTGTGATGTCTAAACTTAATGTACATTGTCGTTAAAGGATTGTCGTTAAAAAGTGATAATTTTTAGCTTCAAAATATTGACCATTATCTAATATTTTATTATTGTGAAGTGTTTTTGCATACGTAATGACTTAAAATCTATTCAACGATCCTGTGAGCTAGTCATGATTATCATTTTTTCAGCTTTACAAAGAAAGAAATTCAGATTCAGAGAGATTATATGTCTTGTTCAATATCACACAGTTGGTATATAGCAAACTCAGGACTCAAGAAGAATTCCGATTTTAAATCTTGTATTCTTTCCAGGTACTATGTCATTATGGACTTCCTTTTGAAAACATTAAATTTTCCAAAGAATCAAGGCTTATAAATGGAACATTTTGCAATTGAACAGTATTTTGTCTAAAAATCACACAATTTTTAGGAAACTTTTTATACAGTGTGTGTGAGGAGCTAGGTATGTAATACAGAGTTTTTATTTTGACAATGGCAGTGTTTTCGGCAAACACTTTGAAAATGACCATGCTAGTAAATACGTAGGAAGATAAAGAAGATGAAATTGACCTTTCTCTCATTTTTGCTGATCTGCAGTAGCGATACCAAGCCTCCCACTATTATAAGATATTTTATGAAAGTCACACTTTACCATATACTTTTTGAGGCTGGGAGCTCCATGCTAACAGGTGTGTTTAAAAAGGAAGTTAGAACAGCACTTTTTCATGGGTTGGGCAAGGATGCATCAGTGTCGGTTAAGAAGTGACAAGAACAATGGTTTCCAACCTGGCTGTGCATCAGATCTCGAGTGGGTCTTAATGGTACACATTATCAGGCTCTTCTCCAGAATCAGAAGATCACTGGGCCCTCATTTGTGAATCACTTTTTTTTTTTTTTTTTTTTTAGCCTTCATTTTATTGAGATATATTCATATA
Organism: Choloepus didactylus; assembly: GCF_015220235.1. Taxonomy (NCBI): domain Eukaryota; kingdom Metazoa; phylum Chordata; class Mammalia; order Pilosa; family Megalonychidae; genus Choloepus; species Choloepus didactylus. Next base: position 35,459,526 of record NC_051320.1, on the reverse strand, counting down.
CCACGCAGTCATACAAAACAAATCGTACTTTCGATTGTTCACAGTACCATTACATAATTGTACATTCATCACCCAAATCAATCCCTGACACCTTCATTAGCACACACATAAGAATAACAAGAATAATAATTAGAGTGAAAAAGAGCAATTGAAGTAAAAAAGAACACTGGGTACCTTTGTATGTTTGTTTCCTTACCCTATTTTTCTACTCATCTATCCATAAACTAGACAAAGTGGAGTGTGGTCCTTATGGCTTTCCCAATCCCCTTGTCACCCCTCATAAGCTACATTTTTATACAACTGTCTTCGAGATTCATGGGTTCTGGGTTGTAGTTTGATAGTTTCAGGTATCCACCACCAGCTACCCCAATTCTTTAGAACCTAAAAAGGGTTGTCTAAAGTGTGCGTAAGAGTGCCCACCAGGGTGACCTCTCGGCTCCTTTTGGATTCTCTCTGCCACTGAAGCTTATTTCATTTCCTTTCACAACCCCCTTTTGGTCAAGAAGATGTTCTCCGTCCCACGATGCCAGGTCTACATTCCTCCCCGGGAGTCATATTCCACGTTGCCAGGGAGATTCACTCCCCTGGGTGTCTGATCCCATGTAGGGGGGAGGGCAGTGATTTCACCTTTCAAGTTGGCTTAGCTAGAGAGACAGGGCCACATCTGAGCAACAAAGAGGCATTCGGGAGGAGGCTCTTAGGCACAACCATAGGGAGGCCTAGCCTCTCCTTTGCAGCAACCGTCTTCCCAAGGGTAAAACCTGTGGTAGAGGGCTCAACCCATCAAACCACCAGTCCCCTATGTCTGTGGTCATGTTAGCAACCATGGAGGTGGGGTAGGCGAATACCCCTGCATTCTCCACAGGCTCCTCAAGGGAGCTGTGAATCACTTTTAAGGGGTCTTCTAATTCTAAGAGTCTATGATTCTTTCTCTGTTTTTATTGTTAATCCTTTTTTGGGTGGCAACTAATGGTATAATGAAGCACATACTTGATGATTTTCAAACTATTAAGTTCTTTGACCAAGTGAGTAAATATAGAGAGAATCCAGACCTGATTTTTTTCATTGAACAAACCAATATCATAATGCATATTCTGACAATCAGATATTTAGAGGACAATTCTTTGTTTTTTCAACTCTGTTTACTGAATAACAACAACCTCTCGCTTCTAGACTTAGTGCTTTAATTAATTTTGATATGCCCTGGGGCAACCAGGACACTATCAAGCACTAATCCTTTGCTCCAGGGTTTCTTAAATTACCTGCTTATAAATCTCAAGTGCAGCTGCATTCGGTTTCCATGGCAACCTACAGGTGTCAATATATGTTCGAGCATATCCAGGTCACTTGGAAACAAAAAGATGTGCCTAAAAACACCATAAATAAAACACATGCAAAGTGAATGTTCAAGTGTTATTATTTATTTATTGTCAGGTTTATAGAACACAAAAGAAACAAAATCGATTGACAGCAGGCCTTAAGATGTCTGCTGAGGCCTGGGCTTTGGTTTACAAGCCTGCAATCAGAGAGTGGATTTTTGATCTCTGAGATGACTAATACTTGAGTTGGCTGCTGTCGGAATAAGAAAAGCTCTGGTTGCCTCTGACACATTGAGTTTGTCAGTCTCTGTGATGAGTTATATTCAGTAAACCAAAGGGCAGAGGTGTGAGCAGCAGGCAGGGGCACCGCTGGCTGAGGCTTTGGAGACACAGGAGACAAAGTCTCTATTTCTGCTTGAAACCTGATAATGGAGTTTTCCTTAGTGAGTGCCTTAGGATGGCCCCTGGGTATGGATGGGCAGAAGGCACATGTAGCTAGAGCTGCAGTCACTGCACATTCTGTGAGGAAAGGCACACTTAGAATATAACTTTACATGCCTGGGCGTTATTTTTTTTTTCCCCAGAACTCCTTTTTTTAATTGATGATAATTTATATATGTATAGATTAATTATTTATAATAAATATTATTATTTATAATAAATAAAAAATTTATTATAAGTAATAAAGTAATTATTATAACTTATAATAAATTATTTATAATCTATATTTTTAGATATGTAGTGAAATGCACATATCATAAATGTAGTTCAATAATTTTGACAAATGCATGCAGTCAGAAACGTATCATTTCAAACAAGATGCAGCACATTTTCATCATTCTGAAAATTCACTTGTGCCCCTTTCCAATTAATATCCTCCCCTCTCCCCATAGCCTAGTTTTGCCTCTTCTACAACTTCATGTAAATGAAATCGTACAGTGTGGATTCTTTGGGTCTGGCTACTCAGAGTATAAAGTTTTGAAATTCACCTATGTTGTTCTGCTCGTGTGTGAGGAGTCTGTTCCATTTTCTTGCTGAGTAGTATTCTATTTTATGAATATACTAAAATTTGTTTATTCTTTCTTCTACTGAAAGATATTGGGGTTGTTTCCAGCTCGTGAAGTTGCCATGAACATTTGTGTGCCAGTTTTGTGTGGAAATTTGATTTCATTTCTCTTTGGTAAATACCCAAGTGAAATTTCTAGGTCATAGCAATTTCATACCATAAATCTACACCAAAAATGTTCAGTTTTATAAGATACTGCCAAATAGTTCTCCAAGTGTTCGCATCATTTCACACACTCACCAGTGATATTTGAGAGTTCTGGGTGCTCCATATCCTGACCAATATTAAGTGTGTCATTCTTTTAAAATTTGGCTATAATATGTGGGTGTTACAGTTTGCTGAAGCTGCTGTTATGCAAAATACCAGAAATGGATTGGCTTTTATAAAGGGGATTTATTGGGTTACAAATTTACAGTCCTAAGGCCATAAAAGTGTCCAAACTAAGGCATCAATGATAGCTGGATAAGTAGAAAATATTCAGTATAATTCTTTAGCTGGAAAATGCTTAGCATAGTCTTCAATAGCCAATAATGAGTTTATTAAGATCACGTCCAACAAGCAGCCTTGAGTTATTCTAAGCATAAAAAGCCCATGTTAAAATAACTTGGGGTTGCTCTACTCTCAACAACAAAAATGCACTCTTTGTTCCCAGGAACTTTCCCAGCATTGCCTGCAGGAAAATGCAAGGGATAGCACCAGATAGTCTGAAGGCCACTGCCTTTTTCTTGAAAAACAAGCCTGAATGAGGGAAGGACTTCAGGATAACATGAGATGCTGAGCAAAAGCTTTCTCTCTTCTATTTTTTTTCTCCCTTCTGCTTTCTTCTGGATTCTGGCCATTTCTTTGTCTATTTGGGGTTATAAAAGCCCAAACAACTCTTCTCTCTCTGAACTGGTCTTGGAAAGCTTTTTTTTTTTCCCTCCAGTTCCTTGTTGATGCATCTTCAATAAATTCACCTTCTCACCAAAGCAAAGAGACTTGTTTCTCTGTTTGATGCAGGATCAGGTGGGTCTGACTATTTAGAGCCATGTTTTCTGATGGTATCATCGACAAGAGGATACCTTCACTGAAGAACGGCCAATGGGGTCCAGAACACCTCTGTCAGCTGGAAAGGCACATGGCTGGCGTCTGTTGGTCTTTTTCTCCCAGGTTGTGTTTAAAAATGGCTTTTTCCAAAATGTCTCTGGGCTGCTGTCTTAGCTCCTCTCTCTCAGTTCCTGTGCATCCTTGCTTCTTTCTCCCACGATGTTTCTCTCTAAGAGTCTGGGGGACCTCTCTTAGCTTCTCCAGGGAAAACTCTGGGCTTCATCTCTTAGCTTAGCATCTCCAAACATCCTACTGTCTGCATCTCCAAGTGTCTCCAAGCATCAGCATCTGTGTTGGCTCTAGAGCTTTTTGAAGTACTCCAGTGAACCAATCAAGACCCACCCTGAATGGGCAGGGTCCACACCTCCATGGAAATAATTCAATCAAAGTTTTCACCCACAGTTGGGTGAATTACATCTCCATGGAAACACTCAATCAAAAGGTTCCACTCAACAAGATTGGGTTAAAAGATCATGGCTCTTCTGGGGTCTATAACAATTTCAAACCACCAGAGTGGGTATAGGTATCTAGTGATGTTTCTTTGTGGTTTAGGTTTGCATTTTCTTCATGGGTTTCTTGGTCATTTGTATATATTTTCCTTTGTAAGTTGTCTGCTCAAGTCTCTTGCCCATTTTTTGTTGGCTTGTTCGTCCTTTTCATTGAATTGTAGTTGTTCTTTAAATATTCTCCATACAGAACTCTTTTTCAGATGTATGTGTTATGAATATTTTCTCCCAGTTTCTACTTTGTCTATTCATTTTCTTGACAATGTTTTTGATGAGCAGAAGTTTTAGTTTTGAGAAAGTCCAATTTATCATTTTGTTCTTTTATTATTGGTGATTTCTGTACCAACAGAAGATTTAAGAAATCTTTGCCTATCCTAAAGTTACAAAGACATTCTTTTATATTTTTTTCTAGAAGAACATTTTTCCTATAGAACTTTCTATTTGCATTATCCAATATGGTAGCCTTTAGCTACATGTGGCTATTTAGCATTTGAAGTATATGGCTAATGAGACTTATAAATAGAATTTTAAATTTTAATTTTAATCAATATAAATTTAATTTTATACGGCTACATGAAGTTGGTGGCTACCACAATGGACAGTATATTCCTAAGCACTTTATATTTTTAACTTTTACATTTGTATCTATGATCCATCTCAAATTATTTATTATTTTCATTATTTACATCATTTGCATCATTGAGATAAGTGGTAGAAGTTAATTTTTCTCTCCTTTTGTTTGCCCTGTTGTTCCAATACCACTGAATTGTGTTGTCAAAAAAATTGACTGTATATGTATTTGTCTATTTCTGGACCCCCTATTCTCTTCCATTGACCTATTTGTCTTTCTTTATATTCAATTTCCAACTTCTAATCACCCACCAACACAAATAGTGTCCTTTTCTGCACTGTTCTGATATTGTTCTTCTAATGTCAGACGTCCTGGATTAAGGATTCTGATTTCTTAGCAGTGGGACAGTCTGGGGAGATCCAAAATAACATTGGGGAGATGGAAGAGCAGACGTAAAAATATTCCGTTGATGTATTTCTCCACTTCTATACCTGACTACTCTTACCCTCCTCAGCCCCTCTCGCATGCCAGTCCATGACAACCCTTGGTGTCCTTAGGCGTTTCTTACAGTTTTTAAGTTAGGTCCTCACAACTTTGTTCACCCTCCTTTAGTAGTAACCCAGAGTTAATTTAGGGGAAGGGAAGCCAATCGCTCATGCTCCTTCACTAATTGATCAGAAACTGGGCAGTTTTGTTTTTATGAAGCTGTTTAGATAGTCACTAAATATGAATGTAGGCATTATGTAGCCACATAATCTAGGTATAAGAGTGTAAATATACCTAATGAGTTATTTAGTTTTGAGAGTTATTGTGTGCTAATACCTGAGGATGAAATCCAAAACAGCAAAGTCAGCAAAATTGATAATGGTTTCTAGAGTGTACTCTTCTATAGCACATAAACCTGCCTCTCATTGCTTCTGAATATAATATAATAATCAATCAGAGCCATTTCCTTCTGCAAGAACTTGGAAGTTTCAAAGACTATGATCTTGAGTCTACTATTTCTTCTTTCACGCAAAGGAATCTGCCCTTTGAAAACTGCTTTATTGTCCTCTATCAATTCTCTCTCCTCTCTTTCTATGCTTTTGATCATGATAACCAGCTTTATTTATTTACTTTTTTTTTTAATTCAGTTTTATTGAAATATATTCACAAACCATACAGTCATCCATGGTATACAATCAACTGTTCACAGTATGATCATATAGTTATGCGTTCATCACCACAATCTATTTCTGAACATTTTCCTTACATCAGAAAGAATCAGAATAAGAATAAAAAATAAAAGTGAAAAGAGAATACCCAAACCATCCCCCCATCCCACCCTATTTGTCATTTAGTTTTTACTCCCATTTTTCTACTGATTTTTTTTCAATTTTTTAACTTTGTTTATCAAAAAATTAAAAACAAACAGGCAAACAACAACCAAAAAAACCCCACAACATTTCAAACAAAGCAATGGATTAAGGAAAACAAATAACCTAAAATACCTACTTTGCTTCCAATATGTTCCTACCATACCCCAAGAAAATTAATAAACCATGTCCAAACAGAGGAGTAAGAAAAACAAATAATCTAAAATAACTACATTGCTTCCAACATGTTCCTACCATACCCCAAGAAAATTAACAACCCCTAAGAAAACAAAGGAATAAGAGAAAAAAAAAACCTAAAATAACTCTATTGCTTCCAACATGATCTTACTATATCCAAGAAAGTTTACAAACCATAATCATTCCTGAGCATTCCCATAACATTGAGATTACTCTCCATAGTTTATCTGTTCTTATTAGATTATCATTCCCCCTCCACTAATTGGTATCTCTAGGTCCCCTACATTCTACAGTATAAAACATTGTACATTTTTCACAGAATTCACATTAGTGGTAACATACAAAATCTCTCTTTTTGTGCCTGGCTTATTTTGCTCAGCATTATGTCTTTTTTTTTTTTTTTTAAACTTCATTTTATTGAGATATATTCATATACCACGCAGTCATACAAAACAAATCGTACTTTCGATTGTTCACAGTACCATTACATAGTTGTACATTCATCACCCAAATCAATCCCTGACACCTTCATTAGCACACACACAAGAATAACAAGAATAATAATTAGAGTGAAAAAGAGCAATTGAAGTAAAAAAGAACACTGGGTACCTTTGTCTGTTTGTTTCCTTCCCCTATTTTTCTACTCATCCATCCATAAACTAGACAAAGTGGAGTGTGGTCCTTATGGCTTTCCCAATCCCCTTGTCACCCCTTATAAGCTACATTATTATACAACTGTCTTCGAGATTCATGGGTTCTGGGTTGTAGTTTGATAGTTTCAGGTATCCACCACCAGCTACCCCAATTCTTTAGAACCTAAAAAGGGTTGTCTAAAGTGTGCGTAAGAGTGCCCACCAGAGTGACCTCTCGGCTCCTTTTGGATTCTCTCTGCCACTGAAGCTTATTTCATTTCCTTTCACAACCCCCTTTTGGTCAAGAAGATGTTCTCCGTCCCACGATGCCGGGTCTACATTCCTCCCCGGGAGTCATATTCCACGTTGCCAGGGAGATTCACTCCCCTGGGTGTCTGATCCCACGTAGGGGGGAGGGCAGTGATTTCACCTTTCAAGTTGGCTTAGCTAGAGAGACAGGGCCACATCTGAGCAACAAAGAGGCATTCGGGAGGAGGCTCTTAGGCACAACCATAGGGAGGCCTAGCTTCTCCTTTGCAGCAACCGTCTTCCCAAGGGTAAAACCTGTGGTGGAGGGCTCAACCCATCAAACCACCAGTTCCCTATGTCTGTGGTCATGTTAGCAACCATGGAGGTGGGGTAGGCGAATACCCCTGCATTCTCCACAGGCTCCTCAAGGGGGCACTGCATCTTTTTTTTTTTCCTTGTTTTTTTTTTTTTTAACTTTCCCTTCTTTTTTAAATCAACTGTATGAAAAAAAAGTTAAAAAGAAAACAAACATACAATAAAAGAACATTTTAAAGAGACCATAACAAGGGAGTAAGAAAAAGACAACTAACCTAAGATAACTGCTTAACTTCCAACATGTTCCTACTTTACCCCAAGAAAGTTACCTAATATAGCAACATTTCTGTGAACTTGCTCCTACTATATCCATCAGAAATTAACAGACCATAGTCATTCCTGGGCATCCCCAGAACGTTAAATAGCTTATCTGTTCTTCTTGGATTATTGTTCCCCCTTCCTTAATTGCTCTCTATTGCTAGTTCCCCTACATTCTATATTATAAGCCATTTGTTTTATATTTTTCAAAGTTCACATTAGTGGTAGCATATAATATTTCTCTTTTTGTGCCTGGCTTATTTCGCTTAGCATTATGTCTTCAAGGTTCATCCATGTTGTCATATGTTTCACGAGATCGTTCCTTCTTACTGCCGCGTAGTATTCCATCGTGTGTATATACCACATTTTATTTATCCACTCATCTGTTGAAGGATATTTGGGTTGTTTCCATCTTTTGGCAATTGTGAATAATGCTGCTATGAACATTGGCGTGCAGATATCTGTTCGTGTCACTGCTTTCCGATCTTCCGGGTATATACCGAGAAGTGCAATCGCTGGATCGAATGGTAATTCTATATCTAGTTTTCTAAGGAACTGCCAGACTGACTTCCAGAGTGGCTGAACCATTATACAGTCCCACCAACAGTGAATAAGAGTTCCAATTTCTCCACATCCCCTCCAGCATTTGTAGTTTCCTGTTTGTTTAATGGCAGCCATTCTAACCGGTGTTAGATGGTATCTCATTGTGGTCTTAATTTGCATCTCTCTAATAGCTAGTGAAGCTGAACATTTTTTCATGTGTTTCTTGGCCATTTGTATTTCCTCTTCAGAGAACTGTCTTTTCATATCTTTTGCCCATTTTATAATTGGGCTGTCTGTACTATTGTCATTGAGTTGTAGGATTTCTTTGTATATGCAAGATATCAGTCTTTTGTCAGATACATGGTTTCCAAAATTTTTTTCCCATTGAGTTGGCTGCCTCTTTACCTTTTTGAGAAATTCCTTTGAGGTGCAGAAACTTCTAAGCTTGAGGAGTTCCCATTTATCTATTTTCTCTTTTGTTGCTTGTGCTTTGGGTGTAAAGTCTAGGAAGTGGCCGCCTAATACAAGGTCTTGAAGATGTTTTCCTACATTATCTTCTAGCAGTTTTATGGTACTTTCTTTTATATTGAGATCTTTGGTCCATTTTGAGTTAATTTTTGTGTAGGGGGTGAGGTAGGGGTCCTCTTTCATTCTTTTGGATATGGATATCCAACTTTCCCAGCCCCATTTGTTGAAAAGACCATTATGACTCAGTTCAGTGACTTTGGGGGCCTTATCAAAGATCAGTCGGCCATAGATCTGAGGGTCTATCTCCGAATTCTCAATTCGATTCCATTGATCTATATGTCTATCTTTGTGCCAGTACCATGCTGTTTTGGCAACTGTGGCTTTATAATAAGCTTCAAAGTCAGGGAGTGTAAGTCCTCCCACTTCGTTTTTCTTTTTTAGAGTGTCTTTAGCAATTCGAGGCATCTTCCCTTTCCAAATAAATTTGATAACTAGCTTTTCCAAGTCTGCAAAGTAGGTTGTTGGAATTTTGATTGGGATTGCATTGAATCTGTAGATGAGTTTGGGTAGAATTGACATCTTAATGACATTTAGTCTTCCTATCCATGAACATGGAATATTTTTCCATCTTTTAAGGTCCCCTTCTATTTCTTTTAGTAGAGTTATGTAGTTTTCTTTGTATAGGTCTTTTACATCTTTGGTTAAGTTTATTCCTAGGTACTTGATTTTTTTAGTTGCTATTGAAAATGGTATCTTTTTCTTGAGTGTCTCTTCAGTTTGTTCATTTCTAGCATATAGAAACATTACTGACTTATGTGCATTAACCTTGTATCCCGCTACTTTGCTAAATTTGTTTATTAGCTCTAGTAGCTGTATCGTCGATTTCTCAGGGTTTTCTAGATATAAGATCATATCATCTGCAAACAATGACAGTTTTACTTCTTCTTTTCCAATTTGGATGCCTTTTATTTCTTTGTCTTGCTGGATTGCCCTGGCTAGCACTTCCAGCACAATGTTGAATAACAGTGGTGATAGTGGGCATCCTTGTCTTGTTCCTGATCTTAGAGGGAAGGCTTTCAGTCTCTCTCCATTGAGTACTATGCTGGCTGTGGGTTTTTCATATATGCTCTTTATCATGTTGAGGAAGTTTCCTTCAATTCCTACCTTTTGAAGTGTTTTTATCAAAAAGGGATGTTGGATTTTGTCAAATGCTTTTTCAGCATCTATTGAGATGATCATTTGATTTTTCCCTTTTGAATTTTTAATGTGCTGTAATACATTGATTGATTTTCTTATGTTGAACCATCCTTGCATGCCTGGAATGAACCCCACTTGGTCATGGTGTATGATTTTTTTAATGCATCTTTGGATTTGATTTGCAAGTATTTTGTTGAGGATTTTTGCATCTATATTCATTAGGGAGATTGGCCGGTAGTTTTCCTTTTTTGTAACATCTTTGCCTGGTTTTGGTATTAGATTGATGTTAGCTTCATAAAATGAGTTAGGTAGTATTCCATTTTCTTCAATGTTTTGAAAGAGTTTGAGTAAGATTGGTGTCAGTTCTTTCTGGAAAGTTTGGTAGAATTCCCCTGTGAAGCCATCTGGCCCTGGGCATTTATTTGTGGGAAGCTTTTTGATGACTGATTGGATCTCTTTGCTTGTGATGGGTTGGTTGAGGTCTTCTATTTCTTCTCTGGTCAGTCTAGGTTGTTCATATGTTTCCAGGAAATTGTCCATTTCCTCTACATTATCCAGTTTGTTGCCATACAGTTGTTCATAGTATCCTCTTATAATTTTTTTAATTTCTTCAGGATCTGCAGTTATGTCACCTTTTTCATTCATTATTTTGTTTATAAGGGTCTTCTCTCTTTTTGATTTTGTCAGTCTAGCTAGGGGCTTGTCAATCTTGTTGATCTTCTCAAAGAACCAACTTTTGGTGATATTTATCCTCTCTATTGTTTTTTTGTTCTCTATGTCATTTATTTCTGCTTTAATCCTTGTTATTTCTTTTCTTGTACTTGGTTTAGGATTGGTTTGCTGTTCATTTTCTAGCTTCTTCAGTTGATCCATTAGTTCTTTGATTTTGGCTCTTTCTTCCTTTTTAATATATGCGTTTAGTGCTATAAATTTTCCCCTTAGCACTGCTTTTGCTGCATCCCATTGGTTTTGGTATGTTGTGTTCTCATTTTCATTTGTCTCTATACATTTAGCAAGTTCTCTTGCTATTTCTTCTTTAACCCACTGATTGTTTAGGAGTGTGTTGTTTAACCTCCAGGTATTTGTGAATTTTCTAAGTCTCTGATGGTTATTGACTTCTAATTGTATTCCATTGTGGTCAGAGAATGTGCTTTGAATAATTTCAATCTTTTTAAATTTATTGAGGCTTGTTTTATGTCCCAGCATATGATCTATTCTGGAGAAAGTTCCGTGAACACTAGAAAAGTATGTGTATCCTGGTGATTTGGGATGTAATGTTCTATATATGTCTGTTAAATCTAATTCATTTATCAGATTGTTTAGGTTTTCAATTTCCTTATTGGTCTTCTGTCTGATTGATCTATCTATAGGAGAGAGTGATGTGTTGAAGTCTCCCACAGTTATTGTGGAAACATCAATTGCTTCCTTTAGTTTTGCCAGTGTTTCTCTCATGTATTTTGTGGCACCTTGATTGGGTGCATAGACATTTACGATTGTTATTTCTTCTTGCTGAATTGCCCCTTTTATTAGTACGTAGTGGCCTTCTTTTTCTCTGAAAACATCCCTGCATTTGAAGTCTATTTTATCTGAGATTAATATTGCTACACCTGCTTTCTTTTGGCTGTAGCTTGCATGAAATATTTTTTTCCATCCTTTCACTTTCAGTTTCTTTGTGTCCCTGTGTCTAAGATGAGTCTCTTGTATGCAACATATTGATGGTTCATTTTTTTTGATCCATTCTGCGAATCTATATCTTTTAATTGGGGAGTTTAATCCATTTACATTCAACGTTATAACCGTGAAGGCATTTCTTGAATCAGCCATCTTATCCTTTGGTTTATGTTTGTCATATTTTTCCCCGCTGTCTATTAATATCCTTTATTGTACCCATACCGAATCTCTTTAGTACTGAACCTTTCTCCAAGTCTCTCTGTCCTTTCTTTGTTTCTCTGTCTGTAGGGCTCCCTTGAGTATTTCCAGTAGGGCAGGTCTCTTGTTAGCAAATTCTCTCAGCATTTGTTTGTCTGTGAAAAATTTAAGCTCTCCCTCAAATTTGAAGGAGAGCTTTGCTGGATAAAGTATTCTTGGCTGGAAATTTTTCTCGCTCAGAATTTTAAATATATCATGCCACTGCCTTCTTGCCTCCATGGTGGCTGCTGAGTAGTCACTACTTAGTCTTATGCTGTTTCCTTTGTATGTGGTGAATTGCTTTTCTCTTGCTGCTTTCAGAACTTGCTCCTTCTCTTCTGTGTTTGTTAGTGTGATCAGTATATGTCTCGGAGTGGGTTTATTTGGATTTATTCTATTTGGAGTTCGCTGAGCATTTATGATTTGTGTATTTATGTTGTTTAGAAGATTTGGGAAGTTTTCCCCAACAATTTCTTTGAATACTCTTCCTAGACCTTTACCCTTTTCTTCCCCTTCTGGGACACCAATGAGTCTTATATTTGGACGTTTCATATTATCTATCATATCCCTGAGGTCCATTTCGAGTTTTTCAATTTTTTTCCTCATTCTTTCTTTTATGCTTTCATTTTCCATTCTGTCATCTTCCAGGTCACTGATTCGTTGTTCAACTTCCTCTAGTCTTGTATTATGAGTGTCCAGAATCTTTTTAATTTGGTCAACAGTTTCTTTAATTTCCATAAGATCATCCATTTTTTTATTTAGTCTTGCAATGTCTTCTTTATGCTCTTCTAGGGTCTTCTTGATTTCCTTTATCTCCCGTACTATGGTCTCATTGTTCATCTTTAGTTCTTTGAGTAGCTGCTCTAGGTGCTGTGTCTCTTCTGGTCTTTTGATTTGGGTGCTTGGGCTTGGGTTATCCATATCGTCTGGTTTTTTCATATGCTTTATAATTTTCTGTTGTTTTTGGCCTCGTGGCATTTGCTGAACTTGATAGGGTTCTTTTAGGATTTGTAGACCAATTGAAGTCCTTATCTCTAATTTATCAGATCTACAGCTTCGTGGAGTACACTTTCTCTAACTAACCAGCATGTGGTGTCCACGAGCCACCTGTTCTCCACAAGCCAGTTCTCCCCTGCTTAGCCTTTTTGGTGAGTGGGGGAGTGAGTCTTGTGGGGTCCAATTGGTGTACCAAGCTTGTGTGTGTAGTTGGTGTTGCCTGCCCTGTATATGGGGCGTATTTCTGGGCAGTCGGGGAGGGGGGGGTGGTTCTAACAATCAAATCTTCCTGGTGATCCTAGAGTTTTAAAGCTGCTGCAATAGTCTAATCCTTCAGTTCAGTCCTGCCACAGTTTGTCTCTGCCGCTGACCCACAAGTCCTTGGTATTGGCGTATGGCTCCTGAGACTTGCAAGCGGGCCCCTCTTCCAGGCCGTGCACCCCGGGTCCTCTGTTGAGGGATGACTGTGCTATGTCACAGGTGAGTGCCGTCCCCCCAGGGCGGTTCTGGGCTGCTGGGCTGTGTAGGGAGGCTCCCAGTCTGCTGAAATGATGGCTGAATGGGGCTTTGTTAATTCACACTGCTCTACCTTCCCAACTCTGGGACAATCAGCTGAGGTTGCAGGGAAGGCTAATGTCCACGCCCAGTTTTGTGGTGTGTGCCTGTTATTTGAAGCACTTCCGTCACACTGGGTTGTCTGGGGCAGTTCTGGGCTATGGGGCTGGCGATGGGCAGGAGTGTTTCCTGTCCACCAGGATGATGGCTGTGAGCGGACACCCCCCTTTTCTTGGGAAGTTGTGGTGTTTAGTGAATTTTCTCAGCCACTGGATTATTGCCTTTTGTCTCAGAGCTCTCCTAGTTCTGCTGTTGACTTGACCTGCCCAAATAGCAAGTCTTTGAAGCTTTCTGTATTGGGATTCTTAGAGTAATTGTTTTAGAAAAAAGAAAAAAGGATTAAAAAAAAACAAAACAAAAAACAAAACAAAACAAAACAAAACAAAACAACAACAACAAAAAAAAACGGGCCCTCCTCAGAGATCTAATGGGTTATTGAAATGCTAAGAGACAAAGCAACCAGGGCCATTAAGGAAAGGTCCACAGGGCAGAGAGATCAGCTTTTCTTCGGGATTTGCATATGCGCCTCAGGGCCCTTCCCCTTTCTATGTTCACCAGAACTCCAAAAATCCTCCGCTTTTATTTTGGAGTTTTTCGTGTTGTTTTTTTTCTATGCCTGCCTCCTCTCTGCTGGACTGGCTGCTCTCCGATTCTCTGGTGTCTGGTCTCAGTCTATCTATGGTTGGAGTTTGAATCAGTAGAATGAGTTTCTGATAAGGGCTGCCACTGCAGTTCTCCCTTCTCCTTCCCAGAGCTGACAGCCCCTCCTCCCCCGGGACTGAGCCCAGCAGGGAGGGGCGCGGGTCCCCCGGCCGCAAAAACCCACAGATTTCGCCGGTCTCAGCAGCTCCATGCTTCCATGAGTGTTGTATGAAGTATGCCCAAAGTCAGATTGCTCTGTGGTGTCCAGTCCACGCAGTTCCTGGCTTTCTACCTACTTTCCTGGAGGAGTAACTAAAACATACAGCTCACCAGTCTGCCATCTTGCCCCGCCTCCTTTATTTATTTACTTTTAAAGAAAAGTCAGGGGCTAAACATACGACATTTTTGTTGGTTACATGCTTAGCCTTGCTAGAATTCATATTATGTATTAATTTGAAAAAAAATTGTAGAGCTACTACTCCTTTCTTGGATATTGGTTTTATTTTATTTGTTACCACAATCCATTCATTTCATCTATAGAAATGTCCCCGATCTTATGGTCAACCTGATTTGCAAATAGTTAAATAGTCTTAAGACTGCTAGTATGTAGTGTAGCCTTGACTTGAGTCTGGCAACTGATTGAAATAAAGCCACACTCTGTTAATTAGGCCCAAGATACAGAAACAGAAAGTAGATTACATTTTTTTCTTATTTCTCTTCTCTTTAAATCACCTTCTCCTAATTCATGTAGGCAGACTCACTTCCTGCATATTCTCTGGTCTTGTCTTTATTTCCTTATCTCATTCCATTCTATGTTATTGTCAACTTAGCTTGTTTTGTAGCGTTATCCAGCTTGTTTTGCAGTGTTATCCATACTCACAGTAGATGCATGATCTGTTTCAACCTCTTTTCTCTCTGTTTGCCAATGCTTTAAAAATGCAACTTTTTTGTTAAAGGCAAGAATAAAGAGCATTAGAAGCTAAGAGGTTTGTAAGTTAAGATTTTAAAGAGAGATTAACCAGACATTTTGTGTGATGAAGAGGGGAAGGGATAATCCTAGAGACTTATATATGGTATAGATAATAGTTTTCAGAAATTAAGTGTAGGGTTTAGGTCTTGGTGACTGTTTTAGTTTCCTGGCTGCCAAATCAAATACCATGCAATGGGTTGGCTTAAACAATGGAGATTTTTTTGGTTCATGGTTTTGAGGCTAGGAGACGTCCAAAATCAAGATGTCATCAAAGTGATGCTTTCTCCCAGAGGACTGTGACATTCAGCTGCTGGCTGCTCCCTGTGGTTCTCTCTGCATCTGACTTTCACTCTGTTTATAAAGAACTCCAGTAATCCCAGTTAAAGCTCAAAATGATTCATTTGAGCCACACCTTAACTGATGTAATATCTTGAGGAGATCTGGTTTACAATGGCCCACACTCACAAAAATGGATTAAGTTTAAGAGCATGTTTTTCTGAGGTACACAGTTCCAAGCCTTCACAGTGGCAAATAACATTTTCTTTTGTTTTCAGCCAGAAGATGATGGAGACGAAGGGGATTAGTGGCCATTTTGGGATGGATAACATTGGTCCCTCAGTATGGTTTTCCAAGATCAGCTCAGTGGGAGAAAATTTTCTGGAATCCTTTGGTCCCCAAATGTGAATCTCCGATCTGAATATAGGATCAAGTTAGTGGGTAGCTGAGGTCTCAGTATTAAAGCTTGCTATAGGGAGGTCCAGGTTGTGGGAACCAGCCCCACTCGAGTTCCGCAAGCATCCTGAGCTGAGCTTTGACTGAGACCAAGCTGGGCAG
The DNA here is from genome assembly GCF_015220235.1 of Choloepus didactylus. NCBI lineage: Eukaryota > Metazoa > Chordata > Mammalia > Pilosa > Megalonychidae > Choloepus > Choloepus didactylus. The sequence goes on along the minus strand of NC_051320.1, from coordinate 35,443,738 downwards.
ATGTTTGGTTGGGTGTGGGTGAGTAGCTAACCTCGATATAATTGACCTCACATTAGCCACAGCATGGCTGAAATATTAAGACAAAGTTGAAATTCTGATACCACTGAGATCAAAAGCACCCCATCAGGGATCAGGAGGCAGAGATTGAACCACAGGACTGTAAGCCAAAACTCTAGGGACAAATCAATATAGAATGGAGATGAGAACAGTGTAGGAAAGGGGGTCCAAAAAAGCTGTGCTAAATTCCAGGTATTTATTGGTGATAGCTTGTTATGGTGGGAGGATGGGGTTAGCTTAAAGTTTTCGGGGTTGGAGAGTGTGAGGAGTGATTTAAGCGAAGAAGAACATTTCAAACAGTCTGTGGCATATAGTAAATTCTCATTAAATGTGAGATGATGATGATGATGATGATGGTGATGATTGTATTATTGATCCTGCCTTATTCCCACCCATCTCTACAGGACCCAAAAGAGAAAAAACAATAAGTTGAATTTCATCAACATTCAAAACTTTTTCAACTTCAAAAGGCATTGTTACGAAAATAAAAAGGCACGCCATAGAATGGGAGAAAAATATTTGCAAAACATATATCTAACAAAGATCTTGTATCTGGAACATTCAAAGAACACATATCTCATTAATAAAAGATCAAACGTGACCCTCCGCCCCCAGACCGGGCTCGGTTGTCATGAGAGCGGCGGCTGCGGCCCGGGCGATGGGCGGAGGCGGCCTGGGCTGCGCCTCGGCTGCCAGCGCCGCTGCGGCTCTGAGGTGCGCGGCAGCCCGGGGCGGAGGAGGCGGCGCCGCCTGAGTGCCGCCCAGGGAGTCGCGGCAGCCGAGGGCGTCAGCGCAGGGCCGGCCTGGCCGGTGCCCCGGAGCTGAGGCCCGGCCCAGGCGGCGCGGAGCGGGGAATCCCGCAGGGTCGGGGTCCCCGGCCCGGCGCGCCCCGCCCGCCCTCCGCACCCCGGCGGGGGGACCTCTCCGTCGCGGTCAGCCCAGCTGTGCAGAATGCCCCACGAGATTGGATTTGTCATTGTCAGTTCATCTGGACACGAGGATGGCTTCAGTTCCAGGGAGCTGATGATCCACGCGCCGACCATCAGCGGGTGGAGGTCCCCGAGATTCTGCCAGTTTCCACAAGAAATTGTTCTTCAAATGGTAGAAAGATACCGAATAAGAAAACTGCAGTTGCTTGCTCACCAGTATATGATTTCAAGTAAGATCGAGTTCTACATTAGTGAAAGCCTTCCTGAATATTTTGTACCATATCAAGCAGAACGATTTCGGAGACTTGGTTACGTCTCTCTCTGCGATAATGAAAAGACAGGCTGTAAGGCCCGGGAGCTGAAGTCGGTTTACGTGGATGCAGTGGGACAGTTTCTCAAGCTGATCTTCCACCAAAACCACATCAACAAATACAACATTTACAATCAGGTTGCTTTGGTTGCAATAAATATCATTGGAGACCCTGCAGATATCAGTGATGAAAGCAATATTTCTTCTAGAGAGAAGCTGATTGACCTTTACCTCGGGCACCACACAGAGGACCCAGCTCTAGATGGCACCTACACAGGGAAGCAAAACTATATTTCTCCACTAGATGATTTAGCTTTTGATATGTATCAAGATCCAGAAGTTGCACAGATTATACGCAAATTAGATGAAAGAAAACGTGAAGCTGTCCAAAAGGAACGTTATGACTTTGCCAAGAAACTAAAACAAGCTATTGCTGATCTGCAAAAGGTTGGTGAACGTCTTGGAAGGTACGAGGTAGAAAAGCGCTGTGCTGTGGAGAAGGAAGACTATGACCTTGCCAAGGAGAAGAAGCAGCAGATGGAGCAGTACCGCACCAAGGTGTACCAGCAGCTGGAGCTGCACGACCTCATGGATTCTGAGCTGACACGAAGACCTTTTGATTTGCCCCTTCAGCCCCTTGTTCACCCTGGCAGTCCTCATCATCGAAAACCAGTGCCCTCACTTCCACAACAAGAAGAAAGACCAACAGAAAAACGACTTGTAGAACCTTTCCTCCAGGAAAAGCCTTCATCACATTCTCGAATGCTTTCTCCTCAGCGTGCTGGAGTAGCACAATTACTGCCTGCCCCAGACCCTCACCCCAAGGCCGAGTCACTGCCCTACGACGAGCGGCCTCTTCCAGCCATCCGCAAACAGCAGGGGAGAACAGACGAGGAGTCAGAGATGCACAACACAGACGTCAGCGACGCCCAAAGAGGGGGCGCTTTGGGAGAGCCAGAGCCCTTAACAGAGAAAGCCTTGAGAGAAGCCAGCTCTGCCATTGATGTGTTAGGAAAAACCCTGGTTGCTGGCGCCTATTCCAAGACATGGTCGTACCGAGAAGATGCATTGCTCGCTTTGTATAAAAGGTTGATGGAAATGCCTATTGGAACACCAAAGGAAGACTTGAAGAACATGCTGCGCGCGTCCGTCTTTCTCATTAGAAGAGCCACGAGGGACATCGTGACCTCAGTGTTTCAGGCTGCTTTGAAATTGTTGAAAATGATAATTACACAGTATATTCCTAAACATAAACTGGGTAAACTTGAAGCAACTCACTGTGTGGAAAGAACCATTCCCATTTTGCTTACCAGAACTGGAGATTCTTCTGCTCGCCTCCGTATTATAGCTTCAAATTTTATTCAGGAAATGGCCTTGTTTAAGGAAATTAAATCTCTCCAATTTATCCCAGCTTACTTGGTACAGCCACTGAAAGCAAACTCCTCAACCCACCTGGCGCTGAGTCAGGTGGACCTCCTGGCCCGGCTGCTGAGGGACCTGGGCACGGGGGGCTCTGGCTTCACCGTCGACAACGTGATGAAGTTTTCAGTGAGTGCCCTGGAGCACAGAGTGTTTGAGGTGCGAGAAACAGCAGTTAGAATTATTTTGGACATGTATAAACAGCACTGGACTTTTATTTTGGAGTATCTTCCTCCAGACGACAACAACACACGCAAGAACGTTCTCTATAAAACCATTTTTGAGGGATTTGCTAAAATAGATGGCAAGCCTACAGATGCTGAAATTAGGGCACAGAAAAAAGCAGCCACAGAAGAAATGGAAAAACAAAAGAGAGCAGAAATTCAAGTTTTACAAGGGCAGTTGGCAGCACTAAAGGAGATTCACGCCGAAGCCCAGGAAAAAGAAAGTGATGCTGTGAAGGCAAAGAATCAGGACACTCAAGAAAGAAAAACAGCTCCACCTAATGCTCCAGAAATTCCAAATAACCATTATTTAGATAATTTATGTATTTTCTGTGGGGAGAGCGAATCCTTCATGGAGGAAGGCCTGGATCTGCACTACTGGAAACACTGTCTGATGCTGACGCGATGTGACCGCTGCAGACAGGTAGTTGAGATATCCAGCCTGACGGAGCATTTGCTGACAGAATGTGACAAAAAGGATGAGTTTGGAAAGTGCTATCGCTGTAGTGAAGCTATTCTAAAGGAAGAGCTGCTCAGACACATAAAAACCAAAGACTGTAACCCTGCCAAATCAGAAAAGCTGGCAAACCGGTGTCCCTTGTGCCACGAGAATTTCACACCTGGAGAAGAGGCGTGGAAAGCTCACCTCATGGGCCCAGCTGGCTGCACCATGAACCTGTGCAAGACACACCTCCTGCACCGGGCTCAGACACTGCAGCCAGGTAAAGGCTCAGCAGTCATCAAATCAGGCACTTCAGGATCCAAAGTTGGAAGCAAGATCCCCACCCCAAAGGCAGGCCTGAATAAAACCTCTAACAGGACATACACGAAACGATGACATGACAAATAGTTTGTTTCCTTTGTCTCCATAAGTGACTGATTCTAAACTGTTTCTTGTAAAAACTGTCTGTGGATGTGGACCCCATTCTCCATCCCCACGGTCCCCAGGCTCCGTCCCCACCGTCCCCAGGCTCCATCCCTGCTGTCCCCAGGCTCCTGGCAGTGCTCCTCCTCTGACTTGTAGTTGCTCCGTCAGCTCTCTTATATAAATGGTGTGCATAACTGACCAAAGAACCTAAATCCCAGAGCTAGGGCCTGCTCTCACTGTATTTTCAACCTTCAGGTTTCCTCTTTCTCAGGCCTTCGTTATGAACAGGAGAGCAGTTGTTCTGTTGCACAGAATCAGAAACCATTGCCCAGGAAGCTTAATAGAAGCAACTCACAGGCAGGGCTGGAGCACTGAGGAAATGGCACAAGCAGAGCAGCTTCTTTTCTTAATTGCATGGAATAATTTTCCTGAAAAGTTCCCTGTAGACCCGCCTCTAGCCCTCTCCCTGGTGGTAGAATTTCACCAGGGCGTTGGCATGGGGGCAAGGGCCGTGTGTTGTGGTGTGGGTCTAACTGTGCCTTTTTCTCCCCACAGGCACTGTCTGCTAGTTTTCCTGCCCAGTGCACTTAGTGCCAGGGTAAGAGTTTTCAGTATCTGCAGAACATGTGTTTTCCACTTTAATGAGAAATAAAAGTAAAAAAGAAAATCTTAAAAATCAGTAACTGAGAACTGGTCCCACCTCAGCACTTACCTTCTAGAGGTTTCTTAAACAGTGCTGTCCCTGCGACATTCTTCACTTCCTGGCAGAGTTCCTGCCTGGTTCCAACTGTGCAGACCCGGATTTAGCCAAGGTCCACACCATCGTGCTTTTGTATCGTGCCTTTTTCTCAGAGGCGCTGCAGACCCTCTCGACGTGCAAACTGCTAACAAAACATAATTATGGAGTGACTTTCTAACTGGCTATCATGTGCTCACCCGAACACCCATGTAAATGAGAGCTGGCCCTTCCCTAAAACCTCTAATAAAGCGTGGGCTTGCTTTCTGGTCTGCACGGAGTAGCTTCTACGCATATTTGAGATACACAAAAGGGCCTTCGACATGTACTTGCAGACTCAGAATCACTGGGCTGGGTTCTGTGAGCCTGTCCATTCAAGTCTGTGTGTAAATGGAACTGTATGTTTCCAGGAGGGTTTTAGAACACCCAAACGCTGCCTGAAATGCAGAACCCAAACCTCACAAACCGTCTCCTAAGCAGCTTGTCTGACTCTCGCCTTGGGAGGGTCCCCAGTCGCTGAGGGGAAGGAGCCCATGTGTGTCTGAAGGTGGCTTCGAAACTCCAGGTTTCCTCCCAGCAGTGCCCGCGTTCCCCAAGTGTGAGGCCACAGCAGGTGGACACTGGGCGTTCTCCCCTGAATAATATCAACTGGCGTGTGGGCAGGCTTCTAAAAGGCCAAGCAGAGATGTGCAGGATGCACGTTTGTCTCATACAGTTGGTGTATAAATACTGTTTTTTTAATTCCCAACCATGTGAAACAACAAAATACATAAAAAACTAAAAGCTCTGGGCAGTGTACTCCCTGGCCATATTAGTAACCATGAGTTTGCAGTGATCCATCTTCATTTTTGATTAACTGATACCTCATATGGTTGACTCAAAATATTGAGCAAGAATAAAACTTACTAAAAGAATTACCTTTAAAAAATACCGTATTAAAACGTTTGTAAGTGTGGGAAAGAGAAATAACTTAGAATTCTACAAAGCAAAGTACAGATGCCAAGATACTTATAAAATGATCTTTTCTGGTGTCAAAGAGATACGGGCCATGAGTTCTAATCTGTTGATTCTAATCTATTTTTGAAATACAAATAAAATACTTCTTTCAATGGAACAGTAATGAAGAAAGTTAACCAAGGAATTATCCTTTTCATTCCAGTCAAAACTTTAATGTATATATATAATATTTTCTATGTATTAGTAACTCAAGGAAGAAATTTGTAAAAATACTTTTTAATGAGATAGAAAAACAAAGATGGGTGTATTTAACACTGTAGTCTTGTGCAAGTTACAGAAGAATTCTTTGGTTATGTTGACATGATTACTAGAGTGATTAGTTGCTATTAAAATAAGCCTCCAAGTTATAACACTAGCAAGAATAAAGGATAAAAAATGTAAAAGGACCATAAGATCCCTTGGCTATTCATAAATATCTAAATTGGGAGCATATATAACTGAATTCTCATTCATGAATACATTGTGCCTATTTAATATTTATTTCTATTTTCATATCAAAATATTCTATTAATCTAATTTTAAAGAATTGTACCTATAAATCTAACATTAGAATATAAATGTAAATAATTTTAATGAAAATTTGCAACTTTTTAAAGTTTTCACAGTTTTCTAATTATCTTTATTTCAGGTACCAGAATTATAAAGTATCTAAGCAATATATTTTTGTTGTTGTTTTCTTAGGGTTTAGGGGTTAATTCACCCTGAGTATACTAATGGAATAAAAAAATGACTGAAAAAAAAAAAAAAAGAAAAAAAAGATCAAACGTCTCAATAAGCAAATGATAAAGTGATTTGAACAGTCACTTTACCATAGAAGATATATAGATGGTAAACACTTGACAAGACAATCAACATCATTAGTCATTAGGGAACTGCGAATTAAAACCACAATGTGCTACCACCACACATATATTAAAATGTCTAAAATTAAAAATTTTGGCAATATTAAATGTTGGGGAGGATGTGAAACTACTTGATCTCTCAAACACTGCCAGTGAGAACTTCAAATGATATAATCACTTTGGAAAACAGGTTGGCAGTTCCTTAAAAGTTAAGCATACATTTATCATATGACTCAGCCATTCCACCCCTATGTATTTACCTGAGAGCAGTGAAAGCATATGTCCATGCAAAGACTAATACACACATTTGTAAAAGGGGAAACAACCCCAATGTCCATCAACAAATAAATGGATAAACATTTTCTATTAACTTGATTTTGTGACCCACAATTTGAAAAATACAGATTTATACACTTGGTCAAAACAAACCAAAGGTGACAGTTTAAATTTCAGGATATTTATTCTGTACCCAACCTGGGAAGCTCTTGCTGCCTGGAAAACTATTCTCAAATTTGAGATTCTGCTTTGGCATCCCCTTTTGGCAATTTCATTATTTCTTTGTCCCATAAAAAAGTTTATTGCTGGCTCTTCTAGCCATGATTATTACAAGTCCATTTATTAAATTGAGTCATTGATAATTTTGTAAGGAAGACTATATTTTATTCATCTTTGCTTCCCCAACTACAAGGATAAATTTAAAAAAGTGTAAAAGCTTAAAGAAAAGGTACATGTGCGCCAAATATTCCTCCGATGTGTTAGGGGCCGTGTATAACCAAGCAGCCTTGCTGGGGGAAGTTTGGCATTTATTTTGCAGGATAGTCATGGATTTATCTTTAAACAAAAGATTTTCTAGAGTATGAGACTACTTCCTTGATACAGGTTAAAATCCTGAGACATTCAGAGTAATAAAAAATGCTGAAACAAAAGAGTAGCTTTGCAGAAAAATCCAAGGTGATAAATGTCATTAAAAGTCCAACTTGCTCTTTCAGCCTGTCTCTGTAGGCCATGCCTTGTCTGCAAACCCTGTGGAATTAAGAGGTCTTGTACTTTTCCAGTGGTATGGTAGGGGCCAGTAACTGCCAAAATGCAGTTTAATCATTTGACTTCTAACCTATTGGGACAGAAACTGTTTTGAGAATCTTATGAAAATTAGGGGCTCTCTTCTCGGCAAAACTTACCTAGGTACAAGCTTAATTTTATACGTCAAACTCCCAAGACAAGAACCCAGCACAAATTATTAACAGGACAATATCACATCAGGATAATCAGGATAATTTGAGGAGTTTTTCTGTGACTGCTGTAACAAATTACCATGAACTTGGTTACTTAAAGAAACAGAAACTTATTCTCATAGTTCTAGAAGCTCGAAGTCTGAAATGGGTGTCACTGGCTGGAATCAGCATGTTAGCAAGGCCGTGCTCTCCAGAGGCTCCAGGGGATAACGTGTTCCTTTCCTTTACCCTCTATGGGGGTTGCTGGTGTCCCTTGACTTTTTTTTTTTTAAATTAAGTTCAGTTTTATTGAAATATATTCACATACATACAATCATCCATGGTGTGCAATCAACTGTTCACAGTACCATCATATCATTGTGTATTCATCACCACAATCTATTTCTGAACATTTTCCTTACATTGGAAAGAATCTGAATCAGAATAAAAAATAAAAGTAAAAAACAAACAAACACCCAAATCATCCCCCCCATCCCACCCTATTCTTCATCTAGTTCTTGTCCCCATTTTTCTACTCATGCATCCATACACTAGGTAAAGGGAGTGTGATCCACAAGGTTTTCACAATCACACTGTCACCCCTTGTAATCTACATTGTTACACAATTGTCTTCAGGAGTCCAGACTACTGGGTTGGAGTTTGGTAGTTTCAGGTATTTACTTCTAGCTATTCCAATACATTACAACCTAAGAGGTGTTATCTATATAGTGCACAAGAATGTCCACCAGAGTGACCTCTTGACTCCATTTGAAATCTCTCAGCTACTGAAGCTTTATTTCGTTTCATTTTGCATCCCCCTTTTGGTCAAGGAGATGTTCTCAATCCCACAATGCCAGGTCCAGATTCATCCCCTGGAGTCATATCCTGTGTTGCCGGGGAGATTTACATCTCTGGGAGTCGGGTCCCATGTAGGGGGGAGGGCAGCGAGTTCACCTGCCGAGGTGGCTCAGTTAGAGAGAGAGAGGGTCACATCTGAGCAACAAAGAGGCACTCAGGGGGAGACTCTTAGGCACGTTATAAGCAGGTTTAGCCTCTCCTTTGCAGTAACGAGCTTCATAAGGGCAAGTCCCATGATAGAGTGTCCCTTGACTTTTGACTACAGTACTGCAACCTCCGTTTCTGTGGTCACCTTCCCTTCTCGTCTGTCTAAGGACACCTGTGGTTGCATTTAGGGCCACTCAGAGAATCCAGGATAATCTTCCCATCTCAAAATGCTTAGCTTAATCACATCTGCAAAGATCCTTTTTTCTTATAAGCAGCATTTACAACCAGGTCTTAGGACCTGATATCTTTGGTTGGCTATTATTCAGCCTGCTACAGAAAGGGACTAGGTACGAAGTAGGGCAGGTCTAGTAGGAGAAACCGGCAGCTAGGAGTTGAGGACTGAAGAGCTAGAGAAGACGTAGTTACTGGGGTCTGGAAGGAGGCAGCTGTGTGGAGAAAGCTTTCTTGCAAGGAAAAGTGCCCCTTTGTTAAAGGACCCCACTAGCTCGAAGCCACTTTGGAGGGAAGGAGGCAGGGGAAAGCCCACTCTCTTCTTTCCAACCTGGTTTCCCATTGGCTGACACCAACAGAAAGCCAGAGGACACAGGAGGCCAATGATGGAGTCCACCCAGGTCACACCCTCAGGGCAGACAGCAGGGCACAGGAGGTGGAGAGTGCAACTGGAGGGGCAAATGGGAGATTTCTGTGCACACTCAGTAATAGGGTCACAGGAGAGCATCATCCATAAACATTTTTCAGGCCATTTCCTTTCCTCACTGAAGTGTCAGCTTTTGAGCATCCTTGCACTTGAAGAGCTGCTGGTCTCTCTAGGCAACTCCTCAAAGCACCTGCCACTGCTGCCAAGGCAGCCTGGAGATGTGTCAGAGCTGGGACTTGTGTCTATTTTCTTTACTTAGGTATCCCTGGTGCCTAAAACAGTTTCTAGCGCATGATGTATGGTCTATGAATATTTGTTGAATAAATGGAGTTGAAATGTAGTCTACAAATATCTGATGGTATTTGTAGACTACAGATAACTTGTTTCTCCTCCTGCTTCCTTGACCCAACACAGCTGCAGCTGCTCCGTAAGACTTTTCTGCTCTACCCTCTGAAGAGTTTGTGCTTTGGCAATGGCACAATCCTTCTCCACACCCATATTCCTCTTGTGGGCTAGTTCTTTCACTTCCATTGGGCATAACTGATGAATTCCAATTTAGGTGCTTTTAGAAGGTTTTCATAGTTAGAATTGATTCCATTAAATGAAACCTTTGAAGGCAGCAGAAACAGGACACTTTTACTTATAAGGGTTTGGGTGACTCTCTTCTCCTTGGGATTTCTGTCAAGAATGAGTTTGGAAATGAGATTTGTTCAGTCTATGAGCAGAGGGCTTCAGAGGAGTTTTCCCAATGGGAGGGGAACTGCCTCCAAAGGCAAATGTTGCAGGGCTCATGATGGCAGATTGAGCAGGTGCCTCCTGAAGGCAGCTGTGGGGCTGAGAGGAGGGCTGGGTGCCTTTGGGTCCCTGTGGTTGATGCTGTCGAGTCTTTTTAGGGAAATAGAAGATCAGTGATCAGCCACCTCCATCACTCGTTTTTGTTTCCTGTGGGGCTGCTGACACTTAGAATTGGAAGATGAGTGAATCAGTCACAGTTCTCCAGAGAAACAGAACCAGTAGGACCCAGGCATGCACACACACACACATAAAGAGATTTATTTCAAGGAATGGTTTCACGTGGATGTGGAGGACTGGTAAACCTGCAATTTGTAGAGTAGGCCGGCAGACAAAACTCAGGCCAGACTTTTATGCTGCGGTTTTAAGGCAGAATTTCTTCTCCAGGTAACCTCAGCTTTTGCTCTTAAGTCCTTCAAATGATTGGATGAGGCACACCACATTTTCGAGGGTCATCTTTAAAGTCAACTGTGGACGTTAACCACATCTACAGAATACCCTCACAGCAACACCGAGATCAGTATTTAATTGACTCTAGCCTAGCAAAGTTGATTCATTAGACTAATCGCAGTGGGGAACCCCTTTCAGTCATCCTCACTGCCTTCACCATCAAGATAAAGATCTTCAGAATAGAAGAGTTTTTGTGATCCACCCCCTTTCTCCCGTCCTGGCCTCCCCTACATTTATCCCATTGTCTAGCTGTAGGATACTTCTCAAAATATGGCCAATTGTTTTACGTTGCTCAGCATTTGTGCATGTGTTGCCCACACCTTCTGCTTCAAATACTGTGTCTGTCAATTTAATTGGGGTGATGATTTGCTATCCAGGGCATCTTGGTAGTCACACCTTTTTCCTTATCTAAATTAACCAACAACCTTCCATCTTTATATATTATCAAGTACCATACCCCTACAGACATACACATCCCTGTGACACACAGCTAAGCACCACTCAAAACTGAAACTTACCTGTACTTGACATTAACTGACATCTCTGAGGGCTTATTGCTTCTCTTAAATTTTAACTCCATTCATGACCCAACCCCATACCTGACCTCACTCCTGACCCTCACCGAAATCCCAGCCACAACCTGTTCCTGGGTGAGTAAAAGGGATAAGACAGATAAAAGTGAGCTGATTGCCATGCCTAAAATTCTGCCTGGAGAATAACCATCATTCTTGGATGGGCTGCTTAGCTGGGCATAGAGGTGTGGATTTTGGCAACAAGTTTTTGAAGGACAACGGATGGATTTAGCATTAAATAAAATGATTTCTAGACTAATAAGAATGTTTCTCTTCAAATAGGACAGGACAAAGGTCAAGGATGGCCAGGGCTGTAATATATGCTTTAACAGAACAGTAGCCTTGTAGACAGATCTAGGATGATAATGCTGCTCAGTGGTTAAATTAATTACTCTTCTACCCCGGCCTTAACATCTTTTCCTGCCCAGCATTGCCCTTCATACAAGAGGACTTACGTTTCCCATTTGGAGCTTGCCATACCAAATGCTTGTTAAGTTGCTAAACTGGAGCTGAACCCCATTATTCCTGATCTTTCTAAAGTTAGTAACGGTTTTGAAAATCTGAGAAAAGCCACTTCCTCCCAAGAAAGAATTCATATAAACATATATGCATACAATTTTGCCTACTATTTCAGGGACTTTCACATCCAGGCACCCAATATTTAGACGCCGTAAATTAGAGATAGTAACTACTCTAGGTAACTGACCTAGAAAGGGATTCTATTAATGGAACATTCTTCAGGCAGGTTCTCCTTGTTCTGAAAGTTTTGCTTCCTGTGTTTTACCTCTGGTCACCCAGAAAGCACCTCCCCTGGGTAATCTATAGCAGAAACCTCATGAATTATTTAGACCACACTTACCTGAGGCTTCTATGGGATGTTCAGCCCACAGAGGGGTATAGCTCTGCCCTTGGAGACAGACATGGCACAGTTGAGATAATTAAGCCTGTAGGTGACCAGATTTGTAGCAGCTGCTGATCACCCACCTCCCAGGGGACTTGTAGGCTGCTTTCTGTCCTCATATACAGACACTCACATGTCACCACTGCCACCATCTTGCCCTAGGTGACCTTGCTTGAGTAGACATAATTTAGAAACACTTATGCTGTCTCATGCACTCCACAAAAGTACAGAAGATAGTAAACTCATGCTATAACTTATGAAACTGAGTTATTGATCATACAGTGAATTTCTCAACCCTACATGGCAAATGTGTGACAGCTAAGATTAAGACTCGTCTCCCTGACATCTCAGAATAGTCACCCTTTTCATTAATATTCCTATCTCTAATTTGGGCCTCCATGGTCCTTTACCACCCAGTCCACCTCAGCCCTAGAGCATACCACAATTCCTCACCATTATGCCCCTTGAGGAGGGGGCATTCCAGCAATGGCTCCATCCTACCCTATTTAGGGTCAAGCTCCAGGCTGGATCCTTTGCTGCCATTGGGCACTTGCTCAGTTAGACACATTTAAGCTTTCCTTTAGTTTCATTGCACAATTAAGATTTTTTTCTCTTTCTTTGAAATCAAGAGCAGAGTTACATTCCTCAGTTTTTACTATCTTGTCATCGTTGGTCTCTGCAACTCCATGTCTATGTGCATCCCCTTTTCTCTCCTCCCAGGCAACTATTCTTTTAATATGCATTTATTTGTTGTTTGTCTTCTACAAAATGTGTATTTTTTGTGCATGGATTTTAATGTATGTAGGCATCACGTTATTATATTAGTTAAGGTAATGTTAGTTGCAATGCAGAGTAGCCCCAAATTTTAGGAGCCGAGCACAATATACTAGCTTGTTCACAGGTTGGGGACTTTCTTCCAATCAATGATTCAGGAACCCAGACTCCTTCCATTTAGTGGCTCTGCTAATTCAACACAGGGCTCCACAGGTCAACCTGAAGGTTGCAGGATTCAAGACCACTAGAAAGGGAAAAGAGCATAGATGATGTCCTAGTGTAGATACCTTGTCTGAAATCCACCTCTCTTTCCCTCCAGAATTCCATGCACAATGTTTACAAAGGATTCCTTTTTGACCGTTAATTCACTCATTATGGATGCTGGGCCCAAGCTCTGCAAAACACACAGATTGCTTTTGAAGTGCAGGTGTCTCCAGAAAATATCCAGTAGCTGAAAAACTTTATTTCATTCGTGACTTGCATTTGTACATATGACACAAAGCTGCCAGACGCGGATAGCGGGGAGAGAAGGCTGGATTTGGCTCTTGGAAAAAGCTCAATAAAAGGAACATAGAAGGAGCCCTGTTGCATTAAATTAGAGCAGCTAAAGTAGACTCACTAAGTAACTGGAAACCTGTGGTTATGAATAGAGAGCTACTTAAAATACCCCCTGACAAATGACAGGATGAGTTACAGAACTGGCAGCAAGACAAAGGCTATTGGAGATGCTCAGGATCCTTGATTTTGAGGGTTGGAGAGAGCTGGGGAGCCGAGCAGTCTCTGGAAACCACCCAATGGTCAGAAGATTAAGAGTTTGGGAGAATTTGAAGTCATCCATGGGAGCAAAGCTCTGTGTGACGCATTCAGGCTGACCACAAAGCTTCTATCAGCCATGTGTTTAAACCTTGATATCAGACTGCTCTTTGCCTTCCACTTTCTGTATCATTCTCTTGTAATCCTTGATCTCTTCATAATGATTGGATGGCATTTAAATTATATTATTTTCTCAATTGAAATGTTTAAATTTTCTACTGTCATCATCCCACTTCCTTCTCATTCACTTGGTAATTCAACTCAGCTGAAACTTTACTTAGTAAATAACCATCAACTTCTAAATTGTCACCTTCAAGAGACATTTTCCAGTCTTCTTTTTTTCTGGGCATTCTGCTTCGGTTGACATTAGCACTTTCTTACTTTCCTTATATTTTCCTTCTTCTTTTGATTGTTTTCCTTTCTACACTTTTCTCCTTATGTTACTGGGGAGACTTTTCTGACTAACTAAACATTCCCTCTGGGGATTGCCTCTGTGCCTGGAGATTTAACTGCCATTTACCTACTGATAACTCACAAATTTGTCTTTTCGGCCCAGAGGGTCTAAAAACCTTCAAATATGGGTATCCAGTTTCATGTTGGTTAATAAAACCTGCGTGATCCTTGGATGCCTGTAATTCAATAACTACAATTGAACATGGTATTCTTCTCTCTAAAACTAACCATTTTCTTATCAATGTTTTACCTCTGTGACAACAGCACAGCCATATAGTCATCCACAGATGGTGGTGACCAGGCATCCCTGCTTCCCAACATTTCTCACCCTTCCTTCTCTTTGATGAACAAGGCCTGTTGAATTTAAATTCTAAATATTTTGTGACTTTGTCTCCTCCTACACATCCTTCTGCCCAAATTTAATGCCAATACCTCCTTTTTATATCCTCTCACTGAGCTCTGCTTATCTGTAAGACAAGAGATTGACTCCAAAAGGAATTTCTAGAATGATACAAGTTTCCTGTATTACATGATGAAGTTGTAATTAAAGCAGTGCAACAAGGATAAATTATTAGATCAGTGGAATAGAATGAGGTACCCAGAAACAGACCTATATGGGATTTTGGTATCTGACAGAGGTGGCCTTACAAATAAATAGTGTAGGTACATTGCATTCCTTATCTTACACTATTCTAACAAACAAATTCCAGATGGATTAAATCCCAAATAAAATAAACCTTTAACACCCTTAGATTAAAGTAGAAAAGAATATGACCTGGGTTAGGGAACGACTTCTTAAACCATAAAGGGAAAAATGATAAATTTGATTGCATCAACATTAACATCTTCCTACAATAAAACAAATGTTAAAAGTGAGGCAAATTTAAAAGTCCTACAATCGACTAGGAGAATATATTTGTAGTTTATATAAAATTAAAGGAGTTGGAGCCAGAATATATAAAGAAATAATACCAATTAACAAGAAAAAGACAATCAGTAGGAAAATAGCAAAGAAAATGAACAAACATATCAAAGAATAGGAAATCTGAATTATCAATAAATGTATAAGATGGTTAACCTCACTGATTATAAGTTAAATTAAAACAAAAATGAGGTACCATTTTTCATAATCAGATTGTCAAAAATGAAACAGTTGGACAATCCCCAAATGCTACTGAGGATATGAGGAAAGGGAACTTCTCATGAACAGCTGGTAGGAGAGTGAGTTGGTCAAAGCATATTAGAAAGCATTTTCGCAGGATTTCATTACATGGTGAATGAATATCTAATGACTCAGAAATTCCATTGGTGGAATATGCCCTAGAAATACTTTCAGACCCTGTGCACAGAGAGACATGTGTGAGGATGTTCATTGCAGCCTTACTTGCCATAGCAATACTTGAGACAATCTAAGTGTCCATTGATATATTTATGGAAAAAAATATATCCTAAAATACATTTGAATTAAAAAGCCAGCTATTGAATGATTAATGGAAGTAATAAGAAATAACTAACATCTTTTAAATGTTACCTTTTGCCAGAAACTGTTCTAATCTCTTTACACATATTAACTCATTTAATCATCACAATAAATCCATGAAGTAGATATTGTTATCTACACTGTACAGTAAAGGGACAGACCAAAAGAAATGGAATTGTCCAAGGCTACACAGGTAGTTAGTAGCAGAGATGTGGGATTTAAACTCTTATAGTTGAATTCTTGAGTCCAAGCTTTAGCCATTATTCTATACCACCTTCTCAGAGTTCATGCAATTTGATAGCTTTTATACAATTAAAAGACACACTCACAAAGCATTTTATATTATTCATAGTTAGAATGTATGTATGTACATTATAAAACAAGGAAATGCACATACTAAATTTGTAATAGTGGTTACCTAGGAAGGGAAAGTTGTACTTAAGATGGTGGAGTAATTGGGCCTGTGAATGTGTTTGTTATGTTTTGTTTTATAAAAAAAGATCATGATTCCATAAAACGAGCAATTGTCAGTTATACATGGTATTTGTTTTATTTTTCATTATACTGTTTGTATTTTTTAAATTTCTTAAAAAAATTTTTTTTATTGTGAAATTTAACATATATACAGAATAGTGATAACTTTCAAAGTACAATATAACAAGTAGTTACAGAGCAAATTTCAAAGAATGTTATGGGTTACAGATCCACCATTTCAGTTATTTCCTTCTAGCTATTCTAATACCCTGACATCTTAAATATATATATATATATATATATATATATATATATATATATATTTATATAAAGAGTCAGTATTTGTAATCCTTTGTTAAATCCTGTCTTGTCTGTTGCTATCCCTTCCTCCTGTTTAATCATTTTCTTGATCTTCAGGGGTATCTAGAAGGCGATCACCCTAAGTTGTTCATATTGAAAATACTAAATTATAATTAGCTTTTGTGCATAACAAGTATGTAGAATATAATCCTCATTTTGTAAACATACATATAAAATACAAAGACTAGAGAGTGATATGTTAATAGTAGGTTATTTCTGGGTGGTGGGATTGTTGGTAAGTCTTTTTCTTCTCCTTTATCTTTGAATAATAATAATTAAAATAACACAGCAGTAAAAATTACAAAAATAGTGATCAAGCTATTTTTTCTAAGACAGAGTTTGTAAATCCATGCAGTCTAATTTCAGAGTGTATAATCTTAAATACCGTCCTTTACTATTTCCTTAATAAAGGGCATCTGAATCTTTTCTCTTTTCTTCATTCTCACCACCCTTTCCCTAGTCCAGATTTTAATAACTTTTCTTCTGAAAAATAACAGTAGCCGTATAACTAGTTGCCCCATTTCTATCTCATTCTCTCTAATGTACTCTAGACACAGTATTTGTCTTCCTGAAAAGCCAGTCTCTCTGTCACTCTGCTTCAAATAATCTTCAGGATAAAGTTCACATTCATCAGAAAGTGGCTGAGAACTTAATCCCTTGTCTCGTATCTCCTGCAACATCTCCACTTGGACTCTTTCTCCGAGCCAAAGCAATTCCTCCTGGAGACACAATGATAGGAGCAAGCTATTGCCTCTTTCTAGAATACACTTGCCCCCCTCTCTAGCCTCTAACCCATCTTCTGTCCCTTCCATCTGGCTAACTCCAGATCATCCTTCACGTTAGTTCTTTTATAGAAAGCATTTACCGAGCGACGCATCCCTAGCTAGCATAGCAGCACTCTTCTCTTCTCTGTAGGCCGTATCCACAGCCCTGTGCTTATCACTCTGGGTTTAACCATTGATTTTCCAGTCTATGTCTCTGACAGGATTAAGTAAATTTTGGCTCAAGAATCCTGCCCTAGTAGCTGAGTGTCTGGCCCTGAGGAGCTGCTTAGCATTTTTTGAATTTTTGATATGTTTTGGTAGCCTGCTGCCACCTTAGCTTGGATTTACAAGAGGTGGCCCTCCGAACCCTTGGTCCAGGAACACTGGGTGGTCTTGCTGGGAGGTCTTCCCGTGCAGAGGAGGCTGACCGCGTGACTCAGCCTGTAGTCACTCTTGTTTCAGCTCCCTCCAGCGTCTGCAGTGCGTGAGAGAAGTGACCTATATTCATGATCATTTTAAATTCAAGAACTAAGCTCAGATGTGTGATAGGAGGGGAGCTTGTCTCAGCCCAGAGAAACATCAGTTTTCAGGAATACAAGATAATAAAAATGAAGAATTGAAGAAGCAAGGACTGCTGACAAGAACAGCTCAGAAAGTAGAACACTTTAGACAAAGTTCCTTGGTGGAAAAGGTCATGTGGTGACTCTGGAATTTTCTAACTTTCCTCCATATTCCTCATCTGAAGATGACACTTTTTGAAACTTTTGACCTCAGAAAGGATATTGGTAGGCTCCTTCCTAGGGTTGGTCTGCTATTTATCAATCAACTGCATGCTTGATACTTCTGAACCCCAGAAGTCTACACTGTGATACCAGCAAAAAAACATTTAAACCTAAATCAAATCACTTAGTTAAGAATTGCTGTCACATTAAACTGCACTTTTGTGTAGGTTTTTCTAAACACCAAATACCATGAACTGTTCAAGTTAGACATGGTATGTGTTCATGACACCAAACTGACAAGATCGTGAACAAACACCACGCAGAGCCCTTCTCCGTGGCTCTACTTCTCTGGAGGACTCAGCCCCAGAGCTGACTCCAGGTCCTCGTCAAACCTCAGCCCCAGCCACTGCCAGACTTCCTCCTCCCCTCCCCAGAGATCCACACTGTCTCACAAGATGTATAAAGGTTTCCCTGGTGACCATCAGGCCTCCAATCATCACCATGGACACCGGGATGGCAGAGGCAAGGGTTCCCAGCAAATACCCAGTAGCTGAATACATTTTAATTTTAGTCTCGAGTTCGTTCTTTCAGGCATTCATTCCTTACTGAAACATTTTTAAAATCCTTGGTCTTTGCCAAATTTCAGGCTAGGCTCTGGAGATTTAGATATAATCAAGTCTCGATCTCTGCTGCATAGTTTGTTTCCCCCACATTTTTGATCACTCTCAAAGCAGTTCCTCCTTTGCTTCAAATTACTGTTTAATAAAGAGATGCCAAGTCCAACTTCACTTGCAGCTTTGTTAGTGGTATCATTTTTAAATGAAAAGAATAATGATCACATGTGCATTGACTTTATAAATAATATTAATAATAATAATAACAATAACTAACATATTCAGCAGTTGCTATGAGCCAGACACTGTTTTCAGTATTTTACATGCTTAAATACTCTTTGCCACAACTCTGTGAAGTAGATGCTATTATTATTTCAGTGTTACAGATGAGGAAACTGAGGCATGGAGGGGTTAAGAGGCATATATTTTTAAACTTTATGATGACATGACAAGTGTTTCATAGGACAGGTATTGTTACTGCAATTAATAGTAGTTAAAGAAACCAAGCCAAAGAGTCCTTAAGTGACTTGCCTAAGGCCACAAAGCATGGATTTTCCTTCTATAATATTGTGATCAATAATGGGCAGAATCCAAAACTTTCCTGTACTGTCCTTCTTCTGTATAGTGTGCAGATTCTTCTTCCAAAGACATTTCCAGGACAGATGATTCCACACAAAGGGTGAGAATCCGGAGCATTAGCAAAGCAGGGATGCACTCTCCTGAGCTTTCAGTTTGTGGAAAGAAATATAAGTGTGTATGTCTTCTTGAAGCAAAGGAGAATTTGCTAAGTCTTTGTGCCAGCCTGGGGATCAGCTAGGCCTTGGCTCTGGTGCCTGTGGACACTCTTTCTCTTGCCACATTCTCTACAGAAAGTGGCCCAAGAGTACACTCATGTCCACGCCATCTCCTGGTCCCAACCACACTGACTCTCACCCATCTCTCTTTGCTTAAACCTAGTAACACAATCTTTGTACTGTTTCCAAAGTGACCATTAATTCTTTAGTCAAGATGGACTCATGGGTCCTGGACCACATAGATGGCTTTCGAGGTGCAAGGCTTTCTTAGTAAACATCAAGGAGTTGAACTCATTTTTCAGTGTAGGAGAAAATAATATTATAGTTTGATATCATTGCAGTAAAAAAAGCTTAGATATCTATGTCTATATCTATATCTATATCTATATATAGAGAGAGATGTAGATATGGAAGAATTTATAATAAGGTACTAATGATTTTCTCTAGATTGTAGGAATATAGTGCTTTAATCTGCTTATTTTATCTGCATCTTTAACTTTTTACCATGCATATGTAATGCATTTTATTTTTAATAATAAAATTAATCTACTGGAAACAGACATGTAAAAGTCTATCTGAGTCATAAGAAGGGCCGTTGAGCACAGAGAGAGGATAAGAAACCCTGCCAGGGCATCATGTGAGGGTTGACAGCAGAAAAGACCCAGAGTAGGTCTAGAAAGAATGAGGAGATTATTTGGGAGAGAAAGAGTGGGGAAGGACACAGTGGGCAGAAGGAATGGAGTAAACAGAGACAGAAAGGAACAGGACACATATTGGATGAAGGTGGAGGGAACAGCAGGGGAGATGAGACCAGTAAGGCAGCTTGGAGCAACAGGCACCCTGGGTTCAAACTCCAGCTTCGCCGCTTGCAGGCTGTGTGAGCTTGGGTGAGTCACTTCACCTCTTTCAACCCTGGTTCCCTCATTATTTAAATGTGTATTGTGAAAACATCTGCTTCTACATTCAAAGGGTTATTTGAGGCTCAAAAGACATGTATAATGTTATAAACCTATATGGCTATGCATCACATAAATGAAAGTTGCTGTTTTCGTTATCTACAATACCTAATGGAAAATGCATGGCTCTGTTGATAAATCATTGTTTTCTTGGTATTTTAATTAATTTTTACTGGTTATTTAGCTCTTCTTTAAATCCTTTTCTCTACCAACATGTTAGTCAACTCTAAATACAATGCCCAGAGTGAAAATAAATGCGTATTTTCTGATTCATTAATTATTCTTCAAGCTGGTGAGTGGAGCCACTGTAACTGGCAAGCCTTGTTCCTAGGGAGAAGCTGCAGTAAAGATGGAAATCACTCTGTGAGGACGGTGATGTGGGTGTGAGGTGAGGGATCAACCCAGGAAGGGTAGAGTACAGAGGGAGGCATCAGGGCACACAGGTGCTCCTAAAGGATCAGAAGCGGATCAGAGGAGTGTTGGGATGGAAGGTGGAGGATGTGAGGAGTTGGCATCATGAGATATCATGGGACAAATCTAATCCTGGCCTTAGAGCCTAATCCTACAGTGGACACAAAGCAGGAGCATAAACCCAGATTAAATAGGCTCCTGGGAAAAGTATGAATGCAAGGACTCAAGTTCTGAGGGAAATGGACTGTGGTCCTGCTCTTAGACTTAGCATGCAAGAGAGATTCAGTGACAGAAGCAGGAAGTAGTGAAATGTGGGCATCAGATCTGAGCAGGTCAGCAAACTTATGATCGTTATGCTGCTCTCCTGTTGGCCTGGGGTTCTTTAAGTGCCCCAAGTTGGGAATAAGCTGGTCCTGCAGAGGTGCTAAGACGTCCCACTTGTGGAGATTGGTGGGCTGCTAAACCTGGAGTCATCCTTTTCCTCTTTCACATTCTGAATCAACATAGTTAATGTCTTGACTATTACATCTAACATTTCAGAATTACCATTCTGTGGATGGAAGAACCATGAAAACCCCCAGATGGAGGTCAGATCTTCAACTTGGAAAAGAATTGGAGAGTCAGGGCTGGTGGGGACAAATGGCTTATTTTCTTGGTCTTGAGAAATAATATGAGAGGTGGTGTGGATCCAGAGCCACACTTCTTGAACTTTAATCTGCATATGAAATATCTGGGAGTCTTATTAAAATTCAGATTCTGATTCCATGGGTCTGGGATGAGGCCTGATGCCTACACTGCTAGCAGCCCTGAGGTGATGCTGATGGTTCTGGTCCATGGGCCACATCTGAGGCAGCAAAGCTCTAGAGCTGCATTGTCCAAACTGGTAGCCACTAATTATGTGTGACTATTTAAATTACAATTAATTAAAATTAAAAAATAACTTCCCAAGTCACACTGACTGCAAAGCAAATGCTCAGGAGCCGTATGTGAACAGTGGCTACCACATACAGCATTTCCATCAGTGCAGAAAGTTCTGTCTGACAGTGCTGCTATGGAGGCAACAATACTGTGCTATACCTTAGATGATCTGTGCCCAAATCTCAGTTCTACAGCTTACTAGATTTATCAACATTGGACCTCACATCTCTAAGCCTCAGTTTCCTCATCTGAAAAATGGATGTAATAATGGTAATTCCCCTAAGAGCATTTTGGAAACTTAGATGAGCTAGTAAAGTTGACTGGCCTAATATAGATGCTTGGTAAACTGTATTAGATGGTGGTTAAAAGCATACACCAGTCCTGGAGCCAGACCAACTAAATTAGAATCCTAATATCTTGATATTGCCATTGACTGGCTCTGTGTCTCAGTTTCTTCATCTGTAAAATGGGGATCATAATATATTATATATTACATGTATATAGTATAAATATAAACAGATAATAGAATGACCTATAAGGGTTTTAAGAAGATTAAATATCTAAATACATGTCAACCTCCTAGAAGAGTGTCTGGAATATGATAAGTCCTCAATGAAGGAATGAGCAATGATTTGTTCAGAATATAATAGAATGCTCTTGACATTTAGACCATTTAGAAGAGGGATTTTTAACTTGGAGGATTTATAGCTAGCTTCAGAGAACTCATGTACATTCTGAATTTAAATGCATATGTGCCATGTGCAATTTTCTGAATCCATGACATTCATCTTAAACAGGCCTGAGGCCAAGAAAAGGAGAAGGAATCATCGTTGTTAAGGGGCCTTTATACCAGAAAGTATCCTTCATTTAGCAGTGACTCCTCTCAGCAACTCACTCCTGATAATATTTATGACAGTGGGGTTAGGGTTCTGAGGAATATCAAGAAATCTATTTTCCCAGAAATTAGATATTTCACTTCAGTCCTCTGAGCCTGTTTCCTCATCTGTAAATGAGGGGTGTTAGACTGGATGGTGTCTGAATAACACTGGAAAATCGAACATATATAATGATTCTAACGCAAATAAAGTGCTAATAATAAAAAGATCACTGAATAAAGGACATTGGACAGATTTAAAATGAAAGTTTGACTAGTATTGCTTTATCAAATCCTGTTAACATTAAACAGAAAACCCAGATCAAGGAGCTCCTGAAACACAGCAGCCCTCGGATCAGGGAAGTACTGCTTGCTGCTTGGCAACCCTCCCAGGCTATAGAGCGCAAATAGAAAGCTGCAGGACAGCCCAGCAGTTTCAAGAGGAGCCCTAAAGAAGCAGCGCAGTCTTTTGTGCAGAAGAGATGTTTCAGGATACCATGAAACAATGCTTAGACAATGTGGCGGAGTTTTGAACAGGAAAAGGGATGTGGGCTGTGGGGGTGATGGAGCAAAATTCCATGTTAACCAAATTCTTTTGGAAGTATTTGAGTCTAAGGTTTATGGTAAATGCAGATAGCTCTGAGAACAATGGCTTCAGCCTTAAACAAATGTTTACACATATGTGGTTTCAGTTTTTTTCATTATAAAATATTCATACAGATCAACAACTGTTCTGAGTGCAAAGATCTACAAAGCTTGACATTTTTTTAAATGATAAATTTAATGAGAAAATTGTTTGAGACCCATGTCCTCAGTCATTTTGTTGGAAGTGCTTTATTATTTTTTCCATGCCTATAAATGCCCAAATCATTTTGTCTCTGTATCACAATATACTCTTTTAAAATGAGACACTTTCTTTGTTCCAGCTAACAGTTTTAGATGTTTGGGAGTCAAATTCATTATACTGTAAAAAAATGCAGCAAACCTAATTGTGCCATGATTCAGATGTATTTTATAAACCACTTATATCTACCAGGCCCATAGGGAAAGGACATTTATAGAGAAGTTTGAAGGAAAAGGGAGGATATTTTTTGTTCTCAGAATCCTTCTGGTTATGTAGTTTATTTAGCATCACTCTCGCCTTCTCTTCATGATTTTATTCTCAGTTAATATCACTGACCCAAATATTTCGAAGTGACAGATTGTTCTGTCTCAGACATGAAACATACATCACCTTCCCTCGCCTGTCTGAGTTCAGGAAGCATACAAAATCTTTTCTGAAACTCTGATTAAGACCAGGGTTGTCATCTACCTCTGACTTGATGTGGTGTGTTTTTGCCTTTCATTTGACCTCTATCCTTGTTAGATTCAGATTACATTGTCTCAATGCAACTAATAATATCTTTAGTTTACTAAGAACTATCAACCACAAGCCAACCACTTCATGTTCTCAAGGGTAAGAGTAATGTCTTGAGGATGTGCAGGTGGTTACCTGATGCTCTGAGAGTGGCACGTATTTCTCCAGGGTTTGGGGGAAGGGAAGGAGGACAGTCAGTCTTAACAACAACAAGGAATGCGTAGAAATAATAAGGCCCCCATTTTTTTAAAAAAACAAAACAAGTACCACTTGTCTTAGTTAATTTTCTTCCCTGCCTCTACCTAGGGAAAGGGTTAGGTGGGAAGGGGGAGGGGGCACCTCGAAATATCATGGGATTCATTCCCTTAGCAACATAGAAAATCAGACCTTTAAAGCCACAGCTGTTTTTTCTATTATGTGAGGGTTCTTTGGGGACAATTTCTATAGTCTTTGAGAAATCCAAAAACATATAGTTCCACATTACCAAGCCATTCTTGCAGAGGCATCCTGGCATAATGGTTAATAGGATGTGCTTTGGAGTCAACAGACCTGGGTTCAAAGCCTGGCTTGTTATGACAAGCTACCAACCCATTTGTGCCCAGATTTCCTCTTTTGATAAAGGGGATAATAATAGTTACTTATCAAAGTTATAAGGAGTAAATGAAAATTTGATTATAAAGAACCTAGGACAGTGCTTGATCTATGGTGGTAGATATGATTAAAACTAATGAACAATTAAAACCTCTCTTCCAGAACAAATCCACTTGAAATGGGTGCATAACAACAGCCCAGTAAATCTGCAAATGGACAGTTTTAAATTGCAGCTGCTGGAACCAAGGAAAGATTTGAAAATGGGAGAAGGAAAAATTATAAAAAACAAATTGGTAGTGAGTGAGAGTTTTCTAAGTAGCATCCAAACCAGAATTTTTTCTTTCTCCAAATCTAGGGACCCTTCTAACCAACCTCCATCCTCCTGTTAAGCAGTACAAATAACATTTTGTAATTGACATTACCAGAGGTGGCATGAGTGACCTGTATATGTCTCCTTGACTTCAGCATTGCGTAGATCATAACAACATAGCTAGAATAATGAAAAGCAAGGCCTGAAAATTTAAGGATTGCAATTTGAGCAATTATAGAAGAAACAAAAGTCCTTCACAATAAACACATCAGCTCTGATTCAATGAAGTGGGCCAGCCTGGGGCATGACAGATTAGCATGGGATAGCATGCCAGTTTGCTAATGCTGCCGGAATGCATAACACCAGAAATGGATCAGCTTTTATAAGGGGGGTTTATTTGGTTACACTGTTACAGTCTTAAGGCCATAAAGTGTCCAAGGTAATGCATCAACAATTTGGTACCTTCACTGGAGGGTGGCCAATGGTGTCCGGAAAACCTCTGTTAGCTGGGAAGGCATGTGGTTGGCATCTGCTCTGGAGTCCTGGTTTCAAAATGGCTTTCTCCCAGGACGTTCCTCTCTAGGCTGCAGCTTCTCTCCAAAATGTCACTCTCAGTTGCTCTTGGGGCTTCTGTCCTCTCTTAGCTTCTTCAGAGCAAAAGTCTGCTTTCAACAGCCACCTTCAAACTTTCTCCTATGCATCTCCTATCTCAGCTCCTGTGCATTCTTCAAAGTGTCCCTCTAGGCTGTAGCAAGCTCTCTCCAGCTTATATAGTACTCCAGTATATTAATCAAGGCCAATGCTGAATGGGTGGGGCCACACCTCCATGGAAATTATCCAATGACAGATCTCGCCCACAGTTGAGTGATCACATTGCCACAGAAACATCCAATCAAAAGTCTCCAAACCAATCAACACCAATATGTTTCCTGCCCACACAAGACTGCATCAAAGATAATGGCATTTTGGGGGACATAATACACCCAAACCAGCACAGATAGGGAAACAGAAGAAAAGAAAATAATGACTCAGAACAAGAGTGTTGAGAAGGAACTAGACCACAAGCAGGCTTAGATTTAGTGATTAGTGGTTATTATTTGTAACTGAATGAACGTACAGTAAATGAATATAGTTCAATCCATATGCAGACTGAATTCTTCTCAACAAAATTATTTTGCTTTCTTTTTAAAAATCCCAGATAGAAAATTGTATAGGCCTGAGAGCAAAGAAATGTTATCAAGGTTTCCTCTTCTATTCTTTTCCTTGATTTTTGCAAGGAGGAGAAGGACTGATTTGAAGGTCATATTCCAGGAAATTGACTCATACTTAGTGGTAAGTGGTAGCACTGAAGTTAAACCCAAATGGCTTAGGAAAACTGACTGCTTCATGTGGTCCAGCCCAGGTCACCAGAGTTAGTTCCCTTCTCTTGGATTTCAGGAAAAAGTTCCAGCTAATAATTTACTGTTATACTGATTTTCTTTGCCAAATACTTCAAGATAATTTTGACTTCCCTGAACATAATATCATTATAATAAAATCCTAATATCGTCTCTGTCTAACACAATCATGTGTTTTATTTAAACCTATGTGTTGAATTTTTGGAGGATGCTTCTGTATATTGGGAAGGTCAGAAAAGCATGTGCATAATAAGAAATGAAAGCTGTAGTTCTTAGTTATGAAATGTGAATACGGAATGGAAGTACTCTTACTGTGAACTTGACGCTGGACAAATTCTAGGCAAGAAAATTATTCAGCCCAGTTGCACACTATTGTGACTTTCAAATAAGATTTTAGAGTTTCTTTTGTCATAAAGAATATTGCTTTATTTTCTAAAAGTACCTCCTGCTTCCTCTCCTTCCACCTTGCCTACACAGCCTTATCTCCAGTCCAGGCCTCTTCTTTCGCTGACTGTTTCTAAAGGGACGGCAGATAAAGGATTACTACAGTGTTTAGGACATTCAATACCTACTTTCTTTTCTAAGCAGAAGAATTGAAAGAACATTGGCAAATGGAAGGCTTTGTGAAGCCCTTAGACCACTGAACAAAGAATTTGGCTGCAGAAGCAAATATGGAGATAGCTGGCTCTATAGTTGGGAACTTTTCTAAAGAGTGGCTCTTGATGCATTGATGGGTCATGAAATCAGTTGTGTGGATGAAGCCATGCAATTTAAAAATGAAATCAAAGAGAAAACACAAAATATCAGAGTGCATCTTATATAATAACATTTCATGAAACTTCTTTGTAGTGCATAAATACAGATTTTATACAAAATCTATTTCTTTCTGTAGGTTTTGGTAAAATGTTTGATAAAACAAGCTTCTCTAGAACATATTGCTTCTGTAATTCCCTAACCATATATTTTATGCCCTTGGAAATAAAGTTACCTCTGGGTTAGTATCTACTCCCTTCTCCTTCATGTCCATTGCAAGAGAAACTCCTCAAGAAAGATATCAGAACCAGGTAACTCCAGATGGGCCTTGATCTTAACTGTCCTGGTATAAACAGTGGGGAGACCAAGAAAGCAGGTCATTTGCAACATGGGCTTTAACAAGACCTCTCTTTATTTAAGCATGCTGTCCCTTGATCAAAAGTTCTCTGCATTAATTTCTTTTCCTGTTTTCTCTCTTCTCCAGAATCCTGATGCTTGGACTTACTTAACATTGTTTTTAATGTACTAATTGATATTACCTTCACTTTCTAATAAAAGGCTAAATGTTCACTCTCAACTTCCTTGAGAATGACAGAATTTCTCGGGTACATTTTGGCAAAATTAAATCCTTACAGTTACCATTACCTTCAGCTGTCAGCATCCACTGAACTTTTCTCGTCCAAATTTCTTGGGCTTGCTTCCTCATTTTTTTCTGAGAATGATGCATGTTATTTTCCTGAACAATTTGCTTTAATCTCATAATTTTTGACTGTCCTTTTCTTTCTACTTTTGTTATCCCTTTTTCCTAATTCTAGAAGTACTGTTTATCTCTCTAGCTTTTCCACCTTAGGATGGCCATGCTTGCTTATGTTTTCCTGCTTAGCCCCAAAATAGAAGTCATCTGGCTCTCTTTCTGTGGAAGACTGAGTTATGAACCCCAGAAAAACCATGTTCTTAATCTTAATCCACATTCCTGTGGGTGTGAACCCATTTGTGACTAGGACCTGTTGAAGATGTTATTTTTAGTTAAGGTGTGGCCAACTGACTTGGGTGGGTTTTAATCTGTATGACTGGAGGCCGTAGTAGTGGAGGCCCGGAAGTCACAGAAGCCAGAAAGGAGAAGCTATTGCCGTGTGATGGGAGGCAGAGGTACAAGCCAAGGAACCCCAAGCATTGGCAACAGCCAGTACCAGAATGTACAGACTCTGGGAGAAAGTATGCCTTGTTGACATCTTGATTTTGGACTTCATTTAGCCTCAAAATTGTTAGCCAATAAATTCCTGTTGCTAAGCCACAACCATTGTGGGTATTTGGTATAGCAGCCTGGCAAACTAAGACACTGGCCTTTTTAGTATTCCCATCACCATGCCCATCTGCTCTTTCACTCTTCTGATGCCCTCACCGTTGACCATGTCCTTAAGACCACTCCACCATGCCCTTTACAACCCCCATTTTGCTATATACAAACTTCCCTATACCTTTGAACTTTCACACAGTGCATTTTCTCTCCTCTTGATGCCAGCTAACCTGGCTTTCCTGCTCACCTTTTGGTGAATATGCAGCCCTAATATCATTCCTTGCAGAAGGTCTATCTCTGCAGCCCCTCTAGTGGCTTACCCACATTGCAGTTATAATATTTGTCACATTTCCATGTATCTCGGTTGATATTTGGAAGATAGGGCATGGTGTTTAGGAAATTGGCCTCTGGAGTCAGATTTGTCTGGAATCTTTTGGCAAATGACTGTCTATGTAAACTTGGGCAAGTTACTTGTCTTAATTCATCTACGAGATGCTAAAGATGACAGTACGGCTCTCTTAGGATTTGGGGATTTAATGGGATGATGACTACATTGCACTCATCACAGAGGTGGGTTACTCACTCCAGACCTGGGTCAGGTGCTCTCGTCATCCCTGTGTACCCAGGGTCCACAACAGACAGTACCTGTCCTTGGGTGCTTGAGAAATGTTTGTGACATTAATACATTAATGAGAACACAAATATCACTCTAGAACTGTAATCTTCCTAGCAGCTTCTGTTTTTCAAAATCCCACATTCACATTTTAGAATATTCACTTTTTCTGGGACCATCAACGCACAATGATTTAGGAAGACTCTTTTTATTTTTTTTTAGATTTTAGTTTTCCTTTTCTTTCTTCCTTTTTAAAAAAATTTCTTTTGAAATAATTAGAGACTTACTGGAAGCTGCAAAAACAGTACAGAGAGTCCCATGTATCCTTGACCCAGCTTCCTCCAATGATCACATCTTAGATAAGTGTGGTATAATATCAAAACTAGGAAATTGGCATTGTTACATTGTCATCTAGACTACAGGTGTTATTCAGTTTTCACCAGGTTATATTTGCATCTGCGTGTGTGTGTGTTTGTGTGTGTGTATGTGTGTGTGTATGTGATCTGATCCATTCAAACCAGTGTCTCGGGCTGGAATTAAGACTACTTCCCTGCCCTGGGTGCCTGTTGTGCTCTCTCTGACCCTCCCATTTAGAATGATTCTATCCTTTGTCAATTCTCCAAAAGAAAAAAAAAAATATGTGTATATACTTCTTTGAGGGAATTTTACCAAATCTTGCCTCTGTCTCTCTCTCTGTCTGCTGAGTTGGATACTTCCCACCTAAATTCCACTCTTTTTTTTCTTGAGGCCTTAAGAAAGGGTTAACTTGCAATCCTTGCTTGTTCCCAAACTTCTGCTGAGACAGAAGCTTGCCACAAACCCCACACTCCTCGGTGGAGCCTGTAGACCTTGGTGGATCCTTGCTTGCCTCCCCCTTCATCGGTCTGCCTACAAACTGCCTGGTTTGTAAAATTGAAGACAGATTAGATAAAAATGACTGCCCTGGAACCAAGATGAGATTTCTCATCTGCCAACACCCCCATCAGCTTCATGAGACAAACAATGCTTCCACCATAAGGCTGGGACTCTTGGAAAGATAAACTGATCCATATCAGCTAAATAAGGACAGATGACTCTCTTTTTAGCAATCAGTCTGTCTCGATACTTCCCTGTTTTCTACTCCTCAATAGTTTGCTTTTGATATCTCATCCATCTCACCAGATGGGCAACAGGGGAAAGAACACCTGTGTCTTTTACTGAGATTGTAGAGGTTATGGAAGCTCACTTCATTAAGGCAAAAATTATTTGAAGCAAAAACTAACCACTCCTGGATAGCAATATAATTTCCTTGTTCAAAAATATCATGTTCCCTACGATGACTTGTAATGAGATGGTTACTTAAGCAAAGAAAGGTATATCATATAGTTTCAGGTTTCTCTGAGAGTATAATCTGGTGAGGATACAATATGCACAAATAACCAATTTATCAAGGCTCTATGATAAAAATAGTTGTAATTACTGACCTTGAGATGGCTTCCTAATAATTAGCTTTTATTCTAGAATGTTTCTTCTGCGTTAATTTTCTAAACTATTTTTTCATTCTGATTTCATTTTGTATGACCAAATGAATCACTTCTTTAAGTGTGACATAGTCCAGTCTAATAAGCAAGCAGGTGTTCAGAGATGTTGGGATGGCCCTGCCAATCATAATCTCTTCCTTGGCTTCTCTCTTGCTCATTGTCAACTTGTGAATCCTTTTAACTGAGAAGTCAAGATGAGAAATGACTGTTGTGTGGAGTTCCCTAATACTATGTTACCACATGCCATCAGTAAGTGGCTTAACTAAAGAAATAACAGTTGCTTGGAAATTATTTTAGGTTGCTATGAGCCCCAGGCCAAACTGTATGGGTGCCACAGAACTGACCCCCTCTTCTGAGAGCCCTGCAGACATCAAATTATGTTCTACTTAACTCAAACGTTTACTCAGTGTAAGGTTTTGTCCTGAAGTCTGTATAAATGGGTCCTGTCCTCAAGGTACTTACAGTTTTGGGAATCAACAAAAATACATAGTTGTATCACAAAGTTATATGTGGTAGGTGCCATCCAGGAGGAGCCATCAAAGACCTATAGGGGCTCAGAGGTGAGAGAGATTAATTCTGACCTGGAGATCATGGAAGATAAAATGAAAATGGTGTGAGATGTTATAGTCTGGGCAGGGTGGTCATGAGTAAATTTTGTGAGGAGTACTATCCATGCAGAGAAAATAGAGAATAAAGAGTAACAGCATAGAAGTAGAAAAGCAGTTTCTGAAAGCTGATGAGTAATCTGGACCAACTGGATTTGGCTGACTATAAAAGGACACTGACATTTAGATTGGAGCTAGCACCTAGAAATAACAAATTTGGACTTTATTTTGTGGCCCTAATACCTTAAACAGTGAATGCATTCATGAGTTTATTTTTAGAGGAAACCAACTCAGGGAGCAGGGAAGGGCATGGATTGTGTAGCAAGAGAAAGACAGAGGCAGGGGCAGTGTTGGCAGAGACCAGAACCCCTGGCATTCTTTGGGATGCTTGGAGTCTAAAAGGGCCTTGGTAGGTGTGCCAGTTTGAATGTATCATGTCCCCCAAACACCATTACCTTTGAAGTAGTCTTGTGGGGCAGACGTTTTGGTGCTGATTAGATTTGCTTGGAATGAGCCCCAGCTGTGGGTGATGACTCTGATGAGATACTCCCATGGAGGCATGGCCCCACCCATTCAGAGTGGGCCTTGATCAGTGGAGCCATATAAATGAGCTGACTCAAAGAGAAGAAACTGAGTGCAGCTGTGAGTGACGTTTTGAAGAGGAGCAAGCTTGCTAGAGAGGAACATCCTGGGAGAAAGCCATTTTGAAACCAGAACTTTGGCGCAGACACCAGCCACATGCCTTCCCAGCTAACAGAGGTTTTCCGGATGCCATTGGCCATCCTCCAGTGAAGGTACCCAATTCCTGATGTGTTACCTTGGATACTTTATGGCCTTAAGACTGTAACTGTGTAGCCAAATAAACCCCCTTTTTATAAAAGCCAATCCTTCTCTGGTGTTTTGCATTCCACAGCATTAGCAAACTAGAACAGTAGGACATTAGATCAATAGAAATACAATTCAAGCCACAAATGCAATCCCTACATATCATTCTAAATTTTTCAATAGCCACACTGAAACAAAGTAAAAAGAAATGGGTCTGTTTATTTTTAATAATATATTCTATTTACTGCATTATATAAAGACACTGTCTTTGCAACATGTAATCAATATAGTGATTATTAATGAGATATTTGACATTCTTTTTTCTTACCAAGTCTTTAAAACCAGTGTGTATTTTACATTTACAACACATCTCAATTCAGAGTAGGCACATTTCAAGGGCTCAGTAGTCACATGTGCTCATGGCTACCCCACTGGAGGGCACAGTCTTAGATTAACTTTCCTTGACCTATTTATCCATTATATCATGCTCATTTGCTTTGGTGATGCTGAGCTCCTACAGGGTGAGGCCTGGCTTTACTGATGTTTGCAGTTCTAGTGCACAGCGAAGCTCCTGATAGAAGGCAAGCTCTTAAGGAATGGTTAAGGTGGTGAAGTAGAGAATGCTAATTTTGGAAGCAATCCTGAGTGTGAAAGTAGAGTTGTGGATGTGGGTGTGGGGAGAAAAGGAAAGGTTTTTATTTCTTAGCCTGACTCGGTTCTAAAATTCAAGGAACTTTGAATGTCCCTCCCCCCCATCAAAGCAAATGCAATAAGAAAAGTGAGGGGTGTTCTTTAAGTCACCATACTTTTAAGATACACAGACAAGGAGTTGGAATGGGTAAAGTTGTTTGGATCTACTGCTGAGAGATTCATGAAAAATGCATAGCATTTTCACCATGCTAATAGTGCCTCATGGCTAAAAGATATTTCTCTATTAAGAGCAGCTTTGATTTTTTTTCCCTTTAGCTTCTTTCACCTGATTTCCTTTTCTCCTCTCTGCTTCATTGTCTCAGTGAAGTTATTTTATATTTCAGTTATCATGGCCACACCTCCTTGCTAGAAGGTAAAATTAGAACCTAGGCTAAAGGATGTGTCAGAAGATTTAAAATTTGCTTACACAGGGAAGGGAAATCCTTCAGGGAAATGGGTAATTCAGGAAAAGGGGGTGATGAGTAATGAGGAAAAAGGGAGTTAAATAATATTTAAACATTGTGTAATGAGCATTGTGGGCTGTATATCTAGTATGGTTTTTCCCCTGAGTGATCTCATTTAATCGTCCTCAGGACACAGATGAGACTCAGAAGCGTGAATAACTTGTTCAAGTTCACACGACGAGGTGCAACTGGATTCGAACCCAGATCTTTCTTAGCCCACCACCCATGCTCTCATCACCACACTACATTTTCCCCTTTCAGAAGATCTAAAAGTCATGTATATGAAAGTGAACTGAAACATACTTGGGGGCTGCAGCATTAGTAACGTTTTCTTATTCAAAAAATACAAGAGTATTTTTAGATATAGTGTTCAGAGGACAAGAATATGAAAAGAAAACCCACTGATTTTATTTAGAAATGAACAGATGATTTCAGATCACATGGAAGACAATAGCAGAGACACTGAGAGCTGAGAAGTGTTTCTCAGATCAGGAAAGAAGGAGATTTGGGTTGCAGGGTCCAACTGCAATGCTAGAAATTGTTGGAAGAAGTCTCTAGAGAGGAGAGTGAATTAAACAGTTGACAAAACAAGTTGAAACGAAAAGGGAGTGGCAAGTATCAGTTTTTTAAAGGAAACTTATGACTCAATAAGATCTGATTAATTTTCTCAGTGTCTATTATATTAATACTATAACTCAGTCTGCATTTATGAATTTTTCATGGAAACAGAGGCTCTGATACTTTTGAATTACAAAATATAACTTGGGGGTTTCCTAGGCAATGAACAAAACTAGGAGGAATGCAATATAACAATAGAATGCTTACCTTTCATAGCTGTTGGAGAATGATGATCCATGTAAAGATTTTTCTTCTGCAATAACATATTTTATATCATGACAGGTTTCATGCAGATGAATGAGTAGACAGGAAAAGAAGGATCGAAATGACTAATAAATGCATGAAAAGCAAGAAGAATAATGCCTCCAGGAGGTTTAACTTATTGTATAAACAAAATGGCATGAAATTGGACCAAAAAGGAAATATGACGGGAAGTTTGGGAGAAAATGGAAAGCAAAAAGGTAATTTGATTGTCATCAATGATTATTATTATTATTTTTTTTAATCTTCATTTTATTGAGATATATTCACATACCATGCAGTCATACAAAACAAATCGTACATTCGATTGTTCACAGTACCATTACGTAGCTGTACATTCATCACCTAAATCAATCCCTGACACCTTCATTACCACACACACAAAAATAACAAGAATAATAATTAAAGTAAAAAAGAGCAATTGAAGTAAAAAAGAACACTGGGTACCTTTGTCTGTTTGTTTGTTTGTTTCCTTCCCCTATTTTTCTACTCATCCATCCATAAACTAGACAAAGGGGAGTGTGGTCCTTATGGTTTTCCCAATCCCACTGTCCCCCCTCATAAGCTACATTTTTATACAATTGTCTTCGAGATTCATGGGTTCTGGGTTGTAGTTTGATAGTTTCAGGTATCTACCACCAGCTACCCCAATTCTTTAGAACCTAAAAAGGGTTGTCGAAATTGTGCGTAAGAGTGCCCACCAGAGTGACCTCTCGGCTCCTTTTGGAATCTCTCTGCCACTGAAGCTTATTTCATTTCCTTTCACATCCCCCTTTTGGTCAAGAAGATGTTCTCCGTCCCACGATGCCAGGTCTACATTCCTCCCCGGGAGTCATATTCCACGTTGCCAGGGAGATTCACTCCCCTGGGTGTCTGATCCCACGTAGGGGGGCAGGGCAGTGATTTCACCTTTCAAGTTGGCTTAGCTAGAGAGAGAGGGCCACATCTGAGCAACAAAGAGGCATTCGGGAGGAGGCTCTTAGGCACAATTATAGGGAGGCCTAGCCTCTCCTTTGCAGCAACCGTCTTCCCAAGGGTAAAACCTACAGTAGAGGGCTTAACCCATCAAACCACCAGTTCCCTATGTCTGTGGTCATGTTAGCAACCATTGAGGTGGGGTAGGCCAATAACCCTGCACATCAATGATTATTAAAATGAGTTTTGTATTAAAATATCTTTTCATAATCAATCAAGATCTGATTATATTTACTCATGACCTCTGACTCTTCAGACCATTTCAAATTACAAAATTTCAATTTGGCAAATTCCCATAATTAGGCATAGATAGTTTTTTAATACCTGGAAACTTAAATTCAAAATTTTAAATTAAATAGAATGTGGGGAAGATGAAGTGACATAATGTAGAGTTAGCAGAAATATTCTGTAAGTGCTCCTCAGCTACAGCTCTGCTAAATAAACACTTAATAGATTACTGGAAAGTAGCATATGTCATAGAAGACAGGGTATTTCTATGCTCTATGAAACAGTGAAAGCTGGAAAAGTGACTCATTACCTCTAAAACGGGAGCTATTTCAGTTCTCTTTTATTTGCATGTCTTTTAGTACAGTGCAAAATACCTAGTGTGACCTCTAGATGTTCGGTTCTTTGAAACAATTTATTCTAGAACAAATTTTGTCCTCTTGGGTCTTGAAAATGGGTAAAACTAACTGAGTTTTCTAAATATAGGAATCAGAGATGAAAAGGGAAAGACAAGCAGAAGGGAAAAAGAAAGGCGTGTGAGTTGGCAGTGAGTTTCAGGGAGTCTCCCAGAATTAAATCAGTTCTCCCTGAAGTACCAAGGGCGAGACAGTGACAACATAATTAAAGCTTAGTAATAAAAATGGGCTCTAAATTTGGTGTTTGCCAGAAGACACTTTCTCCCTTGTCTCAATCTAATTTCCTTCTGGAAAAATAGCCAGGTTAGGGCACTTTGTGAAGGGATCCGCCCTCTCAATTTTTTTCTTTCTTTCTGGAGTGGAGAACTTGTGGATTCTGGGGGGAAATCTAAAATATGTGGGATGATTTCTACCCCTCCTACCAAATATTGATTGTAAATGTGAAAGTCTGAGTGATAATAGATTTTCTTTTGCTTATAGAATTTCCTATTCAATAAACAAAATGAAAACAACCAAATAGATCTTATATACTGTATAGTAATGATCTTAGTGTTTTTAAAAATTATGGAATATTGTAAACTTACAGAAAATAACAGAGAACACTATTATGGCTAACTTGCATTTAGCCACCACCCAGTATTTTCAAATATTAATATTTTATCATATTTTCTTTTTTCTTTTAAGGAAATCAGACATTACAGAGAAGTTGAAGCCCCTTGGTTATCCTTCTGTGACCCAATCTATCTCCCCAAAGATAAAGCCAACCATCCTGAATTTAACATTTAAGCTTCCTATGCAGGAAATATATGAGCATAGAGAATTCTCCGGTACATGTCTGTAAATCGGTAAACCACTGAGGGGAGGCAGTCAGCCACAGCTCGTAAAGCAGGAGACACCCATGCCTCACTCCAGGCTACAAACCCTGGGAAAACTGCTGATCTGTACAAGGCACAAAGGTTCCTAGTGACATTGTTGGAAGTAATAAAAATAGACTTCGTTTTATATTATTTTTATGGTTAAAAATACATATGACAGGTTTACTGTCCCATAGTGAGTTTTGTGTGAAACAGAAGTGGAGAAAAAAAGTAAAAATAAGTGTGGGAAAAAATCTTTAAGATAGATGTAAACATTTTGCTAGGCTGTACATTTTCTAGGCTTCATGCCAATTGGTTTGATGAGCAGTAATTGTACCCTTGCTACTCCAAGTGTGGTGCAGGGACCATAGTCAGGGCATCCTCTGGGAGTGTGTGTTAGAAATGCAAAATCTCACGTCTCACTCCAGGCTTACTGGATCACAGTCTGCATTCTAACAAGATCTCCTGGACATTTGCAAACATATTTTTTGCAATGAAATTTTATTGAGATATATTCACATGCCATATAATCCATCCAAAGTATATAATTAATGGCTCACAGTATCATTATATAGCTGTGCATTCATCACCACAATTTTGGAACAGTTTCATTACTCCACAGTAAGGAAAACAAATAAAAATAAAATACCAAAGAACATCCAAAACATCCCATACTCCTTTTCCCCCCATGTTATTTACATACTTTTTGTTTTTATTTTATTATTCATCTGCTCATACACTGGATAAAGGGAGTGTCAGACACAAGGTTTTTGCAGTCACATGGTACCATGATAAAAGCTATATAGTTATACAATCATCATCAAGAAACAAGTCTACTGAATTACAGTTCAACTGATTCAGGTATTACCTTCTAGCTATTCTAAAACACTAGAAACTAAAAAAGAGTCTCTATGTAATGCATGAGAATAATCTCCAGAATGAACTCTCATCTCTATTTGAAATCTCTCAGCCACTGAAACTTAATTTTTTTCCATTTCTTTTCCCCCTTTGGTCAAGAAGGCATCCTCAATCCCATGATGCCAGGGCTGGGCCCATCTGGGAGTCATGTCCCATGTTGCCAGGGAGACTTACACCCCTGGGAGTCATGTCCCATATAGGAGGAAGGGTAGTGAGTTTACTTGATGAGTTGGCTTAGAGAGAGAGGCCACATTTGAGCAACCAAAGAGGTTCTCTGGAGGTGACTCTAAGGCATAATTATAAGTAGGCTTAGCCTCTCCTTCATTTGCAAGCACACTAAAGTCGGGGAATCAAATGTCTCGAGCTGCTGTCCTCTGCTTCTGTGACATAGCAGTCTGCTGAGTCACGATGAACTGAAATATATTATTAGTAATATTTTTACTAATATTTATTTATTATTACTACTAATTACTAATATTTATTTATTTGTTATTACTAATAAAGTACACACACTTTTTCATTATTGAAAAAAAATTGAGGACATTTGAAGTAGTTCCCATAACACCATCACTGAAACTCACACACATTTCCTGAGTGGGAGAGTAAGAGGTGAGATGGGTTTCTAGAAATAAGAATGTACACCACCAAACCGGGAACATTTGAGAGCTTGTGTTGGGATGGTGTAGGGAGAACTGTGTGCTTTGTGGCTGTTGGAGGGTGGGTTGGTGACCACAATGGAGTTACCATCCCAGGGAATGGATGACCCAATGATAATAAACTCTCAGGGAAGATCGTTCACTCATTCAACAAATATTTATTTATCCCTTACACAAGCCAGAAACTCCACTAGGCCCCAAGGAACAGGGATCAATTCTGTGGACACTGTCCCTTCTCTAACGGAATTTGCAGTCTTTCAGAGTAGGTCGATACTTAACAAATACCATTGTCTGATGAATTTTTTGGGAGAAGAGGCATGAATCTTATGAAAGATAGATTGATGGAGAGATGATAGGTAATAGATATGTGAAAGATGATAGATAATAGATAAGTGATCTATAGATGATAGATTGATAGATAAACAGATGATAGATAGGTGATAGACAGATAGATGATACATAGATAGATATAGAAAAATGAGAACATATGGCAGAAGCACCTTTTGGAATTTGAGTGCCAATGATCTAGATGCTAGAAGCACTTGAAAGGTTAGAGAGGAAAGAATTGTCTGATTTTAAAAGATGCAGGATTCTTAGTACATGCAGGTGGAAAAGGAAGGAGGGCTAAAGGACTTTGGGGCATTAGCTTTAAATAAGACAGGCATATCAGGTTTAAAAAAACAATATTACTCACTGTGGTCAGATAGACATGAAAGGATCCAGAAGGGCAGTAGGCCATTTGTGTACCGGCATTTGGAAACCTGGATTCAAGTATTATCCAGATTTCAAAAGACTTAGTTACTGGGGCTTTTAGATATGGTTATAGTTTAATGATACATCGAACCCTCTACTTCTTCCCTGGGGCGTGGAGTTGTAGGCCAGCTTCTCTCTCCAGGCTCTCTTGGGGCATTCACGAATTGTTTATTTGAAGAAACAAGGACATCTATGGTAGAGTAGTTTTTTTGTTACGTATTTTCTCTACTACAATTTTCCCAGCCCAGCAGACACAAGGGCCACACAGACTGTCCTGTCTGGTAACTCAGGTTTTGATGAAAAATTTTATTGTATCAGGCCAGAAAAGCAGGGTTTCAGGAAAACATTATATAGTTATACATTTTATATCATTTATTATATTTATCATACTATATATGATATATATGTTATCATATGTAATCCCCCAAACATATCCGCAATATTTATTTCCCTCCCAAGACTTGGCACAGTGGGAGGCACAAGAATATTATTAATAGCATATATATCTATATATGCAGTGTGTGTGTGTGTGTGTGTGTGTGTGTGTGTGTGTGTGTGTGTGTGTGTGTATCTGTGTATTTCTTCCTGGCACTTCTTTTTACTCAGTGATCCTTTGCCATTCTGAGATAACTACCTCCTTGGAGAAGGGCTAAGATAGAAGGGTGTGGTGGGCGGGGACCCTCAAGGTTTTCTTTCGTGTCTTGAATGTTAAAAGTCCAGCCTAGCCTTCAGAGGGGAAAGGCGTGAAATTAGGGCTTGCACATTAAATTTGGGAGACCTCAGTGAGGAGGAAAACAGGGCTTCCCAAGGTTCCCCACACTACAGGATGGAGAGCAGAGGGGAACTGATAAATGCTTTGGGCCCTTGACAAGGCACTGGTGGTGGTGGGGCTGTTTCCTGTGCCTCCCACGGGGCCAAGTCTTGGGAGGGAAATAAATATCGTGGATATGTTTGGGGGACCAAGAGCAGAGACAACCTGGGCCTTGATTCTTGGACTGAGTTGAACAGATAGCAAAACCCCTGAGCAGGCATGCCTTTCATGGTGGGTTTCCATGGAGGGACTTTAGTCATCCAGTGTGATATAGTACAAAAGAATATAATTTTTTTTGCCCCAGGTGGCACAGAAGTTAGATGGTTCTGTAGTGTTGCAGGTAGCTCAGTTTCCATGGCCCAAACCGGGATGGAAGCTGCAGAATGAACCCATGAAACCAGAAGAACACACAATAGATGAGAATGGGCTGGACTTGAGGTCACCTACCATCAGGACACAAGGACACAGAGTAATGTCTGTGCAGGGACTGATGGCCGACCATCCGATGGGAATAGAATCTCACATCCAGTGCCAGGTGTGTGTTCACCCAGGCCATACCCCAAAGCTGGCTACTATGCAAACCCTTCAGAATTTATATGTAACCCCAGGTGAGAGGGGACTAAATTGATTAAGATGTGGTTTTTGCCACTTGGTAGGATGGATGCTCAAAGTAGAAATTGAGTTGAGTTATACAAAAATAAAGTTACATCTCTTCAAAATCAAATTTTGTGTCAAGTCTATACTAATTACAGTAGCTTTCTCTTTTTGTGTTGGATTGGGGTTTGGGGATCACCTATATTTAGGGTTTGCCCCTGGAATCAGAACCAAGGCAGACACAATCAAATCCAGAAACATGTCTGAGGATACCCTCACTCTCACCCAGCACCCTTTTCTCACAGAGTTCTGCAGGTGTCAGAGGTCCTGCCGGCTCCCCAACTCACTCACCTTTTCCAAGGCGCAATTATTCTGGAAGGAAGAACACAAAGACAGTCGCTTAGTGAACAAAACTCCACATATGTATCGGCAGGAAAGGGATTGAGAAAATATAGGCAAGGGTGAAAAATATTCAAGAATTTAGCTGGAGAAAATGGAGAAAGCGGCAGTGTGGCCACAAGATTTTCTTGTTGAAAATGTGGACCAGATTGCTTATCAGTCATTTTACTTGACAGGTGAAAAAAATATACATTTTTTCAGATGATTCTGCTGGGCCAAATGTGTACCTTATGCAGATGCTTTGGTGTGTACATAGGAGCACCTAGGAACAGACTCTCCTCTCTGGGGAGCAGAGAATTCTGTTTGCTCTTTTTAAATCTTTTTTCCCTGCCAAGGTAGATGCTGTCAGGTGGAAACCTCACTCTTCCTTTATGCTCCTGTACGACTGGCTGCGTAGCTACTCTTTGTCACACAGTAGCCAGAGAGGAGCCCAAGGTCACCATTTCAATACTCAGAGCAACAGAAGTAATTATTAGGATGACAGTGAGACACATTCTGTTGTTATTAGATCCCCACACTCCCTACCTCAAGGTGGAGTTATTATTATTTTTTTTTATTGTTGAAGAAAGCCCTTGGTGAGCAACCTTTTATATCCCACCAATGAAGTTTTCCACGTGTTGTCTGTAAGGGAACTGACCACAACTCCCCCAGTGAATTTAGTGGGGCACTTGGTATGGTGTGACCATGCTGTCACCGGAAGACCTACAGACAGCCTTCCACGCTCCTCACATGCTCCTTACAGGGGAAATCAAACTCGGTTTGTTTGCGTCTAAGGTAGATGCTTTTCCACAAAACCAAACCACGGCACCACTTAGAACAATTTAGAGTGGTCAGTGGTGAACCCTGGGGAGATGGCAGAGTGGAGGGGCAGGTGTGTTCCGCTGGGTCCCCAGCTGCTGGAGAAAGGAGGGGCAGCTGTTGTCTGTGAGAAGAAGCCAACTCAGTACAGATCTGCCCTGCACTGACTCAAGATCCTGTGCTTAGTTTCTCACTTTAGGGAGCAATAAAATAGACAAGGCAGGAGCAGAAGCTTGCGGGGGTGGGAGTAGGGGAACAGGGGAGAAAAGGAAAGGCCCAGCCACTGGGGTAGGCTGCTCCGACTGAATGTTTTCTTTTTCTTCCTGTTATGCAGCCCCTAACAGTTTGTGTCCATTAAATATTTCTTGAACAGATGAATAAATATTGTGCGATGACAATAGCGATTAGACTCTAATTGGCTATAAGCATTTGGTGTGTTTATCATCTGCAATACTGTTATTTTTATGATCCAATTGTCTAATCATTTTACTAGTACTTAGCCATGATGATTGTACAAAACCTAATTGATTAACTTAACAGTGGGCCAAACACCTCTGTGGATGTATTTTTACTATTACTTAGAATACAATCTTAGGCCCCAGAAAAGGGAAGTCTAAAGGGAATCTCTGTATATCCAAGATTAACCAACACTGCCTCTCCTCCATTGGGAAGACTTTCTGGGGTCTGAGAAAAATCCACCAGCTATGACTTGATGGGTCAGGCAGAGCCATAATTCCTTGATGTGAGGGAGAGTACTTTGCAGTGAAAACAGGGAAGAAAGGAAGCAACAATCTTTGAGCACAATAATGCCAATATATTATTTCTCAAGGAGTAGGGGGAAAAGCCTGCAAATGGAAGGAATGTACTCTCTTCTCATGAGATTATACTTCTCCATAGTTGATTTTAGAGGAACATGACTGCTGCTATTACTTGCAAACAGCTTCCACTGGCTTCTTCCACTCAAGGGTCCAAAACCCATGGTTTCCCCTTGAAAATCAGCAGAAGCGAAGGCCAAGGAAAATCTCCATTAACATTTTGCTCATGTGCTCAGCGTGGCAGAGTTTGCATGCAGTACAAGAGGAGATGAAGGCACAAACACTTCTTTGTCATGTGGGGACAGGTAGGATTTTCCTGGAAGTAGAGAGGGAGTTTGGGGGAAAGATGAGCTCCCCAAAGGAAGAGAGGATTAAGGTGTTGCTGTGGTAATAGAACAGGGCTATTGTACATAGTTGGGGAGTTAGGATCAGGTAACAAGAGAACACCCATGTGGGGTATTTCCTTCAAAGGCTTAGAGAGAGAAGCTATATTTTCTGAGGCTCTTGTGTGGTTCAAGAGAATGAACTAATTAAAGGAGATTACAACTCTTGGTCCTATTTTGTACTCTTTTGGGACGTTTACTTGACATTCCTGTAAAAGATTGTTCAAACCTCTGCTGGAGCTCAAGTGTGTCCTGGTGAGAATGAGAAATATGTGAGCTTGCGAAGGGAAAAGCACAAGGTTTCCAGTCAGGGGCTCCTTGTGAGCAATCTCATCTCCTCTCATCTCCTCCTGGGTTACAGGCAGAGGATATTGAGCAGCAGACAACCCCAGAGAGATGGTAAAGTCGATTCTGGAAACTTTCCTTCCCATGACAGGCTCCTGCTGGGCACTGATTCACCCTTCAAGACAAAAAGGAGGCCCCTGTACCTTCTAGTTCAGGCAGGCCATCACCTCACCCTCACTCCATGCACTTCTTTACCAAAGACTAAAGGTGGTCCATGGGCCAATGTGATCTTGCAAGTCAGAATTTCTTTTTGCTTGTTGTTTTGAAGAAGCTGAAACCGAAAGAAACCATTAGCCTCTTCTCTTGAGTCAAAATTACACACTAACCTGAAATGTTTAAATGAGAATTTCAAACAATTAAAAATAAGGTACGATGTTATGGGTAGAAGTGTGTCCCCCAAAAGATATGTTTAAGTCTTAACCCCTGGTCGCATGAACATGACTATTTGGAAATAGGGCTTTTGAAGATATGATTAGTCAAAATGAAGCTAAACTGGATTAGAGGGGGCCCTAATCCAATATGACTCATGTCCTCATAAGAAGAGGAAATTTGGGCACGGGAAGAGACAGATGTAGGGGAGAAGGCCATGTGGAGACAGAAGCAGATGTATCTACAGCAAAGGAATGGTCTGGGCTGCAAACACCGGCAGGTAGAGAAGGCAAAGGAGCATCTCCTCCATGGGCTTCCAAGCGAGCACGGCCTGTGACCCCTGGATTTCAGACTGCTCGCCTCCAGAACTGCGAGACAATGCATTTCTTTGGTTTAAGACATCTGGTGTGTGGAACTTTGTTGCAATAACCCTAGCAAACTAAGACATAAGAAAAGGGAGAAAACAAAAAAACTAAAAGATTATTTCTTCAGACTGTTAGAATTTCATTAGGCAAACTCCTTTTTACTTTACAACCATCTTCATTTCCTATAGATTAGAGTATGGCCTTATTTTCAAGACTGTTTTTAGCCTGTGGTTTTGTCTACATTTAAGCCAGAACATGTCTTTGTATATTTTTGCTGCTTTTCTGTTTTTTTTTTTTCTGGTGGCAGCCACATCTGTTACATGTATCGTATAATTACGTGTGGCACTGCTAGGATATTACAGATTCAGTTGACAGGCCCTCATCGATTTGTTAGCCTGCCAGAACAATGGAAACATGAGATCCATCTGTTAAATTTGAGTCCAGTTCCTTTTGTATCATGCATTCTCTTCCATAAACAGTTGACATTTCCTTAGCAACCATATTAAGGTAACTTCTTACTCTAGGTCTTTTCTCCAGGGGAAGTGGAGTCGTTTTCAACTTTTTAAACTTTTTCACAAGGAGGTTCTGTTAATTATGGTCCTTACCCTAAAGTGCTAATTGTTTTTGGAGTTGCAACTCACTTGAACAGTTGGTAGGGAAAATACACTGTTAAACATCTGGAATTTCACAGAATGCATGTGGTCAGCTTACTCATGGAGATAACTCTTTTTATGATACCAATAAGCAAGCTTTTTAATTGTATGGAAAAGATTCCAATATTTGTTAATCTCTTCCTCATTCTCAAGCATCTTGAATTTAATTTAGTCAATAACTAAGTGGAACAGTGGACACAGCAAATATTTTTGAAGGTAAATGAATGGATTGTCTCTCAAGAATAATCTGGTATCATTTAACAGATTTGGTCCATCAGTGAAATACAGGAGGTTTTCTATTTGTTTCGAATTCTTTCTGGCAACGTTCAAATAAATGCCTGATGGTTCAGTACAACTCACAGGCTGAGAAAGAACCATGGGGAACTTGAAGGACACAAAGTCTGCCTTATTATGAATGTGAGGAGAGAGTGCAATGCATGAGTTCACTTCCTACAGACCCACGGTCTGAAC
Organism: Choloepus didactylus; assembly: GCF_015220235.1. Taxonomy (NCBI): domain Eukaryota; kingdom Metazoa; phylum Chordata; class Mammalia; order Pilosa; family Megalonychidae; genus Choloepus; species Choloepus didactylus. Next base: position 35,399,239 of record NC_051320.1, on the reverse strand, counting down.
CACCTCACTGTATCCCCTCCCTGCCTTTCAAGGTGAGATGCCAGGCAGGAGTCTTCCAATTCATGGACTGTCACCTGCTTGATGTGGTTGGTGTCATCCTGTACATTTCCAAGCAATGTGGGGGTCCCATGCATGAGAGGTTAAGATAGAATGGCTACTCCTGTTATATAGAACCCCAAATGCCCATCTTTTTGGACTCTGAACTGTGACTTGATTCTTTGAATGGGGGGATAGGACGTTTGAGGATCAGGAAATATGGGTGACACAGACACACATTCTTTGTATGAAGTATGTAATCTAGAGACAAATACTGTGTGAACTGGTATATATACTTTACTATTAAACAATATTTGAATAGTTTTTCCTAATTCTAAACTGGCAATAGACTTTTGAAATCCTCTTATTTCAGAGGTTGGGAGGTCAGGGATGGGAGGCAAATATAGAACATTGGACAGAAAAAATAAGGTTATGTACATGAAAGTGGTTTGTAAACGCTAAAATGATCAACAAATTATAGTTTTTATTATTATTTGTCTACTTTCTTCCATGATAATCTGTGAACATTCATGACTTACTGAATTTCTTTAAATTCAAAGACAATATTCTGTAGCTGATTTTCAGTGTAACTGAATTTTCATAAAGAGCAAGACGATATAATTTCTTCGCATTTTAATAAAATGAAAGGGTTCAAGTTCCTAATCTATTGCATGCAAGAGAAGTGAAATTTCTTGAGGAGATTAATAACTATGACTTGAAATATAGTTTGAATAACTAGGTGTTTACAAAATTATGGAAACTTCTCACTGGTTTTAAAAGGACCAACTAGGAATCTGACTTTTATCTTGCAAGCAATATGTTCCCATTCTGTTTAAACAGAGTAAATATTAAATGCCACCAAAATAAAATATCATTTTGTAGAAAACAGTGTTAACTGCTTTTCTTAAAAAAATTTTATATCATGGAAATTTAACTTCAAGCCAACAAAAAAGTGGCTAGATGAGTATAAGGAACCACCATATATCTATCATCTATCGCCAATGATCCTTGTCATTCACAATGTCAGAATTTCAAGAGTAAAAGATTATAAATCTCAAGTCATTTTTTATTGTCATGACTCAATGTATTCCTGAAGATGTAATATACATATATATCAGAACAAATAACCTAAAAAAGTGAAATTATAACATGGCTCTTGTAGATGCAGCCTAAATCTTGGGATGGCCACAAGTTCTCTTTGAATTCCAGGCTATGTGTTGGATTCTGGAGGCTCTTCTGATTCCATCCTACATCTGTTCTCTCTGCAGTGGCAGAAATGTAACCTTCCCTCCAATTTAAACAATTTCTGGGCATATTGATTCCTTCTGAAAGGAATCCTCCCACTCCATGAATTTACTAAAAACCTTGTTACCCTCTTCAATTTTGGTTAGTTAATACCTATAACCATAGATTTATCCTCTAGAATAGATGGCCATTCCCAATATCTAACCCCCCAACCCAACCGTAATGATTAATGGGCTCTAGTAGTAAAAAAAAAATGTCCTATTTCCCATTGAACTGATATGCTTCAGACTAACCCAGCCTGTGAAAGGCCAATGTATTTATCTAGCACCGCTCACATAAGAATTTGGCCGCTTCATTGAGAGGCGACAAAAACATTACCTAGGAAAATGGATAACTGGGATGAGGAAAACAATAAAGAATAATATCAAATATAACAAACACTTTGATTAACTCCTCCAAATGTAACCAACTTTTGGGATACAGCTACTGAATATGGAAGAGAATTTCAAAATCTTACCCTGACTCCATTAACTTCAACCTTGAACTTTCTGCTGATGCTTCCTTATACATATCTAGTTCATTTTTTAACTTTCATGTGAGTGGCTGAAAGTTTTGTATCAGCTCCTTTCTCTCGTCTTAACCAGGGGCAGATTTGCTCCCCAGGGAACATTTGGCAATGTCTGGAGAATTTTTGGTTGCCACAACTGAGGGGTATGCTACTGGCATCTACTGAATAGAGGCCAGGGATGTTACTAAACATCCTGTAGTGCACAGGATATATTCCAAAACAGAATTTTCTGGCCCCAAGTGTCAATGGTACTGAGGTTGTGATATCCTTTTTTAAGTGAGCAGTGGAACTGCTCTTGGAGAGCAGATTCAAGTCCTATGAAAGAGGCCACAATTTCAAGGCATGGAAAGCATATCATATTGTCTATATTTTTTGATAAGTCCTTCCTTTGGGTGGACTCTGGATTTCTTTTAAAAGAGAGTTCTAAAAAGATTCAGTACTATGGAATTTTTTTTTTTCTTTTACAATGTCAAATTATGATCAAGCGTAGCAACTTCTGGTATGAGTGTCTTACCCATCTTTCTAATGACTTTTCATATCCTTAGGAATTTTCAACTCTTTGCTACTGTGTTTGCTGGCTGAGGTTCTTCCTGGGCTTCTGCAAGGTGTATGCAACGAACACCTGGAGGCTCTGGTCCAGCAATTTGCCCTTCAACAACCTATGTTTGCTACATCACTATCACTATTGGTTGATACAAAATTCCTTCCTCAGCATTATACTGAAAACAAGCTTTTTAAATTGCCTCAGCTCTGATGTTGGCCATTAATCCTACCATGGTCATCTTGTGAGATTTTTCCTACTACTCTTTTAGTGAGGGCTTCTTGTTCTCTCTCCACTTCCACTAGAATGGCTGGGAATTGGATATGAGAATTGATATTAGAATGTTCTAGTTGTATATGCTGATCCCCAGAAAAGCTGGAAAATATCTAATTTATGGGATTACCCATACTCATAATGTGATGGAGTCTTCAGTGAAGCAAATTTTTCCTCCTGCAACGTTACAGTCAATGGCTCAACTGTCCTCCTTAGAGCTTAGCCAGGAGGAGCTTTCTTAGTTTTATATGTATCTGTGCATTTTTTTTGCCTTTAGCTTTCTTTTGTTCACATTGGGAGACATGGTCACACACTACAGGCAGTCTCAAAATTCCCTGTCACTTAGGAAATCATGTCTTGAAGTCTATTCCGTGGAAACCCAGTTCAATGAGATCCATCAAGATATTTGGGGGGAAATGTTGTTATGACCAAATTATTTTGGTTTCTTCATTGCCAACCTTTTCAAAACCTTTAAAATGCTAATGAGTATTGAGAGAGGGAATGGATTATACCATGTCTCCCAAACTTATTTGAATATAGATTAGCTTTTCATGAAGAATTTTAACCTACCCTTAACCACAATAATAAGATGAGAAATTATTCAGAAGATTTATACTTTCATGCTAGAGTTTATAAAGACAATTCAATCACCTTGTTCTTGCCCCCTGTGGAAGGTAAGGCTAGATCAATGAGAAATATCCCAGGTTATTTGTATCTGTTCCCCCTAGATTTTGAAAAATTCAGAGAATTAAATGAGAGTCCCTGTGGAAAAAAGTTCTCTGAGGAATGTGAAATTAAGTCTTTCTAGGACTCACAGATAAAGGAAACTTCTCTTAAAATAGCATTTCCCTAACTTAAAAGACTATACTCTTTTCCTAAAGATAATATTAAAAGGTTAGGGATCCATGGAATGCCTTTGGAAAAATACTTAATGAAAAAGGAAGCTGAAATTAATTGCAGACATAATTATGGGTTTTGCAGAAAACTGTAGGTTTCGGGATGGTGCGTTTGTTAAATCAGTTTATTTGTTTTCTTTTTTGTGTTCTCACTGCATACTGAGCCTTGCGTAATGGTGTGACATAGCCTCAACTCGTGAGGCTTTGATTAAATAATGGAAGAATCTTAAAATGATATATAGAAAGATATATGCTACATATGGATTCAGATATATAGGAACTTGCTTAAAAATATAACTTGATCCACATATTCAAAATATTGTAATGTGGATGTGTCCATATTTATCATAATCAATGGACATTTTGAACACCTCTTTTGAGTTTATCTCTGTTCTAGAAGCTAGGGATATAGATTTAATTGAGAAAATCCCAGTTACTCTGAAGTTTCCTTGGTCACTAAGATACAACTGAGAAATCTTGCTAATGATCAGGGAACAGGAGCTACAGGTAAACAAGCTGAAGAATGCCTTGGGAATTCTCACCTCTTAGCTGCTGGATTTTCTGGCTGAGGTTCTGGCTGGGCTTCTGCAAGGCATATGCCGATGAACAACTAGAGGCTCTGGCCCAACCTGTCCTTTACAACCAAGAAGTACAAAGTCATGTCCTTTTCTTAGACTAACAGGAAAAAAATAGCTTAGGAAACATGGTCTTGAAGGCATACTGTTACCTGTGCATCATTGACCAATTGGGAAGGGGAGAAGACTGAGACCACTCTTGGGAAGTCACTCCAATTGCTGAACTGGCTACCAAGAGGCTGCTTACAGTAGATTGGGGCCCAGGATGTGCAGAGTGTTGTAGCTATAGTTAAAGTAATCATGCCTTTCGAAGTGCCTGGCTTATTAATTATGACTATTGTTATTGCACTTATAACAATAATTGTTAATTGTAATTATTAATAAGTCCCTTTTTTAGTCTCAAAAGTAACCTCGTTTGGGCAACATGTAATATTCTTCCTTAATTACAGACAAAAGAACATAACATGGGATTTGGAACTAGCGCAACCTAGGTGTTAAACCCAGCTTTGATGCCTACCAACTAGGTGACCTAAAGTTAGTTATGTGATCTCTTTGAGCTGAAGTCTTTTTATAAGTTAATAGAGTTAATACTTCCCTCTAGAGTTGTCAGAAAGGCTTACAAGAATGTTGGTATCCATCTGAGTACCTGCCATATGGTAGACAATAAATAAGTCACAGCTACTTTTGCTATTCAGGTTGGTGTTTTCATCTAAGAAGGTTCACTTCAAGAACAGGGGCAAGATAAACAGAAATCCAGATAAGAGCTGATAATTTTAGTGAAGTTTTAGGTATTCCGTCTCCAGGGAATAAGATGTGGTCAGCAGCCAAGGGCATGGAGACAGGGCCCAGGTCCCCACAGGAGGATCTGGCAGAATCCAAGGCAGGTAGTCAGAGACACATTCCAATGAGCTTGTTAAAAAATAGGATGTAGACTCAACCACAGCAGTGTGTTAGGAACCCATTGGACCAGGCAAGTGTAGAGAAGCTGGGGAAGAGAGTGGCCACTGCAGCACTCAGGATGCAGCAGGTGGTAGCAGCAGGTGGTAGCACCGGGCACACGACATAGCAGATCCGTAGGAGCGTTATGATTTCCAGTTTACACCCTATAATGGATGAAGGCTCCTAATTGTTTTCCTGATCTGTTTCAAACTGACACAGGAACTGGGTGGTTGAGGGCCCAGCCTCAGAATCTGTCCTTGATTGAGCCAAAGTGGGGAAGCAGGGGCTAACCTAATCACAGCTGACTATTTTTCCTGGTTGAGCGGTGTGCTTTACATTTGGGAAAGAACAAAGACATTTTCAAAGCAGGAATGGTTCAGAGCTTGACCAAATACACGACGTCTAAAAGCTTGTGGTAATGGACTGTAATATTTCATGCTGATTGTGTGTATAAATAAATTCTGTCGAAATAACCCCGCTGTTTCAAAAAACAAAAATACTCCAACCTTCCATAAAATCGGGTCTTCTTGAGTATGAGTGGGACTTGTGGATACAATGTGCATATAATTTAAAATTAACTCTGAAACCTGAAGCCAGCTGTATTTGGGTTTTTTTTTCAAAAATTTCTGTCACTTCAAAATTGATTTTGGAGAATATGTTCAAACTACTTTCTTTTTTTTTTCCATTTTTTTTAATAGAGAAATTGTAGGTTTACAGAAAAATCCCGCAGAAAGTACAGAGTCCCCATAAACCACTCTATTATTACCACCTTGCATTAGTGGGCTACATTTGTTATAATTCTTGAAAGGACATTCTTATAATTGTGCTACTAACTATATTCCATCATTTACAATAGGGTTCACTGGGTTGTACAGATCTATCTATCTATCTATATATATATATTTAATTCTTATTCTAATAACTATATACAACCTAAAGTTTCCCTTTTAACCACATTCAAATATATAATTCAGTGCTGTTAATTATGTTCACAGGGGTGTTGTGCTACCATCACCACTACCCATTACCGATACTTTATGAGCATCCCAAAATAGAAACCCTGTAAAGCTTCTTTCTGCGTATGTTATGTTATATGGCAGAAGGGATTTTTCTGATATGATTAAAGTCTCTAATTAGTTGACTTTGTAAATTAAAAAGGAGATTATTGTCCTGAGCCTGATTTAATCAGGTGAGCCCTTAGAAGGGGTCACAGAGACTCAGAGTGAGAGAAATCCTCCTGCTGGCCTTGAAGGAACAAATTGCAGCATTGTGGAGAGGACCATGTGGCAGGGAACGGCTGGAGGATTCCAGGAGCTGGGAACGGCCACCATGTGAGGTCCAGCAAGAAAACAGGACTCTCAGTACTACAGCTGCACAAGGAACTGAATTCTGGTCCTAACCTGAATGAATGTGGAAGAGAACCCCGTGCCCCAGAAAATACTGCAGCTCCAGGGGACATCTTAATTTCAACTTTATGAGACTCTGAGCAAACAACCTAGTTATGACCATACCCTGGGTTCCTGAAATTTTGAAATAATATCTTGGTATTGTTATAAGCTGTAAAAATAATGGTAATTTGTCCAAAGCAATAGAAAATAAATATATCTATCATGCAAGTTTTACTACGACGTTAAAATCTAATAACATTTGAAGTCAAATTGGAAAACAAATGTAAATTTGTGGTTTCGTATCCGTAGACCTGAGGTTTGGCCAACTTTAATTGGGACTGAAAAGTTTAATGAGAGATTATTTCATGTCTGATCGAACACTTTAATTTAAAATTAATTCTGAGATCCGAAGCCAATTATAGTTGACATATATAAAAAATTTCTGAGTCACTTAAAAAGCGATTTTAAAGAATTTGTTTAAGCTACTTTCTTTAGAAGTTTTTATTCCAAAATATGTGAAAGAAACTTCATAGGCCAATATGTTTAATGTTTGCTAAATACAGGAGCATATTTATGAGCTAGCTAGCTTTGTCAGATACTTGGGCATTTCAGAACATTTTATAGAAGAGAAAAATTCCTTTTGCAATGCCTTTTATTCACTGCACCTCTATAAATCAGCATTGATGGAAGGCAAAAAAGAATAAGATGTACGTTTCTTCTGATGGGTGAATAGCACAGATCCATTTTGACCTAGATCATAGATATTTTAAAAGAGGCATTGAAGTCTGGAAAACTAATTAATATCCATGTAAGAAGATGGATTCCTGCCCTTCTGTTGACTTTTGGTCATTGAAGTTTTTTGTTTTGCCATATACTGTCTGTTATTATGGCCTATTTATATTTTGTGAGATCTAGAGAGCATCATATATTTCAAACTAATTGCAGTGTTTTATTTTATAAGTCTTCTCCAGAAGAATACCATAAAGCCTGCCAAATTTATATTTGGGTTAAGTCATTTTGGGTAATTTGGAAGGGAAATGTCCTGGAGATGTAATAGAGAACTTTCTAATCTGAACTATTTTACTGTAATGTTAATTTAAAACTGTTATTTTTCTAAAGTATTCAGGAATAAGTCAGATTTGGGGCTACCAACATAACGGTGGGAATGTGTGATGGGAATGCCTGTTATCTTGGACGGGCAGGCTCAGTGCTTTATTTTACTGCTAATTCGGAAAGGAATTGTGAGTCAGTTATTTCTCTTTCATCATGCCACATGCTTTGTTCTCTTCCACAAATGTCCTTCCGACATACAGGTCTGCTGACATTCAACACCCTTCAAAATTATTTTACAACTTTTTAACTTCAAAGTAAAGGTTTGAAATAAGAGGAGAGGAAGAAAATTGCTAAAGTAGTGAGAATAAAATGGTGTGCAATTGAGTTCAACATTATGAAATTCGATTAGCTCTGATGTTTCTATGCATTGGGGGAAAATTGCAGTGGTTCAGATTGTTTTAATGATCTGTTGTTTTAAGTCAATAATAGAAGTGTGTCTTCGAAAAAATATCCCCCCTCCCTTTGCTTCCATTTTCTTGGTTGCTTAAGCAACACATGAGGAGATTGATTTATAATTTTGGCAGCAAGGGTCTTTAAAGGAAATTGTTTGTGTTTCCCCCCTTCTCTCCCCTAAAGCTGCTTTGTCCACAAAGGCTCTCAGAAATGGAATATTTATTGAGGCTGCCAGCGGGTTCCATTAGTTGGACTGCCCCTCAAGGTTTACTTATGAGGCTAGGCTGTGTTTGCTGTCATTATGATGGTTTGAAAGAATGCTTTAATTATCTCTTTTCATCGACTGTGGTTGCTTTCCACACTGCTCCATCTGTGACTGTGTTGTGTATCTTTCTTTCAGAGTTATTTTGTTACACTTGACATTTTGTTGTTGATGGTCATTCTGCTTTACCAGAAAAATAGAGGAAATTAGCTTTCTGGCTTGTCATTTGGGGAAGATGATTTATAGATCTTTGCATATGTTTAAACTCACCCACCTTCCAAAACATTGCAAGTAAACACCCAGGGTACTGCAGAGGTAGCAAGGCTCTTTTGTTGAGAATAACATAATCTTGGACCATATGCAAGTGCATCTAATAATGGAAATGTTCCTCCTTTTCTTTGGAATTTAGGCTACTTTTTGTAAATATCTTGTCATTACTTACAACCTAAAGTTTGGTCAAATTAACCCACTGTCAGAGTTGTTACATGGCTAATTCACCCCCATATACTTGAGTCCATTTTCCTCCTTTGCTTGTGGTTATTTTGTTTGTTTCTAACTCAGCCACATTTGGCAGAGAGCTCAAGTCTTTGAAACACCACCTCAGACTTTGGCCAGTGAAATGACTTGGGCAGAGAATATGTTGAACTGATCTCCACTTGATAAATTCACCAGGGATTGTACCTTCTTTCATGGCACGGGGTGGAAAGCCTGTGAGCTCTGGAATAGACAAAACAGAGTCAGAAAACAGTTCTGTCACTCCTGGTTGTGTGACATTGAGTAGGCTACTAAGGCTTGTTGAGCTTCAGTTTCCTAACTGTAATATGTGCATCATATTTGCTTGCCTCTCAGGCTTCTTATAAAAGTTAAATAAGGTTAATATAAGTAAACATATGTAGCATAGTATATATGTATAATGTGTAAATAGGATAATTTACTTTATATATAAAACATTGTTCATGATACATAGTAGGACTTCAAATGTATATTTCTCTCCAAGTGTAGGCTCCTCTTTTTCATTTTCTTACCCTTTCATAAAAACAGTAACAAGAAGCATTGAGCACAACTTTGTAGAAATTGTCTAATGCACAAGTGGATGGTGGACTCTCCCCTGCTCTAGCTCTCTTGATAGAATATATGTAAAATATTATTTATGTTGTAGCTTCTATGAAAAGTCAGAGCTTTATGAACCCACTGCCCATTTATTTATAGCTTAACACTTTTCTTTAGGATGAATTCAATGCTGAAGATGTATGCTTCAGAAATGTTCCATTCTTTATAATCTCCCAGAAGAGAGAAAATGATGTGCATTTATTTATTTATTTATTTTCTTTCTGTTTTTTTTTTTTTTTTTTTTTTTTAACATCAGGAGCAGAGCTCTCTTTTTGTGGATTCTCTAAAACTTCTACTGATGGCCACTTATAATAAGTGGTGATCAATGGGGATGTGATCAGCTGGAGAATAAATCCAGTGCCAGCCAATTAAGGAGTGAATTCCCAAACAAATCACAAGTAAATTTTTCTCACAACAGAATTACAGCTAATCTTATAAATAATAGCATTCTTAAAATTCCTTGAGTGTTCACTGTTTAGGAGTAAAGTCCTATGCATTACACTAAATGAGACTTCCTTTAAACATGAATGAGAATCAATGAATGATTTGAGGACCTATTGCCACAAACATATCTATAAGGGAAGGAAATATATACACAAGGGAGAGATGATGTTTGAAGAGGAAGGAGGATGAGTAGAGGAAAGATAAACATATCTCTTCAGAAGCAGTGAACTCAAGATGGAAAGTGTGGGGGTAAATTTAGGGAGGGACCAGATCATGGCATCTATTATTAAAGAGCTGGTGCAACTGATGTGCACCCTCCCGTTAGCCAGGCACGAGAGTGGGGAAGCTAGCTCCGCTTTCCCACCCCACTTGATAGGCCAAATGTCTGCATTGGACGGAAGGTATTTTGAAAACATGCGGACCTTGAAGTAGGAATATTGGAATGTAAAGAAGATATTGTCCCTTCTGACCAGGAAACTAGAAAGTGTCTTGAGGAGAGCAGCAAGGGAGAGCTAGGGGAGCAGATGGTTTCAAGCTCTAATCAGCCAAGCGGTGCTGATTGCTGTCCTTGCTATGGCTGCAGAGTGCAGTATTGTGATTAAAGTGCTCATACCTCTGAAGGACATATTAATTCAATGGACCTGGGAACAATCTTCTTAAAATTTGGAAAGATTAGGATTCTTTTAAACTCCTTGAAAGGAAAGAAAGGGCTAAAATCGCAGCAAATCTGGGAAGAGAATTTCTACCAGGCCAAACCCAGTAATAGCACGATTCTTTGGACAAAGAAAGCCATGAAGCACTTCATCTCACCCACATTCAAGGCTGATCTGAAGCTAAACTAGAGATATTCAGGCAGTGTCTTTCGGAGAATGATGTCTCTTAGCAGAAATTTAAAATATCATTTTTTCATGATTAAAAGCTACCGGAAGATAAGCACTGTCTTACTCACCCACCTCCATCTGTACTCCTCTATTGTGCCAACCCCAGCACGCTGCTTAGATAGGCAAAGAGTACGCAGTATCAGGGCAGTGTGTAGATGCATCCATCCAAATCAAGTCTGATTTTCTGCAGGAAAAGAGCAGCTCCAGTTTTCAGATGCAAAAGAGTGCAAGAGAGGAGAAGCCCATTTGTTTGGGTTGTGGTGGTTAAAACAGGACACATGACATGACCCCCTTTCTCCAGCCCTGTGCTTCAGTGTCTCCTATTGAGGAAAGGGGCCAGGAGGGTCTGTTTAGGTTTTCATGCCTATTAATGCAGAAAGAGGTGCCGACATTGGTCTTTGTGCCCGTTTGGATGTATTGTGCCCCCCAAAGCACCATGTTCTTTGATGCAATCTTGTGGGGGTAGATGTATTAGTGTTGAATAGGTTGGAACCTTCTTATTGAGTATTTCCACAGTTGAGTCAATCAACTGTGGGTGAGACTTTTCATTGGATTATTTCCATGGAGGTGTTGCCCCACTCATTCGGGGTGGGTCTTTATGGGATCACTGGAGTACTTTAAAAAGAGTCACACAGGCCCAGATGCAGAGCAGTTGAGAGTGACATTTTGAAGAGCAGTTGCAGCTAAGAGAGGACAAAACACCCCAAGAGCAACACTTTGGAGAACACCATTTTGAAATGCAACCTGGGAGCAAGCAGACACCAGCCACGTGCCTTCCCATCTAACAGAGGATTTCCAAATTCCTATGGCGTTTCTCCAGTGAAGGTGGCCTTTGTTGATGCCTTATCTTGGACACTTCATGGCCTTAAGACTGTAACTTTGTAATCAAATAAACCCCATTTATAAAAGCCAATCTATTTCTGGTGTTTTGTAAAAGAGCAGCATTAGCAAACCACAACAGTCTTAGACCTTTTAGTCACCTGATGGTTGCTGGGACTTCACAGTGCTTTGTTCTATTCTACTCAACATTTGCTGGAAGTGGCTTTAGTTTCCAGAAGTTGGTATGATACCAACTGCCTGGCTCTGCCCTGCTGATATAGCAAAGATACCCTGTGGCTTTATTATTCTGCTCTCTTGATGTCAGAGATGGCAGTTGGATGAATGATTTGCCAGTTTCTAACCTACAGCTTGTGCTGAGACCTGGCGAAACTCCTGGGTTTGACAGTGTATCCATTGTTGTTTGTTAGCAATTCTCAGACCTTTCACTTTTGAAATTTGTTTGCTTTTAAATATGTGTGTAACAAACCTCACCTTTCTCCAAGTTTTCTCAACAGGAAACTTTTATATCCAAAACATACTCATCAGATTCTATTGGCCCTCTTCATATTTGTCCTGACTATGACCTTTGGCCTGGTGCCAAAGATGTATTCGATGCACAAAAGAAAATTCCGTATGTGGATTTTCAATGGTTCCATTTTCACCTAACTCAGGTCAGTAATTTAAAATGTCACATCATTCAATTTAATATTAGACAACAGTGAGGTATACAAACAGTATGAGCCCTGAGTCATCTTTGGACTGTGAAACAAGCCACTCAAAATTTATTTCATCCTACTAAAAATAATTTTGAATAACTATGGAATTTCAAAAGCTGTTCCATCCCAATATTTCCCCCCAGAATTTCAGAAATGCATGTAGCTCTTGCTAAGGAATAAGGAATTATTTTATGGAATAATAATGAGTACTGTATCATCTTAAGACCATGAGAAGAGAAGTCTACTGTAGGCAAACAGAGCAATCTTAATATTAAAATACTGATATAACAGCTTTATTGAGTTATTATTGGCATACAATAAACTGCACTTATTTAAAGTGTACAAGTTGATAAGTTTTGACGTATGTATATACCTATGAAATCATCACTACAATCCATGCAATGGACAAATTTGTCACTCCCTCTGTCTGTGAAAAAGGAGAGTTTTAATTCTTTTATTAAAATGCTTTATTTATTTATTCTCTTATTACACTGACTACAATATTCAATACAATGTTGAATAGAAGTGGTAAGAGTTGACATCTTTGTCTTTTTTTAAAAACTTCTTACTTTGAAATACTTTCAAACTCACAGGAAAGTTACCAAAATAATGCAAACCCCATTCAGAGAACTCCAGTATACTCCTATCCTGCACTCCAGACACCCAGATCCACCAATTTTAACTTCTTTTAGTAGAGTCATACGTTTTCTGTATCTATCTGCCTGTCAGCCATCTGTCAATTCATTTTCTGAACACTTAAATATAAGATGTATATATCATGCTTCTTGAACACTTAATACTGCCATGTACATTTCCTAAGAACAAGGATATTCACTTTTGTAACCACCTTAAGTGCAGTCATCAAGTTCAAGCAATTGAACATTGATATAAAGCTTATAGTTTATATTCCAGCTTTTTCATATGTCCTAATAATGTCCCTCTGAGCCTTTTATCCTCCTTTGCTAGATCCTATCCAGGATCATGTATTGCATTTAATTGCCATTGTTTCTTTCATTGTTCTTTTTTAAAAAAAAAATTGTGGGAAAATATGTATAATATAAACTTTTCCATCTCAACTGCTCCTTAGCATACCATTCAGTGGGATCAATCACATTCACCATATGGCAGAACCCTCTCCACTTTTCATTACTAAAACTTCCCCATCACCCCAAACAGAAGCCCTACACCCATTATGCATTAACTTCTCATTCCCCCATCCTATCTTCCTGACAAATTGTACCCTAATTTCTAACTCTATGAGTTTGTATATTCCCTTTGTAGTAGATATTTTCTTTGTAGTAATGATGGAGCTTAAATTTAGCAATCTAAATGTATAACTCTCGTTTGCTTTGATACCAAATTCACTTCAATAGCATACACAAACTATGTACTTATACCCCTCCAACTTGCCACCTTTACGTAGGTCTTGTCCCAAATTACATATTTATACATTGTGAGTCCAAAACCAATGATTTATCATTACATTTTCTGCATTTGCCTTTTAGCTTGTAAAGGAAATAAAAAGTGGAGTAACGAACACAAAATACATCATACTGGCATTTATATTTACCCATGTCGTTACCTTCACTGGACATCTTTATTTCTTCACGTGGCTTTGATCTCTTGTTTATTGTCCTTTCCTTTCAACTTGCAGTACTCTCTTTAATATTTCTTGTAGGGCTGGTATAGTAATGACAAACTCCCTTAGCTTTTGTTTTCTGGGAATATCTTAATCTCTCTTTCACTTTTTTTTTTTTTTTAATCTTTTCAGAGATTTTCTTTCTTTTTTATTTTCCTGTATTTTTTATTTTTTTTAATCTTCATTTTATTGAGATGTGTTCATATACCATGCAGTCATACAAAACAAATCGTACATTCGATTGTTCACAGTACCATTACATAGTTGTACATTCATCACCTAAATCAATCCCTGACACCTTCATTAACACACACACACAAATAACAAGAATAATAATTAAAGTGAAAAAGAACAATTAAAGTAAAAAAGAACACTGGGTACCTTTGTCTGTTCGTTTGTTTGTTTCCTTCCTCTATTTTTCTACTCATCCATCCATAAACTAGACAAAGTGGACTGTGGTCCTTATGGCTTTCCCAATCCCATTGTCACCCCTCATAAGCTACATTTTTATACAATTGTCTTTGAGATTCATGGGTTCTGGGTTGTAGTTTGATAGTTTCAGGTATCCACCACCAGCTACCCCAATTCTTTAGAATCTAAAAAGGGTTGTCTAAATTGTGCGTAAGAGTGCCCACCAGAGTGACCTCTCGGCTCCTTTTGGAATCTCTCTGCCATTGAAGCTTATTTCATTTCCTTTCACATCCCCCTTTTGGTCAAGAAGATGTTCTCCGTCCCATGATGCCAGGTCTACATTCCTCCCGGGAGTCATATTCCACGTTGCCAGGGAGATTCACTCCCCTGGGTGTCTGATCCCATAAGGGGGAGGGCAGTGATTTCAACTCTCAAGTTGGCTTAGGTAGAGAGAGAGGGCCACATCTGAGCAACAAAGAGGCATTCGGGAGGAGGCTCTTAGGCACAATTATAGGGAGGCCTAGCCTCTCGTTTACAGCAACCGTCTTCCCAAGGGTAAAACCTATGGTAGAGGGCTCAGCCCATCAAACCACCAGTTCCCTATGTCTGTGGTCATGTTAGGAACCATCGACGTGGGGTAAGCCAATACCCCTGCATTCTCCACAGCCTCCTCAAGGGGGCACTATATATTTTTTCCTTGTTTTTTTTTTTTTTTTTAACTTTTTTTTTCTTTTTTAAATCAAGTGTATGAAAAAAAAAATAAAAAAACAAAAACAAAAACAAAACATACAATAAAAGAACATTTCAAAGAGACCATAACAAGGGAGTAAGAAAAAGACAACTAACCTAAGATAACTGCTTTACTCCTAACCTGTTCTTACTTTACCCCAAGAAAGTTACCTAATATAGCAACATTTCTGTGCACTTGTTCCTACTATATCCATCAGAAATTAACAGACCATAGTCATTCCTGGGCATCCCCAGAACATTAAATAGCTTATCTGTTCTTCTTAGATTGTTGTTCCCCTTTCCTTAATTGCTCTCTATTGCTAGTTCCCCTACATTCTACATTATAAACCATTCGTTTTACATTTTTCAAAGTTCACATTAGTGGTAGCATATAACATTTCTCTTTTTGTGCCTGGCTTATTTCGCTCAGCATTATGTCTTCGAGGTTCATCCATGTTGTCATATGTTTCATGAGATCGTTCCTTCTTACTGCCGCGTAGTATTCCATCGTGTGTATATACCACATTTTATTTATCCACTCATCTGTTGAAGGACATTTGGGTTGTTTCCATCTCTTGGCAATTGTGAATGCTGCTGCTATGAACATTGGCTTGCAGATATCTGTTCGTGTCACTGCTCTCCGATCTTCCGGGTATATACCGAGAAGTGCAATCGCTGGATCGAATGGTAACTCTATATCTAGTTTTCTAAGGAACTGCCAGACTGACTTCCAGAGTGGCTGAACCATTATACAGTCCCACCAACAATGAATAAGAGTTCCAATTTCTCCACATCCCCTCTAGCATTTGTAGTTTCCTGTTTGTTTAATGGCAGCCATTCTAATCGGTGTTAGATGGAATCTCATTGTGGTCTTAATTTGCATCTCTCTAATAGCTAGTGAAGCTGAACATTTTTTCGTGTGTTTCTTGGCCATTTGTATTTCCTCTTCAGAGAACTGTCTTTTCATATCTTTTGCCCATTTTATAATTGGGCTGTCTGTACTATTGTCATTGAGTTGTAGGATTTCCTTACATATGCAAGATATCAGTCTTTTGTCAGATACATGGTTTCCAAAAATTTTTTCCCATTGAGTTGGCTGCCTCTTTACCTTTTTGAGAAATTCCTTTGAGGTGCAGAAACTTCTAAGCTTGAGGAGTTCCCATTTATCTATTTTTTCTTTTGTTGCTTGCGCTTTGGGTGTAAAGTCTAGGAAGTGGCCACCTAATACAAGGTCTTGAAGATGTTTTCCTACATTATCTTCTAAGAGTTTTATGGTACTTTCTTTTATATTGAGATCTTTCATCCATTTTGAGTTAATTTTTGTGTAGGGTGTGAGGCAGGGGTCCTCTTTCATTCTTTTGGATATGGATATCCAACTCTCCCAGCCCCATTTGTTGAAAAGACCATTATGACTCAGTTCAGTGACTTTGAGGGCCTTATCAAAGATCAGTCAGCCATAGACCTGAGGGTCTATCTCTGAATTCTCAATTCGATTCCATTGATCTATATGTCTATCTTTGTGCCAGTACCATGCTGTTTTGGCAACTGTGGCTTTATAATAAGCTTCAAAGTCAGGGAGTGTAAGTCCTCCCACTTCGTTTTTCTTTTTTTAGAGTGTCTTTAGCAATTTGAGGCATCTTCCCTTTCCAAATAAATTTGATAACTGGCTTTTCCAAGTCTGCAAATTAGGTTGTTGGAATTTTGATTGGGATTGCATTGAATCTGTAGATGAGTTTGGGTTGAATTGACATCTTAATGACATTTAGCCTTCCTATCCATGAACATGGAATATTTTTCCATCTTTTAAGGTCCCCTTCTATTCCTTTTAGTAGAGTTATGTAGTTTTCTTTGTATAGGTCTTTTACATCTTTGGTTAAGTTTATTCCTAGGTACTTGATTTTGTTAGTTGCTATTGAAAATGGTATCTTTTTCTTGAGTGTCTCTTCAGTTTGTTCATTTCTACCATATAGAAACATTACTGACTTATGTACATTAATCTTGTATCCTGCTACTTTGCTAAATTTGTTTATTAGCTCTAGTAGCTGTATCGTCGATTTCTCAGGGTTTTCCAGATATAAGATCATATCATCTGCAAACAATGGCAGTTTTACTTCTTCATTTCCAGTTTGGATGCCTTTTATTTCCTTGTCATGCTGGGTTGCCCTGGCTAGCATTTCCAGCACAATGTTGAATAACAGTGGTGACAGCGGGCATCCTTGTCTTGTTCCTGATCTTAGAGGGAAGGCTTTCAGTCTCTCACCATTGAGTACTATGCTGGCTGTGGGTTTTTCATAATGCTCTTTATCATATTGAGGAAGTTTCCTTCAATTCCTACCTTTTGAAGTGTTTTTATCAAAAAGGGATGTTGGATTTTGTCAAATGCTTTTTCAGCATCTATTGAGATGATCATTTGATTTTCCCTTTTGAATTGTTGATGTGTTGTAATACATTGATTGATTTTCTTATGTTGAATCATCCTTGCATGACTGGAATGAACCCCACTTGGTCATGGTGTATGATTTTTTTAATGTGTCTTTGGATTCGATTTGCAAGTATTTTGTTGAGGATTTTTGCATCTATATTCATTAGGGAGATTGGCCGGTAGTTTTCCTTTTTTGTAGCATCTTTGCCTGGTTTTGGTATTAGATTGATGTTAGCTTCGTAAAATGAGTTAGGTAGTGTTCCATTTTCTTCAATGTTTAGAAAGAGTTTGAGTAAGATTGGTGTCAGTTCTTTCTGGAAAGTTTGGTAGAATTCCCCTGTGAAGCCATCTGGCCCTGGGCATTTATTTGTGGGAAGCTTTTTGATGACTGATTGGATCTCTTTGCTTGTGATGGGTTGATTGAGGTCCTCTATTTCTTCTCTGGTCAGTCTAGGTTGTTCATATGTTTCCAGGAAATCGTCCATTTCCTCTACATTATCCAGTTTGTTGCCATACAGTTGTTCATAGTATCCTCTTATAACTTTTTTAATTTCTTCAGGATCTGCAGTTGTGTCACCTTTTTCTTTCATTATTTTGTTTATATGGGTCTTCTCTCTTTTTGATTTTGTCAGTCTAGCTAGGGGCTTGTCAATCTTGTTGATCTTCTCAAAGAACCAACTTTTGGTGATATTTATCCTCTCTATTGTTTTTTTGTTCTCTATGTCATTTATTTCTGCTTTAATCCTTGTTATTTCTTTTCTTGTACTTGGTTTAGGATTGGTTTGCTGTTCATTTTCTAGCTTCTTCAGTTGATCCATTAGTTCTTTGATTTTGGCTCTTTCTTCCTTTTTAATATATGCGTTTAGTGCTATAAATTTCCCCCTTAGCACTGCTTTTGCTGCATCCCATAGGTTTTGGTATGTTGTGTTCTCATTTTCATTCGTCTCTCTATATTTAGCAATTTCTCTTGCTATTTCTTCTTTAACTCACTGATTGTTTAGGAGTGTGTTGTTTAACCTCCAGGTATTTGTGAATTTTCTAAGTCTCTGATGGTTATTGACTTCTAATTGTATTCCATTGTGGTCAGAGAATGTGCTTTGAATAATTTCAATCTTTTTAAATTTATTGAGGCTTGTTTTATGTCCCAGCATATGATCTATTCTGGAGAAAGTTCTGTGAGCACTAGAAAAGTATGTGTATCCTGGTGATTTGGGATGTAATGTTCTGTATATGTCTGTTAAATCTAATTCATTTATCAGATTGTTTAGGTTTTCAATTTCCTTATTGGTCTTCTGTCTGGTTGACCTATCTATAGGAGAGAGTGATGTGTTGAAGTCTCCCACAATTATTGTGGAAACATCAATTGCTTCCTTTAGTTTTGCCAGTGTTTCTCTCATGTATTTTGTGGCACCTTGATTGGGTGCATAGACATTTATGATTGTTATTTCTTCTTGTTGAATTGCCCCTTTTATTAGTATGTGGTGGCCTTCTTTGTCTCTCAAAACATCCCTGCGTTTAAAGTCTATTTAATCTGAGATGAGTATTGCTACACCTGCTTTCTTTTGGCTGTAGCTTGCATGAAATATTTTTTTCCATCCTTTCACTTTCAATTTCTTTGTGTTCCTGTGTCTAAGATGAGTCTCTTCTATGCAACATATTGATGGTTCATTTTTTTGATCCATTCTGCGAATCTGTATCTTTTAATTGGGGAGTTTAATCCATTTACATTCAACGTTATAACTGTGAAGGCTTTTCTTGAATCAGCCATCTTATCCTTTGGTTTATGTTTGTCATATATATTTTTCCCCTCTCTGTATTAATATCCTTTATTGTACCCATACCAAATCTCTTTAGTACTAAACCATTCTCCAAGTCTCTCTGTCCTTTCTTTGTTTCTCTGTCTGTAGGGCTCTCTTTAGTATTTCCAGTAGGGCAGGTCTCTTTTTAGCAAATTCTCTCAGCATTTGTTTGTCTGTGAAAAATTTAAGCTCTCCCTCAAATTTGAAGGAGAGCTTTGCTGGATAAAGTATTCTTGGTTGGAAATTTTTCTCGCTCAGAAATTTAAGTATATCATGCCACTGCCTTCTCGCCTCCATGGTGGCTGCTGAGTAGTCACTACTTAGTCTTATACTGTTTCCTTTGCATGTGTTGAATTGCTTTTCTCTTGGTGCCTTCAGAACTTGCTCCTTCTCTTCCGTGTTTGACAGTGTGATCAGAATATGTCTTGGAGTGGGTCTATTTGGATTTATTCTATTTGGAGTTCGCTGAGCATTTATGATTTGTGTATTTATGTTGTTTAGAAGATTTGAGAAGTTTTCCCCAACAATTTCTTTGAATACTCTTCCTAGACCTTTACCGTTTTCTTCCCCTTTTGGAACACCAACGAGTCTTATATTCGGACGTTTTATATTATCTATCATATCCCTGAGGTCCGTTTTTATGTTTTCAATTTTTTTCCCCATTCTTTCTTTTATGCTTTCATTTTCCATTCTGTCATCTTCCAGGTCACTGATTCGTTGTTCATCTTCCTCTAGTCTTGTACTATGAGTGTCCAGAATCTTTTTAATTTGGTCGTTTCTTTAATTTCCATAAGGTCATCTATTTTTTTTTTATTTAGTCTTGCAATGTCTTCTTTATGCTCTTCTAAGGTCTTCTTGATATCCTTTGTATCCCGTACTATGGTCTCATTGTTCATCTTTAGTTCTTTGAGTAGCTGCTCTAGGTGCTGTGTTTCTTCTGATCTTTTGATTTGGGTGCTTGGGCTTGGGTTATCCCTATCGTCTGGTTTTTTCATATGCTTTATAATTTTCTGTTGTTTTTGGCCTCTTGGCATTTGCTGAACTTAATAGGATTCCTTTAAGATTTGTAGACTAATTGAAGTCCTTATCTCTAATTTATCAGATCTACAGCTTCGTGGAGTACACTTTCTCTAACTAACCAGCGGGTGGCGTCCACGAGCCACCTGTTCTCCACAAGCCAGTTCTCCCCTGCTTTGCCTTTGTGGTGAGTGGGGGAGTGAGTCTTGTGAGGTCCAATTGGTGTACCAAGCTTGCGTGTGTAGTTGGTGTTGCCCGCCCTGTATATGGGGCGTGTTTCTGGGCAGTCAGGGAGTAGGGGTGGCTCTAACAATCAAATCTCCCTGGTGATCCTGGAGTTTTAAAGCTGCTGCAATAGTCTAATCCTTCAGTTCAGTCCTGCCACAGTTTGTCTCTGCCACTGACCCACAAGTCCTTGGTATTCGCTTATGGCTCCTGAAACTTGCAAGTGGGTCCCTCTTCCAGACCGTGCATCCCCTGGTCCTCTGTTGAGGGATGACTGTGCTATGTCACAGGTGAGTGCTGTCCCCCCAGGGCAGTTCTGGGCTGCTGGGCTGTGTAGGGAGGCTCCCAGTCTGCTGAAATAATGGTTGAATGGGGCTTTTTTAATTCACACTGTTCCACCTTCCCAACTCTGGGATAATCAGCTGAGGTTGCAGGGAAGGCTAATGTCCATGCCCAGTTTTGTGGTGTGTGCTTTTTAGTTGAAGTACTTCTGTCACAGTGGGTTGTCTGGGGCAGCTCTGGGCTATGGGGCTGGCGATGGGCAGGAGTGTTTCCTGTCCACCAGGATGATGGCTGTGAGCGGGCACCTCCCTTTTCTTGGGAAGTTGTGGTGTTTAGTGAATTTTCTCAGCCACTGGATTATTGCCTTTTGTCTCAGAGCTCTCTTAGTTCTGCTCTTGTCTTGACCTGCCCAAATTGCAAGTCTTTGAAGCTTTCTATATTGGGCTTGTTAGAGTAATTGTTTTAGAAAAAGAAAAAAGGATTAAAAAAAAAAGGGGGGCCCTCCTCACAGATCTAATGGGTTATTGAAATGCTAAGAGACAAAGCAATTAGGGCCATTAAGGAAAGGTCCACAGGTCAGAGAGATCAGCTTTTCTTCGGGATTTGCATATGAGCCTCAGGGCCTGAGCTCTGCCCTTCCCCTTTCTATGTTCACCAGAACTCCAAAAATCCTCTGCTTTTGTTTTGGAGTTTTTCATGCTGTTTTTTTCTATGCCTGTCTCCTCTCCGCTGGGCTGGCTGCTCTCCGATTCTCTGGTGTCTGGTCTCAGTCTGTCTATGGTTGGAGTTTGGATCAGTAGAATGAGTTTCTGATAAGGGCTGCCACTGCAGTTCTCCCTTCTCCTTCCCGGAGCTGACAGCCCCTCCTCCCACAGGACTGAGCCTGGCGGGGGGCGGGGGTTGCGGGTCCCCTGGCCACAAAAACTTACAGATTTCGCTGATCTCAACAGTTCCATGTTTTCATGAATGTTGTATGAAGTATGCCCAAAGTCAGATTGCTCTGTGGTGTCCAGTCCATGCAGTTCCTGGCTTTCTACCTACTTTCCTGGAGGAGTAACTAAAACATACAGCTCACCAGTCCGCCATCTTGCCCTGCCCAACCTCTCCTTCACTTTTGAAAGACAGTTTTGGCAATTTTTTGCTTTCAGCACTTTAAATATATCTTCTCACTGCCTTCTTACCTCTATGATTTCTGATGAGAAGTTGGCATTTAATCTTATTGAGGCTCCCTTGTATGTGACAGGCCTTTAGAGAATTCCCTGTTTATCTTTGGCTTTTGACAGTCTGATTACAATATGTCGTGGCATGGGTCTATTTCAGTTTAATCCTATTTGGTGTTCGTTGAGCATCTTGGATGTGCATATTCATGTCTTTTGTTGAATTTGGGAACTTTTCAGCCATCATGTCCTTGGATATTCTCTCTGCACCTTTCTCTCCTTCTTTTCTTTATGGTACTCCCACAATGTAAAGACTGATATGGTTGATGGTGTCCCCAGGTTCCTCAGGTTCTGTCCAGTTTTCTTCATTCTTTCTTCATTCTTAGAATGGATTATTTCAATTGTCTTATCTTCAAGCACAGATTCTTCTTCAAGCTCCAATCTGCTGTTGAAACCCTACAGGGAATTTTTAATATCTGTTATTGTGATCTTCAGCTCTGTCTATTGAAATTCTGTTTGTGTTTGCTTTACATTTTTCTGGTTTCCTTTAGTTCTTTGTCTATGCTTTCCTTGAGCTCTTTGACCACATTTCGGACCATTAAAAAAAAAAATGTTGTCTCGGATGCCCCAGGTCTGGTCTTCATTGATTTAACCTTCTCCTTTGCCTGGGCCATTGTATCCTGTTTCTTTGTACTTTTTTTAACCTTTTGTCAAAAACTGGACATTTTGATATTTTAATGTGTTATCACTGATATTTAGACTCTTTGGCATCAGTCTGTTAAGTTTGTATCCAGCTAGTGTTATGACTGAGTTTTCCTTGAATACCAGGAGCTAAAAAAAAGAACAAAAGAAGTAAAACAACTTTCCCAGTCTTTGCACATTGACCTGTACAAGTGTTCTCCTTCAGGGATTATCTATTCAATGCATTGTATGAGAAAAGCTCCAGGCCAGAGCGAAGGGGCTGCCCTGACCCTTTCCATACATGCCTCTTTTTGGGGGCATGTGCATGTGGTCTTAGGAATTCCCTTGTTTGCATGGTTCCAAATGTCTCCTCTTCCTTAGGAAAGTTTCCTCATGCTTCCAGGCACTGGACTGTGTGTCCTACAGCCAGCAATCCCTTGTCCCAAGGAGGCGACTTGACTGCTCTCCCATAGTATTCTGTAGGAGAGCTCTCTGAGCTGCCTGCTACTTGCAGGTTAAGGTCTGGGACTGTGAGTCCCTCAGGCCCAGACAGATTGGGTCAGATGTAGATGCTCCCAACATGTGTGTGAGGGTCACTCTGCTCCCTCTGGAACTGGGACCAGGGACCCATACCGAGAGCATAAGCTGGCTCCATACCAAGCCAGTCAGGGGTGGGGAAGGGGCCAGCCAGGGTGCCATGAGAGCCTACTGTTTTTAATTCTTTCTTGATTCAGCACTTACCCAGTTAATACAGTCTTTTAATTGTTTTCTGGAGTCCTGAGAAATATTTCTGCCAGTTCTTGATGGGTGTTCAAAGTTTCTGTGAGTAAATGGAACCCTGAAGCATCTCACTCTACCATCTTAATCCCTTTGTCTTTTCTTCAATCTTGCATTCAGTCTTTCTCCATTAAGTATGATGCAAGCTGTAGGCTTTATTGTAGACACTTTTACCTGTTTGAGGAAGCTCTCTTGTATTCCTAGTTTGCTGAGAGCTTTTATCAGCAACTGATGTGGGATTTCGTCAAATATTTTTCCACATCTATTGAAATATCATACAGTTTCCCATTTTTAACCTGTTAATAAGATATATTACATGGATTGAGTTTTGAATGCTAAACAAATCTTGCACTCCTGGAGTAAAACTAAGTTGATCATGATTTTTTCTTTTTATATAATGATGGATTCTGTTTACTAAAATTTTGTTAAGGAATTTCCAACTATGTTCATGAGGAATATTCATCTGAAGACTTCTCTTTGTCTGGTTTTGGTATCAGTCAGGCTGGCATTATAGACTGAGTTGGTAAGTATTCTGTCCTTTTCAGTCTTCTGGAAGAAAATGGTCTTCATTGTTTTTCTGTTTTACATTTCATTGATTTCTGCAATGTTCTTTATTCTTTCCTTTCTTCTGCTTGCTTTGGTTTTTGTGTTCTTCTTCTGGTTTCTTATGATGAAAGCTGCAGTCCTTGATTTGAGACCTTTCTTCTTTTCTAATATATGCATGCTTGTGCTATGTATTTCTCTCTCAGTACTGCTTTAGCTGCATCCCATGAATTTTGATATGCTGTGTTTTAACTTTCATTCAGTTCCAGATACTTTCTCCATGCACATTTGGAAATTTGAAATGTGCAATTTTCTTTCAAATATTTGGGGATTTTCCAGATATGTTTCTGTTACTAATTTAAAATTGAATTCTGCTGTGGTGAAAAGACATACTTTGTTTTATTCTTTTTATGCTTATTTAACATGCTTTGTGTCACAGAATATGGTACCTCTGGATAAACGTTCTATCTGCATTTGAAAGAAATATGTATTCTTTTGCTGGGTGGAGGGCCTTACAAATGTAATGAGGTCAAGTTGGTTAATAGTGTTGGCCAAGTTTTCTTTTATCTCATTCATATTTTATGCCTACTTTCTCTATCAATTATGGGGAGAGGAGTATTGAAATATCAGACTATAATTGTGCATTTGTCTAGTTCTCCTTGGATTTCTATCATGTATTTGAAGTCCTGTTACTAGGTACATAGATGTCTAGATTAATTGATATATTTAATATTATAAAGTGATCCTTCTATCCTTGATAATATTCTTTGCTCTGAACTCTACTTTTTAGTATTAATATAGTCATATAAATACATTAATATTGATAGAATATAATAATATATTAGGGTATTAGTTAACATAACTTGGACATTATATACTTATATATATTATGTTATTAATATAGCTACTCCACCTTTTATTTTGATTGTGCAAGTATGGCTTACTTTAAACCGATTTGAGTCTTTATATTTAAAATTGGTTTATTTTAGGCAGCATATAGTTGGATCTTGCTTTTGTAATCAATCTGATAATCTTGGCCTTTTAACTAGGGTGTTTAGAAGATCATATATATTTAATGTGATTATTAATACTGTTGGGTTTAAATTTGTCTTGTTATTTGTTTTCTATTTGTTCCAATTGTTCTTTGTTCCATTTTTATCTTTTTCTTCTTTATTTTGGATTAATTGAACATTTCCTATGATTCTATTTTATCTTCGTTATCACATTAGCAATAACTCTTTTTTCAAAAGTTGGTTTTATTCTTTTAATTAATGTTTTAGTGTTTATAGTATAGAGTTTATTAGGAGTCTACCTGGAAGTGATATTATAAAACATCACATTTAGTATAAGAACCTTGTAAGAATGTACTTCCATTTCTCCTCTCCCAGCTTTTATGGTATTTTTGCCATACAATTTTAAAACTATATATGTTGCTATTATTTTGCTGTAAAGCAATATTATCTTTTAAAAATACGTGAAATTAAAAAGTTTTTTTTATATTTACCCATATAGTTACCTATTCCAGCATCCTTATTTTTTAAATAGATTCAATTTTCCTTTGGGTACAATTGTTCCTTCTGTTTGAACAACTGCTTTTAACAATTCTTGTAGTGCAGGTCTGCCAGGGAGGAATTTTTTCACTTTTTATATATTTAACAAAGATTTTATTTTACAGTTGTTATTCAAAGACATTTTCATTGAGTATAGAATTTAAGGTTGAAGTTCTTGTTTCTTTCAGAGCTTTAAAGTTATTTAGTTTTTATTTTTATTTTCAGCTAGTAACAATCTTTACATGGTGACTTGCGGGAATGAATGCAACTTCTGAAAACTGTTTATCTGGCAGGCAAATCTGAATAAATAACTTTCTTACATATCTCTCACTCATAATTGAAGAGTAAGAGCACATCCCAGTTTATTAGTGAAAATTATCATGTTTAAAAATATCTGGAGATTTTCTTTGTTTAAAGAACACAAAGAGGAAGAGGAGGAAGACTTTTATAACTGATTCTTCATAAATAAACATTAGTTAAACATGAGGTTATTTAGCAAATGCAGCCAGGCTTGTGAAATCATGACTCATGGGTCCATCTGCTCGCAGGCATGTTTCCCCTCAGGTTCCTTTGACTTCTGGCTTCTTACCTCTCCCGTGGCTTCTCCTTCTGTGCCCAATTTGCTTTGCTTATAAGGACTTCAGTCATATTGGATTAAGGCTCACCCTCATTCAGACTGGGCACACTTCAACTAACAACATCTTCAAAGGTCGTGTCTACAAATGGGTTCACACCACAGGGCAAGGGGTTGAGACCTGAAATGGGCCATGGGAACATGCGTTTTGTGGGGGACATGTTTCAATCCCCAACGCCCGTGAATATGTTACCTTACCTGGCAAAGGGGACTACTAAATTAAAGACATTGGGGTGGGGATATTGCACTGGATTATTTAGGTAGGTTCAATGTAATCACAAGCATTCTTAAAAGAGTCAGCGAAGGAGATACGATGATGGAAGCAGAGTCAGAGAGAGATTAGAAAATGATGCATTCTTTGGAAAGGATGGCTTAGAAAATGCTGGCTTTGTAGATGGAGGAAGGGGCCATGAGCCAAGAAATGCAAGTGGCCTCTAGAAGAGGAAAAGACAAGAAAACAGATGCCCCTTAGGGCCTCCAGAAGGAACTCAGTTTTTCCAACACCTTGATTATAGCTCTATAAGACCCATTTCAGACTCCTGATCTCCAGGATGGAGAGAGAAATATTTATTGCTTTAAGCCAATAAGTTTGTGATATTGCATACAGTTAGCGTGGGTTGTTTTCTGGGACAGTAGTCCCTCAGAGAGGACCTGGTTGTTACTTGGCATTGGGAGATGTCAGTGGAGGTGGTTGGAAGAGCCAGGGAAAGATAACATGTGGCTTTTACAACTGTGTTTGATTTCCAGACTATCGGGAAGTAACTTGTGATACAGTCACTACACAAGAAAATCAGATTTGAGTTTCAGTTCTGACTTTTAAGGAAGAAAAAGTATTTGGGACAAAGAGAAAGGGTATACACCTCCAATGATTTTTAGAAGCTTAGAATTTTATAGACGTTAAGGTATATGATATTAAGATAGAATTTGAAGATACATTTTATAGAATTCTTTGTTTTAATGACCTTTCAAAATATACCATTGAAAGTAATGAATATTGAGACAAGTTAAATTTGGAAGTAATCCTACAAATTCTTTTTTAAAAAACATTTTATGTCATAGAATAATATAAATTTTTAAAACCATAGAGCAAATTTGTGTTTGATTGATGTTAAAAGTTTGCAATTACTTGAAAAAATAGTTCTGTGACATGATGTACTTTATGAATGTTAGTTGAGTAAACTACATATTTCTTGTAATCTTGAATATAGTTAATTGCATTATTTACATGGTCATTATATTTTCTGATTTCTATTATGCTTGCAATAAAGAAAACTATAATATGAAAAGTTTTATTCATGTATTATATATGTAAAGAGTTTAATAAAGACTTTTTAGAACTTACTAAGTTTTTGGCCAAAGATGAGATAAAAATTTCTAGTCCTGGAAGAGTAGATTCCACATATTTTCAAGATATCTATGTATCTTACTAATATCTATCTATCTTACAAGTATCTATCTTGAAAAGAAGGAGCATAATTTGTTCTTTTTCCTGATAGAATTTTTAAAACACATAAAAATGGGAGGGGAGGGCTTAATTATAAACATGCCATAGTCAGAAGCTATTAATAGAAGAAAAACATATGGACATGAATTTTATACACTTGCACATGCACAAAGACAGACATACACACATATCAGATGTAGAATATATATGGCCTACTTGTAATTGTTACAATCTGGACTCTAAGTTATCTGTGTATTTTTGTGAGAAATCAATCATCTGGATCTTGTATTTACTACTGTTTGGATTGTTGTCCCTGGGACCTATAAACTTATGGCATCATTTTTTTTTCATTCTCTGACCCTTAGAAGATAAATTATTTATAATCCACACCAAACTTTAAAAAGCAATATGATGTCAACTTTAAAGCATCTTTGAGTTTCCAAAATTAAAAGGTAGATCTGAGGACTGGACAAGCAAAAATATTAAAGCTTTATGAGGGAAAGGTGTCTACTCTTTAGTGGGAATTCATCGAGTTTGATAGACGGAAAGTTACTGAGAGCTCATTCGGCCCAACCTTCTTGTATCTGTCTGATTTGGAGCAAAATATTTAACTGTGAGTCTAAAATGTATAAGATAGGAGCCTCAGTGGGACTTCATGGGATAGACTGTACTCAGTGCATTGGTAGATTTTTGTTTCTAATATTCCCCAGAACAGTTTATTAACCACTTGAAAGTCACTCTATTTCCTTAGAGATTGCAACGGAATTTTGGATGAAAGAGACAAACCACTGCCCTAGAGAAATGAGAACACTCTACCCTTATAAGACAAGTTTGGACTACCCAATGGTCGGCTGCTAAAGAAAACCCTGAGCCACACTGCTAAATGGCATCAGTTTTTAACAAACATGATTTTTAATTATGTCTCTATCCTACTTGAGTAATGGTGCAGTCTGTTTTCTGCAACTCCCCACTCATGATAAGTCCCTGTTCTGCTATGACATGTCATCAAT
This sequence comes from Choloepus didactylus, assembly GCF_015220235.1. Lineage (NCBI taxonomy): Eukaryota > Metazoa > Chordata > Mammalia > Pilosa > Megalonychidae > Choloepus > Choloepus didactylus. The sequence continues at coordinate 35,370,720 of NC_051320.1, read as the reverse complement.
TCTTATCATTCAGTCTCAACACCAGCTTACCTTATAAATCTAGATCTCAGCCCCACTTAAAAAATCCAGCTTCCACCCTGGGCTGTTCTCCTGCTCAATTCTTGTTTCTTTCATCAGTGGTCCTCCTAGGGAGCTCACTCTACATGACATTCCTTTCTCCTACTTCTGCCTCTCAAAAGCTTACCCATCTATGAATGCACAAAACAAATGCTAGCTTCTTCAAAAAGTCTTTTCTGGTCCCTCAAAGCAATTGTAAGATTGCTTCTACTTTCAGACTCTTAAGAAATGGCCCACATGCCATCTTTTACTACAGGATTTATTTATCTTATCTTTTCCTTGCTAGATTTTAAGTCGACTGAAGGCAAAGATTACATCTTGCTCATATTTGTATCCCCTGAGGGGTGTCTCACAATGAAGTAGGTGCTCAATAAATGTTTTATTAGTTGTTGAGTTGAAAAAAGCTGGATTTTAAGTTCTTACAGGATTAAATCCAGTTTCATTATTTTTAATCACACAGCAATTTGTGTAGACTCTGAACCCAGTGATCTCCCCGATCTGACGTTTCAGTCCTCTTGGGTGTACTCCTATTCTAAAGTGAGACAAATGCAAATGAACAAATCATTCAATGAGTTAGATCACATTTGAGTTTTAGGGAAAACTCAGGGCAGTTCACGTTGGGTTATCTAAGTTACATAAAATTTTTGACTAAACATAAAAATTAGTTTGATTGAATAATATTTTTAAAAGTTAAACTCATTAACCATAAATTTGGTGTTTATTGCATTAAATGTTGAGGTTAGCACTTTTATTAATTAGGCTCTATTCAGCATGAAAGAGGATACCACATGCTTCAGATGATAGTAAGACAGTGAGCTAAAAAAATGGAAGCCTTCAGAAAGAAAAAAAATGCATAGAAACTTCTTAACAGTGGGACTAAATTTTTACAATAATATAAATAATTAAGCCATAATCCATTTTCAAAAAACTGATCAGATTTCAAACTCCAAAGACCCACAAAATGAAAAGAGTTATTGAAATGAAGCTTTCATTCAAAATACTTCAAGCAGTGAAGCAGGAAGCTTATATTACATTAAGAAAAACATTACAAATAAATTAAATTATAAGTCACCAAAAGCATTCAGAAACGGATTTTATTTTATTTCAGTGTAAATTAAATTATTAAGCAAGGGTCTTATTCAGCCATAGAATGTGGACAGGCTGTTTAATGTGCATGTAGAAGGGTTACTACCTCATAATACAATCTATTGGATAGCATTGGTGTCATTCATTTTTAAAATGCCCATTCTAAGACCAAAAAATTATTAGTCATTTCATGTTGAATGAACCAAAGAAAGCAAAGCTGGGAGAACTTAAGTTGTCATCTTGTTTATTTACTGCCTTCCAGTAGGATTATAATGAAAAAAAAAAAAAAAAATCACTGAATGAAATGGTATAATATTGAAATAGTAAGTGGTTTTTTTTTTTTTTCTGTAATTCCATTATACCCTTCAATTCATCTGCTGAAATTAGGTTTCAAGTCTGAGGCTTATTACTACCTAAATAAAGGCTAAAACAAGAAAAAAAATTCAAAGTCTTGGTTTTTGACTTCCATCCAGAGCAGTGGTTCTCAGCTGGGGGTGATTTTGCCCATTCCAGGGAACTTTTGGCAACATCTAGAGACACTTTGCTTGTCGCAACTGGGGTGTGTGGGTGGGGGGATGTTATCACATCTATTAGGTAGAGACCAGGGATGCTATTAAACACACTATAATATACAGACAGCCCCCACCCCCAACAAATAATTATTTGATCCCAAAAGGCAACAGTTCTGAGGTTGATAGACTCTGATCTAGAGACTTTGAAAAACCCACAGTTGACACAAAACTCTTAAAAAAACACTTAGATTTATTGAGTACTTATTATGTGCCAGGTGCTGATTTGAGACTTAAATATACTGTTAGACTTAATCTTTAGAAAAATCCAGTGAATGTAGGTAACTGCAGTTTGCATTTTACAAGGGGAAGGTAAGGCAACTGGCTCCAGCGCACACTGATAGTAAGTAGTGGAGACAGTAAGTAGTGAGTACAGGTTCAATGGCTACAGCTCTGTACCATCTTTCTTGAATAAATCAACCCCATACATCATTAGCTGATATCCAGTTTTGACTCTTTGAACATTGAACACAATCAGTCTCAGAGCAGGATCCTTCTATATTCCCCCCTAATTTTTCTATTCCTATTTCATGTGTTTATGAAATAATTCCTTGAATAATGAGGTCATAGTAAAAATACAACAGAAAAAAATGTATTTGGGGTCAGATATAGTTAGTAAGTATACAATCCAGCCACAAGAGGAAGTGTTCAGGAACAAAAGAGAGGGATTTAGGATTTGAGAATGTTGATTATGCTGTGGGCATCTGTACTTAAGTATTACATTGGAAAGGGAAAGTTTTGGTTAATAAGACAAATTAATTAAATGGCAGTTGATAAAAAGAGCTTTTGCAGTAATGGATGAAGAAGATAAGGTTTGGAGGTCTATACCCATACCTTGATACAGTTCATAAACTTTAAACAGCATACAGTATTTTAAATTACAATACCTGATCTTTAATTGCTTTTTTAACCTTTAATTTCTTGTCTATTTTTCTTTGTTTCATTTAAAATATGCCGAGTACTAGAAAGTTATTATCATGACAAAGACTTACTAGTATAAATGAAAGAATAGGAATTTTTTTTGCATTATTAACAATTCAATCTCTGACTCAAGATAGTGAAAAGTTATGAAAATAATTTGCATTTGCATATGACAAAAAAAGACTAAAAATTCTCAAGCATGGCTGAATAAAGTGAAAAATTAAGCCAATTAACATATCTTTCTAAAAAGCAGTTAGAGGGGAGTGGCTTGATTTCCCCAAGTAATTACTTCAGTTTCTCACTCTACCCTCTCTGGGTAGCTACAGCAGTAGCAGTGTTTCAAGGGTAGTTGGTTTACAGACTCATTCCTGACGGTTTACTGATGCAGCCCTATTATTTTATAAATGAGGAATTCAAATTCCTAAGAGTTTTTCCGACTTGCCCGTGTACAAACAACAAGTGGAAAAGGCACATTTTAGATCCAAGGTCTCCTGCCTCTTGGTCCAGTTTCCTTTTACTATGCTTTTTTGTCAGTTCTCATCTAGGAAATTGTTGCATGACTAATCTCTAGTGTTCTTTCACCACTAAATCTATTTGCTCCTTGTTTTATCACCTGAACTGGCAGATGGTGATTTTCTTTTGCAACTTTCCAATAACTTGTTCTCAGGCTTGTCAGAAATCTGCTTTTTTTCTCTTAATAATATTTTTTGGCTGTCTTGCTTTGTCAAGAAATACAGAGCTAAATTGAAATTTTTAATCACTATATAGTAATCTGATATGTGAGTGTGTATGTGTGTTCTCTAGAATATTTAAATACTTATCCAGGTTCCTCTCACTGCCTGCCTGGCTGTGCTTTGCCCTCTGACCCTTGGCTTTAGCTGATTGATCTAGTGGTAGAAACAGTGAAATTCTGAAATTTCACAATATATATCTAAGAGAGTAATTGTTTTCATTTATCCTGCTCCGCACTCAGTGGGCTCTTGCAATTTAGCTACTGTTTCTCTTGAGCACTGGGGAATTCTCTCATATTATTGTTCTGTAAAAATAATTTCAGTTTCTTGTTTCCTCTCCTCTCTCTTTATGGGATTCTTACTAATAGGACATTGGATACCCTTCTCTTTTTGTTACCATGGCCGTGTAACATATTACCCTCAAAATGAGTGCCTTAAATCAACTTTTACTTTTACACATGATTTTGTAGGTCAAGAATTTTGGAAGCACTTGTTTAGGCAGTTCTCACTTGGGAATTCTAGTGCAGTTGCAGTCAGATTTCAGCCAGGACTGTCGTCATCTGAAGACTCAGCCAGGCTGGATGTTCAAAATAGCTCATCCACAAGGTGGCAACTGATGCTGGCTGTCAGCAGGAGGACCTGGAACGTGTGGCTTCTTCATGTGACCTGGACTTCACCCATTTCTTTCATTCAGAACTTTTGTCAAGTTCTCTAAGCTTCTGATGGTCCACACTGGATTATGCGGTGGTTTTATATTATGCCTTTTAAACATTCCTGTACTATCATGTTCTTTACACAAACATCTTAGGCAAGCCTAACACAGTTATTGGAATGTGCACAGATCTTTCAACTCAATGCATTTTTTTACAAAGTGAGACCACCCTGTCGGAAATAAAGCGGTACCTGTAAGGGAATAAACGCTCTCTCGGTTCTGGAGGAGAAAAGAATTTATTTACAATCTTGCAAGATGGGGCGTCCAGCCAAACACGCGGAAGGCTGGCGCGCCAGAGGAAGACAATGGCTATCTTTAAATCTCCTACTCCTAATTCGCAAGTCCCTCCCCTGTTTCCCCATTGACTGGGTACTACAGAGGTTACAGCCTATCCGAGAACACTAACTAATTCATCTTTTGAGATTTTAATTTGTACAGCCAGTCCCAGAGAGCCAACTAGCTCATTATTGAGATTCTGAACTGATTAGCCAATCCCCCCCCAAATTTTTATTTTTATTTTTTTTGCTGTGAGTTCCCGCCTCTGATACTACCTCATGTCTCTTTACATCAGGCAGATTCTCTCTTCTCTTTGTCTGGGGCTTGTTTAAACTGGTTTTGCCTCCATTTCCCTTATTCCATGCTGTCTCTATGTGAAAACGAAACTTATTCCTTTCTTACAACCCATGTGCCTGTACATAGATTAAGATGTAGAACATTACCTATCAAAAGCTCCCATCCTCCCAGATAACCCCTTTTCCCACTGTTCTGACTTCAAACACCAGGGATCTGTATTTCTTGCTTTTAAATTTCATATAATGGAAACACACAGTTGATACTCTTGAGTCTGGCTCCTTTTGCTCAACATTGGGTCTGTGAGAACCAATTGGTTGTGGCGTTTGTTGATTCATGTTTCTTGTTATGTTATTTCATTGTATGAAAACATCATAATTTGATTGTCGTTTTACTGTTGTACTTTTTTTTTCAGTTTTTGGCTTTTATGAATAGTGCCTTTATTATTTACTCATTAATTATAATTAGTATATCTGTATTTTTTTTGGATTTTCTATTTATACCATGAATTTGTGAATAATGACAATTATTTTATGAAGCTCTTGGGTGGGAGAAAGTATTTGTGCATTTACTCAGACTGTCTTCTTGCATCAGAACTCTGGCAAGCACATTTTATACCTAGGTAGATTACTAAACCTACCTTCAGAAATGCTCTCTCAGTGTAGCTTCCTAACATTTGTGCATGGAGAGCTGCTTTGTCATGGTCTTTATAATACCAGATATTTTTCCATGTTTTAAGCTTTGCCAATCTTTTAGCAAACAAAACAAAACAAAGCAAAACAAAAAACCCCAACAACTTAAAAATGTTTTATTGAATGTTGGAAAATTTGTATTTCTTCTGTAAAGTACCTTATTTTATCATTTGCCCATTTTTATTTTGAAGTGTCTTATGAATTAAGATTGCATTTGATGTACAAGCAATTTGACACAGAGTGACTTAAATCAGTAAAGGTTGGTATCATGACTCCACATTTTTTTTCATGTCACTCCCATCATGTGGTTTACATCTCATGTTTGTCACCTGATGGGATAAGATGGGTGCTCCATGTCAAGGAGCAAGGAGAAGGGTAAAGGCTGATGCCAGCTATGTCTCCCCTAATTTAGAAGTTTCCTTGAAGGTCTGTGCAGTGACTTCTACTTTTATGTCATTGGCCAGAACTAGGTCATGCTGTGACCTCCAGCTGCTCTGGAGCAATGGAAATGTAGCCTTAGGCTGGGCTCAATTGCCACATCAAAGAAAATGAGGATCTGCCTGTAAGGAACGGGAAGAACGGGTATTGAGTAGGCACTGCAGAATCTGCCAGTTTACAACCCTCCCTCATTTTTTTTTTTTTTTTTTTACACCTCATATCAAGACACACCTCTTCTCATACAGAGACTATGTTTAGCATCATCCATATGAGGTTTCTCATGGTCTGGTGACCTATAAAACCAAAAACAAGTTATCTGCCTCAGACAACTCCAATATACCATCACAGAATAGAAATCTCAGGATTCATTCACAACTAGAGTAAAAACTCCAGTTCAGAGAAGGGACAATGGAAACACAGCAGTTACTGTTTCACAGCAAATATCAAAACCTTCAGGGCAGCAGGAGCTGTGGCAATAGTGTAAGCTCCTTGGTAGTAACTTAAGTCTGTTTCCCCAGAAGCAGAGCCTGAGAGGTTCATTCTAATACGAGTCATTTATTGAGGGAGTGCCTCCCATCAAAACTGTAAGGAAGAGATGGAAGCAGGAGGAGCGGACAAAGAAGCTAGGCAAAGAGGTGAGCTCCACTGAGGCCAGCCTCAAGTTCATCTGGCAGCAGCTGGGGGTATGAGTGACCACAGAGTTCCTTGCCTTGAGACAAGGGTTGGGCTTTAATACTTGTATAGGAGAGTTATTGGCTACTGACCACCCTCAGCTGCAGGGTTTTGCGTGACCTCACAGACAATCTGAGTCAGGTGGCTCTGCCTGGCTGAGGGTGAATCGCTGGAGAAGGTCACAGCTATGACAGCACAAAAGCTGGTCCTGGTAAAGGAGCTCTAGGCAGGTAGTTACGAAACAACATCAGTTAGATAATCTGGCAACCCCTGGTTCTTCTCTCTAGACAATCTCCTTTATCCTTTTCCTTGGCTTCTGATTCTGCCCTGGGTGGGGGGAGAGTAGACCCCTGCTTGCCCATTTCTTTCGTTTGCTTCTACTGTGGTGGATTTAGAGAAACATTTCTTTTCCTGAGGCTCCTTGGCTTTCTAGGACCTCTTTCCAGGGGTATAATTTTGGGGGGACTTTAGATGAATTTAGGGGTTCAAAAATCACAAACAGGCCAGGCCTGGGATTTTGTTGGCAGTGTAGGTTATTCAAAAGTTTTCTATTTGCTTCCAGTCATTTCCATGTGCAAATACATAGTTATGCAAACAGCATAATGCTTAAGCATGAAAATTCCCTGATGGTTTTTTTGTTGGTTGGTTTGTTTTTCCCTCTGGCCTCTGTGCTCAGCTTATTCCTGTAGCCTTCAGCCTAATGGCCACTGCCTTGGGCTATTCATATTAATAGGCCCTGTGAGGGGGGAGACAGCTTTAATTTGAGTTTGTGAGTGGTTCACTCCTATTGTCAACTGGAGAACTTTTACTGGAAAGTGCTTGGGAAAGATTTGGTGTTACATTTTCATCTCCTGCTAAGGCTGTCCCTTTGCAGCTATCATGGAGTTTATAACCAATCGGCATCTCCAACCCTGCAAAGATCAAAATTACAGGACTCTCTGGCAAATTAGGTCACAGACTTCAGGCAGTGGATGCCACTTTCAGTGCTTCATTATTCCCTTCTGTTTCTCTTTATTGAGTGACAAATTGTGAGTTCATCCATCTCTCTCTGAGCTTTACCAAAAATAGCAAGAAGTAACCCTGTTGGTACATTTTGACTAATGCTAAAAACTTGACTAGCAAGTGATCTGTGTCCCAGTGAATAGCAAGTATCAGTTTGACCAAATGTTTGGCACCAAATAAGAATCAGCCCTTTTCTGCATTATCTGTGTCCTCACTGTCCAAAACTTTGCATCCTTTCTGGAACCATTTCCATTTTAGGTTTCTTAGACTTGCAGCAATCCAAGCCAGGTTATAAATTCTTTATTAATTAGGAAGAGGCTTGTCTACATGTAGTATAAAGCCGATTAGACAGGCTTACCCAAACAAGGTTTTATTTTCCTCATGAAGCAGTAAGTTCAGAAATAGGCAGCCCAAGACTCCACAGCGGTGGTTTAAAAATCACATCAACAACCCAGCTCATTCAAGTCTTCCAATCAGTATACATGATTCAGAAGCCTTTTTTCTCCCCTTCTTTAAGTTCTGGAATTCTTGAGAAAACGTCAGTTTACCTACACCTTCTCCAAAATCTAGACTGTTGTTTTTGAGGGGATTGAGGAGTTGATAGTGGTTTGAACTTTCTTAGTTTCTTCCATGGTTATAAGTTTATTCAGATTTTCTACCTCTTTTGAGTTAATTTTGATCACTCTAAGTTTCTTAGATTATTATCCATTTCAACTTGTTTTCAAATGTATTGCAATAAATTTGTCAGCATTATTTTGTCTTAAAATTCCTTTCTGTCTCTGGATATTTTGCCTTTTTCTTTTTGAACTTGGGTATTTATGCTTTTCTATATTTGAAGTCAGAGATTTTAAAGAGATGTCTAAGTAATTTAATGCTTCTGGTAATTCAATTTAATTAATTTTAATTATTTAAAAATTTTATATCTATGAAACATACCCACCAAACAGTAAAAGGAAGGAAATTTTTAAATATTGATTCCAACTGCCCAGTTGAGTTCTCTACTTTAAATTTCTCTCTGAGTAATGAAAGAAGGAGATTCCTGTATTCCATATAAAGCTATTCTCCATGAGGAAAGGGCCTATTCAACGTTAAAGTTTAAAAAACTTGCATTGGACTGGGTGAGATTTTTCAGAAGCCTGATGTGTAGTTCCCACTATTGCATTTGCAACCTGTTCTAGTATCGTCTGTTTCTCTGTTTCTCTGGGACTCTCCTCACTAGACTGTAGGCAGGGGAGGCATCCTATTTATCTTTGTATCACCTGCTCCCAGCAAAGGCTGCATATATTTTAGGTGCTCAAAAATATTTAGAAAGTGAATGAATATTTAGAAAATGGTTTTGGGAGGGGATCTTATTGCCTAATATATCTTCTGATCATCTTCCTTCCTTTTATTTTTTTAAAGAGACGCGTCTAAGATCTCTAACCCTGACATAATTGGTATAATGTTCACTTTCCTGAACATTCTGATTCTGATTCTGATGACATTACTAGCTGCTTAAATGGAGTGAAAATCAGTCCTAAAGCTCCTAGTAAGCCATTCCTAGTTTTGCTCCATTTAGGAATGCAGTATACACAATGGAGACTTAACACATTTCTTTTATAGCTTCTGTTCTTTGGAACAGAACAAAATCAGGAAAGGATTCAGAAATAAATTAAAATCTCATATAAATTTTGCAGCCTACACAAACAGTAAATCTACTCTCTAGGTCCAGATCATTTTTCCCTTTTGGTACTAAGATAAATAGATTGCTTTTTGCTCTGATGCAGTATGATTCATAAAATTAAGTCATATCGATTTCTGTTTGTCTTTTGAAGGGTATTAATTATATTGTCATTATACTGCCCATTAACACACTGATGATGTATAAGATTTCCTTGAAGGATGTAATCAGTGAATAGACTGTAATGAAAGTTAAGGGCAAAATGTGTGAATGTATGTGTGTGTGTGTATTTGCATATGCTCTTATAGTAAAGATTGCTAATAGGCACTTTTTGAGGGATATTAATGAGTATTTCAGCTCCTTGGTGATGTGGTTTCCTCTATTCTTTTATACTTATCAGAAAACGGAGGGACGAGGTTAAAAACCTGGTATCATGTTACCCAGCTATTTAGATAGCTTCAGTTTTCCTTTACCCAAATCCAATGTTTTGACTAAATTGGATTAACATCAACATGCGAGCAAGATAACTATAATATTATCGATAGCTTATTTGTATTGAGTGCTTATTGCATTATAGTTATTCTAAATGCTGTTCATAAATTTATTTCATTCCTCCAAGAAATCTATAATGAACTTACCAAAGGTTACATGGCTAAAAGAGACTGAGGTGTCTGATAATATGAATATTTATTTGAACAAGATTCTTCTAAAATTAGTCTCTCTAATTCCAAGTATCATTTTCTTTGTCTTCAAAACTTTTTTTCTATAAATATACTTCCCCTTGACTCTCATCTGATCCACGTTTATGATCGTCTCGCAGCAGGATGGGAAAATTTTAACTTTGCCATTTAAAAAGAAATCAGTCCCATTTAAAAGGTCTCCTCAGGATAACTGTTCAGTTGATTTAAACTCCCTGTCAAGAGTAGTTTCCCCTCTAAGATCTCATCTCTCTCCTCCTTCCCAAGACTGCCGGTGTGTTAGGGCAGAAGTTTGCCTGCCCTTGTGGTGGTGGGGACAGGGGTCTCTTGTTCTCCTGCTGTCCTTTGGGTCTGCACTGACGTCATGGGTACAGAATGCCTTCATTCCCTCTTGTCCTTGGGCTTCCCAGCCTGGGGTCTGTTGAGATGAGGCCCTGCAATCTGTGCTGTGTGCTGGCACCCCAGCTGAAATTGGTGGCCCCTGCCTCAGCCTTCTGATTTGATGTCCCCACTCTCTGGCCTCAACTCGGGGCCACGTGGTATCCATCAGTCCCCACAGCACCTCTGCACTCTACCTGGTAGCCTGGGGCTCGTTTCTGATCTGCACACAGGCAGTGGCCAGGGGGTGATGCCCCAGGCAGACACCCCCCCACCCCCCCGCCCATGTGCTCCATACCACTCTAAATTTATCATAGTGTTTCCATCATGCTTCCTCCACTCCTGTGCAGGGACCCAGGCTCTCTCTTCGTATGAATTGCATCCCTGCAAAATCCTCTCAAGCTCCTTCCATACCAAAGGGCATTTCCCATCATCTCCTCTGTAGGGTATGATAGTGAAGGTTATTATGAGACCTCTGAGCTTTGCTTTTAATGTGTGGAATTTAGGGCATTTTTTTTTCTCTCTCTCATCAAATCCAGGCTTTCAAAACTCACCATAAATTAAACACTCCAGCTTTTATAGGCTGGGGAACAAAGTCTCATCTTTTAATCTTGTAATTCAACATCTTTCACAATTCGATTTCTCATCTACCTTTCCAGTTTAAAAGTCTTCCTATCTAAAACAACTTCCCTCTTTTTATTTTTGCTTATACCACTTACCTCAGCTTAAAGACCCTTCTCTCACCACCTCCCTCGTCTGCTTACATTTCCCTCCTCAGTGAAGTCATTTCTGGCTTTTTCTCTTCAGCTTCCTTCACACCTTTCTCACCTGTTTGGCCGTATACTTGCTATCATTTTCCCAATCTCCTCTGTCATTTTCTTTTCCTTTCTCAGCATCTCTCCAAGTGTTAGCCTCTGTCAGGACTTGGTTCTTGGCCCCCTCCTCTTGTTGGTTTGTGGGCTTTCTCTGACTGATCTTACCTGCTCCTGTTCTCACCCACCACCTCTAGCCCATTTGCTTCCTCAGCTGCATCTCCACTTCCCACAGCTCTCTGGAAATAGACCATTTCTTTAATGTAAACATTTTCCTCTCCTGCAGGCATCTCACGCTAAGGTGTGAGAACTTACAGAACTTTTAGAAATGGGAAATGGAAAGCTGTCTTTTTATATTCTTAACACTTTAGGCCAATTCTGTTGGCTCCAGATTAGAAAATCTTCAAGAACGAAGAAGAATTTGAATGTGGGAAATTCAGATTTACAAGGAGAGTAACACGGCAATTTATTTAGGGAAAGATCCATAGACGAATGTGTATTTCAAGTCATTGAAGCTGGATTTTGAATTTGGGTCTGGGTAGAGGGTGGGTGAGGCACAGTGGGAAACCGAGACCCTAATGCATGAGGAAAGGGAGAAAGGGGTGACTTGAGGGGTGGATTGGCTCGGGGGGCTTAACTGGCAGGCGGGGTGCACACAGGCAGAGCCAGAGGGCCCCGTGGGCTGGTGCCTTTGCTGTGGGCCATGGGTGGTGGTTAGGAGGTTTCCCATGGGAGTCCAAGGATGGGTTAGCTTAAAGCAAACGTGTGTGAGAAGGGAAAGGGCCTGGGGTCTGAGGGCAGTGGGGATGGTTAGCTTATAATTTGGGACTGGCAGCAGGTTTTGGGTGAGGCGTGCGTGTGATGTGAGTGGTGGACAGGGATGTGGGTTTGGGCTCTGGGGGAGTTATGCCCCAGGGCTGGAAGGCTGCTTGTTTACTAGGCCAAAGGTCAGTGTTGAGACAAAAGGCTTAGCCAAGGTAAGATGGATGACGAGGCAGCGCACAAAAGTTTTGATAGTTATGACAGAGTTAGTATAAAATCCATACCATCTGCCCAAGTGCTGGAAGAAGCAACACTGTGGTCCTTTCATATATGTTCTGTTTCATTTTTGTTCCTTAAAAATAATTTTCCTGCCGATAAATGTAGTAAATTTCATCTCCAAAGAATTGGAAGGAAAAAAGAAATTGTAAAAAGGAAAATACAAATGGCTGATAAGTCCACTATTCAGATATAATAATACCTAACTTTTTAATTTTATTTAAATCTTTTTTGTATGTCTACATTTTTTAAGTCTGCTCATTTGAGAGTTGTTTATTTATCTATCTATATTTAAGTAAAATTATAATACTACATACAGTTTTGTATTTACTGTTTTCACTTAATATTTGCAGTGAATATTAGATATCATTAAAACTTTTTGTAATTACCATTTTAAGTGACTGCAATGTGTCCCATTGTCTGGATATATTATAATTTACCTCATCACTTTCCCTTTAAATTATTCCAATTTCATTTCTTCTATTTTTAATTCTTTGATGAAAATCCTTTACTTATATCATTGATTTCATATCTGATTATTTAAATAGAATCCTAGAACTGGAATTACTGTGAATAAAATTGAGTTTTTAAAATTTCTTTTTTTTATTTTGCCGCATCCAGGATCTATTCTCTCTTATCCAATCTGATTTGGGATTAATCAGCAAGAAAACTATGGATGGGTTTAAAGCCAGCAGACCTTCTAACTAGCTTTTTTTTTTTCCTTAAAAAACAAAACAAAACAAAAAACCCAGTAACTTTTCTTTGTAATTTGGAGGATTTTGCTTAGCTTCCTTTCTGAGACTTCCCCATACTCATATACATCTCCACCTGCCCTTCAGATTTTTTCACAGGGAAGACAATAGCTCCCAATCCCTCCCGATGAGGGGCGAGTGGAGTTCTGAAATGAATGAACCCAGAGGGAAGGGCCAGCTTCAGTTAATGACATCTTAAGTATCTTCCTTGTTCCTCTAAAGAAAATAAAACGAATTAATTCAACAGCCATTTACTGGATGTTTTAGGCATTGTAACAATGTTCTGGATACCTGTACATTTTAGATAGAAGATGTAAGCACAGTTCATTTTGTTTTTGTTTTTGCTTTTTTTCTTCTCCATCATGAGTGGTACTCTTAGGCACATCTTGAAACCAAATAGTTTGATTATTTGGGATAAAGTAATTGGTTATTCACCTAATTTCAGGCAGAACTTCAGAGTACAGAAAAGACAAAGTTTCACTTGTTGAATATCAAAGCCAGAATAGTTATACGAATCTGAAAAAAGACAGCCCCTCGTGTGTGGACATAAGATCAATTTAAAGAAATGGAAAAGAGCAACAGAAAATTAGTTTTAACTGGGGTTTTTCAAACCTAAGTGATCAAACTGAGTTGTGGAACTTCTGGAAAAATCAAACTCTTGAATCTAAAGCACAGAGATCCTAATTGTCAACACGGGTGGGGTCTCGTGGTTTATTATTTATTTTTAAAAAGTGCCCCAAGTGATTCTGACTATCAATTGGGTTTTGGAACCACATCTAAGTATCACAGCATTTATTCTTTAGCACTTTCTGAAGAAAGATATTGTTTATTTCTTTCATGAGCATAATATTTCTTATCATGAGCATCACAACTTAACACACAATGGCCAACTGACTCACAACTGAGCCATTTCTTTTGTAATTAAGAATTTAATGAAAACTTATGCTCATACTGTCTCTTTATCACCTTATTCCCTTTAAATTATCTTTTTCAGAAACTTGCTTCAAATCATGACTCATCTTTTATCCAGCTTCAAAAAGAAAACATTTTAAACTTCGTGTTTCACTTCCAGGGTTAGGTTTGATTGCTTTAGAAAAGAATCAAAAAACAAAAATAGATTCATTTCTCTCCCACAGGAATATTTCAGAATAACAGACCCTGCTTGACTTCTTTTTAATCTCTTTTGTGCTATTCTTTGTTCTATTTATAAAGAAAAATTTCTTTTATCTCCTTTATTTTTCCCTCCCTCTCCTCACCACCTTCAACCATTTTCTGCAATTCTCTCATTTTTATGTGATCTCATTTTTATAATTTGGAATTTGATCAAAGCTATTAAAAAGGAACAGATGCTTCCTGGAAACTGCTGTTGTAGATTTGCTTTAGAAATTGTTCTCGAGTGATATAATGGATTTCTGTATTTCTCTGATTATTTACCATTGTCTATGTATTAGTTTGATTTGGACTAAACTAATATTGACTCTTCGAATCCTCTGAACAACGTTTTGGGGTTGGTATTATCTGTTAGATTGAACCATATGAAATTGCTGTGTTCATGGGTCAAAAACAAATGAATATTGGCAATTCTGTATGTGTCAGCTTAACATACTTGGTGGCTGTATAAAGTAAATCTCAGATAGATTGACTTTGCTCAAGGTTGCTGAACTATGAGACAGAATTAATCTCAGTGTACTATTTCCGCTAAAGCATAGTTGTTTCTCTTAAAAAAACCAAACAAACAAACCAAAAAAGAACATTAACCAACATCTAAACCTATTTCCCCTTATTTTCTAAACTGAGACTATTCAGGTTTTAAAGATTTAAATTGTTTTATTTAATGGATATCAGACATGCATACAATTCTGATTCATGAAGTATACATGTTACATTTAAATTGCTGTAACATCAAGCAGACTACTCTATGTTGCTCTGTTTATATATGATGCATACTTTTTAGGTAAGAAATTGTCATTATCATTTATAAAACTTAACATTGCAGTATAAAGAATTTTAAATTGATTGCTTTGTGTATTATATTGCCAAACCTAATATACAAAGGTGATACTGATATTTATCTCTAGTAGGTGTTGCAAATAATCAGAGTCAAAGGGAAGGAATGATAGTCCAGGGTACAGCCTGAGTTTCTTTCCCTTAAATAGTTGTAAATTTAAAAACACCTGCTTGCATTTGTATTTTGAAAATTAGATAAATGTAATTTTAAGGGTGTTTAAAAACACAAGATATACACTAATAAAATTAAATAGAATACAAGCCATCTAAATTATTGAAAAATTTCAAGACAAAATAGATTTAGTTTGTATTGCCAAAAATAGAATGGTGAAGCAAGAAGAAAGGTCTTTAAATAATAAATAAACCACATTAATATAATAATGCCAACCCAGATAAACCGTTTAAACCTTACTGTTTTTCCACAATGTAACCTGGAACAGCATAAAAGGGGAATCCTAGTCACTATGTATTTTCAGACAGTGCTAAAAGAAAATGTCACCTTGACCCTCTCCTCACACACACTTTGGTCATGTTCTTCATTCTCCCCATTCCTCTCTGTACCACCCCTCAGATTTGCTCCAGACTATTGTCTTCCATGGCTCCTGGAAACATCACCAGTGACAGGAATGATACTGCCTCAAGCTGCAGTGGGGAGGGGGGAGGCTGACCCCCATGCCTTCCGATCTGTGTTAGCCCTGTGAAGCGTTATTTCTCCTTATTTAAGCAGAGCCAAATATTATAAAATGCCATTAAACTAAATACAAAGTAAAACTAAATAAAGGACAATAGCACTCATGTGGATTCAAGAACAAAGCTTAGACATATGCTGGTAATAATAAAAATACATGGTGCAGTACAACTGAAAATAAAGAGATGGGTAAAGACGTATTTGACAATTACAAATAGAAAGTGAAAGTAGCAATAGTAATACCAAATACATTTCAAAGGCCAAAACATAAAATAGGATACTCATTGTGAATTGATAATTCATTGTCAAAGGTTTAATGAAAATTAACTTTAGCATATTAAATAACAAGAAAATGTTATGTGAATTATGTTATAATACACGAAGCAACAGCAGGTAGAAATACAAGAAGAAATTGACATTTCTGATCAAATTGTTAAAAATGGCTCTAAAGACATAGAAGATATGAATGACAAATTACTAAAAATACCCTACAGGGATGCTGAATATGTAGAATCTATGTAGGGCTTCAAGATGATGAAGATGATAATAGTATGAAATTGTAATACATACAATAATAATTTAATCACAGTCATATATTAGAATGCTCTAAAAATATTGTCTTAATTAACTATTGTAAGAGCTTATTCCAGAGCTCGTGCTTTTTCTACCATGTTGCAATGCATCTTATACTCAAAGATATTTATCACCATAGTAGGAAGGGGACGGTAACATAAATGCCCAACAACATGGAAACATAAAGTAATGGCTCCTCATTGAAATATTATATAATAATAAAAACACCATGTTTATGAATTCTTCATAATGATATTTTTAAATTAAATTCAGTTTTATTGAAATATATTCACATACCATACAATCATCCATGGTGTACAATCAACTGTTCACAGTACCATCATATAGTTTTTTTTTGTTTTTTTTTTTAAGAAGGAACCCTAAAGAAAACTTCACGTGACTCTAGAATTTTTATTGCTTAGCCATGTCTCTCTCTACAAACCTCTCTAACACACATACATAGTTCACTAACAGATACTGTCCCCTCCTGCAACTATAATTCTCCAAGGATGTCCCCTCACTCAATGTATCCTTATACTAGCCTTCTCTTAGTTGCTTTTATCTCATCCCCAACATCCATTACCAAAGAATGTGACTGAAAAGAGGATTCCTGCAAAGAGTCTACAGATTCATTCCCTCCAGATATCTTAATGATTAATGATGCTACATCCCTTTCCCCACCCCAAGCCCCAGTCTGGACCCAGGATAATGTAATCAAGACAAAAGTAGGTCTCATTTCCTGAATCTTAGAAACCATTCTTGGCCTCATTATGTATCCTGGCAATGTAACATCTCAAACTTATACCGAAGAGGTTAAAATATTTACAAAGCTGATTATAGGTTATGCCCCCTCTCAGTATACTATCCTTCTTCCCATCACTGTATCAACAACCCTCACCCCATAATTCAGAAATATTTTCTTTGAAGGTTTCATCTTTTTTATTTTTTTAATCTTCATTTTATTGAGATATATTCACATACCATGCAGTCATACAAAACAAATCGTACATTCGATTGTTCACAGTACCATTACGTAGTTGTACATTCATCACCTAAATCAATCCCTGACACCTTCATTAGCACACACACAAAAATAACAAGAATAATAATTAAAGTAAAAAAGAGCAATTGAAGTAAAAATTAACACTGGGTAACTTTGTCTGTTTGTTTGTTTGTTTCCTTCCCCTATTTTTCTACTCATCCATCCATAAACTAGACAAAGGGGAGTATGGTCCTTATGGTTTTCCCAATCCCATTGTCACCCCTCATAAGCTACATTTTTATACAATTGTCTTCGAGATTCATGGGTTCTGGGTTGTAGTTTGATAGTTTCAGGTATCTACCACCAGCTACCCCAATTCTTTAGAACCTAAAAAGGGTTGTCTAAATTGTGCGTAAGAGTGCCCACCAGAGTGACCTCTCGGCTCCTTTTGGAATCTCTCTGCCATTGAAGCTTATTTCATTTCCTTTCACATCCCCCTTTTGGTCAAGAAGATGTTCTCCGTCCCACGATGCCAGGTCTACATTCCTCCCCGGGAGTCATATTCCACGTTGCCAGGGAGATTCACTCCCCTGGGTGTCTGATCCCACGTAGGGGGGAGGGCAGTGATTTCACCTTTCAAGTTGGCTTAGCTAGAGAGAGAGGGCCACATCTGAGCAACAAAGAGGCATTTGGGAGGAGGCTCTTAGGCACAATTATAGGGAGGCCTAGCCTCTCCTTTGCAGCAACCGTCTTCCCAAGGGTAAAACCTACGGTAGAGGGCTCAACCCATCAAACCACCAGTTCCCTATGTCTGTGGTCATGTTAGCAACCATTGAGGTAGGGTAGGCCAATAACCCTGCATTCTCCACAGGCTCCTCATGGGGGCACTACATATTTTTTTCCTTTCTTTTTTTTTTTTAACCTTTTCTTCCTTTTTAAATCAACTGTATGGAAAAAAAATTAAAAACAAAAAAACAAAAAAGAAAAACATACAATAAAAGAACATTTCAAAGAGACCATAACAAGGGAGTAAGAAAAAGACAACTAACCTAAGATAACTGCTTTACTTCCAACCTGTTCCTACTTTACCCCAAGAAAGTTACATAATATAGCAACATTTCTGTGAACTTGTTCCTACTATATCCATCAGAAATTAAGAGACCATAATCATTCCTGGGCATCCCCAGAATGTTAAATAGCATATCTGTTCTTCTTGGATTACTGTTCCCCCTTCCTTAATTGCTTTCTATTGCTAGTTCCCCTACATTCTACATTATAAACCATTCGTTTTACATTTTTCAAAGTTCACATTAGTGGTAGCATATAATATTTCTCTTTCTGTGCCTGGTTTATTTCGCTCAGCATTATGTCTTCAAGGTTCACCCATGTTGTCATATGTTTCACGAGGTCGTTCCTTCTTACTGCCGTGTAGTATTCCATCGTGTGTATATACCACATTTTATTTATCCACTCATCTGTTGAAGGACATTTGGGTTGTTTCCATCTCTTGGCAATTGTGAATAATGCTGCTATGAACATTGGCGTGCAGATATCTCTTCGTGTCACTGCTTTCCGATCTTCCGGGTATATACCGAGAAGTGCAATCGCTGGATCGAATGGTAACTTTATTTCTAGTTTTCTAAGGAACTGCCAGACTGACTTCCAGAGTGGCTGAACCATTATACAGTCCCACCAACAATGAATAAGAGTTCCAATTTCTCCACATCCCCTCCAGCATTTGTAGTTTCCTGTTTGTTTAATGGCAGCCATTCTAATCGGTGTTAGATGGTATCTCATTGTGGTCTTAATTTGCATCTCTCTAATAGCTACTGAAGCTGAACATTTTTTCATGTGTTTCTTGGCCATTTGTATTTCCTCTTCAGAGAACTGTCTTTTCATATCTTTTGCCCATTTTATAATTGGGCTGTCTGTACTATTGTCATTGAGTTGTAGGATTTCTTTATATATGCAAGATATCAGTCTTTTGTCAGATACATGGTTTCCAAAAATTTTTTCCCATTGAGTTGGCTGCCTCTTTACCTTTTTTAGAAATTCCTTTGAGGTGCAGAAGCTTCTAAGCTTGAGGAGTTCCCATTTATCTATTTTTTCTTTTGTTGCTTGTGCTTTGGGTGTAAAGTCTAGGAAGTGGCCGCCTAACACAAGGTCTTGAAGATGTTTTCCTACATTATCTTCTAGGAGTATTATGGTACTTTCTTTTATATTGAGATCTTTCGTCCATTTTGAGTTAATTTTTGTGTAGGGTGTGAGGTAGGGGTCCTCTTTCATTCTTTTGGATATGGATATCCAACTCTCCCAGCCCCATTTGTTGAATAGACCATTATGACTCAGTTCAGTGACTTTGGGGGCCTTATCAAAGATCAGTCAGCCATAGATCTGAGGGTCTATCTCTGAATTCTCAATTCGATTCCATTGATCTATATGTCTATCTTTGTGCCAGTACGATGCTGTTTTGACAACTGTGGCTTTATAATAAGCTTCAAAGTCAGGGAGTGTAAGTCCTCCCACTTAGTTTTTCTTTTTTAGAGTGTCTTTAGCAATTTGAGGCATCTTCCCTTTCCAAATAAATTTGATAACTAGCTTTTCCAAGTCTGCAAAGTAGGTTGTTGGACTTTTGATTGGGATTGCATTGAATCTGTAGATGAGTTTGGGTAGAATTGACATCTTAATGACATTTAGCCTTCCTATCCATGAACATGGAATATTTTTCCATCTTTTAAGTTCCCCTTCTATTTCTTTTAGTAGAGTTACGTAGTTTTTGTATAGGTCTTTTACATCTTTGGTTAAGTTTATTCCTAGGTACTTGATTTTTTAGTTGCTATTGAAAATGGTATCTTTTTCTTGAGTGTCTCTTCAGTTTGTTCATTTCTAGCATATAGAAACATTACTGACTTATGCGCATTAATCTTGTATCCTGCTACTTTGCTAAATTTGTTTATTAGCTCTAGCAGCTGTATCGTCGATTTCTCAGGGTTTTCCAGATATAAGATCATATCATCTGCAAACAATGACAGTTTTACTTCTTCTTTTCCAATTTGGATGCCTTTTATTTCTTTGTCTTGCCGGATTGCCCTGGCTAGCACTTCCAGCACAATGTTGAATAACAGTGGTGACAGCGGGCATCCTTGTCTTGTTCCTGATCTTAGAGGGAAGGCTTTCAGTCTCTCACCATTGAGTACTATGCTGGCTGTGGGTTTTTCATATATGCTCTTTATCATATTGAGGAAGTTTCCTTCAATTCCTACCTTTTGAAGTGTTTTTATCAAAAAGGGATGTTGGATTTTGTCAAATGCTTTTTCAGCATCTACTGAGAGGATCATTTGATTTTTCCCATTTGAATTTTTAATGTGTTGTAATACATTGATTGATTTTCTTATGTTGAACCATCCTTGCATGCCTGGAATGAACCCCACTTGGTCATGGTGTATGATTTTTTTAATGTGTCTTTGGATTCGATTTGCAAGTATTTTGTTGAGGATTTTTGCATCTATATTCATTAGGGAGATTGGTCGGTAGTTTTCCTTTTTTGTAGCATCTTTGCCTTGTTTTGGTATTAGATTGATGTTAGCTTCATAAAATGAGTTAGGCAGTGTTCCATTTTCTTCAATGTTTAGAAAGAGTTTGAGTAAGATTGGTGTCAGTTCTTTCTGGAAAGTTTGGTAGAATTCCCCTGTGAAGCCATCTGGCCCTGGGCATTTATTTGTGGGAAGCTTTTTGATGACTGATTGGATCTCTTTGCTTGTGATGGGTTGACTGAGGTCTTCTGTTTCTTCTCTGGTCAGTCTAGGTTGTTCATATGTTTCCAGGAAATTGTCCATTTCATCTACATTATCCAGTTTGTTGCCATACAGTTGTTCATAGTATCCTCTTATAATTTTTTTAATTTCTTCAGGATCTGCAGTTATGTCACCTTTTTCAGTCATTATTTTGTTTATATTGGTCTTCTCTCTTTTTGATTTTGTCAGTCTAGCTAGGGGCTTGTCAATCTTGTTGATCTTCTCAAAGAACCAACTTTTGGTGCTATTTATCCTCTCTATTGTTTTTTTGTTCTCTATGTCATTTATTTCTGCTTTAATCCTTGTTATTTCTTTTCTTCTACTTGGTTTAGGATTGGTTTGCTGTTCATTTTCTAGCTTCTTCAGTTGATCCATTAGTTCTTTGATTTTGGCTCTTTCTTCCTTTTTAATATATGCGTTTAGTGCTATAAATTTCCCCCTTAGCACTGCTTTTGCTGCATCCCATAGGTTTTGGTATGTTGTGTTCTCATTTTCATTCATCTCTATATATTTAGCAATTTCTCTTGCTATTTCTTCTTTAACCCACTGATTGTTTAGGAGTGTGTTGTTTAACCTCCAGGCATTTGTGAATTTTCTAAGTCTCTCATGGTTATTGACTTCTAATTGTATTCCATTGTGGTCAGAGAATGTGCTTTGAATAGTTTCAATCTTTTTAAATTTATTGAGGCTTGTTTTATGTCCCAGCATATTATCTATTCTGGAGAAAGTTCCGTGAGCACTAGAAAAGTATGTGTATCCTGGTGATTTGGGATGTAATGTTCTGTATATGTCTGTTAAATCTAATTCATTTATCAGATTGTTTAGGTTTTCAATTTCCTTTTTGGTCTTCTGTCTGGTTGATCTATCTATAGGAGAGAGTGATGTGTTGAAGTCTCCCACAATTGTTGTGGAAACATCAATTGCTTCCTTTAGTTTTGCCAGTGTTTCTCTCATGTATTTTGTGGCACCTTGATTGGGTGCATAGACATTTATGACTGTTATTTCTTCTTGTTGAATTGCCCCTTTTATTAGTATGTAGTGGCCTTCTTTGTCTCTCAAAACATCCCTGCATTTAAAGTCTATTTTATCTGAGATGAATATTGCTACACCTGCTTTCTTTTGGCTGTAGCTTGCATGAAATATTTTTTTCCATCCTTTCACTTTCAATTTCTTTGTGTCCCTGTGTCTAAGATAAGTCTCTTCTATGCAACATATTGATGGTTCATTTTTTTTGATCCATTCTGCGAATCTATAACTTTTAATTGGGGAGTTTAATCCATTTACATTCAACGTTATAACCGTGAAGGCATTTCTTGAATCAGCCATCTTATTCTTTGGTTTATGTTTGTCATATATATTTTTTCCCTCTCTCTATTAATATCCTTTATTGTACCCATACTGAATCTCTTTAGTACTGAACTTTTCTCCAAGTCTCTCTGTCCTTTCTTTGTTTCTCTGTCTCTAGGGCTCCCTTTAGTATCTCCAGTAGGGCAGGTCTCTTGTTAGCAAATTCTCTCAGCATTTGTTTGTCTGTGAAAAATTTAAGCTCTCCCTCATATTTGAAGGAGAGCTTTGCTGGATAAAGTATTCTTGGTTGGAAATTTTTCTCACTCAGAATTTTAAGTATATCATGCCACTGCCTTCTCGCCTCCATGGTGGCTGCTGAGTAGTCACTA
Organism: Choloepus didactylus; assembly: GCF_015220235.1. Lineage (NCBI taxonomy): Eukaryota > Metazoa > Chordata > Mammalia > Pilosa > Megalonychidae > Choloepus > Choloepus didactylus. The sequence goes on along the minus strand of NC_051320.1, from coordinate 35,348,212 downwards.
CTTAGTCTTATGCTGTTTCCTTTGTATGTGGTGAATTGCGTTTCTCTTGCTGCTTTCAGAACTTGCTCCTTCTCTTCTGTGTTTGACAGTGTGATCAGAATATGTCTTGGAGTGGGTTTATTTGGATTTATTCTATTTGGAGTTCGCTGAGCATTTATGATTTGTGTATTTATGTTGTTTTGAAGATTTGGGAAGTTTTCCCCAACAATTTCTTTGAATACTCTTCCTAGACGTTTACCCTTTTCTTCCCCTTCTGGAACACCAATGAGTCTTATATTAGGACGTTTCATATTATCTATCATATCCCTGAGGTCCGTTTCAATTTTTTCAATTTTTTTCCCCATTCTTTCTTTTATGCTTTCATTTTCCATTCTGTCATCTTCCAGGTCACTGATTCGTTGTTCAACTTCCTCTAGTCTTGTACTATGAGTGTCCAGAATCTTTTTAATGTGGTCAACAGTTTCTTTAATTTCCATAAGATCATCTATTTTTTTTATTTAGTCTTGCAATGTCTTCTTTATGCTCTTCTAGGGTCTTCTTGATATCCTTTGTATTCTGTACTATGGTCTCATTGTTCATCTTTAGTTCTTTGAGTAGCTGCTCTAGGTGCTGTGTCTCCTCTGAGCTTTTGATTTGGGTGCTTGGGCTTGGATTATCCATATCGTCTGTTTTTTTCATATGCTTTATAATTTTCTGTTGTTTTTGGCCTCTTGGCATTTGCTGAACTTGATAGTGTTCTTTTAGGATGTGTAGACCAATTGAAGTCATTATCTCTAATTTATCAGATCTACAGCTTCGTGGAGTACACTTTCTCTAAGTAACCAGCAGGTGGCGTCCACGAGCCACCTGTTCTCCACAAGCCAGTTCTCCCCTGCTTTGCCTTTGTGGTGAGTGGGGGAGTGAGTCTTGTGGGGTCCAATTAGTGTACCAAACTTGCGTGTGTAGTTGGTGTTGCCCGCTCTGTATATGGGGCTTGTTTCTGGGCAGTCAGGGAGTCAGGATGGCTCTAACAATCAAATCTCCCTGGTGATCCTGGAGTTTTAAAGCTGCTGCAATAGTCTAATCCTTCAGTTCAGTCCTGCTACAGTTTGTCTCTGCCACTGACCCACAAGTCCTTGGTATTGGTGTATGGCTCCTGAGACTTGCAAGTGGGTCCCTCTTCCAGGCCGTGCACCCCCTGGTCCTCTGTTGAGGGATGACTGTGCTATGTCACAGGTGAGTACCGTCCCCCAGGGCGGTTCTGAGCTGCTGGGCTGTGTAGGGAGGCTCCCAGTCTGCTGAAATGATGGCTGAATGGGGCTTTGTTAATTCACACTGCTCCACCTTCCCAACTCTGGGACAATCAGCTGAGGTTGCAGGGAAGGCTAATGTCCACACCCAGTTTTGTGGAGTGTGCCTGTTATTTGAAGCACTTCCGTCACACTGGGTTGTCTGGGGCAGCTCTGGGCTATGGGGCTGGCGATGGGCAGGAGTGTTTCCTGTCTACCAGGATGATGGCTGTGAGTGGACACCCCCCTTTTCTTGGGAAGTTGTGGTGTTTAGTGAATTTTCTCAGCCACTGGATTATTGCCTTTTGTCTCAGAGCTCTCTTAGTTCTGCTCTTGTCTTGACCTGCCCAAATTGCAAGTCTTTGAAGCTTTCTGTATTGGGCTTCTTAGAGTAATTGTTTTAGAAAAAGAAAAAAGGATTAAAGAAAAAAAAAAAAAAAAAGGGCCCTGCTCACAGATCTAATGGGTTATTGAAATGCTAAGAGACAAAGCAATTAGGGCCATTAAGGAAAGGTCCACAGGGCAGAGAGATCAGCTTTTCTTCGGGATTTGCATATGAGCCTGAGGTCCTGAGCTCTGCCCTTCCCCTTTCTACGTTCACCAGAACTTCAAAAATCCTCCGCTTTTATTTTGGAGTTTTTCGTGCTGTTTTTTTCTATGTCTGTCTCCTCTCTGCTGGGCTAGCTGCTCTCAGATTCTGTGGTGTCTGGTCTCAGTCTATCTATGGTTGGAGTTTGGATCAGTAGAATGAGTTTCCGATAAGGGCTGCCACTGCAGTTCTCCCTTCTCCTTCCCGGAGCTGACAGCCCCTCCTCCCACGGGACTGAGCCTGGCAGGGAGGGGAGCGGGTCCCCTGGCCGCAAAAACTTACAGATTTCGCTGATCTCAGCAGTTCCACATTTTCATGAGTGTTGTATGAAGTATGCCCAAAGTCAGATTGCTCTGTGGTGTCCAGTCCACGCAGTTCCTGGCTTTCTACCTACTTTCCTGGAGGAGTAACTAAAACATACAGCTCACCAGTCCACCATCTTGCCCCGCCCCCATCATATATTTTTATGCATTCATTGCCACAATCTATTTCTGAACATTTTCCTTACATCAGAAAGAATCAGAATAAGAATAAACAATGAAAGTAAAAAAGAACACCCAAACCATCCCCCCCATCCCACCCTATTTTTCATTTAGCTTTTGTCCCCATTTTTCTACTCATCCATCCATACACTGGATAAAGGGAGTGTGATCCACAAGGTTTTCACAATCAACTGTCACCCCTTGTAATCTACATTGCTATAAAGCATCTTCAGGAGTCCAGACTACTGGGTTGGAGTTTGGTGGTTTCAGGTATTTACTTCTAGCTATTCCAATAGATTAAAACCTAAGAGGTGTTATCCATATAGTGCATAAGAATGTCCACCAGAGTGACCTCTCAACTCCATTTGAAATCTCTCAGCTACTGAAACTTTATTTCATTTCATTTTGCATCCACCTTTTGGTCAAGAAGTTATTCTCAATGCCATGATGCCAGGTCCAGATTCATCCCTGGGAGTCATATCCTGTTTTGTCAGGGAGAGTTACACCCCTGGAAGTCAGGTCACACATATGGGGGGAGGGCAGTGAGTTCACCTGCCAAGGTGGCTCAGTTAGAGAGAGAGAGAGGGCCACATCTGAGCAACAAAGAGGTACTTAGGGGGAGACCCTTAGGCACAATTATATGCAAGTTTAGCCTCTCCTTTGCAGTAACGAGCTTCATAAGGGCAAGTCCCAAGAAAGAGGGCTCGGCACATCAAACCACCAGTCCTAATGTTTGTGACAACATCAGCATCAGTCTAGGTGAGGACGTCCAACACTTCTGTCCGCACCTTCCCCCAGATCCTCAGGGGGGCCGTGTAAATATATTTTTATTCTCTGCACAAATTACTTTGGGATGTGTCACTATTTCACTCGAACCTATACAACCTACCATATCTCACTTCCTATTCAAAATTCCATGTAATTGTGGTGTTTGAACAAACTGACTATAGAATTATACTGTTTAGAAAATACAGATCCTGCTGCACCAAATAGACATGTCTTCCCTTGGTCTCACATGGAAGTTGGCGTTTTAAAACACAGTCAGTTTCAACCTTTACCCTTTGGTCTGGTTTGCCCTAGTCTCAATCAGATCTGCTTCATTCATATCACTAATTGAAGTCTGGGCTCTTTTTCAGTTTTTTTTTGTTTTTTAAACAGTTGCTGTATGTGCAAGTACTGACATTCATATCTGCTGAGCTGTAGCTCGGAGTTTCAGGTGTCTCAGAGATACGCATTGTTCCAGAGACCAGTCAGGTTATACACTAAGGGCTCAGCATCTCAAAGTTTGGAGATAGCCCTTACAATTCATAAAAAGATTTGACTGCTGTAAAAGCTTACAATGTAGGGACCATTACAGTAATCACTCCCCTCTTAGACTGTGTTCTAAGCCATAATGATATTTTGATTTTTTCACAAGGGCAGAATAGAAAATTGATACACAATGTAATCCCAACTACGCAAACAAAATGAAACCATTGGGTTCTTTTTTGTTTGTTTAACTTTTTGTATTTTCTCTAATGAGTAGGTTTTATCTTTGAGATATAGCTACCAGAATCCAACCCCACCTGATGCTTAGAGCTTTTTGGGGGATCCCAGGGAACTTATGACGGGAGGATTTTGGACGTGGAGTCTAGTCTTGCAGAGGAGTTAGGAAGTGCCTTTACTCATAAAGAAACAAGCAAATGAAGAAGACGCCTCATCCAAATTTTTTTCTTCCCCTTGATGGATTATCAGTACCATCCTTCAATATTATTATTTTATAAAGGCAAATCTAATATTGTTCTTATTCCTAGAGTCTGAAAAACGAAATATCCTCAAAGGCAGCCACTATCCATTATTTTTTGTGAAGACAATTTAATAAGAAAAATAGGATAAGACATTACTTTATCAGAAATTAGCTGGTAGACTGCCATTTTTGTGAATAGACTGTCAACATTTTAGTAGTAGCTTGTTTCTCGTAGCTTGGCAATACAGGACAACCTTGCTCAGTCCTTACTAAGGAAATGAATGGGTGTTTGGTCTATTGAACAAATGCCATTGCCACAGAAGAGGGATTCTAGTTCTGAGGGTGCCATTTACATTCACGAATACTCATATTCAAGTAAACTGGCTGAGTTGCAAGAAGAAACATTTCATATTGGCCTTTATTTATTTTCCTAATACGGGGCTTGTGTTCCTTTCTCATGGAACTGGATGACTCTCCCTGTTTTTTCACACTGTCATTTCCCTATATAAAGTCAGGTCTGGAGCATCCTAACATTCTCATTAGCTCTTTTTATTTTAAACTGAGAGCTTTAATTTGATGCGATTTATGCCCAGATGGAGAACCCTGCATTCAGTTCTATATTGCAAAGGGAGTCTTTCTTTTTCTATTAGAACCCTCATGTGTTGATGCTTCCTCTGTGTGGATGCACTTCTCTGAGTCTGCTGAGCTAGCCATCTAAGACAAAACCCATCCCTCTCACATGTATAAAGCTTCCCTTTCTCGTTGACTCTGACAGAACCCAATTAGTGTTCACAGCTGCCTAAGAAATGGTTTGCAAAATCAATGCAAGTATTACAGGGTTGGAGTTTGCACACACTTCACCTGCTGACTCCTGAGGCATGTCACCTTCAAATGAGGTCACCTTCCCAGTAGACCCAACAACAGCTCTCGTTCCATCTGTCTCAGACTGAGACACACCCGAAGTTATATAAGTTTTGTTTCTCAGTGTTGCCAACCTATGTAGCCTTTTATAGCTACCCTTAGCAGTTTATTACTCCAGTTCTGTTCAAGTACCAAAATGTTTAGTATCCCTGATATTTTATAATGAAAGATTGAGTCAAGATTTATTTTCGATTTTGAAGATACTCAAATAAGAGATCCCTTAATGAAAGTCTGGGGAAACAATATAAATAATAAGCCAAGCATCCACAGTAAAACTTGTGAAATTACTTGTGGGGTAAACCTGGATAACAGGGAGTTTTTACCATTACACAAATTACAAGATGGAGAAAACATATGAGCGATGGTTTTCTCGAATTCTTCCTCCTTGCAGCCTTTTCCTATCTTCTCGTGTTGTGGGCCAATATCACTGAATAAACAGTGAGACTGTGCATTGTAGTAAAGTGATATAAACCATGGCCAGCCAGTTTTATTTCAGTCAGAGGTAGGGATCAGGTTTGCCGTGCCAGCTAGCAAAATGACAAAGCCTGTCACCGCAAGGAGAGGATAAAGATAAGCTCTCCCAGGGCTTTCTGGGCTGAGAAATGAAAGATTGCTGATCATTCTCTGAATCTGATATTAAGAAGTTCATCTTCAACCACTCCTTGCCTGTTTTATGTGAAAATGGCCAAGAAACACACTAAACACGTGTATTATTAGAGCTTGGGTCAGAGTTTGAAGTTTACATCCTTCTTGTATGCTACTTTAGTTGGATGATTTTTTTTTCTCTAGAAGGTAGAGCACTGAAGCCAAGCTACTATGTTGGAGAGGCCAAGAGTTTCAGGGACATTCTGAACAGAAACAAACCAGAAAGCCATGGTGTATTGAGAGTGTCATGAGTCACATCAGACATGCACCTGAGTGTGCGAGGCCTGGGGCTTGTAGGTCTGGAATACCTCAGCTTACTGGCTGCTCTGAATATTTGGTTAGAATGGATCTATAATACAGAATCTGTTGTGTGTGGATGCAGTGACTGCAATCAAAGAGAAACAAAGAGGCTATAATTACAAAATTATCCTCTGCCACAACATGCACTCACATGCGCGTGCACGTTCACAAGCAGTTTTTCTGTGTGTCTTGAATTCACTTCCCTCCTCACCATTCCCAAAGGCTCTGACCTCATATTTCACCTGGACTGTTGTCATAAACCTTTTTTTTCCTTGGATTACCTAGTTTTTTCTTACTTATAGAAGTTGTGTGTTTACAGAGCAATCATGCATAAAATACAGGATTCCCATTTACTACACTATTTTTAACACCTTATATTGGTGTGGAACATTTGTTATAATCGATGACAGCACTTTTTAATAATTGTACCATTAAATACAGCCCATAGTTTAACTTAGGGTTCACTATTTGTGTACTGTAGTTCCATGGATTTTTTTAAAAAAATTTTATTGTGTTACCATATATACAATCTAACATTTCCACTTTTAATCACATTCGGCTATATATATTTCAGTGCTGTTAATTACATTCACATTGTTGTGTTAGCATCACCACCATCCATTACCAAAACATTTCAATTGTTCCAAATAGGAACCCTGTTCAGTTTCAGGCTGAACTTTCCAATCCCTATCCCCACCCCTATTACCTATATTCTAGATTCTGACTTTATGCGTTTGCTTATTCTAATTGTCAAATCACAAAGAAAAATATTGTATGATCTCACTGATCTGAAACAATTAGAATTGTTTGCCAGTTTCTAGTTCACTTTCCATGTTGTGCAAAAGTCACTGTCGTTAGATACAGATTGAATCATGTCATTTAAAACCTTCAAGACAAAATCTACCTCATGACTATGGTATATGTAATCCCGACCAAGAACTTTTGGTGCCTCTAGCAGGCTAATGATTTGGCAATTCTTCAAACCAATAGTCTTTCAATATTTGTTCACGAATTATTTAGATGTGAGCCTGAGCATTCTGTGAGGAAAGAGGGAGAACAAGGCATTCAGTCTCTACCTCCAAATATCATGCACAATTCTGCTCTGGCCAGGCTTGCATACATCGTTCTGCCAAATCAGCCCTACTGATAAACAACCCACTTGTCTTAAGAGGCAGTTAGGACATACCTACCCTGTGATAATAATTCCACTCCTTGGTGTTTACCCAAGGAAAAGAATACATATGTCCACAAAAACAAATGTACAGAAATGTTTATAACTGAAAAGTACCCTAATATCTATCAGAAAAAAAAAATAAATTGTTTTACATTCATGCAATGGACTACTACTCAGCAATAAAAAAGGAAAAAATAATTGTTACACACAACAACATGGATGAGTCTCCTAAACATTATGTGAAGTGAAAGAAGCTATATACAAGAGATTCTATACTGTATAGTCCTTTTATTTGAAATCCAAACACAGGCAGAACTAATCTATGTGAAAGAACAGATAGTGTGTTGGAGAGAGAATTCACTGGAAAGGGGCACAAGGAAATTTCTGGAGGATGCAGATCTTCTACATCTAATTTCGCTGTGGGAAATGATTGCACAGGTGTATAAAATTGCCAAAATTTACCCACTGAACACAGTACGATGTCTGCACTTTATTTTATGTTAATTTTATCTCAATAAAATAGGCAGTCAGGAGCCATCTGTTGTTACTTTAGTGCACTCCTGTGGGATATCATCCTCCTTCCCAAGCAGCTAATCTCTGCTAACACATTCAGAACTTTCTCCGAGAAGAATCCAGTAGATATACTGTTCATCATATCATTACAATTCTGATAATTTACTAGCTTCTAGAGATATTCCACAGCCACATATAAGTAAATTCTCTCAGCAACCACCCAGCTCGTACAGTCTAAGTTTGGCTCCATGTCTAAGGATATCACAATGCTCTCCCAGGCCACCTGTCTGGCTTCATTTTCTGACACTGCCCCTATGACACCTTATTCATTTTGGCCACAACAAACAGTTTTTATTTCCTGGTGTATCTTGCAATTTACAGTGGTTTACACTGCAATTTACAGAGTTTGAATACTGGTTGTGAATATGGCTGCCTGGATTTGAATCTTCCCTTTACTATTTACTACCTATGTGACTTTTACTCAATTATTTAACCTCTTTGTACCTCAGTTGGGAGTAACAATAGAACCTAATAGGGTTTTATAGGTATTAAAGGAGTGGGTGTGTGTGTATTAGAGCAGTGCTTGACAATGTGCAATATGAATTATTATTGTTATTATATCATTATTTGTGCTTCCATTTCATGCCTTTGTACACATTGTTCCTTTACCCTCAACTCAAGTTCTCTGCTTCTTGAACAAATATTCATCCTTCAGTAACCACCTGCATTTTCACCCCACCACTCCCCCATGAAGAGTTAGTGAATCACTGCATTTCATATATAAATATGTTAGAGTGTTTTCTTGTTGTTTTGTAATTATTAATTTATCTATATATCTCCCTCACTAATTATGAGCCCCTCTGTGTCAGGAAAGAAATTTTATGCATCTTTTATTCCCCGGCAACAAGCGCGCAGTTCCCAAGAAATGGTCAATTAATAAATCAGACAATGAATGAATGGTTTGTGGTTTAGTCCAGTTTAATAATTCAGTCCACCAGCACTCCTGAAGCATCATGCACTGTTGGCCAGGCACCCTGTGCCAGTTTGAATGTATTGTGTCCCCCAAATGCCATTATCTTTGTGGTCTTGTGTGGGGCAGAAGTTTTGGTGCTGGTTGGATTTGCTTGGAGTGTGCCCGACCCAGCTGTCGGTGATAATTTTGATGAGATGTTCCCATGGAGGTGTGGCCCCACCCATTCGGGGTGGGCCTTGATCGGTGGAGCTATATAAATGAGCTGACTCAAAGAGGAAAGAGAGTGCAGCTGGGAGTGATGTTTTGAAGAGAAGCAAGCTTGCTAGAAAGGAACGTCCTGGGAGAAAGCCGTTTTGAGGCCGGAGCTTTGGAGCAGATGCCAGCTGCCTTCCCAGCTAACAGAGGTTTTCCGGAGGCCATTGGCCATCCTCCGGTGAGGGTACCCGATTGCTGATGTGTTGCCTTGGACGCTTTGTGGCCTTAAGACTGTAACTGTGTAGCGAAATAAATCCCCGTTTTATAAAAGCCAATCCATCTCTGGTGTTTTGCATTCTCCAGCATTAGCAAACTAAAACACACCCCATCCTCTCCCGAGAGTACACAGGTGAGCGAGAAGGGGTCCCTGCTCAGGAGAGTCATGCGTTACAGGATGGCAGACAAAGCCATGAACAAACCACCACCACTTGATTTTTAGAAGAAGTAATTGGGATGTGTCTTTTGAAACACAGTGAGGACTCAATGCAATGACTTGCTCTAGATGTATTAGTCAGTTTTTCCCTTAGGTGGATGGGAGTTTTTTAAACCAAAAATAGGGAAAAATGTTCAGGGAAATTCTGCAGACACTCAAGCCACATTGGGGTGCAAGCCTACTCTTCTTCTTTCCCTGATTTCTAGGAAAAGAACATGTGCTTTAAGTGGGAACTAATAGAGAAACTATTAAATGATTTTACCAAGAATCTGGCTTTGGCTCAGTTTCAATAATATTTGACAAAGGTTTGCTTGGTCTTTTCTATGTTTCACCTTAAAAAAAGTATGCAGTCTTGTTCCTGGACTGCTGGGCAGGCATGCCGTGGTAAGATCTGGAATCAGTGATGTGCTGATGAACTAGCTCTCTGGGAAAAAAAAAAAAACACAGGAAAAAGAAGCAACTCCGATTTGTAGTGTTTGGCACTTTCTGTGGCATAAATTCTTTCACTATGGATGATTTCTAGTTACCAGTGTGATGTCATTGAATATAGTAGCAATTTGGAAAAATGGACAGAATTGGCTCTGGTCAATTCTCTCCACTGTCTGGAGGTCTGATGGTTTTGCTTTCAGACAGATGCTTTCTGACAAATAATTATTTGCATCATGTTGGGAGTATTTTCTCAAAATTGTTGACTTCCTAAAGTCCTAGAGTAGGTACAAAGCAGTAGTAAATATATTATGGGCAGTCACATAAGTGTAAAAACCTGTTACATGTTTAAAGATCAACATGAAAAATATTTGCTACCTTTCTGTGTCAGTTTAAGATCTCTAGGAAGCAGACTCCAAGAGGGACTTGAGGCACAAGAGGTTTATTGGGGGAAACATCTGTAAATAAAGGGGAAGAAGTAGTCATGGAGAGCCTTCAGCCCATGGTGCGGGTCTGACACCTGAGGGAGGAGAGAGGGAAGGCAGAAGAATTTGGTAGAAAGGAGAATTTGATAGAAAGCATAGCCCTGACAAAGTCTTGGCCAAACTGCATGATGGAGAGACTCAGGGCAAAGATTGTCCATTAAGGGAGAACCCCTGTGGGCTGAATTGCCAACCTCTAGTACCTTCTCTGGGCTCGGTTATTGGCTGGGAGTGCCCCATTGATAGAGTGTTTTGTAGCTGCTTCCCCGAAGGGACATCTGATTGACACTCCTCCACGACTGCCACACTTTCCTTCTCTTCTAGGATGTAAAAGTTATAAACTTTATGAGGGTAAAGATTTCTATCTGCTTTGTTCACTGATACATTCCTGGAACCCAGAATAGTAAGTTCATATGGTGGGCACTAGTCATTCATTCATACAGACATCTATAAACAATTGAATAGTACTTTGCATTGAGTTACTGCCTTATAGAGATGAGATATGCTTTCTCTCCTCAAGAAAGCAGCTCATAGTTTCCAGAGATTAGTGACACAATTATGGAAAGGCTCCATGCAGGAAGTGACTTTATCTGGTTTTCGATTCTCTAGCAATTTCAGGAGATTTAGATAGATGGATATTATTTTTTTCTGAAAATAAGGAAACAGATTCAAATAGGTTAAATCATTGTCTAGACAACTGACTTTATGGATCTCATAGAATAGAATCAAGGGAGAGACAGAAATAAATAAAATATTTGCTTAATTCAGTAAGGTAGTCTTTTTAGTCACTTACACTCATCCATTTCCACTACAGGATACACTTCAGTTAAACCTAAGCTTGTTGGAGTTACTCCTTCATCAGATGGCCCAGGAAAAGGATTTGTGCATCTCTAATTCTATGGGTATAAAAAGTAAGGGAAAAGGGGAAAATAAGCTCAAGTCACATGTGCTTTTTCTGTATCTTTGGTTATAAAGTGTTCCAAGAATTATGTTTGTGTTTCAAATAAAAGGTATACTTATTTAGTGTAAATGAATAGCAGGGGACCTCTTCCTGATTCTTTCTGCCCCCTCTGCAACCCCCTCCTCCCATTCGAGGGTTGTCAAGATATTTGGTAATGACACTGGGAGGCAGGAAGCCAAGCTTTCACCTGGATTTGGCAATGCAGCACAGCAGCTTAGCACTAGAATCAACACAGTATCTAGGTTTTTCTGTTCAACAGAGGAAGAAATGTTATTGCAGTTGTGGTATTGGCATTTTCTTCATTTCACAGGTCTGGTCATTCATTCATTCAAGCAATATCCAGTGTGTGACTTCTGGATTAGGAGAGTAGAATGCAAGACATTATTATGCTGTAGAAATTATTCTCAAAGGGGAATATTTTAAAGCTGGAATTAAAAGTTTTTTGATCATAAAACAAGATATTTTGGAAAGAAACTGGTTACAGGTAAAGAAAATGACCAGGGTGGGGTCATAGGAGTGAGCAACTGAAGTGGAGTCGGGGTTAGGGTGCATGTCATTGGCTGAGACCTTGAAGACCTCAGAGGCCAGGGGGTTTGGGTTCTTGTCCACCTGAGTGCTGAATTCTCCCAGGATGACAGGAAAACCTGGAGTAGATATGACATCAATAATCAGGTGTTGGTATCTGCTATGAATAAGGAGTATCAAGTGAGACGTCTGTAGACGAAAGCAAAAAAGAGGGGGAGCTGGTGGCTTTTCTAGATGATATGTCCTTCAGAAATGATTGTTTCAGAGAGTTGGAAAATAATGATCAGGAAACAGTGATTGAGATCAAGGAGGAGGCCAATCACACCTCCTGACCCTGAGAAGTAAAAGAACAAACAACTGCCATGTGAGAGCAATGCAAAGGCAGCAGATCCTTGGTGAAGGGCACAGTGTCAAACGGTGGGAGGCAGTGAAAATGAGACAGCATAACCTCGGCTGCTACTTAAAAGTCCAAAAGTGAGTTAGCTGTTGCAGATGGGGGAAAACTACAATTTTAACTTAGTGTTTTGCTCTTAATCACAAGCCACATTTCCTCTGCCCTTACTAGAGTCTATAACATTTCAAAATGTTCAGGAGCCATTATAGATTATGGCCACACTTACACTGAAGGGCAGAACTCATTTTGCCTTGTTCCTTGTCCATGAACCCTGGGGGAGAAAAATCAGGGTAGGTCAAGGGCAGTGGGACACATGAGAACAATAATAAACTCATTTCTCCTTTCTTTTGTTATGGCTTTGCAGATCTGTTTAAGATCGATGCCTCTATTTTCTCTATTTATTCTGTAGAGAAGAATAAGAAATGACATAAATTTGGTTAGCGCTGTGATGCGTTTGTGAAAAAAATGCTCTCTGCAGTGGTAATATAAGGGATTTTTGAAAACTCTCTTTTCAAAGTTATTTTAGAGGTTAAAATGAGTGCTGCTTCTGTCTTTCACTAACACAGGGGAAAGCTGTGGTAGTTTGTGGTATGCTTGAGAAAAAGTGTTTTAATTACTTTTGCCTCAAATCACTCACCAATCTTTTCTTTACTCATTTCTGCTGTTTGTTGCCACTGTCTTCTCCAGGAACCCAGCAGATTTTTGGCAACTCTTGGATGCCTAATTCCACTGTGATGACCCACCAGTACTTCCCATCAGAGCAGCATTCTTGTCCTCTCCATTCAATCAGAATCTTATCTACATGGTATCCCATTTTCTTTGAATATATTTCCATTCTACCCTGAAGACTTTTAGCTAGAGTATCTAGATTCAAATAAAGGGATTTGGGGCCATCAAGGTATTGGGGGAAAAAGATAATATTCCTCAAATTAGAATAGGTAGACAACTTCTTACTATATCTGCTGTAACCTCTTTTCGTCATTATACAGGATTTATTCTTTTTAAAAAGAACAAAGCCAAAACTCCTATACTTCATAATTGAAGAATTATTGACAGATCCCAGAAGTCAAGAAATCAAATAAAATATTGGCTGAAACCTGCTATACAAAATGTGCAGTTCTGGATTTGTGCTAACTGGCCAAGGCTTTGCTCACCGGAGGAAACCTTGGCTATGAGATCTAGACAACAGCATATCTAAGACACGAGATGCAGAGTTCTTGTCACCATGGAGACAACAGAAGGAATGAAGACCATGTCACTATCCTTGAGGACTTCAGATACAAAGGCAAATGAATAAGATTACAAAATCCTCACAACCAGCAGCACCAAGTCAAGATGAAATGAAGGTAAAGCTGTGCAAGGAGGTGATTTCTCAGGATATAGCCAAGGCATGGCAATAGCTGGCTACTTGCCTTTCATGTCTGTGTTATCTTCTTTATAATCCAGGGTTTTCCTCTGTATATATTCCCTTTGAAGTAATGTGGTTATTAAATAAAAAGTTATAATAGATATATATATTATATATAATAGATATAGCTCAATTAACATATTGGCATTGAAGTCAAGAACAGCCATATTATTCAATAATGTGTCCATTCATCCATCCTTTATTGATTTGTTGACTTTTTTGCTAATTTTTATTAGGAGCAAGGTGTATGTCAGACTTTGATAAGAAGACTGAATATGTGATCTCTACCCTTAAAAATTCTAAAGTCAGATATACCAATGAGTGCAGGCCCTAACTGCACTGTAAGAGAGATGCCTATATAATCCTGTATGCTGTGGTGTAAACTTGACCCTGTGGAGTTTAGTTGGATGCTTTGAAATTGGGCTTATTGCAGGTGGGCTGAGTGTTTCTAAGAAAAAAAAAATCATATGCTTATAGAAAAACAACTTCTTTTGGGTGAGATCAGAACTCCAGAAAACTTATGTCTTAACAAACTTTACAATAAATAACAAAATAGTGGGCAATGACATTTAATGACACAGCCCAAAATGGTATCCACAAATGTGCAAATCTACCTGGATGGAAGAGGGAGGAAAAAATCCGGACACTTGTTGGTTTGGAGCAATTGACTGGGCTTCAGGAGGCTTAGATTTTAGTGACTTTAACACTAAGCAAGTCAATCAATTTAAACTCTTTGGCCTTCAGTTTTCTTCATTTATAAAATATGAAGATGGGACTATGTGGTATTTAAAGTAGTTTAAAATGACGGTAGAATAGCTCCCTAAGCAGTCTGTCCCAGGAGGGTGAAGTCAGAGGCTACAGCAGAGCTCTCGCTACCCAGCACTCTGTGAAAACGACTCTCTCACTTCTCCTTTCTGCAACTGCATTTCATGTGCATTTGGCATGTCCCACCCATTCAGCCAGTTCAATCATTCAGAAAGCGGTTACTGAGAGCCCACTCTGTCCCAGACTTGTGCTGGGTACACAGCAAGTTTCCACTCTCCTGGGTCTCACATAAGCTGACTCCAGGTTATTCTCCTGAGAGTCACTTTTCCTTCTGGCCAGGTTAACAGGTTTCTCTGGTCCCAAGGGAACTTCCTAGGACAGTTCAAGTCTACAAATAGTGACACAGGCATCCCTAAAGAAGTCATTTGGCTTGGAAATGGCTTAAGTGGGTTATAGTATAACTATTGGCATGCAGCCTACGAGTACTCCCAGAGCTAGAAGTACCTTGAGGAAGAAATTTGAGATTATTCTGAAGATAAAATTTTACCTTTACTTTCAAGAATTGTATTAAGTGGTGTAACACCACAAACACTTAGATACAAGAAGATCTGCCCCCAAAGAACTCTTTCTGTAAATAACCTTTGAGGCGACTGTCTAAATCATCCACATGTGAGCGTCCTCAGGAGACCCTGTTGAGATGGCTCCACACTCATCGATTCATTCTTTATTGTAGTAGCTGAGGGACTGAAAATGTTGCAGTGACATCTCCACAATAATCATTATGTGCCAGGGGCTTAGGACAGTTTTTCCACTTAAAAATATATTGACAGGATCCTAAAAAAAGGATGTTGAGGAAAACATACTTATATGACCTTTTGAAAGAAAGAAACAGAAAATGAAGAGAAAATTAAAGACTGTAAAGGAGAATTCAGCAGTGTTCAAAAATGCCACAGCCATAATTCTTTCAGGAAAAGAACAGCCACCTAAAATGTTCAGTAGATAAAGACAATGGTATTTATAAATCTTTTTCTCATGCTGTGTCCTTTACAACCAACAATGGACTAACATGTGAAGGAACGTGAGGTTCAGCAGCAGGTGGAAAAAGAGGTAAGTTTGAGGCCAATGAAGATGGTTCCAATCACACTCACTATCCAACTTTCTAGGAAATCAAGTCAGTAGAATGCCTTTTGACCCACAGTCTGTTTTTACCACTTGACAGAGCAGTGATTCTCACATTTAGTGTTTCGGTTTTTTTTTTTTTTTTGGTTGTTTTTTTTTTTTTTTTTTGTAATTTAGGGATATGGGGAAGTTTGGACAGATTTTATAAACCAGAATTAGGGCACTTTGGGAGACTTCCTCTCCTTGCCCTACCTTCTTGCCAGATAGATGGAATCACCCTTTCACTCTCCTGAGTGAACCAGTGAAAAAACTAGAAAAGAGAGGTGAAAGAGGTTGCATTTATTTAGGCTCTTCAATTTTTTTTTTATTACTTAACTAAAATTTCACTATACTTTCCTCTTTTGCCTTTCTCATATATGACATTTTCCTTTGCCAGTCTATGCCATCCATCTTTCCAAAAGGGAATAGGATTGTTACAATGAGAATGAAAAACATTCAAAATCAGGATTTTGCAATGCGATAATAGACTTGAAAGCTTTTTCCATGTAGGGAGAAGATCTGTATTCCATTAATGCAGAGCTGTGAACCTCAGTATACTGGTGTGTTGAGAATAGTTTACAGGCTGCAAAAATGTTGATTTCCTCAGAATTGCTGATGATCAGACTCTATGGTGGTTCAAGTAAGCCTTGGAGCCTGGAATGCAGACGGGTCAAGCTTGCCAGGGTAGATTATCAGATCCTGTGCAAGATACGAAAACATAGACCAAGAGTTATCCAAGCTGCCAGCTTTATCCCAGCAGGGTGAGAAGCAGCCAAGGGAACAAAGAACATCACCATGGAAACCAAAGGAATCAGAGGGCACCAGTGGATCCAAGATTTCCTTCACTATTCCTCAGTGAGGTCACTTAAGGGACACACCTCCAACCAGGAGAGAAGGAGATGTGAAGTCTGAGAGAACGCGTATTATACCTAAAGATACTATTTAAATTATTACATCATACTTGTATTACAAAATTTGAAAATCTCATCTTTTCCCATTCCAGGGCTATTGAGGAAGATAAGAGCAAGCTTAAAGAATGAAGAAAATATATTGTCTTTTCATACCCATGTTACAGTGGGGGTATATTTGCTACTCTGTTTAATTTTATTGACTTGTGCTAATTTTTCTGTCTGTCTGATATTCAAGACAAGCTAGATCAGTGACCAATTTGAAGAGGACATGGACAGAAATGTTCTGTCTTCAACCATTTCCCCTTCTTGAGAGAACTGAGAATCTACAGGGTGGTGGTGCGGTTAAGAGGGGTTGAGGGTCTCCTCACCAACCCTTTCTCAGGTTTAATATACTTGTGGGCACTGATTTTTCAGCCCTGGGGGCTAGTGGGTAGACTGAAGGCAGCTAGGCTACTCAAAGATACTTGACAATGGAGTAGGTGGTATAGTGCTTCTCAAATGACAATGTAGGACCTATTTTTTATTTTTAATTTCTAATCTGATATAGACATAAGTGCTTTTATAAAGTACAGTAAAAATGAATTGCTGAAGTTCAGAGGCTCAGTGTGTTGCTGAAGATGATGGGGTATTGGCAGTGGCACTGGCAAATGGCAAAACTGAGATATTAATCCAGATAATCTACTCCTAATCTCACTGTGCTTGCATTTTCCCTTTTCTTTGTATTCATAGCCATTGGCTAAAGAAAGTTTTACTTCAAATATTTCTTCTAATCTTAGAGAAAAAAGCTGTGTCTTTGAGAGACATTGATTGAGCATTTGAAGGCAGGAGCTTGCACGGGGTACTGTGCAACCACTAATTTAAAATCATACAGTTCTGGTAGAGCTAAGATAGTGGCATAGAGAGGCATGGAAGCCAGTTAGTCCCCCTGGAACAATTGATAAATGACAGAAAAATTAGTAAATAACCTGGAATAACTGTGGGAAGACAAAAGTGACTGTCCACTCATCATACACCAACCTGAATTGGGAGGAATGCCCGAGATCGCAGCATAAAATCTGTTAAGTAAAAACTGTGGACCCATGTGGAGAGCCAAGAGCCCCCCACTCAGGAAGTCGTGCAGTGCTAGAGAGCGGCACTCCTTGAACAAGCGAGTGTACCTCAGCCCAGCTCCAATTGGGGTTTTAATGTTAACTGCTCAATACAGACAGCGAATCCCCAACAAGCAGACAGAGGCTTTTGGTGATGACTGACCTTGGGAGAGTCAGGGGATATCTGTCTCAGGACAGGGAGCCCAGAGGATCGGGTGCTATCTCTGGCCGATAGGTGAATCTGGGAGCTTTCTGTCCCTTTCTCTCTCTGTGGAGAAAGCCTCAGCCACTTTCAGCTTACAGCTCTTTGCAGTAGAGAAAGCCTCAGCCATTTTGCACTTGCAGCACTCTGACCAAGACAAGGGTGGAGATAGCAGAGTCAGAGAAACAAAGAATCTATTTATATGCAAATTACTTCTCTGTAGGGGGCATAGCTTCCCAAGAGAAAAGATGTGGGGCCCAGCTCTACTACCTGCCTTACATTCAGAACCAGACCCCAGAGCCTGGGGGAGGAGAGCCATGGGCCACACTCCCTTACACCAGAAAACTACAACCTACACTAGGAAAAATGAAGTTATGGCCCAAGTCAAAGGAACAAACTTATACTTCAACTGAGATACAGGATTTAAACAACTAATGCTAAATCAATGCAAAAAAATTAGAGAAGATATGGAAAAAGAGATAAAGACTATAAAGAAAACACTGGGCATACATGAGGCAGAAATTGAAAGTTCAAAAAAAACAACTAGCAGAATCTATGGAAATGAAAGGCACAACACAAGAGACGAAAGACACAATGGAAACATACAACAGCAGATCTCAAGAGGCAGAAGAAGACACTCAGGAACTGGAGAACAAAACACCTGAAAGCCTACATGCAAAGGAGCAAATGGAGAAAAGAATGAAAAAATATGAGCAATGTCTCTGGGAACTTAAGGATGAAACAAAGTACAAAAATGTACCTATCATTGGTGTCCCAGAAGGAGAAGAGAAGGGAAAAGGGGCAGAAGCAATAATAGAGGAAATAATCAATAAAAATTTCCCATCTCTTATGAAAGACATAAAATTACAGATTCAAGAAGCGCAGCATACCCCAAACAGAATAGATCTGAATAAGCCTATGCCAAGACACTTAATAAT
The DNA here is from genome assembly GCF_015220235.1 of Choloepus didactylus. Classification (NCBI taxonomy): domain Eukaryota; kingdom Metazoa; phylum Chordata; class Mammalia; order Pilosa; family Megalonychidae; genus Choloepus; species Choloepus didactylus. Next base: position 35,329,675 of record NC_051320.1, on the reverse strand, counting down.
CAGATTGTCAAACATCAAAGACAAAGAGAGAATCCTGAAAGCAGCAAGAGAAAAGCAATCCATCACATACAAAGAAAACTTAATAAGACTATGTGCGCATCTCTCAGCAGAAACCATGGAGGCAAGAAGGAAGTGGTGTGATATATTTAAGATACTGAAAGAGAAAAACCGCCAACCAAGAATCCTATGTCCAGCAAAACTGTCCTTCAAATTGAGGGAGAGCTCAAAATATTTTCTGACAAACAGACAATGAGAGACTTTGTGAACAAGACACCCGCCCTACAGGAAATACTAAAGGGAGCACTACAGAGTGATAGAAGAAGATAGGAGTGACAGGTTTGGAACACAATTTTGGGAGCTAGTAGCACAGCAATGTAAGTACACCGAATAAAGATAACTATAAATATGGTTGAAAGAGGAAGGTTAGGAGCATGTGGGACACCAGAAGAAAAGAGGAAAGGTAAAGACTGGGACCGTGTAACTTGGTGAAACTGAGAGTGTTCAACAATTGTGATACAATGTAGAAATATGTTCTTTCATGAGGGAGAACAAAGGAATGTCAACCTTGCAAGGTGTTAAAAATAGGGAGGCATTGGGGGAAAGATACAATCAATGTAAACTAGAAACTATAATTAACAGAATCATTGTATTATGCTTGCTTTAATGTAACAAAGGCAATATACCAGGGTAAATGCAGATAAGAGGGGGGGATAGGGGAGGGATGTGAGACACTTGACATTGGTGGTGGTGTCTGACTCTTTATTCTACTTTGATTTAAGGTTATCTTTCCTTTTGCTGCTTCCTAGCTGTCATGCTTTTTTTTTTCCTCTTTCTTTTTTCTTTTTCTTTTGCCTCTCTACCTTCTTTGACTCTTCCTCCTGCTTTGTGGAAGAAATGTAGATGCCTTTATATAGATAGTGGTGAGGGTGGTAAACACATAAATATGTGACTATACAGGGAACCATCGATTGTTTACTTAGGATGGAATGTATGGCATGTGAACAAAACCATCTTAAAAAAAAAATGGGTTGATGATGAAACCTTGAGGGCAATATATTGAGTGAAATAAGCCAGACACATAAGGACAAATATTGCAGGGTCTTATTGATAGGAACTAATTATAATACATCAACTCATAGACATGAAATATAAGTTACCAAGATATAGAATGAGGCTAAAGAATGTGGGGAGTGGTTGCTTTGTATGAGCAGAATGCTCAACTAGGATGAACTTAAATGTCTGGAAATGAACAGAAGCGATGGTAGCACATTGTGAGAATAACTAACCATGCTGAATAGTGTGTGAATGTGGTGGAAAGGGGGAGCTCAGAGTCATATATGTGACCAGAAGGAAATTGGAGGTCAAAAGATGGGAATGTATAAAACTGAATCCTATGGTGGGCAATATCCATGATTAACTGTACTAATATTAGAAATCTCTTCCATGAACCAGAACAAATGTATGACAATACACCTAGAGGTTAATAATAGAGGCGCATATAGGGAAAAAATATATACCTATTGCAAACTATATACTATAGTTAGTAGCATTTCAACGTTCTTTCATAAACAGCAACAAATGTACTATACCAATACTACGAGTCAACAATGGAGGGGGGGTGGTTAGGGATATGGGAGGATTTGAGTTCACTTTTCTTTTCTTTCTCTTTTTTTCACTTCTTTGTCTTTATTTCTTGTCTGGAGTAATGAAAAGTTTTTAAAAATTGAACAAAAATTAATTGTGGTGATGGATGCACAGCTGTATGAGGGTACCAGGGGCAACTGATTGTACTCTTTGGATCTTTGGATAATTGTATGGTATGTGAACAATCTCAACAAAAATTAAAATTAAGAAAAAAATCATACAGTTCTGCCCATTCAGAGCTTACTTACCTAGGAATAATGACTGGGAAAACAGGTTTGCATTTAGACCATGATATACTAAACAAAAAACTTCAAAAAAGGCACCCAAATAAAACACCGAGGATCCTTGTTTTGTAAATAACAACACTGCCTTAGGAATTATTTTGAGTGCAGGTAACACCCAAAAAAGAACTGGTGGTAGAAAACTAGAATTCTTAATTACCTTAATTTCAAGTTTTTGAAAGATGGAAAACATGTATGTTTCAATATAAAGATTGATGATACAAAAAGGGGTTTAAAGGGAACAGTTACTGGAAACAAAAACAGGTAGTATGTAAATTGCTAACAATAAGCTTTTGTAATTCAATGTAGAATTTTCTGGTGAGCAGAAAAACAGGAAAGTTAGTAGAGAACAACCTACATTTATTAGCTTAAATGCACTGGGCTCCATTAGCCATTAAAGGGAGTATTTGTTTCTATTTTTTCTTTGGTTTTAAGAAGGACTTTTTCTTATGCTTTGAATTAAGTGTTAATAGGATAACTATTTCACATTGGATAACTACAAATTGCTTATTTAGGTGTTTCTTTGGTTCAGTAACTAAACATAAACATAGATGAATATGTAACTAGCTTTTAAACTCTAGCCTAATAGGCTATACGCGATAGCTGTTCTGTAGAACTTCATTTAACATGTCCCTAAGCATACTTAGAAATAAGAAGTGTTATTGGTATTTGCTGCAGTGCAGTGAATTTATCCCCCAATGGACATAAAATCTATACAAAAGTCTGAGAAGAGAAGAATCATTTAGTGCAGTTGCATAAATGGAAAATCTGTTGTAGGAACTGGAGTACTCAGAACATCTAGGAAATGAAGAGAAAACAGCAACATAAAGGAAGTCTGCTTAGAGTTCAGTTCAATTTGAAGACACAATACAAAGCATCACAATATAAAATGCATACTGTTTTAGAAATAATGTAGCAGATAGTTCATTCAGTTTTGGGCCAACATGTCTGCAGAAAGAAAGCAGGGAGACTGACTGAAATTCAGTTGCACATTTCTTTATAGTTTTTCCAGAATTTGTGACTAGAAATGATAATTTTGTCTCTGAAACTGTCACAACAGGGAAAATTCTTCCTCCTGCTGAGTGTAGCCTTGTGGGAAATGAATGCTAAGAAAGCTTTCTGGAACGTGTTATGATTGTGAGAAGAATCATGGGGCAGAAGGAAGACATAAAACAAAGTTGTTTTCTGAAATACTTTGGAAATAAAAAAACTAAATTTTTTCTACTGATTTTGTAATTGAGTACTCAGCTTAACACTAAAATGACTTTTCAGCCTATTAGTAAGCTCTGGATTGGATTCAGGGAGAAGTTGTGATCATTTCATAGAGACCAGTGGTTTGTGTAAACTTGCAGCGTCTTTGCACGAGGCAAGCAGTTTCTAACAGCTTTAAAAAAAAAAAGTCTGCTTATCCATAATAATAGCCTTGGAAATTATATAGGAAGTCATCATTGAGATATTGTTTCTAAATACATTCACTAGCCAGATAAGTGAAATGAGAAAAGCTTTCTTCAGTTTCTATTTAATTATTCAGACATATTCCACATCAACACATCTGTGCTAAAGACTTTTATTGTACGTATATATAAAATTGTGTTTATTTCTAATTCTGAGGAAAACCTATCATCTCAAAATTTTTAATTTATATTTTTATATTCTGATTATTTTCTTGATTATTTGTTCTCCTTTTCTTGATTATTAAAGTAGAGCATGCTCTTGCCATAAAATTAAAACATAGAAATGTGCATGCTGCCTCCCTGTTCTACTCCCCATTCTGGGTAGGTCCAAATCTTTTGAGTGAGGGTGAAAAGGGGGAAGATTTCAGGATTCAATCAGAAAGAATTATTGGAAATGGGAAACCATCAAATTTGGTGAATGGAAATAAAATTATTAAAAATTTAGGAGAAATTCTGAGGGTGTTGTTGCAGACTTTGTGGAGAGAGACAAAGCAAGGAGAGAAAAATAGGCTAAACTATTCAAAGACTGGCATTTTGACCCCTAAGAGTAATTGCAAGCTATGGCTGAACTGTGCAAGCCCCACTCTCATTTGCAGGCCAAGGGATTTTTCTCTATGCTAATGAAATATTGATTAAGTTTTACAAAATGCAGGCAGTAATCAGAGGTGTAGCCACAGAGTCTAATTAGCTACATTCTGGGGAAAGGGTCCAGGGAAGAATTTGGGAACCAAGAACTAGTTCATGAAGGTTACTTAAAAATTGCTAAGGAGGTTCTGGATACTGGTAACATATTGCCTTTCCTTCTGACTCTAAAATACAGCATTGTCTTGACTTCAGCAATTTATGTCAAAGCACCACGGACAGGATCACTGCAGATGTGCATTCTCCTGGCGCCTTGCATGGCTGATCTGCGTGCTGAGCCATCCTGGCAACTCGCCCTGAAGATTGCTTCTCTGCCCTTATCGTCACCCAAGAGGCTTGCATCTGCCTGGAGCAGAGTTCAGCAGATAAATGGGCCAAAAAATCAATCAGTCCCTCATCATCTAGAAGCAACATAAACAACATTGTTGATAAGTATTATGTTTTCAGTTTTTATTTCTCTTTTTTTTAACATTGCTGAGATTACACTGTATTATATGATCTTGGTTCTTGATTCTTTGCATATATATGTATATATACATACATATATATGCCTATATTTTTTCATATTCTTCATAAACATGATTTTAGTTGTTGCTGTTTTGCTGTTGTTTAAATGTCAAAACATTTTTAAAATTTCTAAATATTCTATATTGTCAATATTCTTAGCTTATCTATTTTCCTGTTAATGGAAGTATAAATCATTTTCTTGTTTCAGTATTACAACAATGCTCAGTGAAAACCCTCATGTGAACTTCTGTGAATGTGTATTTGTCTATAATTGTTACTTAGAAGTGTAATTATTGGGTTAAGAGTATGCACACTTCCTCGGTAGGTACTGCAAAACTGTGATAAAAAATGTCAGTTCAGACCTCCTCTTCACTATCTTTACATGCAACTTCCTCAGAAGCCCTCCCAGTCCTGGAAGGTGTCGTGGAATGAATTGCTACAACGTGTTGCGCGAACCCAGGTTCAGGGCACAACAGAAACTTTCAGCCAATGATCCCTTTATTACTTGCACAGAATAAAAAGCCCAGAAAGGGAAATAAACTCTCTGTCACTTACTCAGCAAAAAGAGTCCAAAAGAGCAGGGGAAGAAGTCCCATCACGGTCTGGCTCCTGGGTGGCTGGAAACTGCTCTGAGTCAGGGTCAATAGATGGCAGCTCTGTACGCCGCTTCATGCCAGAGACGAGAGACCAGTCTATACTGTCTGAATCTGTTTTACATCCACCTCGGGGGAAGGGGGCCCTGCCACTGAGAATTCTTGTTCTAATAAGCATCTGGAGCTACCTGTTCCCAGTTTCCAGGTTTAAGGTCTAGCAGGGCCTTTTCCTTAGACTTACCCCTTCACCCCCATGTGGTGGAATGGCACACTGTGAGAGCCAAGCTGATTTTCTTACCAGGTCTCTAGGATGGTGGTCTACACCATCAAATGCTATATCGTCTTTGCTCAAGACCAACGTAGCTTACTTTCATATTAAGAGAAAGGAGTTTCTCCTATCAGTGCAGCCTTGTCTTTAATCCTTTTTAGAATAATGGCGTAATAGATCCCACCTGAGCTCAGCTTGCAGTGCAAAAGCCACAACACTGGACATGCAGGGTGCTGCTCCCTTTACTTCCCTGTAGGAATTACACCCATTCTCATGATATCCTTTTGCTCCAAATTTGAAGGAAGAGGGGCAGGCAGATTTCAAAATTATCATACTATACATGCACATGTACACATTTAACTCTCACAAGACACCAGGTGGTAGTTAGCATCACTGCCTTTAGTAGATGAGTGTAATGAAGCTTAGAGTGGTCAATTTGCATTTAAGATCACAAAGGTAATTCAAAAGAGCATGGGTTTGTGTAACTCCTTGGGCATTACAGTTAATCCTTGGGCAGTCATCATTACAACAACCACAATAATAAACACTAACATTTAGATGGTCTTCGCTGTGTGTTAGTCATGGCTCCAAACCTTTTACACTTATTAACAATTCCATGAAGTAGATTTTTTATTATTGTCATTTGACAAAACTCTCTGAAGTAAGCACTATTATTATCACCATTTTGTACATGAGAAACTAGGCAACAGAGAGGTTATAAAACTTAACATCACATAGCTGAGGAGTGTGTAACTAGGATTTGAAATCAGTATCTATATACACCTTACATTTAAAGCTTAGCTCATTCTGTATTAACTTTAGAATATTTAATTTGGGGCCACCAGTTTGAACACCTTAAAGAACAGTCTAAAAACCATTTTTTTTTGTTGATGTTTCCACATTTGTGAAGTTTTTATAACTCCTGTTGTTTCCGTCTGTCAAACAGTAGAGTACTCTTGAGAGTTCAACTCCCAGTCCTCGGGAATCACAAAATGCTACTGAACTTGTGTGGATGGTTGGCTCACCTCGTTTTGCATCTCTTTCTTTCCCTTTTCCTCTCGCTTTCTTTTTCTCTCTCTCTCTCTCTTTTTTCCTCATTTGCATTAATCCATATCCTACTCTTCCTTTTTTTTTCTTTCTTTCATTTCCATTCACTTCATCAAGTGGTATTTTTGGTATGTGCTTTGTGTTCCAGTGGATCCTGCCAAGAAAAATCTTTACCTCATTTAAGTTGCCACTCTGAGCTACCACCCCCCAACTTTTGTTTTATTTTTCTCTCTTTCCTTTTTTTCTTTTTAAATGACTTCCATAGATTACTTTGACTATTTCTCTTCTTCTGATTGTATTATCTCCATTTAATGACCGTTTCTTACTCTCTTTTTCCTGTATTTTTTCTAATCATGCGTTCATGGCACCTAACTTAATGCGCTGTTATTCATTGTTCAGTGGTTCTTGTCATTATTACCAACAGACTTTTTTGTTTTTTGTTTTTGCATTATCTACCAACACGCATTTTTTTTTTCCTTTCAATTATTTTCCTTTCTTCAGCCATTACCTGGATTAACCTTAACCAGTTGTAGTTTTAAGGAAAACACTACCATATTTTCTAGAAAAAAAAGAAAACTATGGCCCCTCCTTGTCTCTTTACAGAACACAGAATTTCTATTTCCTACCATAAGTGTCCTCATCTAGTCCACCCAAAGAACTTGGATGCTCCGAAATTCCCTTACTCATTATCTACCTCTGAAGCCTTCCTTGACTCTACTCCACTGCCTCTTCCCAAATGAATCCCCTTCTCTGTATGCACTCATCCTCCTTTCTCTGTTTCATAATTGTTTACCTTGAGGTTCACCTGTCCCTGTCCCCAGGTCGAGAACTCTGTGAGGACGAGTCTTTTCAACTTTATCTTATTATTATTATGGCCCAGAAGAGTTCCCAGGAAGGGTAAACAAAAACATGCTCAGTGAATGAATGCCTAAGGACAAATTCCAAATGAAATAGTCTTTGCATTTATTTCTTTGGGGTTTATGATCAAAGCGTGAACCATCACAGAGAAGAAAAACAATGATGTAAGAAATGCACCTAGCAACATAACGTGCACATATTTTAAAAACTGAATGAATAAACGCTGCCTTATGTGGCTTATGAGGTTGATTGATGTAAGACATCAAAATGTTTGCTATGTTTCTCATTATAAAAATCATATATTCACTATGGAGATTTTGGAATAAACAAAATATTACAAAGTAGAAAATAAACTCACTTGTGATATTATACTCAGAACCCCTTTGTTAACATTCTGCTGTATTTTCCATTTTTTTAAAAACATTAATAAAAAAAGATACAAATAACAAATAAATATTAACCTTTTTCATTAAAACATAAATGTATAAACAAAATTGTGGTCATTACTATTTTTCCGTTTTTGAGTCTTTATATCTCAATGATGTCCTTTCAATATTTTTAGACTTAAAAAGTTGGTAGGAATCCTAGGCTTTTGAAATGACTTTCCTGTAGCATAAATATCATTATCAGAAGAAGATACACAGCTTTTTATACTTGTTGAATTTCTTATCCCATTTGTGACATATATATTTATTTGTGGATTTTCCCCCCAAGTCCCAGATTCTTACTGACTGCCGCTTAGGACTTGTGTGACATTTTCTCTAGTGCTTTCCTCCTGTCAACTCCTGAGCATCCACTGAAAAATTACCAGGGCTCCCTGAGGGCATTTTGTTGTGCATCGTCTCTGCTGGTGATCATTAACCAAACATTTGTGAAATGGTTTCAAAAGCATAATTCTTAAAATCTCTTTTTGGTCTATTAAACTCACAGATAGTTGGACAAAGCAATTCCAGCCAGAGCTGGTGTTGAACATTTGTCATTCCATAATACTTGCTTTGACCCTAAAGCAGGAGATGAGCCACATCTTGATCATCCCTGGTTGGGAAATGTAAACCTAATGACAGTGTTTCAGCATGTGCAATGAACTGTATTTTAAACAGAGTGAAGTGATGGGATCAGCACATTTTTTCCAGCATTGTAATAAAATCCTCATGTACAATCTAAAATTATATTAAAATTTTCTTTCAGAACTCTTTATATGTTTATGAATCCTATATAAAATATAATATTATTTTATGTATTTTAATAAGGATTAGCTCCTTTAGGGTGCTTATTATGTGCCCAAAATGTCCTAAGCACTTTCCATGTGTAATTTCACTTATGCCTCATAGCATATTCATGAGGTCACACACACAATGTCACTTCTACTGAGCATAGGAGTGGGGACCATTGATTCTAGTGTCTGCACAATTAACCATAGTGCTCTACTACCTCCTCCCAGAAAGCCAAGCCCAGAGAGAAAACCAACCCTTCTGTGAGGAATTGACAATCTTTGTGTGAAGTTGTAATATACTCAAGCCAACCTAATCCTGTAGTTCAGGAGACCCCTCTTGTCATAGCACTGAGCCCGGCATCACAAGTGAGTGACCACTGTAACTTTTCAATAAGATAATTCAAAATTTTTGCCTTTATTACCCATTGGACCAGAATTTGTCCATTTGTCAATGATCATATTTCATTTTAAAGAAATGCTTGTCTTGACAGGAACTATGTATGGACAATGACTTCTGTTAACACAGTCTGTGTTAATTAAGGCTGGTCACTGAATATTTTGGCTTTATACACTCATTCTTTTTTCATTCATTCATTTATTCAACACACATTTGGTTAGTTTCTACTGTGTGCTGCACACTATTCAGGGCACTGGAAATACACTGATGAACAAAACAGAGAAAGATCCCTGCCCTCAGAACTTACATTCTAGTGGGGAGAGGGGTGCTGATATTAAACCAGAAATCAAGTTAATCCATACAGAAGATAATTTCCGATCGTGATAACATTAGGGAAAAAATAAAACAGAGACACATGGGTGAGTGGGTGTGGTGAGAGCCAACCTCTTTGAAGAGATAATATTTGAGTTGATGTTTTGGATTATGAGAGAAATTCTGGGGAAAAGCATTGCAGCCAAAGGGAATAGTGAGGGCAAAGTCCTTGAATGACTTGAATGACTGCAATGTTCCTGGACAGACAGACAGACATTGAGTGAAATGAAGTGGGTACGAGGGAAGCTCGGAGTGTGAGGAAGATGGTATGAGGACTTGGCCCTGGCCAGGAGTTTGAGGTCAATTCTAATTACAATGGGACACTGTACACTGCCGTGTATTAGGTAGGATGAAGATATCTTCTAAGTTATGTTTCAGTTTGATCACTCTAGCTGCAGGGTGGAATCAAAAAGCAAGCTCACTCGAGCCTATTTAGTCCTAGAGCTCAGGAGATCCATCTTGCTTGTATGGGACTGAGCACAGCATCTAAAATGAGGGACCACAATTCCTTTTAAGTATTTCTGTATATGAGCTATAAACCTTGATATCAATTATTTACTACTAAGCCTTCTTTTAGATCTCTAAAAACAAGGCAAGATAATAAACTGAAAATGCCAAATGTATAGACTTCTAAGTGCAGTGTATTTTAGTCATGAAAAACACAGTCATTACCCTCAGGGGACATAAGCACTTTACCATTTTTATCATTATAATCAAATAATAAGTCCTGGATCATGTAGGTTCCTAGATAGATCCAAAGGCCATTACTTTCTAGTAGTGTACATCCCAATTCTCAAGCTCAGCAACACAGATTTTATCACTTGCTATCTTAAATAAACATTAGTTTTGGACAGCCTTGATCTACAGTCATATGGATTCCATCTTGGTCATGCATCTTAAACTGAATTCTTTCTGAACAACTACCAGTAATGGAATTACATTTAGAAGTTTATTTAAGTGAGTTGTGAGTTTCCTGGCTGTAGGAGTTTGAGGGTTTTTTTTTTTTTACCCTCCAAATCTATAATATATGCTGAAATTGGTAATAAGTTAGCTTCTAAATGTATATGTTTATATTTTAAAAATATGCCAAAAAAGCGACTTAATGAGAAATATGGATTTTTGAATCTTAGATATTTACATTTTCCAAGTATATTGCTTAATGAATGATTTTAATTTGTTTCTCTTATCCTCATGTGTATCTTTGAGAAAGGGATTTTGTCTCTCGTAGGCTCCCCACATCTTGTTTGTGACAGTATGTAAATTATAGCTGCATCTCAGTTTTAAAGTTTCTTTGCTATCCTCTCTCATCAATGAATATTGTACCTTATATGCATAAAGCTGTTTTATATAGACAGAGAATGAAATTGCTGCAGAAAAGGAGATTGAGAAGTAAAAAAAAAAATGGGTTTGCTGCAGAAAGGGAGATTGAGAAGTAAAAAAAAAAAGAGTCCTTCCTTCTTCCTCCAAAACTTTCCTTCAATAAACTCTGTTGGGCACCTACTATAAACTAGGCAGTGATCTGTGTCCTCAGAGAGGTGCAAGAGCTGTATGAGACATGAACGGTAAGAAATAATTACAATAATATGCATTTAATAACAAACCTGAATGCAATTTTAAGGGGTGTTGAGACTGAGTAACATTATTTAGTAAAGATAAGAGTTTTCATAGAAAATGGGACATTTGAATTGTGTCTTGGGGCTTTAATTGATCTTGAGGGTTGAAGTAAATCTAGACAATAAAAACTTAAAAAATTAGAAGACACCATAGAGGCCACCCAGGCCAAACTTCCAGCCATGCAGCCTACCATTATGAACATCCTTGACAATTTAGCCCCAGCAAGAACACTTTTTGATTTTCCAGCTGATTTTTTAAGGCAGACCTTCCATTTGAAGGGAGTTCTAACCATTAGACACTTCTTTTACTGAACATAGATGTGCCCCATTGTAATGTGTCTTGAATTCTGAGCTTTTGAGAAACCTAAAGTGAATCTAATCCCTCTTTCCAATGTTTGCACTTCAGAAATATTTGAAAGCTATAATGATATACTTCTCAGGCCTGCTGTGTATTAATGCTTCTCTGTAAGTTTGGTTCAAGGAACTAAATATGGTGAGATTATTTTTCTCCTTAATCTGGATACCTAATTCAGTTCCAACTGTGAAACCTCTTCAGTGTCTTCTTATATCAGTATGCTGGGAATTCTTTTTTCTTTGGCATTTGCTGACAGCATAAAATTCCAATTTCCCACGTATCCTATCCATATTTTCCCATAAACCAATTAGCTCTGACATAACACCTTTCTGGTTGTTGTTGCATGTAATAGACGTATTTTAGGGGGAAAGTTAAAATTTTATGTTCAAACCACCCCCAACATAAGCACATAAAGTGTTCCTTGAATATATGAAAAGGGGATAAAAAGAATAAAGAAAAATTTCTTTTAGAGCTACTGTGTAATTTTCTTCAGACTCATTTATTTCATAAATCAATGTAAACTAATTTACATGGCTGGATTAAATAACCTAATGAACTCTGACCCATGTGCTTGGACATTAAGGATGTCAAGTACCCACTGGGTTTTCTTTATGCCTTCCCTCCTGTTGATTGTCGTCTGTATCTGAAACCTTTCCAGCACTGGCATTATAAAGGAAGCACAGGTCATCTAAATGAGAGAGCAAGCAGACAGGCGATGCAGCAAATCACAGCATTACTGATCATGATTTGATTTTGAACATCCTCCAAAAATACTCTTTGCATTCCTTTCCAAATGCTGTGGGCCTAATTGATTTATGCTAAAAACTCATCTCATGTTACAGTCTCCCTTTGGTTTGCTGCTGGTATAATAGCACTCTATAACAGCAGTGATAGCAAGCAGTAATGAAGTTCATTAAAATATTATAGTCATTAGGAGAGGAGTTTGGGGTGGGGAGGTTTCATTTTCTTATAAAAGAATTAAATTCCATTTGCATCACTAATACAAATAACAAAAAATTTCATGCCACCAACAACTCAGAATACTTCACCTGGGATTGCCTTAGCGTATATGTAGATTACCATTAAGGCAGATAATAATAACAACAACAAGAAGAAGACAGTTGCTTGGGCAGAGGAAGTTTTCACTATTCAGGGGCTTAAAGCAGAAGGAATGACCAGTGGAAGAAAAATTACTTTCCTTTACCAGAATTTCTCTTCTATATCAATGGATCAATATTATGTCCAATTAATAACTTGAAAATGTAAACAGAGTCATATGAGGTGGTTTCTAGAGTCTAATTTCATAAATAAAAAAGAAAATGGGCATGGAAAGAGAGGCTCCCATATATCATTAGACCAAACTGGGAATTTTCTGGAAACAAAGGTGAGATATATTATTAGAACCACCCAATCATGAACATCTGAGGAAATCTTGGAAATTAAACTTTGTCAATTGCAAAGAGGAAATTCTTTGTTAAATAATTTTGAATATTTAAAAATACATGAGAAAGTTTACGTAAATATTAATTAAAGAATCTAGTAAAATTTTACCTTTTGGGATTTGCTTTTTTCTATTTCAAAAGAAGTCCCGTAATCACCCTGTTACCAGCCAATATCACAGGAATGCTAAACTTTTTTTGTTGTTGTTGAAAGGATTGCTTTCTCAGAGGTTTTAAAGAAAAGTTTAGAATTAACTTTTTGTCTTATAGGTAATTTTTCCACAAAATCCCCTTTGATTTTGTTTCCTAGTGAATCTAGCTTGGTACAAACAGATACTTATATTTTAAAAATCAATTTGCTGCTAGAGTATGTCTGTCATAGGCAGAACAGGTGTGCAACCATAAAATCGGCAGTGATAAACAAAAATTACCTGATGGCATTTGGTGCGTTGGAATTCCATAGGTTCAGACATAAATTGGGCTTCAGAAGCCTCTTCTGTGCAATTCCTTATGGAAGGACAAGGTTTATCAAGTGGTGATTTATGACCCTCATGTAAAACATGGAGAGAGCTCTCCAGGCTGTATGCTTTCTGGCCATGTTGGTGTATATTCTCAAGGTACCACCTGGAATGCCTGGATTTCCAACATAATTAATGGGTGTTTGTTGGTATTTCAGAAAGTCAGAAAAACCCTTCATATTCTGCTTTAAAGAACCAGGCCTGGCTAGTCTTAGCCAGTAGCAGCCATCACTTTTTAAATCAGAATTTATATGCAATATCTGTCAAAGCAGTGATACTTATGCAAGAGTTGCTGATAGTGGTATAGTTAGCATCTTGATTGGTGGGGAAAGATTGAATACCTTCTTGAGTGGTGAATTTGAGAAAAGATCATTCTTTTCCATAATTATCCAGAAGTCATTAAAACCTAGAATGAAAAAGAGCCTATTTTTTGCTCTTTCAAAGGATATTCATCAAATGTCAACTATGCATGCATATAATCAGATAAGATAAATAGAGAAATGCCTTGGAAATTGTTTTGTATTATCTGAAAGACAGGTAAAATGTTAAATTCTAAGCATAACGAGAACAATTATTTGATAGTTATATGTAAATCTATTAAAGAATTATGTAAATAGATAATATATTACTGACTCGTAGCAAGTCATTTATATTCAGAACACCTTTGGAGCTTTTGTACATAATGAAGTGTGTTGAGAATATTTCAGCTTAGTTAATAGCATGTCTTTAAAAAAGATCTATAAAACAGTTCTTTTAAGTCATAAGCTAGGAAGTGTTTTCAAAATGAACCAAATCATTAGAATTACTTAAAGCTATCTAAATATTTTTAAATTATCTAGAAATTTACTAAATTATTATAAGGATAAGAAAACAGGATTCGAAAACAAGCATCTGGCTGACCATGATTTCAAACCTGATTAAATAAGAAAAAATAATTTATTAGCAGCTTAATTTATCTTTTGGAAGCCCTAAAAGGAAATATTTTAGATTTTATTAGGTAAAAATTTGTTCTAGATATGCCAAAAGTTCATAATGGCTGTAATTCTAGAAATACCGAAATTCTGACAATGACATTTCATTATCGCTTAGACTTTTCAAACAGAGTATTAGTGAGTGATACAGTGTTACATCTAATTTTATTGGTTTATTTAACTGTTTGCAAAAGGGATCCTCATCACATACTATGAAAGGTATTTTCATTTAAAACTGTGATTAGAAGAAATACTTCTTGCTTTTCCAGAGTGGTACGCCATTATCTTTATCTGTTGCTATTTATCATTATCAATATGCTATCATTATTGTTCATTCATTCATTCAACAAACAGAGTGACTACCACGTATCAGACCTGTACTAGGCACTGGCCATTCAGAAGTGAACAAAACAGGAAGAAACAGTCAAACATCAATAAGTCTAAAAATCATAAAGATAAAAATAGATGTGTCACACTGGCTGAGATTCATTTCTTTTATTGAACATTAGCTACATTAATTCAGGAAATTACATTTGTCCTGAGAAGAACAGTGTCAGGTTATTTTCACATGTGGTGTGGCTGATCCTCAATATTTTAGAACTCCTACTTCTTAGACAACCTACATTCATTCCTAAATTGAAAATTTGGCTCACACTATTTCACTTTTTTCTGCATTTAAATGAAAAAAATATCTATTTATAAATAGATGAACAGCTAGGTAAATAGCTGGATAAGTAGACACAATGCTCTACATTCATGTTCCTCTAATAGTCTCCAGAAGCAGTTTTGTTCAATTATTGATGGCTAATAATTAGGAAGGATATTTAAGTACAATGTGTGCCAAAACTAAAATCGTTTTTTGGCACAATTTTTTTTGACAACCAGATGGATAAACTAAATAACTTTCCAACTAGTTAAGACACAGTTAGTTGATCCTGTTGGGTTTATAATGAAGCTTTCAAATGTAAATGTTATAGGAAGTGATTTAAAGTTATACTATGACACAGTTAGATGTTTGATAACTCCTGTCCTCAAAATTTTCTACTTCTTTAATTTATTGACATGAAAATTTTCGAGTTTCAATCAAGTTCTTGTGTAACCAAGAGAGTAGGTCCATTGCTACCTTCTCAGCAAAGTCCCTGTGGGCCAGTCTTTTGTCCTGAGATAAGAGTAGTACTAACAATAATAATAATTATAATAATATAGTAATTATGGTAATAAGAGCAATAGCTAATGTTTACTGTGTGAGATAATGATGCTAATGGTAATAGCAATAATGGTTTCTGCTCTAGTTTGCTAATGCTGCCGGAATGCAAAACACCAGAGATGGATTGGCTTTTATAAAAGGGGGTTTATTTGGTTACACAGTTACAGTCTTAAGGCCATAAAGTGTGCAAGGTAACACATCAGTAATCGGGTACCTTCACTGGAGGATGGCCAATGGTGTCCGGAAAACCTCTGTTAGCTGGGAAGGCACGTGGCTGGTGTCTGCTCCAAAGTTCTGGTTTCAAAATGGCTTTCTCCCAGGATGTTCCTCTCTAGGCTGCAGTTCCTCAAAAATGTCACTCTTAGTTGCACTTGGGATATTTGTCCTCTCTCAGCTTCTCCAGAGCAAGAGTCTGCTTTCAATGGCCATCTTCAAACTGTCTCTCATCTGCAGCTCCTGTGGTTTCTTTAAAGTGTCCCTCTTGGCTGTAGCAAGCTGCTCCTTCTGTCCGAGCTCTTATATACTGCTCCAGTAATCAAGACACATGCTGAATGGGTGGGGCCACGGCCTCCAAGGAAATTATCTCATCAGAATTATCACCCACAGTTGCATGGGGTGCATCTCCACAGAAACACTCAAAGGTTTCCAATCTAATCAGCACTAAAATGTCTGCCCCACAAGATTGCATCAAAGAATATGGCTTTTTTGGGGGACATAATACATTCAAACCAGCACAGTTTCCATTTGTTGACTTACTCTATGCCAGGCACTGTGCTGAATGCTTTATGTGCATTATCTCATTTAATCATCTAAGCAACTTAACAAGATATAATATTAGAAACTGAAATGCAAGGATGGGAAATTATTGTTATGCAGACACTCAGAAGGCATCTGAGATTTAGCCCAGATTTAACCAACTTCAAAGCCTGTATCTGCAAACCCATGTTCATGATAAATCTTCAACCTTTTTACCCATACTTCTGGAATCTAAGGTTATATCCATCTTATTTTAACTACAATCTACTTGATATCTGATACTTAGTTTCTTTCCAGCAATCTTTATTTTGAGGGGTTTTCTCTTAGACCACCTATCAAAGCTCAACTGGGTAACCTGATGTTCATAGAAGATCACCTAAGAATAATAATCATATGATTTTAGTATTAGCTAAGCTTTAGTTTGATATTAATTCAGAAATAACAAAAGCCACATGCTTTGATCATTAAATGGCCTTTACAGAAGCAGAAATTCATCTTATTTTTTTAATGTATTAACTATCAAGTTCCATAAAATATTTGAGGACTATAAAAATGCATATATTCAAAATAGTGAAATAAATAAATGAGATAGCCTGGATGACTGATACAATAAAACTAAGATTAAAATCATGACATAGCCAAGTATATCATATGATCCTATGATATGTCTGCAAATTTGACTCAAAACTTCCTTATAGACCAAAAGAAAGTAGGGAAATAAATAAGATTGAGAGTCTCCAGAAAATGAAAAAGTAAGCAGTATTAAGATTTAGAAGAAGCAATTTTTTTATCCTGATTCTGGAGTAAAAGAGAATTTTCTCTTCTGGGCCCTAATCAGGAAGGCACTGTTCTTGATAGCATTCCAAAACCAGATTAAACATGAATTTCATAAAGTTGCTTTTAATACTGTCCTTTAATGTTGAGCTAAAGCAATACTTTTTAAATGTGGATTTCTCTGGGAGCCTATAAATTGCATCCTTTAGAAATTACTCCATAAATAGTGTTTTTCCCAGTCTGGGCTCTGACAAAGTTGGTCTTCAGAGAGTTTTAAGATCGCAGTCTCTGGCAAGAATCTGTAATGCCAGTGTTCAATGTACTGATTAAGGGGAATTCCATTTGCCAGGACATAGGTTTAAAATTCATTTTTTAATGAGAAAGCTGTGCTCTTAACCAAGATACTTGAAAGGGTTATAGCAATAGGTTAAGAGAATCTGGGTTGAATTCTGTCTGTGCCACTACTAGTGTGAGACTTTGGGCTAGTTACCATACCTCTGTGGATATCAGCTTCATATTTGAAAAGTGGAGATAACAGTAATTATTTCCAGAGGGCTGTCCTTACTCATGAAGGCTGAGGAGATATGGCAAAAACAGAAATGAGCATTATTTGTGTTCTTTTCCAGAGAATGTTTTTAAAATTATAATTCTTCCTCACCCTTCACATATTACCACTTGGTCTTTGGTGTTACTGTATCTGTTTTATCATCATAAGTTGAATCAAATCAAATGTGGAAGTACGTTGGCATGAATAAATGAACATTTAAAGACACATCAGTGCCACATACACATACACATCTATGTGTAAATTGAAGAGCAGAATAATTATCCAGTGGACATGAGCAGTGGAAGCCAATGTGCTAACCCTTCAGTCATGATGAGTGTCTTCTATCACATCTAAGAAGTGACACTGTAATACTTGGTTCATGTTGAAATGATAATATAACGGTGATTCTGGTCTTTAATTCTCATTTTTTTTTTTAAGCACAGAAGGCCCATTATTGACGAAGATGTCCAGTAGAAGAAATAGATGGGAGCTTTTATTTCTTATCTTGGCAGATTAGCTAATTATACATTAAACAGTGACAAACTATATTATGCAACTGGATTTTCATTTCTTTAGGGGAAATGTAAAGCTTTTAATCTTTCAGTTTCTGGCCTCCTCCCCAGCTTCTAAATTACAATACACCAATGAAGAAGAAGAAATGATGGAGAGAGAAAGGAAAGAAGAAAGAATTAGAGAAAAATGTAAGAAAGTAATAGTAGAAACACTAGTAGTGGTAGAAAATATGGATGCGATAAGTTCAGATATGTTTATAGAAGTAAGTGTGCATGTAATTACTGCCTACACATAGATATTAAAGAAACAATTACAAACATGATGGGCTTACTATAAGTGTAAATATGTTTTAAAGTCTTCTTTGTATAAATAAAGAATGCTATAATGAAGAAAACATAACTTTAAGAACCAAATATTCATGGAGCTGGAAATAGTCCAGCCATTTAAGTACTTGTACTTCAGTATGTTAGGTGAATATAAACCATCAGGAGTAGATAGACATATTTACTATTTCCATAGAGAAGGTTCTAGAACTTTTCTCAGTAATCTAAAAAATGTATACTCATTTACTGTAATAGTCTCTGTATATTACATTCCCAATCTTACTGTGCAGTCCTAAGTGGAGATTTAGAATGGTTAATCCTTTGCATAAATTTTGCCTATTAATTTAACAATGAATTTTTAGTGCCAACTTTGTGCCAGGAAGTGGAGATAGGCATGGGGTTTATAATAGTGAACTAACAGGCATAGTATCTGCCTTCAGGATTCTTGTGTATAGAAGTGGAGACAGACATTAACTTGGAAATCTCTCTCTCTCTCTCTCTCTCTCTCTCTCTCACACACACACACACACACACACACACAATTGTTTGGAGACTAAAACAGAGGGAGCAATAAGGACTGCTACTAAGGAAACTAATTTACCCTGAGGGCTCTGGGAAGGCTTCGTCAAGGATGCGAATTTAAACTGAGGAGTGAAAAATGAGAAGAATGCACAGGTGAAGTAGGAGGGTATGTTTTGTGGAGGAGGAGGAGAATTCCTGGTAAAGGATACATGTTATAAAAAGTTGTTGTAAGCAAATCTGTCAAATGAAAGAGCTTTTATTCCTAATTAATATGAGATTAGGATAGTATTTTTAGAGATTCAATCCATTTATTTTCACTCTTGATAATCCTTAATTCTTTGATGACTCACAACTCCTCCACTCACTGAGTCAAGCTATTAATGATTCACAGTGTGGGACATTGCTCAGCTTTACATGTCAAAGTATCTTTTTGAGTCCATAGTGACCCAAGAATGTTGAAAGTAAGGTTTTGTTGGAAGAGAAGGATTTCTAATTTCCTAAACTTCCTTTGATATGTTAAGATTTGAACTTGAAGGTCTGAACATAGAGTTTTCCTAGTGCAGTTGGAAGGAAGTGGAAGACATAGAAGAGTTATCATCCAACAGGAGGAGAACCCTATCTGCATGGCCAGATGGAACTGAGGGGGAAAGACTAAGATGGGGTGAGAGAGAACAAGCGTGAGAGTGAGGGAGAGGGGGCGGGTCAGATGCAAGTATCCGAACAGTAATCATGAGTTACCTGGAAATCCAGGGGAAGGGGAAACACCTGCATGGGTTTGGGTGGCTCTGAGTGCCTAGCTGCTGTTGGGCCACATCTCTGGGTGGAGCTGGGACCTACTGCTCCCTTAGAAGAAGCCCCACAATTCGTGTGCCAGCACATCAGATATGGTCCCACGAGATTGGAAGCAGCTGAGGGAGATGCCTGGTGGATGGTTCTGTCCCCATTACTGATTGCTGTGTAACAAGCCAGAACAGTGAGGGACTATGTCCAGTGTGACTCCGTCAGTATTCTACTGGTCCAAACTGTCACCAGAAAGAGTTTGGGAAAGGAAAGCAGGGCAGCTAAGAGGACAATAAGCATAAGAGAATTTGAAGTGAGGACTAGTTTCAGCTCTAAAGTATAAGATTAAAAGATGACGTGGATTTTGAAACCAGAAATTGGCTACTCCGGCCGTCAGCCACTCTGTTGGTAAATTACATGAGTGACTAAAGAGTTGTCACATGTTGGCCACTTCTGCCTGAGCATACTGCGAAGGAAAGAAATGTTTTCTTCCCGCTGTGTGAAGAAGTGGTGGGCTTGACCTCTGAGCAGTGACCCTGGGGTCCAGCAGTGGGCAGTAAACTGTTTTGAGTCACGTACCTGTGATAATGACAGAAGAAAAGAACTGAATCATTAAAGCAGGATAACCCTGCACTCGTTTCCTATTGTTGCCGTAACAAATTACCACAAACTTAGTGGCTCACAACAAATTTATTATCTTACAGTTCTGTAAGTCAGAAGTTGGACATGGGTCTCACTGGGCCCAAAGCAATGTGTCAGCAGGGCTGTGCTCTAGGGGAGAGCCTTTCCCTGGACTTTCCTAGCTTCTGGAGCTGCCCGCATTTTGGCTCAGGGCTCCCTTCCTCCATCTTCAGAGGCAGCATCGTTGCATCTCTCTGGCCCATCTTTCTTTGTCACATTTCCCTTCAACTCAGATCTTTGCAAGGAAAGCTTCTCCACTTTCAAGGACTCATGTGATCAGGTTGGACTAACCGGGATGATCTCTTATCTCAAGGTTTTTAACACATCTTTTAAGTTCTGTATTCCATATTCACAGGTCCCAGAGAATAGGATGGGGACATCTTTGGGGGCCATTATTCTGCCTGTCACAAATCCTTTAGAAATGGAGTGACCTTAATGTAGAGACCTTAATGTAGAGTCCCCTACTCCCACCCCCACCCTGGCCTGTTGGACTGGAGTGGAGTATTTTCCTTCTTGATTTTTAAGAGTGAACCATATGAATAAAGGGCAGCATTTCCATTCTGTTTCTTGGATTCTTGGGGTACTAAATTCCACCTTCACCAGTGACAACAGCAGCAGTAAATTTCCTGTATGATTAACCTGGTAGCCAGTGGTTGTCAACACTGGCATCATGTGCTGACACAGGAAAACAAATTCATATGTCACTTCTGGGTTGAAAGGATGACCAGAATTGATTCTCGGGCATGTGTGAGCACTCCAGAGACTAGGAAATATTTGAAGGAGGGAACCTAAGGGGAAAGATTGGACTTTCTTGAATTAGCATTTACAGAATAAGAGACAATAAAATTTGGGAGATTAATTTTAATTAATTAATTTTAATTAATATGAGCTAATTTCTTCTAAAAAGGTGGTGAAGTTTGAGACATACCATTTGGAGTTGAATGAATAAATATATTGTTTCTTGCTTTTCTCTGTTGCTCTTCTTTATACTATGCCCCAAAGCCTGCTTTGCTATTTATCAGAATAAATAGCAAAAACACACAAAAGCACAAACACATACAGATGCAGGGTGATAGAGAAAAAAACATGTTAAAAATGAAACTTCTATAGAGAGATGAGAATCTAACTACTTCCTTCATTCCCTAGACTGGATCCTGCAATATTCTATTAATAGCATCCCCTAGCCTATAACATGCTGCAGATATTCCCTTCCTGCTGATTTTTTTCTCATAAGCAAACCTGTTATCAATTATTGATGTTTTCATTTTGAAAGTGAAACTCAGAAAGAGCATTTAGCTTTAGTGCCATTGTAACATTTCCTCCCAGGATCAGCAAGGTTGTAGTAATTTTTGCATAAAATATTTAAAAAAATTCAATGAAAGCATCAATTTGCATCCAAGAAATCTTTTTCTTTTATGAGAAAAAATATTTTATGAGCATATTCTTGGCAGCAGTGGGGGAAGGATTCTGGGTAATGATTTGTTACTGAAGTATGTTTGACAGGTTGCTTCTTTGGAAAAAAAAATTACGCTCTGTTGAAAAGTTTATGCTTATTTTATGGAGTGGGAGAACCAGATCCCAGGAAACATCATCCTTTCCTCTGAGTACGTCCTTGAACAAAACTCGAGGAGATTCTCAGAGGCTCTGTGCTTTTGGCTGCATGGCATCTCCAAACAGAAGGGTCTCTGTGGAGACTAGGAACCCATTCATTACACTTTGCTAGAGATCGGTTATTAGCTGTTTGGTGCTGATCCAGCTGCTGATTTTCACTTCATCTTCTGCTTCCTCTTTGTCCAAGACTGGAGCTTTCTACTTCAGAGGATGATATACTCCCAATCATTTGTAGTCTTCCCAGAAGGAAGGGAGAAAGCTCATATCTTTATTGATGCAAATGATGTTTTAATTCCTAGAGATTGACCATTTGACAAAGAGTAGACCGGATATGTTTAGCCCTGTAGCTTACTCTAAAGGGAATAATTCAGGCTTGGAGTCAGTAGATCAGAGCTTTGGTAACTGCTCATCTGCTTATTATTCTGTGTGACCTTAGAAATAAGACTAAATTTTATGTATTGAGTATCTGCTCCATGACAGGTCATTGTGGGTCACTTCTCACATAGGATCTCATTTAAGACTCTTCATTACCCTCTGGGGCAGATTTTAGTCTCCTCTCTACTTTACAGCTGAAGGAAATGAATCACACACAACTTGAGTCAAGTTTCCAAAGTCACACTGTGACTGAATGACATGGACAAGTCTCAACCTGAGAGCATTCTAACTCCAGATCTTATACTAATTCTGCCTCACACATTATTTATTTTTACTCCATATACTTAAATAAGGCTACTTTTTATCCCCTGCTTCATAAACCAGAGTTTGAAGGCAGTGCATTCATTTTCCAAGAGCCCTAATGCAACTTCAACCCTATCCCCATGTCCTCTTACAGAACACCTTCCTCCTATGTGGCTCACTCCTTCCAGATTTTCCAGCTCCCCTTTGTCCTGTCATCCATCAGTGGACATTGTGGGCTCTGTGGACTTTGGCCTCTAGCTCACGGCCATCCCAACAGCACAAGTCCAATTCCATCTTGGGACATTTTAACATTTCCGAAGAAAACCTAACACTTAATGACTATGAAGCTATACTTGGATTTTTATTATCATCTAGCATTTCTCCATGTCTGAAATTTAAAATTTTTGTATCTCACACACTGATCTCAACTTCCTATGCTTTCCAAACTCAAGGAGATTTCTCAGGCCTTAATGCCTTCTGTGCCAGTTTGAATGTATTGTGTCCCCCAAACGCCATTATCTTTGATGTAATCTTGTGTGGGCAGATGTTATCAGTTTTGATTAGATTTCTTTGAGTGTTTCCATGGAGATGCACCCCACCCAGCTGTGGGTGATGACTCTGATTGGATATTTCCATGGAGGCGTGGCCCCACTCATTTAGGGTGGGCCTTGATCAGTGGAGCCATATAAATGAGCTGACAGGAAGAGGGAACTCAGTGCAGCTGAGAGTGAACTTTTGAAGGGGAGCTACAGCCAAGACAGACACTTTGAAGAAAGCACAGGAGCTGCAGATGAGAGACAGTTTGAAGACAGCCATCGAAAGCAGACTCTTGCTCCGGAGAAGCTGAGAGAGGACAAATATCCCAAGTGCAACTAAGTGACATTTTTGAGGAACTGCAGCCTAGAGAGGAACATCCTGGGAGAAAGCTATTTTGAAACCAGAACTTTGGAGCAGACACCAGCCACATGCCTTCCCAGCTAACAGAGGTTTTCCAGACACCATTGGCCATTCTCTAGTGAAGGTACCCGATTGCTGATGTGTTACCTTGGACACTTTATGGCCTTAAGACTGTGACTGTGTAACCAAATAAAACCCCTTTTATAAAAGCCAATCCATCTCTGGTGTTTTGCATTCTGGCAGCATTAGCAAACTAGAACACCTTCCATTTTTTGTAGTATATAATTTCCATTCCAGACTCATTTAATGCCTTACTTAGATAGAGTCCATCAAATAAACACTTTTTCCTGACTCCAAACACCTTAGTCCATTCAGTTCTTCTCATTTCCTCTATTAAATCTACATTTCACCTTCTGAAGTCCTGTGTCCAACTAGTTGAATACTATTTGAGAGGATCAGAAAATCATGCGTTCATTTCATTTCCAGTTTGTGACCTCATTTCAGTCAGATCCTTCACAATGGTAAATTTTTTTTTTTTGCCATGATCAGCTCTTTTACCAATTCCTTTGTTAATCTCTTTTCCCCACTCTCTGCTATCTTCTTGAAACTAAGCTCCTTGTCTGCTGATATCACAATATTCTGAATTGTAACTTAACCTTAATAATCATTCATTTCCTTAGTCCATTTCTTAACAAAATAAGTTCCTCAGGGTTCAATCTTACATGGACTTCTAGTCTCATTATATAAGATCACCTGAATTGTCTCAGTCACCTTCTTGATTTAACTATCATCCATATGCTATGACTTTCAAATATATATTCCAAGACTTGACCTCTCTCAACATATTCCAGAACTAAATGTAAAATTGCCAAACAGAAAATTCTACTAGGATGTTCCTCAGTTCACTAAACTTCATACAAAAACTGAACTTAATAATTTTCCTTACAAACCTGTTCTTTTTATGGGATTCCCTGTCTCAGAGACATGATCTGTTCTACCACCTAAGCCTAAACCTGGAGGTCAAACCTGATACCTCCTTCTCCATCACATCTCTCCAAGTACAGATGATTTTAGATTTGACATACCTTTCTGATATGTCTTCTCTTGTCCATAACTATTACCTCTGTCCTGATTTGGCCCTCAGCATTTCTTGCCTGGGAGGAAATAGCAACAATTAAAAGCAAAGGCATTGGAATTTAAAAACTTGAGTTTTAAACCTTGGATTCTTCACTTCTTGTTTGTGTGACTGGGACCAAACTACTGAACCTCATTTCCTTAACTCTAAAATGGTAATAATAATAGTAATGATGATGATGGTGATGATACATATTTCATGAGGTTATTGTGATCCAAATCTAGGTCTGTCTGACACAAAATCTGAGCTTTTCATGCCCTGCCTTGCCATCTCGTATGTGGAGCTTCTTCCAGAACATGATCTTTATCTACTGTGTCTAACTAAAGGCTGTCTCTGTTTCACTCCAACATCCTTCTGTTGATCTTGATACTAGATTGCAGAAGCAATGACTTTATAAGGTCATATTCTACAAAACATTCAAATAAGAAAAAAATTCAGAGTCTCACTGATACTTCTGTTACAGAAAAAAGACTATACGTTCTTTGATTATAATGGTCAATATTTTTTCAGTGCTCAGTATATGTCCCACATTGGGCAATTATATGCATTATCTATTTATTCCTCAAGGTGGTTGAGTTTGGTGGTGTAGGCTGTACGGTCAAGTGCAACCCATCTACAGGTACTATTCTCATTATACTAGTCATCACAGACCTCTATATTTATGACAATTTTTCACTGGATGACTATATAATGGCTTATTTTAACAACATTGTAATATTACAAATTTCTGAGATGAAGTACAGTGTGCTGAAGAAGGGATGCCATTTTCAAATTCACACAAATGCACCAAGTGGGTTTGCAGTGGTCACAGTTATCATCATCTTCGTCATCTTTATCTTTATTGTTTCTTTTCTGTTATCCCCTTTTCCCATGTGAGAAATCTGAGATTCAGCATTATTAGCATTTCACCATGAGGAAATGGCACAACTGTGTTTGGAATTCAGGTCTGTTTAAATCTTAGCATCGTGCCACACTTCACATCTCCTGCAGCACCCAGCACAGGGCTCAGCATAGAGCAGTTTTCAAGTGATACCAAAATGATGGAAGTCAAAATGTGGAGTAAAACCAGAATTTAAAAAATGATGAAAACCATCAGACAATGGCATACGGAGACCATGAATAGTAGGCAAAAATCAGGCTTTCAATGGTTCTGATTCCATTTCGATTCCTTGTATCCACCTGTCTCTAGGGTAATGATGATTTCAAGTAATAAAAGATATAGGCATCTTCTTTGAAGAGAAATTAAACGTCAGAAAAGCCACAGCGTATTAACTTTGTCAGGGAATCTAGGTGCTAGTCATCTTCTACGCCTCCTCAGCAGAGTGGACACGGGCTGAGGAAGAGGACTAGGGCCTTTGCTGAGGCAGGGACTGCTCTGCAGCTTCCAGTGAGGGAGCAGTTGGGGAAAGATGTGATCAGGTTGTGTTTACAGCTCCAGTGAAATCCTACGAATCATACTCTTAAGCACGTAGAAGCAATGAAAGAGGAAAACAAGTGCCCTGAAAGGTCAGACACAAACACGAAATGAACCTGATTCGAAGCCTCTTTGTCACCTCAGGCAGTGAGGAATCCTGGCCAAGCAGAGCAGCTGTTTCTGCGATGTCCTTCTGCCTTCTCCCCTTCCTTCCTTCAGATGTGAAGCATCATCCTTCTAAACATTGAAAAAAATTCTCTCTCCAATGCTTTTGACTTTTGAATCAAAAACTGATATGGCTTACTGCCCTAGCCATTCAAATTGGTTTGGAATTTTAGATAAATGTTTTAATAAAGGAGGAAAAGACATCTCTCTCATTCCATAATTCATGGTATTAACTGATGACATGATGATCAGAAAATATAGTCCAGGAAAAATTGTGAAGAGGGCGAGGCTTCTCTGGTGCCTTCAGCCATCTGATTCTGGACCCTTTCTGTACCTTGGATATATTCTTTACTATTCCTCTCAGATATCCACAGACGAGAGTGCTCTGGCTGTGGCAATGTTTCACTTTCATTATATTTGATTCAGCTGATCTGACTGCCAGGGTGAGTATCATCATGGCTGACAGTGACTTACAGATAAGGCAGCTAAATTAAGTGAAATATAGAGGCGTTCCCTGGTTTTGAGGGTATAGGATACAATCAAGAATTGGTGTGGTAAAGGACAGTGGTTCCCTGTTCTGACACGAATCAGAAGTGCCATAAGAATTTTTTGTTTTTGTTTTAATTTGCCTTAAATAAATGTAGGTTTCCTGGAAACTTCCAGAAAATGAATCATATTGGGTGGTGGAGGGAAAGATTGGGATTCTACAATTCAATTACTCAAAGCCCAACTTGGGGGCCAATAATATGAACGGCTCTGGAGTTTGGGTCTATAATCTGGCAATATCTATCACATTTTAAAACACATATACCAATCACACTGAATTCAGAAGAAAAAGCTAAAGGAATTGAATGGGCAATTGGATATGATATATAGTATTCCAGCAATGGAGTACAAAGACAATCCAGCATAAAGACAATACAAGTCCCTGAAATAGAGAATTTAACAAATGAAACATGAAAAAAAAAAGTTTTCAAAGTGTCAATGGATGAAAATTTCTCTGAGGTGAAGAAAATAATTAATCTATTGAAAGAATGCTTAAGATATGAAGATAAACTGATTCAGGACTATAGAAACTGAGACATATCCTATGTAAGTTATTGGACTGAAAGTATAAAAAGAGAATTCTTGAGTCATCTGAGCAGAAAATAAATATTTTCCAATGAGAGAAGAATATTCAAGAGACCATTATTTTCCATAGCTGCCTTTGATAGAGAATGTCTACAAAGTATTGAAGGATGAAAAGTGTAATGTAATTTTATTATATCCATCCAAGTACTATTTCAAGAATAAAATCCACAGGCAATCTTTCTCAAAGATGAAGGAAAATATCATATTTGGGTAATATAGCACCCATAAGACCATCTGGAAAAATAGAAAAAAAAAAGACACTGAAATAAAGTCAAATGTGAACTCTATCAAAAGAAAGAATTCAACAATGGAGATATATGGAAAAGGATTTGAGGTAGGTATTTAATCCACTAAAATATGGATTATTTTAGACTAAATAAAGAAAGGAATTATGATAGCAGGTCAGAATATAAATGTCACTTATCCAGAGAAAGTAAAAATAATACAAGAACAAAAATTGAAAAGTGAGGGGGAGATGAAACAGGAGGAAATGTGAGAATGCCAATCAGTTCCTCTTTCGTTGGAGAAAGATAATCAAAGCTGTCTGAACTGGAAACATACTTCTGAAATGCCATAATTATTCTTTCCTCAGAATTTTAAATAATCTTTTCCCTGAAACTTAGGGAGATATTTTAGAGTCATATGTATTTTGTAATGAAAGTTTTCTCTGAGAAATTGGTAATTCCTTCTCTTTCTTTCTATGTTAAACTCAAATGAAATCTACATATTTTGATATTTTAAGTATATACATATTATGATCTCATTGTTGAGTTATTTCTATATTTTTCTGGATATTATATTTATCCGTTATTCTGCATGTTTTAAATATATATATATTTCACCACTTTACTAATAGTTACCTTTTGTTATTCTACTGTATAACCCATTGACACACAAACAGAACAAAAACAATGATGAAATATACAAATAATGAGTATGGTTAGAAAATGGCTGATAAAGTTTCTCCAAAATTTTGTTCCTTCATCTCTAAACTGGGGAAAACACTGCTGCTTTGGTAACTCATGTGAGGATCAAATGAGATCAAACATCCAAGATGGGGTCTGACATACAACAGGCCTCAAAAAAAGTTGCTACTTTTATTTTATTTGTACCTGAAAGAATTATTGAAAATGAGAAGATAATCAGGCTGGTATGTTGGCAGAAGCAAAATTTCTTTAAATATTTGAAAAAAAAAAAAGGTATCCTTACAGTTAAAGGAGCTCTCCAGTGTAGGACTGGACTAACTACAATAAAAATGTTCTCTGTTAGCCTATGTTACCTTTAAAGTAATTATCGCTCAATGAGGAACATGAAATTATGCATATTGTGATGGAAATTCCAAATCACTACAATCTGAATGGACTGTATCTGATTTTAATTTTACATTTAACATGTAAATTAAGTTGAAAGTTAAAGTTTTAATATGTAGCATTTTAGTGTATGTTTGTAGCCCTGCACATACTTTGATAATCAGAATCCCAATGCTCTGACCATGCCAGATGGCAGACTTCGGGCAAAGAACATTACCAAGAAATAAAGAATGAAGACTTTGTGAAAGAAGATGTCCTGAACTGAGCATTTACATTTATCTCCATTTCCTTTTGATATCTCTCTAAAGCAAACTGAAAGAATGAGAACACTATAAACCTATAGAGACAAAGAATGATAGCAAAAAAAGAAAAAAAGTCAAGGTGGATGAGAGAGTTCCACAAAGTTTGGAAGGATGGATACTTGCACTCAGCTGTGGAAGGGCTGAGTGCTTCACATGCAGTTTTATGTAGGATAATTAGATTATAATGAGTTTGAGAACTTTTGAATTGTATGCAAAGGAAGCTGTATGTATATGTGGGTGTTTTGGGACTAGTTATCCAAAGAAGTAGAGTATAGTGGAAATCTGTTATTCTTGTTATAACCAGGATACCATAACTCAGTTCATATATATTGAATAATGGTAATAAAAGCCACAGAAAATTAGGGTTTGCATCATTAGACAGGTTACTTATTTTTACAATGCAGGAGAAACTTTATTTAATAATATTTCTCTAAATTTCTTTGAGAAGCTGGATGTCTATACAAGGTCATGGCAATGTTAAAGTGTATATAATACATGATGTAACAAATGAGGCGATTAATTTGGGTTTGCTTCCACAGAATAAGCTATGCAATATTTCTGTACTTTTTATGGCAGATTAGTTCTGATCATGGCAGATTATTATATTCTTTCTGAGTCATTAAGAGCTATTACTGACGTGTACCAAACTGTGTTTTGAAGCTTTGTCATTACGTTTAAAACATACAATTTGTAGATAAAAGTGAAAGCATGAAGCTTGTCAAATATCCTTTTATTTCATATTGAAAAGAGGAACTAAATTCTTCAATTTAGTTTGAATTATTATAAGGTAGAGAAATCAGTAGAAAATAGACATTTTAAAAAGTAAATGCTATTTCAGTATTTGCAGGGGAACTGTGGCAAAGTTTACTAATGCTTTTCAACATCTGGGTATCCATTTCCCAGACACTTTAGCAGTTAGGTTGGGTCATGTGACCAGTTCTAGCCCATGAAATGTACGTGAAATTGATGCATCTTATTTCTTCTGGTGGGAGGTTTTTAAGATCAAGTATGTCACCTCCACAATCATGCCTCCCTTTTGGAGTGCCACGTGGTTATTTACTGAAATGATGGTATTGGGAAAAGATGCAGCCTGAATCTCTGAGTCACCACGTGGAGAACAGCAGCTCTGGAGAGAGATCT
The DNA here is from genome assembly GCF_015220235.1 of Choloepus didactylus. Taxonomy (NCBI): domain Eukaryota; kingdom Metazoa; phylum Chordata; class Mammalia; order Pilosa; family Megalonychidae; genus Choloepus; species Choloepus didactylus. The sequence continues at coordinate 35,299,617 of NC_051320.1, read as the reverse complement.
GACCAATAATAGACTTTGTGTGCATGAGAAATATATATTTGTTGTAAGAAACTGTTGTTGTAGTTAGTATATATTTACCTGACTACACCAGATATCTTTTGCAAAATCTGTGTATAGATTTACAAGTCCATACATTATTAGGCAGGGATATTCAATATCTAAAGGTACCCCAAGGTAATTGCCCCTTCAAGCAAAGAAATTGTTTAAGTGTAACTAAGCGCCATCTGATTTGCATGATTTTTAACTGATAAATCTGATCATAAAATTATATGACTTAAAATTTAAGAGGTTAGGGGGTGAATTCTGTCTTTATTGTTCAATAACAGAACCATGTATGTGGTCAGATTTTTTTAACCACTAAATAAATGATGTCTGTGAAAGCAATTTGTAAGCTGAAAAGCACAGTAAAATGCAAAGCAAAATCATCATCATCAACTTCTTGCTTCATTAAGAGACTTAGGGTCGGGCCATGAAATTAGGAGGCATATATATATATATATATATATATATATATATATATATATATATAAGAGTAGTAATTCAGTCAGTAAACTAAAGCTGTTTAATCTACATGGTGCTGAATAACACATTTAACTAATGTGCATGTTAGTTTACAGTTCAATACCTTGACTGGTTTTGTGTGGACGTGTCTTAGACAGCTGTAAAGTCTTGTCTAAGAACCTGAGCCCATGTTGCACATGCCAGGCTGGGCACTGTGGTGCAAAACTGTGTTCCAGAAGAGGGGACATCTAAGCTGGCAGAGGCTCTTATCAGGCTTGAGGGTTTTTTTTTCTTTTTGTATTTCTTTATTTTTTGTTTTTATAATTTTTATGTTTTCCCTACTGTTTCTGTTTTAGTATTTTTTAACCACCTTGGTCTCATCAGACTTGCTTGTTTCATCAGATCCATCTGAATGATTTAAGCTAAAAGTAAATACTTCTGTGGAGTTTATCTTTTCTTGTGACAGAATTTTCTGTTTTAGAGTAATCGGTATCCCCTACTTCCATCTATGATTTAGATCACATCCATTCCTTTTCCTTTTAGGTGTTTGCTCCATCAGTTATCACCTCTCTCTTCTGAATCTTCAAATGTTCACAATCAGCTCCTTTATACCTTTTGAAGTCCCCTGATCGCCCAAGTGGCTTTCCTCCACCATATCTCTATGTTCATTGGTGAGATTTATTCCCTGCTTTCCTTTTGTATTGTCCTCCAGTTTTGACATCAGGTTCATAGAGCTTAATACAAAAATTGGGGAGTTTTCCCTCTTTTTCTATTTTCAAAAATAGTGTATATGATTTAAGGGTTGTCTGTTTCTTGAAGAGTTGGGAAGACACATTTAAAATCAGCTGGGCCTACTGCCTTTTTGTGGGAGAAGAGGGATTGATTACTAATTAATTTATTTAATAGCTTTGGTTTATTAAGGTATCCCATTTCTTCTTTTGTCAATATTTGTAATCTATAATTTTTCCTAAAAAAATGGCCATTTTATCTAGGTTTCAAAATTACTAAGATAATCATGTACACTCAGGAATTTTTAAAAATTCTTTTGTAATTGTAGATACATCTAGTTTTCTTTTCCTATTATTATTTATTTGTGACTTTTTAATTGGTAAGTCTTCAGGGATTTGTGTATTTTGTTAGTTTTTTTCCAAAGAAATTCTTTGTTTTTGTTGATCCTCTCTATTTTCTATCTCATTAATTTATCTTCTTATTTTTATTATTTCCTTTTTTCCTTTCTTTAGTTACATGCCATTCTAATCTGGTTACTGTGCCAAGCAACTCCAAGCCCTAGTACACATATTGTCCCCAGATCTCCCCTTCTTCATTGTATCATCTAGCTGTTGCTACATAATAAATCATACCTAAATTTAGTGGCTTAAAACAGCCACCATTTATCAACTCACAATTCTGTGGCTTGACAATTAGGGCTTTGGTCAGCTGCACAGTGATCTTCTGGTTTCATCTGAGCTCAATCATGCGTCTGCATTCAGCTGGCAGTTTACATGTCTCACAGTTGTCTGGTGAATGGCCGGGTACTGGCTTGCTGCTGACTGGATGCCTCAATTCTCCTCCACATGGCCTCTCACCCTCCAGCAGACTAGCTTGCATGGTGGCCTCAGGCTTCCAAGTATTTCAAAAGAGCAAGCTCTAAGCACAAATGTTTTTCAAGATTCTGGTTGCCTCGTGTTTACTAACATCCCAATAGTCAAAGTAAGCTACATAGCCAGCTCAGATTAAGGTGTGGATACACAGACTCCACCTCTTGATGGTAAAATCTGCAGTGCCACATTGCAAGAGTGTGGCTACAGGGAAGAAAATGATTTATGACTCTTTTTACATTATTCCATGGCCAGTCCTCTGTTCACACTTGTCATAAATATTCATACTACTCCCACTTGCAAATATATAGTCATCTCCATCCAGGACGATTAAAAGATTCAACCACTTTGATCCATAATCTTGATCTTGTGATTTTCAACATGTGTAAATGTAATTCTCAAATGTGGTTCCTATTGATCCAGAGACTTGTAAATTAAAAAGATTTCTCCACCCTCTCTCACCTACATGCAGTGATGATATAGGGACAGGATAACTGCAATAAACCCCTCTGTTCAAAAAGCAGAGGGATAGGAGGCACATAGCAGACACTGGTCCCTAACAATTCTGGGGAGAATGAAGATGAGAAAAGTTTTATTTTCCAATTCAACAATTCTACCTGAAAACTAAACAGTCCTTTAGCTGATATCTGCATTCTCTTACCTTATGGAATGCAAGGAGGACCAGCCAAAGACACTTTCATCATTCTGCTTGAATATCACCTTAGCTACATCCAGAATTTCATTAGGTACATTTTCCATTTTCCAAGTTATCACAGAGCATTCTGCCAATTGTTTCACCTCTGCTTTATGTGAGTTCCCATTTTTCCAACCTGCTATAGAAATTTCCTCCACACTTTTTTAGCCCCCACATTTTCGTTACCACTCTTTCAGTCTTCATTAGTAGTTTGCTTATGGCCTGATCCCAGAGCCAATGGTTCATGTTGTAACTTCTTGTTACAAAAGCACCATACTTCCAGATAAAAATTTCTATGTCAGTCATCTTTTTGCTGAATAATAAATTGCCCTCAAAGTATAGTGGCTTAAAACAACCATTCATAGTTCATCATTTTATGGGTTGACAACTGGGTGTAGGTTCAGTGGGGTGGTTCTTCTGCTGCCCTCATCTGTGTGTGGTCAGATGGTGGTCAGTGACCTAATTGATTACCTGTCATTTAGCTGACAGTTAACTAGGGCTCCAGGCCATGTGCCTCTCATCATTTAGCAGGTTAGTCAAGGTTATTGCTGGATTCTCAAAGGCACCATGAGAGGGAAAAAAGATTTTTTCAAGTATCTGCTGTGTCTTATTTGCCATTGCCTTGTGGAAATTCACATGGCCAAGCCCAGATTTAAGGAGTAAAGTTGCAAAATTTCAGTCACTCAGCAAAGGCTTTGTGCAATCATGAATTGAAGGAATTTGTGGCCACATCTAATGGCTGTCTTTCCCTATGTCCTTTTGGGGAATGAATTTTACCCTGTGTTCCAGAACACCAACTTTGGTCTTGCTACACAGGCACAAACGTTTCGGCTCTTCACATTTTTTGTTTCATGCCATGCGGTCACATCCGCAAGGCTTTAAGTGACCTTGATGGAAGGTGAGCAGTGGCAGGTAAATAATCTAGGAAAGAGCAGGCAACCACTGAGCATGGCCCATTGTCCAAATCTCACTATCCTAGAGTGTATGATAAATATAAAGCAGATTTGAGCTGGATAAAATAATCACATATGATTTGGGATGTTCATCTATGGGCAGGAACAAAAGTCAGAGAGAAGTAGTGTGTGGCTTCATTATAAATCAGTAACCCAGGCTGAAATGAGGCTATAGAATCAGGTTCTTGGGGAAAGACTTGGAAGTGGAGGTTGAGTGTCTAATAATTTGCAAAATATGGATATAGCTGCTTGCTGTCCTCTTGGACTGAGCATTGCCTGAATCCTGCCCAGTTGAATGCATGTCTAAAGCCTAATTAAACAGCACCTAAGGGAGGTTTCCCAACTCCTGGCCTGGATATCCCAGGTTTTCCCCAGGCCTCAAGGCAGTCGTTGGAGCTGGGGTAACCAGAGGCCACCAGACAATCATCAATGAGCACAAGCAGCCCCTTCCTTTAAACCCAGTGTGGAATAAATACTAGTATTTTTCATGCATTGTTGACAAAGGCCAAGAAGCACTAATCCATTCAGTTCAACAAAAATTTATTGAGCACTTATTACAGTATTTTTCACAGCCCTATTTCCCTCTGTAGCTATATATGTACATGTGGTTCCCATTAACATGTAAGTTCTAAGAGGGACAGGGCATGTTTTATGTTACTCGTACCTGGATCCTCAGTTCCTTGAACAGTTCCTGGCACTTGCCTGGTGTTCATCAAATATTCATGGAATGAAGTATCCAAATTCATGCTGAAGGTACACTCCTGAGAATCATAGGCCTCTGCCCTTGAGAAGCTTGCTGGCTAGAGAAAAGCAGTCCATTTAGTTCTCTAGTTGCCCCTCGATCTTTGAGGTACCTTTCTGAGATAGAGCAAAGAATACAATTTATAGTGATTCTACTCACACTCCCTGGAGTCTTTAATGAATCTGCAAAATAATTTCCGGTACAAAAAAGGCTCCTGTCTCCTTCCATGCAGTGGCATTCCTGTAGCTGTCTTGGAGGCTCAGGCAGGCAAGGAGAAGATGTTCCCAGTTGTCATGCCTGATGATCAGCCTCTATCGAGTTAAGGGGAATGTCCCAATGCTACTTTATTACAGGTTAGAAGTTGTGCTTTCTCCACCATTACAGAATCATTCGCACAGAATCATTTTAGTCAGACCACTTGCCTGCCAAGTAGGATGACTGAGACTGACTGATCTGAGCAGAAATTATGGTCTATGATGTTTTTTTCTGCTTCATGTGCAGAAACAGCTTCCAGCTGGATCTAGTTGAGCCAGACTAAATTGCATTTGATTCATCTACTTTGCTACAATTGGTTTGAATAAAAGATGGCAGGGACCCAGAACTGCAATCCTTTTGTTTGAATGGCATTAAAATGGTCTGTAGTCAGATTGACTGAATCTTTTGGTTTCATTTTAATTTTCTCTGGTCATTTAAAACCATAGAAATACCTCTACATACACAAAAATTTCAAGTCTTTTTTTGACACTTCTACACATATTCATCCTTAGAGAATGTTTCATTTAAAGATTATTTTGTGCATGAGTTCATAGTAGTAATATATGTTGTGAATATCATGTGCTACACATGCTATGTGCTTCACAAGCATTAGCCTCTGAATCCCCACAGAAAATCTCATGAAGCAGGCTTGATTTCCATCATCCTCATTAACAGATGATGGTCCTGGGATTGGAGAGGTTAAGTAACCTAAGGTCAGACAGGTACTAAACCATAGCTGGGATTTGAGCTTAAACAGGTGGAGTCCACAACTGGTGCTATTAACTGTCCCTTCCTCCCCTCCCAACCTCCTCCCTCCAGCATCTTTCTTTCCTTCCTCATTTTACTTAATTATCAAACACTTATCCAGTACAGCGCTTTACCATGTGCTAGGTATTTTTTTAAGCACTTTGCAAATATGAACATATATACTCCTCATAACAATTACCCATCGCATTTTCCAGATGAGAACATGGATCCGCAGAGAGGTTGAATAATTTGCTGTAGCTAAAATGCCACAGAACGAGGACTCAGACATTCATAGTCTGGCTCAAACACTCACAGTCTGGCTCCAGGATCCACGCTCCCATCACTACCCTATGCTGCTTTCTGTGCTGGAAAGTTCAGGCCAGTTTTTCAGCTGTTTGACATTCAAAATTCCAATTTCTCTTCTCTTTCTAAATGTTCTTTCTATTGTCTTGACATATACAAAGAAGTATTTTCATCTCCATTTCATTAAAGATGGAAAATTGGAGTTCATATCATTTTGGATATAAATTACATAAATACAAGAAAATTGGTTTTATTTTTCAATACTGCTGTGTGTGCACAGACATTTGCATTCCTGTTATTCTTACAAGTTCCAACCGTTATATCTTCATAACTTTTCAGGTTGTCTGTTTCAATTTCAATCTATAGCTTCATCCACATCAGAACAAGGTCAGACATTCAGTGCAGTAAATGTCAGTGGTCCTTGCTTATCATTTCCTGTTCTAGCCTGGTCAAGTACAGGGCAATACTTGAGCAATACTTTTGGTGTCAGGGAAAACATAGTTTGAATGCAGGATTGTCTAATTCTAATTATGTAACTTTGGGTAAGTTATTCAACCTCTAGGTGACAGTTTCTTTATCTGTATAACAGGATAATAATAATCTCCACTATATAAGGTTTCATGAGAACAATGTACATAAGATGCTTAGCACTGTACCTGGCTTAGTAAATGGTTATTATTAAAATAGTTCTACTTACAGAGACTGACCTATTTCTGGACTCACATTTCTGCTTGCCATGTCTTAGCAAACCATCCCTAGCTTTCCTCATAAGAAAAGACACCTGCCCTCCTTCTGTCCTGGACTTTCTATCAGGGCTTTCAAGGACTGGCTTCTCTGGCTTCAGCTACTTGAGTCCTCCTGATAAAATGCTATGCCATTAATTCACCTTGTTGATTGTTCATCAGAGGAAGTAAAAATTTCCCAGCATGAAGCCACCTTGGCAGGTGATCTCACTGCCCTCCCCACTACGTGGGACCTGACTCCCAGGGGTGTGAATCTCCCTGGCAACGCAAGATATGACTCCCGGAGATGAATCTGGACCCGGCATCATGGGATTGAGAACATCTTTTGACCAAAAGGGGGATGCGAAATGAAACAAGATAAAGCTTCAGTAGCTGAGAGATTCCAAATGGAGTCGAGAGGTCACTCTGGAATCTATATAGATAAGACTTTTTAGGTTTTAATATATTGGAATAGCTAGAAGTAAATACCTGAAGCTACCAAACTCCAGCCCAGTAGCCTTGACTCTTCAAGACGATTTAACCAAGTAGCTTACAAGGGGTGACAGTATGATTGTGAAAACCTTACAGATCACACCCCCTTTATCTAGTGTATGGATGGATGAGTAGAAAAATGGGGACAAAAAAACTAAATGAAAAATAGGGTGGGATGGGGGGGATGATTTGGGTGTTCTTTTTTACTTTCATTTTTTATTCTTATTATGATTCTTTCTGGTGTGAGGAAAATGTTCAAAGTAGATTGGGTGATGAATGCATAAATGTATGATGGTACTGTGAACAGTTGATTGTACAGTGTGGATGATTGTATGGTAATGTGAACAGTTGATTGTACAGTGTGGATGATTGTATGGTATGTGAATATATTTCAATAAAACTGAATTTAATTTAAAAAAATTCCTGGCATGAATTTCACAGCCTGCTGTATTTTGATCCCCTTAGCTCTCTCATAATATTTTTTTTCTCTCTCTGACATCTTCTCTTTTTTCCAGAGGGTCAAAATTCACTGCTCTTTGTCTTCCAAAGAACATAATGGTTCCTCTTCCATCTAAGGTATGTCCCATTTTAACCTTCACAATTTTTTAGTTCAAATTTGGACTTTAATTTCCTATTTTAGACATTCTCAAACATTTCTTCCTCATTTTTATTGCTCCTATATCAGTTGAGATTTGATCAGAAAAACATAACCATTGGGAATGATGCAGACTATGGGATTTATTATAGGAATTTGATCTTTCACAACTGTGGAAGCTAGTTAAACATTTTATATGCAGCTGTTGATTCCACATCTGGTCCTGGGAAGGAAGCCAGCAGGGGAGGAAAGATACAAATGGAGTGGAGGCAGCAAGGACAGTAGAACCCACCAGCACAAACTAGAACTTGCATTGGGCTCACATCACCACCAAGACTACCAACTTGATGACAAGGACAACCTAAGGAGACTCTGGTCCTCTGTCACAGAGCTAAACGTGATCCTGGCCAGGAGATAGGGAAGCAAAGGAGACCCAGTGGCAGTTGGAGTTGCTGTGAGGCTGGCTCCTACCCCACACCAAGAAAGTGAGCTAGATCAGTGTCAATATGCATGAGTGGCAACAGAGTCCAGGACCTGCGTCAACACTGTGGGAATACAATGGATATCACTGCTGCGTCAATTCTGCTTTTGAAACTTGATGCAAAATGTCTTTTTGTGGCCCACACTAACCAGGAGCCCGACGAGGGAGGGAATTCCAGAAAATGTGTTTGCGGTTCGCACAGTACAAATCTACTGCACTCTACCCTTTGCAACTTGCCATTCATATATACCTCTTTTAACCATTCTAAATATAACTTTCAAATAAAGACAACAGCAAAATGATGCTTCTGCCTAATATGATACAACTATCCTCTGAACAAATGATTGTGCACTAACTCTTCCACAGAAGAGGATACAAGTTTTCTTTTTTCACTTTCTAGCTGAATTATACTTCCCCTTTGATATTCTGTAAGTTAAAAGATGATATTTAAGTTTAATTACTGTTAACACTTTTCAGTTAAATTATAGAAATAGAAGAAGAGACAAAAAATGGTTACTATATATACAAATATATTCTGTATTCCAGGCATACTTCTCCATACAACCACATTGTGTAGTAACAACCCAATTTCTCCAAGATAGTCAGACTCAATCACCTGAGTAATTATAGTTACACTTTTTGTGTCTGTTGATTCATGGCACGAAAAGCTCAATACATCCAGGTGACAGTCTTAAATTTCAGTGTAATATAATAATTACTGCATCACCTAGTGGAAAGTTTCAAGGATTAGAAGTGTCCTTAGTATTGGGAAGGGTCAGGGTAGCAGACTGTCCTTCATTTTAGAAGAGCTATTTTAACATACCCCAGACAACTGGACTTTTAGAAATTTCATGAGGCAGCAGTCCCATGAATTTTTGTGGAATTTATTTCCTGCCCACTGGCACAGATGTATCTAAATAAGATGCCTAGCATAGATGCTACTGCCTTCTCATCTGGCCCAATCAGCTTAATATTGCAAATATAATGGCTCATCATGATATTCCACTAAATAGAGAGGCAATTGAGATCCCTGCAGACTAGATTATCACATAAGGCTGGAGAATTGATATAGCACTGAGGTAGGATAGTGATGATGTATTGTTGGCTCTGCCGGCTGAAAGTAAAGTGCTTCTGATGGTCTTTACTAACAGGTATGGAGCAAAGAACATTTGCCAGATCAATAGCTCCATACCATATGCCAGGGGCTATGTTGATTTGCTCCAGTAACAAAACAGCATCTGAAAGAGCAATTCTAAGCAATTGGAGTCACCATCTGGTTAAGTTTATGAAAATTCTCTGCCATTCTCTAAGATCTATCTGTCTTCCACCCAGGCCAAATAGATGAGTTAAATGGGATGTGGTAAAAATCAATACCCCTGCATCTTTGAAGTCATTAACGGTGGCACTAATCTCTGCAATCCATCCAGGAAAGCAATGTTGTTTTTGGTTTACTATTTAGTCATTTCTAGTGGCTTCCACTTGTTTTTCCCTAACATAAAGCCCTTCAGTCCACAAGTCAGGAAACCAAAGTGGGAATTTTGCCAATTGTTCAGTATGTCTTTTCCAATCATGCATTCTGGAATCTGGGACATTACTTACAGGGTAAGTGCGGAGACTCATTGGTCCATTGTGAGATAGACCCAAGCCAAAGCGCCATTCATCTCCTGACCACCATAGCTCCTACTATGACTGGTAGATCACAGTGGTGTTTTGGGTCTCCAGGAATAAGTTTCAGTTCAGAGCTGGTACCCAGCAATCCCTGAAAAGTCTGATTATTTCCTGTTTTGAAAAGTACAATTATCATAGTAAAATGCTGCACACCTTGTAAGGGGAGGCTAGAATAAAATTTACAGTCTAAATTTTCAACTATTTAATAGGAATCTTCCTTGAGGATGCTTCATCTCTCCTTTATTCAAGGGACTCTGGGTCTGTGAACCAGTTCATGTCTAGGAATTTGTTGAAGGGCATTAGTCTTCAATTGTAATAAATTGTTCAGACTTCCATTCACTGAACCTAGAGATTTTCTGTGTACACAAACCAAGTTAGACTTTAGTAAGCCACCCATTTATTTCAGCTCTAGGGATACTGTGATCAACTACCCAATCAGACAGTTTGACTACTGATTTGACTCAATTGCCATTATAGCTAGTATCCATGACTACCTGGTTGTGGCAATTAAGCGCCACCACAGGATCCCGTAATCTGCAGTGAATTAAATGAATCCAGTTCATTGACCACAATTTCCATCATTTCTGGCCTAGTGATTATGTCCAGCTCTGAGCTTTGCAAGGATGCTGGGTTTTCCCTCGTGAATATATTTCTGATGATCTTCATAAGGGAGAGTGTCCTCTAGACTCTCCCCAGGGACATATTTAAGGACGGATGAGTACATTTTTCACAGTAAATCCACTCAAACATTCCTATGTCCCTAAGCATTTGAATACTTTCCTCTACAGAAGTACAAGGAAGTTCTTTCCTTTTAACTCCAGCTAATAGAGGTCAGCTTTGAGTCCAGGCTTCAAACAGCCAAGCAAACCACTACAGTCATTTCCAGCCTTTAAGCTAACATATTGAATCTAGAATCTTTGCTTAATGAGCCTAAATCAATTAATTCATCCTGATTCAATTATATATTTCTTCTACCCTGGTCTTATACCCTTAAAATCCCCTCCCATACATTTCCTGGGTTTCTGTCAATATAAGTTGGCAAAACATACAATTCTTTGGTGGGTTTCTCACCAATGCACAGTATGAAGTTTGAATCCCCCTCCCTGCCCAGGGCCTGCTTGGACTTAAGTCTGGGTGGAGCTCTAAAAGCACTGAGAGGTGGTGGTGATGCTGGGGAGGGGGACACGAAACACACATTTTTCAGGCAAGGGGAGACTAATCTCTTTAAACAGGGTGGACAGACTGACTCTTCTGCCAAAGGAACCTCAGTAGAATTTAAGGTTTCAAGGTCCTCAGCTTCATGAGAATCTGTCAATATGCTGCCATCTCAATTTTCAGCGTCCCATTCCTTCCAAGGCCATTCCATAATTTTAACAAGTGTCCCTGTGACATTGGGATTTTAATTTGCTTGGAAAGTCAGCCACCCGCAGGATATCTGAAACCACTCCAGGTATTAAATTCTGTATCTGTCAGAACCACCAATAATATGGGAATCATTGCAGGATTTGATTTAATAGTTTATGTATAGCTGCTTCCTCTGTGTCTGGTGCTGGGCCTGAAGATAGCAGAGTAGGTATTCAGGAAGAAAAGGTAGACATAAATTGGGGAAGTAAGGACAAACTGAAATCCACAGGATGAGCTGGAACACACATCTGCCTTTTACCACCTCCAAGCCTCCCACTTCAATGATGCCAGTAGTTGGCAGGAGAAGCTGGTGCCCAGGATTTGGAGATGTGGCAGGATTTGCAGGAGCTGCCATCCTACCTATTGTCCCAGTTGCTGCAAACACTAGTAAAGCATTTAATGACACTAAATAAGGAGATTCAACAGGGGCTGCCCCACATCAGTAAGGTGAGCCAGGAGATCAGGGCCAAATGTGTGAGCTGAAACAGGGCTCGATTCCCTGAGATAACCTTTTGAGTGTAAAAAGAATATGGCTGCCGCTTCATGTCTGCCTTCTAAATTTCATGCAAAATGCTAGTATGGAAATATGCAGAGAAGGGAATTCTAGGAAATGCAGTTTCAGCTTAGCCAAGTTGAAATAGTACAAATCCAGCACTGCTCCCTTTTCTGAACTCCTATTGCTCTGTACTTATTTGCTCCGTTAAGAAAAATTATCCCAAACTGAGAAATAAGATAAACAACAAATGACTGCAGGCCCTTTAGATGTCATGCTAGAGCATTGTCATAAGCCTATCTGGGGATGAGTTAATTCTCTAGAGTAAGCAGTGACAAACTTTTGCAAGGCCAGATAGAAAATCGTTTAGGCTTTGAGATCATATGGTCTTTGGTGCAAGTACTCAAGTCTGCCTGTCCTATTGTAGCTGAAACATAGTCATGGACCTATGTAAATGGATGAGTATGGCTGTGTTCCAATAAACATTATTTTTTTTACAAAAAACAGGTGGTAGGTGAGATTGTGCTCTAGAATAAGGTGGTTTTGTTTAATTACTGTTTACCATTGATTAGGGCCTAGTATCTGTGAAGTAAAATATTAACTTACAGATTGATATGTTATTAATGACTTTTGTCCAATAGAAATGTGATAGTTTTCTGTCCAGTAGAAGTGATAACCCCAAAAGATACAGTTTCATTATGCGCCAGGACACTAACCACTTTTGTATCTTACGTTGTCATCTTATTTCAGATCTATCTTTGATCAACTATAAATATTTCCATCTCTCTTAATATTCTTTGAATTATCTTCACCATCCTTCCATTTCCCCCTTATGGGTTTATATCAATTTTTGATTCATCTTAACTGAGTATTTGTAGTAGACTCAAATTTTTAACTTTTTGACAGTTTTACTTTGACAGTTCTCTAATTGTCTCAAATGGGTGAAATTTTCTTCTCTCAGGTTTTAATTTCCTCAGGAAAAGAATGCATATTGCATGTGTGTGCCTTACTGTCAACCACAGATCCTGACAGTGGTGGACACACACTAGATACTCAAAGATTTTGCCTGTCTGATTTCAAAACTCTACTATGCTCTTTATAATACTACAAATGTTTTCCACATCTTTAGCAGGAAAAAAGTAATTAGAGCAATAGCTGGCATTTAGTAAATTCTTGTTATTTCAAGTATTGTCATTATGTTTTATATACTTAAACACAGTTAAATCTCCACAATCAACCTATTAGATAATCTGTGATTATTTACATTTTACATATGAAAAATCTGAGTTTAAAGAGATTGAATAATTATTTCAAGATAATACTGTTTTCAAATATGCTCCCCCTTGGAAGTTCAGTCCTTGACCCTTTCTAAAATTAACAGCAGGCAATTGGCAATGCTTAGCAGGAAACAGAATGTATAATACTTCTGAAAAGCAGATATTAGGGAGCTGGTTTATGTGCTCTGAATTTTTTGAGATTTGATTTTTTTTTGGAATTTTAGGGGTTAACAATTAATACCTTCTCTTCCTTCTAGAGTTCAGAACCTATTGAGGAGAAAACACAGGAGAGAACAAATGGAGGTCAGAAAAGGATGACTACAGGACTGGATTTTAGCTCCACATGCCCCAATCAGGCAGACTTACCCCTTCTGTCCCACACTGGGCTGGACATCCTAAGCCTTTCCCACAGGGGCAGAGCCTGCCTGCTATGCTCAGAGAAGAAGAAACAGCTGCACTGAAGCTGTTGCAATTTTTTCTCCCAGTAACATCAATTAGCTTTCCTCCCCTAGGGAGGAGTGAGTGAGGGTGTGCGTGAGCCTGGAGGATTCCCTTCACTCCGTGGTTCTCTCAGCAGGGTCTGCCATCCAGCACCATCAGCATACGATAATCAATTTGCTATGATTGCAGATTTAAGGCCCCAACCAAGACCTACTAATCGGAAACTATGATTCTGTAGTCAGTGTTTTAAGGAGCCCTCTGGGTGATTTTGAGGCAGGCTAAGGTTTGAGAACGATGCTCAAAAGATGTCCAGTGGGGAATTCAAGTCCCTCCTTATCAAACAGGCATTTTCTGGAAAGCTTGGCCTCTTTCTATAGAATGTGCTTTCATAGGTGAGAGCCTGTCTTCAGCATTTCTCACTCCCATTGAAGGGAGGTTTGCAGATTCGTCTTATTTTAAGTATGAATTGCTCATTCTCGAGAGTTTACTATTGATAGGGAGATTACATTTCATTCCACTGGAGGATTTATTTTTTTGAAAGAAGATAAAAATTAATTTGGGAAAGTGGTGTGGGCAGGTCAGCCACTTTTTTCTTTCTCCTCTGCAGTTAGGAACTGCAGTTATTTTCATAGAGACAAAGGTTTAACAGGCATTTCCACATCATATTTGATTCCCCTTTCTATCCATAATTCATTTCCATTCAGGCAGATGACCCAAAGGGAAAAAAGTACAGGGAGAGAATCCTAATGTAGAGTTGGAATGTGATATAATGGCTGGTTCTCAGCAAAGCATTTTGTTCAGTTATTTTCAAAAGCTATGGTGGTAAAAGGACTATAAGAAGATACTATGAATAACTGTATACCAACAAATTGGATAACCTAGTTGAAATGGTCAAATTCCTAGAAACACACAAACTGTCTACACTGATCTCAACAGACCAATAACAAGTAGTGAGATTGACTCAGTACTCAAAAACCTCCTATAAAAGAAAAACCCAGGACTAAATGGATTCACAGGTGACTTTTACCAAACATTCTAAGAAGAATTAACACCTATTGTGCTCAAAGTTTTCCAAATGTTGAAGAGGAAGGAACACACCATAACTCATTCTTTGAGGCCAGCATCACCCTAATACCAAAGCCAGATAAAGATATCACAAGAAAAGAAAACTACAGGCCAGTACCTCATATGAATATAGATGCCAAAATCTTCAGCAAAATACTCGCAGACAGAATCCAACAGCACATCAAAAGAATTATACATCATGATCAAGTGAGATTCATCCAGGTATGCACGGGTGGTTCAACATGAAAAAATCAATAAATGTAATACCCCACATTAACAGAAAAAAGGAAAAAAAAGACTCACGGTCATGTCAGTGGACACAGAAAAGGCATTTGATTAAACCCATCACTCCTTCTTGATAAAAACACTTAGAAAACTAGGAATAGATGAAAAATTCTTCAACATGATAAAGGCCATCTATGAAAAACCCACAGTTGACATCATATTCAATGGTGAAAGACTGAAAGCTTTTCCTGTAAGGTCAGGAACAAGACAAGGATGCTCACTGTCATCACTGTTATTCAACATTGTACTAGAAGTTCTAGCTTGAACAATTAGGCAACAGAAAGAAATAAAGCCATCCAAATTGGAAAGGAAGAGCTAAAACTTTCCTTATTTGCACATGACATGATCCTATACACAGAAAATCCTCAAAAATCCATAAGAAAGCTACTTAAACTAGCTTTCAGTAATGAATTCAGTAATGAATTCAGTAAAGTGGCAGGGTACAAGACAAACATGCAAAAATCAGTAGTGTTCCCATATACTAGTAATGAACAATCTAAAGAAGAAGTCAAGAAAAAATTCCATTTACAATAGTGACTGAAAGAATGAAATACCTAGGAATAAATCTAACCAACGTATAAAAAACTTGCAAATAGAAAACTACAAGACAAGGTAAAAGAAATGAAAGACCTAAATAAATAGAAAGACATTCTGTGTTCATGGATTGGAAGACTAAAGATTGTTTAGATGGCAATTCTACCCAAAAGCAATTTACAGATTCAACGCAATCCTAATCAAAATTCCAACAGCCTTCTTTGCAGAAATGGAAAAGTCAATCATCAAATTTATAAGGAAGGTCTTCTTTCTTTGTGGAAGAAATGAAAATCTCTTCATATTGATCGAGGTGGTGAATACATAACGATGTGATACCAGGAACCATTGATTGTTTACTTAGGATGGACTGTACGGTGTGTGAATAAATCTGTTTAAAAAACAAACAGTAAGATATAAGTTCTGGAGAAAATGTGGAGAGAAGGTGTACCTATTCACTGTTGGTAGGGATGTGGAATGACGCAGCCCATCTGGAGGGCTGTGTGGTGGTTCCACAGGAGGCTAAGTATAGGGTTGCCATATGATCCTGCAACCCTGTTATTAGGTACATACTTAGAAGAACTGAAAGCAGGGAAACAAATGGACATTTGCACCCTGGTGTTTATGGCAGCAGTATTCATGATTTGCAATGAATGGAGCTGGCCTAAGGGTGCATCGACTCATGAACAGAAGGACTGGACTGGGGTGCATACATACAATGGAATATTGAGTGGCTGCAAGAAGGAGTGAAGTTGTGAGGCATGCAACTAGGTGAATGAACCTTGAGGACAGTGGATTGAAATAAACCAGAAACAAAAAGACAAATATTATAATGTCTCACTAATATGGACTGAATATAATGTGCAAACTCTGAGAATTGAATTCGAGAGCATAGATTACCAGGGAAATGCTTATTGTAAAGGTTCCTAGATTGTAAGTCTTACAGCAGTCACATCTATTCCTGAGCTGTTATGGTTGCTTCTAAATTACGAGATGCTGAGCTCTTTCTGTATAACCTGGTCATTCCTTGGAACTTCAGTTATCTGTGTGACACCTGAGATTCAGAGCTGAGTCTGCAGCTATGAAAGTCAGCTTTACCCCATACGGCAACAGTTAAAAAAGCTGAAAAAGAGATCAGGCTTCAGTTAGAGATATGAATGAAGCTGATCTGGTTAAGACTATGGCAAATCAGACTAAAGGGTAAAGGAAAATATTGACAGTATTTTAAAACTTCAACTTCTGTGTGAGATCAAAGGAAGAGATGTTTATTTGGTGCAAAATTTATATTTTCTGTAGCTCACCAACTAATTCAACTTGTATGGTTAGTTTATTTGAACACCATAATTATATGGAAACTTGAATAGGGAATGGAATCTTGTTATTTTGTCCAGGTTAGTATCATGCCCCAATACATCCCAGAGGTATTTGGGCAGAGAATAAAAAAAGTGTTTGCAAAACCCCCTTGAGGGACTGGGGAAATTTTGGAAATATTAAACTTCCCCACCTGGGTAATTTCTGATATTCTTGCAAGCACTGGGGAATACCAATTTAATAGGCCAAGCCCTCTACCTTGAGGCTTGCCCTTATGAAACTTACTCCTGCAAAGGAGAAGCTATGTCTACTTATAATTATACCTAGGAGTCACCCCCAGAGAAGCTCTTTTGTTGCTCAGATGTGGCCTCTCTCTCAGCCAACTCTGCAGAAAATCTCACTGCTCTTCCCTGTACAAGGAACTTGACTCCCAGGGGTATAAATCTCCCTGATAAAGTGGGACATGACTCCTGGGTATGAGCCAGGCCCTGGCATTGTGGGCCTGAGAAACCTTCTTGGACCAAAAGGTGAAGAGAAATGAAACAAAGTTTCAGTGGCTGAGAGATTTCAAATAGAGAGGTCAATCTGGAGGTTTTCTTATGCATTATATAGAAGTTCCTTTTCAGTTTTTAGTGTATTAGAAAAGCTAGAAGGAGATACCTGAAACTATTGAACAGTAATCCAATAGCCTTGATTCTTGATGATGATTATATAATTATATAGCATTTACAGTGTGACTGTGTAATCTTTAAAATCTTGCAACTGACACTCCTTTTATCCAGTGTATGGACAGATGAGTAATAAAATAAAGACAATAAATAAATAAATAATAGAGGAGGATAAAGGGATATGGGATGTTTTGGGTGTTCTTTTCTATTTTTATTTATTTTTTTGGAGTAATGAAAATGTTCAAAAATTGATTGTGATAATGAATGCACAGCTAAATGATGATACTGTAAACCATTGATTGCACACTTTGGATGATTATCTGGTATGTGAATATATCTCAATAAAATTGCCTTATATATATTTACATGTATATGTGTATATACATATATACACACACAGATATATATAATTTAATATGGAAGCATAAAAGGCCTCAAATAGCCAAAACCATATTGAAAAACAATGAAGTTGAAAGATTCACACTTCCTGATCTTAAAACTTATTACAAACCATAGTAATCAAAACAACACGGTACTGACACAAGGACAGACATATAGACCGATGGAATAGAATTGAGAGTTCAGAAGTTAAACCTCACATTTATGGACAACTGATTTTTGGTAAGGATGCCAAGTCCACTCAATGGGGTAAGAATAATGTCTTCAACAAATGGTGCTGGGAGTACTGGAGATCAGTGTGCAAAAGAATGAAGGTGGACCCCTACCTCACACCATATACAAAAATAAACTCAAAATGGATCATAGACCTAAATATAAAAACCAGAACTATAAAAGGCCTAGAAGAAAATGTAGGGAAGCATCTTCAGGACCTTGTGTTAAGCAATGTTTTTTTAAACTTTACACCCAAAGTACAAGCAACAAAAGAAAAATAGATAAATGGAACCTCATCAAAATTAAAAGCTTTTGTGCATCACAGGACTTTGTCAAGAAAGTGAAAGAGACAACCTACTCAATGGAAGAAAATATTTGGAAATCACATATATAAGACTTTAATATCTGGAATATATAAAGAAAACCTACAACTCAATAATGAAAAGACAAACAATCCATTTAAAGAATGGTCAAAAGACTTGAATAGGCATTTCTCCAAAGAAGATATACAAATGACCAAAAAGCACATGAAAAGATGCTCAGCATCACTAGATATTAGGGAAATGCAAATCAACAAAACCACAACGAGACACCATTTCACATCCATTAGAATGGCTACCATTGGGGAAAAAAAACAGAAAATAACAAATGTTGGAGAAGATGTGGAAAAATAGGAACACTCTTTCATTGTTGATGAGAATGTAAAATGGTGCAGCTACTGTGGAAGACAGTTTAGCGATTCCTCAGAGAAGTGAGTATAGAATTACTGTATGACCTGATACCCAACTTCTAGGCATATACCCCAAAGAATTGAAATCAGGGATTCAAACAGATATTTGCACGTAAATGTTCATAGCAGCACATTATTAATAATTACCAAAAGATGGAAGCAACCAAGTGTCCATAATAAGTTGATGAATGGATAAGCAAACTGGCATGTATATACAATGGAATATTATTCAGCCATAAAAAAGGAATGAAGTTCTGATACATGTGGCAACATGGATGAACCTTAAAGACATTATGTTGACTGGAATAAGCCAGACACAAAAGGACAAATATTCATTTGTCCTCACTGATATGAAAGAATTAGAATGAGCAAACTCATAGAGTCAGATCTCGAATAGAGGTTACCAGGGATGGGGTAGGGATAGGGAATGAGGAGTTAATGCTTAAATTATGCAGAGTTTCTGTTTGGGTTGGTTTTAAAGTTTTGGTAATGAATGGTAGTTATGATGGCATAACATTGTAAATGTAATTAACAGCACTGAATTATATATTTGAATGTGGTTAAAAGGGGAAATTTTAGTTGTATATATGTTACTAGAATAAAAATTTAAAAAACAACAAAGGATTGTACAATACAGTGAACCCTATTGTATATTAACTATAGTTAATAGTACAATTATAAACATGTTCTTTCATGAATTGTAACAACTGTACCACACTAATGCAAAGTGGTAATAATAGGGTGCTATATGGGATTGCTGTACTTGCTGCATGATTTTTCTGTAAACCTACAACTTCTTCTTCATAATAACCCATTGGGTATGTAAGAACTCAAGCTGAAGAATGAGTGAACAAATGAGACAAGCAATAATAATTTAGATAGCCTTATGGGCTTTTGTGACACAGTTCACTAGAGGGGTGAAGCCCCTTTTATAACCCTAATTAATCCAAATGGAGACTAACAGATTGCAGTGGGAAGTGCTCATTGTAACAATTCATTTTCTTTCTGGAGGATGGGCTTGATTGCTGATCTTGGCTACTGGGAAAACTGCTTGTTGTCACACTGACCCACTCTGACACACGAAGGGCACAGAAGCTGCTTTGGCTGCATGGTTCATTGCTATAATACCACTGAATCACAGCAGCTGCCTTGTTACCAAAGTGCAGCGTGGTCTCAAGGTTACAGATCAGATTTGCATCACCACAGGGAACGTTTTCTCATGAGATAAGTTTATTTCCGTCATCAGGACTGCTATTTTCACAGAACATCAAAACCATGTGCTTTTTGGAAGCAGGAGGCCCTCATGAAATAAATATTTCAGGAACACAACCCTCTCTTTCAATAATCATCATCTCTCTACAACAATCAGCAACCTTGGTGACTTGGGGAGTTATATCTAAGATAATTCTGGACTCCTCTTGGCTTCCAGAACATCCCTGAGACATCTACAAAACTTGTCCACCATTCTGTAGGACACATCAGACCAAGGCAGAGGGCAGCCCTTGACTGCTCCTGGAGTCAATTGTCATAGAAGTAGGTGCAGCCTCAGAGAATCTAACTTGAAACTCACTGGTCCCAGCAGGTGGTTCTGGCCTCTCCATGTCCTATCTCCAGTGACAGAGTTCACAATACCAATTTCATCAGCACATACACGGTTGATTGGGCTCTGGAGTTAGTGCAATCTATTTGTTGATTTGCAAGAAAAGTTATCTATTCATATCACAATGTTAAGATATGTACACTCATTTGATGAGTATTAGATTGGCATCACCATCAGATTGTATTATTAAGGTCATTAAAAGGTTGTAATTATAAAAATAGGGCATATATTTGACATATTCCAGGCTCTAAGTAAGTGCTTGCTATGTGATGGGGGATATTCTGAAAATATTTGATGTGCATTTCCTTGTTGTCTTTGAGTACTTGACCTTTACACTAGCCTACCTAGGGATTCAGAGTAGAGATTATAATTTGTTCTGCAGAAGAAATGCTACAAGAAAGAAAGACTCTAATATTCAAAAATATGTTTTGCAACAAGCTGATTATAGCCTTCAAAACTTTGAAGTCTTGGAAAATGATCTTAAGTTTTCTTTGTCTTCTTCTTTGGCAATTCAATAGCCAAAATTTGCAGGGGAAGTCAAGAGTTTTACCCAAAAACATAGGAAGAGTATAATCGTGATAGAAGGAGGTAAAAAGAGAATTATATATTAGCACTAGATAAGTGAAGGTCATACCAAATGCAGAAAGAAACCTTGGGCTCTGTTCATCTTGGAAGTTTCCGGAAAGAGTCAAAACTTGGGCTTCCTTTTTTTTTTTTTTTTTTTTTTTATGATAAGTTTCTCTTTAATGGAAAACAATGTGTTGGTGAGGATATGGAGAAACTAGAATCCACATGCACTACTGATGGGAATGTAAAATGGTGTGGCCAATATGTAAAACAATATGACATTCCACAAAAAGGTAAACATAGAATGATCATATGACCCAGCAATCCCATTCACAGGCATACACTCAGATGAACCGAAAACAGGGACCCAAACAGACACCCGCACACCAGCGTTCACAGCAGCACCATTCACAACAGCCAGAGGTGAAAAACAACCCAAGTGTCCACCAACAGTGAATGGACAATTGAGGTGCTGTATACACATCCCATGGAACACCACCCAGCCACAAGAAGCTATAAGCTCTGATATAAGCTACAACATGGACAAACCCCGAAATCATTATTTTGTGAAATAAGCATGGCACAAAAGGAAACATAATATATGATTCCAGTTATATATATAGAAGTAGCAAGTTTATAGAGACAGAAAGTAGATTAGAGGCTACCCAGAGATGAGGAGAGAGAGGAAGGTGCAGTTGTTTGGTTGGTACTGTTTTTGTGAATTTTAGAAATATTGAAACTAAATAAAACAAAATCCAAACCCAGCTCAACTACTGACTGAGTCCAGCTCCTATGTCAAAGGTCTAGCAGAAGAGAAGTGCTACTTGTGAAACATAAACACTATTCATCTCACTTTTTACTATCCTAAAGAATATGTCTGGTTTTTGGCCAAATGTTACCACCAAAAAAAGAAAGAGAAAAAGAAACATCATCAGGAGAGAAAGTGATCAACAAAACTAAACTCAGATCCCAAACCCAAATTTTAGAACCATCCAACAGGAAAATTAAAATAACCATAAATTATGTTAAAGACTTTAGTGGAAACGATGGAAACAGCAACAAGAAAGTAGAAATGTAGGGAAAAACAAACAACTTCTTCACTCTCCCTCAACATGCCAGAGATGAAAAATGCCTTCTATGGGCTCATCTGGAACTTCAGCTCAGCCATGGAAAGAATCAGTGAATATAGGTCAATGGAAGTTACCCAAACTGAAATACAAAGAGGAAAAGTAAAATGAAACAGAACAGGACTTCCAAGAGCTGTGAGATAAGATCATATGTCCCAACAAATGTGTAATTGGGATCCCAGAAGGAGAAGAGCAAGAACAGAGCAGAATCAATATTTGGAGAAGGCTTAGAAATTTCCAAAAGTAACAAAATACACCAAACTACAGATTAAAAAAACTCAGACTCATCAAGCAGGATAAACATCAAATGCACACATGCACACACACACCCATACACACACACCTATATGCACCTAAACATGCCTTCAAACTGCTGACATGACATACAGAGGAACAAGGGTAAGGATTACAGTAAACTCTTGTCAGAAACTATGCAATTTAGAGGACACTCTTTCAAGTATTAAAAGGAAAACCACTTTAACCTAGCAAAAAGTCTTTCAAAAATATAGGAAAAATGAAGACTTTTCAGAAAAAAGCTTTTAATAAAGGTTAGATAAAACCTTGCAGATTCACACAAGACATGTTGAAGTAATTCTACAGGCAAAGGAATTACACCAGTCCAAAGATTGGATACACAAAAGAAATGAAGAGCACAGGAAATGATGAAAATGAAGGTGAACATACAACTCACACTTAATCCTTTTTAACCACTCTAAAAGATAATCAATTGTCTAAAGAAAATCATGGCAGTGCATTATGCATTATGGCATAAGTAAAAGTCAAAAATATAACAAGAGCACAAAGGATGGGAGTGAGGACTTGGATGCATACTGTTTGTAAGGCTCTTACACTACACATGGATTGGTATAATGTTCTTTGTTTTTTTTTGTTTTTTTTTTTTAACTTTCCCTTTTTTTTTTATCTTCGTTTTATTGAGATATATTCACATACCACGCAGTCATACAAAACAAATCGTACTTTTGATTGTTCACAGTACCATTACATAGTTGTACATTCATCACCTAAATCAATCCCTGACACCTTCATTAGCACACACACAAAAATAACAAGAATAATAATTAGAGTGAAAAAGAGCAATTGAAGTAAAAAAGAACACTGGGTACCTTTGTCTGTTTGTTTCCTTCCCCTATTTTTCTACTCATCCATCCATAAACTAGACAAAGGGGAGTGTGGTCCTTATGGCTTTCCCAATCCCATTGTCACTCCTCATAAGCTACATTTTTATACAACTGTCTTCGAGATTCATGGGTTCTGGGTTGCAGTTTGATAGTTTCAGGTATCCACCACCAGCTACCCCAATTCTTTGGAACCTAAAAAGGGTTGTCTAAAGTGTGCATAAGAGTGCCCACCAGAGTGACCTCTCGGCTCCTTTTGGAATCTCTCTGCCACTGAAGCTTATTTCATTTCCTTTCACATTTGGGCTTCCTTTTGACCAACCTGGAAGGAGTCCTACTATTCTGGGTAAGACAGCAAGGGGCTCTGAGCCTAGCCTTTCTGGTCCAGCTTTGTGGATGTGTGTTTTAGGAAGGACCTGGGAGGAGCTAAACAGAGTAGACCAACCGAGTCAGTCCACATACGAGGCACAGCCAGACAGAACTAAGATTTGAACCTAGTTGTCTTTGATTCCCAGCCTGTGACCCAGTGTTAGGAGGCCCATAAGAGATATTACTTTATGTTGGGATAGCATGGGTAGTCACACTTCTCCACTAAGACTGGAAAAGTGCTGTCTGATGACCAGTCTGCCCTCCCCTTCAGAGTGCTGAAAATTCCTCTCTTTTTCCTATTTGCATGAATGACACCATTTTTCTGATTGCACTTGTCATTATAAGATCTCTTCATTTCCATATAATTTCAACATGTTATAACCACAATTTTACAAATTTATATATTTAAGATCTGCTGCTTCCAGATGACAAAGAAAGCCACCTTTTTTCCCCATCTGTAAAATGATTCAGTATCATGCAGTGGAATGAGTAACTTCTGGGAAGCTTTCCATGTTCAACAAAATGTTCTAATCTCATCCAGGGCATGTGCTTTCTTGCTTACTAAAATCACAGAGGGTGGGTAGCCCTGCTCCTTCTTGGCCATCCAGTTTGATCCTGATTTTGATCTCCCTCATCTTTTATCTTAAATTGCAGACTCCATGTTCCTTTCAGGTTTGAATCTCTGTGCCCACTGGCTGTGTATATGACAAAAACATTTAATAATACATCATTTCTGAAAAATCCTTTTCAATCATTTTTATGATTTCTCTTTTAAGCCCTAGTGAGGAAACAAATTGGATTTTTTTTTTCCATTGTAAAGAAATGGAACTTGGAGGTTAAATGACATTACCCAGGATAGCTAGAGATATACTGACAGCAGAAGTACCCAAGACCTTTAAAATCATTTATCTGCTTACTTGTCACCTCCCTTAAAATTTTATCACTTGAACCATGATGAATAAAACATGAGGTTTGCACTCCAGCCATTTGCATTTACATATCTCCTTGCTCTGAATAAAATTCAGTCCTCTTGAATTCCCTCTCCTTGCTCCAGTGTATTTTAAGGCCTGCTTGACAGGGCTGATTTGATAGATGTGATTTCTGGGCCAATGAGAGTAGAGTAGCAACCCACTGACCCAATATTCCTTGAACTGGTGTGCCCCAGGCTGATGGTTCAATTTGCTGTACAGTGGAGATAGAAGCCTGAAGAGCTTGATTCTGCATCCATTTACTTTTGTTTTGTTCTCCATCTTTTGTCCTATGCTGAGATTTTCTGCAATGACTATTTTTTCCTGGCCTAGGACCTTTGTTTTGGATTCTGGGCTACTTTGATTAATCGCTCTGCCATAGTTTTGATTACATAATGGAACTAGAATATTATAGCTGTACATCATCATTCTAAGCCCTAGCTTGCCTATTTGAGACATGAAGATAAATAATAGCTGCCCTATCTGACAAATTTGTTTTCAGAATCCAATAAGATACCCAAATAATCTTCAGAAAATTTTTGCACACATGAAAAATAATAGTACCACTGCTATATCTAAATCATCACCACTGCTACCACCACTATTTCTATTTCAACAACTGCCATCAATATTATAATTAGCAACACGTCCTTTCTTGGTGGCTTTTATATCAACAGCATCCAGTGATATTTGGCATTTAGCAGATGCTCAGTACCTATAATTGGTTTAAATCAAACAGAAATCTGACATTGACTAGTCTCCTATTCTGTTTTTTGATCAGTTTTCTTTTTTCATATTGTTTGCTCTTATTATTAACAGTTTCAACTGAATGCATGATTTAAAAACCCTGAGAAAAACATCTTTTAACATTTTATTTCCCATGATTTTGTTTTTTATACTGGATGTTATTTTTAACAGTTAAGAGAATTGTGAGTAGACCTCAGGAACACTCATGAGCACAGAGAAGTGCAGAAATCAGATTCAGTGAATCTGAGCTGTCAAGAGGCCTCTTACGATATTATCCTATATAGATTGTTCAATAATTACTGATTTTCTATTATAAGCAAGACATAGATGGAGCCCATGGTGCAAGAGGCAGTTATAGGAAGACTCAGGGCTGGACCACTGAGTATGTTAAAATTTCAATTCTGGTTGGATATTCATATACCTTCTAAAATTTTAGTTTGGATTGTATTGGATTGATGGATAAACTCAGTCTGATAATCCATCAATTTATACACCCATTTTGACTAATTAGTTAATTGAATGTATCAAATCAATTGGTTGATTGGGACATTATGAAAAACAGAGCCAATGTAGAGAGAACCTCTCCTTTAGGTTATAGGAAGTAACCCTTATTTGCCAGGAACATGTTGCCCTGGGATTGCTATAGTGATGAGTAGGATGAGGCTTTAGAGAGCTACAATGAAAAAAAAAAAAAAAAAGCAATAAAGCTAACAATTAGCACAAAAGCATTCTTGTAAATTAGTTGCCAAAAAATTTACGGTAAGGCCCAGTTTTAGATTCCATTAATATCTAACAGTGATTCCTTACATTTACTTATGATAAATTCATGATGACTATAACCATCCAAAGAAACATAATGTATGAGCTAACAAATTGTCATACTCAAATTTTATTTATAGTTATCCCTAGGTTAAACATTAAAAATTTAAAAGTACAACTTGAAGCAGAAAATACTTATACTCTACCCTTCATGTTCTCATACTGGGGTGAAATTTATATTTCAATCCTCAGGGGAAAAGATCATGATGAAATATTTCTAGCTTCTTTCTATCTCTCACTCACTCTTCCCTAAGCAAGGACAAATGGTTTCTCCATGGATTGATCATCTCTTGTGTTTTTATTTCCAGGAAAGTATTGAAAGCTGATTTGTAGCTGTCCAGACATGTTGTGTTTTCTGTATTGTTTTTTTTAATTCAGTTTTATTGAGATATATTCACATCCCATACAGTCATCCATGGTGTACAATCCACTGTTCACAGTACTATACTGTAGTTGTGCATTCATCACCCCAATCTATTTTTGAACATTTTCCTTACACCAGAAAGAATCAGAATCAGAATAAAAAAAAAAAAAAGAACACCCAAATCACACACACCCCCATTCCACCCTATTTTTCATTTAGGTTTTATCTCCTTTTTTCTATTCATCCATCCATATACTGGATAACGGGAGTGCGATCCACAGGGTTTTCACAATCACACTGTCACCACTCGTAAACTACATTGCTATACAATCGTCTTCAAGAGTCAAGGTTACTGGGTTAGAGTTTGGTAGTTTCAGGTATTTACTTCTAGCTATTCCAATATATTAAAACCTAAAAAGTGTTATCTATATAGTGCATAAGAATGTCCACCAGAGCGACCTCCCGACTCCATTTGAAATCTCTCAGCCGCTGAAGCTTTATTTTGTTTCATTTCGCATCCCCCTTTTGGTCAAGAAGATGTTCTCAATACCACAATGCTGGGTCCAGATTCATCCCTGGGAGTCATATCCTGCATTGCCAGGGAGATTCACACCCCTGGGAGTCAGGTCTCATGTAGGGGGGAGGGCAGCGAGATCACCTGCCAAGGTGGCTTAGTGAGAGAGAGAGAGAGAGGGCCACATCCAAGCAACCAAGAGGTACTCAGGGGGAGACTCTTAGGCACAATTATAAGCAGGTTTAGCCT
The DNA here is from genome assembly GCF_015220235.1 of Choloepus didactylus. Lineage (NCBI taxonomy): Eukaryota > Metazoa > Chordata > Mammalia > Pilosa > Megalonychidae > Choloepus > Choloepus didactylus. The sequence goes on along the minus strand of NC_051320.1, from coordinate 35,272,589 downwards.
CTCCTTGCAGCAACCAGCTTCATAGGGGCCAGCCCCAAGACAGAGGGCTCAGTACATTAAGCCGTCAGTTCCCAATGTTTGTGAGAACATTAGCAACAATCCAGGTGAGGAAGTCCAACACCTCTGCATTCTCCTCCAGCTCTTCATGGGGGCCCTGAATATATATTTTTATTCTCCACCCAAATTACTTTAGAATGTGTTGCTATTTCATTCCAATCTATACAGACCTACCATAGCTCACTTTCAATTCAAAGTTCCATGTAATTGTAGTGTTTGAACAAACTGACTGTAGAAGTTATATTGTTTAGACAATATAGATCCTAAACACCAATAATATATAAAATATATATATTTTAACAATAATAAAGCTGATACATTTATCTTATTTCCATATGTCTGACTACTGATTTTACTTCTTGAAATCCACAGTTGCAGGGAGAGAAGTATAATTAGTTATAACCTCAAACTCAAAATATCTGTATTCTTACTGAGCCATAAAAGCAAACCTTTAAATTGCTGCTTAGGACATGATTTGCTTTCACCAGGAAGTTATAAGATAGTATATATTCAACCAAAATGTTGTGATCAAATTTATCCTAACTGAAGATGTCTTCATTTGGGGAAATATTGTTATAAAGTCATTAGTACTTGAATTATCTATGAGTACTCAAATTATCCAGTATTTACTTGACTAATTTTGTAGGCTTTTGATTAACATTTTTATAAAGACATATTATAAAGGACACTTCTGAATATTTTCAGTCACATGTTCTTATTCAGTTGATTCACATGTCATTGGCAAAATAGTCTTATGCTTTGATGTGTGTGTGGGGGTGTTGACACCATAAAGCATTTGTATGTAATATTTTTGGTGATTCATTTTGTACATAAAAGTAGACAATATTTCCATCTCATAAATCAAATGCTGTCATGCAGCCATTGGCTGCCTGTTAGAATCATCTCAGAGCTTTGCAAAAATAATACCCATTGTTGGATTTCTCCCCCAGAGTTTCTAATTTAGTTATGTTGGAGAAGGGTCTGGTCATGAATAGTTTTTAAATTTCTCCATGTGTATTTCAAATGTACAGCCCAAGTTAGAAACACTAATGTGGATGGTGGTTTCAAACAGCTCTTTTGCGAATTGCAGGTCTAATTCACCTAGGAACAGATACCTATAAACAATACAGATTCCGGGGCCTCAATCCAGTAGATTATAATCCAATATATTTTGGGTGTGGCTTTTCTGGTGATTCTGAGGTATGGTTAGTTTTGGAAACTTCAGCCTAGACGACTTCATCCTTCTTATTTTTATTTGCTAGCACTGTGGACAGCACCTTTAACTTTTAAAATTGTGAGCTGAAATTCTAGTATTCTCTGATTATTTGAGTGAATGAGATCTTTTAAGTAATAAAAATAGGCACCACATTTTCCAGGTGACACAAGTAAATCATATGGAAACTTTAAAATATTTTCCAAAGATCACATAAGTGGGATGAAGAAGAATGCTGTTGTTCTTATCTCCTATCAGTCTCAATTTTCCATTTATATCAGACTTTCTGCATTTTTTGGACGCAGTTTCCCTCCCCAAACCTCACTTGCTTGGTGGGCTCTTTCTCCTCCACCCAGTTCAAGTGTCACTTCCTTGGGAAGTGGTCTCTGACTTCTCAGACCACATCAGTTACATTCTTTTACAGATCCATGCTCCTACCCTTCACATCTCTTATTGCAATACATAATTGTATGCCAATCAGTCAGATTATTTGATATAGCTTTCCCCCACTACACTGTGAACCACAAGGTCTGTGACAATTTCTGCTTATGTGTTGCTGCTCCTAGCACAATGATAAGCATATATTCGACAGGCAATGAGTGTTTGTTTAATTGAATTTAATTTACTAGCAACCATAACATGATGGAATATTATTTGTTCCAATTTAAAATTTAATGAAATATCTTGCTCATGCCATTTACTTTTGACTCCAGTGTACTGTTTATGACCAATACTAACATGTGCAAGAGGATCTTTTACAATCACATAAAAAAGTTCTTTATGATAGTAAGCTGTTTGCTGTTTTCAATTATGTATGAGTGATAGGGGAAAAAAATGTAGAGGCTTGTCAGGGAGCAGAGACATTTTAGTGTGTCTATCCAAGAAACAGAAAGATACATTTTCATTTATTTTCCTGCTATTATTTATAGGACTCTGTGGAAATGATAGCTGGTAGATAATATATGTTTTTATTCCTTTTAGCCATATTAACTGTGTGAAGAATGATGAGATTCAAATATTACTAATACACTAGCAGAAATATATTCTTCAAATATCTACATTCAGTCACTAGGTGATCTCATCTGTGTCCTTAGCTTTAAAACCACGTATGTGATGATGACAGGTAAATGTGTATCTCTATTTTGATCTTTCCCTTCAACTCCATGCTCCTATAGCCCACTGTCTAGTCAATTTCTCCACTTAGATGTCTAAAAGGCATCTCTTATTTAACGTGTCCAAAACTGACATCTTGATACCAACTCTTACAATTCTAACTCCCCCTCCCAACTTCCCTACCTCAGTAGATGGCACTGTCATTCATTCAGCTTCTCAGATAAAAAGAAGTCTGTAGTCATCCTAAACTCTCTTCCTCAGCTCCCATTTTCAATCAAGCCGCATCAGCACCACCTTTAAAATGTATTACAGATCTCATGACTTCATATAATTTCCAGTGCTCCCAACTCAGTCAGTCCAAGCTAACTTCCTTTTCTCATTGGACTCTGTGTCTACTCTTGATTCCTTACATAGCCATTGTGGGTAAATAAAATGAGATTATATGACTCCCATACTCAAACTCTCCAATAACTTCCCAGTTCACACAACATAAATGCCATGCCTGAAAAGCTAAGATAATATGGCGCCCTACAAACTTTTTGATCTCATCTTCTGCCACTTTCCCCTTAACTCACTCTGCTCTAGCACACTTGCCTTCTCGCCAGGAAATGCTCCAAGTACAATCCTTACTTAGCACCTTTGGACTTGCTGCTCCTTCTGACCGGAACAGACTTCTCATTTCATCTACCAGGGTAGCTCCCACCATTTCATCCAGTTTTCTTCTCACATGCCACTCTCCAGAGCAAAGGTTCCCTCCTGCTAAACTTTTAGAATTTAGCATCCTTGTTTATTTCTATCCTTCTACCATACTTTATTTTATATTCAAAATGCTTGTTACTTCTTAACATTTTATTATATGACAGATTAAGGTCAACAAATTCTAACAAAAGGCATTTCAAAAGAGCGTGCAGTCACCTGGAGTATTTAGTTGATGTGTGTCCACCTAGGGCCCCACTGGAAGGGGTCCTCCTTGGGAAGGACAAAGGGAAGTACCAATGTCCATTGTGGTAGATTGAACTATGGACCCTAATTTAGACATGCGCTTGGTGGTGATCCACATTCCTGTGGGTGTGAACCCATTGTAAATAGGGTCTTTTGAAGATGTTATTTTAATTAAGGTGTGGTCCAACTGAATGAACTTGGGTGTTAGTCCAATTTACTGGAGTCCTTTATAAGCAGAAGAAATTCAGACAGACGGAAAGAAAGCCACAGGTAGCAACTGGGAGCTGGAAGTCAATGGAACAGAAAGGGAAATGAAAGAACACCACCATGTGACAGGAAAGCCAAGGAACACAAGGATTGCTGGCCAGCCAGAAAACTATGGACCTGGGAGGAAGCAAACCTTCTTGCCTCTGAAAGTGTGAGCCAATAAATTCCTGTTGTTTAAGCCCAAAACAGTTAGTGGTCTTTGTGATAGCAGCCTAGCAAACCTAAGACAACCATAGAGGCAAGTTATTGGAGAGCAAAGACTGCAGTGTGTGGCACTAGGAACGGTGGACAAGTTATCAGAAAAAAAGCAATTCTGTGAATCTTTGCCTTTAACGAAGGTATTAAGTCATTATTATATTTTTGTATGTATCTTATTTCAGTCTCCCATGGAATTCAGCAATTTTTTGGCATTCTTTTGTGTTTCATCTTTTTTCCCTTCAAAACTTTTGGATATCTTGGCATTTCCTATGCATTCTTTTTGAGACCATGCAATACTGCACTTAATACTGAGACTGTTTGCATATGGAACCCAAATAGCTTATGTCAACAAATATTTTTTGGAATATCTCTTACAGAAAAATCATTGCTCCTGATTAAGCAGGGTAAACAAAAATAAACAAGAGAGATTTTTCTGCCTTTAAGGGACTCATAATCTAGCTAGCAAGACAGAAGTAAACAACAAAAACACCTAATGAGGTCAGGCTCAGGCTTAAGATTCTGACAAGGGTATAAGGTGGCCACCGTGATCAGTGCTACCAGTTCTGATGGGTGCTGTCTGATTGGAAGCCATGGACTTGACTCGAGAGTGAAGGTATCTGCTGAATCAGGCAACTCATCTCCGCTAAGGATGCCTTATGCCTTTACAAAATGCTTGGAGGTCAGTTCTCCTTCTCTGTTCAGCAAGAACAGAATGCTGAGCTTTGCCCAGTAATTAGTGCTCATAGCTTTGGCAGAATGCTGACTGGTTTGAAATTGCCCTCTTGCTGTCTTTAAGGCTCGGATCACCTCCCTATGTTTTCTAGCCCAATCCTGTAGTTCACACATACTGTTGCTAATTAAGCTTTTTATCTGTTAGGGAATGTGAAGAACCTTAGGAAAGGATGCTATCAGGCTTTCTTTTGTTTTTATTTTTTTAATTTAGTTGAGGCAGAGAGCTTTGGGAAATTGCTCAGATAAGAGGACTATTGATTATTGCCCTAATCCTGCTATTTCTATGAATAACTAAGAAAAGAGACATGATGTCAAGGAGGGGCGAAGATGAAACATACATGCGTGGGGGAAAACTCACATGGAAAATTGTTAATAGGCAGATGGCAGAGTTCCACCAGGAGGGATTCCGTAAGTCTTACGTGGTACCTAGGAATATTCATTAAAAAACAAAACAAACAACAACAACAAAAAACAGGTCATTTTGCAGAAACCCTGAAATAAGATAAAATGACAACCTATCAGCTTAAGTAGCATATCTAGACAAAGGGTCTTTTGGTAACCAAGAGATCTGTGTTCTCATTTCTGCTCCATTACTGTGGAAAGAGATGCAAGCTGTGCCTAAAAGCTGCAATGGCAATGGGGCAAAATGAGAAAACTCAGAAAAGCAAAATGTTATTTCATTGAGATGACTGGATCAGGGATCTTACAATGAGATTGGCTGACATTTTATTAAACAATGGCTTACACTAGGTGATCAACTAATGTAGAATGATTGACTAATTGACAGAATGAGCAGGTTTTTTCAGCATTGATGAAATATCTTTAATCTGTTTCATGGCCTCTTTTATATAAATGACTGTTTTAGATGACTGGTAAGATCACTGAGGGGCTTTGAGAGGCAGTCTAATGTAGGAAAAAAGAGACAGGCTTGGCACTGACTCCAGAGTTTGTTCCTCATTTCTGTGCTGCTGCTTCCACCACTACTTCACTACTATACCTATTACCACCTCCCATTTTTGAGTATTATTAAACTCCAGGAACACTTCTGAGTAGGAATTCTCATTGTCTTTTGTATACGAAAAACTCAGGTATGTATGCTTAATCTCAGATATCCCATCATCTTTCACATATGAGGCTCAGAGAAGTTATGTGACTTGCCCAAGGTCACACAGATTGTAAGTAGTACCCAGGATCAGAAGCATCTCCTGATAAATGGTGGATGCTCTTAGAATAATTTATAATCTGCATTTTAATTTCCTCATTTTCCAAGAGGAAATGATACCTCCCGCACAGTGTTGCTGTGGGGATTAGATAAGATAGTGCCTGGCTTGTAGTCACATTATAGATCATCAAGAAATTTTAGTGCTATATTGTGCTAGATATGCTACTTCTCATACTCACTCTTTATCTCTTTCATAGCATAGGAAAGAAATTTTCATTGGCCACACGGCCTTCTAGATTTTGCCTGCTCTTTTTCTTACTGCAACTTGCAGCTAAGTGTGGCCATGTATCAATGAGACAAAAGCAGAAATGTGATAGCTTCCAAGAATCTTCCTCCCATAAGAAACAGTTACTGTGCTGGGTGCCCTTTCCTCCACTTCTTCTCTGTCCACTTCGCCCTCTACCTGTCAAGGGATGGTAGAGCAGTGAGGGAAAAGGGGAGCATGGGTTCCTGAGGACTTCATGGAGAAAAGCTGCATACCAGCCCTGGGCTGACCATTGCCAGACTTTACATGAAAGAGAAATGAACTTTCCTCTTATTCAAACTCTTAAAAAACATAGTGTATAGGATAAGTGTTGATATGATTTAATATTATAATATTATGTATCATATACATGATCTAATGTTACATATTTTACATAATATATATCAGTCTCTCTATATATTTATGTATCTATATGTAAATAAATAGAGAGATAATAGATAAAGATTTGCTTTGAATGGCTAATGGGAGAAAAAGTTCATTCATTAAATTACAAAAATAATATAATAATATACCAGAACCCTTGGTATAAATGGAAACAAAAACTAACCCATAATTGCATAAGCTTAAGATTACAACTATTTTAATCTTGTACATTTCATTCTATACCTTGTTATATGATTTCTCAAAATCTAGTTTTCCTCAAAATATGTTCCTGAAAACACGAACTCTTCCCTTGGGATGTTAATCAGTGCAAACAACAACAACAACAAAACAAAACAAAACAAAAAACAAAATAAAACAAAAAAAAAGGTTTTTGTAGAAATAAAAGTACCAGTGAGGATTCAGTCAACTCATTCACAAATACCATTTGGCAATTTTCCAATTCATACAACTCTTTTGAAAGACAATTTGGTAATATATATTTCAGGAGCCATGAAAATTTTTATGCTTTTCTACCTTGTGTCCTGTCTCCAGAAATATACCCGAAAATAATCCAAAATGTAGCAAAATCATCTTTATGTATAATGTGAAAAATATATAATAGTAAAGAGTTGAACTTACAAAATCTTTGACCTTTTGTTCAATGGTTAAGTAGATTGTGGTATATCCACTACACTGACTAGTCATCACGCATACTGTGCCTCCTGTCCTTGCTTGACTATGCTCCTTCTACTTGGAACATTCCCTGTTGCCATCCTCTTTTACCAAAACTCCTTTTTATCCCCAAGGTCTTAGCTCAAACATCATTTCTCCAGGAAGTCTTCCAAATTCTTCAATCCTATATTAGGAATTCTTCTTATGAGTTCTCAAAATTCTTTGTCCCTTAATGTAGTGCTTTCCACATCGGATTGAAATGTCCTGTTGACTTCTAACATCTACCCTCCCCCTGCCCCCAGAACTGTTATGTGTTTGCCTGAAAGAATCAAGTCATTCTCATCATTTTTATGATTATTTCAAAATCCAGCACAGTGCTTAATATTTTATATGATTGAATGCAGTTGTTAAAACATTCATTATGAAGATACATTATAGAGTATTATAGAGTTTTTATATAAACTTACTGTAATAACTACTAAAACTGTTTTTTTCAGAAATGTATTCAGTGAACCATTAGCTACAGAAGACACCCTAAGAACAAAAGTGTAAAATATGTTTATGACCTTCTGTGCATTCTATACCCCCTCTAATGGTTCAACATTTATATCAGCATAGTAAAGGCACATGAGGCCTTGTATTAGAGAAACCTGTTACTCCTGGTTTAACTCAACATGTTTTTCAACCTTGTTTAATCCCTGGACCCCTGTCCCTTATCACACTGATTAACATTCCAAGGAAATGGTGTTTTCAAGAACAAATTTGGAGGAATTCTAGATTTTAAAAAATCATATAAAAGAGGATAGAAGGAAATGTGCAAAAATAAGCATAGTTATAGTCATAGGTTTATGTAATTTAGGGTTGATTTGTTTCCCTTTGTACCAAATTTTCTGGACTATTATTACATTTTATCATACAAAACTGTTTTCTAATGAAATGAATATTTTTGCTCCCGTCACACTTTGGAAATGAATCAATATGGAAAATTAATGGGAGTGGTCACAGACAATTGTTCTGAAAGAAAACATTCAGCTTTTTAAGGAATTTTCATTTAAAAAATTTTCCCCTACATGTTCTTTATCATGCTCTACTGGCAAAGGAATTTTCACAGATATGAAAATGAACTCCTGGGGGCATATAATACGCCGTTCTGGGACTACTCTCAAAAATACCGATGGCCACAGGCTAAAGTCCAAGCAGGCAGTTTCCCTCAAAGGAGTCACGGCTTTGGTGAAAATCTTCATCCCGACCATGCTTGTGCCACTGGTGAATGGAACAGAGCCAAGGCAGATGTTTACCAGGCCTCAGTGTTGTCTCAAGAACGAGCATGTGATTATCTTGTTTGTTACTTCCATCTTTGCTTTCTGTTCCTTGAAAATGGCTTCATTTTTAATGCTAATGGAAAATAAAGGCATCTTTAGATTCCCACTCAGTTATATTAGGAGTGAAGGTGTGAGTTTAAGTAAAGAGAGTCAAATTAAACATACTTCTTTAGCAGAGCTAATTTCAGCATTCTGTATTTTCCCACTTCTTATGTACTCTCAGTTTGAGAAAATGGGAAAAACATTAGTCTATCTCAGACCATAAAGAGATCATTTCACCTTATTCTAATGTGTTTGGGGTGATATGTATGTGTATGAACTGATCAGATAAACCTGTAAAAAACATTAAATACATTTATTTATGTGGGCAGGGCACTGTGATAGGCATTTTATAAGGATCCCCAAGACTGGAAGTTGTGTTGCTTAATTTTATAAAGTGTACCTCTGGCTGGGGGAATAATGGTTGGCACTATGCTGACAAAACAGTCAGATGGCTGAGAAAAGTTCTCTATGCTCAATTTGTCTATTTGGTGTGTGCTTTACACTAGTACGTTGTGACTGAATATTCCTTAACTTGGCATTCAAGGCCCTGTGTCTTATGGCTCAAAGCTATTTTTCAAACATGAGCTCCCATTGCTCCCTGACCATATCCTCCACTTTCATGCAACTATTTTTCTCACTCTCTCTGCTCAAACCTCTGTTTTCTTCTTATTGCATTTCAGCTACCTCAGGTTATTCCTCCCTTCTTATCTCTTTCTAGCAAAATCCTTTTCTGACCTTTAAAACCAAGCTCAATGCCATCTTTTTCTATCTCCAGGTGAACTCCTACTCTTCTAAATTCTAGTATTTCTTTTGCCTATATCAGCATTTCAGGATTATTCCATTGTTGTCTTATGACATTTCCTCTCTTCTTATCTAGTACTGACATTTTAAAGTTTAGGAACTTTAGAAAATAAAGAAATTTAGAAAATTCTGTACATAATTGGTTTAATTCTTGTATGCCTACTAAGTGGCAGGCATTTATCTCATTAAATTTATCCCTCTAATTTATCTACAAGTATTGCTATTCCCTGTTTCCCTATATTAAAAAGAGGCTCAAAACTATTAATAAATTTTAAATAAAATCATATTTATTTTAAATGACCTGAATGCTTTTCCTAGAGATGCTAATTTTCAGCTTTATTTTTATATTTACCTTACATATTTAACTATTTAATAATGCTTCATTTATTTTATTTATCTAAAGTATCTTCCTAAATTTATCCCCACTCAGATCTCTTTTTCTGTCTGGTCCTTGTCAGCATCATATTATATATTATTACATTTACTTGTTTTATTATCTGTCTTTCCCTTCTGGAAAGTAAAGTCTGTGAGAACAGCAATTCTGTCCCTTTGTTTTCCTGCCATTTAACCAGGAGTTCTGGGTAAAAAATATTACTTGAATGAATGACTGGAGTAACAAAACCAGAATTTGAAGCTCAGGTTCTCTCTACAGCCACACTACTTACAAAACTATAATTTTCGTCATCCACAATTTTTGGAATTAGATACTTTCAGGAGCAGGAGGAATATTAGATTTAGTAAATGCTTACTGTGGTAACAGACAAATCCTAAATAATTCTAAGTGTTTTAACATGGTAGAAATTTATTTATTGTTCAAGTAACTTTTTAATGTGTGTGTTCAGTAGGCATCCATCTTATAAAGTGATTCAGGAGGGAAGTTCCTTCCAACTTGTGTTTCCACATCCCCTAGGGCTCTGCTGTCCATGATTGACAGACAGGGGGAGGGAAAGAATGGGAGATTGCATGGGATCTATAGGCTGAGAGGTGACATGCATCAGTTCCTCCACAACCCATTAGCCCAAATCCAAGTATATGATAACATGTAACTACCAGGGCATCTGGGAAATATAGTTCAATCATGTGCCTGGAAGGAAAGGAAACAGGTTTAATGAACAACTAGCAAGTGGCTGCCACAGAATACATTAGATCAAGAATATAGATCATAGAATCTTGCAGGGCTGTGAAAAGTAATGTCCCAAACTTCTTTGTGTATCCTTTAGCCTTGAACATGTGTTTATGTAATAAATAAGTGAATCACTAGATTATAAGTGCAACTTCGACGGTGAACCACTTTATTCATCTTTGAACACCTTGTAATCCCTATCACAGATTGCTACTGTTCTTTAATTGAATTATTAAAAATTAATTAATCAAAACACAGCATTTTCCATTAGCTTATTGTAACCATAGAAGTAAACAATTTTGACTGGCATATTAGTTGCTGTGGCCATTATTTTTCTGTTCCTAATTAGAGTGAGATATCTGTTAAACTTTCTTTTTCTTCAGAAGTGATATTCATGGTTCAGATGAACGTAGAATTTAGTCATATACTATGAGACAAAACTGTATTTATATGTGAAAAGAGCAAGAAATGATATGTCAAAAATTCCAGATGGTAACTCTCTTTACGGAGAGGCAGAAGAGGAAATGAGGGAGGAGCATGTGGGCAGTTAACCAGTATCGTTTTAATTCTTGCTTGGGTGACGGATTGCAGGTATTTGTTGTAGTACTCAAAATAAATGACTAACTGGGTAAATTAATCAATAAAAGAAAAAGTAAAGGTAGAAATTTTGACTGACAGTATCAGTGCATTATGACCCAAGGATTATTTATGACTAATTCAAGTTTATTTTCCTGGATTACTAAAGACAACAACAAAAAAAGCAAAAGAAAGAGTTGATGGATTTGTACGCACAGTGACCAACCAATTGATTTACTGACTCAATTCATTTATTAAGTATTTTAAAATCAGCAAAGAATGTTGCTTGCAATGTGTACACAAATAACTGATTAAATAAATATTTTATTTTTTCTGCTGCTGCTTTTTACAAGTCAGCAATCTATGATATTTTAAATTCATGATTAAAGACCTGATCTTTCAACTCATTCTTGAACAACACTTCTCCCTTTCACTTCTCCCACTCCACTTTTTGCCATTTTATAATGCCCTCTTAATGTTAACACATCCTAATTGGGATTGTTTACTAAATGTCGAACGTGTTCATAATCATTCTTACGGCTAATCATATGAATTCATGGGGGATTCACTGCTAACGTAGCAGGCTCTATAATAAATATGTTTACTATTCATGTGCCTGTGAGTTTTACTTTCTCCCAAATTATTCAGTATTTTAGCATAAAAAGCAGATCATTTTGTTGAAAGGTTGTTTGACAGAATAACCCATAGTTAAAATTTTAAACAAAAGTTCCATTGGAAATAAAACCAGTTTCTACTGGTGTGTTGTGTGACTTGGATGTATAAGGAAGGGAAGTCCCCTTGGTAGTGATGTTTTAATGGAGATCTTGTGATATTATCTAGTTAAATGTGCTTCAGGTATGAATCTACAATAAGGCACTGCCTTTCTTAGTAGAGTCCTTGATTCATAGAATCGCCTCCTTTCAAGGTGTTCAAGTCTGCACAGTGGTATAATCTGGATTTCATTTTCCTTTCCTTTTCTTTCCTTTCTTTCACTTCACTATTCTTTCTCTTCTACATTTTATTTTTTTCTCTTTCCTTTCTTTCTTCTTTCTTGTTGTCTCTCCCTCTCCCCCTCCCTCTCCCCCTCCCTCCCTTGCTCCCTCCCTCTCTCTCTCTCTCTCTTTTTCTCTTTGCCATATGATAGCTTTTTCAGTTTGGCAAATTTCCCACTGAATTTATTCTCATTTGGAATAATTTGACCTCTCATTTGGAATAATTTGACCTCTCATTTCTAAACCTCTTTAAATAAGTTGTCATATAAGATATTTATAGAGTACTTGTTTTTATGGATCTAGAACTGGCAAGGGTCCACTTGGGTTTGAAGGCAGGATAGTTAGTAGCATTTGTTGAGGAAAACTGAGGTTGCCTAATAAATGAGTAAAACTATACTATGGCAAAATTGATTCAACTGCTGTCAAGTGGGTAGCTAATGAAAACTAACTGAGTTTCACAACTGGTTTTATTGTTGTGCTTTACTACTTGTTTATAAATGTATATGTTGTATGGTATAGAGCAAGCCTGAATTTTAGTTTTGGTCTTACCCTTCCTCATTGTCTGGAAGTCCTTAGGCAGCCATTATTAACCTATATTTCAGTTGTCTTTGCTATAGAATGGCAGGTTTAAGCTGGATCTTTGAGGCTACTTAGTTTGAGAATTCTATAGTTCTTCCTAAATATAACTTATTTGATTTTTTATCATTCTAAGGGATTATGTATCACTGTGACTGGAACTTTGATTTCAACCTGATATATTGATACTTTGCATAGCTTTGCCTAAAGAAAATGTCCAATTGAATGTCTTTTAATAAATCTGTGATACTCTGGTTATGCATTTTTGGGTTGTATATCTTCATGCTTTAGCATAGTACAGTGACAATCTGCTGTATCACAAAAGCCAAAACCAAAAAGCTGAATATCACTCTAAGTTTTTTCAAAAAATGGCATCAAACGGTATAGAAATGTGCCCAGGAGCTTAGTGAAAGAATAGAGGGGAAAATGTACAATTATTATTGAGAGGGGGCTGCACAGAATCTCCATGGAAAGGAAATAGCCAAGCACAACCATTATGACTTAGCTGGATGACATGAAATACAGAGACTTTTAACGCCACGGGAATTATTTGAAGGCTGGAAGCTGACAGGTTTAATGGCTCTAAGTGAATAGGTGAGAGCAAATTCTCTGAACCAGTGGAAACAGCTTCACAAACATCACATTTCTCTCTGATACTTCATGTTTGATGGGCAGAGAGGTTGTTTCCTCTGACAAAACTGAGAAGCATCATGCCTCAGATTGAATGTCATCAGTTTAGAGCATGACATTTAAAGACATAAACCCTGTGGAGAAATGTAAATTCAAAAACAAATATACTGAGGCATAAGACAAAACTGAGCATTTCCACGTAAGTGCTTTGGCCCAGAAGACAAGCCATTTACTGAAATACAATGAGCTCAGTGAGTGACATGGAAAGGGAGCTGAGATCTAACGGTAAAGAGAAAATTTGAGCCTTCTGGTAATCAGAACTCTAAAAGGTTAAAGGAAATGACCAATAAACCAGGAAAGGGTGCAGATTTTTGACACCCACACAAGGTAGTTACACAACAGAGTGTTTAAAATAAATCTAATTTCTATTGCATACATATGGCAGCCTTCAGTTAGAGCTTCTTGTTTCTTTCATGAACTCCCCATTCTCTTCCTGTTCCCTGAAGTTTTTGTAAAAACCATTAGCCCCAGCTAAGAAAAGATCTTTGCTTTTGGTTCAATCTGAAATTATTTTTTTTTTTTTTTTTTAATCATCATTTTATTGAGATATATTCACATACCACGCAGTCATACAAAACAAATTGTACTTTCGATTGTTTACAGTACCATTACATAGTTGTACATTCATCACCTAAATCAATCCCTGACACCTTCATTAGCACACACACAAAAATAACAAGAATAATAATTAGAGTGAAAAAGAGCAATTGAAGTAAAAAGAACACTAGGTACCTTTGTCTGTTTGTTTGCTTCCCCTACTTTTCTACACATCGATCCATAAACTAGACAAAGTGGAGTTTGGTCCTTATGGCATTCCCAATCCCACTGTCACCCCTCATAAGCTACATTTTTATACAACTGTCTTCGAGATTCATGGGTTCTGGGTTGTAGTTTAATAGTTTCAGGTATCCACCACCAGCTACCCCAATTCTTTAGAACCTAAAAAAGGTTGTCTAAAGTGTGCGTAAGAGTGCCCACCAGAGTGATCTCTCGGCTCGTTTTGGAATCTCTCTGCCACTGAAGCTTATTTCATTTCCTTTCACATCCCCCTTTTGGTCAAGAAGATGTTCTCCATCCCACGATGCCGGGTCTACATTCCTCCCCGGGAGTCATATTCCACGTTGCCAGGGAGATTCACTTCCCTGGGTGTCTGATCCCACGTAGGGGGGAGGGCAGTGATTTCACCTTTCAAGTTGGCTTAGCCAGAGAGAGAGGGCCGCATCTGAGCAACAAAGAGGCATTCAGGAGGAGACTCTTAGGCACAAATACAGGGAGGCCTAGCCTCTCCTTTGCAGCAACCGTCTTCCCAAGGGTGAAACTTATGGTAGAGGGCTCAACCCATCAAACCACCAGTCCCCTATGTCTGTGGTCATGTTAGCAACCATGGAGGTGGGGTAGACGAATACCCCTGCATTCTCCACAGGCTCCTCAAGGGGGCACTACATCGTTTTTTTTTTTTTGTTTTTTTTTTCCTTGTTTGTCTTTTTTCTTTTTTTTTTTTTTAACTTTCCCTTCTTTTTTCAAATCAACTGTATGGAAAAAAAAGTTAAAAAGAAAAAAAACATACAATAAAAGAACATTTCAAAGAGACCATAGCAAGGGAGTAAGAAAAAGACAACTAACCTAAGATAACTGCTTAACTTCCAACATGTTCCTACTTTACCCCAAGAAAGTTACATACTATAGCAACATTTCAGTGAACTTGTTCCTACTACATCCATCAGAAATTAACAGACCATAGTCATTTCTGGGCATCCCCAGAACGTTAAATAGCTTATCTGTTCTTCTTGGATTATTGTTCCCCCTTCCTTAATTGCTCTCTACTGCTAGATCCCCTACATTCTACATTATAAACCATTTGTTTTACATTTTTCAAAGTTCACATTAGTGGTAGCATATAATATTTCTCTTTTTGTGCCTGGCTTATTTCGCTCAGCATTATGTCTTCAAGGTTCATCCATGTTGTCATATGTTTCACCAGATCGTTCCTTCTTACTGCCGCGTAGTATTCCATCGTGTGTATATACCACATTTTATTTATCCACTCATCTGTTGATGGACATTTGGGTTGTTTCCATCTCTTGGCAATTGTGAATAATGCTGCTATGAACATTGGCGTGCAGATATCTGTTCGTGTCACTGCTTTCCGATCTTCCGGGTATATCCCGAGAAGTGCAATCGCTGGATCGAATGGTAGCTCTATCTCTAGTTTTCTAAGGAACTGCCAGACTGACTTCCAGAGTGGCTGAACCATTATACAGTCCCACCAACAATGAATAAGAGTTCCAATTTCTCCACATCCCCTCCAGCATTTGTAGTTTCCTGTTTGTTTAATGGCAGCCATTCTAACCGGTGTTAGATGGTATCTCATTGTGGTCTTAATTTGCATCTCTCTAATAGCTAGTGAAGCTGAACATTTTTTCATGTGTTTCTTGGCCATTTGTATTTCCTCTTCAGAGAACTGTCTTTTCATATCTTTTGCCCATTTTATAATTGGGCTGTCTGTACTATTGTCATTGAGTTGTAGGATTTCTTTGTATATGCAAGATATCAGTCTTTTGTCAGATACATGGTTTCCAAAAATTTTTTCCCATTGAGTTGGCTGCCTCTTTACCTTTTTGAGAAATTCCTTTGAGGTGCAGAAACTTCTAAGCTTGAGGAGTTCCCATTTATCTATTTTCTCTTTTGTTGCTTGTGCTTTGGGTGTAAAGTCTAGGAAGTGGCCTCCTAATACAAGGTCTTGAAGATGTTTTCCTACATTATCTTCTAGGAGTTTAATGGTACTTTCTTTTATATTGAGATCTTTGGTCCATTTTGAGTTAATTTTTGTGTAGGGGGTGAGGTAGGGGTCCTCTTTCATTCTTTTGGATATGGATATCCAACTCTCCCAGCCCCATTTGTTGAAAAGACCATTATGGCTCAGTTCGGTGACTTTGGGGGCCTTATCAAAGATCAGTCGGCCATAGATCTGAGGGTCTATCTCTGAATTCTCAATTCGATTCCATTGATCTATATGTCTATCTTTGTGCCAGTACCATGCTGTTTTGGCAACTGTGGCTTTATAATAAGCTTCAAAGTCAGGGAGTGTAAGTCCTCCCACTTCGTTTTTCTTTTTTAAAGTGTCTTTAGCAATTCGAGGCATCTTCCCTTTCCAAATAAATTTGATAACTAGCTTTTCCAAGTCTGCAAAGTAGGTTGTTGGAATTTTGATTGGGATTGCATTGAATCTGTAGATGAGTTTGGGTAGAATTGACATCTTAATGACATTTAGCCTTCCTATCCATGAACATGGAATATTTTTCCATCTTTTAAGGTCCCCTTCTATTTCTTTTAGTAGAGTTATGTAGTTTTCTTTGTATAGGTCTTTTACATCTTTGGTTAAGTTTATTCCTAGGTACTTGATTTTTTTAGTTGCTATTGAAAATGGTATCTTTTTCTTGAGTGTCTCTTCAGTTTGTTCATTTCTAGCATATAGAAACATTACTGACTTATGTGCATTAATCTTGTATCCCGCTACTTTGCTAAATTTGTTTATTAGCTCTAGTAGGTGTATCGTTGATTTCTCAGGGTTTTCTAGATATAAGATCATATCATCTGCAAACAATGACAGTTTTACTTCTTCTTTTCCAATTTGGATGCCTTTTATTTCTTTGTCTTGCCGGATTGCCCTGGCTAGCACTTCCAGCACAATGTTGAATAACAGTGGTGACAGCGGGCATCCTTGTCTTGTTCCTGATCTTAGAGGGAAGGCTTTCAGTCTCTCACCATTGAGTACTATGCTGGCTGTGGGTTTTTCATATATGCTCTTTATCATGTTGAGGAAGTTTCCTTCAATTCCTACCTTTTGAAGTGTTTTTATCAAAAAGGGATGTTGGATTTTGTCAAATGCTTTTTCAGCATCTATTGAGATGATCAATTGATTTTTCCCTTTCGAGTTTTTAATGTGTTGTAATACATTGATTGTTTTTCTTATGTTGAACCATCCTTGCATGCCTGGAATGAACCCCACTTGGTCATGGTGTATGATTTTTTTAATGTGTCTTTGGATTCGATTTGCAAGTATTTTGTTGAGGATTTTTGCATCTATATTCATTAGGGAGATTGGCCGGTAGTTTTCCTTTTTTGTAGCATCTTTGCCTGGTTTTGGTATTAGATTGATGTTAGCTTCATAAAATGAATTAGGTAGTGTTCCATTTTTTTCAATGTTTTGAAAGAGTTTGAGTAAGATTGGTGTCAGTTCTTTCTGGAAAGTTTGGTAGAATTCCCCTGTGAAGCCATCTGGCCCTGGGCATTTATTTGTGGGAAGATTTTTGATGACTGATTGGATCTCTTTGCTTGTGATGGGTTGGTTGAGGTCTTCTATTTCTTCTCTGGTCAGTCTAGGTTGTTCATATGTTTCCAGGAAATTGTCCATTTCTTCTACATTATCCAGTTTGTTGCCATACAGTTGTTCATAATATCCTCTTATAATTTTTTTAATTTCTTCAGGATCTGCAGTTATGTCACCTTTTTCATTCATTATTTTGTTTATATGGGTCTTCTCTCTTTTTGATTTTGTCAGTCTAGCTAGGGGCTTGTCAATCTTGTTGATCTTCTCAAAGAACCAACTTTTGGTGATATTTATCCTTTCTATTGTTTTTTTGTTCTCTATGTCATTTATTTCTGCTTTAATCCTTGTTATTTCTTTTCTTGTACTTGGTTTAGGATTGGTTTGCTGTTCATTTTCTAGCTTCTTCAGTTGATCCATTAGTTCTTTGATTTTGGCTCTTTCTTCCTTTTTAATATATGCGTTTAGTGCTATAAATTTCCCCCTTAGCACTGCTTTTGCTGCATCCCATAGGTTTTGGTATGTTGTGTTCTCATTTTCATTCATTTCTATATATTTAGCAATTTCTCTTGCTATTTCTTCTTTAACCCACTGATTGTTTAGGAGTGTGTTGTTTAACCTCCAGGTATTTGTGAATTTTCTAAGTCTCTGATGGTTATTGACTTCTAATTGTATTCCATTGTGGTCAGAGAATGTGCTTTGAATAATTTCAATCTTTTTAAATTTATTGAGGCTTGTTTTATGTCCCAGCATATGATCTATTCTGGAGAAAGTTCCGTGAGCACTAGAAAAGTATGTGTATCCTGTTGATTTGGGATGTAATGTCCTGTAGATGTCTGTTAAATCTAATTCATTTATCAGATTGTTTAGGTTTTCAATTTCCTTATTGGTCTTCTGTCTGGTTGATCTATCTATAGGAGAGAGTGATGTGTTGAAGTCTCCCACAATTATTGTGGAAACATCAATTGCTTCCTTTAGTTTTGCCAAAGTTTCTCTCATGTATTTTGTGGCACCTTGATTGGGTGCATAGACATTTACGATTGTTATTTCTTCTTGCTGAATTGCCCCTTTTATTAGTATGTAGTGGCCTTCTTTGTCTCTCAAAACATCCCTGCATTTGAAGTCTATTTTATCTGAGATTAATATTGCTACACCTGCTTTCTTTTGGCTGTAGCTTGCATGAAATATTTTTTTCCATCCTTTCACTTTCAGTTTCTTTGTGTCCCTGTGTCTAAGATGAGTCTCTTGTATGCAACATATTGATGGTTCATTTTTTTTGATCCATTCTGCAAATCTATATCTTTTAATTGGGGAGTTTAATCCATTTACATTCAACGTTAAAACCGTGAAGGCATTTCTTGAATCGGCCATCTTATCCTTTGGATTATGTTTGCCATATTTTTCCCTCTCTCTATTAATATCCTTTATTGTACCCATACCGAATCTCTTTAGTACTGAACCTTTCTCCAAGTCTCTCTGTCCTGTCTTTGTTTGTCTGTCTGTAGGGCTCCCTTTAGTATCTCCAGTAGGGCAGGTCTCTTGTTAGCAAATTCTCTCAGCATTTCTTTGTCTGTGAAAAATTTAAGCTCTCCCTCAAATTTGAAGGAGAGCTTTGCTGGATAAAGTATTCTTGGCTGGAAATTCCTCTCACTCAGAATTTTAAATATATCGTGCCACTGCCTTCTCGCCTCCATGGTGGCTGCTGAGTAGTCACTACTTAGTCTTATGCTGTTTCCTTTGTATGTGGTGAATTGCTTTTCTCTTGCTGCTTTCAGAACTTGCTCCTTCTCTTCTATGTTTGACAGTGTGATCAGTATATGTCTCGGAGTGGGTTTTTTTGGATTTATTCTATTTGGAGTTCGCTGAGCATTTATGATTTGTGTATTTATGTTGTTTAGAAGATTTGGGAAGTTTTCCCCAACAATTTCTTTGAATACTCTTCCTAGACCTTTACCCTTTTCTTCCCCTTCTGGGACACCAATGAGTCTTATATTCGGACGTTTCATATTATCTATCATATCCCTGAGGTCCATTTCGAGTTTTTCAATTTTTTTCCCCATTCTTTCTTTTATGTTTTCATTTTCCATTCTGTCATCTTCGAGGTCACTGATTCGTTGTTCAACTTCCTCTAGTCTTGTACTATGAGTGTCCAGAATCTTTTTAATTTGGTCAACAGTTTCTTTAATTTCCATAAGATCATCCATTTTTTTATTTAGTCTTGCAATGTCTTCTTTATGCTCTTCTAGGGTCTTCTTGATTTCCTTCATATCCCGTACTAGGGTCTCATTGTTCATCTTTAGTTCTTTGAGTAGCTGCTCTAGGTGTGTCTCTTCTGGTCTTTTGATTTGGGTGCTTGGGCTTGGGTTATCCATATCGTCTGGTTTTTTCATATGCTTTATAATTTTCTGTTGTTTTTGGCCTCGTGGCATTTGCTGACCTTGATAGGGTTCTTTTAGGGTTTGTAGACCAGTTGAAGTCCTTATCTCTAATTTATCAGATCTACAGCTTCGTGGAGTACACTTTCTCTAACTAACCAGCAGGTGGCGTCCACGAGCCACCTGTTCTCCACAAGCCAGATCTCCCCTGCTTAGCCTTTTTGGTGAGTGGGGGAGTGAGTCTTGTGGGGCCCAATTGGTGTCCCAAGCTTGCGTGTGTAGTTGGTGTTGCCTGCCCTGTATGTGGGGCGTGTTTCTGGGCAGTCGGGGAGGGGGGGTGGCCCTAACCATCAAATCTCCCTGATGATCCTAGAGTTTTAAAGCTACTGCAATAGTCTAATCCTTCAGTTCAGTCCTGCCACAGTTTGTCTCTGCCACTGACCCACAAGTCTTTGGTATTGGCGTATGGCTCCTGAGACTTGCAAGTGGGCCCCTCTTCCAGGCTGTGCACCCCGGGTCCTCTGTTGAGGGATGACTGTGCTATGTTGCAGGTGAGTGCCGTCCCCCCAGGGCAGTTCTGGGCTGCTGGGCTGTGTTGGGAGGCTCCCAGTCTGCTCAAATGATGGCTGAATGGGGCTCTGTTAATTCACACTGCTCCCCCTTCCCAGCTCTGGGACATTCAGCTGAGGTTGCAGGGAAGGCTAATGTCCACGCCCAGTTTTGTGGTGTGTGCCTGTTATTTGAAGCACTTCCGTCACACTGGGTTGTCTGGGGCAGCTCTGGGCTATGGGGCTGGCGATGGGCAGGAGTGTTTCCTGTCCACCAGGATGGTGGCTGTGAGCGGACACCCCCCTTTTCTTGGGAAGTTGTGTTGTTTAGTGAATTTTCTCAGCCACTGGATTATTGCCTTTTGTCTCAGAGCTCTCTTAGTTCTGCTCTTGACTTGACGTGCCCAAATTTCAATTCTTTGAAGCTTTCTGTATTGAGCTTCTTAGAGTAATTGTTTTAGAAAAAGCAAAAAGGATTTAAAAAAAAAAAAAACAAAAAAAAACAAAAAAAAAACGGCCCTCCTCAGAGATCTAATGGGTTATTGAAATGCTAATAGACAAAGCAACCAGGGCCATTAAGGAAAAGTGCCCAGGGCAGAGAGATCAGCCTTGCTTCGGGATTTGCATATGCGCCTCAAGGCCTGATCTCCACCCTTCCCCTTTCTGTGTTCACCAGAACTCCAAAAATCCTCTGCTTTTATTTTGGAGTTTTTCGTGTTGTTTTTTTTCTATGCCTGTCTCCTCTCTGCTGGGCTGGCTGCTCTCAGAGTCTCTGGTGTCTGGCCTCAGTCTATCTATGGTTGGAGTTTGAATCAGTAGAATGAGTTTCCGGTAAGAGCAGCCACTGCAATTCTCCCTTCTCCTTCCTGGAGCTGACAGCCCCTCCTCCCCCGGGACTGAGCCTGGCAGGGAGGGGCGCGGGTCCCCTGGCCGCAAAAACTTACAGATTTCGCTGATCTCAGCAGTTCCACGTTTTCATGAGTGTTGTATGAAGTATGCCCAAAGACAGATTGCTCTGTGGTGTCCAGTCCACGCAGTTCCTGGCTTTTTACCTACTTTCCTGGAGGAGTAACTAAAACATACAGCTCACCAGTCTGCCATCTTGCCCCGCCTCCCAAACCCTCTTCTTCTGAAATTATTTTTGAATAAACATTATAATTGGAATATAACATACAGAAAACAACCCAATGAATTGTTAGGAAATGAACACACTGCTGTAGACACCATCCAAATAAAGAGAGAATGTCACTAGTGCAGTGTCCCAGAGGTACTCCCCAGGTACCTTCCGGTCATAACACTCTCACCATCCTCTCTAAGGCTATCTACTGACATTTTACAGACCATACATAAGGCTTTCCTATTTATAGTTCAACATTATGTTTGTGAGAATCATTCATATTGTTACATGTAACAGCAGTTTATTTTCATCCTCTTTAGTATTACATAATATGACCACACCACACTCTAGCCTTTCTAATGTTGATGAACATTTGGGCTGTTTTCAATTGTAGGCTACTCTTAATAATGCTGCTGAGACCATTTTTCTCCACGTCTCTTCCGTGTGGACTTGTCCATATTGCTTTTTGAGTTTCCCTCACAGCATGGTGGCTGTCGGTCTCAAGAGGAAATAAGTTGAAGCAGCTAGGCATTTTTAAGGCCTAAGCTTGTAATTCCAGAAGGTCACTTTGGCATTCCATGGCTCAAAGCAGTCACAGCCACAGCTCATATTCCAAAGGAGGGGAGATGAGTTACTTGTGTGTGTATACAGAGGGGCACACACTCTACTTCGCCTCCCAGCCACTCAGCCACCACTATAGATTACTCAAATAGTAACAAGGCAAAGATAGAGCTCAATGTTGGCTTCCCTTTATACTTATGGGCTTTCTAAATCTCTGAGGTCTTCAAATGGATCTTTAAAATATTTTTTTCCAGCTTTTCTGAGTATTCTTGACCAAAGGGTTGGTCTAAATCAAGCTACTATGCCCATGCTAAAAGCAAAACTGGGGCCTCCTCTCAATAGAATAATCTCGTGTAACTCTCTTGTATGCTTTTATGACTTCCTATCACTCACATGTTGAAATTCAGTATCTTAACATAGCCTATAAAACCTTCAGCTTTTCAATTTGCCTAACACTCCATTTCAGACAATTTCCTGTCTCTCACTCTTTCTCAATCAGCCTAGCAGGGCTGAATATGCAACTTTCAATGTCTCAAACTCTCTGCAATCCCTTTATCTGGTCTTCTCTTATTCATGATTTGCATTTCCACTTAAATGTCATTTCCTAGAACGGCTTCTCTTGACCAACCAATTTAAATTAGGTTCATCTATTTTAGATGTAGATGTAGATATAGACATACACACAATAAACTGTGAAATAGTTTGTTTAATTTTTCCCATTCAGATGTATACTTAATGAGCTCAGGGATCATATTTACTTTTTCAACATCTAGCTTTGAATCTGACATATAGAAGGCATAAAATAAATAATTTTTCAATAAAAATGTCTCAAGTCTCTTGGTCTCAGTGACGTGCTCAAAATTAACAACATCAGTGGTAAGTCATGTTGATAGTAATGTGTCCTTGTCATGATATGGGATGAGAATGGACGTTTACTTCTGTGTTCTTCCTCCCCCAAAACCAAAAGCCCATTCTAATCATAAAAATAAAAAAAAATTAGACAAATCCCAATTGAGGGGAATTCTACAAAATACCTGACCTGTACTCTATAAAATTGTCAAAGTAAACAAAAACAAGGCAAGTCTGAGAAACTGTCACAGCCCAGAGAAAACTAAGGAGATATGATTAAATGTAATATGCTATCCTGGATGGGATCCTGGGACAGAAAAAAAAGTCATTAAATTAAGACAATGGACTTTAGTTGTGATAATAGTGTATTAGCATTGGTTCATTAATTGTGATAAATGTGCCATAATAATGTAATATGTTAAAAATAGGGGAAACTAGGTTTGGGATATATGAAAACTCTCTATACTACCTTTGCAGTTTTTATGCAAATATGAAACTATTCTAAAATAAAAGTTCATTAAAAAAGGACTGAAGTCTCAGTTCAGTTTCCTCCACATTAATATAACTGAGCATATACCTACACCATAGAGATACAGAAGGATTATAAGGTATTTGAGCTGGAGTGGAGCTAAAGGATCTCCTTGTCCCATGTTTTCATTTTATTGATGAAGAATTTAAGGTACCAGGTAAATGACATGCTAAAAATCTGATAGCCATCAAGCACAATAGTTAATACTTGATCTTAGATCTAACTCTTTGTCTAATGTTCTTCCTGACACAGCTTTCTGCTACTTGGTGTAAAATATAATTCTTTGAAGAGATAATGCAGTTTTGTTTGGCCAGTTCATTAAACCCTGCAAATGCAATGACGTTAGCAACTTACATTTTATGTTGATTTTGGCAGTGTCATCAAAATCTAAAGTTAGCTATTTGTACTACTTATCTGGTTTGACCTATTTCCCATTTCTCCTCCCATAGATCTATCAATTCCTACATTATCTGGATTATTTTGAACCAAAGTAGCTTTATTTCAGTACCTGGGGCAATGACTTTCATTGAATAGTCTCAGACTAACTGTGGCCTGAGTTGATGTTTCTGAATATTATCATTTATTATATAGTAAGTTATGGAGATACTTTCCAAGGTATAAATAAATACTTATTAGGAGTCTTACTATTTGTCAGGCACTGTGGAAAACAATGGAGAGACAAATAAAATCTTTTTACACTCATGGAAAAGGCAGCCAAATGGGGAGATATATATATTATCAAATGACTTAGAGCATTAATGGGTTGTGATAGCATGATGTGGGGAAGAGGAGCCAGAGCTGTAGGGTACCAGAAGAGGGAGTGGTCATTTCCCTCTGAGGGGTCAGAACTGGCTTTACAGAAGAGGTGAAATTCACTGGGTACATATTCTTCAATTTTAGCTTTATTTTAGTTTAACTTTTCACAGAAAAATATTAAATTGCAAGAAGTGAGTAAGTACTGTGGATACTTTTCTAACTTTAATCTCCTTCTCAGTATCCCTCATTATCCTTTGGGGATCATTCTTTGCATATTCTTAGTCCATATGATTCAGGAGTGACACCAATCCTGACTACAGGGATAGAACAGGAGAGTTAGTTCAAGGATTGGCATGTTATTGGTCCATTAGCATAATTCCAATTGGTTCAGGAATGAACAAATCTCCCAGGTTGGTTTGATTTCAATGCATCCCAAGATTTGCATGGATGCCGCTAAAGATTCTTTCCTTTTTTCCTTGGGATCACCAGCAGAAAGAAGTGAGTCATGAATTATCAAAGATCTTCATGAAGAATGTGAAGATAAATTCAACCAGCAAAGGATATATAGCCAAGCGATGTAGAGAAAGGGATAACTGATGACATTATTTGAACTCTTGCTTAAAAATCTGGTCTAATGTTAGATTTATACCTAGACTTTCTAGTTATATGAACTCATAAATCTCCTCTATAAAGAAAGCCAGTTTCGTATACAATGGAAGTGTCCCAGTTGTACAATAAGGTAGATGGCGTAGAGTCATGGATCCATAAAGTAAACTCTGATGCAAAATATTTGAGAACATCACCTATATCAGGGGTTGGCAAACTATGTCCAGTGGACCAAATCCAGCTACAGTATACTTTGTAAATAAGGTTTTATTGGAATACAGACATTACATTCTTTTAATATATTGTTTATGGCTGCTTTCATGCTATAGAGCAGAACTGAGTACTTGTGACAGAGATTGTATGGCCTTCAAAGCTGAAAATATTTGCTGGCCCTCTCAGAAAATGTTTTCCATATCTGATCTATATCATCTCTCTTGGACTTTGTGAAGGGATAATTTGTCACTGCATTGCCTGAGTAATGGGAAACCTGATCAAACTGGCTTAAAGTAACAAGGAAAATCTTTTTCTTACAATCTGTTCTGTGGTAGCATGGATCATAGTCCTATGGTTTGGTTAATTGAATGGATTATGATATCAACCAAAAGATTATGTCCATCTTTTCACATTACCACTTTGGGTTTTCTCCTCAGTCTCTTTACCTCATGGTTGCAATCTGCCTGTAGGATATGACAATATCACGATCACAACACAATGTAAAAAGGCCAGAAGAAGGGAAGGGGCTCATCTCTTCTTTGTGTCCTTTTTTTAAGAGGAGAGAACTTTCCCAGAAACCCAAACATTGGGTGGGACTTCCTCAACATGTCTCATTGGCCATAATAGTGCTAAATGCCACTCCTAAGCTAATATTGGCAAGGGGAATGTAATTCCCATGATTTGTTCAGGTTAGTCAAGGTTTGGTTTTTGGGCCTGGGGAGGATTCTAATGTTCCATGAGACACCATGAGGTTTTGCTGGCCAGAAAGAACAGGGCCATTGTTGGTGGGTAGATAACCAGCAACATCTGACATAAATGATTTGGAAAGATTAGCTTCACCAAGAGATAGAAATTGCATTCTGAGTTTTAAAGTCTTACCCAAAAAAAGGGTACTCCCCACTCTAGCCCATTATCCACCTCTAGGACTCTGCTGTTAAACTTTCAGAAAGAGCTAAGCCCAAGCATGGTTTAGATCTGGTTGTCTTACAGTGACAAGGAGTAAGTGTGTGAGATTAAAAGAACACTTATCACAACAGATACTGTGTAGGTTTAACTCAATTTTTTTCCATTGTGATAAATTCTCTGGAGTGAAAAAAAGTGAGGAAAATTCCACTTTTAATAAAACTGGAGCCAATGGAAAAATTCCAATTAAGGCATGTATTATGCATTCATCGAGAAATGTATACTATCCCATTGATTGCACTGTGCCTACATGTTTTCTAGAGTTTATTTACCAGCCAAATCCAAAGTTCCCTAAGACATTGTTCTTCAGCACAGGAGGGGATCAAAAGAAAAAATTAATCCAAAAATATTTAAAATTGCTTATGACTCCATGAGTTTCAGTAAGTCAATGTTTCCAGAAGTCTGAAAAACAGTAAACTCATTTGCAACAAGCAGATGTGAATTAGCTTTATGGAGAAAAGACCACATTTAAAAAAATTGAAAATGAACTAATTCCTCATGAGGTGCTCCTTGTGGTCTAATCTGTGAAAATAAGGTCACATCTAATTCCCTGCATCTCTGTGTACATCTACAATGTTAATCATCTCTATATATTTTACTAGAGAGGATTAAGGAACATTTAGGAAGGTGAAATGACTGTAACTGAATTAAAATAAGGGGAATGTAGAAAAGTAAGACTGCATAATCAGCATTCACACAGGGGAGGGAACATCAGGGGGTGGTCATCCTGCCCTACAGCCAGGATTTGGAAGCCTGTACCTGCTATTCCTGGGAGAGGGAAATTGGGCAGCGGCCCTGCAGCACTGACCCAGTCTTCAGGTCCGTATGTCAGGTTTAGCAAAATACGTGATGGAGGCTGCTGTCAGGAAAACATCAGGAAGGCCGATGCTGAGGTGAGTGGAGTGATGAGAGTCTCTGGAGTTCTCTGACGATTACACAGGAACTTTGGTGCAAAGATTTTATGCTCTTGGAATCAGGCCCAGACGGAGATGAGTCACCATCCTTGCAGGACGCAGTGTGATAGTGGTGATCAGGAGATCTGGCTCTGGCTTCAAACTGCCTGGGCTTGAATCTTGGCTCTATCTCTTCCTTGAACAAATCATTTGAAACTTCTATGCCTTAATTTCCTTATCTGATTTAAAATAATAGTACCCACCTAAGTGGGTTGTTATGATGGATAAGTAAAGAGATAGCTAGCTAGGGTAAATGGAATGAGGTCAGTGTTTGGCACAAAATAGGCACCCAGTATCTATCGCCATCATTTTTATGGAAACTTCTATCATATCTTCACTTCTCTCAGAAACCTCAAAAGGGAAGCCAAGGTTTATAGGACACTGGGGTCTTAAAAGCTCTGTCCCAGACAAGGCAGATAAGGCAAAATACTGCTGAGGCATCCATTTTAATGGATTCTGCCATGGGTCTAATAAAAAACTGTCCTCTTCAAGGTTGCCCGTCTGGTTCTTTTAATCAACTCTAAAATACAAGACAGAACTGTATTTATATCAGGCATTTAATCTTTGGGAGATGTGCTCAGACTTCTGGATAGGCTGCCACACTGACTAACTGGAACAGTGTTCTAATTTAGTGAACTCCTCCAACCAGACATGAATCAAAGACTAAGGTGAGAGAAGAAAGTCAGTGTTCTCATTGGACTAGCAGGTGAGTTATCGACTTCACTGTCCAACTTGACCTTTAGTTGCCAGACATCAAAGTACTGTGATGTGATTGAGTCTTCTGCTATTTTCTGTGGGCAGAATGTTTTAATGTTTGAAACATAGTTGTCTTGAGTAAGGTCATTTTAGTTGGAGCGTTGTGCCCAAGACAAAGATGTGGGCAAGGCAGACTACCAAACAAATTGATTTTGATCAGTAAGAAACAAATTGACTTTGGTTAATATACACAAATTGGTTTTCATAATCATATTGTACTTATATTAAGGCAGGAAAATATAAACCCATTCAACCATATTCAAAATTGGACACACTAAATGGACAGGCATTTCTAATGAATGGCTGCTATAGGCATAGAAACAAAATCCCGTAAAGCATATTAAGCCTAAATGAATAACTTTTTTTTTCCTTATAAATATTGAAGACAAGGCAAAGCTTCTAATTGCCCTACTGCTGTAAATGTTGGCAATCAATCACTGGAAAGTAGACGAGGTCATCTGCAAAGAAGTTAGAAAAGATCAATATGGTCTCCTAGCAACAGACCTGCTTGCTACTGGATCCTGCAGCCATCTGGGACCTTTCAATCCTTGACCCGACCCAATAAGCCATGGCAGGTCACTCTCTACATTTCCATAATGCTACCTCAGAGAATATATTTCCCAAAGACAAAGGTGTCCACACTTACCAAATAAATATGAGCAGGAATGAGCACCTAATGCAGAATAGAGAGCTAATTAAGTTATATCTATGGCAAATTATATTTGATTTGACCTAGATAGCACTATAAAACTGAAACCAGAGGTATAGAGAATATCAAATGCTGTTGCTCAGAAATTCAAATCACAGAAATTAACATAATTTGAAATGAACAGATTTTGGGGTACAGTAGTGCTTATTTTTGTTTGTTATTCTAATCAGAATTGAACTGTATCTTTCATATTATGATCAAAATAATTTTCTAGATACAAAATGTCCATTTATTCTGACCTTAGCCCAAACTGATTTTTAATTATATATTTCACTTAAGTTTTTTTTTATGTAACTTTATATTTAAGCCCACGTAGTTCAATTAAGTATGAGAAAGACAAATATAAACAAATTATTATAATACAACTTGCTATACACAAACACATGAAATAATATGATCCCAAAGAGAATACTTAACCCATCTGCCCTAAAAGTCATGGCTGGAAGAAGATTTCTGGAGGATCTGATTTCTGAGCAACTTTTCTTTATTGGCGTTGGAAGCTAGTTTGTCTGGTTTCACATCCCAGATCCAAAAATGACTAGCTGTTTGACTAGATAAACAACTTAACATCTTAGTGTGTTAGTCTCCTCATCTGTATAATTGAAATGAGCATAGTTGTTCTAAGTATTAAATTAATGTGTACAAAATGCTTACAAAGAATATCTGGCATACAGTTAGCTCAATAAATTTAAAGTAAAGCACTCATTATTCTTAGGTAATGTCCTTAGAAATCCTTAGACTATTTTTAGAAATACTCGCTTTGATGTATGCTAATTTCATTGCTTCATTCATTCATGAAATAAATATATCCTGGGATCCTACTCTGTCAGTCACTGCTCCAAACTTTCATTCTACAGCAGTGAGCGTGAGGTGAAGTCTCTGTCCTCATGGAGGTTATGTTTTTGAAACCAAGTCTGCTTATTTCTGACATTGGGTACGAAGAATAGATAACTGGACATTTTAGTTTCTAAATGAGAAAATTAATACAAGCAAGGCTTTAAGTAGAGGAAGGAGTGTTTGCCACACTTCTGCCAATCAGATTTTGCTCCAAAGAAAAGCAGGAAGAAATGCTCCAAAAAGAAAAAAGAAATGAAAGTTAAAAGCCAAATATCCTTCAACTTTGCACTCAGACTGTTGCTTATATGCTGTAATCTGAGGGCAGTGGTAAAAGGTCTCAGCTGCCGAATCTTTCTTCTATCCTGATATTCCTGTTGGTAGAAATTCATTACTTTGAGATAAAAGATTATGTAAATTGGATTTCCCTTTCAGCATATACTTTTTTCTGGAAAGAATGACATAAATTAAGCCATAATCATCTCCTAGGATGTATGAAAGTCAATCTACCAGGTATTAGCAACCCTGAGGTCTAGGAAGATGCTGAGAACAATAGGAAAGCCAAGTCAGAGTGGGATTAGAGTCAGAGTAAAGAGTAGAAGAGGGATAATCTTTTCTATGGATGGGGAGATCCTTTCTTGAGCAATACAGAGGAGGCCCCTGGGCAACTCGGGGTCTGCCTGAAGGCGGTGGGTACCTGGACAGAGGGAAGGAGGATGCAGGCAATATAAAGAATGGTAAAGTGGGACTTCTTACCCCTACTCACTAAAATACAGCAAAACAAAACAAAAACAAAAACAAAAAACTAAAAAAAAAAAAAGAAAAAAAAGAGCATTATCCTCTGCATCATTTAATACAGAGACGACCTGAATTCCACTTTGGCTCTGTCATTTCCTGTTTCTGTGACCTTGGAAAAATTACATAGCATCACTGAGCCTTGGTGTCTTCATTTTTGAACTGGAGATGACAATACCTTTCTTGCAAAACTGTCATAAGGATCAAATGAGGTAATATAGAGAGAGTTTAGCACATATAATGGGCCCTCAATAAATGAAATTAAAATGGCAAAAATCATAATAGTCATATTATTATCATTATCTTAAATCATAAATTCCAGTGGGACAGGAAGAGCAGAGATGTTTTACAGTCAGTGTCCAGTAAATATTGGGGGCTTACAGCACATCTGTTCTTTAGCCAATATGTGAGGGTGAGTGCATGCTTCATATGCAGCACTGAGCAGGTATCAAGGGGAATAAAAGAAAGGCATGAGATGACCGTAATTCTCAAGTGATTTGCAATCTAGAGAGTGAGAAAAATATCATGAATAAATTCCAAGAGGGAATCAGGAGTCCAAGACCAGGTTTAGAAGATGAGGCTCCAAAGAATAGACCGGACTTGAAATAGGTGTTGAAGAATGGAAAGAGCTTAGGTGAAGGCAAGAATGGAAGGAGGATTTTCCAGGATGGGAGCAGCACAATTCAGGAAAAGTGATGTCATGTACAGAAAGCAAGCCAGGGAGTAACACAGTCAGCAAGTCAGTGAGTAAATAGAAGTGAGGGAAATGACTTGAATCCATATTGTGGAGCCAGATATACAGGACTTTAAGAAATGATGTCAAAATTTCTCGCATAGTCAGAAGTAATAGACAGTCTCATAAAAATGAAAATTTAAAAGCCTGAGTTTTTTTGGGATTAGCAAACACTGGCAATGATAAGAATCCTTGCCTACACATACCCTAGGAAACAAGCCACAGCAAAGATGGTTCTTGTTTTCCTGCAAATACGTCTCATCATTTGATATTAAAGCAATCATTGCCAAGAAAAATAAAGGACTATGGAAAAGAGCTATTACACATTTGGCATCTTAAAAGATACCTTTACTTTTCTCTATCCTTGCCTTAATTGCCAAATAGAGCTGACAAATGCAAGTTACAAACATATTGGGGTATTTCATAAACATCCCACACACTTTCAGGGCAGCTCAGAGCCAAATGCAGAGCTAACTGGCAAATAAAATGAGAAGTCACCTCTCAGAACAGCTGACAGACAGCTCAAAGCTGCTTTTGTCCAGACCTGCTGCTCCTATGCCATGGATGATCACCCTGAAATTAAAGGGAGCCAGGCTACATTTCAGTAGTTGATCTGTCCCCCCTTTGGCAGCTGGGAGCCAGGCATGTATACCCCGAGGCCCACAGGAGGGAGGACATGCAACAAATGAGAATGTGGTTTGAATGAGAGTGAAAATGAGCACGCCCCAGACCGTCTTGGCTCAAGGAAGGGCAGACATGTCGCTCTCTCTTACTAACTGCTCAGGAATCAGAACCATGGAGTAGAAAGACAAAGGTACCCGTTAACAAAGCGCAGCAACAGACAGAACTGATTCGGCTCTGTCACCAGCAACCAACAGCTTTATTTGTTTTGCTCCAATCTCTTGGCTTAGAAATGGAGTGAATTTAAAGTAAATAGAAACAAACCTGAGAATTCATATTTTTGGGATTATCTGATCTGTTACTACAAATTGATAAGCAGTTAAAATATGACTGAGGGCACAGACAAGACGTTAGAGGAAAAGGTGCTGACTGTTTTTCCAGGGGAAGCTCTGTATCACGGACAGAATTTTAAACATGTTGAAATTCAACAAAGAATTCACCCTTTAGTACTCAGTTTAATTAAATAGCCAGCATCGTTTATTGTGGGAGCAGAGTAGGAAAAATAGGGAATGCGCTAGCTTATGTTTTATGGGGTTTGTCAGCATGTGTTGGGGTGTGGTTGGGCATGAATGTGCATTTTCTCTGACCATTGTGGCTCTCATAAACTTATCACTAATCTTACCCATTCTTAGACTCCAATAAAGGGCCTACACTATGTTATTTTCCCTGAAGAGCAAATACTGTTTTTCTATTAGTTTATAGTCAGTAAATAATTATTGGGTAGTAGGCACTGTATTATTTGGAGGACGTTGCATAATTTCGCATATTTTAGGAGCTTCTGCTGATTCTCATTAGGTGGAATCCTGTGGGAGGGGATGGTTTGGCACCAGCCCTTTCAGTCCCTGGATCCTGATGTTTTGTCCAGATTTTCCCCTGTCCTGCTGCCCTGATGAAGCCACCACACTTCTACCACCTTGAACTCATGTTATTTGGTGCAGCACTTTTTACTATCTTAGATTTATTATCAACAGAAACACTAGCAATGTATCAAAGACAGAATGATAGATGTGATTTTGCTTGTAGAGAGAGAGTGGACTAGAGTAGCTAGCACCAACTATGCAGCTGCAGCATGAAAGACAAAGGGAGGAGAAAAACAAAACAAAACGGGCTGACAGACCTGTGTAAACGAGGCAAAAATAATAGTGATACAATCAGAGATACATAAAATACCTAATATCAAAAGTAAGAGAAAGAGAGAAAAGAAACAAAGAGGCAAGAATACGTATTCCTCTCTTTCCCTCTTTTTTTAATTTAATACCAACTCTGATTTAATTAGCTTATGTCACAATCTCTCCCTAGCAACAACCTCTCATTGGTTACCCAGCACCCATGTGATTCCATAAAATCCAGCTCTGCCTTAACTAAACACAGAGCCCTGCCGCCAGCCTCATGATAAGACAAGCAGAAACAGCTTGAGGGGACAAAAGTGAGACCAATTCTTTTTTTCCAGTTAGGGCCTAATGATCTCCCCTAAGAGTCTAGGTTATCAAATAAACCCAGACAATGCCAATCTCTTCATGCCAATTAAACTGTTTCTGAAGTAAGATCAATAAAACATTACTGAGTTATTGGTTGCCACAAACATAAATATGAGACAATGTATAAACTCACTCCTGAATTACAGAGACACATCTGGAAAGAATGTCTTGGGGCCAAAATCTGGGACCTGTAGACAGCCAAATTCAATGTCAGGAAGGTTTTGATGGAAGAAACTGCCTCCTTTAGGGCTTCCTTATCAATATGTTGAAAGGAGATTCTTTTATTTTAATTGCAGATTTACCTAAAAAGAGATCCTATAACATAAAATCAAGGATTGCAACAAGGGAGTTATTAAGAGAGCCTATGTCACGTTAGGTTATTAAAATTTACTGTAAAGGAATAAGGAAAAATAAAACATCATTCAAAAGCAAATTGAAAGATTGCTCAGATGCAACACACATTTTTATACATTGCATCTGCCATGAAAATGCCAAAGCTGCTTTAGCTTTAATGAAGTTCACTGTATCTCATATTTTGAATCAGACTTTAGTGCCTGGCATGTATCTATTTTCTTATGTCTTCGTACATCCTCTATCCCAAGACTGCAGCATCTGCAGAAGGAGTCTAAATTGAAAACATATCTTAAGACAAGTGGATGATGTTCTCCAAAATCGAACATTTCCTTTTAGTGGGATTTTTTCTTGTATACTGAGTGTCTTTGAATTTGTGCCAAGTGAAGCATTTCTTTCAGCACGTATTTCTCTGGAGATGAGGGCAAAGTATGCATTGTTACGGTGTTTACTATGCAGAATTTCCAAGGAAGAACATGTGCACAGCAGGAAGACATCCTCACTCTCACCCTCCTAGTGGAACATCTGGAAAGGGAATTAGGACAGTGCCAAGATGGTGTTAAATCTGTGGATTGCAGCACCTCCGTGTGTTGCCAAGTTCTCTAAAAAAATGCATAAATGCATCTTCCACAAAATGCCATGCCACTGCAGCCTTAGGATCAGAATATAACTGTCCTAAAGTAAGGAAATAAATTTTATTGTTGTTGTGCTTCAGAGACAATAAAATGTGAGATTGTCTCCTTTCTGCAGAAAAAACAAGAACAAGACCTTGAAGCGGTTTCACTTTGATTTGAATGTAGCTTGGTTTCTACTTCTAATGGGTCACAGGGATAGGATGCAGCTGTAGTCTGAAGGGTACATTGACCTTAGTTTTCAACAAATGGGCAACAGTAAAACGTCCATGTGTCCTGAAGTCACAGGGGTTGGAGCCATTCCTAAGATGCTCATGTGGAACTGATTTTAGTCCTTACTTCTTTGGTCTGGGTCATAGTTCCATTGGTTTCTGTCAGCTCAACAAACATTGACTGAATATGGACTGTGCTCCAAGCACAGTGCTTGATACTGGGAGCATTGAGGTGACTATCAAGTCAGGGCCCTACCCTTGAATAGTTAGCAAGGACCAGAGGTGCACTCATCTGTAAACTCACTACAGTATGGTAAAAAGTGGGGAAAAAGCAAATACAAATCTTGAAGAAGGGCACTTAGTCCTAGGTGAAGGTTAGAAGCAGGAGCTGTCTGCTCACTTTTAAGGACTTCAGCGAAGTCTGAAGTTCAGTGTTAGGACCTGTATTCTTTCCTGAAAGAATAAAATTCAATCACAAAGTTGACTTTTACCCAAAATCTAATTATGAAGACAAGTAAACTATTATAACACAATAAGGGAAGTACTGCAATAGACATGTGTTTCAATGTGAATACTAAATTCTCTGAACTTATCAGGAGCAAGAAAGTTCCAGCAATGACATTTTTTTTTCTTTTTTTTTTTTTTATCATCATTTTATTGAGATATATTCACATACCACGCAGCCACACAAAACAAATTGTACTTTCGATTGTTTACAGTACCACCACACAGCTGTACATTCATCACCCAAATCAATCCCTGACACCTTCATTAGCACACACACAAAAATAACAAGAATAATAATTAGAGTGAAAAAGAGCAACCGAAGCAAAAAAGAACACTGGGTACCTTTGTCTGTTTGTTTCCTTCCCCTACTTTTCTACACATCCATCCACAAACTAGACAAAGTGGAGTCTGGTCCCCATGGCCTTCCCAATCCCACCGTCACCCCCCACAAGCCACACCTCTACACAACTGTCTTCGAGATTCATGGGCTCTGGGCTGCAGCCCGACAGCCCCAGGCATCCACCACCAGCTACCCCAACTCTCCAGAACCCAAAAAGGGTTGTCTAAAGTGTGCGTAAGAGTGCCCACCAGAGTGATCCCCCGGCTCGCCCTGGAATCTCTCTGCCACTGAAGCTTATTTCATCTCCCCCCACATCCCTCCTTTGGTCAAGAAGATGTTCTCCGTCCCACGATGCCAGGTCTACATTCCTCCCCGGGAGTCACACTCCACGCTGCCAGGGAGATTCACTCCCCTGGGTGTCTGATCCCACGCAGGGGGGAGGGCAGTGACCCCATCTTTCAAGTTGGCCTAGCCAGAGAGAGAGGGCCACATCCGAGCAACAAAGAGGCATTCAGGAGGAGACTCTTAGGCACAAATATAGGGAGGCCCAGCCTCTCCCCAGCAGCAACCGTCCCCCCAAGGGAAAAACCCATGGTAGAGGGCTCAACCCATCCAACCACCAGTCCCCCATGTCTGTGGTCATGTTAGCAACCATCGAGGCGGGGCAGGCCAACACCCCTGCATTCTCCACAGGCTCCCCAAGGGGGCACTACATCTCTTTTTTTTTTCCTTGTTTTCCTTGTTGTTTTTTTTTTTTTAACTTTCCCTTCTTTTTTAAATCAACTGTATGAAAAAAAAAGTTAAAAAGACAACAAACATACAATAAAAGAACATTTCAAAGAGACCATAACAAGGGAGTAAGAAAAAGACAACTAACCTAAGATAACTGCTTAACTTCCAACATGTTCCCACTTTACCCCAAGAAAGTTACATAATATAGCAACATTTCTGTGAACTTGTTCCTACTATATCCATCAGAAATTAACAGACCATAGTCATTCCTGGGCATCCCCAGAACGTTAAATAGCTTATCTGTTCTTTTTGGATTATTGTTCCCCCTTCCTTAATTGCTCTCTACTGCTAGTTCCCCTACATTCTACATTATAAACCATTTGTTTTACATTTTTCAAAGTTCACATTAGTGGTAGCATATAATATTTCTCTTTTTGTGCCTGGCTTATTTCGCTCAGCATTATGTCTTCAAGGTTCATCCATGTTGTCATATGTTTCACCAGATCGTTCCTTCTTACTGCCGTGTAGTATTCCATCGTGTGTATATACCACATTTTATTTATCCACTCATCTGTTGAAGGACATTTGGGTTGTTTCCATCTCTTGGCAATTGTGAATAATGCTGCTATGAACATTGGCGTGCAGATATCTGTTCGTGTCACTGCTTTCCGATCTTCTGGGTATATACCGAGAAGTGCAATCGCTGGATCGAATGGTAGCTCTATATCTAGTTTTCTAAGGAACTGCCAGACTGACTTCCAGAGTGGCTGAACCATTATACAGTCCCACCAACAATGAATAAGAGTTCCAATTTCTCCACATCCCCTCCAGCATTTGTAGTTTCCTGTTTGTTTAATGGCAGCCATTTTAAACCGGTGTTAGATGGTATCTCATTGTGGTCTTAATTTGCATCTCTCTAATAGCTAGTGAAGCTGAACATTTTTTCATGTGTTTCTTGGCCATTTGTATTTCCTCTTCAGAGAACTGTCTTTTCATATCTTTTGCCCATTTTGTAATTGGGCTGTCTGTACTACTGTCATTGAGTTGTAGGATTTCTTTGTATATGCAAGATATCAGTCTTTTGTCAGATACATGGTTTCCAAAAATTTTTTCCCATTGAGTTGGCTGCCTCTTTACCTTTTTGAGAAATTCCTTTGAGGTGCAGAAACTTCTAAGCTTGAGGAGTTCCCATTTATCTATTTTCTCTTTTGTTGCTTGTGCTTTGGGTGTAAAGTCTAGGAAGTGGCCGCCTAATACAAGGTCTTGAAGATGTTTTCCTACATTATCTTCTAGGAGTTTTATGGTACTTTCTTTTATATTGAGATCTTTGGTCCATTTTGAGTTAATTTTTGTGTAGGGGGTGAGGTAGGGGTCCTCTTTCATTCTTTTGGATATGGATATCCAATTCTCCCAGCCCCATTTGTTGAAAAGACCATTATGGCTCAGTTCAGTGACTTTGGGGGCCTTATCAAAGATCAGTCGGCCATAGATCTGAGGGTCTATCTCTGAATTCTCAATTCGATTCCATTGATCTATATGTCTATCTTTGTGCCAGTACCATGCTGTTTTGGCAACTGTGGCTTTATAATAAGCTTCAAAGTCAGGGAGTGTAAGTCCTCCCACTTTGTTTTTCTTTTTTAGAGGGTCTTTAGCAATTCGAGGCATCTTCCCTTTCCAAATAAATTTGATAACTAGCTTTTCCAAGTCTGCAAAGTAGGTTGTTGGAATTTTGATTGGGATTGCATTGAATCTGTAGATGACTTTCGGTAGAATTGACATCTTAATGACATTTAGCCTTCCTATCCATGAACATGGAATATTTTTCCATCTTTTAAGGTCCCCTTCCATTTCTTTTAGTAGAGTTATGTAGTTTTCTTTGTATAGGTCTTTTACATCTTTGGTTAAGTTTATTCCTAGGTACTTGATTTTTTTAGTTGCTATTGAAAATGGTATCTTTTTCTTGAGGGTCTCTTCAGTTTGTTCATTTCTAGCATATAGAAACATTACTGACTTATGTGCATTAACCTTGTATCCCGCTACTTTGCTAAATTTGTTTATTAGCTCTCGTAGCTGTATCGTCGATTTCTCAGGGTTTTCTAGATATAAGATCATATCATCTGCAAACAATGACAGTTTTACTTCTTCTTTTCCAATTTGGATGCCTTTTATTTCTTTGTCTTGCCGGATTGCCCTGGCTAGCACTTCCAGCACAATGATGAATAACAGTGGTGACAGCGGGCATCCTTGTCTTGTTCCTGATCTTAGAGGGAAGGCTTTCAGTCTCTCACCATTGAGTACTATGCTGGCTGTGGGTTTTTCATATATGCTCTTTATCATGTTGAGGAAGTTTCCTTCAATTCCTACCTTTTGAAGTGTTTTTATCAAAAAGGGATGTTGGATTTTGTCAAATGCTTTTTCAGCATCTATAGAGATGATCAATTGATTTTTCCCTTTCGAGTTTTTAATGTGTTGTAATACATTGATTGTTTTTCTTATGTTGAACCATCCTTGCATGCCTGGAATGAACCCCACTTGGTCATGGTGTATGATTTTTTTAATGTGTCTTTGGATTCGATTTGCAAGTATTTTGTTGAGGATTTTTGCATCTGTATTCATTAGGGAGATAGGCTGGTAGTTTTCCTTTTTTGCAGCATCTTTGCCTGGTTTTGGTATTAGATTGATGTTAGCTTCATAAAATGAGTTAGGTAGTGTTCCATTTTCTTCAATGTTTTGAAAGAGTTTGAGTAAGATTGGTGTCAGTTCTTTCTGGAAAGTTTGGTAGAATTCCCCTGTGAAGCCATCTGGCCCTGGGCATTTATTTGTGGGAAGCTTTTTGATGACTGATTGGATCTCTTTGCTTGTGATGGGTTGATTGAGGTCTTCTATTTCTTCTCTGGTCAGTCTAGGTTGTTCATATGTTTCCAGGAAATTGTCCATTTCCTCTACATTATCCAGTTTGTTGCCATACAGTTGTTCATAGTATCCTCTTATAATTTTTTTAATTTCTTCAGGATCTGCAGTTATGTCACCTTTTTCATTCATTATTTTGTTTATATGGGTCTTCTCTCTTTTTGATTTTGTCAGTCTAGCTAGGGTCTTGTCAATCTTGTTGATCTTCTCAAAGAAACAACTTTTGGTGATATTTATCCTCTCTATTGTTTTTTTGTTCTCTATGTCATTTATTTCTGCTTTAATCCTTGTTATTTCTTTTCTTCTACTTGGTTTATGATTGGTTTGCTGTTCATTTTCTAGCTTCTTCAGTTGATCCATTAGTTCTTTGATTTTGGCTCTTTCTTCCTTTTTAATATATGCGTTCAGTGCTATAAATTTCCCCCTCAGCCCTGCTTTTGCTGCATCCCATAGGTTTTGGTATGTTGTGTTCTCATTTTCATTCGTCTCTATATATTTAGCAATTTCTCTTGCTATTTCTTCTTTAACCCACTGATTGTTTAGGAGTGTGTTGTTTAACCTCCAGGCATTTGTGAATTTTCTAAGTCTCTGATGGTTATTGACTTCTAATTGTATTCCATTGTGGTCAGAGAATGTGCTTTGAATAATTTCAATCTTTTTAAATTTATTGAGGCTTGTTTTATGTCCCAGCATATGATCTATTCTGGAGAAAGTTCCATGAGCACTAGAAAAGTATGTGTATCCTGGTGATTTGGGATGTAATGTCCTGTATATGTCTGTTAAATCTAATTCATTTATCAGATTGTTTAGGTTTTCAATTTCCTTATTGGTCTTCTGTCTGGTTGATCTATCTATAGGAGAGAGTGATTTGTTGAAGTCTCCCACAATTATTGTGGAAACATCAATTGCTTCCTTTAGTTTTGCCAGTGTTTCTCTCATGTATTTTGTGGCACCTTGATTGGGTGCATAGACATTTACGATTGTTATTTCTTCTTGCTGAATTGCCCCTTTTATTAGTATGTAGTGGCCTTCTTTGTCTCTCAAAACATCCCTGCATTTGAAGTCTATTTTATCTGAGATTGATATTGCTACACCTGCTTTCTTTTGGCTGTAGCTTGCATGAAATATTTTTTTCCATCCTTTCACTTTCAGTTTCTTTGTGTCCCTGTGTCTAAGATGAGTCTCTTGTATGCAACATATTGATGGTTCATTTTTTTTGATCCATTCTGCGAATCTATATCTTTTAATTGGGGAGTTTAGTCCATTTACATTCAACGTTAAAACCGTGAAGGCATTTCTTGAATCGGCCATCTTATCCTTTGGTTTATGTTTGCCATATTTTTCCCTCTCTCTATTAATATCCTTTATTGTACCCATACCGAATCTCTTTAGTACTGAACCTTTCTCCAAGTCTCTCTGTCCTGTCTTTGTTTCTCTGTCTGTAGGGCTCCCTTCAGTATCTCCAGTAGGGCAGGTCTCTTGTCAGCAAACTCCCTCAGCATTTGTTTGTCTGTGAAAAATTTAAGCTCTCCCTCAAATTTGAAGGAGAGCTTTGCTGGACAAAGTACCCTTGGCTGGAAATTTTTCTCACTCAGAATTTTAAATATATCGTGCCACTGCCCTCTGGCCTCCATGGTGGCTGCCGAGTAGTCACCACTCAGTCCTATGCTGTTTCCTCTGTATGTGGTGAACTGCCCTTCTCCCGCTGCCCCCAGAACCCGCTCCCTCTCTTCTGCGCTCGACAGTGTGATCAGTATATGTCTCGGAGTGGGTTCACTTGGATCCACTCTATTTGGAGTTCGCTGAGCATTTATGATTTGTGTATTTATGTTGTTTTGAAGATTTGGGAAGTTTTCCCCAACAATTTCTTTGAATACTCTTCCCAGACCCCTACCCTTCTCTTCCCCCTCTGGGACACCAATGAGTCTCACATTTGGACGCTTCATGTCATCTATGAGGTCCGTTTCGATCCCTTCAATTTTTTTCCCCATTCTTTCCTCTATGCCCTCATTTTCCATTCTGTCATCTTCCAGGTCACTGATTCGTTGTTCAACTTCCTCTAGTCTTGTACTATGAGTGTCCAGAATCTTTTTAATTTGGTCAACAGTTTCTTTAATTTCCATAAGATCATCCATTTTTTTACTTAGTCTTGCAATGTCTTCTTTATGCTCTTCTAGAGTCTTCTTGATTTCCTTCATATCCCGTACTATGGTCTCATTGTTCATCTTTAGTTCTTTGAGTAGCTGCTCTAGGTGCTGTGTCTTTTCTGGTCTTTTGATTTGGGTGCTTGGGCTTGGGTTATCCATATCGTCTGGTTTTTTCATATGCTTTATAATTTTCTGTTGTTTTTGGCCTCGTGGCTTTGCTGAACTTGATAGGGTTCTTTTAGGGTTTGTAGACCTATTGAAGTCCTTATCTCTAATTTATCAGATCTACAGCTTCGTGGAGTACACTTTCTCTAACTAACCAGCAGGTGGCGTCCACGAGCCACCTGTTCTCCACGAGCCAGTTCTCCCCTGCTTAGCCTTTTTGGTGAGTGGGGGAGTGAGTCTTGTGGGGCCCAATTGGTGTCCCAAGCTTGCGTGTGTAGTTGGGGTTGCCTGCCCTGTATGTGGGGCGTGTTTCTGGGCAGTCGGGGAGGGGGGGTGGCCCTAACAATCAAATCTCCCTGATGATCCTAGAGTTTTAAAGCTGCTGCAATAGTCTAATCCTTCAGTTCATTCCTGCCACAGTTTGTCTCTGCCACTGACCCACAAGTCTTTGGTATTGGCGTATGGCTCCTGAGACTTGCAAGTGGGCCCCTCTTCCAGGCTGTGCACCCCGGGTCCTCTGTTGAGGGATGACTGTGCTATGTCACAGGTGAGTGCCGTCACCCCAGGGCAGTTCTGGGCTGCTGGGCTGTGTAGGGAGGCTCCCAGTCTGCTCAAATGATGGCTGAATGGGGCTTTGTTAATTCACACTGCTCCACCTTCCCAGCTCTGGGACAATCAGCTGAGGTTGCAGGGAAGGCTAATGTCCACACCCAGTTTTGTGGTTTGTGCCTGTTATTTGAAGCACTTCCGTCACACTGGGTTGTCTGGGGCAGCTCTGGGCTATGGGGCTGGCGATGGGCAGGAGTGTTTCCTGTCCACCAGGATGGTGGCTGTGAGCGGACACCCCCCTTTTCTTGGGAAGTTGTGGTGTTTAGTGAATTTTCTCAGCCACTGGATTATTGCCTTTTGTCTCAGAGCTCTGCTCTTGACTTGACGTGCCCAAATTGCAATTCTTTGAAGCTTTCTGTATTGGGCTTCTTAGAGTAATTGTTTTAGAAAAAGAAAAAAGGATTAAAAAAAAAAAAAAAAAAAAAAAGGGCCCTCCTCAGAGATCTAATGGGTTATTGAAATGCTAATAGACAAAGCAACCAGGGCCATTAAGGAAAGGTCCACAGGGCAGAGAGATCAGTTTTTCTTCGGGATTTGCATATGCGCCTCAAGGCCTGAGCTCTGCCCTTCCCCTTTCTGTGTTCACCAGAACTCCAAAAGTCCTCTGCTTTTATTTTGGAGTTTTTCGTGTTATTTTTTTTTTTCTATGCCTGTCTCCTCTCTGTTGGGCTGGCAGCTCTCAGATTCTCTGGTGTCTGGTCTCAGTCTATCTATGGTTGGAGTATGGATCAGTAGAATGAGTTTCCGAGAAGGGCTACCACTGCAGTTCTCCCTTCTCCTTCCCGGAGCTGCCAGCCCCTCCTCCCACGGGACCGAGCCCGGCAGGGAGGGGCGCGGGTCCCCTGGCTGCAAAAACCCACAGACTTCGCTGATCTCAGCAGTTCGACACCTCCACGAGTGTTGCACGAAGCATGCCCAAAGACAGATTGCTCTGTGGTGTCCAGTCCACGGAGTTCCTGGCTTTTTACCTACTTTCCTGGAGGAGTAACTAAAACTTACAGCTCACCAGTCCTCCATCTTGCCCCGCCTCACCCCCAGCAATGACATTTTATATATGCTTCATATGAACTCTGGTAGCTCTATAAAATTATTGAATTCCCAAATAAGAGGTATTCATCCATTTTGCAAATATTTATTTAGCATCTATTCTGTAACATAGTTTCTAGGCACCATGGATAAAGGACAGAACTGTGTGGACAAGGTCCTTGGCCCTCAGAGAGTACAGAATCTAATGGGGGCAGACAGGCAATAAACAAATTTAAGGGTTAGAATGATTTATTATTGCAAAAATGCAATGAAATAAAAAGGATGGTATGATAGGAAGTAAACAAGGGATGTCAACTCTTTAAATAGGCTTGGTCCGGGGGACCCTCTAAAGAGATGACAATGAGGTGTTTAGTACTTAACTTGTCAAATCAACAACATACATTTCTAAAAGGGTTTCCTCCAGATGGTTACCAGTTTTATTTCTAATTCATACACTAAAGAATGTATCATTTGGAATTGTCATTGTGATTCCAGTGAATGGCTTTTTTATACTTTTGGAGATTGTAATGTTTATAAAACGATTTATCAGAGGCACATGACGGTAAATTACAGGGTCCACTCTCTCCTCCCCCAAAATATATTTTAGGATGCCACACAAGAAATAGGGAGGTCAGTAGATCTTGGAATCACTCTCAGCAAGTAACATACAATGTACAAGAAACACTTGGGAA
This sequence comes from Choloepus didactylus, assembly GCF_015220235.1. Lineage (NCBI taxonomy): Eukaryota > Metazoa > Chordata > Mammalia > Pilosa > Megalonychidae > Choloepus > Choloepus didactylus. The sequence continues at coordinate 35,229,317 of NC_051320.1, read as the reverse complement.
GATTGAAGGTTTTAGCCTCCAGAGTGGACGTGTATGTTGGGGATGTGTGTAGAAAGGCATAAACTAGCCTACAGTAGTGAGGCCACTTAGGCTCGGGGAAAGCATTCTCTTCATGCCCATATCTTTTATCTATGTAACCTGAGTGGGACATCGCCTGTCCCATCACTCTTATGGATCAGGAAAGCAACTGACCCTGGCTAAGGCCAAAAAAAGTGTTTGGGTAAAATCAGGGCAGCGCAAGAGTTGGGTGAGCCAATTATTACAGGGCATGGAGCCTCTGTATCTCCTCACCCACTAAATTAAACAACAACAGCAAAGGGTGATGGCTCTCCAGAGCAGTGTGTGGGCCAGTGCTTAGCAGTTCTTGTTGGAGCAAGAGATGTAGGAGGTGGGGGACTAGGCAGTGAATAACTTAGAATGCAACATTAGAGGCTCTTTGCCATGAGACTACTTCTCTCCAAACTCAACTAGAGGAGGACAAGCTAAAATCTAGACTTTTTTCCTACAAGACTGGCATTAAGAATCCTGGTGAGACTTATGGGAAAGACAGCAGAGCAGGGAGCTCCAGGACTCACTTCTTCCTCCAAAACAGCTAGTAAATAGGTAGGAGCTATCTGAAACAACTGTCCTGGAGCTCTGGAGGCCAGAAGAACACTGAACAGCATTCAGGGAAGAGCAGGAAGAAGAGGCTGATAAACTGCAATAAAGACTGTGAATAGCTCTCTCCATGTGGCAGCTGCAGGTGCCCACCCCCCACTCTCACTGTGGGCCACCTCAGGATCCAGTTCCTGGTTAGCTACTGCTGTCAGAAAGGGACATCAAAATCCTCTTCCCCAAGAACTGGGGGGTGGGAGGCATGGTTGAACATGCATCATGGCTTTTGAATAATGAATTCAGATAGCTGGATCCTTCTCTGAACTACTGTTTCAACCCACCCTGGACAAAAGTGGTAGCAATCATTGTTTCAGTGCTGCCCCTGAATGGGGTGCAGACATGGAGGTTTAAAGACACAATGCCTCCTTAGGGCTGTCGGGAACAGTTTGTTGAAGGATGCATCTGCTGGGCAGGCCAGGAAAACACAGCTTTGGGGAGCCATCAAAAAGGCTTTGGTGTCTTTCCTGACCCCCTCTCCAGGGCACTTGGGAGCCAATCTACCCCCCTGCATGGATCCCTGGCCCTGTTTTGGCCGGGAAATACTGATTTAGGAAAGTCTTCTTTGAGGTGATGCTCCTCCTGGAATTTGCCCTCCAGGCAAAATCAACTAGTGACAATGAAAGGAGTATAAAAAAATAAACTATAGAGACAAAATACAAACAAAAAGAGCAGATTGAGATTCCCAGGGAGGGAACAGAGGAAAGGAAGCTTTCTACTGGGGGTGAAACAATTGCGCAAATAGTGCAATCTTAAAAAATGTACTGCATATCCAGGACAAGAATCAGATGAAAAAGAGCTGAAAAAAAATCTATTCGGTTAAATACAGGCTATTCTAAAGGTCTAGAATAAGTTGAACCAATTGTCAAAGAAGAGCCTTAACACAAAGCCAATCAACAATAAAACCTTAGGCAAGAGAGAGTAACTGAAGTTCAGTATAAACTCACTAAGATAACCAGATGCCTAGACATCAGGAAAAAATGACAAGCCATACTAATAAACAGAAAGATGTGGCCCAGAGAGCAAATTAAAACTTTGGAGGAGACACAGAATTTGGAACAACTAATCAAAGATGTTAAAACCAATCTCCTAAATCAATTCAAGGAGATGAAGGAAAGTATGGCTAAGAGATAAAGGGTATTAAAAAGACACTGGTTGAGCATAAGGAAGAATTTGAAACTATAAAAGGAAACATAACAGAAATTACAGGAATGAAAGGCACAACAGAAGAGATTAAAAATACACTAGAGGAATACAACAGTAGATTCGAATGGACAGAAGAAAGAATTGACAAACTAGAAAAAGGAAAATAGAAATGTTACAGACAGAAGAACAGATAGAGAAAAGAATGGAAGAAATTGAGCAGGGTCTCAGGGAGTTGAATGACAGCATGAAGCCCACAAACATATGTCTCATAGGTGTCCCAGAAGGAGAAGGGAAAAGTGGCAGAAAGAATATTTGAGGAAATAATGGCCCCAAATTTCCCAACTCTTATGAAAGACAAAAATATACATGTCCAAGAAGTGTGATGTACTACAAACAGAATAAATCCTAACAGATCTTCTCCAAGACACTTACTAATCAGAATGTCAAATACCATAGATAAGGAGAGAATCCTGAAAGCAGCAAGAGGAAAGTGATTTGTCACATACAAAGGAATAGAAATGAATGAAATAAAGAAAATATTAGAAGAAATAAGAGGGAATTATCCAGAATTAAAGAAAGATCTCCGATTAGAGTTCATAAAAATGCCAAAAGTTAGATAAGAAAAAAAATGCCTAGACACATCATAATGAAATTTAGAACTATCAAAGACAGAGCAAATTCTAAAATTTTCAGAGAAGAAATAAATTACCCAAAAGAAAAACAATCAGATTGTATCAATAAGCTATTGCCTCATTATGCTACATAACAAACAACAAAAATTTCAGTAGCATACAATGATAAGTATTTATCTCTCATACACCTTCAGATTGGCTGGAGATTGGCTTATTGAAGCCGAACTCAGCTGGTTGACTCTACTTTGTATACCTATATTTGTTTCTCATTGCTGGTTTTCCTTTGCTCTGCTTTGAATTTGTTCATTCTATGGTCAGGGCAGAAGGGGCAGTAGCTACCAGGGAAGGCACTTTTTATGGTTATGGCAGAGATTCAAAAGGGCAAGTGGAAACCCATGCAGTCCCTTACATACTAGTCTCAGAACTGGCACTCTCCCATTCCTACCACAATCCATTCAAATCCAGTATCGAGGGGACTGAGAGTACACTCTGCCTTTGAGCAAGAAATTGCAAAGTTACATACAAAGGGCATGGATAGGGAGAAAAGTGAAGAATTGGAGCCAGTATTTCAATTTATCACAGAGAGCATCACTACACTTCTCAATAGAATCACTGGATTTAAGAGTACAGGAGAAAATTATGTTCAGAGTGATGAAGGAATAGAACAAATACAAATTAAAAATGTTACCAGGAATAATGAGTTCATAGATAAAATATACAAACTACCTCTTGGAAAATACTATTTGGAGAAATAAAGCAAAAGAAGAAATAAAACCAGGAGAATAAAAAGGGTATAGAGGAAATAGGGTGAGTAAACCATTACATTACATTATGGTATAGATAAGCAAGGACCAAATATAATAAGTTTTTCTATATCTTTTAGAATTAAAAGTCTAGACCTGTGCTGTGCAATAAACCAGTTTGGTATATTATGACAGGAATAGTCTATATCTGCACTATCCACTAAGAAAGCCACTAGTAATGTAGGGCTATTGAGCACTTGAAATTTAAATATTCATATATTTAAATATTCACATATGGCTAGTGGCTACCATTTTGGATGGCACAGGATTAGAAAATAGTTAGATGGCAGTGGGAAGTGGGGATAGCACCAAGAGAGGAAATTGAAGAAAGAACATGCTAAGATACTTGTTTTAATCCAGGGAATGATATAAATATTGATAAGCTTAATATATTGAGAAGTGAATAGAAATACATGAATTGGACTTGATAAGTAACCAAAAAAAAAAAAAAATAGAAGAGAATGCACAAAACATAACCCTTTGAGGTAAAATCTCCAATGAAAAAGAAAGAAAACTGTGACTTATACCTAACTATCTACATGGCAAAACAAGCTTTTTGGTCTCGCTGGTCCTCAATCCCATTGTGTGAATGTGTGCAAAGCTGAGATAACATTTTCTGTCCTTCTGGTATCACTTGCCTGTTGCCTTTTTCAAATAAGTTACTGGATAGGAAACCACTCTGAAAAGCACCAAATGAATGAATTCTGTTATTAGCATTATTTCTTGGGTTCATTTTTTTAAATTAGTTTTGCAGTTCTTCTGTTACTCTTGAATGTGAATCCACTTAAATTGTTCATTATAAAGTTTTCCAAAAATATTATTTGTCAGAAACACTCTATTGTAAGTATTGATCAGAGAGAGATTGGTTGCAAGCAAAGGAAACCAATGCTTTCTCTCTTAGGCAAATGAGATTGAGTGACCACAGGTCAAGCAGGGGCCTGGATGACAGTCTTGGGGAATAGACAGAGCCAAGGAAGCTCTAGAGACAAAGTGGCAGGAAAAACACAAGAGTCACCTGCAGTAGTTGGCAATAACTATCACTGTTGCTGCAATGAATTACCTGTAACCAGGTGTGGGTGATTTTCAAAATACTTTTCTTTCAAATTGAAAATACAGCACAGAGAACAAACGATCTGGATGGTCTCCAGTTAAACAACCAGGAGGGCCGTACTGGTGCTTGCTAGTTGCACAGCAGTTGGGCCTCAGATTGTTCTTTGTAATGCTGTATCTCTTAGTGCAAGACCAAAGGGCAACCTAATACCACTTAATTGGTGGAGACTGGGTCGCTCTTGGTTGCATGATGGTAGGAGGGACAGGAAGTGCATAGCCAGGAGCTTCTGCAATGAGAGAAAGACAGGAGCTCTAACTAAGACTGTATACAACAGGAGATTGGGGTGCTAATAGAGAATTGAATTCTGAACAGCCAAAATGATGCGTTCACAGTAAATGTAGCATTTAGTTGCTATCTTGTTTTTCTCATGTGTATTTTGGTAATTGAATTATCTGTTATTTCTCTAAAGAAAAGCAATGCTGAGGCAGCACATATATATGCAAGACATGGAATTGTAGATACTTATTTGCATTCATTTATTCCATGTTATTTTACTGAGCAATAAGACATTAAAATTTAATAGTACAGGGTACAAAAATACATGTGACATAATATTTAGCATGTTTATTTCAAAGATAGGAACCTTCTTCAATTTGTGTAAAGAAATGAGTTTCCACAGGGAGGCCTACACATTTGCAAGTGTAGATGACAGATACAGAATGTCGGGTAGTATTTTGCATACGTCCTTTTTTTTTTTTCAAATAATAAAGTTATTTCCTTTGACGTGTTTCCATGATGTTATGGGTTGAATTGTGTCGCCCAAAATTTGTTGAAGTCTTTTCCCCCAGTGCCTTAAAATGTAACCTTATTTGGAAATAGATCCATTTCAGATGGAATTAGACAAATTAAAACAACGCCATCCTGGAATAGGGTGGGACCCGTAAGCCATATGATGGGTGCGCTTATGAGAACTGGATGCAGGCAGACAGACAGACACAGGTGAGAATGTAGAGATGGCTGAGGCAGAGGCTGCCAGAGACTGCCAGCAAGTCAGCTCTGGAAGCTGGGAGAGCAGCCGGGAACAGATCTTCCCTACATACTCCAGAGGGAGTGGCCTTGCCGTCATCTGGATTTCCAACTTCTGGCCTCCAGAATTGTGAGACAATAAATTTCTGTCGCCTAAAATCAGCCAGTTTGTGGTACTTTGTTACGGCACCCATAGTGAATGAAGACACATGATGATAATGGATCCCTGAGACCCCCACCCATAGTGGAAATCGGGCTACTTCAGTCAGGTCCCAGCTGAGTCTCCAGTGATCAAGCCGGGCTCCCAAGGGGCAGAACTGCCCCTCACTACTCAAAGCCATCATGGAATCTGCCAACCAAAGAGGTGGATCAAACTTAATCTTAGATCAAAAGAGAAACACCAAGCGCAACAGAGAATGCACATACCACTGATTCACAAGCCAGAGTTAGCAGCAGAGTACAGGCAGAATTCAAAAGGAGTAGACTGGGATCAGCAGAAGGGAAGTTGAGGAAATTTACCTGTAATATTAACAGTTCACTTTTATGGGCCAGGAAATAAGTCATGCATAGGTCTGCTGGCTGTTTCTAAAGAGCAGGTGCATTCTTTCACCATTTCGCTTCACAAACTTCTAGTATCTGGCTGGGGGGCCCAGGGCAAGAGGCCCAGATATGAGACATCTAAATATTTAAAATCTACATACCAGACTAACAAACTGTTAAATGAAATATGTTCTCTCTGCTCATCAAACAATATACCTTCATAATAAAAAATGAAAAATATATGTAAAGCTATGGTTTTATAAGACTGAAAGTTGGCAAAATATATATCCTGATTGAATTTAATTTTTATTGCTCATGCCTAAGTATTTTGAAAATGGAACAGACATTCTTAAATGAGTAATAAAGACAAACATGATTTATAAATTACCATATATTTATTTTATAACATTATTTTTTATTGTCTGATTATGTTTTTATAGCCTAGACTTTTATATAGTTATTTTTTTGACAGTGATGATATAAAGGATTTAAAATTAAAATGCAATTTTATTCAAAGTGTATAAAATTTGAATAAAATATATTAAAATATAAATTAAGGTAAATGTAAAGAATACAGGTTAATGCATTTTTAAAATATTCTCAAATACTCAAACTTTGCTATTAAATTCAAAAGCAATACAATTTATGATGAAAAATACTAATATTAAAATTCATCTAAATAAAGCTAAAATTTAGATTTTTTTGTAAATTTTAATAATTCTTTTTGAAAATTTCATCAAATAGCACTACTCACAATTCTAGTGTTCAGCATCCATTATAGCTGCCAACGTAAAGAATTAGTGTCAGGCTTCTTGCATGTTATATCTATACCTACATACAAATAAATTTAAGTGTGATATGCATTATAATTGAAAATATTTCTAGGCCACTTTGCACAACTGTTTCGAATACTCTGCTAATCCATAGGCATTTGGGAAACTGTGAATTGAAATAGAAAGGAAAGGAAGAAATTCAGCATACCGGAATGATGCCTCATTTTGAAATAGCCTGTGACACTCATACTGTGTGAGAGGAAGAATTTGAGAAGGCGTTTCCTTTTACCCAGGTCTTCTTATATTCAAATCCTGTATGAGTCTTGTTCCCAAAGTTAATAGTGGGATGGCCCACAACCGTCAGACAGAGTATTTGGATAGAAACCCATTTTGCTCAAGATTATGAGGCAGGAGATGGAGAGGGATTTGCCTGAGGCTGGCTGTGTCAAAGCAGCAGTTTTGGGACTGTGAGCCACACGTGCCAGCCCTGAGCACCAAATCCTGGAGACATGCCCACATATTCTGGAATAAATTAATTTTGTATGTTTGTGAGATTCAGGATTCTCTGACTCTTAAGGTCCTGGGAAGGGACCTCTCTGGCATGTACTGGGACACACTATGATACAGATGTTATTAGTCTCACAGTTGACTCTCTTGACTTAGCTAGATTCACTTCTGTACTGAAATACGTGTCAGTTCAAGGCAGTGGGGTGTATGTGGGTAAAAGTTGTCTGTACCAGAATGTAATGTTTGCAAATAAAAGCTCCTATAATATACATCATGTTGAACTACATTTTCAAAGAGAATACTTTTTCAAATAGAATGGAATTAGTTTTTCAAGTAAATTATGATTATCTCACATACCTGTTTGTCATTTTTAAACTATTCTCCCTCTTTGGACTACCATAAGATCAGTACTGGTCTCATTTTGGAAATGTCAAAAGACTGGCCTCAAAATAATACTGGTTGGATATTGTTGCAAATCAATGGGCATGCTTTCTCTTACTTCCTTTCTCCCATTGTAAGGTCATCTTAAAAATAATAGATTCTGAAATTGTAAAGTCATGGTCAAATATTTGGCATTTAGTTAATCTTAGTATGACCGATATAAATACAACAATCAAATCAAAGACTTCAATATGACTTTTGTTTTTGCAAAGTATGTTCACACACATAATCTCATTCCATCTTTACCCATTCCTATAAGGTCTATTAGGAAGGTATGATCACTACTTTAGGGATAAGAAAACAGTCTCAGGGAATGGAGTGATTTGTCCAAGGTTTATCCAGTCAGTAAACAACAGAACCAGAATAGCAATCCAGGGATTTTGAGTTTTATATCTTTTCTATAACAATAACTAATAATTGAAGGATAGCTTCTTTCAAAAATACTTTCTTTTAAAATACACTTTTCTCTGACGGGTTCAAATTCATTTTAGATATATGGAATTCACATTTATGCCATCTTTTCTCCCACATTTTGATTACCTGGGATATAATGGGTGAGTTCAAGCAGGTTTCTTCAGTTTTACAGTCTTAATGCAAGTTGCTAAGCATTTTATCATTGAAAGTAAAACTCCACACTAACTTTTTTAGTCTCCAAATATCAAAATGTCATGAAGACTAAAAAAAAAAAAAAAAAAAAGAAAGAAAAAAACTATTTTCCTTCACTTTTCCATCAATTTGTAATCGCCACCCCTTCCCCTTTGCTTGCAGACGCCTTCCCTTTACCCCGGAGGGTGATCAGGGAGGAAATGGCAGAGGCTAAAGAGCCGAAACTGAGGCAGCACTAGAGCCATATGAAGTGCCTCCATCACTTAGCTTTTGCAGTGTCTTGGTTAGAACATTGCAATACCATTCTGATGTTCCAAATGCTTCGAAGTAGGTCAGTTTGCACTACACTCAGGAACTTCTTTTAAAGGATATTAGAGTTGCTTCTGGTTATTAACTTTTAAGACTCTTTTCCATTTCTACCCCAACCTCTTTTAGAGCCCTAAAATACCAGGATGGAGAGAAAAATAAATTCAAGTAAGAATTTAACACTTAACATTTACATATATACATACTTGTGATGAATATTTATTTAACAATCGGGAACACACAGTTGCATCAAATGTTGACTTTTATATTAACAGCCAGCTCTATTGCACCAGCTGGATGTCAGTCTCGTTCTTCATTGAAATTCATTGAAATAAATAGCTATTATAAGCCTTAGCAGATATAACTAATTTGTTGTCTATTTAGTTCTAAGAGGAATCCAAGCTATTATGGACAAGTAGCATGATAATACATATTTTCAAGATAATATCGAATGCTGTATTTTTATGTCTTATTTTTAAAACAATTCAATGAAAAGTGAGTGACTGTCTACTTTCAACTTCCATAGATTTATGTTAAACACCTTAGGTTACAATGCACTTCCTTGGATCTATGTGGATACACATGTGTCAATTAGTTTTGAGAAGACCCTGGGACCACTAGAATTCACATATATAGATAAGAGCAGCAAGGTTTTTATTCTGCGAGGAATTACTTGGTATGTGGATCTAGGCCTAAGGAAGCCATAAAAAATTTGGGATTGTACAAAAAGAATCTGAAAGCTAAGATACTCCCATCAAATTGAAAACAAAGAAGAAGTATGAATATTTCACTTTGGCACCTAAAAGGTGCACTGTAGATGGCTTGTGACTCTTCAGCAAGGAGTAGGGAAAGAATGGTCTCCCCAAGCTGACGAGAAAGGCTGAGAACAATCAGAAGGCTTGTGAGTAATGGAAATTATTTTTCCTTTAAAGCCTAAAGAACAGCTTGTAGAACTAAATCTAGCTGAACATATGTTTCATCTTTATTAACCTTTTTATAGAAGAAATTTCTGTCATTTAAATCATTCAAGATATTTATGGAGAAAGGCATATCTACGTAGCAGCTCTTTTAATTTGTATTTCTCTCACAACCACCTACTAATTGTCATAGCTATGCTAAAATGTAACCTTGAATATGTGTACTAGAATGTCTCCAAAATATTGTCACCAGTTAGTTATTCTTATTTTCTCCTGATACACAGATAGTGTCTGCTGTCCTCCTTGCCTCCTTTTTCTCCTACATGCTTTCTCTTAGTTTCATCTCTGATACAAATTAATATACACATACAAACCACTTTCACAAGCTTGCTCTTTGGGAATTGGACTAGCAACCTCCTCTTCCCATTAATTTTACTGTAATATAGCTTTCTACTTATTGTGGTTCTGTTCCTGGGTCTACAACATTTGCACAACTAGTCAAATATATTATGAAAGCCAAGATGTGTAGGTTTCTTTATTGTAAATTCAGCCTATTGAATGAGGCATTGTGAAAAATTCTATGTATGCATGCATAAAAATTGATTTTCTTTGTGTATGAAGATGCTGCTGCTAATTACGTGTCTCTGTATCTTTGAGTGTGGTTAAAGAAATAAATCAATATGGGACTTACACTCTCTATGTGAGTAAATCATATTTTGCTGTGGACGATGTTTGTGAGGTCTGAATATTAATATAAAATTTGTTTTCCATGTCAATAAACTATTCCCACAACTCCACTGAAACTCTCCTGTTATTATATTAGATATACCAGCCCACAACAAGGCTCTATTCGTACTCTTTAAAGAAATGAATTGCGATTGATTTTATATGCATGATTTTATATTTTCATGTAGATTCTAAACCAGACATATCAAATAGATTTCAGCTTTCTTCTTAATTCAATTGATTGGTAGTGCTTGGTTTGAGAATTCTGAAGTCATTGTCAAGCTCAGCAGGAAAGGGATGCTGAGATCAATTAGCAATGCCTGCTACAGAGACAGCGCAGAGGGTGGCAAACTTGATATATGCTATCTCATCTATTGTTATTTTAGGAACTGCTGTCTTCACCTTTTGCACAATGCCTGACAAGTGCTTGGCATCCAGTGCTAAATAAATCCGTGAATGAATTTAGGAGCTGTCAATTGAAATAAAGAACACACATTTAATCCACAGAAAAATTAGAGAACAATTAAGTGCTAGCATATATGCTAATGCTTGCTACAGAAAAGAGAGAGGAAGTTGGACTGAAGAAGTTAGAAAAAATCTTCACAGGAATTGGGTCTTAAAGAATAAGTAGAGGAATCAGAAGAATGGCTAAACAGAAAGCATTCCAGATAGAGGACACAATATTAGAAGAGACATGGAGATATAATTATACCATAAGCATTACATGCTTGAGGTCAAGAAGAGAACTTCTAAGCTGAAAAATAACACGTCCTGGGAAAGAAAGGTGAGTGTGTATTTGTGTGTGTGTGTTTATGTAGGTGTTTGTGTCAGGGGCAGGGGCCAATTGTGGCAGGCTTTAAAACCAAGGAGAGGAATCTGGAGAAGAAAAGCAATTTTGGTATTTTAATGGGAAAGTGAAATATTGCCTGTGGTAGACCACAGGGATTGGCCTGGCATTAGTGAACACACAGGTGGAGTGGATTCAGGAACACCTGGTGATGGGAAGACCAAGGGGGAGCTCCTGTAACAGACTTGGGGTGCGGAGGGTTGTCCAATTGGGGATGGAGAACAAAGAGAGAGTCTTTAAGATACTTTGAATATGTAAAAATTATGTTTCTGATAATCTTGGCATAAAGAAATAAAGAAAAAAAAAAAACAAAGATTGCTCCAAGTTCTTAACCTAACATTAATAAGTAACTCGAAATCTCTAAAGTACCTTATTGGAGACCATGACTTGATTACATGTAAGTTAGGCTTTGGAATGCCAGAGGGAACTGATGAATATGGAAACCAAAGTCCAAAACCTTTTCTATCTGTTTTGTATAATGTGATATGGGTTGTTGTGGTGATTGAAGGATAAGAGAACAGAAAGAAGATTGGAAGACAGTGTAAGATGAGGTCTAAGAATCCTTGTGACGATGTGTGTCTTTGAGTTAGATTGGAATGGTATATACAGCCCATTCACATGGGAACCCATTGGATAGTATGAGATTAATAAATCTCAGGTTTCATGAGCCTGTCAAGTCATTAACTTCTTGCTATGACTCTGGAACCCTAAAAGACATTGAGATTGGCACAGACCCTATTACGGCAAGAAGACATATGGGGTGTTCAGTAAATAGCTGAAATAGTTGAATAAATGAATGAACACTGTGTGGGACTTGACAGCCATCCTTGCTGGAATTCAACAGGTGCTATCTACTTAGTGTGCAGCTTTGGTGGAAGTGTACAACTTTTTGGAGCAATAAATTTCACACCTTAAAAAATAAAATAGTGGCATAGAGAAAGTGAAGCCACAAGAAGTAATATGTTCTACACTACAGGCACGAGAGAAAACGAGACTAATCTCTTGGGAAGAGATTCAATTGGAGTTATTTTTCAAGTGTAAGTGTTTGGGGGGGGGGTGCGTTGGCAACAGAGGGGGAAGGGAATTTCTGATTATACGTTTCTAACAACTGAGCATTGAGTTGGTGAAATACCAGACCTTCTCAAAATGGCAACATCCAGACTCGGATCACCAGATTTGAACTCGAACCTACTGAAACTGTAACTAGTGTCTATCGAGGCTGTTTGTCATGTTCCAACTTCTCTCCCAAGATCTCGTCTCCTCAGTCCATCAGGTATTTCTGTGAGGAGCACCACTGTCACACAGTCAGGTCCTGTCACAGCCAAATACCCTTCCCAAGACAGCAGTCACGCCCAGGGGCTCTGAAACCAAATGGAACCCAGAGCTAAAGAGAAAGCTATTCCCAGGGGAGCAATCCCCTGGCTTCCCTAAAGGGTATAGTCAGTCTTGCCTTCAGAAATTTCTGCTCCAGTTAAAATATGTGTCATGCTTGCAATCATTTTGAGTTTTAACAAAATGTGCTCATAGTACTTACATAGAAAATTACGTAAGGTGTATTCTTGGTCATGTGAATGTAGCTTAACCTGATGGCGTTATCCACAGGGAAAAAGTTTTGGTTTCTTCACAAAATTAAAAAAAAAAAGTCCAGTTACACCTGAATCATCTCCTTTTCCACCTGTTATATCATAATGAATCAAAAAAGATGGGAAGCAGGGTTTTGAAAGCAGAACACGAAATAATCACAAGCTCATTGCAATCATTTCGTTATCTTTATTAATTACTACTTAGCACAGACTTCTTCAATTTATTTAGCAAAATCAGTCATATTAACTACACATGAGCGCTCAAACACCTTGTGTAGAAATGCACATGCTTTTCTGTCAATTTAACAATAAAACATTCTGCCAGTGTTTCAAATACCTAAAATAGCATACTTGAAAATCTTTCATTGTTTCCTGCTAATTTATGATGAATATAATAACCAGTTGGCTTAATTATCATCCTCAACTATCTACATCCCACTGATCCTACTGAAACTAAAGCCTAAAGAACTAAGATTAATACTTGATTTAGATTTTAATACATGGCTCTTCAATCTCACAAATAAGGCAGCCAACACACTCTAAGCTCCTAATCATTCTTGATGGTTTACTTTTTTACTAGCTCAAATCATGGAGCTGACTCAATTTTACCTCATAAAGTAGGGATGGGTTCAACTTCAGCAAAAAATATTTCCTCTTCTGTGAGACGAATCAATATATTTCCTATGCTCTGGTGTATCATCAAGGAAAAAAAATCCATGGCAACTGGAAGCTGTAGAAAAATGTTAAGCATTTGTGTTGCTCTTAGACTGAGAAAAACTTCCAATTGGGATATTGGGGATGGGTAAGGAGAAAGAGAGGAAATCTGTCTACAGAATTGGCTTTCTTTGGCTCCATTAGTCTTATTTCAGATTTTATTTTAACCACCGGAAACTGTTCTTATTTACTTCTCTGCTCTCTGTAGACTGTACCATTCTGATAAGAGGATTTCAATCTGCCATCGAAACACAGAGGTCTGGCTTCACTGCTGATAGAGGACAAAATCAGCAAATGACATTTAGTGGCTTATTTAAAAGCCATTAACTGTGAAAATGGAATTAAGGGCCCCTCAGGGCTGGTTGGACACTTGCTATGTTTTCTTTTAAATCATGCACTGATACTAGGAAATTGCTTAAATGTCACCCTGTTTTTAAGGATATGGGAGGCTGTATATGATGAGGGATTGTTAATATTATAGATTTACTGACTTGTAATATCAGTCATACATTGTTAAAATTAGAGACAGCTGAAAATTGTGTTAACAAGTTATTTATAAACATTATTTATAATAATGACTTACTTGTTTCTTATTGTGTGCCAAGCAATGGCTATGTTCTTTGCTTGAGCTAACCCATTAAATTTTTGCAACACCCTATGAAGTAGGAATTCTTAACTATCTCTATTTTATAGATGAGAAATCGAAGGCACAGGAGGCAAATGATTTATCCAATATTGTACGTTTAGTAAGTTGTGGAGCCAAGATTTGGACCCACGTACTGATTCCAGAGACTGAACTCTTTAACAATTGATCTGTCACTGTCACTCAAGTCTAATAAGGCCACAGGAAGGTCACTATCTTTGTGTATTTTCAGGCTTCTGTAGGGAGATTTGAATATGGGTATTGGAGATTGAATCATGTCCCCCCCAAAAGGCATGTTCAGGTCCCAGCCCCGTTCCTGTGAGTGTGGACCCAGGGTTAAGATGTGCCCAAACCGAATGAGGGTGGGCCTTAATCCAACATGGCTGAAGTTCCTATAGCAAACGAAATTGGACACAAAAAGAGAAGCCATGGGGAGCAGCCAGGAGCTGGAAGTCAATGGAACCCAGAAGAGAAAGGAGAAGATGCCACCATATGCATTGCCTTGTGCATTTCCATGTGACAGAAAAGCTAAGAAACCCCAAAGATTGCCAGTCAGCCAGAAGATACTGACCCTAACCTATATTAACAGAATAATGTAGGGTATATCTGTATATATATGTGTGTGTACATGTGTGTGTGTGTGTGTGTGTGTGTGTGTTGTTGGTGTCAGGCAATATTTAAGGAACTGTACATGAATCAACTTATTTAACCCTCACTGCAACCCACCAGACAGGTGCTATGATTTTTATACACATCTTAAATCCAGGAAAACTGAGGCTCAATAGTTTCATGACATTCCCAGGGTCCCCAAATAGTCAAGTTGTGTTTTAAATACATGCAGTCTAGCTCAAAGACCCAATCATGTAACCACTAGCTATAATACAATTTCTATTGCTGATGATATTCCTAATTCCTGATTAGTTTGGGAAACATCTGAAAAATCCTGTAAGCTGATTCCCCAAATTCAATTTCTCCAACCTGTGTAATTCATGTTTTGTTCAACTGTGAACTTTAATTTTCACTTCACCATGCTTATAAATGAAAACACCAACACAATAATAAATCTTATTGCATAAAAACAGCTATTCCCCACCACAGAAATTTCTGTCTTGCTGAGAACCAAGCACACATTTAAAGTAATATTGGACTGCCTTCAGGGTTTGTTCCAGCAGATCAATATAAAGATCAATAAAAAAAGATAATACTTTAGCTGATAACTAGTATGGTTGCTATGCATTACTTTTTTGTTTTTAACCAAGGAGAAGGTTATATCTGCTATTGCATCTGGCATTTTAATTTAGCCTCTTTTAGTAACTGTTTTGGAAAGCAAGCATTTTTTTTCCTACATTGACTGAATTTCTCTCTAGATTTGGTACCACACTTTTAATCATTCCTTCTGACTACTTCTACAAGCTCAAGTGATTTCAGCTTGCCTGCCACTGCTCACAGGAATCCTGCACTTTGGAGTCAATACAGGAGGGATTTCATCACATCCTGAAATGCATTGGTCTGTGGGCTCTCCTGACAGCCAAGATTTATTACTTGGTGGATACAATTCTCCTGCTTATGAGTAAGTATGATGGCCATGTTTTCTGAATCAAAAAAAAAGTTGAGGATGCATCATCCAGCACATGTTCCCACAATAAGATGGAAAATACAATGTCAGCTCTGTCAATAAAATTTATGGCACATTATCAGCCTTTGTGTGAGGGCAGTGTGGGCTGCTGGAAAATTCAAAAGGCAATTCTTCATTTCCTTGGTTACCTTCTATGATGAGAAAGGAGAATAAGAGGAGATAAATGACTCTCCTGAAATGTGGGCTCTATGGCTATTTTTTTCTCCCTTCCTCCATCTCCTTTGCCCATCCTTATTTTTTCCCCCACATTTATTGAGCATTATTTATGAGGCAGAAAAATTTATTAAGCACCCATGGAATAAAGATTCCTAACAGGACATTACAGTCTAGTTGGAGTAAGAGAGATGGAAGCATGCCATTTAAATATGGTGGCCACGTGGAGCATGAACGAGAGATTACAAGTTAGAGTGGCATTTGAGAAACCTAAGTCAAACTGGCTTAAACATGAATGGAAGAAAAGAACTCATACAACCGCAGGCTCCAGCAACTTCAGGCAACTTCAGGCAAGGCTGAATCCAGGAACTTGGAGTGATATCATCCAAGCTTGGCATCTCTTAGTTATGCTTTCTTTTCTATTGGCTTAATTCTCAGATAGAATTCCTCTTCCTCTATTCATCTATCTAGCTTTAGGTGGATACTCTACCTTTTAGCCTAGCAAAGGAGGGATTTTCTAGCTCATAATTCCAGAAAAAGTCCCAGGCTTTATGTTCATTGCCCTAACTGGGTCATGTGCTCAGCCCTGTATTAATCACCATGGAAGGGCGGTGATGGAGAAAAGCTCTGATTGGCCACATCTGGTTCTTGTCCCTACTTCTGGAGCTAGTAGGAAGGATCAGCCCTAATAGAACCACATGCATGGTATTTGGGAAGGATTAGTTGACCAAAGGAAACTCAGATGCTATCACCAGCAGAAGGTGGACAGTCCTTGGGCAAAAGTAACAGCTGCCATTCCTGAAGGCTTTACAGAAGAGAGGATGTTTTAAGTTGAGATTTCCTAAAAGGTGGAAGGATGTACACAGAAGCAGCTCAGCAAAGAAGCACCAAGAAGGTATGTCCAGGGATGGTATGGAAATGCTCACGTACATAATGTGGTCTTATTTAAGGCCGTGTGGATTCTAAACCTCTCTGGTCAGAATGCCCCTTATGTAGAAGGAATCCTCAACAACTTTGCTACTGTGAAGATCACAAGTTCAAGTAGGTTCAGTTTTCAATTACCATAATCTGTAATGATCCTTAAAAAGGCATAAGAGGGAGGAAAAACTAGTTTCTTAATTTGGGACAGTGTGATATTTGCATACTTCGGTCTTGAAGGAGAATTTCAAACCAAAAGCAACCCAGAGAATATACAGCTAGGAATCATGATGACTGTTTCTTCATTCTTTCATATTAAAAATGTGGAGGTTAAGGGCAAGAACTCAAGAAATGATATCAGAAAATTTAATTAGAATACAGGTTATACTATTAATTAGGTAGGCATATGATGATGGGGGATATATTTACTCTCTCTCAGATTCTGTTTTCTCACCTTTAAAGTGGAATATATACATATTTTACCAAAATTCTGTGAAGATTAAATAAAATATAGATATAAAAGTGCTTTTCAAACACTAAAGTGATATCATCATAACCTGTTCCATAATGAGTTATGCAGATTATATTAATTACTTGACTCCTTTTACTACCAGTGAACATGACATATATTTTTGTCTGTTCTGATTTCCTCTAAAATTAGAGTTGAATGTAATGGCATATCTCAAGTAAAATATTACCAAATATTTTAAAAACACATTTCTGATTCTTTTGGAAAACATATAAGGGTAAAGAAAAAAATTATGATATAGTAAAGATAGCAAAATGCATTTTTTTCTCTTTCAAAATAAATTCTACTATTTATTGAATACATAATATTAGGCATGAAATGTTCTAAATGCTTCATAAGTTTTAACTTATGTAATCTTCTCAACGCAGGTATTTTTTATAATCCCTGTTTTATAGATGTGGGGTATAAGTTAAAGAGGTGTTTAAATAGCTTGCTCAAGCTTATAAACAAGTATGTGAAAAAGCCAGAGTTTGAACCCAATAGTCTCATTTCAACACCCCTTCTCTTAACCTCCAAACAATGAGCAACAACTCCTTACCTATAAATATATTTCTATCCTTCCTGACTCTAAAACAACTTGAAGCAGTTTAAAGATAAGGTATAATAAAAATTCCGGTTTGAACAATGATGGCTAAAGATCTTTGAGACCAGCCTCCATCTGCATATAACTGGAAAAGCTGGACTAAATGTCTAAAAGCAAAACAAATCTGAAACATCTGTTGGGAAGAATTAGGGCCCTAACGGGGAAGCAAGGACTTGTTGGAACGAGATCCAGGAAAAAGGGAAGCCAGGTACGCAGGGCATTTGGCATCACTTCTCTCCTCAAGGGGTTGCTAGTCACAAGAACTGAGACTGAGAGCCTTAGAAACTGAAGAAAGGTTTCAAACCTTACACTCGGGTGGGAAATGACAGTTCAGGGCAGGCCCAGGAGTAAGGACTGTGGCAAACATTACTGACCATAGTCTGCATAAGATAACCCCTGATCCATCTAATATTAAGAATTGCATCCTGAACCACCTCTCACTCCTAGATACACTTTTTAATAGTGGAATTTTTTTGACAGTTTGGTAGAGTCATTTCCCTGGTTTCCAAATCAACCATATGAAATAAACTAATACGATTTCAAAGGGGAGATTAAATAATTGCTTGGTGAATATGTGAGAACATAAACATGCTTCATCTTGTTTTGTTTCCTTCCTAGTATTTTTTCTTATGTACTTTCCCCTCCCCTTAATTAGGATGAAAGTTCCATGAAGAAAAGGGTGCAGTCTATTTTTGTCCACAGCTATGTCTCCAGCATCTTGAATAGTGCACACAGTATTTGTTAATTGAATGAAATACGGCCTTTGAAAGTCCTCCAACTCTGGGATTTTGTGATTCAAGAGATACATTCCTTTAGAAAATAAGTCCTACAGTTAAGTAAATGAAAGATGGTATAGTGAAGAAAAAGATTTTCTAACAGAGTTCTCATTATATAATTTGGAGGTAAAAATAGACTTTGAGATCTTTGTTCCTTTTCTCTGGTAACTATGCTTACAGAACCCCTTGGGAAAAAATTGTTGGAATACATTTAGAACAAATCACTAAATTTAGAATAACTATACTAGTGGTGTCTCTTCAAAGTTACCTTGATATTGGTACTATTGCCAAGTATTTTAGAATGGATTTAGTCAATACCTCTTATTTGGGAATTCACTGTGGTTTACTAAGGTGGGAAAGATTGGCATAGAACTCTGTGATTTAGTAAATGAAACTTTCTGACCAGATTTGCCGTTTTAAAATTACCTTTGGTAAAAGTTATAGATAGGATATTATGGTCTGTAAACTGATTCTTATTGTCTTTAAAACAATTGTGGTGCTTTGAAAGCTATGATTATCTATTTCTAATATCATTATTTTGAAGAAGAAAGTTACTGAAATAATCATTTGTGCTTAATTTTTTGGGATGGTTATAACTGATTGCATTGTGATATTGCCTTGAAGAATTTCAATAGCATTGTTTTCTCTCTTTTGGCACTAAGTTCTGGTAGAAATAAAGAGAAAGAAGCATCAGATTTTTCATTTTTCAATTTTAAAATGAATTTCCACTGTTTTATTGTTTTCTGTATTATAAATAGTGGGGATAGTTCTCCCAAAGGACTGTGGATGGAGTGCTATCAGATTCTTAGAGCTCTGGAGGTTAGTAAAGGGATAGGAGAGACCAAATTTTCTAATAAACCTCCCTATTCTCTGTGTTAAAGCTTTTCTAAATCCATGAGAATGAAAAATTAAAGAAGAAGTACTCACCTTCAACTTTCATGAAGATGTCTGTCTTTAGGACAACAGCAAACAAAAATATAAGTGGTCAAAAACATTGACCTCTTAGTCACAGATCAATGTGGCATATGACTTGGACTATCCCTGAGGCCTGAACCAGATAAGGCCATTGCTGTGATAAATCAGTCTGACCCAAATTATCTTCTCTAACCCAGGTAACCATCTCTGGAAATGTAGCCCGTGAGGGGACCCTTTTATTAAATGCATTGATAAAACCATTAACAATCCTGTATCCTTATATTACTATATTAGCTCACAGAAACTTAAGAATAAAATGTTTAATCAAAGTATGTGTTCCATATATCTAAAGGCTAGCATAAGCATAGAATATTGTATATATAGATAAAGCTAGAAGAGAATCTATACCAGCTATTTTTTTTTTAGTGTAAATTGCGTACCAAGGACCATTACAGACACTTGACAGAAAAATAAATGAGGATTAAAAATAGCTTATACTACAGCTGAATACACCTCCTGCCACAGAGTTAGATGGCATCAATGATGATAATGGTGGTGAATGCAGAAAGATAATTTTTTGGGTTAGATAGTGACTCATAACCCAGGCTGCACATTTGAACCACCTAAGGAGTTTAAAAAATACTGCTGTAGAGCTAATCAGTAACTGTTCAAGGAGGTAATGAGCATTCTTACATTTATTCCATCACTTCTAGAGTAGCTGTTCTCAACAAAAGCCATTCGCTGGGATCACCTGGAGACCTTTTAAAAGTAGTGATGCCTGGGTTACTTTTAAGGATTCTAATATATTTAGTCTAGGATCCAGCCTAGAAACATGAAAGAGAAACATGAAAATACAAGAACTAGTTTTAAATCTAATTGATCAATGGCAATGCACTTAAGTGAACATGTTTCTGAAAACCAACCAATGAATAACAGTTTCATGATCAGAGTTGGTGGACTCACTCCAGTGAACTAATTTCCTAAAGATCAAAAACCCCATCTTTAATCATATTCCATTGAGACAGGTACTTTGTCTGGTTTGCCAGGTTGCATTCTGTTCACAAGTGCCATATTAAAGGGCACTATGCGCATTGTAGATAAAAAGTGATCAATGCTAAAAATAAATGATGTTTAGATGTCTTACAAAAATTTTCATGTAGATGACAGTAAAATGCCTTGTTTTAATGAGGATGGTTTAATATATTCTTTTCCAAAATTATGGAAGAGGACAAAGTTTGATAGTGGAAAGACTTTGCTGAAGGAACAAAAATAAAATAAAATAAAAGCTACCTTCCTAGAAGATGTAATTCCAATTGATGTAATGATTAGTGAGTACCTTAAAAAAAACTTTCTTGATGTAAAGGTACTTGTTAAATTTGCTGTTCCATGCTGTAGAGAATATCATGGCTTTAATAACTATGTAACAACTGATATTCATTTGCTGGCAATGATCCATGAATTATTGCACAGTCATCAATGAGAAATTCTCATGTCATGATTCATAAATTATATTATGACAATTGTTTATTTCTGTTACAGATATTTCATGAGTTCAAAATTTAACTGTAGTTTTATTCTCCCTGCATTTCAGAAAGAAAAAAAATAATTAGAATCAGAAAACGGAACACAGAAAATTGTTAGAGGTGAACGTAAAATCAGTAAATAAATTTTGGGAGATGATAGATATAATGGCAGGAAAAGGAAAATATTTAAGAGCTACAAATTTCAAAAGAATATAGCAAAGATAGGTAACTAGATGGAGCAGAACATGAGTTTAACAAATTTCATTAAAAAACTGGAATAGGACAAATAGAAGAATTTGTTAAGCTGAATATATTTTCTGCTCCTACAGGTATGCAGTTGTTTAATTTGAATTTATACAATGTTACAGTCATTGAAAATTTAACTACCTCATGTAAGCAAGTTTAAACTTCTGAAATACATTATAGATACAAAGCTATTTGAAACTCTTATCATGTGAATCCTTCCAAATAACAAAATTAGTCACTAGATTGAGATTACTTTATTCTACTAAAAACTATTCTGTATTTTGTTTATATTGCAAATTTGGAGGGAAAGGAAAGATCAACTGAAGAATGACATTAGTACAAAAATTGGCAGCATTAATCAACTATGCTTAATAAGCACAAATAAACTAAAATTCACTTTGACAATAATGCTAAGTATTCACATTGAAATTTAATTTGGAAAAATATGGAAATAGAAATTTGACAGAATAGACTGTACAAATAAAAGAAAGTATTGGCATACCATTATAAAATGTATGTGATTTAATTTTTAACAGCTTTACTGAGGTATATCTAACATACCATAATATCCAACCCTTTTAAGTGCAAAATTCAATGGATTTTACTATATTCATAGATGGGTGCACTCATCATCATCATCACCACAGTTCATTTCAGAACATTTCCATCACCTCAAAAAGAAACCCTTTGGCTATCAACCCCCTATCGCCACATCTCCACCCCCAGCCCTAAGCAACCACTAATCCACTTTCTCTATAGATTTCCTTATCCTGAACATTTCAAATGAATGGGATCATAGAATATGTGGCCTTTGTGACTGGCTTTTTCCACTTTAGCATAATGTTTTTCAAGGTTCATCCATGTTATAGCATATATGAGCATATGATTCCTTTTTGTGGATGAATAATATTCCATTATATGGATGTAGCACATTTTGTTTATACAATCATCAGTTGATGGACATTTGTGTTGTTTTCACCCTTTGTCTACTATGATATGTTTATGAATTGACATATATTTTCATTCTCTTGAGTACATACCTAGCAATGGACTTGCTGGTTCATATGGCAACTCTATGTTGAATTGTTTCAGGAGCTGTCATACTGTTTTCCAAAGTGATTGCACCATTTGACATTCCTACTAGCAGTGTCTGAAGTTCTGATTTCTCCACATGCTTGTCAAAACGTTATCTGACTTTTTGTTTCTAGCCATCCCAGTAGGTGTTAAGCTGTATCTCACTGAGGTTTTGATTTACATTTCCCTGACTAATGATGTTAAGCATCTTTTCATGTGTTTATTGGCCATTTTTAGTATCTTTCTTAAATAAATGTCTATTCAGATCCTTTGCCCACTTTTTAATTAGGTTATCTCTCTTTTTATTTTTGAATCGTAAGAGCTCTTTGTATATCTGGATACCAGTAAGTAATCAGATATATGATTTTCAAATACTTCCTCACATTCTACAGGTCGTCTTTTCACTTTCTTGACTGCCTCCTTTGAAGCACAGCAGTTTTTAATTTTGATGAACTCAATTTTATAATTTTTTTCCCTTTGTTGCTAGCATTTTGGTATCATATCTAAAATCCTTTGCCAAATCCAAGATCATGATGATTTACCCCTATGTTTTATCCTGAGTTCTATCGTTTTCTTCTAAGAGTTCTATAGTTTTAGTTCTTACATTTAGGCCTTTAATTCACATTAATTTTCATATGTTGTATGAGGAAAGCGTTCAACTTCATTCCTTTTTGTGTAGCTGTTCAGTCATCCTAGGACTTTGTTGAAAAGGCAGTTCTTTCTCCATTGGCTGGTATTGGCACCCTTGTCAAAAACTAGCTGAAAATAGATGTTTATTTCTAAACTCCTAATTCTATTCCATTGATTTATATGTTTATCCATGTTCCAGTATCACACTGTTTTGATTACTGTCTCCTTGTAGTAAGTTTTGAAATTGGGATGTGTGAGTGTGATTCAGTTTGGGCATGGCATTCTGATGATCATTCATGAAACATGAAACATTTCATGTGGCAGAAACCATAGCATAAAATTTTACCATCTTGATCATTTCTAGAGAATGTAAATATCAACACCAAATGTCACACATTTAAAGATAAATTTTTTTGAAAATCAATCAAATAAATTAAAATTACAGCAGAATTAACAACCAAAATAATTTTGGAAAAAGCAAGAAATGCTGTTACTCAAATTTTTAAAAAAATACAACCTTGATATGTCATGTGGATCAGATAGCAATTCTTGTTAGATTTGTTGGCTTTTAATAAAGACATTTTCTTTACATGAACTCATTTTGAATTTTGTCAAGTATATATGTCACTTGAGAAGGATTATGCACATTTTTTACTTCACTACTTTAAACATAAATTATCTCAGGGGCCAAGGATAGAACAGTGATGCAAATATGCATGGCAATGAAAAACTTCCAAAACTGTTTTACTCTTTTTATCCCTTTTTTTTCCCTTAATACTACTAAAAACTTAGAGGTAGTACATAATCCCTTAGAAATTGTTGATTATTTTAATAAAGATAGGCATTCTAGAAGATAAACCAAAGACACACATTTGGAAATATGCATTTTAAAAATTATTTGCTTAGTATTGACGTGCATGATGCTTTACATGATATTAACGTTTTAAGCAGAATATTGGATATCGTGGGATTGAGAAAGCCTTCTTGACCAAAAAGGGGAAGAGAAATGCCACAAAACAAAGTTTCAGAGGCTGAGATTTCAAATGGAGTTGAGAGGTCATTCTGGTGGTTATTCTCACGTATTATATAGATATCCCTTTTTAGTTTTTAGTGTATTAGAATAGCTGGAAGGAAATACCTGAAACTGCTGAACTGCAACCCAGTATCCTTGATTCTTGAAGACAATCATATAACAATAAAGCTTATATAGTATGAATGTGTAATTGTGAAAACCTTGTGGCTCACACTCCCTTTATCCAATGTATGGACAGATGAGTAGAAAAACAGGGACAAAAAAGTAAATGAATAATGGGGTGGGGGGAAATGGAATGTATTGGGTGTTCTTTTTTACTTTTATTTTTATTCTTATTTTTATTTTTTTGGACTAATGAAAATGTTCAAAAATTGATTGTGGTGATTAATGCACAATTATATGATGATACTGTGAACCAATGATTATACACTTTGGATGACTGCATAGTATGTGAATATATCTCAATAAAATTGCATCAAAAATATTGCAGAAACTAAAATTCAATTATATCATGCCCTTAAGAGCATCAAAGGTATCAAGAAATTATATGAAGAATAAAATGAAGCAGTGATTAAGAAAATGTGTAATATTGATGCTAAAGGATTTGTAGTCTCTTTGCATGCTATCAACTTCTTCACTGTAGAAAATTTTAGGAAAAAAATGGAAAAAAACTATTTCTGACTGAAATATCACAAGCAGCCCACCTATTAACCAAAAGTAAATTTCAAATTTTATTATTTTTCAACATTTGATACAGCAACATCATGCTCCAAAAAATTTAAAATACTAAATGTATATTCTAGCCTTTTAGCATTCTAGATGTTCATTGTAATTATTTTAGTTATATATGATTTGTTCTACTTCAATCCTAATTGAAATTGACTGATAAATTTAGAATGGTATGCTAGATTAGTAAGACATCAATAGGTGAGTAACTACAACCTAAGCTGTTTTCTAAAATTAAGCATTACTCCTTTGGAGGATGCCATTTTATTTGCAGGAAAAAATTACTACATGTATTTAAAAATACTTTTGTAGTTCTAATGGTATATTTGTTTTTGCCAATGTGTGTCAACAGTGGAGGATATATCTTCTCAAAATAATAATTCATTAAAAACCACTTATAGTCCAAAATGCCAAAAGAAAGTCTGTTAAATCCAATGACCATTATTATCAAAAACAAGATATTGGAGGAATGCAGCAATTAGACTGCAGTAAGGAATTTCATTTCCATGAAATCATGGTTTGTAACTATTTTATACCAACTAATTTTCTAGTGATCTTGACTTTCTAATCATTCTAATCAAAATTTTGAATTTTCTACATCGTTTTTAATAATTAGATTTGTGTAATTTATAGACAATGGATGCATTGCAATTGTCATTATTAAAAAATAACTTATCATTATGTTGCTAGAAGGAAAGCTAGGGGATAGAATATGGAACTGTATAACATAGTGAACCCTGTTGTGGATGATGACTGTGGTGAACAGTACAAATATAAGAATGTTCTTTCATGAACTATAACAAATGCATGTCACTATTACAAGGCATTAATAACAGGGTGCTACATGGGAAAAAATACAATGCAAAGCATGGACTATGGTTAACAGTAATATTTCAGTATTCTTTAAATATAGATAAATCTATTGAGATAGATTAGTGGTTATGTAGGACTGGGGAAGGACAGAGGGATTGAGAAGTTACTGCTAAGGAGTATGGGGGTCTTTTTTTTGAAATAATGAAAATGTTCTAAAATTGATTGTGGTGATGAATACACATCTCAGAAGCCATTGATTGTACATCTTGGAAAGATTGAATGGTATGTGAATATTTCTCAATAAAACTACTTAAAAATAAACTATCGACTATTTTAAAACATATTTGCTTAAGGAAGACATACCTTTTCCTAATTTGTATAAAGAAATAATATGGGCCGTTAGGAGAGATGCTAGTTTGATATCACCCCATAGAGTAATTGCTCAGGCCAAGCTTTCATCCTCAGAAGTCCTCCCTCCTCTGATTTGGAAGCTGCTCCAGGAGGGGAATTCACCAAAACAGAGGGTTAGGAGGAGGATCGGGGAGTAAATGCCCAAGCTGAGCAGTCCCACCACGGAGCCTTTGCTGCAGACTTCCTCCGAGAGGCAGACAAAGACAGTCCCAAGGCAGCCACAAGGGAGAGGCAGGAGCAGAACTAAAGTAGCTTCTGGGTAATTCACCCTCCCATAGCCACACCTGCTGTCCCTTCTCTGTCCAAGGCTGCAGCACCCTGTCCTCCACATCAATCCCACCCTACCTGTTCAAAAACAGCCCTCTGTCTCCCAGGGAGCACTTACATTGTTGTTGTTGTTTGTTAATCAGTTACCTTTTATTACTATTATTTTCCAGTGATTCTTTTCACCAAATAGTTTTACAACAGTCAAACTTGTGGGACGGAGCCCACAGCCCATGGCACTAAGGTTCAAGGGAGTTATCAGGCCATAGAATTTGACATTTTAGAGCAGAGTCATGAAGTCTGCCTTGAGGTCATCAAAAAGCTGGGATTTGTGTGTGATGAGGAAATTATACTCCTAATCATATTGCTTACTTGCTGACACCGAAATTTTCCTGGAGGAGAGAAACTATTTCAGTGCCTTTGTCCACCCTCAAGCCTTTTAGTCCCACCCCACCATAAGGGTCTTTATTGCAATGGAAAGATGTTAAACTTCATAAAGAGCTGGATGGGAGATGGCAGGATATATAAATGCTCAAATTTAATGGTGTAATAGCAAATGTAGACAGAGGAATCTCCAAGGTAATCAAGTCACATCCATGGAAGATTTGGTACAATAAGACCAGCATGCAAAATGAATAGATAGAGTCACTGATAAGACTCTCAGGGCAGTACAGGCAATCTGTAAATCAGATGCTGCTTACCAACAATCAGAAATTCAGGTCAGTTGTAAATGAAATTATATAGGTAAATGTGCACCTACTTCCCATATATATAGAAATACCCAGAAATATACATATAAGATTTTTGAGATTATTTTCTTTAAGGGCATATAGAATGCCTAGTCCATCTGCTTTATACTGATGGCAGAAAACCAAACATGAGGGCTATTTTTAGGGGCTTGACAGCTTTTCCAGCATTTAGGATTCTGAGATAATTCAGTAAAACTAGGATACAATAGTCCCTAAAATATAAAATATTTTTGTATAGGAGGACAGATGCTACTCTTTGTTTCTTTATCAGCAGCTAAGTGTGCATTAGCAAGCTTGTTTAAGATAATAGTGATGCAATTCCAGACTTTAAATGGCTCAGATTGATTTCCTAAATTAAGAAATGAATCTGACTGTATTGAGTTTAAGATTTTACTCTGATTTGGCATTAGGGACAAAAAAATTTAATTCTCTGTTCTTATTTTTTTATGGTTGTACTTCAATCTTGATTTTGACTAAGAATAAGAATATTTTACCTTCCTATTTGGGGAATATGGACACACCAGATTTTATATTTCTGTGAGTTTCCAGGTTAAAAGTATAAATGTTAGAAACATGAATTTATGCTCCTGAAATCTGACACTAAACACACATGAGCTATCAAGTATTAATGTTCCAGCCACAGGCTGTTTTTACCCAATAATAATAATCAGATTCTAATAATCAGCTTCCCCTGGGGAATATGGACTTGTCATCATCAAAATCACTGCTTTCAGAGTTTCCATGTTACAGCCTGCCCTATGGAATTTGGAGTTGCCAGCCCCCATGGTCATCTGAGCCAATTCTTCATAACAAATCTCATATATTTTTCTATACCTATACCTTGGTTCTGTTTCTCTGGAGAAACGTGACTTGCTTTGTACCAAACTGGATCACAAAGGCTTAGCAAAATACAAGAAGTCTGGAAGATGAATTCTTTTAAATGAGCATAACCTTCTTCTAAACAGACACGTTGCTACTCCAAAGTACATCAAGGTTATCATAATAAGGAAGAAGGAAATAAATGATTTTAAGTAGGCAACTGAGGGTGTATGCCACACTGCAGTTGGGTGGAAGTGACAGAATTCTGGCAGTGATATCGTAGGGAAGGTCTGATGATAATGCCTACAATGATCTTGACAAGATCTGTTGGTGAGCATCATCTTTGGGGCAGGTAGGACAACTGAGAAGAGAGAGGCAGCAGCAGCAGCTTAAATAGGTGGGCATTTGGACAAGTTCCCCTGTGTCCTTGAATGGTATCTTCTGGATGAGGATGGGAACAGAACCTCATCCAAGAACAAATTTAGGGGCAATTTGATTTTTTAAAAAAATTCAAAGATGAGGGTAAAGAAAAGAAAAGAAAAGAAAGAAAAATGTAAAGAAAAGGAAGCTCTCCAAGGCTGGGACTCTCAATTGGACATGTCTGTAAACAGTTAGTGGTGGCCTAGTGTGGGAGTCCAGGGTCCAGGGCCTTCCCCAAGTGCCGTGAAGACTGTGCACACAGCAGCTTGCTTGACTTAGGACAGTTAAGGTTTGACCGACTCTCTTTGTAGGATCAGGTCTCCAGAGCTAAATGTAATCTATAGCTTACCTCCCTGAAATTACCTCCTCCCTGAGATTCCCTGAGATACTGGTATCTACAAAATAATGTATAATCCTCCCCTCCTCCCTGTTGACTACAATCGATCCCTCCGGCTCCTGTGCTTCATACCATTTGAATATCTTTGCCCTAACCCTTATAAACCACTCCCCGTCACTCCCTGCTTTTGCAGAATATCTTCACGTTGAGCTCTGAACCTGCTGCCATTCAGAGCAGCTCCTGAATCCATTCAGAGCAGCCCCTAAATTCAGGACAATGTGACCAAATTCCCACCATGTAGGCAAGCCCCCAAAATAAAAGCTCATGTCTCAGAATGTGTCTGGTGCTTTCTTTAGTCCTTTGGCTACAAAAGCCCTCTTGGGCTGTGACACCTAGTAAGAAGAATAACAGAGTGGAACATACCTGTTCTCAATATTTCTCTAAAACTACTTATTAACCAGCTTTAACAACTATCATGTCTATTTGTTTGGCTTTGACAAATTGCTTTCAATCCTTGATTGCTAGTCTCACTGCACTTTAGGTTTCGTTTTCCAACATCCTCCTGTTAAATGAATTCACAAAGGCCTGGAGACAACCTGTCCATAAATGTCTGAAGCAAAGGCCAACTTATCTGTACCTATTGAAATGCCCACACACACCTAAGACAAGTTACCTGTGAGAAAAGATAGCTGAGATTTTCTGACCTTGCACAACTGCTAGGAAGTCCTGACATTTTTTGAACCTAGGCCTAGATTTCCCCAAAACCAGGCCTTTTGCAGGGAGTAAATTTTTGTTAGTTTGCATTCCATCCTGTTATAATGACTTGCTTTACTTATTGTTTTTGCTTAACCAACCATATTTTTCTTTGGGTAACCTCCTATTTTCTATACGAGCTACCTCTTTCCCAGGGGAAAATGGAGCACTTTTGTCTCTTCATTGAGCATTCCCCAATTTGCAAATTGTCTCCTTTTGATAAATAACTGGTCTCACTTTTCTACATTCTTAAAATTTGTCTTTTGTTTGGCCCACCTTAAATTCTCTTCACTTTTTCACTAAGTTCCAGAATTTTGCATCCTTGTCCTGCCATTGACTTTGACTTGGGCTCCCTAGAACTTCCCAGAGGGATCTTCTCCTACCACAGTAACGTGGTAAGGGTAACCCTAGACCAAAAATTAGAATAACCCCTTGTTATCTCCAAAGTCTAATATGTGCATTGTGAATATTTAGAAAATATAAGGAAACATAATAAACACCATACTCCTAACACCCTGAGATTATCCCTATTAACACCTTGTAGAACTTTCTATAGTAAAAAATACTCATTTTATCTAATATCTAATCCATATTCAAATTTCTAAGTTGTCTCCAAACTATTTCCTTTAAAACTATTCAACCAGGCACAATCTGCTTGCTATGCACCTTGAGGTTTTATAATCTGGTGCAGTGTTTTCCTTTTTTTTCCCCCGTGACACTGATTTGTTGAATAGATTTAGCTAGATATTCTACAGAAGTTCCTAACCTCTGGATTTGGTTTCTTCAGGGCTGCCCCACAGAATGTTCTGAAATGGTGGATATGTTCTATATCTATGCTGAACAATAAGGTGGCTACTTGTCACATGTAGCTAGGAGCACTTGAAATGTGGCTGATATGATTAAGCAATTGAATTTTAAACTTAATTTTATTCTATTTTATTAGTTTAAATTAAAATTTAAATTGAATTTAAATATCTACCACATGTGGCAAATGGCTACTGTACTGAACAGCCCAGGTTCAGTTGCTTTCTCCTCATGTGTAGCTTATTTTTTCATCACTAGATATCCTGTGAACTGGAAAATACAGATATAGATCTAAAGACTTGAGGAATTCAAGCTAAACAAGTTTGGCTAGCATAACAGCTAGTGATGCTGTGTATTGCATACTGCATTGTATGAAGAGACACTTTAATATCTGGTTGACCCACTGTTAATGATACTAAAATTGAGCACTGAATGAGGGTGATGACAGCCTGACATTGTAACTGATTGCACAGTTACAATGTTTCCCTTGAATCTAGAAAGTAATCCAAGGAGTAGCTATATTGTAAAACAAGTGTCTGGTTCTTCTTCAAGCACATCCCCTGATTCGTTTAATACAAACTGATAATCCTTGCATAAATCCGTTTCTTTGGGAATTTCAGAACAATGATCTTCTAGTTCTGTCATTCCTTCTACTTTATTAGATTGGCATTTGTGTTTTATAAAGAAGAGTTTTCCCCATTAGACTGGGGCTATTTGGTTACCCCAAGTTCTTATGTGAAAGAAAGGTAAATGCTTAATTTTATCTTTTTATTACCAATTTTTAAAGTAAGATGTTGTTTTAATAATGGCACAAATGGTAAAATACGAGATTGTTTCAGCCGCCCCTTTTGTTAGTATCATTAAGAAATTGTGATTCTTATTAATTCAAAAAGTTTTCAATCCACCACACTTTTTCTCAGATTATTATGACTTGAACCCATGGGGCCCTTTTCATGCTGGCTTCTGACAATACCTTTTTTTTTTTTTTAAATCTTATTATGTTTTATTTGCTTGATACTACATGAATATATTTCCCTGTAAATAAATATTTATGTACAACATCATTTTACTGATTGAAGAATACTTTACTGATATATAACCAATATCCTCTTTCATAATTAGGCTATCAACTTTTTCCTATCATTAATAATACTGTGGTGAAATCCTTATAGCTAATGGAAACTTTGTCCCCTGTAAAGAGTCTACGAAGTTACCTGCACACAATCAGTGTGACTCAAATATTTCTGTGTTCATGTGTTGGAAAAGCTAGGAAGAGTATTTTGAAATCAAATATAGTGAATTTAAAAGTCATATTATTATGTGCTATTTATGTATTGAATCAAGTCTACAATTAAGTCTCCAATACCCTTTTTATTTTAAATTCAGTTTTATTGAGATATATTCATATATCATACAGTCATCCACTTGACACTACCTTTTATAGTAGGACTCAGCTTTTATTGTAGAGCCTCCCTAGGGAGTTACCTCAAGGATTTATAGAGAGTGCGCCTTGAAAGTGAAGAAGGCTTTCTTCTAAAGATCCAGTATCATCTGCCATCCCCCTCCCCTAATGTATCACTCTTTCTGAGCCTGGAATAGTGTTTAGATGAAAGTCAGCCTGATCTGAGACTGGAAGATTCTTACGTGCTTTCAAGAGCATGAATATGGGCAGTGGACACCCAGGTTCAATCTTCAGGGCTGTACTTTCCCAACACATCAAGTTCTTACATGAATTAAAGCAAAGAATCTAAGACAGCCCTTTTTGCACACGTGACTGTTTCCACTAGTACTTCCTGTGGGTAGAATGTGGGATCCAGATTTGCAGGATGACAGAGAAGATAAGAAAAATATATGCCAGATGTATTGTAAGACAAGGAACTACAATGTGTAAGGAGCACTACTGTAACTCTAGAGTGAGGAAAAGGTCTGAAAGTGAGCTATGATGCATGGAGTGTTGAAACACCTGGAAGTTCTGGGTGCACAAACATATTCCCCAGAATATGCACATACTCCCTGAACAACTAAGTTTGTAATCTTGTCATTTGCCCTGTGATTTTCTGGATTTCAGAACATGTGGAATTTGATGCAAATAGATTCACTCTACCAGTCTCACAGTGTGGCAGGTGGAGGCTGAGAAGTGTTCTGTGAGTTTCCATGGTGCAAGATTGGACATGTCATGACTGGGTTTAGCAGTGGGGCACCTTGCATGCTTTGGTCCTTTAGAGCATGGAGTGATAATAATGATATTTCCAAATCACCTTATAGTTGACAAAGTACAACCATATATACTACCTCACTTGCACTTCACAAATCTCAGTGAAATTGGATTTCATTACATCCTGATTTTCAGTGAGAAAACTGAGACTTACAGGCATAACTTGCTCACATTCATCCATTTGCAAGTGGCTGAGTTAGGATTTAAAATCAAGTCCAACTAACACCTTAATCATTAATTCATTAAACAAAAGTTTATTAAACACTATTTGTCAAGCCATCTATTAAGCCCTGGAGAGAGTGAGTGCTGTACCACATGGATGCTTACTATCTTTTCTTTCAGGGAAATTAAAATTAAAAGCCCATCCTTTTAAGCATATTTCCAGAAGGTCACTTAAAAGTGACATATATTCCATAGACTCATCTCATTATCTTTTCCCTCTCCTCAGTCCTGCCTCCCCCCAAAGTAATAAAAACAATTGTTCTTTCGGTGTTGCCCACCATAGTGAATGTTCAACCAATGGCTCATCAAGAAACCTGGGAAGCAACCTTGAACCCTCCTAATCACTTATTCCATCACATCCAAAGAATCGCCATCTACAGACTGTATTTCCTCACATTTTGCAAATTTCCATTCTTCCCTCTATTTCTGTTGCCACTTTTGTAGTTTAGAGATATTTCTTGGCTGAACTTTTGCAAATGTCTTTGAGTGGATGTCCCTGTCTTTAATCTAAACTTCTATGATTTATCTTCCAAATTGCTGCCAGAGTGCTTTTTCCAAAATGCTTATCTGGTCTTTGAAGCTCTTGCTTTCAAAGTCTTTCATTACTTTCAAAAAAGAAATCCAAACTTCTTAACAAGGCACATAAGGATATCATAATCTGACTTCTGTTTATCTCTCGTTTCTTACCTCAGAGCAACCCATGGCACATGTCACATCCCAAAATGCCACCACACTAAGATACTTGCAGTTCTCAAATGTTAAATGATCCAGGGTAGCCTTCCCTACTTCTACCTTCCCAGCCACCCCACCAATTGAACTCTCTCCCGTGTATTTTAGGTAGTGTAATTAGGTATTTTCTAAGCTAGAATACTGTTAATAGTGAATGAGGGAGTTATAAATGATTATATTGGGAAAGAAAGGCATACACTGGTTTTGTACAAGGCAATTAGGCTGTATCTTTACCCTAATCTAAAAGATTCTTCTTTATGCTCCCATAATATCCTGAACTTACCTCTATCATAACATTTATTGCAATTTATAAATTATTTTGTCTTTCTCCCTTCCAGGTTTCCTAATTTCAGAGACAAGTCTGCTTTGTTCATCTTTATCCCCTGAAAGTTTTGCATAGTTTTTGATACTTCATAGGTGTTCAATTTTTGTTTTTAATAAATATTGCTAAATGAATACTTTTGGTTAGGGGCCTCACTGAGCACTGGGGAGCAAATTAAGCTACTGTTGTTTACAAACAACTTTTAATACTTTGGGTGCATAGAACTTTGTCCAACTTAGGAAAGGGAACAGGTGGAAGATATTTCTATATCTGAAATTGCTTCTAAGGTACTGCCATTTGTCCTATGAAATTCAACATCCACATTTCAATGGTTTATGGTTAACATCTTTGGAGACTTTTTTGAAATAATTTAAGAATACCTCGCTTGATGATACCTTTATTTACTCTGGAGAGATGGCACAATATGGTTGTACATGCCAGGATGCTTCAGTCTGGTCTACTGTAGTAGTGTACTTCAAGCTAGAGAAGGCAAAAGACCTAAGACATAACACGCATGTGGCATCTCCATGTATTTTGACAAAGTCAACATTGTTATTAGGAAGCTGTTTCCAACCATGTTGTGGATCTGGAGGTAAAGAAACAGTTTGTCCCTACATCTTAATTCTGATTTTTACCCTTACCAAACTATTGCAAAAATACAGTTTTTTCTTAGTTTGGCAGAGCTGCTGTAAAAAAGCACTACACCCAAGTTGGCTTAAACAACAAAAATTTGTTGTCTCACAGTTCTGAGGAGGGCAGGAGTGTGAATCAAGATGTTGGCAGGCCACACTTCCTCTGCGGTCTGTAAGGTCCTGGTGGTGGCTGGCAATCTTTGACGTTCCTTGGTTTGTGACATGACTCAATCTTGGCCTCTGTCGCATAGTGTCTCTCTCCCTGCCTGTCTCCTACTCTGCATCCAAATTTTCCCTGCTAATAAGGGAAATATAGTAATATTGGATTAAGGCCCATGCTAATCCAGCTCAGCTTGATGGTAGCTAATAGCACCTTCAAAGACCTGTTAAAAATATGTTCACATTCACAGCTTCTCAGCGGGCTCCTCTGAAGAACTGAAGCCATAGTTTATCTCCTCTAAGTCTATTTGGATCTGCAGCATCTCTTCACCATAGAGGACAGAGCAATTGCTTCTGGCACACTTCAGAAGCTTCCTGGGTGTTGCTTTGCCTCCCTACTTGCCATAAAGGTATCTAGGGCAAACATTGAATCTGTATGTCTTTGGCCATCTCCTAGCACGGTGATGACTCCATGAATTATGCTCAACCAATGTGCTTGTTGAACTGGGGGGAAA
Source organism: Choloepus didactylus (assembly GCF_015220235.1). Taxonomy (NCBI): domain Eukaryota; kingdom Metazoa; phylum Chordata; class Mammalia; order Pilosa; family Megalonychidae; genus Choloepus; species Choloepus didactylus. The sequence goes on along the minus strand of NC_051320.1, from coordinate 35,194,499 downwards.
AAGATAAATATATGTATGTTAATAACTTGAGGGAAAAGTTTTTATTTTTATGTTAAATTTTATTTTTTCTGTCAGAACCCTTCAACTCCTTTTCTAGTAGCCTTTTACTTCATGGAAACTACAACAAGGATAGCAAAATTTTATATGATAATGTGACAAAGGGTATCATGACAAAATTGGCCAGCTAGCATTTTAAGACAAAATAGATAGAACTAGGAACAATTTTTGATATGGAAGCATTGATATTTATGAGTCTCTTTGATGTAACATTTATGTTTTCTCTCTGTGGGTAACAGTAAAAACATGGTGATCTGATGACAAGGCTGGTAATATTTTTCAAATAATAAAAGGAATGGCAAATTATGAATTCCTTTTGAGCACAAGAAGTACTCTGTTTTTTTAACTCTATTTCCAGTCATAAAGACATGGAGAATGGAATGAACTTTTCATGGCTTCCAGCAGATCTATGATTATATCATCCCAGAGAGATGAGCATCTACTCAAAAGAAGGAGATTCCATAGACCTGTGCCATAAACCAGGCTGTGCAAGCCAATTCTCATCACTACTATGTTTTTCCTATGACTCCTGCTGTAATTTATGTGTATTTGATTTTCAGCAAAGATTGAAGCTACTCTTACATGGGGCCAAAAGTATCCAATAAAAAGGAAAACGAATTAAAATCATACATTTAGTATAAATTAAAATAAAACAATCTTTTGACAGAATTGAAATATGTGTTGTGTGTGGAGTATATACGTGTGTGTGCTTCTGAACTGACTGTGAACTCAATTCCAAAACTGATCTAGTTTGTAAAATGAAGTGGATATCATCATTCCAAAACATTTTATTGAGTGTCTGCTATGTACCATGCAAAAAAAATCCTGCCCCCATGGAACTGGTATTTTAGTGGTGGGGGGTGGGGGGTGAGGGGGTGGGTCAGTAAACCTATGCAAGTAGATTCATAGTATATAAAATGTGGTAAGTGTATAGTAAAAAGCAATGTAGCAGGACATGGGAATATGGACTGCCTAAAATGATAGACTGTATAAGTTTTCTATACTGTGTAACATATTATCAAAACTTAGTGGCTTAAAAGACCACATCTTTATTGTTTCTGTGGATCAGAAATCGGCATGGCTTCAGTGTCTCGTGGACATAATCCAGGTGTCAGCCAAGGCTGCGTTCTCATCTGGACGCTCAAATGGAGAAGAATCCTCTTCCAAGCTCACTCAGGTTTTTGGCAGAATTATTCTCCTTGTGGCTGTAGAATGCATGGCAGCTTCAAAGTCAATGGAGAGGGAGATTCCAGAGCAAGTCTGCTAGCAAGGCAAGGTCTTATATAAGACATAGTCATGAAAGAGACACCACATCACCCTTACCATATTCTATTGTTTGAAGCAAGTCAGAGGTCTCGCCCATGCTCAAAAGGAGGGGCTTCTACAAAGACAGAACACCAGGAGGTGGGGGTTATGGGGGCCACCTTAAAAGTATGTCTTCCAGAATGGCACTGAATTTCTAAAGTGGTTAGGGAAAGAAACCCCCTCTGAGAAGGTGACGTTTGAACAAATACTTGAAAGAACTGAAGGAGATAGCCATGTGTCTATTTACAGGAACAGCATCCCATCTAAAGGGGACAGCATGTGCAATATCCTGAAGCGGAAGTGCACCTCACATGTTTAAGAAACAGCAAAGAGGCTGGCTGGAGCCGAGTAAGTGAGAGGAAAAGAGTAGTAGGAAAAGAAGCCAGACAATCAAGTGGTTACCAGGAGTGGAGTGGAGAGGGTGAGAGGTGATGACCACATTTGGGGAAGATCCTACTGGACTTTGTAGGCAATTGGAGAAATTTGACTTTTATCCAGAGTGACACGGGAAGCCAACAGAGGTTTTAGAGAAGAGTAACGACCTAACTTATTTAAAGGTATCAATGACTGAGAACAGGCATAGGAGGGCACTTGCGGCAGTATGGTGACTAGTTAGGAGGCTATTGCCACAATCCTAATAAAGATAGCAGGGAAGAAATTAAGAATTAATTAGAATCTAGACAAATTCTTAAGATAAAATCAACTTCTTTCCTTCAATTTACTTCCCCAATTCTTTAGACAAGGTAGCAATTTCAGAGTTTAGCATTAAACCTGCACTGTTCATTGAGTCCCTTCCTTGAGAATTTGGAACTGCAACTAAGACAATGTTAATTTAATCTCTGGATAACTAAACTACAACTTGTAAAAGTTGAGAGTTGGTGGTTGCCATTGTCCACCATATTGCTGAGAACAAAGGAAAAAAAGCATAAAAAGAGAAGGATGAATTATATGCACAGAAAAAGGTAGTAGAATACTGAGAGTACTTGCAGGGTATTAATTAAATATTAGCTATTTTTATGTAATGCAGCCATGCAAATTAGCATAAACCTACTCACCCAAAGGAGAAAGAAAAATTAGTTTGTGGATAAGTCAATTGTTCAGGAAACTTTTAAAAGGTACTTTCAAGATTCTTTCTGAAATATTGGTAAGTCCTGGAAAAGCTTGTAAATCTGTGAGCCAGTAAACATTTTGGCCAAACAGAAGATTTATAACAGCATTTTAATGGTTCTCTGAATCTTCTCTGTGCCTTACTAGAATTGCAGTAACTGAGAATATAAAAGTTTTATAAAGATCTTTTGTAGGTATGTATCATCATTTTCTTTTTCAAATCACACAATGACCTGTAAAGAGATTAAGCTCTTTTTTCTTCTATTTTTAAATCCTGAGAAGCAGAGGCAATTAAGTGAAGTTCAAACCACAGTGATTTTATTTCATCTGAATTTTCTGTCCTCTAAATCTTGTAGCCTAGAGTCTATCATTTCCAAGCCCACCACACAAGCAAATGTGATGGTGGTAATTCATTAAGGTGATTTTATTTTAGGTGCTTGTTCCCACTGTTAAACCATTTTCTTAATAGCTAATTAGATGCCATGGAAAGTATTAATAAAGAAAAAATTTCATTTCCACAAGGTCATTGGCACACCAGTTGCTCTCTCCATGAGCCTTCCACGGTGAGGACAATATTGTAAATGTAAATGCTTAAAGAGTGCAATGACTCTTGCCTTGTTATATGGTGATCATATGTGCCTCATTATACTTCCTCTGTTTTTAATAATATGGTTGTTGATTTAGTATTCCCTATTCTTCTCCGATCATTAATTTTTACAGGCTTTCATATTTTGAATCATCCTCACATGGTATGTTGCAGCAGTGCTTTCTTGCCACCATGTATTTTAAGCTTATAAACAGAATACAGAATCACATTGTTCCCATGGAAACCTTCAAACATCGCAGCACCACAGCAGTGAGTCTGCACCCCCTACTGTATGTGGGTTCATGCTCTGTAATGACATACTCTAATCTCCAATGCCCCTAACATGAAGAGACTGTTTACCTGGATGTTATTAAAGTTAATTGTTTATTTTCTTTTTATTTTTCATTTGTTCCTTGGGTTGGCTCTAACTGTCTTGGTAGGAATAAGCTAGACTAGCTAATAACAATTAACCAAAAGTCAGGTCCTTGTTAATAAGAGCATATTTTATGCACCACTTGATATATAGTAAGACTACTAGCATGGCTGGAACCTAATAAACAAAGAGGGGAGTTAAGTAAGTGTTGTGGAAGTATAGACAAGAAGACAGACAGGGGTTGAGGTCCATGGTAAGGCCATGGTAAGGACTTTGAATTTTATTTTGAGTATGAAGGGCTTTGAGCAGAGCAATACTTTGATCTGGGTTACATTTTAAATAATATTGATCCACTTGTGGTGAGGATAATAGTATCAAAGCAGAGTAGAGTCTAGGAGAACATTTAGGATGCTATTGCAGTCATTTAGGTGAGAGAGGATTGTAGTAACAAAGAAGAGGGTGAGAATTAGGGTATATCTGAATCATAGAGCCAATAGGTCTTACTGATATGTTGAACATGATTGTGAGCAAAAGAAAGAGTCAAGAGCTACTATAATGTATTGTCCTGAGCAACTAGGTTAATTATGGTGCCATTTATTGAAATGTAGAAGACTGAGGAAAGAGCACTTTTGAGAGGAAAAACAGTTCTGATTTAAACACATAGTTAGAGCTGTACAATTAGACATCCAAATGGAGATTTTGGCCAGGTGGTTCAATGCCCAAGTTTGGGATTCAGTGAAAGGTTAGAGCACAAGGTATAAGCCATGGTTGTGGGAAACACACTTGTGAGAGCACCATTTGTATGAGTAGCTGACACTAGAAATGATGCTGATGATTTCCAAATTTATAGTCCTCCTTAGACACAAACTGACTTTAGATTACATTTGCTTTTGATTGCTACAATGATGCTGCTTAGAAGCAATCACAAAACCTCAGTGACACAGAAGTTTGTTGCTTACATATCTTGGGTCTGTTGATGGTCTGTTGCTGATCTTGACTGGGCTTACTTGCATGTCTGGAGGTTGGCTAGCTGTCAGCTGGAGCAACTGGTGACTCAGCTCTGCCCCAAGACCGTCATCCTCCAGCCGACTAGCTGGGGCTGTTCTCATGGAGACAGCAAAGATACAATAGTAAGCAAGGTCAAATAAGCAAGTCTGCCACAAGTCTCAGCTTGCCTCAAACTCATAGTTAAATCCAGTGTCAAGGGGCAAGGCGGGTTACCTTGCCCATGATGGGAGAGCACTGCAAAGGAATATGGGAGAAGGTATCGATCTAGGGAGAAGTGAAGAATTTGGGCCAAATCTGCAATCTACCACTCAGGCTAATTTGGAATTGTAATGAGCACATGTCAAGTATGGCCCCACAAATAATGAAAGCATTATATGAAATGTCTGCTTCTATTTTCAACATTACGCTCTCCACTTAGACCCAATCAATCTTTTTGATAGCACAAAAAGCACAGTTTTGAAAATTATGCAGTTTTATATTCAAATTGTGGCCTCATCTCTTGTATCTTTGTGATTACTTCAACTGAAAAACAGATTTTAATGCCTTCTCTGTAAGGTTTATATAAGGGTTAAAAAAATATATCTAAAGTTCCTAATATCCAGTAAGCATTCACTAAATGATAAGTGCTATGACTATTGTTGGCAGAAAGTATACTCTTTGTATTATGGGATATAACAGCCAGCCAAGGTGATTTGTGATCATAAGTGTACCATACACTCTTGTGGCAAGAAGATTGAGTCTACAAAATATTAAGATTTACAATAAAAACACCTTTACTTACCCATGTGAAATTACTCTGTGGTAGTCCATAAGGTTTGAGGGTCAAATTTATCTTCTTTTTCTTTAAATTTATCTTTTGCATTTATATTCTCAAGGGTCTACTGTCACTCTTTAAATGTAAATAGAAATTTTCCTCTAATAGCCTGTCTTTTTTGTTTTAATATAATCAAAACTGGCTGAAAATTCAGATTGTATTGGGGAAAGCAGGGAGTGATAGTTCCCTTCTAACCCCCTTTACCATCATTAAGTGGACAGGAATACTTAGCTGGAGCAATGTTAACAATACATGCGTTAAGTTTTAAGATTAAGGTGATATGTGGCATTATTTCTCTGATCAATGTGCTATTACAAAGTAGCCCACTTTGGGTGACAAACGTCTGAATCTAAGGAAATGTGATTGAATTGATCTCTTTAGAAAGCAAGTACAATTAAATAAGTCTAAATACCATATTCAGATTTCTTATTCTCACCAGATGAGATTGTACAGCTTGTCACTTTGCTTTGGTCATGCATATTTGCCTTTAAGAGTTCATGATTTTGCAAGAATTTTGTCCTTTTTCATTTTAGATTGTAAACTCCAGGAAAGCAGTTAAATCGTCTGCTTTGCTCACTGTTTCATCCAGAGTGCCTGTTTCTTTTAGGAGCCTAAACAATGGAAAGTGCTAAATCTATATTTGTTGATATATTTGTTCAATAAATGTTTATAGGAAGAACACTTCCCACATGCATTGCCTAGTTTCTCTAGGATTAGCCTGAATTAAAATATTGGAGAAAGAAACAAAACAATTCAAAAATGGAGAAATTTTAGAAAATACTAACTGCTTAATAGCTTTTAAAAATAGTTTTATACACTCCATCCTGTCTTCCCATAATATACCTATCTGTGGTGTCTTTCGCCTGCTTGACTCACTTCCAGGCTTCCCATTGTTATTAGGATCAACACCACAACCCATAACATGACCCTAAATCCTAGGACCTGGTCACGACCTGGCTTCTTCTCACCCCTACCTCCTCTTCATGCCCTTCTTTCCGTCTTTATCTCCATATCTCAGCCACACTGGTCTGTTTTTAGTTTTCTAGAATGAACAATGATCCCTTCCAACTTAGAGCCTTTCCTTCTGCTGCTGGGAAATGCCTCATCATCCTTTAGATCTGAACCAGATCTTCCTAGACTGCATTAAGTTTCCAATTATGTGCACTTATAGTGCTTAGCATTTTGGTACCAAGAACTTATCACCAGTTCAACAATTATATATTTTTAGTATGACTATTCATTAATGCCTGTCTTCCCTACTCTACTATAAGCTCCCTGAGAACAGGGACTATATTTGTTTAATTCACCTTTGCATTTCCAAGGTTTAACAGAGCCTGGTACAAAGCATGAACTCAATAAAATGTGCTTGTCTGATGCATTAGCCTGCCATCAATGTGACTTCTTTTTTGATTTTTAGGAAAGTTGTAGGTTTACAGAAAACTCATGCAGAAAATGCAGAGTTCCAAATGCCTCACCATCATCACCACCACCCCACACACTGGTTACTTATTATTAACATTTTGCATTATTGTGGTATCTTTGTTACAATTGATACAACATTATTGTAATTATACCATTAACTATACTCTACAGTATACATTGGCGCCCTCTGTTTATGTTATATAGTCCCATGTCTGTTTGCTTTTTAATTTTTATTCCAGTAACAAACACATAACCTAAAAATTCCCTTTTTAACTGCATTCAAATATATAATTCAGTGTTGTTAGTTATATTCACAATGCTATGCTACCATCACTACCACATATTACCAAAAAAGTTTTCCAATGTGATTCCTTTAATTTTAAAAATAATCTGGTGATCTTAAAATACCCTAAAGGGCTTTGTAGAAATAAACACATAAGATACTCATCTGATTACTGAGAATACCTTCCTTTTACTTTTTATTTCTAGGTTATACCATATTAAGGTAGGGTGTCAAAACTATCTTCTCTTTTTTAGCTCTTTCCAAAATTATCATTTTATCATTTTTAAAAAGACAATAAAAAGTTGACTTAAAGAATCCTTAGGACAGAAGATGTTACATTTCTCTTCTCTTATTTGCTTTCCACATGAAAAAGCTTAGGGAAATCTGGACTCGATTTTTATTTCTGGGACTATTAAGATTAGGGACTTGCTATAAAAGTTGACCACTCTGCATCCTATTTTTCTCATGAGGAAAATTCCTGAGTTCTAGAACCAGCTGGAGACCTGAAGTTTCTTAAGTGGAAACAAACAATTATAGAAGACCTGGATTTTAATGTGTATTGGGCTGACTGAGACTGCATCAGATCACTTGCCCCAAATGAAATCTTACTTAATGAGCTATCTATACATCTGTCCAGTACTTCTCTGAACAAACACTAAATTGTTAGTCTTGAATATTTTGTTGAATCTTACCCAAAAATGGTTTTATTAACTGAGAAGAAGGTGACTAGTAATACAATGAACTTATTGAGCACCAAATTTTGCCAGGCTACACAATCCTTTTATTCATACCATACCACTTGGTCCTAATTCATGCTATGAATTTTTTGCCTTTCTAGGATAGTGATCCTATTCTCACAAATGACAAACACATAACTTCCCTTTGCAGCTGGAAGATTTCTCCATCACTTCTCCTCAAGCAACTAGATTGGTAGACTCCTACATATTAGCCCAAAAGTAATGGTGCATTCTAAAATGAGGCATAAGAGTAATGTATTCATTGCCCAATCATAAACCCAAACATCCATGAATAAGAGATTCTAGACTAAAATAACAACTGGCAATCTGTCTAACATCAATATGTCCCTGAAGGCAGCTTCTTCCAGCTTCTTTAAAATTATCCATGAATCAGAGAAAAAACAACACATCAAAAATGAATTCTGAAACAACATATTGCCAGATATAGAATATTTTCCACTAATTATAGTGTAAAGCTGGTAGGGTTGAACTGAGAAATACAATCAGAAGCTGCTTTTGATTCATGCCTTCAGAAAGCCTCTATGCCCCCAAAGAAGAAAGGAAAAGATTTCCTCTTTAACTTATCACTGAATCCTTCAACAACAAAGACAAAAATGCCTTGAGCCCCTACTATACACCAGACTTTACATGCACTGGGAATAAAGCTATAAACAAGGTAGTCATGATTCTTTCCCTCACTGAGCTTTCGGTCTATTAAGGACTCTGCTGCAGTTTAAAGGAACGTAAGAATGATGACATGGAAAATGCAAAGTGCTACAGAAACATATCATAGGAGGATATTGCTGGGGAAGTCATGGACACAAGCTCAGCAGCCATCTCCCAACCCTTGCCTAACCCCCACCTCTCCTTTTCTATTATGCAATGATGGTTCAGTCTGTTTCCTTTCCACAACCTTGGGGGAGACGTTAGGTCTAATGGAAAGGCCCAAGCAGATCTTAAACCCGGAAACCTGGAACAAGCAGTCCTAAGTGCTTATCAGGGCAGGAATTCTCAGTGGTAGGATCCCCTGCCCCTAAGGTAAATAGACACTTCAAACTCAGACAGCACGGGGTCTCTCCCTGCTGTCCACCAACACTGACTCAGCAGTTTGGCCTCCCTGGGAGACAAGCCACTATGGGATCACTTCCCCTACTCTTTCAGATCCTTTGTGCTGTGTAAATAATAAAGCGATCATTTGCTGAAGGTTTCTGTTGTGCCTGAGCCTGTGCTCCCATGACACACAGTGTAGCCATGTGCTCCACGTATATAACCTATGGTAAGTAGATTATAAAAGGAAGCAACATCTAAGTTGAGATATAAAGAATGAAAGGTTGACTGAGACAAGAGAGGGGGATAAAATTACTTCAATAGAATGAGTGTCTGATTTCATACTGAGATTGTTTTCTTCAAATAGGCTGGACTAGAAGGTCATTAAGTTCTTTCTTACATGCTGTTAGAATCACATGTCTATATATCATCTTAGATGGAATGGACCAATTTAACCAATAGATTTGAATACCTGGAGAAGATTGAGCATGGAGCTTTTAGACACTTTGAAAATCAAAGATGATGCAGAGAGTAGTAGAATTTAAATGGAAAGTGTCAGTGGGGGTGATATTGGAAAGAATCTTTAAACCTTGCTAATGGGTTTGAAATTCATTCAAAGGCAGGAGGAAGCCAATTGGGTGTTGAAAGCAGGAAATGACATTTTTAGACTTGCCTTTTCTAATTATCAGTGTGGCTTCTGTGAAAATAGTATATTTAAGAAGGGCAATGCAGGAGTGAGATTAATTATAGAGGCAGTTATAAACCGTGATCTAAGGATGAGATGATGGTGTCCTGGATTAGGGAACTGATAGTGAGGATGGAGAGATGTGATCAGATAGATACTTATTTACTTAAGAGATGAAGTTGATAAGCTTTAGTGATTCTTTGAAGGTGAGGATGAAAAAGAGTAAGTCAACTGTGGCTTAGGTATGGGGATGGCTGTTGCCATTTGCTGACATAGTAGACAGGCAAGGAAGAATAGGTGTTCAGAGAAAGATGACCTTAGTTTTGGGCACCTTAAATTTGAAGTTCTGGTGATTAGTATAAGAGGAGATGTCCAACAGGCAGCTGGATAATCCTTAGACATAAATGTGTGGGTCAAAAGTGTAGGGAGTGATCGAGGACTTAGAAATTGCTGTGTATTCTCTGTAAGAGTATATGGAGTAAAAGAAGAGGGGCTAAAATAAAATTTGAGTCACACTGATATAATGGGAACTGCAGAGAAATAGAGTCTTGTGAAAGTGATTGAGGAAGAGGGATCAGTCTGGGAAGGAGAAATTAGGGGAGTAGGACTTCAAAAATCCATAAGTAAAAGAGTATTTGAGAAGGATCTGATTTGGTGGGTTTTTTTTTTTTAAAAACGTAATTAAATCGAGATATATTCACATGCCATACAATCAATCCAAAGCATAAAAACAATGATTCACAGTATCATCACATATTTGTGTATTCATCATGATGATCATTTTTAGAACATTTGCATTACTCCAGAAAAAGAAATAAAAAGAAAAAGAAGACCCCAAATATCCCATACCCCTTACCCCTCACTCTTATTGATCACTAGTATTGCTTTACCCAATTTTAACACTTACAATAGAGGTAGGTTAAATAAGACAGTGTAGTATTGTCAGAGATAGCTATATAGATCAGTGGAACAGAACAAAACATCCAGAAGTAGATCCATACAACCACAGGCAACTGATTTTTTTTTTTTTTTTTTTTTTTGCTATATAGTTATACAATCATTATCAAAGATCAAGGCTACTGTATTACAATTTAACAACTTTAGGTATTTTCTTTTGGCTATTCTAAAACACTAGACACTAGAAAGAAATATCTATATAATGAATCAGTATTGACAGTCATTTGTTAAACCCAAATTTCTCAGTTACAACTCTGCCCTCTCATTTGATCATTCTCTCAATCTTCAGGGATATCTGGCCAAGACCATTTTAATTTATTCATGCCAGGAAGGGTTGTTGACCTTATGGGGTAGAGGAATGAAACTGGTTGATGTTCTTGGTACCTCTGGGTTTCAGGTCTTATCTGGCATAGGATCAATCTGGAGGCTTTAAGTTTCTGAATAAATAATCTCAGTTAGAGAAACTTTATAGAGACTTGGATAGACCTCATGTACCCCCTAGGTTTTCAGGAATACTGTTGGTTGGAGCTTGACATACTTTTGTAGTCTGCAATATCTGACTAAAAGCTTGCATAAGAATAACCTCCAGAATGACCTCTTGACTCTATTTGAAATCTCTTAGCTACTGAAACTTTATTTTGTTCCATTTTTCCTCCTTTTGGTCCAGAAGGCATTTTCAATCCCACGATGTCAGGAACAGGCTCACCCCTGGGAGTCATGTCCCACATAGGGGAGAGTGTAGTGAGTTTATTTGCAGAGTTGGCTTAAAGAGAGAGGCCACTTCTGAGCATCAAAAGAAGCTCTCTGGGGGTGATTCTTAGGCATAATCACATGCAGGCCTAGCTTTGCCATTGCAGAAATAAGTTTCATAAAGGCAAGCCTCAAGATCGAGGGTTTGGCTTAATTCTTGTGAGTCGTCAGTGCCTGAAAGAATATCAGGAATTCCCCAGGTGGGGAAGTTTAAAAGTTCCATATTTTTCCCCATTCCCTCAAGTAGACTTAAAAAATACTTTTTTATTTTCGGCCCAAAATACCATGGAATGTATCAAGGTATTACCTGTACAGAAGAATAAGATCTCACTCCCTATTCTAGGTTCCATGTATTTGGGTTGTTTAAATAAACTGATTAGGCAGTTAAATTAGATAGTGTGCTAAGAAAATTTAAATTTTGGACCAAATAAAATCTCTTCCTTTGGACTCAAACAGAATTTGAAATTTTAAAATACAGACAATATCATCCTGTAGCCTATATTCTGATTTACCTTAGTCCTAAACATGTCTGTTTCATTCATATCTCTAACTGGAGTCTGATCTCTTATTCTGCTTCTTTAACAGTTGCTGTATGGAGTGATGCTGACTTTCAGAGCTGCAGTATTCTGACTCTGATTCTCAGGTGTCACACAGATACCCGAAGTTCCAGGGAGCTACCAGGTAATACACAAAGAGCACAGTATCCCAGAATTTAGAGATAACAGATAAAACTCAGGAATAGTTGTGATTGCTGTGAGCACTTACAATCCAGGAACCTTTACATTGATTCTTATACAAACATTCCATACTCCCTAATCATCAATTGCCAATTCTAAGTCCACTTTCTACCCCCTGATAACCACTGCACTCAAATTCAATTCTCATAGTTTGCTCCTTATAGTTAATATTAGTAAAACCATACGTTACTTGTCCTTTTGTTTCTGGTTTATTTCACGCAACATAATGTTTACAAGGTTCTTTCACCTAGTTGCTTGCTGTATGACCTCATTCCTTCCTGCTGCTGCTCAAAATTCCATTGTATGTATACACCACGATTCATCCTTCCAGTCATCAATGTACCCTTAGGCCACCTTCATCCATTGCAAATCCTGAACAAAGCCACCTAAACACCAGTGTGCAAATACCATTCATATCCCTGCTTTCAGTTCTTCGAAGTCTTTGTCTAATGATGGGGTTGCAGGATCTTGTAGGAACCCTATACTTAGCCTCCTGTGGAACCACCACACTGCCCTTCAGAGGGGCTGCACCATTTCACTTCCCCACCAACAGTGAATAGGTATATCTCTCTCTTCACCTCTTCTCCAGCACTTATATCCTTCTGTTTATTTTTAAACAGTTTTATTCACACATCATACAATCCATCTTAAGTGTACAATCTATGGTTCCTGGTATAATCATATAGTTATACATTCACCACCACAATCTACATGGGAACATTTCCATTTCTTCCACAAAGAAAGAAGAAAAGAGAAAAAAGAGAAATGACAACATCAAGCATCTCATACACCTCCCTTAAATCCCCCTCTTATTGACATTTAGCTTTGGTAAATTGCCTTTGTTACAATTAATGAAACAACACTACAATGTTACTGTTAACCGAAGACCCTTGTTTGCATTAAATGTACTTTTTCCATATACCATCCCATTTTTAACACCCTGCAATGGTGACATTGAATTGTTCTCCCTAAAGTAAAATCTTTCTTATATTTGTACATTTAATCACCATCCTTGTCCACTCTAGGTTTCACTATGTTATACTGCTCCAGTTTTTATCCTCTATCTTCTGTTGTCATACATGCCCCTAGTTTTACTCTTTAAATCATACTCACATTCAGCTTTGTTCATTATACTTAAAAATATTGTGCAAGCATCACACAGTATTGTGCTCTCCATTTCTAGATCTTTAAAATCAATCCTGTTGAACATTCTGTACTCCTTCAGCATCAGGTGCCCAAACTCTACCCTCTTTCTGTCTCCTGATAATGGTGGTTATTTTTTGAAGTGGAAAAATGTTTCTACCCAAGTAGATCTATTTCTATGAAAATAGAGGAAATATTTCAAAAGAGGAAATCAGAGCACTAGAGAAGGAAAATTATATGTTGGGAGGTATAGGGTTCTAAAGTAAGCCACATTAAATTTGAGTTTTCATAGAAATATTTAGGTGAACATTACTAAATAATCACAAAGATTATGCATTCAGCTACTTGATAAAGCATTTGTAGCATTTATCTAGGTGGTCTCCCTTTGAGTTGGGGTGTATTAATATGTTCTCTTTTGTAGTGGACCTCCATTTTAGAATTTTTTTTTTTTTATTATTTTGCACAGATATCTTCATTAAACATTTTAGGTCAAACTTCTTCCATTTTTATATTGTACAGAAGCTTGAAGTCTCATATTTTATTTGGTAAATATCTGTTAACATGTGTGGCAACCAGTGGCCTGAGCAAAACAGGCCTGCAGATCTTTGGTGCACAGCAGTTTGCATGACCTAGGCAGCTAAATGTTTAACCTATTGTCTTTCTAAGCCAGTAAAGAGAAAAAGGGTAAATTGACCTTAAAGTGTAACTTTATGGGAAGCAGGCAGGAAGCGAGAGGCTCTTAATCTCACAAAAAGAGCAAAAATATAATTGTTCAAGTGTTATTCTAGTCCTTCCTGCACCATACCCCAGGTCAGAGTGACCTGTTCCTGCATCTATGCTCCCCCCACCCTTAGGAAAGCCTTTGTCTTAAACCCTTATAAAAGGCTTTCTGTCCTCTTTACATTGCTCAGTCATCTTCCCTGTGAATGCGATGCCCGCCAGGCCTGAGAGAGCCATCCTGATCTCTCCACGACTTCTCACCCTGTAAGAAAGCCCTGAATAAAAGTTCATGTATCAGAAAATGCTTGTTGTCTTCTTTGGCCTCTGGACTGGCATGGCCCTCTTGGGCTGCAACAACATGGTATGATAGACAGTCACTTTTATCAAAATATTACCCTCCATTTAGGTGAATAAGCCTCTATTGAGTTGATTCATCCAAAGAACAACTTTATACTGAGCAACTGTTATGTACCAGGCACTGAATTCTATAAAACAAAACTGACAAGAATTCCTATCTTCAAAGAGCTTACATTGCTGTGTGGAGAAACAGACAATACACAATAAACATAAAAATATAAGTAAATTGTATATTACAACAGAAGATGACAAGTTCTGAGGCTGTGTGGTAGATAGCAACAGAGTAAAGGGAATTGGACGTGCCAGGGGTAGGGGGTGGGTTGAATGCCATCCATATATTGGGCATGTGTTAGATGCTGTTGATTCAAAGACATTCAACACTCTCAACAGTCTAGGGATGAAGATAAATAAGTAACAGACCACAGAATTTGAAAATGCAATGTCCAAGTCAACTACAGAAGCACAAAATGGGAATGCCTAATCCAGGATAGGGACAAGTTCCAATTAAGGAAGACTTCCTGTGAAAGAAAGCACCTAACCTCAGTCGTAAAGGTCAGTGAAATTCAACCAGGCAGAGAGAGACGCTTGAAGTGCATCTTAGAATTCCAGAAAAAAAATGTTGGCCCTGCCTGTCAGCACCTCTCCAGTCCATACCAGGTGACGATAACATGACCCTTCCAAGTCAATTTCCTTGATTTATATAACAGAAGGTCAATTTGGGCTCTTGCAAAACATGTCAATCCTCCTTTAATCAACAAAAGAGACTATCTCTGCTCCAGGCCAAGAATTGATTGCTATGAAGCAATTGCCAAAATGTCTCTGAAAACATCAATTGTCTTAGGCTTAATGAATATGTTGGATATTCATTCCTCTAAAACAAATCTTTAGAAATTGAGGTTAGACCACATTATCATACCTCCCCTCAGAGATGCCACAGTTTTGATAGTATCCTAATATTAGAAACATTTATTCAAACAAAACGTATCATCTCCTGCAAATCATAGTTTCAGACATTGTCTATTTCACTACTCAATACTTTTGAAACAGGAATCCAGTGCAATAAATTGCTTCATCAAATCACCACCAGGAAAATGGAATGCCCAAGTCAACTTAGACAACTTTTTCAGCTTTTTAACATTTAATATCTACTCAGTAATCAATTCCTGTCAACTTTCCTTCCCCTTCTCTCCATCTCCACTCTCACTGCTCTCGAAAGGAAAGTGATGATTTTCTCAGTCTATTTAAATAGTCTTTTAACTGGTTTCTCTGTCTCCAGTCTAGCTCATTCAAATTCATCTTCCTTTCCGCAGCCACAGTGAACTATTTAAAGTCCAAATCAAACCATGTCATCATCCTGCTAAAAATCTTGAATTGGTTCCCCACTACCTACAGGATAAAGTTTTAACTCATTATCGTGACAGAGGAGACAGTCAAAGATGTCACTTTCTGCTCCTCAGCCTCATCTGCAGCCCTCAGCTGCCCCACACTTACCCTCTACTAAGTCCTCCACCAGGGTTCACAAGCAATAGCCCTGTAGAATTTGTGTCACACACATATGCACATACAGAAACACTGGGCCCCAAGGAACCATAATCTATGGGATTAGGACAGGCACAATTATTCCTTTAAAATTTCACAGTTAATTTTACATCACTGGTTAAGAACAACTGTTCTAGAAAAGGCACGCTGACTGGGGCTCCTGGCCCACACCTGGCTCTTTCACACCTCTGAGATTTTGCCATTCTTCTCTCTCCACAGGGAATGTTGTTCATTACAGGGCTCCTTCTCTTCCCACGGCAGCTCCTTGTCCTTCCAGAATCAAGGATCAGTTCGCGCACCATCTCCTGGAATAAGCATCCCCCTGTGCTGGTAGGCACCCCTTTCCGTGTGCTCTCAAAGCATTTAGTTAATGTCCTATGACATCTCTTCTGTCATACATTACAATGATTAAGATCACCAGTCATGCCTCTTAGACTATAAATTCTTCACTGTAGGGATTGTGTGCCCTGCCCCCTGCCCAATCTTTCAAAGAGGCTAGAATGAAAACAGGTGATTTGGTTCAAAGTGAATAATTTGAAGGGACAATTTTTCAAGTTGATTAATTAGATTTTAGAACAAATTGTAAGACAAATATTTCTAGTAGCCAAGTTTTACAAGTTTTAGTCTTCTTGTGTGTGTGTGTGTGTGTGTATTTAATGTTATGACAATAGCTAACATGTGTCAGTTGCTCTCATGTACCAGGCCCTGTGCTAAATGCTGTACACTCATGTCTCATTGTAGTCTCTTAATCCTATAAGGGTGATATTGTCATTATCCACCATTTTACAGGTGAGATCACTGAAGTTGTGAGAACTTGAGGGACTTTATGACAAACTTGACCCACTTTAACCCCTAAATCACTATAGATTACAATTTCATAGCATTCTTATACAAAATTTAATTGGACAAATGAAAAGACTAGCACCAGCTAATTGTCTTTGAAAATATTTCAAGTTAAACAGTGAAATAACATTCATACTTTTTGGAATTCCACATTAATGGAAATAATCACATAAATATGCCTGGTCTTTATTTCAATTCCAGTGTTAAAATGACACTGAAACATATCAATTCTCTTTTGAGGAATATTGAACAAAAATTCATTACTTCATCCTCATTGAAAGATTTTTTCCCCCATATGAAGGAGAATTTACTAAAGATGTTTAAATGTTTTAAAAATAATACAATAACTCTAGGTGAAACATGAATCTGTTCTAGTTTGCTAAAGCTGCCATTATGCAAATTAGTAGAATGGATTGGCTTTTGTAAAGGGGATTTATTAAGTTACAAGTTTACAGTTCTAAGGCCATAAAAGTGTCCCAACTAAGGCATCAGCAAGAAGATACCCTCACTGAAGAAATGCCAATGGCATCCAGAACACCTCTGTCAGCTGGGAAGGCACGTGGCTGGTGTCTGCTGGTCCTTTGCTCTCTGACTGCATTTCAAAATGGCTTTTTCCAAAATGTCTCTGGACTTCTGTCTCTTTTAGCTTCTCTCTGCTCTCTGCTTGGTTTTCCTGGGGCATTTCTTGCTAAGAATCTGAGAGTCCTCTCTGAGCTTCTCTGGGGCATACTCTGGGCTTCATCTCTTAGCTCAGCATCTCCAAATGTCCTTCTGTCTGCATCTCCCAGCATCTTCAAGCATCTGCATCTGTGTCAGCTCTTAGCTTCCCAAGGACTCAAGTGATCTTATTAAGACCCACCCAGAATGGGCAGGGTCACACCTCCATGGAAATGATCTAATCAAAAGGTCTCACCTACAGCTGGGTGGGTCGCATCTCCATGGAAACATTCAATCAGAAAGTTCCATCCTAATCAAAAGACTAATAAGTCTGCCCCAACAAGATTGAATTAAAGAACATGGCTTTTGTGGGGGGCATAATAGATTCAAACCAGCACAGTATCATAAGGTAAATTTTTGCAACATCAAATTATTTTAATTTATTTAACATTTCAATTTGCTGTTAGTATAGATATTATTGTGACTTTCACTCTGAGTAAGGAATTTAAATTAGAAACCATTTTGACAAAACATTAGAGGCAAAAAAGTAGGTCTCACTGCAGAAGAAATGGTCAAAAAACAATAACTAAAATTAGTATTCTTTTACTAGCTCACTTAGGGGCATCTGGTATGTGCTATTCAATAAATATTTGTTGGGTTAAACCAGACTGGGAAGCATCTTTCATCACATTCCACTGAACTGCTGTGTTTGTATCTCTCTTCCCTACTTGACTAGAAGCTCTTTGGAGCCATACCTTGTGACATATTTATCTTCATATCCCCAATATAAAGCCCAAAGAATAGAAGGTATTTAATACGGGCTAATTAATGTAGCCATTCTCAAACTTTTTGGTCTCATCAACCCTTTAGCCTCTTAAAAATTAGAGTATCCCTAAGAACTTTTTGTTTATGTAGATTATATCTATAGATGTATACTATATTAGAAATTTAAATTGAGAAAATGTAAAATATATATTGATTAATTTAAAATACTAATAATAGATCCACTATGTTACCATAAATAACATATCATTATGAAAAATAACTATTTTCCAAAATGAAACAACTTTATGGGAAAAGAATCATTGTTTTCATTTTTGCAAATCTCTTTAATATTTGGCTTAATAGATATAAAATAGATATCATAACCTGGATTCTCATATCTGCTTCTGCATTCTATATTTAGATATATTGTTTTAGTTAAAAAATAGTAAGAAAATCCCCCCCACACATATATTTAGTTGGAGAAAGGAGAATTATTTTAATAGACTTTTGAGATAACTGAGGCTATTCTTTTATACTACACCAAAATTCAACAAGTGGCAATTTCTTAGTGGTTTATTGCAAAGTAGATTCTGAATCCATATAAACAAATTTTTTTCTATTGTTACATTAAAATTCATTGCTATATCTTGAAAACTGAAAAATCTTTTTATCCATACACCTTTTACATCATGCTTTAGTAACTTTGTAAACATTGATCCACTTAGCAATGGAGATGTTCCCCATGTTGACATATTTCATCATACAAAACAAAAAGTCATCTTTGTTAATTTCACCACTGATCTCGACAGAAAAGTCTTCAATTATTGGGAAACTGTCAAGTTAATGGTGGTGGGTAAACATTTTCCAAAATTCTAATTTAGCTAGAAAGCTAGAATTTTATCATTGACAACAAACACTACCAGCTATTTCCCTTGAAGTGAAAGGTCTACTTTATTCATTTTGCCAAAATCAGAAGTCTGTGCAATTGTGGTGTGTCTGATGCACATTCTTTAAATGAAAACGGTGCTCCCTAATAAGAGCAGATAGTTCAGCAGGCAACTCAAATAACCACCCAAGTCCTTTGCATCTAGACCACCACTGAACTTTGGTATGCAGCAGAAGTGGTTGCTTTTTTTTCTGTATACTCTCAATTTTGTCATAGAGAACATTAGAAAGACACATACACAAAGGTGGAAATTTAATAAAATCATTATTAATTTACTGCTGCATTGAAGATATTCTTAGGTGAAACTGGCAATTTTTAAATTGTGTGTGCTGGTGAAGAATACAGTGACAGCTAGGATGCTTTGGTGATACTGCCTTGGCACCAGCAGTTTTTCCCATGAGTGCTTTTGTCCCATCAGTGTAAATGTCAATGCAGTGAAAAAGGTAAATCATTTCTTAGTACTATTATAAAAATCATTTTTCCTTATGGACCCTGTCTTAATTTCCTGGCTGCTAAAACAAATATCATGCAATGGATTGGCTTAAACAACAGGAATTTATTGGTTCATAGTTTTGAGGCTAGAGGCCCCAAATCAAGGTGCTGGCAAGGTGATGTTTTTCCCCCAGAAAACCGTGGCATACTGGAGCTTGCTGCCAGCAATCATTGGCCTTTTGTCTCTTGGCAATGCACATGGCAGTGTCTTTTCCTCTCTCCTCGATTCCATTGACTTCCAGCTTCTGGATGCTCCCTGCAGCTTCTCTCTCTCCATCCGACTTCCACGCTGCTTATAAAAGACTCCGTTAATCCGGATTAAAGCCCAACCTGATTTAGTTGAGCCACACCTTAACTGAAGTAATATCTTAAAAAGATCTTATTTACAAGGTGTCCACACCCACCAGAATGCGGGCCAAGAACAAGAACATGTTCAAACTGGGGTATGCAATTCAATTCACATCAGATCCCCTGCAAGAATATCAGGGACTCTCAGGATTAATGAAATCATGAAAATAAGTTCTCTTTTATATAATTACAAGGGAAACTCAAACTTAGTTATGATGTATGCTACCATGTGCAGGTGTTAGAGAAAAAGTTGATTTTTCTAATTTTAGAGCTAAAATCTGTGATCATCATGGATTTTCACATAGGATAAATAGAAGCGATGGTATTACTCCATTATTCCAATTGAGCTCAAGTCTTTCAGTAATCAACCAGCAAGCTATTTTTATTATACTTTGAAAATATCCAAATACAATCACTCTATCATTCTTTCTAGCCACCTAGACCAAACCGCAGCATCTATCTCGTAAACCACTAGGTTTGCTTCTTACGTATTCTGTTTGCTTCCATACTTGTATACATGCAATGTGTTATCCTCATAGCAAGCAGAGTAATGTCTTAAAAATATGAATTGTATTTATTAATTCCCCTACCTGAAAATCTTCCTGTGGCTTTCTACTGCAAATAGAAAACAATCTAATTTCTTCAACATGTCCTACTTAATTTTTCCCCTGCCTCATACTTCATTTTCTTGTTTTTCCATCTAGGTGAAAAGAAGTCATTTCTGCTTTTTGGTGTGGTTGGAACAATTGGAGGTTTACAGAAAAATCACACAGATAATACAGAGTTCCCGTCCCTGCCTCATTCTTTGTCTTCAGCAAGTAAGAATCTCACCCTTACTCACTATTTGCCAACTAGTTATATTGGTCAAACTCTGTTTCTAAAACAGACTCCCCCAAATCGAGAAACATGTTAGCATAGATAAGTGCTCAGTAAGTCCTGGTTGAAATGTTACTGTGCAGAGGTTTGGAAATATAGAGTTGTAATGCAATATGACCTCATATTAGTAGAGTCTTATAATTCTAGAACCAAGGATAGAGACAAATAGACTTGAATTTAAAAATAAAAAACAGTATTCTGAGAATGTGCCCATGATGTATGTCATCTATAGACAGAACCACTAGCATTAAATTAACATGTTTGGGGTGTTCAGATACCTAAATCCTAAATCTTTTTGCCTTTGCCTATATACACCATTGAAAATCTGATGAAATCTCTAAATATTCCTCTCAAGAAAGTAAATAAAGTATGTATGCACAATATTTGAAATATGATATCAAGGAACTTATGGACACCTCAAATCCTAACCACAGGCTACATAGAAAGTTTGTGGACTCAGGATGCCGTAAAGCTACCTGCTAATGGGAAGACCAATTGCACAATAGGTAAACTATTGGTGAGTGTCTTAGGTCAAAAAAGACTACAAATACTTCAACTGAAGATGAACTTCAAGATCATCTGAACAGAGATTTTAAAATGTTAAACCTTAGAGATCACCTTCAGGTCCAAACCTCCCATTCTCTACCTGAGAAATGTGGAGAGGATTACAGGTTTTCAGTGATTTGCTGACAGGCACACAACAAGTTAATGACAGAGCTGCGACAAGAGTGTAGATTATTTGACGACACACCTTCGCTTTTCCCCTGACGAGGCTCTGTTTGCATTGGGGAGTTATGATGGAAAATGAAGTGAAACTGAAACTGGAATTACTCATAGAATTGCAACATCATCTACAGAGGACATAGACTCATAATTTCTCTAGGCCCAATTCTGTTGAGTCATAAAATAATCTTATATATACAACATATTATGTATATATATTATACTCATACATATATGTGAGATACTATATATACCATGTAGAGAAACAGTACAAAAGTCTAGAAAAATTGACTACATGTGTATGACTACAATATATATGTTTCAAATATACATCATAAAGATTATGGAAATACCAGCTACTAAGAAAAGTCATGAATGTCATTTTACTTG
Organism: Choloepus didactylus; assembly: GCF_015220235.1. Classification (NCBI taxonomy): domain Eukaryota; kingdom Metazoa; phylum Chordata; class Mammalia; order Pilosa; family Megalonychidae; genus Choloepus; species Choloepus didactylus. Next base: position 35,172,832 of record NC_051320.1, on the reverse strand, counting down.
ACCCTCGACACGGCAAAATTATGTAACTGTAGCTTATTGGAATGCAAAAAAATGAGGAATAAGTAAAAGAAAGATATTTCTATTAACTAAATATTATGGAGAGAATTTTAGGCATTCTGCCATCAGTTGTTGATATACAGTAGTCAAGGACATTTGTTATGGGAAAGCGTTTTCTATGTGTTTACACTATTAGAGATGCTTTGCTTTGGAACATAGTGTTCAAAGTACATTTTTTCTTCTGCCTTTCAGACAATTGTATCTTAGGGAACAATTTAACTGTTTTTATTTTAATAATCAAAATAAATAAAATAATCATTATGTAAGCAGCATTTATATTGGCTGCTTGATTCTTTTCTAAAGTATATTTAAAATCAAAATTTGTTAAAGAATAGAGTAATAATATTTTCCTAACTGGGTTGTTTTAAAAATATCTTTTCTTGCTTCTTTTCATTTGGCCATCACAACTACTCTGTGAGACAGATTGGAGTTATTTGTTCCCACATTAAAGATGAATAAAAGTTGTGACAGTGATTACGTATTTGGGGAATGTTAGAAAAATGTACAATGACTATTGCCTTGATAGTGAGACTAGTAAACAATATGTCAGGATGTAATTTATCTAAAAACTCTAAATGTACATTATAAGTATGGATCTTATACAAATAGAGATTTTTATACACATGTATTGAATGACTACTCTGCCACTTTGGATCCTGATTTTTATTCCCTCTCTTCACATGCACTTATCTAAAGGAATTTTGTTTCTTTAGTTTTGGATGGGTACATGAGAGGGGCAGATGTCAGTAAAAACTTGATCATGAGGCCATAATTACAGTTCTTCCATTCCTTTCTCTAAATGATTATACCCTTCTTTTGAAGGAAAAAAAAATCCCCTTTTACTAGGGCTCTTGCCCTAACAAAGAGATGAAGAAAAGAAGAAATTATTAGCTCCGCAACTTCTGACCTTTTCTGGCACTCTTATGCAGTAAGAAGTCAGTCTCAATCATTCCGAGGAATTATTTGGGGAAACATCAATTCAATTAATTGTTTTTAGTAGAAATCACATGGTTGAAATTTCAGCCAATACTTGAAATACCATCGTCTGATTTTAAAAACAATTTTAAAAGCAATTTTAAAAATAACAGCAACAACATCAAAAATGCTTTTCCATGAGAGAATGAATCATGATTTACTTTTGGGATTTTGATAATTTACATTCCAGTGATTCTCTGTCTTCCATACAAAGACAATTTTTATTAAAATTAAGTAGTTTCATGGATGACTTAAACAATTTTTCCAATGAACCCATTAAGATATGTTGTCCTAGATAATATCATTTTTAAGTAAGCCTAAAATTCCCCTTAAAATGCCAATAAAAAGCAGATTGTTAAATTTGTTTAACATATGCCAAACAAAAAAGTACCATATTGCCATTACATGAAAGCCTCTATTTTTTCTTTTTTTGGATCAGCAGTAAACTACCCAATAATTATTCTAGGTTAGGCTCTCAAAGTAGAGTTTACTGAAAAATGAACACTACATTCACATGAATTACATTTGTTGATAGAATATTCCTAGATCTAAAAATAACTAGATGAGGCAAAGCCTTGAGCTACTCTGGATTTTATTCAAAGGACTGTATGAAGTCCCTGGTGACATTTAAGCAGAGGAGTGATATAATCTGATTTACACTTTAGAAAATCATTTAGCTGATGCTGATGAAGAGTGAGTGTGGCCAAAAGAAGACAGATGAGTGGATCAGCCCGGATTTGGACAACTGAGAGTTGACACTTGGTCTAAATAATTGGGAGACAAAAGGGAGTATCTTGGAATGCGGCAAACTGCTAAATTTTAAAACATTACTTTTAATCTGTTCTAGTCAGCTGCCTCACAGGGATACAGATCTAGTGTCGATGTTGCCAGATCTTTTGATTTGCAAGAGAAAGATAAAAAATGTTTTGATGCTCAAATGTTGGCAACCAATTCCAATATTATTTATTAAACATGCACACACAAACATGGAGGGCTAAAAGGCCATGTACTAGGCTGAATTTAAAGAAAGTTAGTTTGCCATCTCAGGCGTAAATTAACATTTTGTGGGATGTTTTCAGTGACACAGTTTATTCTACTATGGGGTGTACATTTTTTCAGATTACTATTGTTCTCTTCTATTTTATCTGTTTCTCCATTCTGTATAAAGTCTCATACATATCGTCTCCCTCTGAGGCTGAATGGACAGGAAGTTTAGACAGTGCTAAACAGCATACTGATAGCTTTCTGTTTTCATTATTTTCCATTCCCTCCTATCAGGTTAAGGGTTAGGAGCTAAAGTATATAACCCAATAATTTATATCAATAAGAGGTAAAAAGAACTATCCATAAGTATGTTTGTTGCTTTAAGCTAAAAAAAACCAAATAACTCTCTGTGCCCTTGCTATTAAGAGCAAGAATTCCAGAAAATAAGTGGTCCACTAAGATCTTTTAGGGAAGTTATGTTGGAAGATTGAGGTTAACATTGATTTTATTTCTGACTTTCACATAAACTAAAACCAAGAAACTCAATCTTCAGAAATACATGACAATCTAAGACTAATTTATGAATTATGTAAGAATTGAGGCAAGCTGTGCCTTTTGTATCTCTGTCTTTCAAGTGCCTAACATAGTACCTGACCTGACACATTAGGTGCTCAAAAATGTGTACTGACTAAATAAATACATATCCTGAGCAAGTGTAAAACCAGCTGACAATGACCAAATTTCTTTAAATGGTAAATTTCTTCTCCCCCCTCCAATTCCCCTCTTCTTCCTCCTTCTTCTTACCACAACATCCTTTTCATCTATTTGTTCCAGCTAAACATCATACTTTATTCCTCTCATTGTATCTCATACCTGACTTCTAATCAATAAGAAAACACTATAGGCATCACCTTCCACATGTTTGCCTTTGGTCTGCTTCTTACCATCCCGTCTCAGTTACCATAATATTATAAGCCATCATATCTTGTCTAGAATACTAAAATAGATTACATTTGGTCTGCTTGTTTCCACTCTTCTCACAATCTATTTTCCATGCAGATGTTGAAGTGATCTATTCAAAATATAAACCAGATTACGTCTCTCCTCTGCTCAAAAAACAAGCAATGGATTCATATCACAAATTGAACAAAATCTAAGCCCCTTAAAGCTGTCCTCAAGGCTCCTCATGATCTGCCCCTTGTCTAACTCTCTGAACTCATTTTCTATCATTATATCTCTTGGTCCCTATAGGATGGAAAACTAGCCACCTTGCTGTTTCTCAAACATGCTTGTCCTAGTTTGCTAATGCTGCTGGAATGCAAAATACCAGAAATGGATCGGCTTTTATAAAAAGGGTTTTATTTGGTTGCACAGTTACAGTCTTAAGGCCATAAAGTGTCCAAGGTAACACATCAGCAATCGGGCACCTTCACTGGAGGATGGCCAATGGTGTCTGGAAAACCTCTGTTAGCTGAGAAGGCACGTGGCTGGCGTCTGCTCCAAAGTTCTGGCTTCAAAATGGCTTTCTCCCAGGACATTCCTCTTTAGGCTGCAGTTCCTCAAAAATGTCACTCTTAGTTGCACTTGGGATATTTGTCCTCTCTCAGCTTCTCTGCAGCAAGCGTCTGCTTTCAACTGCCATCTTCAAACTGTCTCTCATCTGCAGCTCTTGTGCTTTCTTCAAAGTGTCCCTCTTGGCTGTAGCTCCTCTTCAAAATGTCACTCACAGCTGCACTGAGTTCCTTCTGTTTGCCAGCTCCTTTATATGGCTCCAGTGATCAACTTAGACCCACCCTGAATGGGCAGAGCAACACCTCCATGGAAATTATCCAATCAGAGTCATCACCCACAGCTGGGTGGGGCGCGTCTCCACAGAAACACTCAAAGAATTACAATCTAATCAACACTGATAATGTCTGCCCACACAAGATTACATCAAAGATAATGGCGCTTGGGGGACACAATATATTCAAACTGGCACAATGCTGTTTTAGTTTGCTAAGCTGCTCAGAGCTGGTACCATGAAATATGTTGGCTTTAACTTTAGGAAGTAACTGGCTTACAAGGTTGCAGTTTTGGAGCCATGAAAATGTCCATATTTAGGCATTATCGAGCTTATGCTTTCTTCCTGAAGACAAGCTGTCAGTGATCTTGGACTCCTCTGTCACAAGGTAAGGCACGTGGTGGCTTCTACTGGTCTCTCCCTTCTCTTGTGAGTTTCAAGCTTCTTCCTTCCATGGTGCACTCTCTCTCTCTCTCTCTCTGCTCTCTCTCTCTCTCTTTCCCTCCCTCTCTCTCTATATATATGTGTTTTCATCCCATTTATAAGGGACTCCAATAAGAGGATTAAGACCTACCCTGGGCCACACCTTAACTGAAGTAATCTAATCAAAAGGTCCTACTCAAAATAAGTTTTTAAAATAAGTTTACATCCATAGAAATGGATTAGCTTTAAGAAAATGACTTTCTCAGATACATACAGTTTCAAACCACCACACATGCCAAGCCCACTGCTGACTCAATTTGACACTTGCTATTCCTTTGCCTAGACTATTCTTCCATAAGACATTTCCATGGCTCATTCCACCTCATTCAGATGGATGCTCAGAAAGTACATCCTCCTAGAGCACTCTGTGACCTCCTTATCTGGTGACCTCCACTGGTTCCTCTCATCACCCTATTTGTTTCTTTCCTGGTTCATGTCACAACCTGAACTGACATTTTTTGTTTACTTATTAATTATCTTTCTCCATTGCTAGAATGTAAGTGCCTTGAATGCAAGGACTTTATATATCTTGATCACTGATGCACCTGATATGGAGAAAATTCTGGTAAATGTAGATTGAAATTGATTTTAATCACAATGATCTTAGACAAGATTCCTAACTAATGAAACTTGAATTGTTTTAGCAATTTACAGCATTTATTAAGCACCTACCAAATGTGAAGCATTATATTGACAATTTTGAAAGATAAAAAAGAAATATAAATCCCAGTTACAACTCTCATGTCCTTATAATTCTATATAAATTCTACATCAAATATATCATAAAACAATCTCATAAAGTAGTCAGAAATAGAATAGGCAAAAGCAAACAGGTACAATTATCTATAGGACAAAAGAAAAAGAAAAATAGCCAGTTTTGTTCACACTTCTTTGGCATTGGGGGCAGAAAATTTTCTTTTTTCATAAAGCAAAAAATTATTTGACCAACTTAATCCATTCAATTAAGAAATCAATTTGATAAGTTCATCTTTTAGATGAGTAATACAAAATTATAAAATTTTCTTTTGTTTGACATCCTCAAAATTCAATACTAATATTTCATCTATTGTAGGTAACTGTGCTCTCAATATTGAGCTGCCAATCTGTGAGGAAGCTGTAATTAAGATCAAGAACTGAACACGGGTAATGACTTCCTTGTGGTTCTCTAGTCACCTGTCATAAATGCTTAATTTGGTTCAAAGGTATGTTTCCATTACAAGTCTTCTGCTTTCTGCCCTTGATGATAGAATTGTTTTGCTTCTTCAGTCTAAAGAGAAAACTTATTTTTAAATTTCATTCCTAAATTATTCACTCCAACTCTTTGTTCCCTGAAAATTGTCCACATTTTTAAAAGTAAAGTTGAATGGAAATAACCATACTCCATCAAAAAAGCAGTAAAGATGTTTCTCAGAATTTCTTTGCTAATTGAAGAATACTATTTTACTAATAATTAAATGCTTACTATAAAACAATTTTAATTTAATATTTTATATAATTTTTCTCCAGCTTAGATAAATGATTTTAGAGGAAGTAGTCAAAGATAACTGGCAGAAAGCTTCCCAAATTTTGAATATGCACATTCAAAAAGCCCAGTGAACCACAAACAGGATAAACACAAAGAGAACCATACCCAGACACATAGTAGTCAAATTGCTGAATGCCAAAATAAGGAAAGAGTTCTGAACGTTGCAAGAGGAAAGCAATATATTATGTACAAAGGGAACCTCAAAAAGGTGAAGTGCTCATTTCTCATCAGAAAACATGAAGGCAAAATGGCAGCAGGACAAAATATTTAAAGAGCTGAAAGAAAACAATTAGCAACCAAGAATTTTGTATCCAGTGATACTGTCATTCAAAAATGAGGCAGGGGGTGTATTAAGATAATTCCAGATTAAAAAAAGCTGAAGGTATTTGCCACCACTAGACCTGCCCTACAAGCAATGCTAAAGAGCATTCTTCAGACTGAAAGAAAGGACACCAGATAGTGGATCAAAGTGGCACAAAGAAATAAAGACACTTGATATAGGTAACCACATGGGTAATTATAAATGCTGGTATTATTGCAATTTCTGGTATATAAGTCAACTTTTTACTTCTTACAGCTTCTAAAATGCAAGTGCATAGCAAGTAATGATAAATCTATGGTTTTGGACAATGTGTAAAGTAATTTGTAACAAGAAGAAGAAAAAGGTGGGTGGATGGAGGGGAATACGAACAGTTTATGTGTGTGCTATTGAAGTTAAGTTGGTATCAAATCAAATGTGACTGTTATAGATTTAGAATATCAGATTTAAGCCCCATGATAACCACAGAGAAAATGAATGAAAAACATATACAGAAAGAAACAAGAAAGTACTCAAAATGGTACTATACAAAAAAATCAAATAAATATAAAATTAGGCATTTATGGAAGAATTGAGGATCAAAAAATGTATAAAACTTACAAAGAACAAATGAAGAATGGCAGAAGAAGGTCCTACATTGTCAGTAGTTACTTTAAATGTAAATGGATTAAATGCTCCAGTCAAAAGGCAGAGACTGGCAGAATGGATAGAAAAGCATGACCCAACTCTGTGTTGTTTTCAAGAGACTCACCTTAAATTCAAAGACTCATGTAGATTGGGAGTGAAAGGATGGAAAAACTATACCACAGAAAAAGTAACCAAAAGAGATCTGGGGTGGTTAAACTAATAAGTCAAAAACTGTTATGAGGGAAAAGGAAGATCACTGTATACTGATAAATGGGTCAATTCAAGAAGACATAAAATTATAAATATATATGCATAATAACAGCAAAGTCTCCAAATGTATGAAGCAAATATTGACATATTTGAAGGGAGAAACAAATGATTTTACATTAATAGTAGGAGACTTTAATATACCATTTTTAATAATGGATAGAATATCTAGCCAGAAGATCAATAATGAAATAGAAGACTTGGACAATACTATAAAACAACTATAACTAACAGACGCAGAAAACACTTCATCCAACAGCAGCAGAATACACAATCTTCTTAAGTGCAAATGAATCATTCCCCAGGATGGACCATATGTTAGGTCAGAAAACAAGTCTCAATAAATTAAAAAACACTGAAATCATGCAATGTATCTTCTCCAACCAAAGTGAAGTGAAGCTAGAAATCAATAACAGAAGGAGAAATGAAAAATTCACATATATGTGGAAATTAAATGATGTACTCTTAAACAATCATAGGTCAAATTAAATATCACATAGGATATAACAATATATCTTGAGGCAAATGAAAACAAAAACACAACATACCAAAGCTTATGGGCTGCAGCAAAGCAGTGCTGAGAAGGAAATTTATAGCTCTAAATGCTAATGTTAAAAAAGAAAAAAGGGTCTCAAATCAGAGACTTAACTCACAACTGGAGGATCTAGAGAAAGAAGAGCAATCTAAACTCAAAGCAAGCAGAAGGAAGGAAATAAATAAGATTAGCATGGAGATTAATGAAATAGAGAATAAAAATTAATAGAGAGCACCACAAAAAACAAAAGTTCTATAAAAAGATCAATAAAGTTGACAAACCCTTAGCTAGATTGAAAAGAAAAATTAACAGGATGCAAATAACTAAAAACAGAATGGAAAAGGGGGGCATTACTACTGTCCACACAGAAATAAAAAGGATTATAAGAGGATACTATGGCTTGGGAGCTGAGGGCAGGGCAAGATGGTGGAGTGGTGAGGTGTAGGTTTTAGTTACTCCTCCAGAGCAGTAGGTAAAAAGCCAGGAACTGTGTGGACTGGACACTAGAGAGCAATTTGACTTTGGACATACTTCATACAACACTCACAAATGTGTGGAACAGCTGAGATCAGTGAAATCTGTATGTTCTTGCAGCCAGGGGACCTGCGCCCCTCCCTGCCAGGCTCAGTCCCATGGGAAGAGGGGCTGTCAGTGCTGGGAATGAGGAGGGAGAACTGCAGTTGTGGCTCTCACTGAAAACTCAGATGGCTGATCCAAATTCCAAACATAGATAGACTGAGACCAGACACAGGAGAATCTGGGAGCAATCAGCATGGTGGAGAGGAGATAGGGCTAACAAAAACAGCAAAAAAAACCACAAAAAAAACAAAAAAAAAAAACACCAAAAATAAAAACAGAGACTTTTTGGAGTTCTGGTGAACATAAAATGGAGAAGAGCAGGGCTCAAACAGAAGAATCAGGCTCATACGTAAATCCAGAGGGTGAGGTCCCTTGTCTGAAGAGTCGGTATCTCTGCTTTCTTGATTGTTCCTTAATGGCCCTAATCTCCTTGTCTCTTAGCATTTCAGTAGCCCATTACATCTGCAAGGAGGGCCCTTCTCTCTCTCTCTCTCTTTTTATCTTTCTCTCTTTTTGTAAGACAATTACTCTAAGAAGCCCATTACAGAATACCTGCAGTTTGGGCCCAGGCAAGAGCAGAGCTAGGATAGCTCTGAGAAACAAAGCAATAAGTCTAGTGGCTGAAAAAATCCACTAAACACCACAACTCCCCAAGAAAAGGGGGGTGTCCCTTTACAGCCATCTTCCTGGAGGGTGTGGACAATAGCCTTTCACACACCCCAGCTAATTGTCCTGGAGCTAGGAAGGCAGAGCTGTGTGAAAAGGGGGAAATTAACATGCCCCATTCAGCCATCTTTTCAGCAGAATGGAACTGTCCCTACACAGCCCTGTAGCCCAGAACTTCCCTTCGGGGATGGTGCTCACCTGTGATGTAGCACAGTCTTCCCTCAGCAGAGGCCCCAGGAGGGCACAGCTTGGAAGAGGGACCCACTCTTAAGCCCTAGGGACCAAACACCAATACCAAGGACTTGTTGGTCAGTGACAGAGACAATCTGTGGCAAGACTGAACTGAAGGATTAGACTATTGCAACAGCTTTACATCTCCAGGAACACCTGGAAGATTTGATTATTAAAGCCACCCTCCCTCCCTAACCGCTGAAACACATGTCCCACATTCAGGGTGGGCAGCACCAACTACACACGCAAACTTGGTGCACCAATTGGACCCCACAAGACTCACACCCCCACTCATCACAAAGACAAAGTGGGGGAGAACTGGCGTGAGGGGAATAGGTGGCTCACATATGCCACCTGTTGGTTAGCTAGAGAAAGCCTACTCCATGAAACTGTAGATCTGACAAATTGGAGATAAGTGTTTGAACCAGGCTACATATCCTAAAAGAACCCTATCAAGTTAAGCAAATGCCAAGAGGCCAAAAACAACAGAAAAATTTAAAGCATACGAAAAAAACAGACAATATGGATAACCCAAACCCAAACACCCAAATCAAAAGATCAGACGAGACACAGTACTTGGAGCAATTAATCAAAGAACTAAAGACTAACAATGAAAGCATGGCACAGGATATAAGGGACATGAAGAAGACCCTGGAAGAGCATAAAAAAGAAATTGCAAGAGTAAATAAAAAAATAGACGATCTTATGGAAATAAAAGAAATTGTCAACCAAATTAAAAAGATTCTGGATACTCATAGTACAAGATAGAGGAAGCTGAACAGTGAATCAATGACCTTGAGGATGACAGAATGGAAAATGAAAGAACAAAAGAAAGAATGGGGAAAAAAAATGGAAAAAATCAAAATGGACCTCAGGGATATGATAGGTAATATAAGCGGTCCAAATAGAAGACTCATTGGTGTTCCAGAAGGGGAAGAGAACGGTAAAGGTCTAGGAAGAGTATTCAAAGAAATTGTTGGAGAAAACTTCCCAAATCTTCTAAACACCATAAATACACAAATCATAAGTGCCCAGCAAACTCCAAATAGAATAAATCCAAATAAACCCACTCCAAGATATATTATGATCAGATTGTCAAATACTGAAAAGAAGGAGAAAGTTCTGAAAGGAGCAAGAGAAAAGCAATTCACCACTTACAAAGGAAACAGCATAATACTAAGTAGTAACTACTTAGCAGCCACCATGGAGGCGAGAAGGCAGTGGCATGACATATTTAAAATTCTGAAAGAGAAAAACTGCCAACCAAGAATTCTTTATCCAGCAAAGCTCTCCCTCAAAATTTGAAGGAGAACTTAAAATTTTTCACAGACAAACAAATGCTGAGAGAATTTTCTAACAGGAGACCTGCCCTACTTGAGATACTAAAGGGAGCACTACTGACAGAGAAACAAAGAAAGGAGAGAGAGATATGGAGGAAGGTTCAGTACTAAAGCGATTCAGTATGGGTATGCTAAAGGACATTAGGAGAGACAGGGAAAAAATATATCTGACAAACATAAACCAAAGGATAGGATGGATGATTCAAGAAATGCCTTCACACTAATAACACTGAATGTAAATGGATTAAACTCCCCAATTAAAAGATACAGATTGGCAGAATGGATCGAAAGAAATGAAATATCAATATGTTGCATACAAGAGACTCATATTAGACACAGGGACACAAAGAAATTGAAAGTGAAAGGATGGAAAAAAATATTTCATGCAAGCTAAAGCCAAAAGAAAGCAAGAGTAGCAATATTAATCTCAGATAAAATAGATTTAAATGCAAGGATGTTATGAGAGACAAAGAAGGCCACTACATACTAATGAAAGGGGCAATTCAACAAGAAGAAATAATAATCATAAATGTTTATGCACCCATTCAAAGTGCCACCAGATATATGAGACAAACACTGGCAAAACTAAAGGAAGCAATTGATGTTTCCACAATAATTGTGGGAGACTTCAACAAATCACTCTCTCCTGTAGATAGATCAACCAGACAGAAGAATAATAAGGAAACTGAAAACCTAAACAATCTGATAAATGAATTGGATTTAACAGACATATATAGAACATTACATTCCAAATCACCAGGATATACATTCTTCTCTAGTGCTCCCGGAACTTTCTCTAGAATACAGCCTATGCTGGGACATAAAACAAGCCTCAATAAATTTTAAAAAATTGAAATTATTCAAACCGCATTCTCTGACCACAATGGAAAGCAATTAGAAGTCAATAACCATCAAAGACTTAGAAAATTCACAAATACCTGGAGGCTAAACAACACTCTCCTAAACAATCAGTGAGTTAAAGAAGAAATAGCAAGAGAAATTGCTACATATATAGAGACAAATGAAAATGAGAACACAACATATCAAAACCTACGGGATGCAACAAAAGTGGTACTGAGGGGGAAATTTATAGCACTACATGCATACATTAAAAAGAAAGAAAGAGCTAAAATCAAAGAACTAATGGAGCAACTGAAGAAGCTAGAAAGTGAACAGCAAACCAATCCTAAACCAAGTAGAAGAAAAGAAATAACAAGGAATAGCGCAGAAATAAATGACATAGAGAACAAAGTTGGCTCTTTGAGAAGATGAACAAGATTGACAAGCCTCTAGCTAGACTGACAAAATAAAAAAGAGAGAAGACCCATATAAACAAAATAATGAATTAGAAAGGTGACATTACTGCAGATCCCAAAGAAATTTTAAAAATTGCAAGAGGATAATACGAACAACTGTATGCCAACAAACTGGATAATGTAGAGGAAATGGACAATTTCCTGGAAACATATGAAAAACCTAGACTGACCAGAGAAGAAATAGAAGACCTCAACCAACCAATCACAAGCATAGAGATCCAATCAGTCATCAAAAAGCTCCCCACAAATAAATGCCCAGGGCCAGATGGCTTCACAAGGGAATTCTACCAAACTATCCAAAAAGAACTGACAACAATCTTACTTAACTCTTTCAAAACATCGAAGAAAAAATGGTACACTACCCAACACATTTCATGAAGCTAATATCAATCTAATACCAAAACCAGACAAACATGCTATGAAAAAGGAAAACTATCTCCCTAATGAATATAGATGCAAAAACTCTCAACAAAATATTTGCAAATTGAATCCAAAGACACATTAAAATATCATATACCATGACCAAGTGGGGTTCATTCCAAGCATGCAAGGATGGTTCAACATAAGAAAATCAATCAATGTATTACAACACATTAACAAATCAAAAAGGAAAAATCAAATGATCATCTCAATAGATGCTGAAAAAGCATTAGACAAAATTCAACATCGCTTTTTGATAAAAACACTTCAAAGGTAGGAATTGAAGGAAACTTCCTCAGTATGATAAAGAGCATATATGAAAAACCCACAGCCAGCATAGCACTCAATGGTGAGAGACTGAAAGCCTTCCCTCTATGATCAGGAACGAGACAAGGATGCTTGCTGTCACCACTGTTGTTCAACATTGTGCTGGAAGTGCTAGCCAGGGAAATCTGGCAAGACAAAGAAATAAAAGGCATCCAAATTGGAAAGAAAGTAATAAAACTGTCATTATTTGCAGATGATATGATCTCATATCTGGAAAACCCTGAGAAATCAACGATACAGCTACTAGAGCTCATAAACAAATTTAGCAAAGTAGCGGGATACAAGATTAATGCACATTAAGTCAGTAATGTTTCTATATGCTAGAAATGAACAAAGTGAAGAGACACTCAATCAAAAGGTACCATTTTCAAAAGCAACTAAAAAAATCAAGTACCTAGGAATAAACTTAACCAAAGATGTAAAAGACCTATACAAAGAAAACTACATAACTTTACTAAAAGGAATAGAAGGGGAACTTAAAAGAAGGAAAAATATTCCATGTTCAGGAAAGGAAGGCTAAATATAATTAAGATGTTAGTTCTACCCAAATTCATCTACAGATTCAACGCAATCCCAATAAAAATTCCAACAACCTACTTTTCAGTATTGGAAAGGTTAGTTATCAAATTTTATTTGGAAAGGGAAGATGCCTCAAATTGCTAAAGACACTCTAAAAAAAGAAAAATGAAGTGGGAGGAGAATAATAAGCTGTGAAGCTTATTATAAAGCCACAGTAGTCAATACAGCATGGTACTGGCACAAAGACAGACATATTGATCAATGGAGTCGATTTGAGAATTCGGAGATAGACCCCCAGATGTGCGGTCGAATGATCTTTGATAAGGCCCCCAAAGCCACTGAACTGGGACATAACAGTCTTTTCAACAAATGAGACTGGTAGAGTTGGATATCCATATCCAAAAGAATGAAAGAGGACCCCTACCTCACACCCTACACAAAAATTAACTCAAAGTGGATCAAAGATCTCAACATAAGAGACAGTACCATAAATCTCCTAGAAGATATTGTAGGGAAACATCTTCAAGACCTTGTACTAGGTGGCCACTTCCTAGACCTTATACCCAAAGCACAAGCAACAAAAGAAAAAATAGATAAATGGGAACTCCTCAAGCTTAGAACTTTCTGTACCTCAAAGGAATTTGTTAAAAGGTGAAGAGGCAGCCAACTCAATGGGAAAAAATTTTTGGAAACCATGTATCTGACAAAATACTGATGTCTTGCATGTATAAAGAAATCCTACAGCTCAATGACAATAGTACAGACAGCCCAATTATAAAATGGGCCAAAAAAATGAAAAGACACCTCTCTGAAGAGGAAATACAAATGGCCAAGAAACACATGAAAAAATGTTCAGCTTCACTAGCTATTAGAGAGATGCAAATTAAGACCACAATGAGATACCATCTAACACCGGTTAGAATGGCTGCCATTAAACAAACAGGAAACTACAAATGCTGGAGAGGATGTGGAGAAATTGGAATTCTTATTCATTGTTGGTGGGAATGTATAATGGTTCAGCCACTCTGGAAGTCAGTCTGGCAGTTCCTTAGAAAAGTAGATAGTTACCCTTCGATTCAGTGATTGCACTTCTCGGTATATACCCGGAAGATCTGAAAGCAGTGACATGAACAGATATCTGCATGCTAATGTTCATAGCCGAAATATTCACATTGCTAAGAAATGGAAACAACCCAAATGTCCTTCAACAGATGAGTGGATAAATAAAATGTGGTCTACACACGATGGAATACTACACGGCAGTAAGAAGGAACGATCTCGTTGAAACATATGACAACATGGATGAACCTTGAAGACATAATGCTGAGCGAAATAAGCCAGGCACAAAAAGAGAAATATTATATGCTACCACTAATGTGAACTTTGAAAAATGTAAAATAAATGGTTTACAATGTAGAATGTAGGGGAACTAGAGATAGAGAGCAATTAATGAAGGGGGAATGATAATCCAATAAGAACAGATAAGCTATAGTGGGTAAATTTAACGTTCTGGGAATTTCCAGGAATGACTATGGTCTGTTAATTTCTGATGGGTATGGTAGGAACAAATTCACAGAAATGTTGCTATATTAGGATATTTTCGTGGGGTAGAGTAGGAACATGTTGGAAGTAAAGTAGTTATTCTAGGTTAGTTGTCTTTTTCTTACTCCCTTGTTATGTTATGGTTTGTTTGAAATTTTTTTATTGAATTTTTAAAAAATTTTTTTATATGATTAATTTTAAAAAAAAGTTAATTTAAAAAAAAAACAATGAAAAAAATATGCAGAGCCCCCTTGAGGAGCTGGTGGAGAATGCAGGAGTGTTGGGCTCCCCTACCTCGATGGTTGCTGATGTGCTCACAGACATAGGGAACTGGTAGTTTGATGGGCTGAGCCCTCTACCACCAGACTTGCCATGGGAAGACTGTTGCTGCAAAGGAGAGGCTAGGCCTGCCTGTAACTGTGCCTAAGAGCCTCCTCCCAAATGCCTCTTTGTTGCTCAGATGTGGCCCTCTCTCTCTAGCTAAGCCAACTTGGCAGGTGAAGTCACTGCCCTCCCCCCTACGTGGGATCTGACACCCAGGGGAGTGAATCTCCCTGCCAACATGGCATATGACTCCCAGGAAGGAATCTAGACCCGGCATCGTGGGACGGAGAACATCTTCTTGACCAAAAGGGGGAAATGAAAGGAAATGAAATAAGCTTCAGTGGCAGAGAGATTCCAAAAGGAGCTGAGAGGTCACTCTGGTGGGCATTCTTATGCACGATATAGACAACCCTGTTTAGGTTCTAATGAATTGGAATAGCTAGCAGTAAATACCTGAAACTATCAAACTACAACCCAGAACCCATGAATCTTGAAGGTGATTGTATAAAAATGTAGCTTATGAGGGGTGACAATGTGGTTGGGGAAGCCATGTGGACCACACTCCTGTTTGTTCAGTGTATGGATGGATGAGTAGAAAGATGGGGACAAAAAACAAAAAGAGGATACAATGAACAATTGTATGCCAACAAATTAGATAACCTAGATGAAATGGACAAATTCCTAGAAAAATACAAACTATGTACACTGACTCAAGAAGAAATAGATCTCAACAGACCAATAATGAGTAGAGATTGACTCAGTCATCAAAAACCTCTCAGAAATAATGCCCAGAACATGATGGCTTCACTGGTGAATTCTACCAGACATTCCAAGAAGAATTAACACCAATTTTGCTTAAAACATTCCAAAAAATTGAAGAGGAGGGAACATTTCCTAAATCATTCTATGAGGCCATCATCACCCTATACCAAAACCAGATAGATACCATAAGAAATGAAAATTGGAGACTAATGTTTAATATTTAGAATATATTTTTAAATATCCTACAATTCAAAGACAAAATGACAAACAACCCAGTTTAAAAATGGGCAAAAGACTTGAATAGACATTTCTTCAAAGAAGATAAACCAATGGCCAAAAAGCACATGCAAAGATGCTCAACTTCATTAGTCATTAGTAAAATGCAAAGTAAAACCACAATGAGATACCATTTCATACCCACTAGGATAGCTACTTCTAAAAAATGAAAAACAAACAAACAAACAAGTGCTGGGGAGGATGTGGGGAAATAAGAACACTTATTAATTATTGTTGGGAATGTAAAAATGGTGTCGCTGTTGTGGAAAACAGTTTGGTAGTTCCTCAGAAAGTTATGTATAGAATTACCATATGCCCTGGCAATCCCAATTCTAGGTATACATTGAATAAAATTGAGAGCAGGGACTTGAACCATATTTGCACACAGGTGTTCATAGTAACATTATTCACAACTGCCAAAAGATGGAAGCAACCCACGTGTCCACCAGCAGGTGAATGGATAAACAAAATGAAGTATATACATAAAATGGAATATTATTCAGCCATAGAAACAGGAAGAAGTTCTGATATATGGGACAACACGGATGAACTTTGAAGACATCATGTTGAGTGAAATAAGCCAGACACAAAAGGACAAATATTGTATGAGCTCACTGATATGAAATAATTTGTATAAGCAAATTCATAGAGTCAGAAAGTAGAATATAGGGCCAGGGTAGGGATGAGGAATGGGGAGTTATTGCTTACTTGGTAGAGTTTCTCTTTGCGGTGATAAAGAATTTTTGGTAAGGGATGGTGGTGAGTTTAGCCCAACACTGTGAATGCAATTAAACCCACTGAATCATATGTTTGGATACAGTTAAAGGGGGAAATTTTAGGGTGTAAATATGTTACTAGCACAAAATTAAAAAAAAAAAAACCCATAGGTTCAACACAGTGAACCTTAATGTAAACTATGTACTATAGTTAATAAGATAATTATAATAATACTGTTTCATCAATTGTAACAAAGATATTATACTAATACAAAGTGTTAATAATTGGGAAAGCTGTGTGGTGGTGGTGGGGATATACAGTAACTCTAGATAGATATAGATATGGATATAGATATATATGAGAGAGAAAGAGAGTGAGAGAGAGAGGGGATTACATCCTGAACTGCTATCGTTATCCTATCATGAACTAAGAATGAATAATATCATACCTACCTCATTCATCTTCAAAATTTCAGCTGCAAGGTCACTGAACATTGCTGAAAATCATAATCCCAATCTATTTATTGGCCTCCTTCCTATTCCATAGCTTCCCAAGCCTTTTCACTGTTTATTTGGAAATTAAGTCCTATCATCAGCATATTTCTGGACAAACTTCAGGTCCTAGAGATGAAACAAGATTCACATTGTTTTCTGTAGACCCTTCTAAACAATTTCTCCTCCATTCACTTCCAAAATACGCAGATCTTTCACAGCACATCTTCAGATTATACCACCTGCTTTTTTTCTTGTTACCATCATCTATCAACTTCAAATCACTCTCTCTTATTCCATGAAGATTTAAAGAAACTGACTCATTCTCTTCTACTCTTTTTGCATCAATTTTGGCAACTTCAATTTCTCTGTGGATGATTCATCTAACAGTATGGATTTTCATATTCTTTACTTTCTTGATGAGCTTTATCCACTCCACTTTAGCCATATACCTTCATGGTAGTATCCTAGATCTCATCACCTTTGCTTTACCTCAAAAATCTCCTTTTCGAGCATGCCACTCTCTGAATATGCTACATAGAATATTTGTACCTCGCTTTATCAAATACCTCCATGACCCAAATTCATTGTTTTCGTTGAGACTTTTGTTGACTCTATAACTCTTTGACTATCCATGTTGCATCTTATGTCTTAGTTGCCTTCTTATCCTGCTTAGAATCCATAGTCCAAAACTATCATCACAAAATTCCTTGCTACTTGCTTCCTCCATTGTGAAAGTCAGTTAAAAAAAAAGACCCCAAATCTGTTTAAACCTGATTACCTGCTTACTATATGTCTATACTACAGCAGTTAAAGATTATTGAAGTAATTTGCATATCTGTGCTGATGATTGCAATTTAAATTTCTGATTCAAAAATTTAATGAGGCACAACACATTTCCTGAATTTTCTAATTCTCCAAAATGAATATTTTACACTTTCTCATTCTGAAACATAAAATACCATTTTCCTTCCTCCACCCTTTCAGCCAATCCTCCAGCTTAATATTTAACTACATGTAGTTAAACATAGTTAGAATATATCAACCAGAAAGTTTTTCATCTTTCCATTATCAGATCTACCAATCAACCAGAATTTGAATCCATATTTTTTGCCTTCCCTCTTAAAAAAATGTAAGAAGTGTTCTGCTTCTATCAAGGTGAGCCCATCCCTTTTTCACTGGATTTAATGCCCTCTCAGCTTCTCTGGTATCTGCAATTACCATGCTCCCCTAGGTTCTAAACTTTCTTCTCACTAAATTATTCACACCTGCATGAAAACATCTCACGTCTTTTAAAGCAGCACCCTGACTTTTAAGCTTTACCTTGACTTCTATGAACCCTTTCACAGTAAAATTTTCTAAAATGTTCATGGTCATTGTTTTCACTTACTCATCATTTTCTCTTCATCCATTCCAGGTGGGCTCTCATACCCACCCCTTTTGTCAAAGTGTCTTGACTGAATTTCATCCTGCTGCAAACAATGACCACTTTGTCATTGTCAGTAGTATTCAGCACAGCAGAACATGCTGCCTTTTTGTGAAATACTGTCTTTTATTTTTTAACATGTAAGCACTTTATTGAGATAAAATTCACATTGCATATAATCCATCCCTTTAAAGTATGTAATTCATTGGTTTTAATATATTCACAGAATTGTGCAACCATCACCACAAACAATTCTAGAACAGTTTCATCATCCCAAAAAGAAACTCCATATCTAGTCACTCTCCATTTCTCCCCAAACCACCTTCACACTTTAGCTAGGCAACTAATAATCTACTTTTTGTCTCTATAAATGTGCCTAATCTGGACATTTCATATAAATTAAATCATACACTATGTGGTCTTTTGTGATTGGCTTCTTTCACTTATTATAATGTTTTCAAGGTTCATCCAAGTTGTAGCATGTATCAGAACTTCATTCCTTTGTATGGCTGAATAATTCTCCACTGTATGTGTTCCAGTTTGCTAATGCTGCCAGAATGCAAAACACCGGAAACAGATTGGCTTTTATAAAAGGAGGTTTATTTTGTTACACAGCTACAGTCTTAAGGCCATAAAGTGTCCAAGGTAATGCATCAACAATGGGGTACCTTCACTGGAGGATGGCCATTGGCATCCAGAAAACCTCTGTTAGCTTGGAAGGCACGTGGCTGGCGTCCACTTGCTCCTAGGTTGCGTTTCAAAATGACATTCTCCAAAATGTTGCTCTTGGGGTGTTTTGTCCTCTCTTAGCTGCAGCTCCTCTTCAAAATGTCACTCTCAGTTACTCTGAGGTCCTTCTGTTTGTCAGCTCATTTATGTGGCTCTAGTGATTTAATTCAGACCCACCCTGAATAGGTGGGGTAACACCTCCATGGAAATTATCCATCAAAGGTCCTGTCCACAGTTAATTGAATCACATCTCCATAGAAACACTCAAAGAATTCCAATCTAATCAACACCAATACGTCTGCCCCCACAAGATTGCATCAAAGAATATGGCTTTTTGGGGGACATAATACATTCAAACTGGCAAAGAATGGATATACCACACTTTTTGTATCTATTCATCAGTCTATAGACATTTGGATTGCTTCCAGTTTTTTACTACTGTGACTAATACTGCTATGAAAATACATGTAAAAATTTTTTGTGGACATACGTTTTCATTTCTCTTGGACATACTTGGAGTAGAATGGCTGGATCATATAGTAACTCTTTAACAATTTGAGAAACTGCCAAGCTGTTTTTCAAAGCAGCTGAACCATTTTACATTCCCATCAGCAATGTATGAGGGTTCCAATTTCTCTACATCTTTGTCAACACTATATTATGTCTCTTTGATTATAGTCATCCTTGTGGGTACGAAATGATATCTCATTATGGTTTTGATATATGTTTTCCTGATGACTACTCTTTCTATTGTTTTTGGACAGAAAATACCTCCAATTTTCCTCCTACCTTACTGGCAGCTCCTTTTCAGATTCATTATTGATCTTCTTCAGCCCAAACTCTAAATGTTGGAATGTTATGTTCTATCTACATTCTCTCCCTAGATGATTGATTGTCTCTAGTTTCATTTGTTTAAATACCATTTATATTCTGATTGCTCCAAAAATTTTTATTTCAATATTGACCTTTACTACTTACTGACTTCTTTTTTTTGAATCAGTACTTGGAATTTATTGTTTCCAAACTAGAATTCTTTGTATTGGTGTCCTCCAAACCTGAGTATTTCTACCCAACTCCATATTATCCATTTCATTAAGCCATTATCCACCCAGCCACCTACGATTAAAACCTAGGAACTATCCATAATTTCTTTTCTTTAACGTCATGATCAGTCTGTCAACTTCACATCCAAAATTCCTTCCAAATATGTCCATTTCTTTGCTTGTCAAGCCAACATAATTTTGTGATACTCTAATTCAGGTGACACCAACTTACATTCTTATTTCTACTCTTGCTCCATCTACAATTTACTCTTTACACAGCCGCGGCTGTGAGCTTTTTAAAATTTAGATTAGGTCATGTCACATTCAAGCAGGAAGTAATCCTGTGTTGTACTTAGTATTTATTGGGATCTTGAAGAAGGAAATGTACGAGGAAGCTGACTTTGATTTATTCAGAAGACTGAAGATATTAAATCTAAAGTCTATTTTGGGAAGATGAGAGAAAGTAAAAACTGTAAATTATTTCGATGATTGGATTGTGTGTATTTGGAGGACAGATAAGGGGAGAGCATGATTATTTTTCAGTCTGTCAGCTAACCTCTATTCCTTTGGCTAGCTAAAGTACAAATGTCACGTTTTAAAATAAGTTACTCATTATCTCCTTTGTGGTATGATACAGTTCATTAATTATAAATTATTGGATCAAGCACTATAGTATGAAGGTATAGAATTGAATAAAGAGAAAAATAAAATAAATGACTTGGTTTGTGAATCTAAGTTGTTAACCACTTGGGCTGCAATTTACTTACTAGGGGAACAAGGCAGCTGGACAAGACAATCTCTGGTGGTGTTTTCAGCTCTAAAATTATGTGAGTCTTCTCCAGTGATGTGTAATTACTCTACAAAGCAAGTTATATAAGACCTTTACTGGAAGTATTTGACTCCTACTGCCAGGAAATCTTTGGCACTTTAAATGCAACTGTTTTTTGGTACTTAGGAAAGCTGCCAGAGATTGAATAAATGTTAAGTATGGAAACTTTCTGTTTATTCCCAGAGTAAATACAATAAAAGCAGAAGTGACTTATCTTTAATACCAAATAATTAACTAGCTAATTAACTAAATTTATCCCATATAAAGTGATAATCTCATAGATTTTCCATTTCAGTTTCTGTAGTTTTGATTGGTGTTTCAAGAAGATATCCACACACCCCAAATCTGTGAAGCTTCAAGTACTGGACACTAGATACACAATTCATTAATAACTCAACGACTTTCAGTACTAATTTTACAAGATTAATCTAATTTTAGTGGAGGCAGGAAAGTAGAAGGAACATTATGTTAAAAAAATCTGTTGACACAGGGATGGTAATCCTTAATCATTTACCTGTTGAAGAAATGGATTTATATTGGTAATTATGAGTATAATATGTGAAAAAAATTGGTAATCCCGATAATTTTTGGATATTGGTATCCAAATAATTCTGGTGGCAGTTGTTATAATGTCAACCTTTTTAATCATTTTCATTCATGTAGGGTAGGGTGCTTACAGGCCTTGGCATGTTCATGTTTGTAGATGCCAAAGAATAAAATAATGAATTTCAGGGTATAGAATTCTGTGGAGTGCTGACTGGCAAAGGGAGGTAGAGAGGTGTTTAATATCCTTTTGACTACTGCTGTGTTACAAAGGAAAGCACATTCCACCATATGTCATTTTTCAGCATTGCAAGATAATGGAATAAATATTTCTGTGTGATAGTTTCATGCTGAAAGGAATAATGTTTCCTTTTATGCCTCTTATTTGTTTTATAACTTTATTGAGCTATTTTGATGAAGTACACATATTTAAAACATACAAATTGATCGTATATGTAAACCTTTCAACCACCACCACAATCAAGATAATGAACATTTCTGTCACCCCTAAAAGGTTTTGTGTATACCTGTGTAATCCACCCTTTTTTCAACCTCATTTGTCTGGCAACCAGTAATCTGTCACTGTAGATTAGTTTTATTTTCTAGAATTCTATATAACTGGAATCATACAGTATGTGTCCTATTTTACCTGGCTTCTATTACTCATTCTAATGATTTTGAGATTCATCCATATGGTTGTGTGTATCAGTTAATTTATTCTTTTTTATTGCTGAGTAGTATTCTGTTGTATGGATATATCACAATTTGTTTATTCATTCACCTGCTAATAGATATTTGGTTTGTTTCTAGTTTTTCACTGTTACAAATAAAGCTTTCTTTTTTTTGCCCTTTTTTGTTGTATTGTTTGTCTTCTGATTATTCAGTTGTAAGAGTTCTTTATATTTCCAGATAAAAGCTTTTTGTCTGATATATGCTTTGTAGATATTTTCTTACAGTTTTATTTCTTAGAGCAAAAGTATTTTATTTTGGTGTAGTACAATTTATCAGATTATGTTCCCATACTACCTATTTTTTGTTGTCTAGCTAAGAAACATTTGTCTATCACAAAGTTGCAAATATTGACTTTTTTCCTCTAGTTTTATATCTTATGTTTACATCTCTGTAAACTTTCACTTTTTATTTGTATATGATGTGAGGTGTACTTTTATGTTCAAATTTTTCCATACAGCTAGCCTACTGGTATAGCACCATATGTTGAAAAGACTTTCCTTTTTACATTGAATTGCATTGGCACATTTGTTGCAAACCACATAACCATGTATGTGTGGGACTATTTCTAGACTCTAATCTGTTATATTGATTTATATGTAGATCTTTTCAATTATATCAAACTTTCCTGATTACTATAGCTTTATGGTAAATCCAGCTTTTCTTCTTTTTAAAAATTGCTTTTGTTATTTTAGCTCTTATGCATTTCCATGTGCATTTTAGAATCAACTTATCATATTGGTACAAAATTAGAATTGCATTTACTTTATAGATTAGTTTGAGGGAAATTTATAGTCTTAACAACACCAAGTCTTAGTTGCATGTTGCATGAACATCATATCTCCTTCATTTATTTAGGTCTACTTTAGTTTCAATCAACAATATTTTGTAGTTTTCAGTCTTAAGTCTTGAATGTCTTTTGTTACATTTACTCAATGCTATGTTAAGTTTTGATGCAAATTTAAATGGATATTTTTAAAATTCAGTTTTCCAGTTTAGTTTTTGCTGCTATCATGTGAGTATCCAATTGACTTTTCATAATAACATTGTATACTGCAAAACTGTTAAATTAGTTTTAATAGTTGCTTTGTAGATCCTCTGGATATTCTAAATAAACAATTATGTCACCTGTAAATAGGATAATTTTGCTTCTACCTGATACTTCTGTCTTATATTTTTTCCTTTCCTGATTGCAATGGTTTAAACTTCCAGTAGAATTTTAAGTAGAAGTGGTGAACATGGGCAACCTTGATTTATCCACAATCTCAGAGGGAAACTATTCGGTATTTCACCATTAGATATAATATTAGGAAGGTCTGAGATAACAAATTCAATTTCTTTTATAGATGTATGGGTAGTCAGATATTCTTTTTCTTCTTTTGTCACATTTTAAGATATCTGTCCATTTCATCTAAATTGTTGATTTTTTTTATGATGTCTGTTCATAGTATTCTCTTATCATCCTTTTAATGTTTGAAAGATCTACAATGATAATACCATTCTAACTCCTGGTTTGGGGGATTTTGTTCTCTCTCTCTCTCTCTCTCTTTTTTTTTTCCTGTCCCTTATTTTTTTTACTCATCTATTCATAAACCAGCTTTAGGCTTTGCAAATTTTCCCTATTATCTCTCTTTTCTATTTCCTGATTCTGCTCTTATCTTTGTTATTTGTCTTCTTCTTCCTCTACCTACTTTGATTTATATTGCTCTTCTTTCTTCAGCATCTTCAGAGTCAGCATTAAAAAGCTGATTTTAGATTTTATTATTTTCTTATATAAGCATTTAAAACAATAAGTTTTCCTATTAGCATTAATTAATTGTGTTCAACAAATTTTTGATAGGATGTATTTTCATTCCTTCAACATAGTTTCTGATTTCTCCAGTGCTTTTATCTTTGATCCATGAATTATTTGCAAATGTGTTGTATAATTTCCATAAATTTTGGATTTTTTCCTAGACATATTATTATTAGAGAGTTCTAATTTAACTCCATTGTGGTGACAGAATATGCACTGTATGATTTTGATCTTCTTAAATGTATTAATTTTTGCTTTCTGACTGAGTATATAGCCTGTCTTGGTAAATTTTCCATGTGCATTTGAAAAGAATATGCATTCTTCAGTTCTTGGATATAGTGTTCTATTGACATAAATTAGATCAAGTTGGTTGGTATTGTTATTTATATCTTCTACGTCTTTATTGAATTTGTCTTGTTATATCAATTGGTGAAAGTTTTTAAAATCTCATTTGATTGTAGAATTATCTATTTCTCCCTTTAATGCTGTCCATTTTTGCTTCATGTATTTTGAAGCTCTGTTATTATGTGAATTTGTAAATTATGTCTCCCTGATGAATTTTTCCTTTGATCATTTTAAATATCCCGTTATCTCTGGTAATATTCTTTTCTTGAAATGTTCTTTTTATCTGATGTTAAAATAGCCACTCTAGGCTTCTTTGCATGATATACCTTTTTCCATCCTTTACTTTCAACCTATCTGTGCCTTTATATCTATTTAAAGTGTTTCTTGTATAAGCAGTATATACTAGTACCTTACTTTTTAATGCACTTATCAATCTCTGCCTCTTAATGGCAATGTTGAAACCAGGTGTCATCAAAGTTTCTCTGTAAAGGGGCTAGATAGTTAATATTTTAGGCTTTTCAGTGCTAATTATTTTGCAAATATTCAACTCTGTCTTTGTATCATCTAAGCAGCTATGTACAGTATATAAATGAATGGGTATGGCTATGTTACAATTAAACTTTATTTACAAACATCCAGTGAGGGATTTGGCCTATGAACATGAGCTTGCTGACTTTGGTTTATACTATTAATGAACATGTAATGTACTTATTGATACGGTTGGATGTAGATCTGACACTTTACCATTTGTTTTCTTTTTGTACCCTCTGTTGTTGTTGTTTTTCCCCTGTTTTCTCTTCCCTGTTTTCTTTAGGATTAGTTGAGTATATTTTAGTATTCTATTTTCATGTTTCTATTGGACTTTTGGCTATATTTTTCCCTGTATTATAATTTTAATGATTGCTCTTTGGATTTGAGTATACATACTTCACTTTTCAAAGTCTACATAGAGTTAACATTGTTCCATTTCACACAAAATGTAAAAACCTTGCAGCTGTGTAAGTCTTTTTACCTCTCCCATCACTGGCCTTCATATTCTGGTGATCGATTTGTATTATAGCTACATACATTCAAATCCCACTGGGAAATGTTATAATTTTTGCCTCCATAATTATATATATTGTAAACAGTGGGGAAAAAAAAACAGAGGAAAAAAATGTAATTTTTTATATTTAACTTAGCTATTTAATATGTCTGTTAAATGCCCTTTATGACCAAAGCTCCAAGCTTCCCTCTGGTATTAGTTCTGTACAGCTTGAAGATCTCCCTTTAGTATTTATTTTAGAGCATGTCTGCTAACAATGATTTCCCTGCATTTCCTTTCATCTGAGAATGTCTTTGTTTTTGTATCAAACTTGAAGAATATTTTCAGTGAACACAAAATTATGGGTTGACAGTTCTTTTCTTTTGGGCATTTAAATGTGTTGTTTCAGTGTCTTCTATCCTCCATGGATTCTGATGAGAAATCAACACTCATACAAATTGTTCTGAATTTCCAATATGTTTTTCTCCAGCTACTTTCAAGACGTTTAATTTTATCTTTGGTTTCAGCAATTTGATTTCTTTGAATTTACCCTCTTGTAGTTCACTGAGCTTCTTGAGTCTATAAATGTATGCCTTTCATCAAATTTGGAAAACTTTTAGTTATTATATCTTCAAACATTTTTTTCTTTCCAGGAATCGAAAGACATTATGTTGGAATTTTTGATATTTTTCCACGGACCCCTCAGACATTATTTTTTCAATGTTTTCTTTCTCTTCACTGTGTTTTTCGTATCAGATTGTTTCTATGGCTCTGTCTTCATCTTCAGGTTCACTGATTTCTTCCTCTCATCTGTCTTCTGCTATTGAGCCTATTCAGTGAGCTTTAAATTTCAAACATTGTATTTTTCAGATATAAAGTGTTGATGTGGTCCTATTCATCGTTTCTATTTCTCTACTAAGAATGCCTATCTTTTCATTCACTTGAAGTGTGCTTTCCTTCACCTTATTTGAAGCAGAATTGTGAAAGCTGCTTTACAGTCTTTGTGTGACAGTTCCAACATCTGGGTTATCTCTGTCATGTTATGTCAATCTGTTGATTGTCTTTTCACTGGTAATTGGCCACATTTCTCTGGTTCTTTGTACGTCAATTAATTTTGTCCTTTTATTAGATAATGGATTTTTTTTTTTTTATCTAGCAGGTGTGCTGGTTTGGATGTATTATGTCCTCCAAAATGCCATGTTCTTTGATGCAATCTTGGGGGGGCAGATGGATTACTGTTGATTAGGTTGGAACCTATTGATTGAGTGTTACCATGGAGATGTAACTCAATCAATTGTGGGCTAGACTTTTGATTGGATAATTTCCATGGAGGTGTTACCCCACCCATTCAGGGTGGGTCTTAATTAAATCACTGGAGTCATAAAGGAGCCGACAAACAAAAGGAAATCAGTGCAGCTTCAGCCAAGAGATACACTTTGAAGAACATACAGGAGCTAAGAGTGGAGCTGGATCACAACCTGGAATGTGAGGTCGATTCATCATTAAATATAAAATAATTTAAGCTTATTGATACTTAAAAACATTTAAACCTTCCATATTCTAGCTTCAGGTTATAACATTAGATGGATCCACTCCTAAAACCACCAACATGTATGGACCCTTTTACCAAGAAAACCTACTACTTGTAATGTACATACTGAGAAAAATTAGCCTATATGTTGCCATGATATTAATCAATGCATTGTTTATATTAGCAAATAGTTATAAAAATCTAAATTTCCAACAGTATGATTTTGGTTAAATACATTAATTTATGGTAATGTCATAGAACATGAGGTAGCCATTACAGATGCCTCATGAAGAATGCTTAATTAAATGTAAACATTTATATCATACACTGCTAAGTGAAAAAAACTCCTAGAAGACAATGTAGGGAAACATCTTCAAGACCTAGTATCAGGAGGTCTAGCAATTCACTCCACAGAAGTGGAATTTACTTGCTGGCTTCTGCCACTCTCCTTTCATTGGACAAAATTTGCCCTGAGGGACACTAATTCTCCCACTTTCAGGTTGTGTTATCTGGTCTTCTGGACAGTTTCAGAACGTCTCTCAGCTTCAGCCTCTATGGTACTCTCCAGACCATCTAAGCTGGCCTCCCTTTGAGCTGTCTGGGTAGTCTCTTAGGGAGTATCACTTTAAAACAACCTGAGTTTAACAGTCCTGATGGGGTTTCTCAACTCTGACTGTCAGAGGGGAGAGAGACCTCTTCCATGGTATAGCCTCAACCTGGCCACTGTAGTTTATTTTGCTTTCTGTGTTGTGGCAGTTCCCTTGGATATAGGGAATATATATATCTAACTTTCCAAGTGGTTCCACTGAAATCTCACTCACTAGGTTTGGAGTTAAGAGGCAGCACTTCCAACCTGGTACCTTTGGGGGATGGGACTAAGCAGTACTCTCTCTAAAGAAAGCCATCTCCAAAGACTCAGCTCCCACTCCTCATTGTAAAGCACATTTTAAATTAGTAAAACCAGCTCTCAGGTTTTTTTCTTTTAAATCTGCATCTTGGTCTAGCATCTCACCTTGGAATGTCATCTCTTGTATCCTTGTGCTCCAAATATTCGAATTTGACCATCCGTAAAATCAGAGTACAGTGTACTGCTTTCTAGCATGAACCCTGGAGTCAGGCTGCCTGGGTCAGTTCTCAGTCTGCATTTACTAGCTGTGCAAATGGAGCCAAGGATTTATCTCTGCATTTCAGTCTCCTCAATTGTAAAATAGGAATGTCATCACAGTAACTGGCTCTATTAGGTATGAACTGACTAAAAGTTTGATTTTAAAAATGCCCTTACTAGTTAGTTGAGTGATGTTCTCTGAAATTATTTCTCTCCCGTAATAAATTTCCTGGAAAGAAATTAAACTTCAGAAATGAAACCCTCTCCACTCTTATAGAACATATACCAAATACTCTTGATTCAATCATTCTTATCTTCCTTTATTTTTATCTCTCATTCACAGTCATGTGAATTTCACCTGAATGTCAACACCAACTAAGAGACTATCATGTATCCAAGTTCAAAAGGTTACAGAATATTTTAAACTTCTCTATGGTGTTAGTATTTCTAAGGGAAACAGCTTTACGACAGTCTGTCCACTCAACAGAAACTGTTTTATTGAAGATCACAAATGACCCACCATTGTATATTAATTCAGTGGTCAATCTCCATTCCTTACCTTATTTTAACTACTAGGAGCACTTGACACAGTTGGTCACTTTGTCTTCCTCAAATAGTGTCTTCATTTATCTTGGTTTTCCCTCCATCACTGGTTACTCCTTCATAGTTCCCTGTGCTGCTTCCTTCTCTTCTGCCCAGCCTCTTAATTTTGGAGTGCCCGGGGCTCAATCCTTGGTTAGAATCTCTTCTCTACCCAGACTCACTCCCTTAGAGATCTCATTCAGAAATACCACTTTATAATCCATCTTTTTTTGCCAACAACTCCAAAATATATGTTTCTGGCTCATATGTCCTTCTTAAAATCCAGATTTATATGTCCAACTGCCTACATCACCACTTGGCTATCTAATCCACATCTGAAATTTAACTTGTCCAAATCCCAACCACCATCCCTGCCTTCCCCACTCCAAAAAAACTGCTCCTTTTCCTGCCTTCCCCATCTCAGTTGACAGCAACTCCATTCTTTCAAATTGCTCAGGCACCATCCTTGAGGTCAGCCATAACTTCTCTTTTCTCTCACCACCCACATTCAACTAACTAGGAAGTCCTAATAGATCTACCCTCAAAATATACACATAATTTGAACACTTCTCAACACATCCACCACATCATCTCCTGAATTACTGCAATAATCGCCTAATCAGAGTCCCTTAGATTCTACTTTCAATTTAATAGCCAGAGTGACCATTTTAAAATGTCAAATTACATTACCACTCTGCTAAAAGTTGCCAATACTATTACACATCACCTATCCTACAACTGAACAATTCTACTCATAGATAGAAGCCTAAGAGAAATGACTGCTCATTACCATAAGATATATACAAGAATGTTCATGGCAGCTTTATTCATAATAGCCCCAAACTAGCAACAACTCAAATATCTATCAAAAAGAAAATGGATAAAAATATGTGGTATATTCATACAACGGAATAATTCATAGTAACAACAATGAAACTTTAGCATTAGTGACTAATACACAAAACATGTATGAATGTCGAATCTACTGTGCTGAGCCAAAAAAGCCAGACACAAAAGAATACATACTGTATGATCCCAAGTATATGAAGTGCAAGAACATACAAAACCCATCTATAGTCAGAGAAATTAGAGTAGTGATTTCCTCCTGGGAGACTTGGTATTGACCGGGAAGGAGCAGAGGAAACTTTCTGTGGCCATACTAACATTCTAAATCCTGAGCTACATGTGTGCACACATGGTAAAAATTTATTGAGTTTAATAATTTTTTCATTTCACTGTATATAAATTGTACTTCAATAATTCTTTAAAAGAATATAATTTGGCTGTCATGTGTCCCTCTAATAATCTTACTGAAACTTGAGGCTTTCTTGACTTGTTACCCTACTAGCATCCTGATTATTTTACACAATAGCATGAGGTTGTTTTCTATCACTTATTTTCTCTCTGTAGAAAGACCAGACCATGGCTAAGAGTCCCCTAGCCCATGCAGTGAAAGGGTAAAAGGAAATAACAGGCAGAAATCCATTAGATCTCCAACCATTGCTTAAAATTCCAAAAATGTCCTATGCTTGAGAACAGTGAGATTGTACTCTATCTCTTGTGGCCAACAGTTGTGCTAGAAGGGTAGCCTGCAGTCAGTGGAGCTTGGCTTGCCAAAGCTTTGCCCTTACTGTGGAATGTGCCCATGTAAAGCGACAGTATCTCTGAAGAATAGGATTGCCAAGAAAGCTTCTCTGACTCTAGGAGAGAAATCTCTGTCTTTACTAAGACCAGATTCCTGCTTTTGGTTCTGCTCATATACCATGACCCACATGGATGACTTTTCTTGCTAAACAACTGCAACCATCTACCATTTCTAAAACCATCCGATGTTAATATGTCTGCTAGACAGTAAGAGCTTTAGCACATGATACTTTAATCTTACTTGGCTCTTCACTGGGCTCCAATAATGGTGAAAGATTAGGATGGGAGGGCGTTCCCTTCTCTCTGGTGTTTCCTATGAAGTAATTCCATATAACAAGAAAACTGAACAGCCAAATGGAAAGGTGTCATGTTTTTATTGGCTTGGTAGTGCATGATGGCACTATCTAAATACACAGTTTTTCTCATTATTATGAGCTGTTGATACTATTTATACTATTGAACACTTGCTAAGTGCCACATCTTTATGAATTGGTTTTTGTCATTATCCCTATTTTACAAAAGAGAAAAATAAAGCTTAGAGCCAAAAGGAACTTGCTCTAACATCATTTGGCAAGGAAGAGCTCTGGTATGTACTCTCAACTATAGCCATTGGTTTGAAATTCACCTGGGGTTTGACAATTTTTTAATCTTTTTTACTTTGATTTCCTCATCTGTAAAATTTTCAGTTCAGGTAATTGAAGGGTTGAATGAGACAATACATGTCAAGTATCAAGCCCTGCTTTGAAACCGATATATAGTAGGGCACACAATGGCAGTTAGCTTCTTAGTCTACTTCTTGCTCTGTTTTTGAAAATTGGTGCATATTCACATTTAAAAATTTCTAGTACATCTCAGTTCTTATCAATTTCAAAGCAATGGTTCCATTATAAGACATTTTGGCAATATAGTGAACACACAGATCATTGTGAATGCTAAACATCTCCCTCCAAATGGAATAAACTGTGATAAATCTTATAATGGAGGTATCTACAAAACACTAAGTTCTTACAGTGGCCTGGGATGTAATTCCATTTGACTCATTGATTAATACAAAGAAACTAGGGTTTCACTATCTTTTCATGTAGTTTAGATTTCAATTTTCTCTTAATTATATTTTTTATTTATCTCAGTTTGAAGACCATTGTCTTTGGAAGAGAAAGTGAAAGTAAAATAGGTGTTGATGGTTCACTTTATCCTGTTACTTTTGGAACCAGAAAGATCTGATTGCAACAACTAATTCACAGACCATTCAGTCTTGAGCAAATTGCCTAACTGCTCTAAACGTCGGTTCACTCAGTATAAAACAGGAATACTAACATCCTTGCATTTTTTTTCCACCAAATTTATGTATAGTTTCTTAGCTGAGTATCTGATACATAAGAGATATTCTTTAAATATCACTTCCTTCACCCATTTGCAAACTATCCAAATAGTGTTTTATGTCTTACTTGTATGTTTTCTTGTTGCAATACAGCTAAAAAGGCTTTTTTCATTCTTTCTTGTTTTTCTTAAGTCTGAGCTTTGGCCTTCTTGACCTGTACTTTTGGGTTTATAATATATTTTTATTCTGTTTTCATCCTTGGTTTATGACCTAGTTTACCATATTTTTAAATCAAAGGTCATAAAACAACTCTCTGTGTAGGTATATGGGCTTATTTAGTTGTTCCCTCCTTTATCTCCCATGTAACTTCATTTTAGAATTTACTTTCTTTTGGAACAGGGCACCTTTTAAACTCATTTTCCATAGCTTGTAACTCTCTCTGTCTCTTAACTTCTTTTTTTTCCTTAACTTTTAATTATCTCCCCAGAACTAAAAATAAGGCATGTCTAATATGTCTAAATGTGCCTAACATTTTCATTTTTGGCTATCTAGGAACTAACATAAACTGCTCACTTTTTTCCAAGGTTCTCATCACATCCACATCATCCTTCAGTTCTTTATTATAATTTAGAATTAAATCCAAATAAGTAAAACCCTTTTTGTTTGCTCTTATTTCAGTGAATAAAAACATGTCAATAAGAAAGATCAATATTTATTAGGTGGTTTAAAATTTATTAAATTTTGATAACTTTAAAAAAAAAAAATTTGGCAGTTTTACCAAAACTAGATTTCTAAGAAAAGTTCATATGGTTGGAGACCCACAACACGACTAGGCTTTACCCTGAAACATTTTAAAAGTAATTTCTAGAAAGGATCATTTGAAACCTTCAACTGACAGGTCCTTAGCAGAATTAATTCTATCTGTAATCAGGCTTTTCAGAAGACTTACAGGTTGGAGGCAGCAGAGATATTGTTCAGTGACACCTGGGCAATGAAAATTCTGCTTTCTCCCCTTGAAGAGGATGTAATTTTGCTAAGGTTGGGTCTGGCTCAAAAGCCAGGTGAATAAATCATTCTAATACATTATTTGTGTAAATTCTTCCCGAATGGAGACAAAAGCTCTGAGTATAAAAGAGCAGAGGCATAATGCAACGAAACCTTCTCAAACCTGGTAGGTCTTTTTCCTGTGCAAATAGCAATACCTCAGTAGCATCTTCTAGCCATTTTTTATAAGGAATTCCAAGGAACAAGTGTAGGTAAGCTGATGTCTGCTCCTACACTTTGTGAACCCTTCACTTTTAAGGAGATGTATTGGAGATCATTATTATCAAATAAATTAGAAACTCTCTTCTATTTCTGTTTTGCATGCGTGTGTGGTAGTATGTGTGTGTGGTGTGAGTGTATACACATAGGCATGTGAGTCTTTTGTTACCGATATGTAACTCACCTAAAATGATGCAATTGGTAGCAGAGGTGAAATTGAGCAGGAGATCTGTCCACCCTCTATCATCAGTCTACTTTTGGAAGGATATTTATGAAACTGAAGGAGGAAGTACTGGTCTGTGGAAGAGAAAAAGGAGAGCAGATCTTCTATGGGATGACATCACCAGATAGTTGAAGGAAGCTTTGTTGTGAAGTTTTGTCTGTGGAATTTTTCCACTGCTCCCTCTCTCTAAGGAGTCATGGCCAATGGATGGAGCACCAAAGTTAAAGCAAGACAGCCCAGAGCACAGTTTTTGGTATCCTCTTAACCTTGCCAAGTCAAGGGAGTGGAAAATCAAAGTGAGGAGTAGTCTAAGGAGGCCCGAGTGTCTAGAATGGATAACCCTACACTTCAATAACTAGGATATTGATATAGGGTATGAAAGATGTCTCAAGGACCCAATCTATGTAAAAACCCCATGCCTGGTTGGATTTGGAAACTATATCCTACCCTGCTGATAAAAACATAGTTGCCAAGTCACCCATTTGATGATAGACTGATTCTCATATTTTTGATGGTCATGGTGGTATTCTAGAATAAAAAATTCAGAGTGTGAATATGGTACATTATAATTCATATAAAGATTCAAATTTTTGCCCTAAAGTTTTATATGGCTATAACTTGATGAAATTCCTGTACTTGTTTTTAAAAGAAAACCCCTAAAGCATACCACTAACTAGACTGTATTGTGAGCTAGGGGAATGTAATATGAGTAACACACTGTAACTGAGCTATGCTATAATCCAATTATGTGTTTATCATTCATGAGGTTTTGCCTATGTATGTGAATCAACATTTTGGAAGTTACATGGACAGAGAGAAGCTGCTTTGTGTAAAAACTGTCAAGGTTTGGTTCTTCAAAATGTAATGCTAGACACACATTTTAAATAATTTTTCCTATTAATTTAGTAAATTTTGACATTTTGAATTGTCTTTTGGAAATTTGGACCAGAAAATACTGAGGTGATAAATGTCCATCTATACTTATCCAAAGCCTTTAATAAGCTAGAGTTCAAAATTAAATGTCTTTATGATAAAGTTAATAAAGTTTCTAGTGCCCATGAAAATGAGTCAATAAAGAATTTTAGGCAAATCCTCTCAAGTTTTTCTTTGTTTGTTTCCTGACCTGCAACTGTATGTGATTCTTTCTGAAATACAAGGTGTTCTATATATACATATACATATACACATATATATTTTTTCACATATGAGGGAAGAGTTAGGATTAACTTTTCTTTACATAGTTGTCCTTGAGAAGGGCAACCACATGTCTGGATTCCCTGGAATAGCCCAGTTTATGTCTGTTATGCCAGAATCATTATTAATATAGGCTTCTTTCATTTTCAGAATGTGTATGTCAATTTAGAGAATAAATTATCTGACCCCTTCGGGCTTCAGTCACTCCTCCAAGGGGAGTCATCTGAAACTTTATACTTCAGGGCCCAATCCAGGATGTTTGATCCAAGAGTTGCAAGAGGTAAAAAAAAACTTATAAATTTAGGGATATTATTTCAACTCATTACATGGTTTTGTTACTGGACCAAGTCAGTGGATTCTTTGCCCAATGCACTCAAATGACCAATTGCTGAGATAACGGGTTTTCAAAGAGAGAAAGAGTTTTGTTGCTAAGGGTGAAGCGGGAGATCAGATGGTCTATCAGCCCAAACTCCATCTCCCTGAACTATAGTAATTTTACAGTATCAAAAGATGAGCAGGTTTAGGATAATGAGCACAATGGCTCCAGATGATGTAACTAGAGGTGATTTAATTATTGAGCATGCCCAGATTGATTACATCCTTAGCCACAGAATTTATGTAAGAAAATGGCAGCCTGAATATGATGGGCATGATTTTTGGTATTATGGGATATAGGTCACTTGTAGATTAAAGTCTAAGCTACTGCACATGTCAGGTGAGCCCATTTTGGTTAGATCCAGCTTCAGTTATCAAGATAATTTTGGACTTGGGGTGGGTTAGTTCTAGGCTGATCCAAGACCATTCATTAATAAACATTAGGGGCCGTCTTTAGTGATTGTTAAGACTCTAATGTGGAAATACTGGATAAATGGGTACCAGTGAAGGTTAGTCACAAAGTTTTTACAATCACAAGAGCACAAGATAAAGGCTATACAATCATTATCAGAGATCAAGGCAGCTGGATTACAGTTCAGGTTTCAGGTATTCCCTCTGTCTACTCCAATATACCAGAAAGTAAAAAGGAATATCCATACAATGATTCAGTAATCGTTATCAGCCCTTAAATCCAAACTTCCCAGTTATAGTTTGGTGTGAGAATATAAAACACAGTATCCTCAAAATTAGTGGGAAATGAAGAAATATATTAATATACACTCATATTAAAGTCATGCTAAAAATCTTATTAGAGGTAATTACAAACCTCAATATGAACTCATGGCCTTCTTTTTTTTCCCAACTCTTTCACTAAAGTAACTAGGATCCTTTGCATCATCCTGCTTTTTTCCAGTGATTATGTCATTCACTCCAGGCGTCCAGATTTTGTTGTCTAAATCTGTGCTTTGCAGGGCAATTCATTCTAAAATTGCGAAGTACAAAGGCCAAGTGGACCCAGAATATTTTCTTGGGAAAAAGCAAAGCTTTCTAGGTATGGAAAGAAAGTGTTCATGTCTAAAAGCCTCCCACTAGTTAAATTGTCTATATTCTGTACAAAAATATCAACAACAAAAATGATTACAATCAAGTGAAATAAAATTAATCTATAAAAGACTATAAATATTTGATGATGCTTGAGAAGGACCAATAATATAAAATATGTAAGAGAGAATTCAATATACACTAACAAGAGCCAATTTTTTACTGTATTACCAAAAAGATAATTGCACGTGAAACACACAGTGCCTGTATTATACATGACCACCTCTCAAAGGTCAGCAATGGGCTGACAGGAAACTGGATTTATAATGATCGTCCTCAACAAACTCAGTCTCAGGACCACACAGATAAAGAGGTATTAAGTCAGATTATTGTGGAGAGAAGGCTTCCTGGGAACTGAAGTAGAAACATTATGATGACATCTGGGTGCTGATTCTTCCTTATTTCCATTGAATTCAGACACATGGAGTCCAGCTATTGCTGTGTGGGGTTCAAGAATACAGACAATGTTGGATTTCTGCAAATATTTTCAATTAAGGAATAGATTATTTAAGTTCTTCCTGAATAGTAAAGTGTAAAGGGAATATGCTGTAGCAAAAAAGTTGGTATTATCCTATCTGGCAAGATGCTGTTTTATGTTGACAGGCCACTGTACAATGTGTGATCCCATGTTATAAATTCTATGGCCAAGGGAAGCTGCCTGAGATGAGCAGTCTCTTAAATTGCTCTGAAGATCTCGTTCTGTCCAATAATTTTCAGCATATTTGACTACATAAATAGGGATTTTAATCTAATCTTGGAATGTGCATGTTTACGTGGTCTCTTCTCAGAATTGATAGCCTTCCTGAAAAGATACATATATTTTTTTCCCCATCTTTTTATCCTTGCACAAATAATCTTCATCAAGATATCAAGACCACCTATATTGTAACCGAGAAGTTAGGATTTAACAAATGATTATAACTACTGACTCATTATATAGATACTTCTTTTTACCTTCTAGTGAATTAGAACAGCCAGAAGGAAATTACTGAACTGTAATCCAGTTGCCTTGATCTTTGATAATGATTGTATAACTATATAGGTTTCATCTTGACCTTGTGATTGTAAAAACCCGGTGACTGACCCTCCTTTGTATACTCTTTATCCATTTTTTTTTTTAACTTCAAGGTCTTGTAATTACAAAGGCAACCCCTAATGCTAATGGAGGAACTTGAATCTGCTCAGAACTAACCACTGACTTGTTCTTATTAGCTTGATTCTAGCATAGCTCCATTCCTTTACATTTGTAAATTGTTTCTGCTTATACTTGCTATTCAGCTATTGAGATGGTAACAACGTCACTTCCCTTGTTTGAATCCATAAAACCATGAACTCCTCAGAGTGGGGAGACAAATTTTTAGGCCAATAAGCTGTCTGATCTCCTGCTTTGCACCTAACAATAAACTCTTTCTCTCTTTGAAACCCCAGTGTCTCAGGAATTGGTCATTTGAGCAGATTGGGCAGAGAACTCATTGCTTTAGATTGATAAAAATATTATTATCCTTTTTCCATTTCTTATTCCTAAAAGTTTCTCATTACATTACAGTTAGATTAAATTACACATTTTCATTTCTTCATTACTGGAACATTTATTCCAAAGTCATTTGTAAGTATGTCAAATGATCTGTCTGTTAAAATGGTAATACCTTTTTCAGAGTAATAATTTTTACTGAATTAACTTTTAGAAAGCATTTAATTTTTATTTTGTTAGGTGCTTTATAATTTTTCTGTACCTTACTTTTATCTCTAAATCACTTTGTAACCAAGAAGTTAGGACTTATGGGCTGGTTATGATTACTGAATCATTATATAGATATTCCCTTTTATTCTCTGGTATATGAGAGTAGACAGAGAGAAATACCTGAAACCTGAACAGTAATCCAGCTGCCTTGATCTCTGATAATGATTGTATAGCCTTTATCTTGTGCCCGTGTGATTGTAAAAACCTTGTGACTAACCTTCGCTTGTACCCATTTATCCAGTTGTTCGACATTAAATGATCACCAAAAACAACCCCTAGTGTTTATTAATGAATGGTCTTGGGCCAGCCCAGAACTAACTAATCCCAAGTCCAAAGTTATCTTGATAACAGAAGCTGGATCTAACCAAAATGAGCCCACTTGACATGCGCAGCAGCTTAGACTTTAATCTACAAGTCACCTATAACTCATTACAATACTAAAAATCATGCCCATCATCATATTATGGCTGCCATTTTCTTATGTACATTCTGTGACTAAGCAAGTAATCAATCTGCACATGCTCTATAATTAAATCACCTCTAATTACATCATCTGGAGCCATTGTGCTCATTATCCTAAAACCTGCTCATCATTTGATACTATAAAACTATCAAAATTACTGCAGTTCAGGGAGATAGATTTTGGGCCAATAGACCATCTGCTTTCCTGCTTCACTCCTAGCAACAAAACTCTTTCTCTCTTTGAAACTCCGATATCTTAGGAATTGGTCATTTGAATGCATCAGGCAAAGAAGCCACCACCTTGGTCTGGTAACAATTTGGCGACCCAGATGTGACTACGCCCAAGGCTCTGGAGTCCCAGTAGCACAGGTAAGCAAGGTAACCAAGCCTTTCACAGCCACTGGACTATATTAAGTCTAGAATATTGGCAATCAGGTTTTTCTCTGTCCTGTCAGCACTCCAGACCCTTGGTGCCTTAAAAAGCTCCAAGAGAGAAACTGTTTCCAATTTCATGTCCAGACATCTGACTGGGTGAGTATGTTATCAGGGTAAAAGTGGATCGGGGAGTTAATAGTGTGGCTCAAGTCCCCCTGGACCTGGCTTGAAGGCCTGGCCCTGCTTCCAGAACAATCCCCTTTACTTTGACCTCTAAACTTTTCTGTTTTCTGGGTACCATTCTGTATGGGATCCAAGGCTCTGACCTAAATTTGTCTGTTGTATATGCTCCTGGAAAATAAGTAATCCAACAATTAACTGGTGTTAAATGAAATTAAGAAGCCCTGTTTAACTGTTAGCCAGTATGTTACCTAGATATAGTGTTTAATGCTTTTTTAATTGTTAATTGGTGTGTTACTTAGATATAATGATGCCTGCTTAATTGTTAATTAGTGTGTTCTTGTCTAGCTATAGTGTGTTACTTAAATATATAATAAGTATTAAGTTCTTTAAATTTGTTAGTTGGTATCTTATTGCATTTGTATTGATCAAATTTTCCTAATTGGTTACTGATTATGGAAATTCTTTAAAAAGGGATCCACTGGGCTGTATTGAAAAATTGGAAAGATTTTAGTTATGAGCCTATGAAACAAATGTTTATTTCTGTACCACAATCTGGACTCAATATGATTTAAGATCATGGGAGAAATGGCTTGAAAATGGCTCTATAATTGTTCTATAAAAAGGGCAGAAATGGAATAAGATGATGTGTATTCAATCCTTTATTTGTCCTTCTCAAAAGTATTTCTGTGTTTCTGTTTCTTGTGTCTAACTTTCTGTTTGTGTCTTGTCTGCCTATTCAATATAGGATGGTAATAGCAAATTAACAAAAAATTCTTAAAGAGCTCTTTGAATTGCTTAAAAATGAATAAGCGCTATATCTCCTCAGTTTTGTGGTTACTATAAACAAACCTGCATTAGAAGGAAATCACCCCTGAATTTCCCTAAGGCAACAGAAGGCTGCCAGAGGGTTGCCTCTGGAAAAGGCAAAGAACTGTTCCAATTGTCCGGGTCACAGATTTAAGTGACATAGATCTAATAATTGGAAATAATTAAAAGAAGGGCTTAGGAACTCTCAAATCCCTCTGCCCTCATCTAAAACTTTTAAATTCAAGTTCAACAGACCAGACCCATTTTTTCCTTGTCTCACCTATCCCTGCCCCCAGGGCCTACCACCAAAGGCAGCGCTGAGGGAAGGGCTAGGTGCAGAAAGATGGCAAAAGTGTGGTTTATAATTCTTTCAACTGAGCCTGGAAATTAGAAATAGTAGGGCATAGAAGAAATGCTGTGCAATAGGTCATGGTTGTTAAAAATTATTTTTTCCAGTAATTACTTTGCAATGGTAACCATAGCGTTCAGATTATTATTAAAATATAAATAGCCTTGGGATAGGAGCAACTGAATAAGATCTAATTGCCAAAATTTCAGTAAGTGAAATGAAAGGTCTTTGAGAGCTATGGAAATGTTTTCCCGAATTTAGGCTTGGGAGAAATTAAACAATTGTGGTATATTTTCCAGAACTTAGTAGTCAATGTACTTTTTTTTATTAAGATTTATTCACACACCATACAATCATCCAAAGTATATGATCATTTGTTCACTTACCATCATATAGTTGTTCATTCATCACCCTGATCTATTTTTTAAACATTTTCCTTGTACCAAAAGAAGTGAAAATAAAAATAAAAAAATAAGAGTAAAAAAAGAACACCCAAATCATCCCTCCTGCCCTATTTTTCCTTTAGTTTTTTGCCCCCCATTTTTTCACTCATCCATCCACACACTGGATAAAGGGGACTGTTATCCACAAGGCTTTCACAATCACATTGTCACCCCTTGTAAGCTGCATTGTTATACAATTCTCTCCAAGATTCAAGGCTACTGGGTTGTAGTTTGATTGTTTCAGGTATACACCACTAGCTATTCCAATTCATTAAAACCTAAGAAGAGTTATCTATGTCATGCATAAGAGTGCCCACTACAGTGACTTCTCTACTCTATTTGGAATCTCTCAGCCACTGAAAACTTATTTCATTTCATTTCACATCACCCTTTTGGTCAAGAAGATGTTCTCCATCTCATGATGCTGGGTCCAGATTCCTCCCCAGGAGTCATATTCCACATTGCCAGGGAGATTTATACCCCTGGGTGTCAGATCCCATGTAGTGGGGAGGACTGTGATTTCACCCACCAAGTTGGCTTAGCTAGAGAGAGGGACACAATTGTAAGGAGGCCTAGCCTCTCCTTTGCAGTAACAAGCTTCTTAAGGGCAAGTCCCGTGATTCAGCGTTTGGCACATCAAACCATCAT
Organism: Choloepus didactylus; assembly: GCF_015220235.1. Taxonomy (NCBI): domain Eukaryota; kingdom Metazoa; phylum Chordata; class Mammalia; order Pilosa; family Megalonychidae; genus Choloepus; species Choloepus didactylus. The sequence continues at coordinate 35,131,957 of NC_051320.1, read as the reverse complement.
CCTCAATGTTTGTGAGAACATCAGCAAGAATCCAGGTGAGGAAGCTCAACATCTCTGCATTTTCCCCCAGCTCCCCAGGGGGGTTCTGCACATTTTTTTTTTTCATTGTTTTTAATTAACTTTATCAAAAAATTATTTAAAAACAGACAATAAAAAACATTTCAAACAAAACCAGAACAAAGGAATAAGAAAAAGCAAATAACCTAAAATATCTACATTACTTCCAATATGTTCCTACTCTATCCCAAGAAAATATACAGACTATAACTTAGCAAAAGAATAAAAAAAACAGATAACCTAAGATAATAACATTTCTGTGAACTTGTTCCTACCATACCCACTGGAAATTAACAAACCATAGTCATTCCTGGGCACTCCTAGAACATTAGATTTACCCACAATAACTTATCTGTTCTTATTAGATTATCGTTCCCCCTTCACTAATTGCTATCGCTAGGTCCCCTACATTCTACATTATAAACCATTTATTTTACATTTTTCAGTGTTCACATTAGTGGTAGCATATAATATTTCCCATTTTGTGTCTGGCTTATTTTGCTCAGCATTATGTCTTCAAGGTTCATTCATGTTGTCATATGTTTTACGACATCATTTCCTTCTTACTGCTGAGTATTATTCCATCGTGTGTATATACCACATTTTACTTATCCACTCATCTGTTGAAGGACATTTGGATTGTTTCCGTCTCTTGGCAATTGTGAATATTTCTGCTATGAACATTGACATGCAGATATCTGTTCATGTCACTGCTTTCAGATCTTACAGGTGTATACCAAGAAGTGTGATTGCTGGATCAAAGGGTAACTCTGTATCTAGTTTTCTAAGGAACTGCCAGACTGTCTTCCAGAGTGGCTGAACCATTATACAGTCCCAACAATGAATAAGAGTTCCAATTACTCCACATCCTCTGCAGCATTTGTAGTTACCTGTTTAATGGCAGCCATTCTAATTGGTGTGAGATGGTATCTCACTGTGGTCTTAATTTGCATCTCCCTAACAGCTAGTGAAGCTGAACATTTTTTATGTGTTTTGTAGCCATTTGTATTTCCTCTTCAGAGAGCTTTTTTTTCATATCTTTTGCCCATTTTATAATTGGGCTGTCTGTACTATTGTCATTGAGTTGTAGGATTTCTTTATATATGGCAAGATATCAGTTTTTTGTCACAAACATGGTGTGCTGGTTTGGATGTATTATGTCCGCCCAAACACCATTATCTTTGATGCAGTCTTGTGTGGGCAGGAAATGTATTGGTGTTGATGGGGTTGGAGACTTTTGATTGGATGTTTCTGTGGAGATGTGATCACTCAACCGTGGGCAACATCTTTCATTGGATAGTTTCCATAGAAGTGTGGCTCCACCCATTCAGTATGGGCCTTGATTAGTTTACTGGAGCACTATATAAGCTCAGACAGAAGGAGTAAGCTTGCTACAGCCAAGAGGGACACTTCGAAGAAAGCACAGGAGCTGAGAGGAGCTTCAGCTTACAGAGACATTTTGGAGATGGACTTTGAAAGCAGACTTTTGCTCCAAAGAAGCTAAGAGAGGACAAATCCCCCAAGAGCAACCAAGAGTTACATTTTTGAGGAGCTGAAGCCTAGGGATGAATGTCCTGGGAAAAAGCCATTTTGAAACCAGAACTTTGGAGCAGATGCCAGCCACATGGCCTTCCCAGCTAACAGAGGTTTTCCAGACACCATTGGCCATCCTCCAGTGAAGGTACCCGATTGTTGATGTGTTACCCTGGACACTTTATGGCCTTAAGACTGTAACTGTATAACCAAATAAACCCCCTTTTATAAAAGCCAAACCATTTCTGGTGTTTTGCATTCCAGCAGCATTAGCAAACTGGAACACATGGTTTCCAAATATTTTTTCCCATTGAGTTGGCTGCCTCTTCACCTTTTTGACAAATTCCTTTGAGGTACAGAAACTTCTAAGTTTGAGGAGTTCCCATTTATCTAGTTTTTCTTTTGTTGCTTATGCTTTGGGTGTAAGGTCTAGGAAGTGACTGCCTAATACAAGGTCATGAAGATGTTTCCCTACACTATCTTCTAGGAGTTTTATGGTACCATCTCTTATGTTGAGGTTTTTAACCAATTTTGAGTTAATTTTTGTGTAGGGTGTGAGGGAGGGGTCCTCTTTCATTCTTGTGGATACAGATATCCAACTCTCCCAGCCCCATTTGTTGAAAAGATTATGTCCCAGTTCAGTGGCTTTGGGGGCCTTATCAAAGATCAGTCAGCCATAGATCTGGGGTTTTATCTCCGAATTCTCAATTCAATTCCATTGATCAACATGTCTATCTTTGTGCCAGTACCATGCTGTTTTGACTACTGTGGCTTTATAATAAGCTTCAAAGTCAGGGAGTGTAAGTCCTCCCACTTCATTTTTCTTTTTTAGACTGTTTTTAGCGATTAAAGGCATCTTCCCTTTCCAAACAAATTTGATAGCTAGCTTTTCCAAGTCTGCAGAATAGGTTGTTGGAATTTTGATAGAGATTGCATTGAATCTGTAGACAAGTTTGGGTAGAATTGACAGCTTAATGACATTTAGCCTTCCTATCCATGAACATGGAATATTTCCGCACCTTTTTAGGTCCCTTTCTATTTCTTTTAGTACATTATGTAGTTTTCTTTGTATAGGTCTTTTACATCTTTGGTTAAGTTTATTCCTAGGTACTTGATTTTTTTAGTTGCTATTGAAAATGGTATATTTTTCTTGAATGTTTCTTCAGTTCAGTCATTTCTAGTGTATAGGAACATTACTAACTTATTGCATTAATCTTGTCTCCCGCTACTTTGCTAAATTTGTTCATTAGCTCTAGTAGCTGTCTCATTGATTTCTCAGGGTTTTCTAGATATAAGATCATATCATCTGCAAATAATGACAGTTTTACTACTTCCTTTCCAATTTGGATGCCTTTTATTGCTTTGTCTTGCCGGATTGCCCTGGCTAGCACTTCTAGCACAATGTTGAATAACAGTGGTGATAGCGGGCATCCTTGTCTTGTTCCTGATCTTAGAGGGAAGGCTTTCAGTCTCTCACCATTGAGTACTATGCTGGCTGTGGGTTTTTCATACATGCTCTTTATCGTATTAAGGAAGTTTCCTTCAATTCCTACCTTTTGAAGTGTTTTTATCAAGAAAGGATATTGGATTTTGTCAAATGCTTTTTCAGCATCTATTGAGATGATCATTTGATTTTTCCCTTTTGATTTGTTAATGTGTTGTAATACATTGATTGATTTTCTTATGTTGAACCATCTTTGCATGCTTGGAATGAACCCCACTCGGTCATGGTGTATGATTTTAAAAATGTGTCTTTGGATTCGATTTGCAAGTATTTTATTGAGACTTTTTGCATCTATTCATGAGGGAGATTGGCCGGTAGTTTTCCTTTTTTGTAGCATCTTTGCCTGGTTTTGGTATTAGAGTGATGTTAGCTTCATAAAATGTGTTAGGTAGTGTTCCATTTTCTTCAATGTTTTGAAAGAGTTTAAGTAAGATTGGTGTCAGTTCTTTTTGGAAAGTTTGGTAGAATTCCCCTGTGAAGCCATCTGACCTTGGGCATTTATTTGTGGGAAGCTTTTTGATGACTGATTGGCTCTCTTTGCTTGTGACTGGTTGGTTGAGGTCTTCTATTTCTTCTCTGGTTAGTCTGGGTTGTTCATGTGTTTCCAGGAAATTGTCTATTTTCTCTACATTATCTAGTTTGTTGGCATACAGTTGCTCATAGTATCCTCTTATAATTTTTTTAATTTCTTTGGTATCTGCAGTAATGTTGCCTCTCTCATTCATTCTTTTGTTTATTTGGGTCTTCTTTCTTTTTAATTTTGTCAGTCTAGCTAGGGACTTGTCAATCTTGTTGATCTTCTCAAAGAACCAACTTTTGGTGTTATTTATTCTATTTTTTGTTGTTGTTCTCTATGTCATTTATTTCTGCCTTAATCCTTGTTATTTCTTTTCTTCTACTTGGTTTAGGATTATTTTGCTGTTCATTTTCTAGCTGCTTCAGTTGCTCCATTAGTTCTTCAATTTTAGCTCTTTATTCCTTTATAATGTATGCATTTAGAGCTACAAATTTCCCCCTCAGTACCACTTTTGTTGCATCCCATAGATTTTGATATGTTGTGTTCTCATTTTCATTTATCTCTATATATTTAGTGATTTCTCTTGCTATTTCTTCTTTAACCCACTGATTGTTTAGGAGTGTGTTGTTTAATGTCCAGGTACTTGTGTATTTTCTAAGTCTCTGATGGTTATTGACTTCTAATTGTATTCCATTGTGATCAGAGAATGTGCTTTGAATAAGTTCAATTTTTTAAAAAATTTATTGAGGCTTGTTTTATGTCCCAGCATAGGATCTATTCTGGAGAAAGTTCTGTGAGCACTAGAGAAGAATGTGTATCCTGGTGATTTGGGATGTAATGTTCTATACGCATCTGTTAATTCAAATTCATTTATCAGATTGTTTACCTTTCAGTTTCCTTATTGGTCTTCTGTCTGGTTGATCAATCTATAGGAGAGAGTGATGTATTGAAGTCTCCCACAATTATTATGGAAACATATTTAGTTTTGCCAATGTTTGTCTCATATATTTTGGGGCACCTCAAGTGAGTGCATAAACATTTATGATTGTTATTTCTTCTTGTTGAATTGTCCCTTTCTTTAGTATGTAGTGGCCTTCTTTGTCTCTCATAACATCCCTGCATTTAAAGTCTATTTTATCTGAGATTAATATTGCTACTCCTGCTTTCTTTTGGCTGTACCTTGCATGAAATATTTTTTCCATCCTTTCATTTTCAATTTCTTTGTGTCTCTGTACCTAAGATGAGTCTCTTGTATGCAACATATTGATGGTTCATATTTTTTAATCCATTCTGCCAATCTGTATCTTTTAATTGGGGAGTTTAATCCATTTACATTCAATGTTATTACTGTGAAGGCATTTCTTGAATCAGCCATCCTATCCTTTGGTTTATGTTTGTCAGATATATTTTTCCCCTCTCTCTATTAGTGTCCTTTAATGTACCCTTACTGAATCTCTTTAGTTCTGAACCTTTCTCCATACCTCTCTCCTTTCTTTGTTTCTCTGTTGGTAGGGCTCATTTTAGTATCTCAAGTAGGGCAGGTCTTTTGTTAGCAAATTCTCTCAGCATTTGTTTGTCTGTGAAAATTTTAAGCTCTCCCTCAAATGTGAAGGAGAGCTTTGCTGGATAAAGAATTCTTGGTTGGCAATTTTTCTCTTTCAGAATTTTAAAAATGTCATGACACTGTCTTCTCACCTCTATAGTGGTCACTGAGTAGTCACTGCTTAGTCTTATGCTGTTTCCCTTGTAAGTAGTGAATTAATTCTCTCTTGCTACTTTCAGAACTTGCTCCTTCTCTTCAGCATTTGACAATCTGATCAGAATATATCTTGGAGTGGCTTTATTTGGATTTATTCTGTTTGGAGTTTGTTGGGCATCTATGATTTGTGTATTTATGTTGTTTAGAAAGTTTGGGAAATTTACCCCCAACAATTTCTTTGAATATTTTTCCTAGACATTTACCCTTCTCTTCCCCTTCTGGAACACCAATGATTCTTATATTTGTGCACATTATGTTGTCCATGATATCCCTGAGATCCGTTTTGATTTTTTCAATTTTTCCCATTCTTTTTTTCTTTCACTTCCATTCTTTTCTCTTCAAGCTCACTCATTCACTGCTCAGCTTCTAATCTAGTACTGTCTATATCCAGAATCTTTTAAATTTGTTTGACAGTTTCTTTTATTTCCATAAGATCATCTTTTTTTTTTTTTTAATTTACTCTTGCAAATTTTTCTTTATGCTCTTCTAGGGTCTTCTTCATGTCCTTCATATCTTGTGCCATAAACTCATTGCTTGTCATTAGTTCTTTGATCAATTGCTCCAAGTACTGTGTCTCTTCTGATCTTTTGACTTGGGTGTTTGGGTTTGGGGTTATCCATATCTTCTGGTTTCTTCATATGCTTTAAAATTTTCTATTGTTTTTGGCCTCGTGGCATTTGCTTATGTTGATATTGTTCTTTTAGGATACACAGACTTATTTGAACAATTATCTCTAATTTGTCAGAGCTACAGCTTGGTGAAGTGCACTTTCTCTGACTAACCAGAAGGTGGCGTCTGCAAGCCAGCTATTCCCCTCAAGCCAGTTCTCCCCAACTATATCTTTGTTGTGCATGGGTGCTGAATCTTGTGGGTGTCCAATTGGTGCACCAAATTTCCGTGTGTAGTTGGCTGCCCACCCTGAACGTGAGGGGTTTGTCTGAGCAGTTAGGAAGGGAGGGTGGCTTTGATTATCAAATCTCCCAGGCATTCCTGGAGATTTAAAGATGTTGCAGGAGTCCAAACCTTCAGTTCAGTCTCCCCACAGTCTGTCTCTGCCATGGACCCACAAGTCCCTGGTATTGGTGAATGGTCCCTGGGGAACTTCTATGTGGGTCCCTCTTCCAAGCCGTGCCCTCCTACGGCCTCCACAGGGGGAAGACTAAGCTATGTCACAGGTGAGTGCAGTCCCCAAGGGAAGCTCTGAGTTGCAGTGTCCTGAAGGGGCATTCCCAGCCCACTGAAAAGATGGCTGTATGGGGTATGGTAATTTCTCCCTTTCGTGGACCTCTGCCTTCCTAGCTCCGGAACAATTAGCTGCAGGTGTGCAAGAGACTATTGTCCATGCCAGATACTGAGGCATGTGCACAGGTTGTGGGAAGCACTTCCTGCTGCACTGGACTGTGCAGCTCTCACTGCTTGATCCACAAACACTTTTGGGTTTTTAAACTAATCCTTCTCCAAATGCCAACCCCAGTTTCTCCTGACCATGGCATGGCTGCCGGTTCTCCAGCAGGCTCACTCACTCATTTCAGGATGCAGGCTCTCGGTTTAACAAAGTGCATGGTCCCTGTGGATTTAGCAAACCTTGTCCAGCCAGTGCATCGCCAGAACTAGTATTCTGGAGCACTTGCTGTCTTTCGTCTAGTGTTTGTCACAGAGACATTTTTTGCCATATCTCTCCTAATTTGCCATCTTCCTGTACCTCATCAATGTATTTTTTAAGGTTGTTCATAATTTTAGTATATTGTGAAGACAAAGAGATTTTTTAACCTCCAATAGAAGGAACAGAAAACAAATATAGCTACAAAATTGCACTGGCAAAATCTAGTCTGAATCCTGATGATTTTTTGAATCAAATAAATGCTATTTTATTTTGCTTAAGTATGTTCTCCCTAAATTTGTACAAGCTTACTGATAAAGTAAATTGGTATTATAAGTACATTCTCAAAATTTCTCTTAAAAATAGCCTAACTAGGTGGGTATAAGTTGAGCAATATACCTGGTAATGGTGAAACTTATATAAAATGTAATTTAAAAAAAGATATACTGATGCTTCAAATATATCCTATTTAAGAAATCAGTTAAGTTTAGTAAGAAATATAAATGTTATTTTTGTAACCTTGATTACCTGGATTTCAAAGAATTTGGCTTTTTAATTAGTTTGCCATTTGTTACCCCAGTATGTGGAAGAATTTGAAAATCTGAATTTGTAGTGGCTTTGTTAATGTCAGGCAGCACATTCTGTGAGTATATTACATAATCAGGTAAGTGTTGTCATGAATAGGAAAAACATAATTCTTAGCTTCAAAGAGTTTATATTCTGGTTAGAATATACTTGTATGAGGGCACAGTATAAAACAATAGTATTTAAAAGTACCTGCTGATTATCTGAATAAAGAAATAAAAGTGCCAGAATAATTTTAAAAAGCAGATACAATTTTTTAAATGACCTAGGAAGGCCTCATAGAAGAGATGAAACTTGTAAGACCTTTGAATAAGAAAGTAACATTTGAATAAATAGAGCTTTGAATTAATTTTTTTAGAAGTCACAACTTACTATTATAAACTAACATATTGCTGGTGTTATCTAGAACTTGGGAATAACGTTGAAAATTTTGAGTTTTTCCTAGATAGAAACCCCTTAATTATTGAAGAACTGATTATATTTCAAACTTGGTCTCTTCTGACCTTTGACGGTAGTGCTGGATTGGACTAAGAGATTTTAGGCATATTGTAAAGTTATTATTTGTGTGCCATGAGTATAAAGTATATAAATGCCTGGCTATGATCCAAACCCAAGCATAATTTTTTTTTCCTTCTTCCATTATGTTGTAGTATCTCTGTATCTTCTTCCCTTCATGAATACTGTTATTGGAAGGTAGTATGCATGTTCAAAGAGCTTTGTAATTTGTTATTAAATTTATTTCTAATTATATGCAGTCTGAATAAAGACTATAGGAGGGATGGATTATTGTATTACTTTCCATATTAAGATGATCATATTTTCTGATTAAAGTGAATTTTGTTTGTATCTGACTACACACCCTGAATGAATATAGAAAGTTGTAGAGTTTATAAAACTGAATTCTGCCATAGTCAATGCTGACCCAAAATTTGATAAGCCTGTTTTTAATGTTTTTTTTAAAAAAGAGCTTTTGTGTCAAACTGTGTATTCATACAAAGCTAAGTGTAGTTTGCTGTCTATTGAAATAATGTGAATTGTTACTCTGCTCTTAATGAAAAGTTTTGAAAAGTTTTTCTTGAACATTTGAGTACTCTGTCTAGAAGACAAAGATTTTATGTCAGAATAATAACCTTGTTAATGTTAATGTTTATATTAGCCTTATCATCCTTTATTTCAGAAGACAAGTCTTCTCACTTTTAAGGGGAAACTGTTAGAAAGGATTTGTTCTTTCACTGTGTAAAAGTGAGGTGCTAAAATTGTTTAACATATTACATAGGAGGTGTTTGGGAAGTATTACAATAATTAAAATGTTTTTTTTTAATCTTTCTGTTAGCTAAATCTGCATGAGTGAAGTGTTATTCATATGTTTAGAAATTGTATAAAATTCATAAAAACTTGTCCATGTTATATCCTGATGCTGATCTGTATGATGTTAGACATGGCATGGTGTTGTTAGTCATGGTTTTAGTTATTCTTAGAAAAAAGCTACAGATCATGAAAACAGCCAAATTTACTTGTCAGTTGCACTGCTTTGCCCTAATGCTTCTCTAAAAGTATATGTAGTCAGCTGTAAGTCAGAACTTCATCTACAACAAAAAGGGACTTTAAAAGAGAAGCAAGACAAATATATAAATTATGTCTTGCCTGTTAATTAACATAACCCTGGTAAATGTGTAAAAGTGAAACCTAGAAGTACAGGTCTCTCCAAGAAAAACAAACAGTTTCATCCCTCTGCCCCTTTTCTCGGCAAGAACTCAGAAGAGTCATCACCCAGACATCCCTCAAGATTGAGGGAAAATTATCACATGAGAGGGAGGAGCTGTAACCAAGAAGTTAGGATTTAAGGGCTGATCATGATTACTGAATCATTGTATGGATATTCCTTTTTACTTTCTGTATATTAGAGTAGACAGAGAGAAATACCTGAAATCTGAACTGTAATCCAACTGTCTTGATCTCTGATAATGATTGTATGGCCTTTATCTTGTGCCCTTGTGATTGTAAAAACATTGTAACTAATAGTCACTTATACCCATTTATCCAGTTTTTCGACTTTAAACTTATGACCACTAAAGACAGTACCAAATGTTTATTGATGAAGGGTCTTGGGTCAGCCCATAACTAACCCACCCCAAGTCCAAAGTTACCTTGCAACCAAAGCTGGATTTAACCAAAATGTGTCTGCCTGACGTATGTTTAGTAATTTGTCCTTAAAAAGTAGCTAGAGATACTTGAAGATTTAACCACAAGAATGTCCTGAAAGTATTGGGAGCATTTTAAATATAATAGAAGTAGAGATTGGTTAAATACATTATTATTCATCTAATCTACAGCTAATAAAATAGTGCAGAAGAATATGTAATATGCAAAATATTCATAATATAAAATTTAAAAATCACTACTAATCATCATAGTACAATATTCAATTTTTATGTAATGAAATCTCTTTCTCCCTCTTTAAACACACACACAGTCAAACACACACCTGACAGCATTTACTCTCAAGTATTAATATTGAGGTCATTATTAATAGTTATTAGAGACAGTGAGTTTTGCTTCCTTCCTCTTTCTTATTTATATTTTGTAAATTTTCTGTATTACATAATAGGATATTATTTGAGACATTAAAATGATGCATTCCACAAAAGCTTCCTTATAACAGCCACCTACCTCTACATTTCATACGGCATTAGTAACTTACTATACAGACTGTGCCAGTTTGAATGTATTATGTCCCCCAAAACACCATGTTCTTTGATGCAATCTTGTAGGGGCAGATATATTTAATGTTGATTAGATTGGAATCCTTTGATTGAGTGTTTCCATGGAGATGTGCCTCGATCAACTGTGAGTGAAAAGCTTGATTAGATAATTTCCATGGAGGTGTTACCGTGCCTATTCAGGGTGGGTGTTAACTGGATCACTGGAGTACTTTAAAAAGAGCCACACAGGCCCAGACACTTGCTACAGCCAAGAGGGACACTTTGAAGAAAGCACAGGAGCTGCAGATGACAGTTTGAAGACGACCGTTGAAAGCACACTCTTGTTCCAGAGAAGCTAAGACAGGACAAACACCCCAAGAGCAACTGAGATTGACATTTTGAAGAGGAGCTGTGGCCTAGAGAGGAACGTCCTGGGAGAAAGCCATTTTGAAACCAGAACTTGGAGCAGATGCCAGCCACATGCCTTCCCAGCTAACGGAGGTTTTTCCAGTCACCTTTGGCCATCCTCCAGTGAAGGTACCTGATTGTTGATGCGTACCTTGGACACTTTATGGCCTTAAGACTGTAACTGTGTAACCAAATCAACCCCCTTTTATAAAAGCCAATCCATCTCTGGTATTTTGCATTCTGGCAGCATTAGCAAACAGGAACACAGTCTAACCTCAGAGAGAGAGCAAATGCAGCTCAGAAAAAAAGCAGTGAGGTAACATTCTGAATGTACTTTTAAAAGTTGATGGCAAAAACAACAAATTAAACTTTCATTTCTAACTGCCAGACTTTGCTGAGTAAGAGAAAAGCAAACAAACAGCTTATATATTCTCAAAGACTAGAGCCTAGAGGATTTTGTGGTTGGATTACATTCAAAATGGCCCCAATTCTTCATTCTTACTTATATGTTTATATATACTTCTTTGCCTTGACCCTTTTCAGGTTCTCCCTTCCAGAGGTGGAGTCTCTTTCCTCATCCTCTGATTTGGGCTTATCTTGTGACCTGCTTTGCACAGCAAAATGCAGGAGAAATGGCAATATGCCAGTTCTTAGTCTATGCTTCAAGAGGTTGTGAGCACTTCTCATCTCTGTCAGACTCCTGTTTGTTGCTATAAGAACAACCCAAGCTAGCCTCCAAGAGGATGAGGCTCTATATAGAGCAGGGTCAAGTTATCATGGCCCAGAGAACTGAGGCCATGGTAGACAAGCTAACCTGCAGTGAGCCAACCAGCTGCTCACAGATACAGGAGCAAGCACAGCCAAGATCAGCCAAGGCAAGTCCTGATTGACAGAACCACCCAACCAACACATAATAGACTCATAATCAAAAATAAATGTTTTTGTTATGTGTCACTGATATTTTGTGCTTGTTTTCTAAGTAGTATTATTTTGGCAATAGCTAACCAATACAAACTTAGAGCATCAAATTTACAATATAAATCATAGAGTAAGGAAGAATATAATGTATGATGTCAGATGAGTTTTCACAGCATTAGGATTATTACTTGGTAGTGGGAATATCACAGAAGAACTACTTAGACTTAAATGCTGGTGGTCCCAGGGGATGGCTAAGACTGAAGAACTAGATGACAAAAACTCTAGACATGTTTAGGAGAGAAACCAAGAACTGCAGATACTTGTATCCTGCTTTCCAGAGAGTGGCCCAGCCAGACTAAAAGCCTCTTAGAGAGGCCTCTCATCCAACATGGTGTTTGTGTGTCTGCCATACAGAAGTCTCACATTGTCCTACATAGCCCAGATTAGTTCTCATTCTCACCGTCGATTGCCTTTTGAAGACAGGGTTTGTTTATTGTAATTCAGGAAATGAGAATGATGTTGATTCCAAGAGGTTATGATGACTCCTTTTCAGCACATGCTTTTCTGAAATTGGTTATTATTTTGATAGTTTATAATAATCTATTTCAGGTTAACAACTTGTAATTCATGTAAATAATATCATGTAATTTTGGGGGGATTGTTGTCAAATTTGGGAAAACCTATATCAAGTTTATTTGACATTGCAGTGCCACTCAGCATGAAGGAGAGTATAACTAAAGAGGACTCAAGTGGAATGAGATATCAATCTTCACAAATTATGGTTAAAATATATTAGTTTTTCAAATTTTACCAAATTTGAACACACTTCTAGAGTCCCTGTCAGAGTCTTGGAAGAGTGTTGTGGAAGGTAGAATTCTAATATGGTCCCCAAGATTCCCGACTTTTTGGTGTACATGGCCTGTATAATCCTCTTCTCTTGAAGACAGGCAGAACCTCGGAATATGATGGGATATCACTCCCTGATTGGGTTAATAAGCAGTTGAGTTTGATTTAATCAAAAGGGAGATTATCCAGGTGGGCCTGACCTAATCATATGAGTCCTTAAAAGGCACTGGGCCCTTCTTGAAGGCTGAGAGATGGAAGGGATCCCTTGGCCATGATTTGAGAGCAGCATCTGGGACTTGATATCTAGCAAGAAGCATGGCTCTCATTCCTACACCCACAAGGAACTGAATTCTGCCAAAACCCTGAAGAAGCTTAGAGGCAGATCTTTTCCCAGTTAAGTCTCCAGGTGCGAACATACTTACCTGACACCTTGATTTCAGCCTTATGAGACCCTGATCAGAGGAACTAAAATGTGCTGGATTCCTGAGCCATGGAAACTGGAAGATAAATTTGTGTTGTTTTAAGCCATGATGTTTATGGTAATTTGTTATGTAGCAATAAACTAATACAGGCCTGTTCTAGTTTGCTAATGCTGCCAGAATGCAAAACACCAGAGATGGATTGGCTTTTATAAAAGGGGTTTTATTTGGTTACACAGTCACAGTCTTAAGGCCATAAAGTGTCCAAGGCAACACATCAGCAAATCAGGTACCTTCCCTGGAGGATGGCCAATAGTGTCTGGAAAACCTCTGTTAGCTGGGAAGGCATGTGGCTGGCGTCTGCTCCAAAGTTCTGGTTTCAAAATGGCTTTCTCCAGGATGTTCCTCTCTAGGCTGCAGTTCCTCAAAAATGTCACTCTTAGTTGCACTTGGGGTATTTGTCCTCTCTTAGCTTCTCCGGAGCAAGAGTCTGCTTTCAACAGCTGTCTTCAAAATGTCTCTCATCTGCAGCTCCTGTGCTTTCTTCAAAGTGTCTCTCTTGGCTGTAGCTCCTCTTCAAAACATCACTCACAGCTGCACTGAGTTCCCTCTGCCTGTCAGCTCATTTATATGGCTCCACTGATCAAGGCCCACCCTGAATGGGTGGGACCACGCCTCCATGGAAATATCTCATCAGAGTTATCACCTACAGTTGGATGGGGCACATTCCATGGAAACACTCAAAGAATTCCAATCTAATCAGCACTAAAATGTCTGCCCCACAAGATTGCATCAAAGATAATGGCATTTGGGGGACATAATACACTCAAACTGGCACAAGGCCCTAAAGCATAAGCTTTATTATCAGTCATGGTCATCAGTAGCAGATGCAGGAGCATGATGTTCAAAGACAAGCTGAGACCACCACAGGTCAGTGGAGGCCAACATGCAATACCCAAGGCTAAAGGGATCAGCTACAAGCCAGACAATGGCATCCAAACTCAATTCCCATACCCATTGATTACTTGGAGGAGAAGGAGGAAGAAGAAGGGATGCAAGGAATAATCTTGAATATCCCAAATTTAAATCCTGGTTGACCACATTTAAACCACAAGGGAATGGAATACTTCAAATTATGAAGCCCAAGGTTTCTATCATTAGTGAAGTGAAGGCTGCTAACCCAAGTTAAATTCAGTCTTGGAAATTCTAAAGTAATAGTTTGCAAGTTGGCATCTCAAATTGGAATCTATTCTTCAATCAGTCAGTAATTTTAAAAAGCAAGATTAATAAGACATTTTTGTTTTGCCATTATTTTTTGTTGAAGAGATAGAGATAGAAAGACAGTATATAATCTCAAGTTTTTAGATGATCAAGATAGAAAAAACAACATTGCAGCATAGAAACAGAGGCTTTGGAAGTCCAGATTCCTCACTGCACTGAACTGTGAAGAACACAAAGGAATAGAAGGCTTGAGGTGAGAATCATACTTGCTCAGAATTTGGTAATGGGATCCCTCCCTAGGCCATTAGCTACCTTCAGTTATGGCAAGGTGCAAAGAGCTGCCTTTTGAAGGTGACTGTACCTCAGAGCCTCTGGTTTGCTTTAGAATGCTCATACTCTGAGCTTTTAAAGAAGCGTTTTCAACCTTTTTATAGCAAGACACAGATAAAATGGTAACATTTGCGTGGAATAGTTAGGTAACCTGGAAAAGTATGAGGCTTGGCCAAAAAATTTTTACAAGTCCTTTATATTTTTAAATTGTGAGATAAATAAAATCAGAGAATTAGTGAAGGCATTGACTATTCAATTGATAAGACTCCAGAAGTTATTTTCATAAATTTTCATGAGAAACTTGAACTTTCATCCACAAACAACTTTTTTTAGTATCAGGTTTTATGCTTGGATTGGCCACACAAACAGAATTTTTATGAATAATTTTCAATTATGATCTTTTTAAATGCTTGATAGTCACAATCATGCCAAACATTGTCCACACAAGTGATAAAAATTTTAAAACCATTTTCCACAACCACTTAAAACTTTACTATGGCTACAATTATATTTAAGAAATTTAATATTTTTCTTTTTTTAAAAAATTCATAATTCTGATATTTCCTGTGAACATATGAATGGAATTTTAATCCAGTTGAAATTGTCATATTAAGTTATTTCAAAAACTAAGATGAAGACATTGCCAGCATTGAATTCCTAGGTTCTTGGTCATGCTGCAAGAAAGAATTCAAGGGCACAGCACATATCGAGCAAGCAGGTGGAAAATTTATTAAGTGCGCATATGAGAAGAGCATATGGTGCTCTCGCAAGAGGACAGAGGCAAGAGGTGGGAGGCCCCTGCACTATGGGGCAATCAGCTTTCATTGCTTAGCTTTACTTACTCCCCCTCTCCCCTCCTTGCTCAGGGCTCTTCCTCCTACCCTTCCTTCTCTCCAGGATGGCACCTGGTGGTATACTGCATTTGGGTGGGTTGGCTGTCCCTGGGAGTTTTGCATAGGTGGGCAACCTTGGGCAGGTTGTCTGTGCAGGACAGGCTCTCCTGACTTTGATTAACTGTCCTTGCTCAAGGTTCTTCTTCATGGTACCTTGCCTACCCTCTCAGGTCCTTGCTCCAGCCTGCCTCAAAACCATGATTTATACAAAGTGCATACTATATCTTTAGAGCAGTCTGTACAGCCAGCTTGGATGCCTCTGAAAGGGTACATAATCCACAGACAGAAGTATCAGATACCTGAGAAGATGGAGAGTCCACTGCTTGCTGGGAATGCCCAGGCTGCTTTCCCACTTGCCTTCCTGCCAGCCCTCCCTGAATGGCCACACTAAGGCTGCCTCCCTCAGCTCCACAGGTCCTGGGTCCTTGGGCACCTCATTCCCTGCATCAGCCTCCTGGGGCAGCTGATCAATCCGTGAATCTCCTTCTGCCAGGCACTGCCCATCACAATGGAGCGGCCAGGGTTGGTGGGCTAGCAGCACTTACTGAATGCACATTCCTGGGGAAATGCCAGTACACTCGGCCCCCAGTCAGAGCCATAGACAAGTCTGCAGAGGCCAGAGGCAGCCAGCCTTGGGGCTCCTGAGCTCTGCCCTCTCCCCTGGGAACACCTGATTGAGAATCTCCAAAATGACTCACTGCTATACTTTCTAAAAATGGTTACTGTGAAAATATTGATCCAAACATGAAAAACCAATTGTGTATCTTGTTTCTAGAAACCTCGGACAATTGAGGTAATTATTTACGTACGCCTTTCTTTATTTAAGGTATACACCAAACACGAAGGAAACGTGAAATGAGAAATACAGCTAAGGAGTTCACTTGGAAAGCACATTTGTCATTGACATTTCTTCTAATACTATCTAAAGTAGTTCTGTCCCCTGCCCCCACTTGGTCCCTTTTCACAAGTCAGTATCTATAGAGCACTATGATAGGCACTGTGAGGTGTGATGAATGGAAAATGGAAATACATGGTTCTAACTTCGAGCCAAAGAGTCCCCACCTACCTGGAAGGAATCATGAATCTGAAAGAGTTACAAAATCACTAATCTTGGAGCATTTCTCTTGATCACCAAATCACACCATGGGATTAATATAAACATTGAGGGGAGGTACATTAACTTTTTTTCCAGCCCATAACACATTCAGAATTAAACAGGTGTTTAATGATATATACAGAGATTAAATAGATCAAATTTTCTAACATAAGGAAGCTAAAAATCAGAGCATGAAAACATTAATTATATAGTATAAGAGTCTCCAGTATTGCTCATGAAGATGTTTGCACTGGGAAGAAAAATAATTTTTTTTCCAGTCCATAACACATTCAGAATAAGACAGGTGTTTAGTGATATCTACAGAGATTAAAGAGATCAAATTTTCTAACATAAGGAAGCTAAAAATTGGAGCATGAAAACATTAATTATACAATATAAGAATCTCCCGTATTGCTCATGAAGATGTTTACACTGGGAAGAAAAAAAAGACCAATCAATACTCTTCAAATGAAGGAAGTTTGTGTGTATGTCAGAAGAGTATCTTCTGTTTTCAGTCAGCAAATTGCCTATTCTATAGAAAAACAGAGACCAGGTCAGATAACTTAAAGAATATGCATCTACTATGAGACAGTTGTTTTAAGTGTAACAGGTTCTTAGCAAGTGTGATACAGTGTTTTATTCTTTTTTCTCTCTCTCTCCCTTCCTTGGATGCTGTGCCAGTTTGAATGTATTATGTCCCCCAGAAAATGCCATATTCTTTGTTGCAATTTTGTGGGGCAGACAGATTAGTGGGGATTAAGTTGGAATGTTTGGATTAGGTTGTTTGCATAGAAATGCGCCCCACCCAACTGTGGGTGATGACTCTAACTGGATAATTTCCATGGAGGTGTTACCCTACCCATTCAGGGTGGGTCTAAATTAAATCACTGGAGCCATATAAATGAACTGACAAACAGAAAGAACTCAGTGCAGCTGAAAGTGACATTTTGAAGAGGAGCTACAGCCAAGAGGGACACTTTGAAGAATGCACAGGAGCTGAGAGAGTAGCTGCAGCTGAGAGACAGCTTGAAGACAGCCATTGAAAGCAGACTTTTGCTTCAGAGAAGCCAAGAGAGGAAAAACACCTTAAGAGCAACTAAGAGTGATATTTTGGAAGAACTGCAGCCTAGAGAGGAACGGCCTGGGAGAAAGCCATTTTGAAACCAGAACTTTGGACCACATGCTTTCCCAGCTAACAGAAGTTTTCTGGATGCTACTGACCATCCTCCAGTGAAGGTACCCGATTGCTGATGTGTTACCTTGGACATTTTATGGCCTTAAGACTGTAACTGTGTAACCAAATAAACCCCCTTTTATAAAAGCCAATCCATCTCTGGTGTTTTGCATTCGGCAGCATTAGCAAACTAGAACAAATGCCTTCTCCATATTTATGTTAACTATTATATAGATGTTGCTAAAATTTAAATCAATAACTGAATGAAACTTGAATTTTTTTTATATTTAATAAACTCATAAAGGTGCAGGCCCAAGCTGTCAGGCTTACCCAGGTGACTTTAAGACATATGCAACTCCTGGAGCTGCCACCACTTCCAGCTGCTTGAATGAACAAAATTCTCCCATCCTCCTAAAACAAGGTGGCTGACACTGCAGGGACTCTGCAGTGTCCTGAAGTGAGGGAGACCCAAATGAACCTCTGGGTGGATAACCTCTTCAGATTTGTATCTCAGTTATCTTTTGATTTATTTTTTCTACCAAGAAGTGTAATATATATTTGTAATCCAGTGTAATACCTCCCTTAGTCATCTTTGGCATCATTATATTTAACCATTTTGATAGGAAACACATCATTTTAAAGATGGAAACTTTTTGCTCACATTAAATCAACCATCCAGAAGAATATATTTGATGCATTTTATGTTAGTGCTAAGTTAAAAAAAAAGAAAGAATATCGAAACTAACATCAGAAAGGGATTTCAAAAGTGTGCTGGCTGCAGCTTTAGTATATTTTCGCCACCAAAGCAAGAGGAAAGGTAGATGTGCCAGCTTTGTATTTAAATTCTTTTTTTGTTTGTTTCATTATTTTTCATCATTTTACCTGGAAATTATTTTATCATGAGTGTTATTATCCTTTGGTTGATTTCATTAGTGTATCACCTTCAGTGACAAGCATGTTTTGAGAGTATGAACAATAAGTTTTTTTTTCTTAGAGACTGGGAGCTTTAGATATAAAATTAGTGTTTGTCAAGCTTCTTAATTTTTTTTTTTAATTTTAGGGAGAATTAGTCAATACTGTGGGATGAGACCAGTTGGTTGCTTTATCTGCAAACAGAATTCAAAGGAAGGGTATGATCTACTGGACACTATCATTGCCCATAGATTTCAAACAATCCTGCTAAAATTCTAGAGCAAATCAGCTTCATGAGGCCATGCTACCTCTTCATCAACACATACAAGAAGCTCTGGCAATTGGCAAGCTGTGTTTTTTTTTTTGTTTGTTTTTTTAATGCAGTATCTCCTTATGTGCATTCTGCAGGAATTTAATCTCTCTCGCCAGGAAAAAAAAAAAAAAAAAAGAATTGTAGCCAAATAAGTTTCAGAAATATTGGGTAACAGAAAATTAAACTTTTTGTTCTATAGTACTGCCTTTGGGAAGTATTGCCATTCTGTGAGCCACAGATACTATGATCATAATCATAATCATCATCAAGAAAGATGGATGTGAATCCATTGTGTGCAAAGCTCTGGACAAGGCTCTAGAACAAATGTTGCCTCTTTGTCTCTTCACCCCAGAAGAGTCCCACACACATCCCCAAAAGTCATTTGGCTGCAACGGGGAGGGGAGGGTGGTTGCAGTACATCGTGTCAATTCTGAGTGGCAGGCACTCGGAAGGACAGATGGCTGCTACTGCACACAACCATACACCTGCCTGTACGAGTCTGATCGTGTAAACCCTCACATGGCAAAATATCTCAACAGGAGTGATTTCTGAAATCTCTACTGCTCCAGTTTTTTATGTCTCCTTTCAGAAATGAGTTATCAAATGGGGACAAGGGTGCTGTTTTTCAAGGCTTTGGAACACCTTTGAACTGTGTGACCTTCCATTATTCTCCATTCACTTAGTGGTTAGTCACCCCCAGAATACCACTTTACCATCCATACACATTTGAAGTACAAAAAAGTAGCTTCACTGCAGGATGGCTGGGATGACAGCTATTCGATGTTGGAAAGCGAGAGGTCTTTAAGAGACAGGGCTTGAGAGAGTTGCTCCTACCCAGTTTGGGTAGTTGAGGTAACTAAGAATGCCCTCCATTCTGCCCATATCTGGCCTGAGTCCAAGCATTTTCTGCCTGATTCTTTATCCTGGATATCTAAGAAAGCTGTTATTTCTTCAAGTAGTATCTCTTTCTTCTCAGAGTCCAAGCTGAGTTCTCCTTAAGCCTTCCTGGCACAGAAGGTTAAAAACAATATATTAACTAACATTATTTCAACATTTACTGTGTGCAGGGAACTATGTGAAGTGAAGTATATGCATTAGGCCTCACCCCACCCTGCAGTTCCTTCTCTCTGCTTGGCTGAGCTGCTCCCACGGCCTGCTCCCAACAGCAGGTTGCTCTGTTTCAGCTTCTGTGGAAGCTTCTGTTGGTACATCTCCAAGCTGTGTCTCTGTCTCCTACTTTGAGGTCTGGATTCCAACTCTAATCAACAGTTCCGATTGGGGCCTCTAACTAATATATTGTCTTATCTCTTAATGCTAACCATTGTAATACGTCAAATTAACTCCAAAGTCATGTTAGGCTTTGCATGTAATATATGCATTATTCCCACATTATAGATCAGAGGTCTGCAAACTACGCCCATGAGCCAAATCAGGGCATCATCCGTTTTTCTGTTTTATTTTACAACCTGCAAGCCAAGAATGCTTTTTACATTTTTTAACAGTCACATTTTAAATAAGTACCTAAATAATAGCCTCAATTGTGCTCTTTGGCCCACAAAGCCTAAAATATTTACTATATGGCCCTTTAAGAAAAAGTATTCTGCTCCTGTTATAGATTCTATAAAAGATAGCTCACCCAAATATTATGAGGATGAAGAGTTATTTATACATAGAGAATACAAATTAATTTGGAACATGGTATAGATGGTTCTAATTTGGGGGAGGGGTGGTGATGATAGTTTACATTACACTTTTCTACTGTTCTAAATAGAATCACTCTCACAAGGGTCCTAGATGCTACCTCCTATTGTCTTTATCTTTCCTATTCTCTTTTCTCCTCTTCCCTTCTATTCTCTTTCCCCTTTCTCTTTCTTCTTAGAGGTGGCATGTTGTAGTAGAAATGGCATGAGCTTCATAATTGGGGCCTTCAGTCACAACTGTTTCAGTCCTTGTTGCTCAGTGTTCTGCAAACCAGAATCCTGGGCCCCTCCGGGGGAGCTGTTAGAAGTGCAGAACCTCAGACCCCAACATAGACCTACTGCTTTGTAACACACATTAAGATTTGAAAAGAACTGGTTTAGGTAGCTGTAGCATAAGGAAAAACTTGGCTAGTCTTAGTCTGCATTTCCTGGGGAGGTAACCTCTGAATCTTTGGAACTTCCTGTGATAGGAGTGTCTTTTAATATTCATGGTGGGCCCAGGATCACACCTGTAGTCTCAGGGTGGGGGCTGGCCACACCAGAGAGATCAGCTACTTATTAGGGAGGTGGGCTTTGAGCCATTTCAAATCAGCCCAAACTTCCAACCTCTGGAGGGGCAGGGGGCTGCAGATAGAGTTCATACCCATGGGCATTATTGATTCCATCCATCATGCTTCTGTAATGAGACCCCATATAAACTTGGGTGATTGATAAGACACATCACTGTGCCAGGAGGGTGATATGTCCTGACTGCATGTGGAAAGGACACGGAAACTCACCTTTGAGATCCTTCCAGACCTTGCCCTATGCATCGCTTCTTTTGGCTTCTTTTTATTTGTATCCTTTTACTATAATAAAGCTATAATCATAAATATGGCACTTTCAGTGAGTTACGTGAGTCATTCTCGTGAATTACAGAACTTAAGGGGGTGGTAGGAACCCCAAATTTGTAGCCCCTGAACTTGCGACTGGTACCTGAAGGGCAGTCCTGTAGAGAATCACCCTTACCCTGTAGGGTCTGGCCTAAATCTGGGTAAGGTCAGAATTGAATTGAGTAACTGCAATATTTGTCAGAAGTTGTAAAAGGTTTTGATAAACTATACAGTCACTTAAACTTCTGATCACAGCATTAATTATGAGGACTGAATGAGACCATAAACGTGCATACCTAGCTCAAGGATGAAATATAATCTGTATTCAACTGGAAGATCCCATTTTTCCTGGACCAGGGAATACACATTTTAGGAAATTTTTCTGGTTCCTTGTCTTTCAAAGCATAAGTCTTATTTTTAAAAGCCTTCATAGATCTTGGAGCCTAGATGGGAGGGTGGCACTAATAGCATGTATTATACTTTTTATAAAACTACATAACTACTATCAATTACTACATAACTACTATGAGATCTCATGCAATGAATTTCATTAGGTAAAGGATTTTAATTCTGATTCTGATATTTCCTCATGTTTGGCATTAGATTAGACTTTCAATCTACATATTTTTAGTGTTAATGTTATATGACATTGGATTATAGAATAATAATTAGCATTTTAATAATTTATTTTATTGGCTTTTTCAACCTTATGCCAACACTAAAATGAATGCTGGGTAGGGTCGATCTAAGCTTCACGTTTCGTACTGACTTCCTGACACCATAATTTCAGTGTCGTTGCAACCTGATGTTAATAGCCTTTCAGCTCTACCAAACTGGAAACTTCATCTTCTTAAAATGCGGTTGCCAAGGAAACAGCAGAGATACGGGATTTTTGTTTTCAGAATGTATCAAAAGACTCAATGCCAATATAGGATCACACACTTATTAATATGTGCAAACCTGCACTGTTTTTAAATTGAAGAGGGGATAAGAAGAAAATGGCTCCTAAATGTTTTCACTGAAACTGTCAAGGAGATCTTGTTTAATCCTCATTCCATATTTGATTCATTTATTTATATCCACCCTTTGTTCCAAAAAGCAATTTAGATATCCTGAGTCCTTGAGGTTGCTAACAGACAATTGGACAGATATACACAACATGTTTCCACTACTTATGATCACATCCTCTGAAGAGGTATCTTTTGTTGAACCTGAAGTTAAATGGAATTTTCTTTGTCAGGAACATATCTGTACTACTTCTTTATTCTCATCGCAGTGCCAGGTCCTATACGGTACTTCAACAAAATCTCTTTGTAATCATTTAATTAAGCCTTTCATCTTGCTACTCCTCTTTCCCTGATAAAAGCAGACTGAAGCCTCCCACTGTCTTGTTTAGACCCCTTACAGCTCTTACATCTGTGAACATCCAGGAGCGTGGACACAAGGACTCTGTATGGAGCTTTGGGGGCTTGTCATGATTTGGAGGTGAAATCCTAGTGAACCAAATTTCTAGTCTCAGCATCAAACTACCCTTGAATTGGTTAAAATGAAAGGGATACACACTGTAGTAAGAATGGCTACTTTGAACTGATCTTCATATGACACAAAAGCTTGTCCTAAGTCTTTAATCACTGCTTCCTGAATAAGTTTCTTTTCATGATTCCTTCAATTGACCTAAAAAAAAAAGATGTTCAAAAAAGATGTCTCAAATATAAAGTTGTCAGTCATGTAAACAGTAGGAAGGATTTTATTCACACCCTTACAGGTGAGGAACCCACGGTGTAGTGGAACAAACATATGCTTCAGAGCCGAACAGATCAGGGTTCAAATCAAGACTCTGCTATTTGCTCTAATGTTTCCTCCGCAACAGCTTTTTTTTTTTCTTGCTTTTCCAATGGGGATATATTAGGTTATAAATTTACAGTTCTAAGGCCATGAACATGTCCAAATTAAGGCATCAAGAGGAAGATACCTTTTGTGAGGAAAGGATGCTGGCATCTGGGGTTCCTCTGTCACATGGGAAGGCATATGGTGATGTCTGCTGGTCCTTCTCTCCTGGGCCCTGGTTTCAGAATAACTCTCTCAGTCCTTCTTGCTTCTCCTGGGTACAAATGCATTTTAATAAGATGAAACTTCCAGTTAGATAGAATGATTAATTACGTCAACTCCAAAGACACAAAAAACGTGGTATCTGGAAGGTCAACGTGAAAAAATAACTATCAACCTCAGCAAATTACTTCATCTCTCTGTTCACATTTGATTCCACAGCTAAGAACCCAACTTAGTGCATAATAGGTGCTCAGCAAATACTGCGAATGAAGGACTCCCTCAGAGCCCCGTTTCTTCTTCTGCCAAAAGGGGATAATAAAACTACCATGCATAATTTTTTGGAGGTTGGAGATAACACGTGTGAGATGCACAGCACATTATACAAATTCAATAAATGGCACCATTTCTTTCCCAGCTAGACAGCTGGTCGTTAACAGGATAGTAATCATTAGTCATTTGTGTTTATATCTCCATGTCCTAGCACAGTGCCAGACTCATGGTAGGCACTTAGAATTTGTAGAATGAAAACCTGAAAAGACATATGTGAAGGTACCCCACAACCCTGGGGGCTTTAGTATCTCCTTATGTTCCTTTGCCAGGAATTATGCTGAAAAAAGTCATGAAAGATCTTCCTGGGATTTTTTTTTCTTCCTTAAAAATACTCTCTGCTTGCCTAACCCCAAATTAATTGTTTCTTTTTATAAATTAACACGTGAAAGGTTCTCAACTCCAAGAAGACAGACAATCAGTCAGAGAGGTTTTTCAGCAAAGTAATCTTATTTTCTACTTGATGGCAATACATATTGATCTGTATTATTCTGCTTTCTCTGTTGGTGAGGAGCCCCCTTTATCTCTCTCTCTCTCTTTCTCTCTCTCTTTCCCTCTACTATTTCAAAGGAGGTCTGGGAAGATGAGAGACATAATCCCACTCTTAGCTCATACCCCTCTGGCTTGTCCCTATTATTTCAGAAAGTAATTGGTTTGTTATTATGTGTTATTACATCTACTCAGCACATTAGAAGTGAAAGCTTTCATAAATTCGTTTTACAATGTGATATAGAAATTTTTTGGAATGAAATTTTCTGCTTGTATAATTATCTCTGCATATTACCAACTAGAAATATGGAAATGTTTGCATGGGATAATAAATCATGTACTTTATCTTCAAATATGACAACTCTTAAAGTAAAGGGTGAAATCTAAAGTAAGTGATAAAATAATGGTGAAATCCAACATATGTGACAGTATTTTTACTTTGTTAACTATAATGCATTAAAGGAGTAATCAATGTGATTTTGAAAACTTCATTTTTATGTGTTAGACTACAGATATGCCTGATTCATGTGAGTTACTCCAGGCTTTCTCTCTGCCCATCCCCACCGTTCCCTGCTCCTCTCCAGCAATTTCATGGAGGTCTTGGGACCTGTTTCTTTCCCAGAGATTTTCTTGTTAGAAGGGAGCCGAGAGGAGTTGGAAGTGATGTTGCTCTACAGAGAGGGGCCTCTTGCATGCTTTTCCTCAGGAGGAATAAGGAACGGCATCCTTATATAACAGCAATGAGTAGATGGGGAAAAAAAAATGTTAAAAGGAATCATGGCAGATTATCGTGGACTGAATGGTAGCCCCGGGTAGAGTTGTTGTGCTGTATGTGTTACCTTCACTAAAACAGATCAACACAGTCTCTTGCACTTGTTGTGGGACTATTGATCATTTCAATCCCCATCATTAAAGAAATGCAAAACGGTTCATATACACCTGTAAATGACAGCACTACACATTGCTCCAAGTTTATATTAACTTGTGTTTTCTGTTATAATACAGTCTGAAGGAACCTTAGTTGTCTTGATATTCCATGGACCATTGTGCTCATCAAAGAGGCAAGTACTCTGGCTATCTTGGAATGTGCAGTCAGTGCGACATAATCCCTGCAAACAGTCAGAAGCCTGCCACCACAGTAAGGTTTTTCGGTGCCCAGTGGTCAGGGGCATGCCGGGCTATCCATTATCCTGGATAAAATATATTGTACCTTATAAATTGTATCATCTACTGCTAAGGAGAAATAGCACCAATTAGGCTTCCTTGTATTTGGGAGGCAGTACAAGCTACCTTAAGATTATTGCTTTGACCCATTTATCAGGTGACTCTGAAGGTCACCAGGTGTGAGTAGGATCTGCAGCAAACCAGAACATGGTACAAACTGTTCTGCTTCTTGAACCATATGACCATTATGTCCAGAGCTACTGAAGGGATTGGTGGCAACTCTGAGAAATCTCAAGAGAGTTACAGAGATGACTAGGATTTTAGAACAAGAACATTCAAGAACATTCCCTCTGCTACAGAAAATTACTTGCCATTTGAAAACTGGCTCCAATAGTGTAACTAGACCCAAATAAAGAGTGACTGCCTGACTAGGGGAAATCAAGTGATTATGCAATCAGAGCTTCCTATTAGCCATTGGGTTTTGTCAAGTCCACCAACTCATAATGTCTGGTGAGCAAAATAGCAATTTATCATGTGATGGTAATGGTATATTTTGGATAAGGCCCAAGATGGTCCAAGGACTCAAATAAATTTCACAAAAAGGTGGCCTAGACCCCTTATTCACCTACCTCTTGCATTCAGTGCTTTTTTCTCAGTTCTCATTTCTATGGCCTCTTGTAGTGTTTTCTATAGTCAGTTGATGGGGCAGTGAAGTCTTGGGTCTAGTTTTCAAATGGATCAGCTATATGTGTAGGAAGTTTGCTTCCAAGTGGGCAGAGTTTTGAGTAGTATGCTTGGTTATTTCCTTTGTATTGAGGCAGAAATGATGCTGAGGTAGGAATATACATGCATTCTTGGGCAATGACAAACGATGTGGTTCTGGGGTAGGAAAACTGTGGTCTGGGGCCAGATCCAGCCCACTTTTTTATCAATGAAGTTTTATTGGAGCACAGCTGCACTCATTTGCTTATGTATTGTCTATGACTGCTTTTTGCTATGATAGCAGAGTTGAGTAATTTCAAGAGACACCATAAGACCCACAAAGCCTAAAACATTTACCCTCTGGCTGGCCCTTTACATAAAAATTTTGACAACTCCTGGTGTCATTGTTGGTAAGGGGCCAAAACAACAAGACTGAAATATCAGAGACATGAATATCCAGGGGAAGGTATGTGAATGTAGGTATGAGTGAGGGCACAAAATGTGCAGATCTTTCTGTTTCATATCAATGTCTACCAGTCGTCATCCTCCACGACAATAAACAACCAGGTGGAGAGGTTAACTCAGTCAGTGGCAGTCTGCCAGCATCTGGACTCAGCCACACCACAGCTTGCACAAGGGGCTCCTGAATGTTGTATCCAGATCATAGGGATGGAAGTTATGAATGGGGCCAATGGCGTGAGCTGCCTCTCATGAAGGCTAACCTAGCTACTACTACTTCCAGGGAGAAAGGTTTATATACACCCAGGCACACACTGTAATTGCATAAAAGAAGTTATATTTGGTACCTTGTCATTTTTGCCTAGTCATAAATTCCCCTTTTGAGTGACACCCCCCCCCCCCCACCATCTCCCACCACCTCCCAGTTAGCCCTTCTATGGGCAGAACCACAATTAGCAATACCTGCAACTTCACATGGTCTGTGGTTTGGATAATAAGAGCTGCCCTTAACCTCTTCTGAACAGCTCCTGACACTTCTCTGAATGCCCCCCTGCCGTTTCTGCCCTTTGCACGTAATTACTAGCAGGGCAGGTACTTCCACAGCCCTTGCCACTTCTGCTTTTTGCTCCATATAGTTTAAAACTGCCAATCCCCAGCTACTGCGGCAAAGTCCTACCCATCTGCTCTGGGTTACAATAAAGTCAAGAGCCCGGGGCCCACATGTACTCCTCTCCATACCCCCTCCATGGACCCTCGCAGGAGGCTAGATTATATTAGTCCTGGGTCCCTCCACTGCCCTCATCCTCCTCTTGCCCCCTCGAGGCTTACTGATCTAACGAAGCTGTCTTTTCATGCATCCTCAGCTGGCTGGCAATCTGGATTTGCATCTCATCACCTGAAGAACTTCCACATAACATCCAAAACACACTCATGCACCGAAAGGAAAAGAGAGAGAGACACACCTATATATACTTATAGAGTGATACATCCCAAGATAAGAGTTTGCCCCCACTAGCACCACTATCCCAGGGCTTACAGAGGGCCTGATATGCCTGAACCACCAACGTGAGATGCCCAAATAATACTGCATCACACCAAGGACCCCATTATATAGAAAAAAGGGTGCAACAATGGGCACTGTCTAAAGGATCCACTTGTTCTACCTTAAAGCTCATCACTCTTACACAGCCTGTCTGACAGAGCGTTGGCATGGACTCTAAGAGGTTTAGCTATGATGACACCATCATGCAGGTTTGAGACACTGTCCTCCAGAATGTGATATATATGTAAAACCCATGGTTTTTATATGGTACTGTGTGACCAGTAGCTAAAACACACACAGGCTAGTCCTCTCACCATCATTCCCACGCATTCACTTGCAGAATTTGCACTTTCTATCATTGCAACTTTAGCCTCTTTGGGAATAGAGGTCCTGACATACTGGAAGCAGGTAGGAGATGGGAATGGGAGCTAATGCTTCTGTCAGGGGCACAGTAAGTGTTCTACTAAACCTAAAGCTATGACTACTGTCATCTGATCATTCTGAGCTCCTTATGCCAGTAAATAAGAAGTCAAAGAAGGAGCCACTATACTGGTGGGAGTAATTGGTCCTGATTCCCATGAAGAACCAGGTTGGTGCTAAATAATGGGAGCAAGGAGGACTATATCTGGAACCCTGAGGAATTTGGGTATCTTTTGATGTTTCCATATCCATTGAAAACAGGAAAGTGATCATGTGTCATCCTTGAATTACAAAAGCAAAGTAACCAGGGGCTCAAAACCCTCAATGACAACAACCTATACCACAGAAATACTGATTTCTGACAAGGGAAATACAGAGTAGATCAGGGAGGAAGCAGATGATAATATTAATTAGGTCCTTGGTACAAGCTTCAGGCAGTGTGGACTGTAGCTTGTTCCACTAATCCTCTCATTTTAAGCCTTTCTTTTAAAGATTGTGGCTAGGTACCACCCTGATTAATCAATGGCAGAGAGGACTCAATGTAGAGCATGAGTAAATCTGAGTGGTGCAAGGGGTAGACTCAATGGAGGCTGTTAACGATCCACACCCCCCCATATCTCCTTGGCCCTCCTCAGCTGCAGTACAGTTTGAGATAGTTTATTTTATCACAAGCACCAATGTCTCCCTTTGAATAGATCCTTACAACAGCATGTGTTTTGTTTTGCTAAAGCTAATAAAATGTAATATACCAGAAATGGGTTGGCTTTTACAATGGGAATTTATTAACTTACAAGTTTATAGTTCTGAGGCTGTGAAAAATGTCCAAATTAAGGCATCAACATGATGATACCTTCTCCCTGAAGACTGGCTGCTGGTGATCCTCCTTCTCTTTTGGGTTTTGCTGCTTCCTGCTTCTGGCTTCAGTAGCTTCTTCTCTGAGTTTCTCTGAGTTTTTCTTCTGCAGGAGTCTCTGGGGCTTTTTCTGACTTTTATCCTCTTATAAAGGTTCCAGCATGAGGATTAAAGCCCACCTTGAATGAGGTGGGTCATGTCTCAATTGAAATAACCTAAACAATAGATTCTACCTATAATGTGTCTACACCCACAGAAACGCTTTACAATCACACCATGGGAGCTAGCTCAGCTGCTGAGATACCACTGGGAAGTGTGGAGGAGTTAAAGTTCCAAGGACACACTAGGAACTGGTCTAAGTGGAAAAATTAGCCTCTGGGTCCTGCTGAGCCATGTTCTACATCATTTAGTATCAGTCCCCTGAGAAACCAAACCTTGGTTGACCACATGAATAACCTAATATTAAAGGTTAATCAAAACATGCTTCATTGGATTTTCTCCCTTCCCTGACTAAAATCTCCTCCCTCACTTGTGCTTTCCAGAATTATTTTCCAAGTAAACTATCTACATCCAACACCCTTTATCAGGTCTAAAAGTAAACAAAACAAAATAAGATAAAACAGAAAATATCAAGGGTTGAAAGGATGTGGAAACCAAAATTCTCATATGTTTCTGTGTGTGTGTGTGTGGGGGGGGGGAGACGTAAATCAGTACATTGCTTTGGAAAACTGTTTGGCAATATCTACTAAAGACAAATCTGTCACTAATCCTCCTAGGTATGTAACTAACAGAAATTGTGCATGTTCACTAAAAGACATATACCAGAATGTTCATATACACATTATTCAAAATAGCTCAAAGCCAAAAATTTACCCAAATCCCCAGTAACAGTAGAATAGATAAACGACCACATTCACACAATGAACACAGCAATGGGAGTGGATAATCTACAAATACTTGCAACAATATAAATAAAACTCACAAACACAATGCTGAATGAAAGAAGTCAATATAAGAACATAGGCTGTGATTTCATATATGTAAAGTATAAAAATAGGCAACATCAATCTAGGCTGTCAAAAATTACAATAGTGTTTGTCCTTGGGGGTGAGGGGGCTAGGAACGGAAATGAGAGGGGCTTCTGGGATTCTGGTGATACCCTCTTTCTTGATATGGTTGCTAGTTATGGTTGCGTTCAGTTCATGAAAATTCATTGATCTGTATACTTATTTCCACTTTTCTCTATGTATATTTTATTTAAATAGTAGTTTATAGAAAGTAAAATTGTAACCTCATCATTGTTATAAAGTCAAGGACATCTGACCTACATGTTTAAAAGATTATAACTATTCCTAGATAAAACACTAAATTATTAATAATAGCTTTGTTTAGATATGGTGATATGAATGAGTTTTCTTCTATTTTTGTGCATTTAATGAACAAATAGAGCATACATAACAGAAAGTATTTTAAGCTGAAACTGCTTTTTCTTATTGTTAAATTAAATCTATTTGTCATTTTTTAGTCATGAGCAAATGACTAAAAGAGATTTGGGTAGAGCAGCATTATGAAAGTCTTCAATACCTTTACTAAAAGTACTCTGATACCCAGTGCTACCTTGTGCCAGTGTGGATATATTATGTCCCCCAGAAAAAGCCATATTCTTTAATTCAATCTTGTGGGGGCAGATTGATTAATCTTTCTGATTAGGGTGTGACCACCTGATTGAATGTTTCCATGGAGATATGACCCACCCATTCAGGGTAGGTCTTGATTAGTTTATTGCAGTCCTTTAAAGGGAGCACAAACAGATTGCAGGAGGAAAAAAAAAAAAAAACTCCCCAAGAGATGTTTGCTGATGCTAAGAGATGAAGCCCAGAGTTTGCCTGGGATTTGCTAAGACAGGACCCCCCAGGCACTAAGAGAGAAACATCCTGGGAGAAAGAACCAAGGATGCACAGGAGCTGAGAGAGGAGCTGAAATGCAACTCGAGATCAACAGATGCCATTGGCTGTTCTTCAGTGAAGGTATCCTCTTGTTGATGCATTAGTTTGGAGACTTTTAAGGCCTCAGGACTGTTAAATTTTTAATCAAATAAATCCCCCCCCCTTTTTTTAGCTTAATTAATTAATTTATTTATTTTTTTATCATTTTTATTGAGATTGTTCAGATACCATACAATTATCCAAAGATCCAAAGTGTACAATCACTTGCCCCTGGGTACCCTCATACAGCTGTGCATCCATCACACTTAATTTTTGTTCAATTTTTAGAAACTTTTCATTACTCCAGACAAGAAATAAAGTGAAAGATGAAAGAAAAAAAAAAAAAAGAAAAGAAAACTCTAATCCTCCCCTATCCCTAACCAACCTCCCTCAATTGTTGACTCGTAGTATTGATATAGTACATTTGTTACTGTTTATGAAAAAATGTTGAAATACTACTAACTGTAGTATATAGTTTGTAACAGGTATATAATTCTTCCCTATATGACCCTCTATTATTAACTTCTAATTGTATTGTCATACATTTGTTCTGGTTCATGGAAGTGATTTCTAGTATTTGTACAGTTGATCATGGACATTGCCCACCATAGGATTCAGTTTTATACATTCCCATCTTTTGACCTCCAACTTTCCTTCTGCTGACATATATGACTCTGAGCTTCCCCTTTCCACCTCATTCACACACCATTCGGTGCTGTTAGTTATTCTCACATCTTGCTACCAACACCCCTGTTCATTTCCAAACATTTAAGTTCATCCTAATTGAACATTCTGCTCATACTAAGCAACCACTCCCCATTCTTAAGCCTCGTTCTGTATCTTGGTACCTTATATTTCATGTCTATGATTTACATATTATAATTAGTTCCTATCAGTGAGACCCTGCAATAATTGTTCTAATGTGTCTGGCTTATTTCACTCAGTATATTGCCCTCAAGGTTTTGTCATCAACCCATTTTTTTTTAATATGGTTTTGTTCACTCACCATACATTCCATCCCAAGTAAATAATCGATGGTTTTCTGCATGGTCATACATTTATGTGTTCACCTCCTTCACCATTATCTATATAAGAGCATCTACATTTCTTCCACAAGGCAGGAGGGAGAGTTAAAAAAGGTAGAGAGGAAAACGAAAGAGGAAAAAAAAAGACAGCTAGGAAGCAGCAAAAGGAAAAATAACCTTAAATCAAAGTAGAATAAAGAAGCAGACAATACCAACAATGTCAAGTGTCTAATATGCCTCCCCTATCTCCCCCTCTTATCTGCATTCACCTTGGTATATCACCTTTGTTACATTAAAGGAAGCATAATACAATTATTCTATTAGTTACAGTCTCTAGTTTATGCTGATTGCATCCCTCCACCAATGCCTCCCCATTTTTAACACTTTGCAAGGTTGACATTTGCTTGTTCTCCCTTGTAAAAGAACATATTTGTACATTTTATCACAATTGTTGAATACTCTAGATTTCACCAAGTTACACAGTCCCAGTCGTTATCTTTCCTCCTTTCTTGTGGTGTCTCACATGCTCCCCACCTTCCTCTCTCAACCGTATTCATAGTTACCTTTGTTCAGTGTACTTACATTGTTGTGCTACCATCTCCCAAAATTGTGTTCCAAACCACACACTCCTGTCTTCTATCACCATGTAGTGCTCCCTTTAGTATTTCCTGTAAGGCAGGTGTCTTGTTCACAAAGTCTCTCATTGTCTGTTTGTCAGAAAATATTTTAAGCTCTCCCTCATATTTGAAGGACAGCTTTGCTGGATACAGGATTCTTGGTTGGTGGTTTTTCTCTTTGAGTATCTTAAATATATCACACCACTTCCTTCTTGCCTCCATGGTTTCTGCTGAGAGATCTGCACATAGTCTTATTAAGCTTCCTTTGTATGTAATGGATCGCTTTTCTCTTGCTGCTTTCAGGATTCTCTCTTTGTCTTCGACATTTGATAATCTGATTATTAAGTGTCTTGGCGTAGGCCTCTTCATATCTCTTCTGTTTGGAGTACGCTGCGCTTCTTGGATCTGTAATTTTATGTCTTTCATAAGAGATGGGAAATTTTCATTAATTATTTCCTCTATTATTGCTTCTGCCCCCTTTCCCTTTTCTTCTCCTTCTGGGACACCAATGATATGTACATTATTGTACTTTGTTTCATCCTTGAGTTTCCGGAGACGTTGCTCATATTTTTTCATTCTTTTCTCCATCTGCTCCTTTGCGTGTAGGCTTTCAGGTGTTTTGTTCTCCAGTTCCTGAGTGTTTTCTTCTGCCTCTTGAGATCTGCTGTTGTATGTTTCCATTGTGTCTTTCATCTCTTGTGTTGTGCCTTTCATTTCCATAGATTCTACTAGTAGGTTTTTTGAACTTTTGATTTCTGCTGTATACATGTCCAGTGCTTCCTTTACAGCCTCTATCTCTTTTGCAATATCTTCTCTAAACTTTTTGAATTGATTTAGCATTAGTTGTTTAAATTCCTGTATCTCAGTTGAAGTGTACGTTTGTTCCTTTGACTGGGCCATAACTTTGTTTTTCTTAGTGTAGGTTGTAATTTTCTGTTGTCTAGGCATGGTTTCCTTGGTTATCCAAATCAGGTTTTCCCAGACCAGAACAGGCTCAGGTCCCAGAGGGAAGAAATATTCAGTATCTGGTTTCCCTGCAGGTGTCTCAGAAAATTGCTCCACCCTTTGATGCCTCAGGTCACTGTGCTTTTCTGCCCAGCAGGTGATGCCTGTTAGCCTATAATTCTTGACTGGTGTGAGAAGGTATGGCCGTGTTCCCCCAGGCTCTGGGGTCTGGTTCTGAATCGAAAGGGCCCCACCCCTTTCCTCCTAGAGAAGACAGAGCCCCCAGGTGGAGGTCATTAGCATTTCAATGGTCTCACTCTCTGCTTGTGCTGTCTCCACCCTTCTCCGCTTCACAGCCCTGGAAACTGAAAATGACTGGGGCTTTCTCCACTGAGCCGAAAAAGAAACAGATAGTCCCCTTCAGACCCAGTCCAAGGCGACCCTCCGGCTCTCCCAGGTCAGTCGTCATCCAAAGCCTCTGTCTGTTTTTTGGGGATTCGTACCTGTAGTGAGCAGTTCACACTCGCTACTTTAAACCCCAGTTGGAGCTCAGCTGAGCTTTATTTGCTTGCTGGGAGAGAGCTTCTCTCTGGCACCACGAGGCTTTGCAGCTCGGGCTATAGGGGAGGGGGTCTCACGACTTGGTTCCGCAGGTTTTACTTACAGATTTTATGCTGTATTCTCGGGCATTCCTCCCAATTCAGGTTGGTGTATGATGAGTGGATGGTCTCGTTTGTCCCCCCGCAGTTATTCTGGATTATTTACTAGTTGTTTCTGGTTTTTTGTAATTGTTCCAGGGGGACTACTTAGCTTCCACTCCTCTCTATGCCGCCATCTTGCCCCTCCCTCCAAATAAATCCCCTTTTATAAAAGCTTATCTATTTCTAGTATTTTGCATAACAGCAGCATTACCAAACTGGAGCATACCTCTGTAAGCCTATGACATCCTGGTGCTACCTCTACAAGCCCCTGACATCCAGTATTATCTCTATAAGCTTCTGATAGCCAGCGCATGTTGCTGTATTGTCAGTACCAACTGAGCAGTGAATAAGACAGGGAAAACAGAAATACTGCCTGACCATTTCCTCTTGCCCATTGTCAGGATGGAGTGAGTGTTTACAATAGCACTGAAATTGTGATGCCTTGACCACACATTCTTAACCATCCTTCACCCTATGCTAAACATGTTCACCTTTATTATAGTTCTAATCTTGCACAATATATCATAATCTTATACACTTGCTTGTTCTCTTCTCCCATTGGTCCTTTCTATAGCATCTTTTCAAGTCTAAAAAGAATAATTACGTCATCAGAACTCTTGAAGAGTGGTTAAAATTTACCTGAATTACTCCAATTGCCCCAAATTGGGGAAAAAATTTAAGATGAAGAAAGGAAAGATATGCATTATTTTATTAATTTTCATTTTCAACCAGTAAAACAAACTATAATTATTATTTTATATGTAGTAAAGCTGGAGATCAGAAAGGGTATCAAACATATCAGAAGTTACATAGCTTCATTCAAATCATTGGCTTGCTATGAAAAATTATAGTTATTGGGAAAATAACTAATAGAAATAGTAGGGGATTTAATGTAATCCTGAGTTACAATGTTCCTAATTTACCTGCTTAGCTAATTTTTTTTATCATTCAAGTAGCAGGGGAATAATAGATTCATCTCAACTAAAAATTCTAGAACAATCAACTGAACATGTTAAATACCTTACCCAGATTTCCACATTTTAAGAGGCCTAGACAACATCCATCAGCATACCATCAATTCTTCTTTTAATTTTCATAGTACCATGAAGATATTTGTTTGGAGACTTAATGGTTTTAATAGCAGCTGCCAGGATCACTAACCCCAGGAGACATGCCCTCTCCTCCAGGGTAGTTTTGTCATTAATGTGAAATCCTTTAGTTAAGTGCATTTCCCATTTTGGAGCACCAGTGTCTTACTTCCACAACCCTGTTGCCACTGGTTAAGTCAATGAATTATAATCAGAAAGTAGAGCAATTTTAGGCAACAGAGGATGAGATGAGTCAATGGGCATACATCAACTTGATATTGCTTGTGGTTAATATCTATATACGTCAGGGTCCAACCAGGGAAACAGAAACCATTATGGGTATTTAAAATGAGAAAACTAGATGCACAAATGACATAAACGACATAAGGACCATTAAGGCAACTCAGTCATAAACAACAGCAGGAGGCCACTTCCATCTGTAGGCTAGAGGATGCAGTGCTGCATGAGTCCAAGTGGAATCTGGGTGGGCTTGTCCAGGAGGAGCTGAAGCCACAAAAGAGGCACAGCCATTGTCATTGATTCCACCTGAAGTAGAGGGACTAGATCTTAGAATAAACAGGTGAAATCCAAAAACTCAGATTTGGGAAATATGCTGGGAGAGACCTGGGCCGCAGAGCAGCAGAATGCAGGTGGAGAAGAAGGGTCTAGATTCACACTCTGATGAATTTTCACCCAGCTCTGGCCACAAAAAACCCTGAAAGAGAGTTGGTCATTAGATCCAGGGCTAGTCTCAACCTTGACATTGGTCATTCACTTGTGAAATAACCAATTATCTCTTTTTCTTTTTTTTTTTAATCTTCATTTTATTGAGATATATTCACTTACCACGCAGTCATACAAAACAAATCGTACATTCGATTGTTCACAGTACCATTACATAGTTGTACATTCATCACCTAAATCAATCCCTGACACCTTCATTAGCACACACACAAAAATAACAAGAATAATAATTAGAGTGAAAAAGAGCAATTGAAGTAAAAAAGAACACTGGGTACCTTTGTCTGTTTGTTTGTTTGTTTCCTTCCCCTATTTTTCTACTCATCCATCCATAAACTAGACAAAGTGGAGTGTGGTCCTTATGGTTTTCCCAATCCCATTGTCACCCCTCATAAGCTACATTTTTATACAATTGTCTTCGAGATTCATGGGTTCTGGGTTGTAGTTTGATAGTTTCAGTTATCCACCACCAGCTACCCCAATTCTTTAGAACCTAAAAAGGGTTGTCTAAATTGTGCATAAGAGTGCCCACCAGAGTGACCTCTCGGCTCCTTTTGGAATCCCTCTGCTACTGAAGCTTATTTCATTTCCTTTCACATCTCCCTTTTGGTCAAGAAGATGTTCTCTATCCCACGATGCCAGGTCTACATTCCTCCCCGGGAATCATATTCCACGTTGCCAGGGAGATTCACTCCCCTGGGTGTCTGATCCCACGTAGGGGGGAGGGCAGTGATTTCACCTTTCGAGTTGGCTTAGCTAGAGAGACAGGGCCACATCTGAGCAACAAAGAGGCATTTGGGAGGAGGCTCTTAGGCACAATTATAGGGAGGCCTAGCCTCTCCTTTGCAGCAACCGTCTTCCCAAGGCTAAAACCTATGGTAGAGGGCTCAACCCATCAAACCACCAGTTCCCTATGTCTGTGGTCATGTTAGCAGCCATTGAGGTGGGGTAGGCCAATACCCCTGCATTCTCCACAGGCTCCTCAAGGGGGCACTACATATTTTTTTCCTTGTTTTTTTTTTGTTTTTTTTTTAACCTTTTTTTCCTTTTTAAATCAACTGTATGGAAAAACAAAAATTAAAAACAAAAAAAACAAAAAAAAACAAAAAAGAAAAACATACAATAAAAGAACATTTCAAAGAGACCATAACAAGGGAGTAAGAAAAAGACAACTAACCTAAGATAACTGCTTTACTTCCCACCTGTTCCTACTTTACCCCAAGAAAGTTACATAATACAGCAACATTTCTGTGAACTTGCTCCTACTATATCCATCAGAAATTAACAGACCATAGTCATTCCTGGGCATCCCCAGAACGTTAAATACCATATCTATTCTTCTTGGATTACTGTTCCCCCTTCCTTCATTGCTCTCTATTGCTAGTTCCCCTACATTCTACATTATAAACCATTCGTTTTACATTTTTCAAAGTTCACATTAGTGGTAGCATATAATATTTCTTTTTCTGTGCCTGGCTTATTTCGCTCAGCATTATGTCTTCAAGGTTCATCCATGTTGTCATATGTTTCACGAGGTCGTTCCTTCTTATTGCCGTGTAGTATTCCATCGTGTGTATACACCACATTTTATTTATCCACTCATCTGTTGAAGGACATTTGGGTTGTTTCCATCTCTTGGCAATTGTGAATAATGCTGCTATGAACATGGGTGTGCAGATATCTGTTCGTGTCACTGCTTTCCGATCTTCTGCGTATATACCGAAAAGTGCAATCGCTGGATCAAACGGTAACTCTATTTCTAGTTTTCTAAGGAACTGCCAGACTGACTTCCAGAGTGGCTGAACCATTATACAGTCGCACCAACAATGAATAGGAGTTCCAATTTCTCCACATCCCCTCCAGCATTTGTAGTTTCCTGTTTGTTTAACGGCAGCCACTCTAATAGGTGTTAGATGGTATCTCATTGTGGTCTTAATTTGCATCTCTCTAATAGCTAGTGAAGCTGAACATTTCTTCATGTGTTTCTTGGACATTTGTATTTCCTCTTCAGAGAACTGTCTTTTCATATCTTTTGCCCATTTTATAATTGGGCTGTCTGTACTATTGTCATTGAGTTGTAGGATTTCTTTATATATGCAAGATACCAGTCTTTTGTCAGATACATGGTTTCCAAAAATTTTTTCCCATTGAGTTGGCTGTCTCTTTACCTTTTTGAGAAATTCCTTTGAGGTGTAGAAACTTCTAAGCTTGAGGAGTTCCCATTGATCTATTTTTTCTTTTGTTGCTTGTGCTTTGGGTGTAAAGTCTAGGAAGTGGCCGCCTCATACAAGGTCTTGAAGATGTTTTCCTACATTATCTTCTAGGAGTTTCATGGTACTTTCTTTTATATTGAGATCTTTCGTCCATTTTGAGTTAATTTTTGTGTAGGGTGTGAGGTAGGGGTCCTCTTTCATTCTTTTGGATATGGATATCCAACTCTCCCGGCCCCATTTGTTGAATAGACCATTATGACTCAGTTCAGTGACTTTGGGGGCCTTATCAAAGATCAGTCGGCCATAGATCTGAGGGTCTATCTCTGAATCCTCAATTCGATTCCATTGATCTATATCTCTATCTTTGTGCCAGTACCATGCTGTTTTGGCAACTGTGGCTTTATAATAAGCTTCAAAGTCAGGGAGCGTAAGTCCTCCTGCTTCGTTTTTCTTTTTTAGAGTGTCTTTAGCAATTCGAGGCATCTTCCCTTTCCAAATAAATTTGATAACTAGCTTTTCCAAGTCTGCAAAGTAGGTTGTTGGAATTTTGATTGGGATTGCATTGAATCTGTAGATGACTTTCGGTAGAATTGACATCTTAATGACATTTAGCCTTCCTGTCCATGAACATGGAATATTTTTCCATCTTTTAAGGTCCCCTTCTATTTCTTTTAGTAGAGTTATGTAGTTTTCTTTGTATAGGTCTTTTACATCTTTGGTTAAGTTTATTCCTAGGTACTTGATTTTTTTAGTTGCTACTGAAAATGGTATCTTTTTCTTGAGTGTCTCTTCAGTTTGTTCATTTCTAGCATATAGAAACATTACTGACTTATGTGCATTAATCTTGTATCCCATTACTTTGCTAAATGTGTTTATTAGGTCTAGTAGCTGTATCGTCGATTTCTCAGGGTTTTCCAGATATAAGATCATATCATCTGCAAACAATGACAGTTTTATTTCTTCCTTTCCAATTTGGATGCCTTTTATTTCTTTGTCTTGCTGGATTGCCCTGGCTAGCACTTCCAGCACAATGTTGAATAACAGTGGTGATAGCGGGCATCCTTGTCTTGTTCCTGATCTTAGAGTGAAGGCTTTCAGTCTGTCACCATTGAGTACTGTGCTGGCTGTGGGTTTTTCATATATACTCTTTATCATATTGAGGAAGTTTCCTTCAATTCCTACCTTTTGAAGTGTTTTTATTAAAAACGGATGTTGGATTTTGTCAAATGCTTTTTCAGCATCTATTGAGATGATCATTTGATTTTTCCCTTTTGAATTTTTAATGTGCTGTAATACATTGATTGATTTTCTTATGTTGAACCATCCTTGCGTGCCTGGAATGAACCCGACTCGGTCATGGTGTATGATTTTTTTAATGTGTCTTTGGATTCGATTTGCAAGTATTTTGTTGAGGATTTTTGCATCTATATTCATTAGGGAGATTGGCCAGTAGTTTTCCTTTTTTGTAGCATCTTTGCCTGGTTTTGGTATTAGATTGATGTTAGCTTCATAAAATGAGTTAGGTAGTGTTCCATTTTCTTCAATGTTTTGAAAGAGTTTGAGTAAGATTGGTGTCAGTTCTTTCTGGAAAGTTTGGTAGAATTCCCCTGTGAAGCCATCTGGCCCTGGGCATTTATTTGTGGGAAGATTTTTGATGACTGATTGGATCTCTTTGCTTGTGATGGGTTGGTTGAGGTCTTCTATTTCTTCTCTGGTCAGTCTAGGTTGTTCATATGTTTCCAGGAAATTGTCCATTTCCTCTACATTATCCAGTTTGTTGCCATACAGTTGTTCATAGTATCCTCTTATAATTTTTTTAATTTCTTCAGGATCTGCAGTTATGTCACCTTTTTCATTCATTATTTTGTTTATGTGGGTCTTATCTCTTTTCGATTTTGTCAGTCTAGCTAGGGGCTTGTCAATCTTGTTGATCTTCTCAAAGAACCAACTTTTGGTGATATTTATCCTCTCTATTGTTTTTTTGTTCTCTATATCATTTATTTCTGCTTTAATCCTTGTTATTTCTTTTCTTCTACTTGGTTTATGATTGGTTTGCTGTTCATTTTCTAGCTTCTTCAGTTGATCCATTAGTTCTTTGATTTTGGCTCTTTCTTCCTTTTTAATATATGCGTTTAGTGCTATAAATTTCCCCCTCAGCACTGCTTTTGCTGCATCCCATAGGTTTTGGTATGTTGTGTTCTCATTTTCATTTGTCTCTATTTAGTAATTTCTCTTGCTATTTCTTCTTTAACCCACTGATTGTTAAGGAGTGTGTTGTTTAACCTCCAGGTATTTGTGAATTTTCTAAGTCTCTGATGGTTATTGACTTCTAATTGTATTCCATTGTGGTCAGAGAATGTGCTTTGAATAATTTCAATCTTTTTAAATTTACTGAGGCTTGTTTTTTGTCCCAGCATATGATCTATTCTGGAGAAAGTTCCGTGAGCACTAGAAAAGTATGTGTATCCTGGTGATTTGGGATGTAATGTTCTGTATATGTCTGTTAAATCTAATTCATTTATCAGATTGTTTAGGTTTTCAATTTCCTTTTTGGTCTTCTGTCTGGTTGATCTATCTATAGGAGAGAGTGATGTGTTGAAGTCTCCCACAATTATTGTGGAAACATCAATTGCATCCTTTAGTTTTGCCAGTGTTTCTCTCATGTATTTTGTGGCACCTTGATTGGGTGCATAGACATTTACGATTGTTATTTCTTCTTGTTGAATTGCCCCTTTTATTAGT
This sequence comes from Choloepus didactylus, assembly GCF_015220235.1. Lineage (NCBI taxonomy): Eukaryota > Metazoa > Chordata > Mammalia > Pilosa > Megalonychidae > Choloepus > Choloepus didactylus. Next base: position 35,091,037 of record NC_051320.1, on the reverse strand, counting down.
ATGTAGTGGCCTTCTTTGTCTCTCAAAACATCCCTGCATTTAAAGTCTATTTTATCTGAGATGAATATTGCTACACCTGCTTTCTTTTGGCTGTAGCTTGCATGAAATATTTTTTTCCATCCTTTCACTTTCAATTTCTTTGTGTCCCTGTGTCTAAGATGAGTCTCTTGTATGCAACATATTGATGGTTCTTTTTTTTTGATCCATTCTGCGAATCTATATCTTTTACTTGGGGAGTTTAATCCATTTACATTCAACGTTGTAACCGTGAAGGCATTTCTTGAATCAGCCATCTTATCCTTTGGTTAATGTTTGTCATATATATTTTTCCCCTCTCTATTAATATCCTTTATTGTACCCATACCGAATCTCTTTAATACTGAACCTTTCTCCAAGTCTCTCTGTCCTTTCTTTGTTTCCCTGTCTGTAGGGCTCCCTTTAGTATTTCCAGTAGGGCAGGTCTCTTGTTACCAAATTCTCTCAGCATTTGTTTGTCTGTGAAAAATTTAAGCTCTCCCTCAAATTTGAAGGAGAGCTTTGCTGGATAAAGTATTCTTGGTTGGAAATTTTTCTCACTCAGAATTTTAAATATATCATGCCACTGCCTTCTTCCCTGCATGGTGGCTGCTGAGTAGTCACTACTTAGTCTTATGCTGTTTCCTTTTTATGTGGTGAATTGCTTTTCTCTTGCTGTTTTCAGAACTTGCTCCTTCTCTTCTGTGCTTGACAGTGGGATCAGAATATGTCTCGGATTGGGTTTATTTGGATTTATTCTATTCGGAGTTCGCTGAGCATTTATGATTTGTGTATTTATGTTGTTTAGAAGATTTGGGAAGTTTTCCCCAACAATTTCTTTGAATACTCTTTCTAGACCTTTATCCTTTTCTTCCCCTTCTGGAACACCAATGAGTCTTATATTAGGACGTTTTATATTATCTATCATATCCCTGAGGTCCGTTTCGATTTTTTCAATTTTTTCCCCATTCTTTCTTTTATGCTTTCATTTTCCATTCTGTCATCTTCCAGGTCACTGATTCATTGTTCAACTTCCTCTAGTCTTGTACTATGAGTGTCCAGAATCTTTTTAATTTGGTCAACAGTTTCTTTAATTTCCATAAGATCATCTATTTTTTTATTTTGTTTTGCGATGTCTTCTTTATGCTCTTCTAGGGTCTTCTTGATATCCTTTGTATTCTGTACTATTGTCTCATTGTTCATCTTTAGTTCTTTGAGTAGCTGCTCTAGGTGCTGTGTCTCTTCTGAGACGATATGTCTTGGGTTACCATATCGTCTGTTTTTTTCATATGCTCTATAATTTTCTGTTGTTTTGGGCCTCTTGGCATTTGCTGAACTTGATAGGGTTCTTTTAGGATTTGTAGACCAATTGAAGTCCTTATCTCTAATTTATCAGATCTATAGCTTCATGGAGTACACTTTCTCTAACTAACCAGCAGGTGGCGTCCACGAGCCACCTGTTCTCCACAAGCCAGTTCTCCCCTGCTGTGCCTTTGTGGTGAGTGGGGGAGTGAGTCTTGTGGGGTCCAATTGGTGTACCAAGCTTGCGTGTGTAGTTGGTGTTGCCTGTATATGGGGCGTGTTTCTGGGCAGTCAGGGAGGGGGGGTGGCTCTAACAATCAAATCTCCCTGTTGATCCTGGAGTTTTAAAGCTGCTGCAATAGTCTAATCCTTCAGTTCAGTCCTGCCACAGTTTGTCTCTGCCACTGACCCACAAGTCCTTGGTATTGGCGTATGGCTCTTGAGACTTGCAAGTGGGTCCCTCTTCCAGGGTGTGCACCCCCTGGTCCTCTGTTGAGGGATGACTGTGCTATGTCACAGGTGAGTGCCATCCCCCCAGGGCGGTTCTGGGCTGCTGGGCTGTATAGGGAGGCTCCCAGTCTGCTGAAATGATGGCTGAATGGGGCTTTGTTAATTCACACTGCTCCACCTTCCCAACTCTGGGACAATCAGCTGAGGTTGCAGGGAAGGCTAATGTCCACGCCTAGTTTTGTGGAGTGTGCCTGTTATTTGAAGCACTTCCGTCACTGTGGGTTGTGTGGGGTAGCTCTGGGCTATGGGGCTGGCGATGGGCAGGAGTGTTTCCTGTCCACCAGGATGATGGCTGTGAGCAGACACACCCCCTTTTCTTGGAATGTTGTGGTGTTTAGTCAAATTTCTCAGCCACAGGATTATTGCCTTTTGTCTCAGAGCTCTCTTAGTTCTGCTCTTGTCTTGACCTGCCCAAATTGCAAGTCTTTGAAGCTTTCTGTATTGGGCTTCTTAGCGTAATTGTTTTAGAAAAAGAAAAAAGGATTTTAAAAAAAAAAAAAAAAAGGGCCCTCCTCACAGATCTAATGGTTTATTGAAATGCTAAGAGACAAAGCAATTAGGGCTATTAAGGAAAGTTCCACAGGGCAGAGAAATCAGCTTTTCTTCAGGGTTTGCATATGAGCCCGAGGGCCTGAGCTCTGCCTTTCCCCTTTCTATGTTCACCAGAACTCCAAAAATCCTCCGCTTTTATTTTGGAGTTTTCCGTGTTGTTTTTTTTCTATGTCTGTCTCCTCTCTGCTGGGCTGGCTGCTCTCAAATTCTCTGGTGTCTGGTCTCAGTCTATCTATGGCTGGAGTTTGGATCAGTAGAATGAGTTTCCGATAAGGGCTGCCACTGCAGTTCTCCCTTCTCCTTCCCGGAGCTGACAGCCCCTCCTCCCACGGGACTGAGCCTGGCAGGGAGGGGCACGGGTCCCCTGGCCGCAAAAACTTACAGATTTCGCAGATCTCAGCAGTTCGACGTGTTCATGAGTGTTGTATGAAGTATGCCCAAAGTCAGATTGCTCTGTGGTGTCCAGTCCACGCAGTTCCTGGCTTTCTACCTACTTTCCTGGAGGAGTAACTAAAACATACAGCTCACCAGTCCGCCATCTTGCCCCGCCTCTCCCAATTATCTCTTATTCCTGGTATTTAATACGTTATTAATGAAAAGTTCCCTGAACCAATGTCTGAACTAATTTACACTGTTCTGAAAGGGCAAAAAACTTAATTGGTAGCAAGATGTTCTGCCTATTTTTTTGGCCTATTTTTCCTATTTAAGGTAGCATTTAGAATACACAGATATAAAATATATTTATATCATTAGAATATATTTATCAATTCTTTCTAAAATCTACAAGGTAAGGTGTTAAATACCGCTATTTGTAAGCTATGTAGTTATATATTGTAAAACTATATAGCTCATATGTACCACTACTGGGAGGTAGTCTGTTTCAAAACTAGACACCAATTCTTGTGGGGAAGAATGATTGGAGTAGAATATCCTTTGTGAGAAAATTACTTTTCATTACCGTATATTGAAGGTTCACCAAGGAATTTGGAGCAGTAACTCTTTAAAGATTATGGCTCAATAGAGTTTTAAACTGAAATTGGTTGTTTCCATTTCCTGGGTGGGTGTGGAGTGCAGGGAGGTTATATTATTTTATGAACACACTTGTTTTTAAACAAGACTCTAAAAAAAGACTCATACAGCTGACAGTGGCTCTGACATTTTGCTTTAATATTCTGAATGAATATGTCACTATGTGAAGTGCAGTTGATTTGTATCTGGAGCTTTTTGATGATGCTCCCCTATTTAAAGATATAGTACAGGCAGTGTGGACACTTTAACATGGCCTTTGACCTGAATGAATATGCCTTGGGCTGTTTGCCCATTTCTTTTGTAGCAGCTCTTTCCAAGAGATGTCCTTCCACATGGAGTCAAAATAAAAGGATGTCTCAAGGTTAAAGCATTCATCCTCCTTAGTTAGGTTACAGATGATATAGATTTCTATCCTCTACAAGTGCTATCTGAAAACTTTGCTATTGCTTCATCACTATTCATGAGAACTCTAAGAGACCAATTCAAGTAAGAAGATGCCTTCCTTTATGCTGGCTTGTTTAAAGGCTCAAAGAGTCTTTGGAATGTAGGACAGAATAAATAGCATTTCAAATACTGCATCTAAGGATGGGTGGAAGAAAAAGGGTTTATTTTCCAATGAATTATCATAGAAGGAAATGAATCTTGCTAAAACATATCTGCTATGAAACTATGACAGAAAAAAAAGAATGCTTGTATCTTTTGTTATTGTATTTTTTTCCATGAATATTATTATACTGAGATCCCTGCAGAAATGGCAAAATTGGTCAATATATTTGAGGTATAGTTGGCATAATTTTGTAGAAATTATTGTGCTAAGTACTGTGAAATAATTTATTTGCTGCTGTTCTCTTATATTCTTTCTTTAGTGTGCCTTAGATTACTACAAACTCTTTAAAACCCATGCAACTCTGGGAAACTAATATAATAGTACTGTGGATTTAGAGATAAAATTTGTAAGAGACAGGCATTGATTATCCATATATTTATCCTATTTTTGTCCCCTGAGTTAACAACTAAGGATAATAAAATTTTAATATTATTTGATGCACATTTTCATGTTTGAATTTGTAAATAGAATTAGATATTGCTAGTAATATTTAGGAACTGCTAACTATTCATGAAGGATTATTTTGTTGGATCTCTAATAGAAAACTAAAGCATAAGGATTTATATTCTAGTAATCATGTCTTTCACTATTAAGTACTTATGATTTCATAGTTCCAAAAGGTAAAATAGTCCTAATTTAGAATAAAACAGATCTAAAAAATGAAATACATCTATATATACTGAATTGGAGGAATCTCTATGATATGTTCTTAAGGAAAAATTTAAAAGAAAAGTTCAGGTTAATGGATATGGTATGATCCAATTTTTGTAAAAGTAATATGTAATTATATATTTATATATATGTCTGTGGTATGTGTGTACAGGGATAAAAAACAATATCAGGTTGGTGGTTTACTCAAGTGTGTATGTACTAATTATTAACTTTTTAATACTTCTTTTTATGAGCTTATTTGTTAACAAGAGCATGTAATGTTTTTGATATTAAGAAAAGGAATAAAGAAAATATTTAAAAACTACAAAACAGAAAGAATCATATAAATGAGATTAATTTTTCCCTACTGTATTTGTGCTTGATGAGGGATGCTTGCTTTATTTTTTTCTTGATAGGCATATTTAGAATCATTGCAATATCAACCCAAATACAATTATATGAATTAGTTTTAATTCATCATTTTTATTAAAAATGAATTTACTAAATAAAGTCATAATACATGAGTCTTTACATTTTAAAGCATTTAATGTTTAAAGTGAATTTTAAAAACCCCAACCATACAGAATGTATTCTATTATATGGAATGTATTGTACAGAATATGTTATCTTTTCACCATTAAGTTTTGCTAAGAATTTTTATTCGACTTAACCTCTCTGTAAACCATGAACACTTTTCAGTTTTGCCCTTTAGAAAAGCAGTTTGTGTTATGAATATTTTGGAAAGTGGTTCAGCTGTTTAAATAACAATAATGGATTTTCCTCAGCAATTTTACTTTTTGAGTTCAACCCTGCAGTAAAGTACACTTAATTTGTGGATTAGAGCTTTTCAAACAACACAGTCACCAACACAATTACAGACTGCTGTAGAAACTATTTGCAAGGCAAAGAACAAGAAGGTCAGCACAAATACTGCAGCCATTATCAGTGAAGCCATTGCAAAGGATATGTGGTAACAGTCAAGAGATAGTTTGCAAATTTGTGCAAGTTGTTTTGCATTCATTCATTTGGGAAATGTTTGTTGAATACCTGCTCTGTTCAACCACTGACTGAGGTAGATCCTGGCCTCATAGCCTATCTCTGCATCATGGACTTTTAGGAACACTCAAGCTTTCTCCCCTGATCCCTACTTAATCAATACCCCTAATTCCCTGTGCTCCTCCTTACCCTACAAAACTTTCTGGCTGAGGCTCCAACCACGCTGAAACCTTCACTACTCCCTAGTGTGCCTACTTCTATCAGCTCCCACCCACTGAATTGTGTTCTTATTAACATCAGTTGAGTTTTTTCTTAAGCCTATTTATGCCAATTTTACTTGCTATTGTAATTACGTAATTCAATTATCTACAGGTTGAACAAACGTAATATGAATACAAATAGACGGAGTTTCTTGAAATCTAAATAGGACGTTTTGGAAAGAATTGTTAAAGAAGAATTACGAGAATATTGGCAGGGCCTATATTACTGGGGTTCAGAAAATGCATCCTTGCACAAAGAACATTTGAGTCAAGTTATGTAGGACAGTGGAGTCAACTAGGTGAAGGGAATATTGTGGCAAAAGAGAAGGAAGAGCTTTCTAAAAAGAAGATATAGCATGTCAAATGCTTCTAGGCGAAAAAGGTTCTATGGCATCTCTGAAGAAGGCTTAGATAGGCAAGTAGAGAGTGAGGGGAAGAGGAGCAAAAAATAATGCACCCAGGGTAGGAAGCATCCAGATTATTCAAGACCTTGAGGCAGCAGGACATCTTGAAGGGTTTAGGTATGAGGTGATATGATTGGACTTGCCTTATGAAAAGATTCCTCTGGCTGCAGATCATAGAGCAGACAGTGGTGGGAATGGACATGGAGCGACGGGTTAGAAGGTTAACGGAATAGTTCAGGCAAGAGGTGAAGGCAGTGATTGAGCTCCAAAGAGGTACACATATTTGAGAGACTTAGGAGGATGAGTATTCAGTCTCCTCAAACCATATACATGCACATTTACCTCCTCTGCATGTTCTCATATAGTTTGTAATGCATTTTAAAATCAATACTCAATGTTTTCATTGTTATATATAAATGCTTTTCTTCACAATTGAGCCATATAGTCTACTGTATTTCCTTTCTTATACAATTTTTTGTTTTCCAGTGTTAATAATCACTTTTTTGTTTGCTTAATTATTCTAATAACTCAACAAATTCATTGTCAAAATCTCTGCCAGAGCTGTGCAAACTTTCATGATCAGGTCAAATGCATCAAGTAATTTATCTGTTTCAAGGTTTCTTTTCAAAACATCCCCATTGGCCCCCTACAACATTTTACTCCTCCAATCTGTATGAATTTCTTACTATTGCTACAACACAGCTGTTGTACTCTTTCAATTCCTTGGGAAAATTAACTTTAGGGTATTTTAAAAAAATCTTCTTCTGTCCCTTGCATTAGTATTACCACTATTTCCACAATTTTCCCACCTTTTTTATTTTGGCCTTCAGATTAGAGACTGCATAAATGTATGGTGATCTTTTTTAGTCCAATTCATAATTAATATGAAAGCTCTTACAAAGTAGGAGCTATCTGCTTTCGTGACTAGGATTTGTGGGTCAGTAGGTTTTATTCTAGGGCTACAGCATGACAAGCTGATGTTTTCATTGGGTAATTGCAGATTTTTTTCTTCTCTTCAGGGTCTGTCAGTTTTCTCAAAAAGAAACTTTGTCAATAATTTCTTCCTTATTTTCTTCATTATGGTAAATGTGTACCTTTACAAAAATTTTATGCTAAGATTTTAATGGTTTTAATTGTTTCTTGGAAGGAAAGCATGTGTTCAGCTTTTCATCTTGTACTGGAAGCCCTGAATAAAAGTTCCACAGTAAGCTAATTAGGAGGAAAGGGAAATGAATGCAATAAATCAATCTTCAGTTAACTCCTAGAAAGACATAAAACTGGATCCTTTGTGCATGTGGTTAGCACATAGGGTTAAGTTAAACTGTCCCTGAATTTGAAAATAAATGTAATCTCTGAGAATGAAACAAATTACAATATAGTTATAATGAAGGCATAGAAGGAGAGTGATATGTCCTTATTCTGATGGTAGACAAATATCTGGAAAATGTGCTCAGCTATGTGTTAAATGAAAACAATGCCAATGGAAAAAGCTAATTATATTGATGGAATCCCATCTAACAGTTACACTGGTGAGCAGGAAATACTTTGAGTGATCCCTACAGACAGAAACTTGAAAGCATCAAGGAGTTTAGGTTGTTCTTTCATCTCAGCAGGGAAAGTAAAATAAAACAAAAAAAAAGTATTTAAGAAGAATATGATATTAAGTATTAAATTTTTTTAAAAAAGTCTTTTAGGAAAGAAGTTTTATCTCAAAGGAGTAAAAATTAGCTTATAATTCTGAAACTGCTAAGAAGTAACTTTCCAGTGCCTGAGTGCTGAATTCAAGTAAAGGCAGAATAACCATCAGAAGCATCACAAACTCCTTTACACTTAGTAGTGGGTTATATTTTCTATTAAAGTTTTTCTCCTGGAGAAATTAAAAATGTGAACTCCATCAAGAGTTTGTCTCCAGAGAAAAAGAGAAAGAGGGAAATGACCAAACAGTAGACAATAAGTAAACAAAAGCCCTTAAGTGTTTATGTATGGATCAACTGCTCAGGGGAAAGACTGCAGAGAATTATGAAAGACTTTGGTCAACTTTTTGTAATTCATTTTGATAGAGAAAGGGGACTGTAAAAACAGAGACCAAAATGAAAATGTTTAAATTTGAAATGTTTGTTAAATGAATATAGAAGTTCCAAAATAAGGAATAGAAGTGGTTACTGGACAATAAATATACGAAATAATATTTAGCTTCTCAAGCAATGAATGAACTGGAAGTTAAATCAACAATGAGATGCTATTTATTACCTATTTAATTTGACAAATATGAAAGAAGACCAATAATGGGAACACTGCATTCTTATGTCCTAAACAGTGTGTAAGTTAGTACAGCTATCTTAAGGGGAATTTGGCAATATGTATCAATAGTTTAAAAATATTTACCTATTGACCCTACATTCCCACTTACAGAATTTATATATTAAAAAGGAGGTTGGGTTTAGTCAACTATAGCTCATCCATTTCTTAGAAAAATACACAGTAATTAACATTATATATGAAGTTATTTCTTTTCAAGGAAAGATGTCCATGATATATTATAGATTGAAATAAAAACAGACTACAATAGGATATGCACATAATGATTTCTGGTAAAAATGATATAGCATACATACATAAAACATCCAAAATTTATGCTTCAAAAATTCACTTAGTTCTCTTTGGGTAATGAGATTTTGCTTTGGCTTTTTGTAGTTTCCAATTCTTCTATAATGAGCATATATTGGTTGAGTAAATCTAGCAATTTAAAGAGTGATGGTTAAGAGTGGGAAGATAAGTAAAGAAAAGAAAAATTTCAATTTCCTCTTCATAAAGATGAATTTGGAATGAGAAAATTCCTAAGGCATACTAAGATAACCATGAAAAGCATTGTAGCATTTTATAGTGCTTTTAGGAAAAAAGCCAAACTTAAAAGATTGAAAAAAAGTATGAGGGACATCTAGTATTATGTTAGACTCATTAGGATGTTTCCCAATCCCACTGTAATAATCACAAGAAAATGAAAGTGAAAATATTCCTTAAAGTTTTAACATTTATCTGATCTTGAAAGAATAAAAGGAAAATTCTTAGATGCCAGATGTGAAAAGAAAAATTGAATCCAGGGCAGCAAGATGGAGTTGATGCTGATGGGCTTCTGAAACTGAATATGTTTCTACAGGGGCTCAGATCATCATACTCTTGCAGGAGGATGTTAATTAAACCACTAGGGACAGGGGAGCTGGAACTCAAACTCCCACATGAAGTCTGGGGCCTGAAAATTCTCTTTTGTCTTCAAAAAGATAGAGAACACTCTGCCCACTGGCCCAGGAAGTTGACAAGGATGAGTGTTGCATCTGGGGCTTTTGTGGGAAAAAACACAGAAATGTCACTCTCAAGAAATACAAACACCAGACCTGTGCCACACACTGATATAGAGCCCAAATTTTCAAATACATTTGTAGTACAGGCACTCTAGATCAAGAAATTAACAGAGCACTGTCTTCATCCTCCTGGGGCCCATACAGAAACACATATAAAATCCATAATTATACCTTCAACACCCAGAGTTCCCCAAATTCTAACACTGTATGTAGGGGTGGGGATGAGGGTAGCCCATTGGATGTGACTCAACTGTAAAAATATTAGATGAGGAGGTCTTCAACCATCATCAGGAAGAGCCAACAGATACTTGGAAATAAAAGCAAGCCTACTTCTAAATAATTTAAGGTCAAGGAAAAAAATCAGAATTGAATTACAAAATTTTTAGACTTAAACAACAGTAAACAAACTACCTACTCTCATATCCAAATTCAAACATACCAATGAAGAAACATCTAGAGAGACATTTACAGCTTTAAATGTGTATATAAGAAAATAAGATGTGAAATCAATAAGCTATGCATTTAGTTCAAGATGTTTAAAATTATTTACAGCATAAACCAAAAGAGGGATAGAAAGAAGTCAATAAAGATAAAATAAGAAAAGAATTATATAGAAATAGAAAAAGATCAAAAAAGTAGATCAATAAAATCAAAGCCATTTCTTTGAAGACACTAATAGATATATCTCTAAGATACACTAATTTTAAAAAGTGATGGGGCTAAAATAAGCAATATTATGAATAAAGAAAGTTCATAACCATAGAGTAGAGATTAAAAATTATATGAAAATAGCAAAAACAATTTTATGAATGACTTTATATAAGTTTAAAACTTAATTGGAGTAGATAATTTTCTAGAAAATCAAAATTAGCACAATTGAATAAAGAATAAATAGAAAACCTGAGAACTATAAACATTAAATAGAATTTTTTAAACTAACTAAAAATCCATGACCCAGGAGGTGGGGCAAGATGGTGGCATAGGGAGGGGTAGAATTTAGTTAGTTCTCTAGAGCAACTAGTAAGTAGCCAGGAACAACTAGTAAATAATCTGGAACAGCAGTATGGGGGACACCCATGACCAGACTCACATTGTATACCAGTCCACAATGGGTGGAACTGCTAAGATTGCAGCACAGAACTGTAAATAAAGCTCCCCAAACTGCAGAGCTGGCACCCCTCCCCCACTGACATGGCAGGCTGAGTAAGAACACTCCCCTGGGGGAAAAAGAAGTGACCTCTGCTGGGAGCAAGGAAAGGTAGCTAACCAAACTCCAATTGTGGTTTTAATTAATGAATCTGGACTACTGAATACAAGTAATGAGAACAGATAAACCCAGAGGAAGCAGGAAAGGAATCCCGAGGTCTCTCCCAGTAGAGAGGAGGTAGAGCTGATGGAAAATAAATAAATAAATAAAAGTAGAGGATTTTGGAGTTGGCTGAGTTCAGAATACTGGAAAAGGGCTGTGTCCCAAGAAAACAGGTACATGGAATGTGGAACCAACTCTGATTGACCAGCGAAACTGGGGGGCTGGGGACTGGCTCCAAAAAGGGGATTTCTTTCTTTTTTTCCTCTCAGTTGAAGTAGCTCATTAGAGACAGCCTCAGGCATTTTCAATTGTCAGCACTGACCCAGGCAAGAGTGGAGTCAAGATAATTAGAGAGACAAAGGAAGAAGTCAAGTGAAGGAGATAATTCCCTAAAGGGCTTATCTTCCCTAAGAAAATGGGGGGCATGGCCCAGATCAAGTGGCTGCTTTTCCTCAGAGAATTCAGACCCCAGGGCCTGGGGTAAAAATAAAACAGAAAAAGCTTAAGATTGGCTTCTGACTCACCCTTGGTCCCTAGAAGGGACATGGTCTACTAAGAATTAAAGGCACCGCACCTCTTTACGCCAGTGGGGAGAAAGAAGAGAAAGTCAGAGATTATATAACTTAGTGAAACCTAGAGTGGTCAACGATGGTGATTAAATGTACAAATATAAGAATGTTTTTACATGACAGAGAACAAATGAATGTCAACATTGCAATGTGCTGAAAAATTGGACAGTATAGGGGAAAAATAAAATCAATGCAAACTAGAGTCCATAATTAACAGTAACATTGTAAGATGCTTCCATTAATCATAACAAAGGCAATATACCAAAGCTAAATGTCTGTAAGAAGGGGATATAAGGGAGTAGTATGGGATTCTTGTTGTTGTTGTTGTTGCCTGAACTTTCATTGTATTTTATTTTATTTTTATTTTTCTACTATCTTTTATTTTTTCATTCTTCAGCTTTTTCTCCTCTTCCTCTTTCTTTTCAGAAGAAATGGAAATATCCTTATATAGATTGTGGTGGTGGATGCATAACTATGTGATTATACAAGGAATCATTGATTGTTTACTTAGGATGGATTGTATAGCATGTGAACAAAAATGTTTAAAAAATAAACAGAGGGGAGGCGGGGCAAGATGGCAGACTGGTGAGCTGTATGTTTTAGTTACTCCTCCAGGAAAGTAGGTAAAAAGCCAGGAACTGCGTGGACTGGACACCACAGAGCAATCTGTCTTTGGGCATACTTCATACAACACTCATGAAAACGTGGAACTGCTGAGATCAGCGAAATCTGTAAGTTTTTGCGGCCAGGGGACCCGCGCCCCTCCCTGCCAGGCTCAGTCCCGGGGGAGGAGGGGCTGTCAGCTCCAGGAAGGAGAAGGGAGAATTGCAGTGGCTGCTCTTACCGGAAACTCATTCTACTGATTCGAACTCCAACCATAGATAGACTGAGGCCAGACACCAGAGACTCTGAGAGCAGCCAGCCCAGCAGAGAGGAGACAGGCATAGAACAAAAACAACACGAAAAACTCCAAAATAAAAGCAGAGGATTTTTTGAGTTCTGGTGAACACAGAAAGGGGAAGGGCGGAGATCAGGCCTTGAGGCGCATATGCAAATCCCGAAGCAAGGCTGATCTCTCTGCCCTGGGCACCTTTCCTTAATGGCCCTGGTTGCTTTGTCTATTAGCATTTCAATAACCCATTAAATCTCTGAGGAGGACCATTTTTTTTTTTTTTTTTTTTTTTAAATCCTTTTTGCTTTTTCTAAAACAATTACTCTAAGAAGCTCAATACAGAAAGCTTCAAAGAATTGAAATTTGGGCACGTCAAGTCAAGAGCAGAACTAAGAGAGCTCTGAGACAAAAGGCAATAATCCAGTGGCTGAGAAAATTCACTAAACAACACAACTTCCCAAGAAAAGGGGGGTGTCCGCTCACAGCCACCATCCTGGTGGACAGGAAACACTCCTGCCCATCGCCAGCCCCATAGCCCAGAGCTGTCCCAGACAACCCAGTGTGACGGAAGTGCTTCAAATAACAGGCACACACCACAAAACTGGGCGTGGACATTAGCCTTCCCTGCAACCTCAGCTGAATGTCCCAGAGCTGGGAAGGGGGAGCAGTGTGAATTAACAGAGCCCCATTCAGCCATCATTTGAGCAGACTGGGAGCCTCCCAACACAGCCCAGCAGCCCAGAACTGCCCTGGGGGGACGGCACTCACCTGTGACATAGCACAGTCATCCCTCAACAGAGGACCCGGGGTGCACAGCCTGGAAGAGGGGCCCACTTGCAAGTCTCAGGAGCCATACGCCAATACCAAAGACTTGTGGGTCAGTGGCAGAGACAAACTGTGGCAGGACTGAACTGAAGGATTAGACTATTGCAGCAGCTTTAAAACTCCAGGATCAACAGGGAGATTTGATTGTTAGAGCCACCCCCCCTCCCTGACTGCCCAGAAACACGCCCCATATACAGGCAACACCAACTACACACGCAAGCTTGGTACACCAATTGGACCCCACAAGACTCACTCCCCCACTCACCACAAAGGCACAGCAGGGGAGAACTGGCTTGTGGAGAACAGGTGGCTCGTGGACGCCACCTGCTGGTTAGTTAGAGAAAGTGTACTCCACGAAGCTGTAGATCTGATAAATTAGAGATAAGGACTTCAACTGGTCTACAAACCCTAAAAGAACCCTATCAAGGTCAGCAAATGCCACGAGGCCAAAAACAACAGAAAATTATAAAGCATATGAAAAAACCAGACGATATGGATAACCCAAGCCCAAGCACCCAAATCAAAAGACCAGAAGAGACACACCTAGAGCAGCTACTCAAAGAACTAAAGATGAACAATGAGACCCTAGTACGGGATATGAAGGAAATCAAGAAGACCCTAGAAGAGCATAAAGAAGACATTGCAAGACTAAATAAAAAAATGGATGATCTTATGGAAATTAAAGAAACTGTTGACCAAATTAAACGATTCTGGACACTCATAGTACAAGACTAGAGGAAGTTGAACAACGAATCAGTGACCTGGAAGATGACAGAATGGAAAATGAAAGCATAAAAGAAAGAATGGGGAAAAAAATTGAAAAACTCGAAATGGACCTCAGGGATATGATAGATAATATGAAACGTCCGAATATAAGACTCATTGGTGTCCCAGAAGGGGAAGAAAAGGGTAAAGGTCTAGGAAGAGTATTCAAAGAAATTGTTGGGGAAAACTTCCCAAATCTTCTAAACAACATAAATACACAAATCATAAATGCTCAGCGAACTCCAAATAGAATAAATCCAAAAAAACCCACTCCAAGACATATACTGATCACACTGTCAAACATAGAAGAGAAGGAGCAAGTTCTGAAAGCAGCAAGAGAAAAGCAATTCACCACATACAAAGGAAACAGCATAAGACTAAGTAGTGACTACTCAGCAGCCACCATGGAGGCGAGAAGGCAGTGGCACGATATATTTAAAATTCTGAGTGAGAGGAATTTCCAGCCAAGAATACTCTATCCAGCAAAGCTCTCCTTCAAATTTGAGGGAGAGCTTAAATTTTTCACAGACAAAGAAATGCTGAGAGAATTTGCTAACAAGAGACCTGCCCTACTGGAGATACTAAAGGGAGCCCTACAGACAGAGAAACAAAGACAGGACAGAGAGACTTGGAGAAAGGTTCAGTACTAAAGAGATTCGGTATGGGTACAATAAAGGATATTAATAGAGAGAGGGAAAAATATGGCAAACATAATCCAAAGGATAAGATGGCCGATTCAAGAAATGCCTTCACGGTTTTAACGTTGAATGTAAATGGATTAAACTCCCCAATTAAAAGATATAGATTCGCAGAATGGATCAAAAAAAATGAACCATCAATATGTTGCATACAAGAGACTCATCTTAGACACAGGGACACAAAGAAACTGAAAGTGAAAGGATGGAAAAAAATATTTCATGCAAGCTACAGCCAAAAGAAAGCAGGTGTAGCAATATTAATCTCAGATAAAATAGACTTCAAATGCAGGGATGTTTTGAGAGACAAAGAAGGCCACTACATACTAATAAAAGGGGCAATTCAGCAAGAAGAAATAACAATCGTAAATGTCTATGCACCCAATCAAGGCGCCACAAAATACATGAGAGAAACATTGGCAAAACTAAAGGAAGCAATTGATGTTTCCACAATAATTGTGGGAGACTTCAACACATCACTCTCTCCTATAGATAGATCAACCAGACAGAAGACCAATAAGGAAATTGAAAACCTAAACAATCTGATAAATGAATTAGATTTAACAGACATCTACAGGACATTACATCCCAAATCACCAGGATACACATACTTTTCTAGTGCTCACGGAACTTTCTCCAGAATAGATCATATGCTGGGACATAAAACAAGCCTCAATAAATTTAAAAAGATTGAAATTATTCAAAGCACATTCTCTGACCACAGTGGAATACAATTAGAAGTCAATAACCATCAGAGACTTAGAAAATTCACAAATACCTGGAGGTTAAACAACACACTCCTAAACAATCAGTGGGTTAAAGAAGAAATAGCAAGAGAAATTGCTAAATATATAGAGACGAATGAAAATGAGAACACAACATACCAAAACCTATGGGATGCAGGAAAAGCAGTGCTAAGGGGGAAATTTATAGCACTAAACGCATATATTAAAAAGGAAGAAAGAGCCAAAATCAAAGAACTAATGGATCAACTGAAGAAGCTAGAAAATGAACAGCAAACCAATCCTAAACCAAGTACAAGAAAAGAAATAACAAGGATTAAAGCAGAAATAAATGACATAGAGAACAAAAAAACAATAGAAAGGATAAATATCACCAAAAGTTGGTTCTTTGAGAAGATCAACAAGATTGACAAGCCCCTAGCTAGACTGACAAAATCAAAAAGAGATAAGACCCACATAAACAAAATAATGAATGAAAAAGGTGACATAACTGCAGATCCTGAAGAAATTAAAAAAATTATAAGAGGATATTATGAACAACTGTATGGCAACAAACTGGATAATGTAGAAGAAATGGACAATTTCCTGGAAACATATGAACAACCTAGACTGACCAGAGAAGAAATAGAAGACCTCAACCAACCCATCACAAGCAAAGAGATCCAATCAGTCATCAAAAATCTTCCCACAAATAAATGCCCAGGGCCAGATGGCTTCACACGGGAATTCTACCAAACTTTCCAGAAAGAACTGACACCAATCTTACTCAAACTCTTTCAAAACATTGAAAAAAATGGAACACTACCTAACTCATTTTATGAAGCTAACATCAATCTAATACCAAAACCAGGCAAAGATGCTACAAAAAAAGAAAACTACCGGCCAATCTCCCTAATGAATATAGATGCAAAAATCCTCAACAAAATACTTGCAAATCGAATCCAAAGACACATCAAAAAAATCATACACCATGACCAAGTGGGGTTCATTCCAGGCATGCAAGGATGGTTCAACATAAGAAAAACAATCAATGTATTACAACACATTAAAAACTCGAAAGGGAAAAATCAATTGATCATCTCAATAGATGCTGAAAAAGCATTTGACAAAATCCAACATCCGTTTTTGATAAAAACACTTCAAAAGGTAGGAATTGAAGGAAACTTCCTCAACATGATAAAGAGCATATATGAAAAACCCACAGCCAGCATAGTACTCAATGGTGAGAGACTGAAAGCCTTCCCTCTAAGATCAGGAACAAGACAAGGATGCCCGCTGTCACCACTGTTATTCAACATTGTGCTGGAAGTGCTAGCCAGGGCAATCCGGCAAGACAAAGAAATAAAAGGCATCCAAATTGGAAAAGAAGAAGTAAAACTGTCATTGTTTGCAGATGATATGATCTTATATCTAGAAAACCCTGAGAAATCGACGATACACCTACTAGAGCTAATAAACAAATTTAGCAAAGTAGCGGGATACAAGATTAATGCACATAAGTCAGTAATGTTTCTATATGCTAGAAATGAACAAACTGAAGAGACACTCAAGAAAAAGATACCATTTTCAATAGCAACTAAAAAAATCAAGTACCTAGGAATAAACTTAACCAAAGATGTAAAAGACCTATACAAAGAAAACTACATAACTCTACTAAAAGAAATAGAAGGGGACCTTAAAAGATGGAAAAATATTCCATGTTCATGGATAGGAAGGCTAAATGTCATTAAGATGTCAATTCTACCCAAACTCATCTACAGATTCAATGCAATCCCAATCAAAATTCCAACAACCTACTTTGCAGACTTGGAAAAGCTAGTTATCAAATTTATTTGGAAAGGGAAGATGCCTCGAATTGCTAAAGACACTTTAAAAAAGAAAAACGAAGTGGGAGGACTTACACTCCCTGACTTTGAAGCTTATTATAAAGCCACAGTTGCCAAAACAGCATGGTACTGGCACAAAGATAGACATATAGATCAATGGAATCGAATTGAGAATTCAGAGATAGACCCTCAGATCTATGGCCGACTGATCTTTGATAAGGCCCCCAAAGTCACTGAACTGAGCCATAATGGTCTTTTCAACAAATGGGGCTGGGAGAGTTGGATATCCATATCCAAAAGAATGAAAGAGGACCCCTACCTCACCCCCTACACAAAAATTAACTCAAAATGGACCAAAGATCTCAATATAAAAGAAAGTACCATTAAACTCCTAGAAGATAATGTAGGAAAACATCTTCAAGACCTTGTATTAGGAGGCCACTTCCTAGACTTTACACCCAAAGCACAAGCAACAAAAGAGAAAATAGATAAATGGGAACTCCTCAAGCTTAGAAGTTTCTGCACCTCAAAGGAATTTCTCAAAAAGGTAAAGAGGCAGCCAACTCAATGGGAAAAAATTTTTGGAAACCATGTATCTGACAAAAGACTGATATCTTGCATATACAAGGAAATCCTACAACTCAATGACAATAGTACAGACAGCCCAATTATAAAATGGGCAAAAGATATGAAAAGACAGTTCTCTGAAGAGGAAATACAAATGGCCAAGAAACACATGAAAAAATGTTCAGCTTCACTAGCTATTAGAGAGATGCAAATTAAGACCACAATGAGATACCATCTTACACCGGTTAGAATGGCTGCCATTAAACAAACAGGAAACTACAAATGCTGGAGGGGATGTGGAGAAATTGGAACTCTTATTCATTGTTGGTGGGACTGTATAATGGTTCAGCCACTCTGGAAGTCAGTCTGGCAGTTCCTTAGAAAACTAGAGATAGAGCTACCATTCGATCCAGCGATTGCACTTCTCGGGATATACCCGGAAGATCGGAAAGCAGTGACACGAACAGATATCTGCACGCCAATGTTCATAGCAGCATTATTCACAATTGCCAAGAGATGGAAACAACCCAAATGTCCATCAACAGATGAGTGGATAAATAAAATGTGGTATATACACACGATGGAATACTACGCGGCAGTAAGAAGGAACGATCTGGTGAAACATATGACAACATGGATGAACCTTGAAGACATAATGCTGAGCGAAATAAGCCAGGCACAAAAAGAGAAATATTATATGCTACCACTAATGTGAACTTTGAAAAATGTAAAACAAATGGTTTATAATGTAGAATGTAGGGGAACTAGCAGTGGAGAGCAATTAAGGAAGGGGGAACAATAGTCCAAGAAGAACAGATAAGCTATTTAACGTTCTGGGGATGCCCAGAAATGACTGTGGTCTGTTGGTTTCTGATGGATGTAGTAGGAACAAGTTCACTGAAATGTTGCTATAGTATGTAACTTTCTTGGGGTAAAGTAGGAACATGTTGGAAGTTAAGCAGTTATCTTAGGTTAGTTGTCTTTTTCTTACTCCCTTGCTATGGTCTCTTTGAAATGTTCTTTTATTGTATGTTTGTTTTCTTTTTAACTTTTTTTTTCATACAGTTGATTTGAAAAAAGAAGGGAAAGTTAAAAAAAAGAAAAAAGACAAACAAGGAAAAAAAAAAAAAAACATGTAGTGCCCCCTTGAGGAGCCTGTGGAGAATGCAGGGGTATTCGCCTACCCCATCTCCATGGTTGCTAACATGACCACAGACATAGGGGACTGGTGGTTTGATGGGTTGAGCCCTCTACCATAAGTTTTACCCTTGGGAAGACGGTTGCTGCAAAGGAGAGGCTAGGCCTCCCTGTATTTGTGCCTAAGAGTCTCCTCCTGAATGCCTCTTTGTTGCTCAGATGTGGACCTCTCTCTCTGGCTAAGCCAACTTGAAAGGTGAAATCACTGCCCTCCCCCCTACGTGGGATCAGACACCCAGGGAAGTGAATCTCCCTGGCAACGTGGAATATGACTCCCGGGGAGGAATGTAGACCCGGCATCGTGGGATGGAGAACATCTTCTTGACCAAAAGGGGGATGTGAAAGGAAATGAAATAAGCTTCAGTGGCAGAGAGATTCCAAAACCAGCCGAGAGATCACTCTGGTGGGCACTCTTACGCACACTTTAGACAACCTTTTTTAGGTTCTAAAGAATTGGGGTAGCTGGTGGTGGATACCTGAAACTATTAAACTACAACCCAGAACCCATGAATCTCGAAGACAGTTGTATAAAAATGTAGCTTATGAGGGGTGACAGTGGGATTGGGAATGCCATAAGGACCAAACTCCACTTTGTCTAGTTTATGGATGGATGTGTAGAAAAGTAGGGGAAGCAAACAAACAGACAAAGGTACCTAGTGTTCTTTTTTACTTCAATTGCTCTTTTTCACTCTAATTATTATTCTTGTTATTTTTGTGTGTGTGCTAATGAAGGTGTCAGGGATTGATTTAGGTGATGAATGTACAACTATGTAATGGTACTGTAAACAATCGAAAGTACAATTTGTTTTGTATGACTGCGTGGTATGTGAATATATCTCAATAAAATGATGATTAAAAAAAAATAAATAAATAAACAGAGGGATACATGTGCTGGAGAAAAATGTGGAGAGAGGTATGTACCTATTCCTTGTTGGTGGGGAAGTAGAATGGGGCAGCCCATCTGGAGGGCAGTGTGGTGGTTCCACAGGAAGCTAAGAATGGGGTTGCCATATGGTCCTGAAGCCCCATTATTGGGAATATACTTGGAAGAACTGAGAGCAGGGACTCAAATGGACATTTGCACACTGGTGTTTATGGCAGAAGTATTCAAATTTTCAGGAGGGTCTAAGGGTACATCCACTGATAAATGAAATGGTGAACTGTAGTGTATACATACAATGGAGTATTGAGCAGTGGCAAGAATGAATGAAGTTGTGAGGTAAACAACTAGTTGACTAGACATTGAGGACAGTATATTGGGTGAAATAAGCCAGAACTGAAAAGACAAACATTACAATGCCTCACTAATATGCACTAACTGTAATGTGCAAACTCTGAGAATTGAATCTAAGAGCATAGGTTATCAGGGGAAGGCTTATTTTAAAGGTTCCTAGATTGTAAGCTCTTACAACAGTGACATCCATTCATGAGTTGTAACAGACATTTCTAAATTCTGAGATGCTGAGCTGTTTATGACTAACCTGGTAGGTCCCTGGAACATCAGGTATCTGTGTGACACCTGAGACTCAGAGCCAGAGCTTGGAAGCTACGAATGTCAACATTACCCCATACAGCAACTGTTAAAAAAGCTGAAAAAGAGATCAGACTTCAATTAGAGATATGAATGAAATGGACTTTGATGGGACTAAGGTAAATAAGACTAAGGGGTAAAGGATGATATTGACTATGTTTTAAAACTTCAACTTCTATGTGAGACCAAAGGAAGAGATGTTTATTTGGTGCACAATCTACATTTTCTGTAGCTCACTATATAAGCTAACTTTTATGATCAGTTTACTCAAATGCCATAATTACATCTAACCTTGAATAGAGGTGAGATCTGGTTTGTTTGTACAGATTAGCATGAAGCCCCAGTACATCTCAGAGTAATTTGGACAGAGAATAAAAAGCCCTTTGGACCAAAAGTGGGGAGAAAAATGAAACAAAATAAAGTTTCAGTGGCTGAGAGATTTCAAATGGAGTCAAGAGGTCATTCTGGAGGTTATTCTTATGCATTATATATATATATCCCTTTTTAATCTTTTATGTATTAAAATAGCCAGAAGGAAATACCTGAAACTGTTGAACAGCAACCCAGTAGCCTTGATTCTTGAAGACAACTGTATAACTATATAAATTATATAAATTATAAATATTATAATTTCTTACTCATGTTACATGCGGTTTTTAGTCAATTTGGTTCTTTGTTCTGGGTTGTCCTTACTCTAGATCTAGAAAGGACTTCTGGAACATTCCTGGTCCCAGTGGTAGAGGTAAAGAGTTTTGGAAGATCTTGCATCAGTAATTAAATGGTCCAGCCAGGAAGTTTCATGCTTCATTTTTCCTCAGAACTCATTAGTCAGAACTAGTCACAGAGCCCATTCAAATATGGGGTCAGAAAGTCTAATCCTGAGAAGTTGTTTAGTGTCTAGAAGAGTGTCTAGGAGCCAGGAATATTTTTGGTAAATAGCAATAATGAGTACTACAGTCCAACATGCTGTCCAGCAAATACTTACTTCTCTCTCAGAAAAATTAAGTGCACCCTGTCCACCAGGAATCAAAGCCAAGTTCGCATTCAGTCTTGGCATCAAGCTCAAAGCTCAGCATTTCAGGGTATTGTTTATTAATCTGTGCCACAGAGTTATGCACAGTAGTGTCTACATTAAGTACATGTCTAACTCCTCTTGCTCTGGAGACTAAAAATCTAAAGAGTTACCTGTAAATCCCACACCCAATATTCAGTGGTGGAACAAGGAAAGGATAATTATGATCATACCCCCAATAGTGACAGATATTTTAGTCCAAGTCTGTGGTTTATTTGTTAGTACAATTCTCTTAAAAAATGTTTGGGTTTCTTATTTAAGTCAGTTCTATATGTAAATAGCCACAGCGATAGTCATTTTCTACTTATACTTTTTTGATTATTTTTCTTTGTTGTTTTATCCCCTATTCTGTCATTACCCACCCCTCTATGCTTCCTAACCCCTCTCTTTCCTCCTGCCTTAATTGCAGATATTTGAGCCTTTCAGGTTTTAGTTGGAGAGTCGCAT
Organism: Choloepus didactylus; assembly: GCF_015220235.1. NCBI lineage: Eukaryota > Metazoa > Chordata > Mammalia > Pilosa > Megalonychidae > Choloepus > Choloepus didactylus. Next base: position 35,068,914 of record NC_051320.1, on the reverse strand, counting down.
GTTTCATCTTTTTCCCTTCAGCCATTTTGTTCAAATGGATAGATTTCCTAGATACTACAGGTTTATTTTGACCTTTGCTTGGAAACTCTTGATTTATTCAGAGATTTTACAGTGGTTATGACTATCATGCCTTACATTTGAATCATACCACAAAGATGAATTCTAATTGAACCTTTATTTATCAAAAGCTGTCTCAATTTTACCTTTCACCAGTGATGGATAAGAATTAGTTGCCTCTTACAAGTCTTCATGACTAAAATTCCAAACCATTCTCTTTCATTAGTGATTGCAAGCTCGCTAATTCTTTCCCAGGTACCCCACCGCATGCCAATCTGTCTCACTAACCCACAAATACTACTACTTTTCATTTTTCCAACCTTTTTCCCTAAAGTTACAAGTTTATTTTGTACATTATCTGCTTTCCAAGTGAATGTGGATGACAGCTTTACCATATATTTCATCACCAAATAATATGGATTCCAGCTTCACATATCACTTTCCTTACTTTCCACTACCTGGTCCCTAAATCAATGACAAATTATTTAGTTCTTTGGTTTTGGCAATGTGCCACCTATAGGTAACAACACCTGTATCAGTAGTATAGGCTAGGTTATGTTAAAATAACAATCTCATAATCTTATTGTCTTGAAACGACAATGGTTTATTTATCATTCATATTATATGTCCATCAAAAGTCACCAGAAACTCTGTTCTGGTTGTTCTGACTCTAGAACCCAAGCTCACAAAGGAGTTACAATCTGGAGCATTCATTTCAGAGCTCTTGAAAGATTCACATCAACAATTAAATGCTCTGGCCAGGAAGTGACATATGTCACTTTTGCTCACAAGTCATTATGGAGAACAAGCCACTTTACCCCTCCTGTGCTAAATATCTTTCTTTATTCCTCTAAATCCCTCTAAATCCACTAAATACACACTTCTCCACATTGTTCTGTGTCCTGAAAGACTACTCTCTGTCCTCTGGTTTCTAGTTGGGTTCAGCCAATGGGAGGCACCAGCAGGAGATTTGGGAGGTACTAGCAGGAGATTGGAAGGCAAGAGGAGAGTGGGTTGAGTTTTTTAACCCCCCAGCTTCCTCCATTCTGGGTCACCATGTTCCTCCACTGAAGGCCCCATTTCAGGTCAGGTAGCCATCCACTTACAACTACCCTCTTTTGTTCTGGAAACCCCCTCCTGTTCCTTCAGGCCTAAGAGTAACAGTTCTCCCCCATTGTGAGCCTTAGTGTTCTGCATTATCATTTGTTGATTTTTAGAAATCCTGTTGCAACTTAGTAAAAATTTCTTTATTAAACACTCCTCAATTACTCTGTATGTGCTGCATTTTTCCTACCAAGATCTGGACTGATATGCCACCCAAGTTAAGAGAGAGCCAGTAAGTACAATCCTATCTATAGCCCAGAAAGTGGAGAGCCATAAATATTTGACTAACAGCACAAATATTCACAAGTATGTAGGATTCATCAAAGCCCCAGTTGTATTTAGGGTGATTCAATCACTTCAAGAACATGCCCTGCCATACTGATATTTGTCAAACCATACATAAGAATAAAATTAGGGCAGATGGGAAATTGTGCAAATTCATTTCCTTAATTGAGCTCACACTTATGTAAATTTTTTTAGATATATATCACATGACAGGTGAGAATATCCTTATAAGATGTCTATAGGCGAGGCATCCATCTTGGGCTTGTTGTAATATGAAAGCTAAAATCTCAGTTTTAAGCTTACAGAAAGAAACACTGCTAAGAGTCACTACAGCTGGTAACTCATATAGTAGGAAAAGAAGTAGAATATATGAGCTAGATGGCTACAACACAGCTCCCTGCTGCCCCGTGCCCACCATCAGACAATTACAATCCCAGCCTCTACTTCTCTCCTCGCCCAACCTCTCAGTTTTAGTACAAAATGCCTCAGCAACATGGTATTTTAGTTCCCTGGCTTCTAAAACAAATACCATACAATGGTTTGGCTTAAATAATGGGAATCTTTTGGGTCCTGGTTTTGAAGATAGAAGTCTAAAGTCGAGGCCTCAGCAAGGCCACGCTTTCTTCCTGACTGTGGCATTCTAGTGCCAGCTGCCTGTGATCCTTGGTTCTTGACTTTTCAGTCACATGGCGAAGCCTCTGGCAGCCCCCTCTGGCTTCTCTCTACATCCAACTTTCACTCTGCCTGTAAAGCACTCCAGTCATCCAGATTAAAGCCCAACCTGAACCAGTGAGGCCACACCTTAACTGAAGTAACATCTTGAAGAGATCTTATTTACAGTGGCCCACACCAGCCAGCATGTGGATCAAGACCAAGAACATGTCCAAACTGAGGTACACAATTCAATCCACCAAAGTGAGGGAGTTCAAGCTGATTTTCCAACAATCACGGCTTCCTTTTTCCTCACATAAACTTCCTCTCTACCTCCTCCCTTTATTGATTGTGCTCAGAGTGCCCCACAGAAATGCTCACCTGGACCTGGTCTCATAATTAACCCTTTCTCCTCCCACACCTCTTTCAGAAATCCAAGTCCTTCAAAATCCTTCAGCATTCTGCCATAAGCTAGAGGTATCATGCAATAAAACTCTCCATAAGGAGACAGCAATCGATAATAAGTTATTGTACTACCACACTGTGGTGGTTTGAAGATGTATGTACCCCAGCAAAACATGTTCTTAAAGCTAATCCATTTCTGTGATGTACACCCATTGTAAGTAGGACCTTTTGATGAGACGACTTCATTAAGGTGTGACCCAACTCATTCATGGTGGATCTTAAACCTATTACTGGAGTCCTTTCTAAGCAGAATGAATACAGAGAGAGAGAGAAAGACATGGAAGCAAGAAGCTGAAAGCAATGAAACCCAGAAGAAAAGGGAGAGAACAGCAGATGCCCCCATGTGCTTTGCCTTGTGGTGGAGGACCCAAGGATCGCCAGTAGCCGGTCTTTGGGAAGAAAGCATTGCCTTGACAATGCCTCCTTCTGAACATTCTCATGGCCTCAAACTATGAGCTAATAAATTTCCATCATTTAAAGCCAACCCATTTCATGGTAGCTACTTTAAGCAGCCTAGGGAACAAAATACCCACCTAGGGATATTGATATTTTTATGAAAAACACCTCTAAGCAGAAATCCAGTAATTCTTAAACTTTGATGATCATAAGAATCACCTGGGATGTTTGTTAAGAATGCAGACTCTCAGGAACTAACTCAATCCTAATCAACTGAAATTTCCTATGGTGGGCATAGGGTTTCCATGCGGGAATTCCTCCCTGACATTTCTCAAGAAATTTACTCTTTTCCCAATTCAGAGAAAAATCAGTCAAAAAACCAGAAACACAGGAAAAAATATTATAATTCACCTGCAAGAATTAAAATTTAACAATGGACATAGTGTTTATCCTGGTTCAAAGAAATCCACTAACTCAAGTCAAACAGGAAAGGAAGCACTGACATGCTGAGCTGAAAGTAACAGTTGCCAATGCTGGGGACCAGGACAAAAGCAGCCAGACGACAGCCTCTGATCAGTCAGTCTTGCTTAGAGCGGTGACATGCTGTGTGTGTGTGTGTGTGTGTGTGTGTGTGTGTGTGTGTGTGTGTGTGTGTGTTGCCCTGTTAACAGTGATTCAGTTTTGAAAATACAGTAAATATTATTATGTGTAGACACATAGTACACTTCATACAAATTCTTTGAGTGGTGTTCTAAGAAATAACAAATCTCAAAAGCAAAATTAGTCCTTTTTTTGATACATGCTTCACTGTACTGTGGCTATACTCTCACTAGGAGATCCAGATGTTACATCATTCGAATACAACCCAATAATGTTCACTGGCATTTCCAGTATTTGAATATTTGCTATAGGCTACAGGTATTTAAAAATACTTTAAGAGAAAACATATAAAGAGAAGAAGAGGTGATCATTGTAGAATACTCCCACATAAAATCAAAAGCTGCTCTAAAATCTGAATTAGCAAAAGTAATATCGAGTTCAACCACAAGCACATAAACAAGTAAAACAAACAAGTAAACCCACAAACAAACAAGTAAAATCAGAATGCTTTTGGAAGCCCTGTTAACAACTCAGCCAAAATGAAAGACATTTTTTTATATCTGGAATATTTGTTAAGAAACAAAATCAAGACTATTAGATGGGGCAATTAACACTTTGTGCATTTTAAAATTTATTTAAGAATGATCAGTTTGAAACATTAAATGATTTTGGTATCCTCAATTTTTATGATTTCTATTTGTCATTTATTTCATGTTAATGTTCCCATATGTTAATGTTTTCCATTCTCAAAATCTATATCAAGTACAGAAAATTTCTACATGTTATTATAATAGACAATCTGTATATCATTTAATAATAAACCATGCATTATTGCTAATCTTTTTTCACAGAAAAATACTGAAACTTTTAGTAAAATTATATCACAGCAAAATGAAACACTAGTTATTATTATGATGGTCACTCATTATTATTCTAAAACACATAAATAAAATATTATGAAAAATACAGAAAACAGGATTTTTGGAAAACCAATTTCTCAATCCCAAATTCCAAATCCTAGAAATTTGAAAACACAAGTGGAGTATAGGAGTCTGCATCATTTACAAGCACACGGGGCATGCTAATGCCTTTGTCCTGGGTAAGAGCACTGCCTTACCCAGTGGAACCCATGGTGGCATTTTAGGATACAAGCTGGAAATACTGTGGGTTGGGGGGCATTGGGGATGAGTGCTTCCTCATCCTTACAGACATCCTTCAAGTTACACCATAGAGATTGTAGCTAAATCAGATTGCTTACATATGATGTGAAGATGCTATTAGCTATTTCCATGGTTGACTGTGATTATTTATGTAAAGGAGACATCAAAGCAGCTTCTCAGAAGCATTCACCGCAATTGAGAACCCTGTCTCCTTTCCCGCTCTGCCTGCCTTATCCTTCCATAAGCCCCGAGTTCAACAGCTATTTATTTGTTAACCACTGAGCTAGGATGTTAACATCTCTCAGTAAATTACACTGTGCCTCCAAAGCCAGGGTTTGTAGGAGGAATGTGGGATTCAAACAGCAATGCTGTCCCCACTGGCAGCCAGAGTCTAGATTGCCTGTGTTGCTTTTCATCTGCTATTATTCAGTTCATACTTTGGCTGTAAACATGGATACTGCATTCTTCTTAGCAGATGCCAGAATGTTTCCAGATTCCTGAAATGATGGCTCTACAAGCTTGTGCTTTGAGAATTACAGTCATAAACACAGAAAATTTTATCCATAAACAGTAGCTTTGGACTCTTGTGTGCTTTATATGCTACATTAATTGACTTAACAAAATGATTTATGTTTATATAAACTGTAATTCCAACAGGACATCTAAAAGAATTTGAGAGAAGGCATTAAATAGCGTATCACAGAACATTTTAATTTCAACATTATATATTTGTATGTCAGGGTGTGAATTTTTCAGTTAATAATTTATAGTAGGAGAACCTAAGATGGCGGCTAGGAGATACAGGGCAAAAAAACACCTCCATGAAAAACACTAGATAAAAGCCAGAAAGTGACCCAGAACACCAGTTCCAATGATGCACCAGCTGGACAAGGTCTGCTAAATCCACAGGGACCATGTACTTGGTGAAACTGGGAGTCTGCATTTCGAAATGAGTGAGTAAACCACTGAATATCTGGCAGCCACGCTGCGGTGTGGGGAAACTGAGGGTTGGCATTTGGAGGTGGACTAGTTCTTTTTTAAAAAACCCAAAAGTGGCTGCAGATACGCCAGCGAGAACCACACAGTGAAGCGCGGCAGGAACAGGCTGTGCGAACACCTCAATATCTGGTGTGGAAGATAGCCTTTTGTGCACCCACTGCTAATTGTCTTGGAATGAGGAAGGCAGAGGTGAGCCAAAAGGGGAAAATAACAACACCCCTTGCAGCCATCTTCCCGGCAGGCTGGGAACACTCCTGCCCGGCACCGGGGCCACAGCCCAGAGCCATGCCAAAAAACCCAGTGTGACGGGGGGTGTTTCCAGCGTCTCACACACATGCCATAGTGTCAGGTGTGGACAATAGCCTTTCATGCACCCACAGAGAATTGTCCGGAGCTGGGAAGGCAGAGCTGTGTGAAAAGGGGGAAATTGGCATGCCCCATACAGCCATCCCTACAGCAGGCTGGGAACGTAACTACACAGCCCAATGGCCCAGAACTTCCCTTGAGGTACAGTGCACACTTGTGTCGTAGCACAACCTTCCCTCAGCAGAGGCCCTAGAAGGGCATGGCTTGGAAGAGGGACCCACTCAGAAATCCCAGGGACCATACACCAATACCAAAGACTTTTGGATCAGTGGCAAAGACAATCTGTGGCAAGACTGAAATGAAGGTTTAGATTCTTGCAACAGCCTTAAATCTCCAGGAACACCTGGGAGGTTTGATTATTAAAGCTGCCCTCCCTCCCTAACTGCTCAGACATATGCCCCACATTCAGGGCAGACAGCACCAACAACACACCCAAACTTGGTGCACCAATTGGACCACACAAGAATCAGACCCCCACACATCACAAAGACAAAGTTGGGAAGAACTGACTTGAGGGGACTAGGTGACTCGTGGATGCCATCTGCTGGTTAGTTAGAGAAAGTGTACACCACAAAGCTGTAGATCTGACAAATTAGAGATTCATCTTCAAATAATCCTACATATCCTAAAAGAAACCTATCAAGCAAAGCAAATGCCAAGAGGCCAAAAACAACAGAAAATTTTAAAACATATGATAAAACCAGATGATATGGAGAACCCAAACCCAAACACCCAAATCTAAAGATCAGAGGAGACACAGTACTTGGAGCAATTAATCAAAGAACTAAAGACAAACAATGAGACCATGGCACAGGATATAAAGGACATGAAGAAGACCCTAGAAGAGCATAAAGAAGAAATTGCAAGAGTAAATAAAAAAATAGATGATCTTATGGAAATAAAAGAAACTGTTGACCAAATTAAAAAGATTCTGGATACTCATAGTACAAGATTAATGGAAGCTGAACAACGAATCAGTGACCTCAAGGACCACAGAATGGAAAATGAAAGAACAAAAGAAAGATTGGGGAAAAAAATTGAAAAAATTGAAATGGACCTCAGGGATGTGATAGATAAAATAAAATGTCCAAATATAAGACCCATTGGTGTCCCATAAGGGGAAGAGAAGGGTAAAGGTCTAGAAAGAGTATTCAAAGAAATTGTTGGGGAAAACTTCCCAAACCTTCTACACAATATAAATACACAAAGCATAAATGCCCAGTGAACTCCAAATAGAATAAATCCAAATAAACCCACTCCAAGACATATTCTGATCAGGTTGTCAAATACTGAAGAGAAGGAGCAAGTTCTGAAAGCAGCAAGAGAAAAGCAATTCACCACATACAAAGGAAACAACATAAGACTAAGTAGTGCCTACTCAGTGGCCACCACGGAGGTGAGAAGGCAGTGGCATGACATATTTAAAATCCTGAGAGAGAAAAATTTCCAAGAATACTTTATCCAGCAAAGTTCTCCTTCAAATTTGAGGCAGAGCTTAAATTTTTCACAAACAAATGCTAAGAGATTTTGCTAATAAAAGTCCTGCCTTACTTCAAATACTAAAGAGAGCCCTACAGACAGAGAAACAAAGGAAGGAGAGAGAGAAATGGAGAAAGGTTCAGTACTAAAGAGATTCAATATTGGTTCAATAAAGGACATTATACACATTCTTCTCTAGTGATCATGGAACTTTCTCCAGAATAGACCATATGCTGGGACATAAAATAAGCCTCAATAAATTTAAAAACTTGAATTTATTCAAAGCACATTCTCTGACCACAATGGAATATATTTAGAAGTCAATAACCATCAGAGACTTAGACAATTCACAAGCACCTGGAGGTTAAACAACACACTCCTAAAATGAATGGTTTATAATGTAGAATGTAGGGGAACTAGTGATAGAGAGCAATTAATGAAGGGAGAACGATAACCCAATAAGAACAGATACACTATCGTGGGTAAATTTAACATTCTGAGGATGCCCAGGAATGACTATGGTTTGTTAACTTCTGATGGGTATGGTAGGAACAAGTTCACAGAAATGTTGCTATATATCAGATTATTTTCTTGGGATAGAGTAGGAACACATTGGAAGTAAAGCAGTTATTTTAGGTTGGTTGCCTTTTTCTTACTCCCTTGTTACTGTTTGCTCAAAATGTTTTTTTATTGTATATCTTTTAAAAAAATTTTTTTTGATATAGTTAATTTTAAAAAAAGTTAATTAAGAGTTAATGACAATCAGTGCAATATATGATACTGGAGTGGATCTAAGAATGGAGGAAAAAAGCTCAAAGGGAGCATAAGGAAAAACTGGAACAAAGAATTTAAGCTTTATATCCATATTAATTTTCTTGAATTAACTGCAGTTAAGTTAATGACATAAGTGAATATCCTTGTTCGTAGGAAATACACATGGAAGTGTTAATGAGTTCAACGAGTCTGATATATGCAACCTGCTCTCAAATGTTCAGAAGATGATAAATGGGTATATAGATAATTGATAGAAAGATAATAGATATAGTTGAAAGAAAGAACGGGGGGAGAGAGGAAGGAAGGAAGGAAGGAAGGAAGGAAGGAAGGAAGGAAGGAAGGAAGGAAGGAAGGAAGGAAGGAAAGAGAAAGAAAGATACTGCAAAGGTAGCAAAATGGAAAATTGGTAGATAGAAATATCTGGGGGTGGGGGGAGTGTTGGAGTTCTCTGTATGGGGTTTGTATTGTTATTTGCAACTGTCCTATATGTTTGAAATTATTTCAAAATAAAAATTAACAAAAGAAATTTATAGGAAAGTAAGCAATGTAATGTAACTGTCAGCTAAACTGTTTTAATTACTATATCTTTCCTAATTAGAGGTGCAGTTAAAAGTAATAGATAGTCTTATGAAAAGAATTAAATAGGTATTTCCATGTCTAATCAGTCAGTTTGACTGGCTGCCAGAAGGTTGATCCTTCAGCTCTGACTCACTGACTCATTCTCAGATCATTCTAGGCCTTTTAGTTCCTAAATATGTACTATTTAAATTTGCTTACAATAGTTTATTCTGTTAAGAGAAACGAATCTCTGCAAATGATTGCTGTGTCTACCTGGAGCTCCCAAAGTAGTAATTTGAGCTGTGTGTGTGTATTCATTTCACAATGACTACCCTAGGATCCCTCATTTTATGAGAACAAAACTTTACCCAGTTTCTTTATCAGTGTGCCTGGGGCCCAGCCCAAGCCCAATTCATGCAGGAGTTAAATAAGTATGTGGTGACTGAAAGAATTCACGGGTGGAATGTTCACATCATTTCCTTTGGGTTCTGGAAAGGTGCTTATGGCTTCCTCTGTAAGCATCCTAGTGTCTCATCACGCTGGCCTGTGGGGAAAGTTCTTCCTTGTGTATGACCTGAGTCTCATAGTGATGGAATGTTGCTTGTCCTTGCTTTGGCTGCTGGACTTTTCCAGACTAACACACATCCTTTCGTTTGTCCTCAAAGTATCTCAAGTCAGGCACAGATGGAGGGATCAGATGCTCAAGTACAAATGAGTCAGCAGAGGGCAGAGCTGTCACCAGGTCATTACTGAATGCTGAGTTGGAATCCAACAGGAGCTAAGGCAACGTGGGGCAGTTTTCCTATGTCCTCAAAATCACATTCATTGGGAATGTAGCTGGCAGTCATAAGCAGATGTTTTTGTTTGTCCTTTTCTCCCATTTTCTAAAAAAATTAGGGTGTTATTTACATGTGGTAAAATTTATCCTTTAAAGTATTCTACAGTTGTACAAGTTTCAACAAGCATACACATTCATGGCATCACCACCACAATCAAGATATAGAACAGTTCCTTTACCCTCCCCAAAACCCCTCTGTTCCCTTATAGTCAACTCCTCCCAAATCCCCAGTCCCTGGCAACCACAGATCTGTTTTCTCTACCCATTTGCAAGAATATCGTATAAATGGAATCACAGTGTGCAGCCTTTTGATTTTGTCTTTTTTTCACTGAGAATTAATGCATTTTAGATTCATTCATGTTGCGTGTGTCAGTAGTTCACACATTGCTGAGTAGTATGCCTTTGTTAGAATGCGTGTATCAGAGTATTTTTCTCTATTCCCCAGTTGAAGGATATTTGGGTGCTTTCTAGTTTGGAGTAATTGTGAATAAATCCACTATAAATATTTGTTCACAGATTTTTCTGTGCTCATAGATTTTCATTTCACTTGTGTAAATACTTAGGAGCGAGACTGATGGGTCCTACAGTAAGTGTACATTTAACATTATGAGTCTACCAAACTGTTTTGCAAAGTGGCATTTTATATTCCCACCAGCAATGAAAGAGAATTACAGTTCTCCACATCCTATCAAGCACTTGATATGGTCAGTCTTTTAAATTTTGGATATTTTAAGTGTATAGTGGTATCATGTGGTTTTGCTTTTTGTTCCCTAATACTATTGATGTCTTTATTTGACATTTGTATATCTTCTCTGGAGAAGTATCTCTTTAAATTGGTTTTTGTTGTCTTATCATTGAGTTTTGAGTTCTTAATATATTCAGCATCCAAGTCCTTTCTCAGATACATGATTTGCGAATATAATCTCCCATATATAGCTTATCTTTTCTTTCTCCTAAGTGTGTCTTTCTTTCAAAGAGCAGACATTCTTAATTTTTATAAAATATAATTTATCATTTTTTAATCATTTTTTTTCCTTTACGGATCATACTTTTGACAAAATTTTTGCCTAACTCAAGGTCACAAGGATTTCTCTTATGTTTTCTTTTAGAAGTTTTATATTCTTAGATTTTACATTTAGGTCTATGGTCCATTTTTTTTATATATAGCATCCAAGGTATAGATCAAATTCACTTTTTTAATATATGGATATCCAATTTTTCTAGCACTATTTGTTAAAAAGGCAAGTCCTTTCTCCATTGAATTTCCTTTGTAACTTTGTCAAAAATTAGCTAACCATATATGTATGGATCTTTTTTTGCGCCCTCAATTCTAATCAGATGATTTTTTTGTCTACCTTTATGCTAATACTACACTGTCTTCCTATTGTAAGAGGAAATACGTCTTGAAATAATTTAGTGTGAGTCCTACAAATCTGTTCTTTTTCAAGATTGTTTAGGCTATTCTAAGTTCTTTGCCTTTCCATATGAATTTTAAAAACAGATTAACAAGATTTTTATCATTTTCTTTTTGCATCAGAGATTTTCAGTGTGTATATTAAAAACAACTGGAAATATCTATTAATGATATAGCACTGTATTAGTTATGGTTCTCTAGGGAAACAAAATCAACAGGAGATATCAGTAAATATGAGATTTTATGGAAGTGTCTCACACAACTGTGGGGATGCATGAGTCCAAATTTCATAAGCCAGGCAGCGAGCTGGCAACTCCGATGAAAGTCCTCAGTGAACTCCCCAGGAAAGGCTGGCTGACTGAAGAGGAAGAGAAAGTTCTCTTTTTTCTCCCTTAAAAGTCTTCAACTGATTGGATTAAATCCAGCTGATTGAATTCTCTCACTGCAGAATACTTCATTGATTTAATCAGTCACAGATGCAGTCAATTGACTGATGATCTAATAAAGCAGTCTTCTGTTTATTAACCAGCCACAAATGTCCTTGCAGTAATGGTTAGGCCAGTGCTTGCTTCACCAGACACCTGGGCACCATCACCTGGCCAAGTTGAACATGAACCTAACCATTACAATCACTGTGAGATGTGTTTATTGCTTCTACAGTCTCTGAAAGAATAGCTGATGACAATATCTAACTGAGTAGTCATCTTGGTGGATCTTGAAATAAAGGGTAAGAGTCCATGTAAAAAAAGGTCTACTGAAGCAATCATCAGTAAATATTTCTATACTATCAAAAACTGGTAAATCCAACAATAACACATCCATTAGTGAGTGATTCTAAACATGTCAGAGGAAGGGTTCCTCAGTGTACTTTATGACATCGAAGCAAATTTTCTTTTCATTTCAATATGCATTTGTATCTTTGCCCTCTAATGCTTATACATACTCATATTCTCATTGTTTAATGCAAAGGTCTATTTCTTCATGTATTTTAGTTATATGGAGAAATAGAAGAATTTGTAAGGACTACTTGTCCTCATAATTACCTTAATGGGACATGCATAAATATATGAAAACCATTGTAAAGCAACTCAATTGACTGCCAACTTTGTCACCTCATAGGCAAAGAAATACATCTCTGGACATGTCTGTAAATCAAAATCCCCATTTTGTCTACACATTAGAATCACCTGAGGGACTTTGTAAAATCCTGACGACCACCTTGCTCCCAGACCAAGTACACCATATTCACCAGGGTGGGGGGGGGGGGGGGAGGATCCAGGCATCAGAATGTAAAGGGACAAGCAGAAAGCAAAATCCTGCAATTGCAATGGGCAGCCAATGTGGGGAAATACTGCACTCAGAAGACCCAGAAAGATAATCTTCATAATGATAAGAATGTTAAATATTATATTTACTGTAATTTAAGTCCTTTAATTTTGCAAAAATACCCTTTATAAAATAATGAAGGTACAATTTAAGTAATCAAGCATTAGGAATTCAAGAAGTAACAAAAGGATAGAAGAAAATATACTGAACTAATTAAAGCTACCAGCATTTTTTTCTCACTTATTTGAGCATCAATTACTTAATTCCTGCCTAAGAGAACAAAAAAAAAATTAACAATACAGATAATTGTTTGAGGGAAAATTTTCCTCTAAAAAAACACATGTGAGTAATTTGTAGATTTATAAATAACTTAAAAAATTCTTGTATTCAAAGTTTCTAAATTTTAGTTGGAACCCAAAACATTTCAACAATTTGTCATCAGTCCTCAGATTTTGGAGTCAATTCTCCGTGCAAACTGCCTTGTTTTTTCAAGCTAGTGAAAGCAAGTAATAATATATTTTTTGAACTGTAGTTCCCTTAGAGCTCCAAGAAGACCAGAAAAAATTGAGTCTTGCATAGATTATCTTTCTTCAGAAGACATAACAGACTCTCCCTATCTCCATCCCATTCTTTCCCTCATGATGGCAAAGGTTTTATTTGACCTAAATCAGAGATAAATACTATTTGATTTAACAACTTTCTTTTTCTTAATTTTCCTATCAGTTTTCTTTTGCTAGGTAACTTTCCTTAGCAATAACTTATCTAAGTCTTCAGCCAATAAACTGCTTTAGAATAGGTTGGGGAATGAGTTGTGTCCTCCACAAGATATGCTCAAGTCCTAACTCCCAACCCTATGGATATGACCTCATTTGTAAACAGAATCTTCAAAGTTCCTATTTAGTTGAGGCCAAATAGATTCAGGGTGGGCCTTCATCCAAAATGACCAGAGTCCTTGTAAGAAAAGGAATTTTGGACATGGAAACAGAAGCCAAAGGAGACATACGCGACGTGATCAAGGCAAAGGATGTTATGTTCAAGGCACCACTAGAACACGAAAGATTTCAAAAAGGCCGGTAACTGAATTTTGGACTTTCAGCCTCCAACACTGTGAGACAATAAATTCCTGTTGTTTAAGTCAACCAGGTTGTGGTATTTGTTATAGCAGACATGGCAAACTAAGACAGAATAACCAGAAATTATATCCTTAAAGTCTAGTATCCCTAATGTGTAACTGAATATTTTAAGAAAAAAAACAGACTAAATTTACAAAAGTCTGCATGAATAAATTCCTAATGAAAGTAGACATAATACTGAAATAAAGTGGGCAGACTCTGGTTTTAACTTTCTAGTTCTGAGTAATTATTTGTAACTAGCTGTGTGCCTGCCACATGGTAAACATTCAATAAATATTTGTTGAATGTGGGAGACAGGAATGAATACCCGTGTAGGTGTTCATCCAGATTGGTATTCTGACTGCAGAAATAAGCCATTCAATTGTTCCTAGACAGAAACACCTGAGGGAAAATTTGCTAATTAGCTTAGTATTCAATATAACAAAAACAAAGTCTGACAATCTTTACTTTTTGACAAACCTAGAGGACTCTCATTGTTCTTCCTATAGTAGTAATCGTTTACTTGTTTACATTTTAGGCCAAAAGTTGGGTACCTAGATACTACCTGCAAGTAACCTTTGCAAATAACATTATAAGGCAAATAACAGGTGTTTGGCTAGGTTGTTCCCATGCAGTGTGAAATTATGACAATCATAACCTTAGGGTGGTTTTTCCCCTTTATTTGTGGCTTGTTGATGAAAATGCCATCAGGTCACCTAAATACTCCTTCATGATACTTTTTCCTCAGCAAGGAAAATAAGTGAATTCTAAAGATCATTCAATTAGATATTTTTATGACTCAGATAGAAGTAAGGGCACTTATAATCTGAAGGTGATTTGATTGGGGCTTACCAATTTTTATACCAAATTGAGTTAGATTATGGTTGGAGTGGTGAATAAATATGACTGCTATCCTACACAGCTCAAACAGAAATTTTACTGAGCCCTGTAAAATGACCTGCTTATTGATAATTTCTATTTCACTAAAATACCACCCAAATTGTCCCTGCTTTGCTGACAAACTTTCTGCTCAACTTAAATAAATGCATACAAATATGCAAACAGACGCGTAGTATAGTGTGGTAATTGAAATGATTAAGAATAAGAACTTTGAAATTGAAGAACCTCGGTTCAGACATTGGCTATTCTGCTTCCTGTTTAACCAGGCCACTTTGAATGTCACTTAATCTCTCTAAGCCTCAGTTTCCTCCTATGTAAAGTAGAAGTAAAATGACAGCATCAGCCCCACAGTGCTGTTAGAATTAAATATATGTATAATGCTTCTACCACATAATACCTGTTTATTATTAGCTCTTTAATTATTATGTTAAACAAACTCTTTTTAGAAATTTTTCCTTTAGGAATTAGGGCTGTGATATTACTTCTGGACATTGTGCCTGCATGTTTTTTTAATCAGAAAAGTAGTTATTAATAACCTTTCCCCCAATCTGAATAAAACCATAGCATCCCCTAATTAATTGGGTCTCAAATATAATTGTTCTCAGGTTAGTTTTTCCTATCTCTGGAACCTCTCCATAATTATTGTAATATCCTTTTCCCCTTTCCTCCTCTTGCCCACGTCACTTTCCCCACACTGATGCAGTCACATCCTCACCTCCTCCCTTTCTTACCTTCCTTCAGTTTCACAGGCCTGGATTCCACTTTTCCATTTTTGCATCCTGAAATATCTGACCATCTCCACTATTAGTAAGGATAGATTAAGCACCTACTAGGTGCCAAGTATTGTATTATGCCCTAAGGACACAGATACATTATAAACAGTTGATAGACAATAGATTAGGTAGATAGATACATGGGACGAAAATAAATAGATAAATTCATAGATGATAGATGATGAGGATAGATGACAGACCAACAGATAGATAAAAGATAGGCCCATGGAGGTGATGACATTATAATGAATTATAAAATAACCAATCTTTACCAAGATTGCCTTGTAACAGATTATGGAAATCACACAAAGAAATGCTTTCATAAAAGAAGAAATTTTGTAATTTTATAGAAGCAATATACGAGTAAGAGTTTGAAACTTTTGTTACACTCTGCCTAACCAATCATACAGCTTACCTAAAAATATATCTCTTAGGGAAAAAAAGATACACCGAGTGGTTGATTGCCTGTATGGAGAAAAAAAAATGGTTGATTGATTTTTTTTTCCCCCTTTTCCTGAAGGTTGTTTTGGTTCACTTGGAAACGGTATTGTTACATGAGTGATAACACAATCAGTTACTATGTGCTCTTGAATGACTATCCCTTAAGCGTCCAATGTTTTCTTCTTTGGTACAGTCACCCTCATTCGGTAGAATCAAAGGCATAACTTAAAAAGGATGGGATCAAACCTGCCTTTTTAAACTCCTCATTAACTTGAATATTTTCACTTCCACAGGACACAGCTAAGGTAGCTTATATACATATAATAAATAATGATCTGTTGAGCTACAAAGGAGAAAACGTGAAAGACTTGATGATGTTTGTCCTGAGGCTTCTGGAGTCCTACCATTGAAAATTAAAAACAAACAAACAAACAAAAAAAACTCTACCTTTGCTTTTCTCCTTCTATCTTCCTCTCACTTTCCATTTGTCAAAAATTTGTGGGAAAAGGGGTAAGCTCTCGAGATTATTTCAATATTAGTTCTATATTGACTAATCTCGAGATTAGTTCTATATTGGTATCCAGTACCAATACTGGATACTTTCTTTGATTGGGAATTTTCACACTCAACAGCCTTTGGTAAATGACTTAATTTTTATGCCTCAGTTTAATATTCTTATTATAATTGGATGGACTATTTCAATACAGTTTCCGCCATTGGATAAATATAATTTTGCTCTGACTTTTATATTTTATCTCATCAAAACATCTCTCTCATTTTTGGAAATTCCTTTTTGGATAAACATGATTATAAGATGACATTAATTAAAGGTAGATTTAGCCGGACAGGATGCGTGTTCTTCACTAGGTTATTTGTTGCAGGTTCATGGTTTATTCCCTCATAAACTGAGAAGTTTTAACCTTAATATCTTTTTTTTTTTTATTTGTCCAAAACTCTACCTCAAGAATTTAACTTGTACACAATATATAGCAAACTCTCATTTGTAGATGACCTAATATCTAACATCTGCTGACTCCTTACGTGTGTCAGGACCTACACCTACAAAGAATTTTAATATAAATACTAAAAATTATAAGATCTACTATCTGCCCTGAGGAATATTTTTATTTATAGCAGAGAAGAATAGAAGCATAAAGGTTACTTGGGAATACCAAACAGAGTGTTATAGACTAGAAATTCTAACCTGTATCAGGAAAAGGCAAAATCTACTGCTCAGGTTACATATTCATAAAGTATGGCACAGTATGTCCAGTTTCTATTGAACCTGCCAATAAAGTTATTGCAGAGAAAGCAGCCCTACACTTGTCAGCCACTCTCTGTGGTTGGAAAAATGCAGATAGGCAAGTTCAAGCTCATTTCCCACCATCAGAAGAAGAAATTTAGGGTCTTTCTTGACTTAAACAAATTTCCTACACCAGATACCTCTAGGTCTGTGTGAATACTCCTTAGAAACAGTTAAATTTAGTCATTATCACTGAAAAAATAAAAATAAAATGGAAGTCGTTCCACAATCGGTCTATGCGTTAAGATATTCTGACTTCTTCTGGAAACCTTGAATTGTCTCCATGCCACTTTGGTCTCCACTCCTGGCATTTAGTTCTGTGGGAGCATGATGTGGATTTATCCTCATAAATCACTGTGAGCTTGATGATCTTAGTCATATTGCCTCCAGATCTGACTTTCAGTTAATAATAGACTTGTGATGAATAAGTGATTGTGTTCCAAAGTATCTGCATGTTTACTCCCCAAAAGACTTACCCCAGTGATTCTTTTCATGTTCTGATTCACAAATTTTCTTGTGAATTTTGGGGAAATGCAGTCATATTTGAAAATAGAACTAAGGTTATATTCAGTTAAGGGCATGGATACTACCTGCTGTCTAGTTTGGAAATTTAAAGCAAACTTAAAAAAATCAAAAAATCATGCTCCTCTTCCACATGGTAATTGGAATATATATGTACCCTGAAGTTCCAAAGAAGGCATATGCAGAAAAGTTTCTCAGCAAACATTCAGGCCACCCGGAATTTTGCACCTCATGATGACATACAGGACTATAGAGTAATTCTCCTAAGTAACAGATTAAGAAGCCAAAGTCCTGAACTCAGGTTTCATTTCTGCATTTAAGCAGTTGTTAGGACTTTGGACAACTTCTCTGGTCCTCAGTCCACTCTCCCGTAGAATGAAAGGGTGGGTTCAGACTTTCTCTAAGGCCTTCCCTAGATCTCAAAAGTCATTATGTCTGCCATTCTAAATCAATCAGGCAATTCATAAATATTAAAGAAATATCTACTGTATTTAAGGGACATCTTTGACCTTTTCTTGTATGGTAGTCATTTTATGACATTATATTTTGCTTCACTGTATGATAGTCATTTGGGAAAGGGAATGATATTGATAAGTAAAGGCAAACAATGAGTATTCAGTACCTGCTCTGTGTCAGCATAACATCTTACAGTTGGGTTTGGCCAATTTTATCTCAAAATATAAATTAAGCACCTGTTTTTTTTTTTTATTACAGAAGTTGTAGGCTTAAAATTAATCAGTTTTTTAAAAAGCCAACACTATTATAGTAAAAGTTTCTTGGTAGTTAGTTGAAGCATAAGCCCTATTAACAAAACACTGCCCTCCTTTTCCTCTCCTGTCTTCTCTCTAACATAAACCCTACCCCAAGGAAGAATTTCTAGCTGACTCTTAATATAGGTATTTGGCTATTCCAGATTGTTTCCTTAGCTTTCCTTCCCAGACCTGTTATATCCATCCTAAAAAGCAAAAAATGGGAGAATATCTTTATGATCTACTCCAGATGAATGACAAAAGAAAAGAAGCAATTGATGTGGGAAAGATGGATCCAACCACGGCTGGCTCCACTCAACTTCTCCCAGGGCAGTGAGCGGACATCATTATTTGGGCATACAGTTAACTCACTCAAGGAACACCAGTTTGAAGCCTTCCTGGATAAAAGGGGTCACTCTTTCTTTTAAATACTGCATCTAGCCCCAACCAGGGTAATTTTCATTATTAGTATTCTCAATTATCTCCTTTACTGCTGAAACCCACTATAGTAGTGATAATAGCCAAATTTATTCTTTACTTCCCAATGGATTAAAATTTACAGAATTACCTTCCAGTTAAGAGTAGACTGGTGGTTCTCTGAAAGCTCCAAGGAGATGAAAATGAGGATAAGATGTAGCCAGCCCTCTTCAGGTAAACTTGCAAACACTACCTTATCTTTGTTCAAATCCCTTCTTTCCACAATTTTCTCCAAAAATAGCAGACATTTTCTTTTACATAAATAAATTATTGATTTCAATTTCCCAGAGACTAACTCTTCCTCTGAAAACAACTAAAAATGATGGATAAGATATATTTTAAAAATTTAAATGAATACATAGCTGGCTAAAGAGTGAGGGATCATAGAGACATGGGAAACATGGAAGCAATCTTTAGCCCTGATGGCAGTCAGTGAACCCATGTGAATTAGTCTTAAGCTTTCACAGAGCAGTGATACAGTCAGATGGAAAACAAAGCCTAGGGTCAACTCACTATGCAAAGTCTAAAGAGATCTCACCATTAAACTAGAAAACTCCAGTCTAAGGATGAGCTAGAAATAAACCCTTTCCCCACTATCCTCAATCATCAGCATATACCCTAGTGAAGAGTGAAGAGAGAAATAAAGAATATATTTTGAGATTTTGAGATGTTAAAACCACAGGTTATAAAAAATAAAAAATATATATCTATGGTGTGTGAATATATCTCAATAAAATTGCATTAAAAAAAAAACCCACAGGTTTCCCTGTTAGATATTTTCCACCAGAGTTCATACTACCTGTGTTTCTAGAAAATAAAATTGTGCAGGGAATTTGTTTAAAATGCTCTGGCTTGCTGTTGTTCCCAGGTATGTTGCAGAAATGTACACATAACTTTCCAGTCCCACAGCTAATCCAAATGTGATTTGTGTATGAAGCACCAAAAGGTTCTACTTCCTCAAAAACTTTACTTCCACCCTAGGAAAAACGTTTTATAATAAATATATAAGCGTGCTATAACTACTGTGTGAACCCCTCATAGATTTATGCAAAGCACAACCTAAACAACCTGAGCAGAAGACTTACAAGGAGATTCTCAAAGAATGCTCAGAGTTAAAGGTCCAAAGGGGGGGAAAAACAAAAACTCAAAAAAGATAGACAACTATTCACAAAATACACAAAGAATCAAAAGCACTGTGAATAAGATGAAGAAGAAACATGGGCAGCAAAATCAGAAGTCAAGGACTTCAGATATCGAGTTTATCAGACACAATATAAAAGGAAAATGTTTCATAAGTTTAATGAAATAAAAAAGGGAATAAAGTATGAATAAAGAGCAAGACTCTATGAAAAATGACCAGGAAGATTTGAAAAAAAAGTAAATAGAAATTCTAGAAAAATATAGCAATTAAAGTAAAAAACTCAATAACAGCCTCAGATTCAGTTAAGCCTGAAACTCAATTTTAAAATGGAAATACAGAGCTAAAGAAATTTTTTAGAATGCATCACAGAGATGATAAAACATGGAAAAAATTAGGGATTAAGACACATGGAGGATGGATTAAGAATGACTAACATGTCTAAACAAAGTCAAAAATAAAATCATAAATAATGTTGAAGAAAATATTTGAAGAAATAAAAGCTGGAATTTAAGTGAACTTATAAAAGATGCCAATCTTGACACTCAGGAAGGCCTACAAACCCAAAGCAGGACTAACATGAAAGAAAGCCACATCTAGAGAAAAATAGTGAAACTGCAGTACACCATGACAAAGCGACCTTAAAAGAAGCCAATGAGAAAATACAAGTCTCTAAAAAGGGAGGATGATTAGACTAGAGAGCATAGTGCTAAGAGCAACATTAGAAGATGGAAGATGGTGAAATCATACCTTCAATATGTTCAGAGAAAATAATTTTCAATCTGGAACATACAGCAAAACATCACTGAAGAGTGAGGAGAAAATAAAGACATTTTCAGACAAACAAAAACGTTTTTGCTATCAACAATTACAGTAATTAAAATTCAGGCAAAAGGAAAATAGTGCTAGGTGGATATCTGAGATATCTGCAGTGCAAGAAGGAATGATGACTGAAAAATGTGCAAAATATTTGGATTAATCAAATCAAATATTCATTGCGTAAAAGAATAAAACAAGATAGAACAGAAATCTAAAATACTTAAAAAGACTAACCAAAATGCTGGGTGGTTAAAGTATGTGGGCTTTATTTTGGGGGTGATGGAATGTTCTAAAATTGATAGTGGTGATGGTTGCAAAACTGAATATACTAAAAAATTGAACTGTACAATTTAAATGGTAAATTGTATAGAATGTGAGTTACATCTCAATAAAGCCATTACAAAAAATAACAATACATTATTATAAAGTTGAGTTTACACAAATAACTCAACTTTGATTTCTGTTAATTGAATTCAACTCATTAATAGGCTAAAGAAGAAAAATCACACAATCATCTCAAAAGATAAAGTGTTAACATTCACTATCCATTAATGATACAAAATAAACTTACCAATTAGGAAAAGAAATATGTTTTCTTAATACATTAAAGAGTACAAAATTCTACAGTAAATATTATGCAAAAAACAAAGTATTCCCTTTGATATCAGAGACATGACATAAATTCTTACCAGTCACCACTTATATTCAATAATATACTGAAGATAGTAGTAAAAGCAGTAAGGTAAAGAAAAGAAAAGTCAAGGGATTGTTAAGAAAGGAACAAAGTTATTGTTTTAGTTGATTTTTCTGTATTCAAAGAAATCCCAAGGGAATTTACAAATGAATTGTTAGTATTAACAAGACGGCTGATTACAAATCAATCTACAAAAAATTATTGTATTTTTCTATACCAGCATCAATTGAAAAGAATATTTATAAAAATACAATAGTAACAACAATCCACACACAAAATAGAGACAAATAAATCTAACAAAAGATGTGCAGTATCAGTATGGATAAAATTTTAAAACAATTTGAAAATATTAAATAAAACTTGAATAAATGCAAGGATTCTATATCTAACTGTTGGAAGATATAATTTTATAAAGATATCAGTACTCCCAAATTAGCCTATCTAATCCAAATTCTAACACTTTATTTATGGAACTAGGAAAGCAAATACTAACTTTATATTGATGACCAAAAGTCCAAGAGTAGGCAATTCTTACAGAAGAAAAAGTGGGGGAATTTGCTCAAATATCAAGACTTATTATGAAGATAGTGTGATATAAACTCTGAGATAGACAAATTCACAAGTCGGATAGATTAAAGAACTCAGGGCAAATCCACACATAAATAAATATTTAATTTATGACAGATCTGAGATGGAAATTCAGTGAAGGAATGATAAACATTTCAATAAATGTTGCTAGGATAATTGGTTATCCACTTAAGAAAACAAATAAAATGGAGCATGAAGAAAAATCAAATCCATGTGAATTTGACTCATGTGAAAGACAGTTAGGAAAAAAGTAAGAGAAAAGCTTTATGGTTAACACCCCAAAAGCACCAACACCAATAAATAAAACTGCAATAAAATTAGGGACCTTTATTCACCAAGAGAAACCAAAAAACTGAAAATCAAGCTATAAATTAGTAGAACATATTCGAAGTTGACTAGAGAATAGAATACAGAATATATTAAGAACTACAATAGATTAATTTCTAAAAAGACAAACATCTCACTAGACAAATGGGTAAAATAATTGAATAGATGCTTGACAAGAGTGGATGCAGGAATGACCAACAAACATTTGATAAAATTTTATTGTCATTGGGAATCATGGAAATGCAAAACAAAAGTGCAATGTGATAACTTTTTGCCTCCACTTAGTGTGGAGCAATGGGAACTCTTACGCATATTTGGTGGATATGTTAATTGCAATAATCTCTTAGAAAAACAAAGTCATGATATCTAGTAAAGAGGAAGTGCACAAATCTTAAAACTTGGCAATTCCACTTCTAGGTAAATATACCCTCAAGAAATTGCACAAAGGCACCAGGAGATGTGGACAAGAATGTTTACAGAAACATCAATAGTTAGAAACTGGAAACAAAACCAGTGTCTAATAGTATAAACAAATAAAATATAGCAAATTCATCCAAAATTGTGCTCTTGCAGTGAAAATGTCTGAAAGATAACTTTATGTAAAATCATGCTAGAACATCAAGAACATATTTTGAGTAATAAAAATAAGCAATAGAAGAACACATATAATAAGATTCCTATTACATAAATTTGAAAAAGATGAACATACATGGTAAAAGGGTAAAGAAAATCGATGGAATGATAAACCCACAATTCAATACACTTGTTATTTCTGAAGGAGAGATGAGGACAGGACATGTGTCGGCCCAAAGACTATTTCTTTAGCTGCATAGTGGCTACATAAGTGTTTGTTACATTGTTTTTCTTTCTATCTACACATATAAAGGAGTCATATAGACTCCTTTTGAATATACTCAATGTTAAGTAAAAATGAAGAGATAGGAAAATAAAGTATTAATATCTGTATCTGTTTTATCATAATTCAGTCTCCAGAGACCATTTTGTGGGAATGTGTGCGAAAGACTATATAAAAATAAATTAGATTCTAAAACCCAGTATTCCGTTTATTACTTTATGTGTGTTTTACAGGTTTCTCATATTGGTTGCAAACAAAATAATAAAAAATAAATTTAAGTTTCTCTTCCTACACTGTTACGATTGAATGGTGATTGATAAGATGGAGTTCTTGATGACTGGAGATTTAAAAAAAAAACAGTATTTTGTTCAGCTTGGCACTTCACAAATTGTCAATACATTTTATTTTACTTTGAAAATCTGTAGACAAATAAAGGAACAGGAAAATATTATGAATTGTGGAGTATAATAAATATCTTGGATTCTTTGAAGTTTACTCACATAGTTCTATTTTGTTTTGACAATTAATTTTTCTTTTTGCTACTTTTTGTAAAATGCATTTGTTTTTATGCCCTGCAAGGAAAATAGATGCTAATCCATACAGTATATCAAATTTTTTTTTGCCTAGCTGTGTGACTTTAGGCAAAGTCATATTCACCATAGATTTCAATTCCTGTATTGGCAAAATTAGAGTGATGGGCATAAGCTCTAAAATTTTTTTTGTCTATGAGGCTATCTCATGGAGTTGGAAAATCTTGCACAGACACAACATTTGCTACAATTTAAAATGTGCCAGCTGTATTCTATTATGAACAATGTGAAGCAACAAATTAATTTCACTTGTTTTTACTGCATTACAGCAGTTTGGAGTGAACAAAAAGATACTTCTGCAGGTAACACCAGAAACATGAAGGAGAACTGGGTTTCTTGTTCCCACAGAAATATAATCTTCTCAGTTAAAATTCTGTTCTCATCTCTATGAAATTGTGCACAAGTGTCAAAGAACCAAGCTTGATACTGAGAAACCTGCTGAGGTCTGTAACAGACCATGCTCTCCTTCTGAACTGAATTAATTTGGCTCTTGTTAATCCAAGATGCACATCCGAATCATTTCTGGAGTATTTTCAAATTGCCTACTCCCAAAACCCACCTTGGGGCAACTGAATCATAATTCCCCAGGGTGTGGCCCAGGCACATGCATTGTTTTGGATGATCCATGAGTGGAAACACTGACTTAATGAAATTCAGCTTTCAAACATGGTCTAGTCTAGATAAAAAAAGGAGAGAATACGTTAAGATTAAGCCATTTTCTACAATAAAAAGGTTAATACTACCAAGGAGGAGCCCATGACTCAGTATTGTCATCTACTGAAGCATTTCATAATGACTGTACACAAAGACAGTGACTATGAAATGCAGTAAGAACCTGGAATTGTGCAAAGACAACGTGCCCAACTAGATGCAGCAACTTGATAAACACCGGACCTCAAAGCAGCCTATTAAATTAGTTGTGTGTTTTTTCCCCAACGAAAAAGATGATTAGTGAAATATGAACTTAAACAGAGTGCTTTCTGATACCTGTCAGGCAAGGTGCTAAAAACTTTTAATACATTCTAATCATCACAGTAGATTAATTCCCCGTTAAAAGATGAGGAAATGGAGGTTCACAGAGGTAAGATACTTTCCTAAGACTTTGGAACTAATAATTAATAAATCCAATACACTGAACACTAGATCTTGTGATGGTAACTTTGCTGGATCTGATGCCAACTCTGTCGCTTACTGTTACTTCGAGTTTTACCAGCAAGAAGACAAAAACGTCTTCCTGGTGCTGCATTCTCTGCTGTGGATGTAGCTGCAGACTGTATCATAGGAAGTGTACAGGAGAAATGCTTTTATTCTCTAGCCAGACCAAGGAGAAGAAAGTTCCAGTGGGAAAGTTTGCTCATAGGGAGGTTTTCCTCTTCCCCTGGCTGCACATGGCGGTAGAGTGGGTCTCTAACCCAGCTTGGCTTTCCTGGAAGTACAGTTTGGATGTGTGAGTGGGTACGACTTGCCCACAAGTAGGGCAGTTAACAAAGTGAGAACTGAACACAGGGCCCTGAGTGAAGTGGTCCGCAAGAGTGGCCAGGCAGGCACAGCTGGAAGGAACAGGAGACCCTGATAAAGAGTGGACAGTGGGAAGTCTTACTGAAAGGACCAAGAAGAGTCTTAGTTGGGAAGAGGTGTATTGCCGTCCCTTAGTCCATTTGGACAGAAGGGAAGCATAAATTCTCATTCTTCTCTATAAGATTTGATCCATCATTGTACCAGAAAGGAAGAAAGCATTATTTATGAGAAGAAAATCAAATACATAGCAGAATGTAAAGAAAATCTGCTTTTATGCTTGTATTCAAGCCCCTAAATCAAAATGGGGTCACCGCCAGTATGCATTGACTTGTAAGCTGAATGCGTCTCTCCCAATGTGTTTTTCTTTTAAAGAGATCAAAATAGTTTTGATAGATTTATTCCTCCGAACCATGAATCAGCCTGGGTGACATACTAGCATTATTTATTGAATCTTGAATCTTTTTTTTTCCTAGTATATGTGGGTAGATCAGCAATAGGCCACGGGTTTTTGGAAGTGAAAAGGATGAACATCAACAACTTCAATTTACAGATGAGGAAATTTAACCCAGAGAGGGTGAGTGACTTCCTGATGTTCAAAATAGCTTTTAGTGGCAGAGGTGTGCCACTTTTGACTTCAGTCCAGACCTCTATAAAATGCCGCAATGATCAGTGGCTGGTGTTGTGCCAGAGCCAAATGGATGAAAAAGTTCCAGCAAGAATCTTCCACTGATGTTGCTACATCTTTAGTTTTCTATATATCACATTAATTCTTAGAAGATACATCCATTTTATGCTGTATTTATGTTTAATTTTAATCTCAGTGGGAATCAAGACATATTCCAATTTGTTCCTGTTAAATAAATTTGGGGTAGCTCAATAGATTTAGGGAAGTTTTCCTTGCCTGGATGGTAGCAAGTCTTTTTTTGTTTTTAAGAAAAAAATAATTTTAATTCTTCCTTTCATCTGGAAAGTGAATAACTGCACGTGCTTTGTGTTAGCTGCCTGTTATTATTACATAACATCCTTGAATAAAAGTCATATATTGATAAATATATTGCACTCTTCATAAGCCAGAAATGTATAGACTCATGCCATCAATATAAAGTAACTATCTTTTGCATTTCTAAGATATAGTAAAAATATACTTTTCCTAAACGTTCATATTTCCACTCTAGATAACATCAAATTTGCCACAAGAATGCATATTGAATCACTCTATTAGCTTCCTAATTTGAAAGATTTCTTTAATCTTCCATTTTATTCTTGTTCCTACTCTCTATCCATTAAAGAAAATTCCAAAGGCTGCTGAGAGCTTTAGATAAGCTCAGTGCTGGCAACTGCTTTAATAATGCTCAGAACCTAAGACAGGAAAACACAAGAGGGAGCAAGGAGAAAAAAATTTCTCTACAGAGAGGATTTCCCTGAAAAGAGCTAAGAAAGAGTGAGGAGCAGAGAAGGAAATGTAGAGAAATGGTAAATTATCCTGACAGGAAGTAGACTTATATGCACACTAGTTCCTCAGCTTTGTCTCCTCTGCCATACTAGCTTTTCCTTCTTTTCCACAATCCCAACTATTGCCTATGGGGTCTTGAAGGTTTTCTGTTTTTAGCATTCACAATCAGAATTTTCAGACTTGCAGGTAAAATCCTGGCTATAGTGATGACAGTTCTCATATTAATAAAAATATTTAACAACTCAAATACATGCAGCCAAAACAAAATATTTTATTAGAAGTAAGGCTGAAAACTCTCACAAATTGTAGTACATTGAATACTACAAATGCTTCCTCCTGACATAGTAGATGTGGTAGGGATATTTAATGCTCGCTGAATATCCATGCACTTTCCCACATTTCCCAGCCTCTTGAAGTTAGGTGAGGTCACAGTGGGCTATGTTCTGTGTTCTGTCCAGTGGGCTATGAGCAGAAAGGATGTGTGTCAATTCCAGCTCAAGTCATTTAAGAACTGGGATGTAACTGTGATGGTTTGGTGTTTACCATGTTAACTGAGCTGATACTATGTTTTGAAGAATCCCTTTTCTTAGAGCTGACCAAAAAAGAAATTCCAACCAGGTTTGAGAGGCAGAAATAAAGCTGTGGTCATCACTTTCTGAAGGTCTTTGTGGTTAGATGCTGTGAAAGGCAGATGGAGAAGAGCCTCCATGCCCAGCTCTTCTCACTGCTGGGAACAACAGCAAACCCAGGCCCACCACCAGGCAGAGGCAGCCACCTTCCCCATGCTTCCCCACCAGCTTCCCCATGCAGCTGCACTCTGGCAGCTAGATATGCCTGGCTTTCCAAATTCCCTTGCAAGCTCCGATGTGTTCACATGTGCCAGTGCTTGAGATGGGATGATTTGTGATATTTCTCTGATTTTCTAACTCCACTTTTCAGACACGTACTTCCCCAGCTTCTCCCACAAATATGTAAAACTTCATTCCTATAAGTCCCATATTCCGTAATACTCATGTATTAGTCCTTCCTTGGTGGAAGCCCGTCTGATACAGTAAAAGTCTCTAACTTCACTTCTTTCCTGCCCCAGTGACTACGGAGGCTTCATGTTGACATGATGCAGCAACAAGATCACAGCAGCCCGGACTGCTGAATTGCCACATGGAGGGTAGTCTCCCTTGAGCATTGATGACTCTAATCAAACTTTTACCAACCAAGAAATAAACTTCTTGCTCAGAAAAGCCACTAGAATTTTGGCATGTGTTTGTTAACCACAGCATTGCTTAGCCTACCTAGTCTAGCCTAGTCCAGCCTAAAAGAGAGATACCAGTGAATGATTAGACTAGAACACAGCTAACATCTGATCCAGCATTTAAGTACCTCAGAAGGTTAACTTTTCATTGATTTTAATTGTCAGTTCAAGTTGAGAAAAATGAAAATATCTAGACATTAAGCAAGCTAGAGATAGTCAAAGGTGTCATGGTCTTTGCAAACTGTGTGCACACAGATGTAATCCAAAAACCACCTTGTTCAGAAGACTGGCCAGAGGAGGAACTACTTAAGAAGACGGCTCACTTATCTTCACATCCACAGCACCTTGTACAATTAAAAAAATAAAAAGATGAGCAATAAGCCCAGTGTCAAGAGGCATATTTACTGTAATTATCAACAACCCACTTCCTCCACCCCCAAAAGATGAGTGAAAGGGAAGCAGTCAAAGACAATAGCTCATAAGATGGGGTACCTGAAGAGTGGGAGACGCATCTTACTAAGGATCTGCAGTGAAGGTTGTCCTGAGCACTGCCATGGAGCAGGGCAGCGCATGATAAGAGAATTCTTGGAAGAGCTTTATGTCTCCTGTAGTTGGGAGTGTCTTGAACATCTGCTTCTTGACTGGAGATGTTTGAGGTCAGGAGTTTTGCTCAAACAGTCAATAACAGTAGGCTGGTAATTAGCTTATTATAGTGAAAACAAGAATGAGTGTGCCTCCACTCTAGTACTTCATGCCCTCAGCAGAGGTCCTTATTGATGAAAATATTTAAAAGGCTTAAAACAAAATATAAAACGTTTCCATGATTTCCAGTCCCAATACCCAAAGGTTTCATAAGTTGTAAACATATACATGTATTTCCTTTGCTTTTCACAAACCAGATCCCATAACATACTATTCTTATAACTTGCTTTTTCTTAACCTAACCCTATTTTTTGAGATCTTTCCACAGCAGCTTCTCTATAGCAGTACAAAAATGTACTGAACATCCTTTTGCGCATGTCTATATCTCATGGCACACATATGTGAGTATTTATATGAGATAAATGGTTAGAACTGCAATCGCTGGGTCAAAGGATAATGTGATTTGTTAACTTTGATAGAAAATGCTAAACTTATCCCTGTTCCAAAGAAGATGAACTATTTTATACTTTATATTTTTCTCAATATTCTGAGTGCTCCTGTTTCCCCACACCCTTGAAAGCCTCAAAAATCAGAGAATATAAGAAAGGGAAAATATTTAAATATATAACACCCTGAATAACCTGGGTTAATTGAACACAGACTTCTTTACCAAATCCTTTAATAATGAAATGGGATTAAATTTTGAAATCTGAGTAATAAAGATTAGGGCAAATAAAAACACACTTCACTTTATACAATGTATAACAAAATTTGGGAAACTTGTTATCTTCAGTAAGTAGTGTTCTCAGGGAGTAGAAATCAATTCAATATGAACCTGAGCACAAAATTATGAATAATGGCCTTAAATGGCTTCTGAGAGAAACTGCTCTACATAATCTTCTGTAAAGATGATTGTGACATTCTTCTGTGTATGCTTCCACATATCTGTATATGGAACAAAATATTGTTTTTTGCATCTGACTCATTATTTTTAGATCTTTCTTGTACTGACTGGTTAATTATGCAATCCACAGAGTATTTGATAGAATTCAGAAAGATTTTTGGTTTGCCAAGTTAATGAAATAAAAATACGGCACTAAAATTCACACCGTAGGCATGGCTGATAAATGCAAAACATCTAACTCATCCTTTGCTGATTTGTTTCTATTTCCCTCACTTTCATCTGATTTTTCCAAAACAAGCATGATGATCCTGGAAGTAAGGAATGCCATTTTAGCTGATGATTCATTGGAGATTATCTTTTTCTAAATTCTTCCCTCAGACATGAATCCCTTTTTATTTCAGTGAATGGACTTCTTTTCCTTCTCTGGAGCCAATTAGTTTAGCTTGTTATCAGCAAACAATGTATGCTCAGCCCCAGCTCCCTGGCTCTCCTTTCCCTCTAAGATGAAATGATTGGGTCTTCAAAGGCATATCCAAAGGAAACTTCAGGGTTAAAATCTACCTTCTCCTAGGACTTGGAGGCTAAGACTTCTAATCATGCAGGAGACATTTCCCAACAGCTTAATCCTGTAATGCCAAAGAAGGTGATGGAAAAAGGAGGAGGAGCTCACATGTGCCTGAATATGGAGCCTGACTTTTCCAGACTGGCTCTGTTATGCAACTCTTGAAGGTATGAATATTACGTGGTCATTTTTGTTCAACTGAGCAATGCAATGTTCAGTTGTGTAGCAGAGTAGCTTTTTCTATATCACAAAGTGAACAAATATGAGATGGAGGCAGAAGAGGTACTTCTCCCGTCTAGCAAGTCACATTACTCTTGATCACTTTCAGGAGAAGGGGGAGAAATTATATATTACAATGTGCTTTGTGTTGCATAAAAATCTGTACAATTGACATTCCAGACACTTCCATACTGAAAAGAGCATAATCAGAGTAGATCTGAGAGGGTGAAAAAATGATGATCTAGAAAAGAAGTACTCCTTCTAAGAAAGATCTGCTTTCTAAAAAAGATTCAATGACAAACTTTCCGGGAAGGCCATTATCCAATATATCTCAAGGCTAATACCCTTCACATGCTTTTCTGGAAATTAGCTTAACTAAATGTTCTTGAGAGCTTATAGTTGAAAGAACTCTGGAATAGGTGTAAAGAGAAGGGGGTTCTAGCTTTAGATTTAGTGTCATGTGTGTGTGCCTGACCATATATGTCTCCTGTAAAACCTATCAGCTTCTTAACAGCAAGGAATGGTGTTTCCTTTTGATCATTGAATTATCCCTAGATCCTAGCATATAATAAATACTCTATACACATTAGCTGAATGACATAAAAATGAGCATATTATACTTTCCTATTCTAGAAAATAGAGTTACTTGTATTACTTACAAAGTAAAGAAAACTTAGGAAAGGATATATGTCATCTCTCCTTGCTACTTCACCATCTGGGTAACATTTTTATTTTGCACCCATGGCTTTTCATTCCATCTATGGCCTCTCAGTGACAAATCAGCAAAACAAACAAAACAAAGTGAATTTTTTAAAAGCAAATACGTACATACAAACACACCCAACCATTATCAACAACAAAAAATTGCCTACAATCAAGATGAAAAGTTGTGTGTTGTTTGAAAGAGCATAAGGGGTTCATAATAAGTTACTTCTAAGTGCTAACATAATAGATGATTTTAATGTTTTTTTATAAGAAACATCCAATGAAAGCTATTTTTTATTTAAAAATATATTTTCTAACAGAAATGTTATATTTTGATTTAAAGTTCCAAAAGCCAGCAACAATTGAGCCAATAATTTTTATCTGCAAACTTTTTTTTTTTGCAAAGGGACAGACACTTAATATTTTAGGTTTTGCAGGCCATAATTCACAAACATTCAATTCTGCCTTTGTAGCATGAAAGCAGCCATAGACAGTAGTAAATGAATAGACATGGCTGTGTTCCTACAAAACTTTATTTACATAAAAATGGCAGGCTAGCATTATTCACAATTGCCAAGAGATGGTAACAACCCAAATGTCCTTCAACAGATGAGTGGATAAATAAAATGTGGTGTATACACATGATGGAATACTATGCAGCAGTAAGAAGGAATGATGTTGTGAAACATATGACAATGTGGATGAACCTTGAAGACATAATGCTGAGCGAAATAAGCCAAGCACAAAAAGAGAAATATTATATGCTACCACTAATGTGAACTTTGAAAAATGTAAAATAAATGGTTTATAATGTAGAATGTAGGGGAACTAGCGACAGAGAGCAATTAAGGAAGGGGGATCGATAATCCAATAAGAACAGATAAGCTGTAGTGGGTGAATTTAAAGTTCTGGGAATGCCCAGGAATGACTATGGTCTGTTAATTTCTGATGGGTATAGTAGGAACAAGTTCACAGAAATGTTGCTATATTAGGTTACTTTCTTGGGGTAGAGCAGGAACGTGTTGGAAGTAAAGTAGTTATCTTAGGTTAGTTGCCTTTTTCTTACTCCCTTGTTATGGTCTCTTTGAAATGTTCTTTTATTGTATGTTTTTTTAATTTTTTTAATTTTTTATACAGTTGATTTAAAAAAAATTTTTTTTAATAAATAAATAAAAACAAGAAAAAAAATATGCAGAGCCCCCTTGAGGAGCTGGTGGAGAATGCAGGGGTATTGGCCTGCCCCACCTCAATGGTTGCTAATGTGCTCACAAGACACAAGGGACTGGTGGTTTGATGGGTTGAGCCCTCTACCACAGGACTTGCCCTTGGAAAGACTGTTGCTGCAAAGGAGAGGCTAGGCCTCCCTATAATTGTGCCTAAGAGCCTCCTCCCGAAAGCCTCTTTGTTGCTCAGATGTGGCCCTCTCTCTCTAGTTAAGCCAACTTGAAAGGTGAAATCACTGCCCTCCCCTCTACGGGGGATCAGATACCCAGGGGAGTGAATCTCCCTGGCAACGTGGAATATGACTCCCAGGAAGGAATGTAGACCCGGCATCGTGGGATGGAGAACATCTTCTTGACCAAAAGGGGGAAATGAAAGGAAATGAAATAAGCTTCAGTGGTAGAGAAATTCCAAAAGGAGCTGAGAGGTCACTCTGGTGGGCACTCTTACGCACAATATAGACAACACTTTTTAGGTTCCAATGAATTGGGGTAGCTGGCAGTAGATACCTGAAACTATCAAACCACAACCCAGAACCCATGAATCTTGAAGATGATTGTATAAAAATGTGGCTTATGAGGGGTGACAATGGGATTGGGAAAGCCATAAGGACCACACTCCCCTTTGTCTAGTTTATGGATGAATGAGTAGAAAAATGGGGGAAGGAAACAAATAAACAGACAGACAAAGGCACCCAGTGTTCTTTTTTACTTTAATTGCTGTTTTTCACTTTAATTATTATTCTTGTTATTTTTGTGTGTGTGGTAATGAAGGTGTCAGGGATTGATTTCGGTGATGAATGTACAACTATGTAATGGTACTGTGAACAATCGAATGTACGATTTGTTTTGTATGACTATGTGGTAAGTGAATATATCTCAATAAAATGAATATAAAAAAAAAAAAGGTGGAAGGCTGATCTGACCAGCCCTCTTCAGTTTACCAAACTCCGACCCATATAGCTAATACTTACCTACAAACACTTTTCCAGTGAACTATGGCTATTCACTGATGGAAATAAACATTATTAATATTGTGGGTCCCATTATTTTTTTCCTTCTCAAGAAAAGATAACACTCAAATGATAAATTCTAAAATTCCAAGGTATTAGTTTAAGAGACTTTAGATATAATAAGGAGCTAATTTTATTACATTTAAAATTCATCTTTTTGTTGTTTTGTATAAATCAAATTTTCATTTAAAAACACTACTAGAGCTCATTACTAAAAAGAACTCTGGCGTGAATACTCATAAAATGAGGAGTTTCCCCACATACTAGCATCTGTACCCATCCATATACTCTGCTCTGCTTCCTACTGCTGTAAATAAACTGTTTGTGCTCCTTTTCTGTTGGAAAACCTGGACCCGCCCCCACCCCCAACTGCTTAAGAACAAGGCTGCACTTATTGTCCCCTCCCTCTCTTATATCATTCTCAATTTTACTTTCGCTATTGGATCATTTCCATCAGGGTATAAATTGTTACTTTGCTTCTCTTTAAAAAGACAAATTCTCTTGTCCCACTCATCTCAATTGCTGCCGATTTCTCTGCTCATCTCTACAGTAAAACTCCTTGAAAATATGGTCTGTATGTCTGTACACCATGTCTCCAATTACTTTCTACCCCTAAAACTGTTCTTGACAAGTTCACCAATGACTTCCAAGATGCTAAATCCAATAGTCGATTTTTAGTATCATTTAGTTTGACCTCTTGAAAGCATTTGACATAGCAAATCATTCATTTTTCTTGGAAACACTATCTCATTTGGCTTAAAGCTCACCACCCACTCTTGCTTTCTTCCTTTCTCCTTTGTGGTTGCTCTTCTGAACATCTTACTATAGAAGTATCCAGGGCTCTGTCCTTGAACTTTTTCTCTTCTCTATCTACACTCACTTCCTTGGTGGTTTGATTCAGTCTCTTGGCCTTACATGCCATTTATACAATGACTTTCAAAATATACCCAGAATCCAATCCCTGTTCACCACCTCCACAGCTACCACCCTGCTCAGAGCCAGTCTCATCTTTTGCCTGTATTAGGGCAATAATCTCCCTGCAAAACTCTCTTCCTGCTTCCAACTTTGCTTCCTTGACCCCACAACAGGAAGAATAAGCCTGGTAAAATTTAAGGTATATCATGTCACTCAAAAGCCTCAAAACCCTCCAAGGGCTCCCCATTTCTCTTCTAGTCAAAGCCCTTACAATGGCCAGTAAGACCTCATATGACCTCTCTGACCTTGTCTTCTCAAATTATCTGTGGTTAAAGACTAAGTTTTTTTTTAATTTCCACTTATTGTGGATGGTTAGTTTTGTAATATACAAAGTCACACACTTGTATGTCACAGCCATGTCAAGTTCCTATGAACATTTCTCAACACCCTCAGTTTCTATACTGATCCTGTCATGGATCTATATGAACAGTTCATAGAATATCTCCTGTCCATTAGTCGCATTTTGAGTGGCAATGTCTTAATTCTCTCTCCCTAGCTTTTTCTGTTCCAGCCACTCTGACCTCCTTGGTGCTCATTAGACTTGCCAAGGTCCACATGGCTTTCTCTCTGCTTGGATCTCTGGCTACTTTATTTCCTTCTCTCCTTCAAGTCTTTTCTCAGATGTCCGCATTGCAGGGATGTCTACCCTGTCTACCCTGTCTAAAATAGCAAGCCCTCCTTATGCCACCAAAACTCCCCGTTTCCCTTAGCATTCTTAAGGTTTCTACCTGTAATGTTCACCTTCTAACTAGTATATGATTTGTTTTTAAAAATATGTTTATCAACTGTGTCTTTCCTCTGAATATAAGCTCCATGAGGGCATTGATTTTTGTCTATTTTTCTCTCTACTATTTCCCCAGCCTAGCACATAGTAGGTTCTCCATAAATATTTTTTTGAATTAGCAAAGTTATGAAAAATTAATTTACTTGCAAAAATACTATTTTCTTATTGTTAAAAAATTTATGGTATATATGTTATAATATACTATATTTATATATACTTAATTATCTATCATATTGTATGATATATAATTAATTAGGTGGATAGTTAGAAAGAAAGATGGAGATAAGCAGTTACATAAACTATTCTGGGTGTGCCCTGTATTTTAAGGCTATGCATTTTTAAATAATAGGAAAACAGTATCTTTGCATGTAAAATAATTTTTCATAAGTTATATATATTATATAGCCAAATTTCAAAAATTCATTTATACACATAATAAATTTATATATAAAACAAACTGTGTTTTGCATGAAAAAATACTATTTTCCTATTGTTTAAAAATTTATACCCTCAATATACAGGGCAAATCCAGAATATTTACACTTTGTGTAGCTGCTTATCTCACTCATTATTTATGCACAGCTTTAACCATTTAACCAATGTAGCACAGATGATCTAGTCCTTGACATTCTTTATATTTGACCACAATAATTATACTTTCTAAATCTGTTTGGAAATAATGGTATTCAATAATAATAATATTAGTAATAATAATATGCATTAATTATTGAACACCTACGTGTCAGCCATTTGATACACATTGCCTTATTTAATATCATTTTTACAGAACTGTTTTAAGATAGGTTTTATTATCTTATGTCCAAAATGGAAATTGAAGCTCCAAGCAGTTAAGTGACTTACTTGCTTAGGGTCACACAACTAATATCTTCCAGAGCTAGTACTTACATCACATCTGGCTGATTACACAGCCATTGCACTTAACCACCTGTCTGCATTGAAAACCGACATAGGGCCTGCCACCTATGGTTGCTTGAGCCAAATAGAGTGACTCCACAGATATGAGTAGGTAATTCAATGTCAAAATATATTTACTAAATTTGAAAATTCAAATCAAAATGACCATCTCAGATTGTTCAATAAAGGTTATTAGCCACAAAGAAATGTCACTGCCCTCCTTAACATGATGTAAAAAGGACCACTTCCTCTCTTTCCAAGTTGTGAATTAGACTATAAGGTAGATTTTCAGAGACAAGACTGGGTTCTAATACTCCACCAGCCCCTTGCCAGAATTAGCTCAACAACTATCCCTATTAATTAAATTCTGCCTACGTCACAATTCCTTCCCACAAAGTCTTCATTGAAGGCCACCTCCTAAACTTGCATTTTCTAGTCTCTGTTGAAATGTAACCATGCTTCCCGAGGGCACAGCTTCCTGGAGTTTAACACGAAGCATAACAGTATCCTCTCCATCTGTTCCTACACACTTTTATGTGGTCTTCAGTACTCTCAAATTTAATCTCTACTTTATCTGGGAATCCCTCAGGAGCTTTCACCCTAGTGCTCACCTGGTGTCCACTAGGTCATAGAGAGATGCTAGCAAAGCTGAGCCTTAGCCAAGCTTTAGCCCTTGGCCTTTCATAGCCTCTGTCAGGCATGAGCCCAATGGAGCTAGGCTGGAGGATGGTCTCAAAAAGAGTATTCTCAGTTACTCACATTAACCCCAGCCATCATTCTGGAACCTCTCTAATGTATTTCCTCAATTTCCTTGAACATTTATTTATCTTTACTCTTCCTTTCTTCTTTCACACCAGTATTTGGAGATATTTCCCTTCTTTTTATCAGGCTTGACATCTGATTCCCTTTTGTACCATCTTCTCCTTCTTTTGGAACTTGATCTTGATATTAAATCATCCTCTCACTTATCAATGACTACCTCCTTTGGAACTATAATAAATTCCCATCCCTCTTTAATCAATCATTTAACCCCTTAAGCTACTACCTCATTTCATTCCTTTCTTTTTCCCCTGAAATTTGAAAGAATAGTGTTTTTTCCAATTTTAACTCTTCACTATTTTCTTAGTACTTTACCTATTGGAAGCTGACTTTTACCCTAGATATTCT
This sequence comes from Choloepus didactylus, assembly GCF_015220235.1. Lineage (NCBI taxonomy): Eukaryota > Metazoa > Chordata > Mammalia > Pilosa > Megalonychidae > Choloepus > Choloepus didactylus. The sequence goes on along the minus strand of NC_051320.1, from coordinate 35,031,827 downwards.
TTTGAAACTGGTTTCTCAAAGATCAGCAATCATTACAAAATCTGGTGGACTTTTCACTGAAAGAATGGCCTCTCTGCAACTTTTGATACTACTTAAAACTTCTTTCTTAGTGAAGTCCTTACCTTCAGTTCTGTTATAATGTAATAATTTAATTTCTGTTCTGATCACTTTTAGCCTCCTTTTCTGACTCATGTTTGGACACTATGAAATAGGCATTTTCCAAAATTTTATCCTCATGTCTCTCCTCTTCTTTTTCTACCTTCCTTCTTTGGTAATCTTATTCCTAGCCTTGTAGTTTTTAAAATTACTATGTATGAGTCATAGCCAATGCAATAAAGCAAGAATTGTAGTATTACATACAAGGTCTGAAATGAGAGAGGACAACTTGTCATTATATGGAAAGCATATGATTCCATACATAAAAAATAACAAGGGACTTTGCAGCTGAACTATTAAACTGAGAGAGTACCCCAACATTGCTGGACCCAAGGCCAGTAAAAAAAGTCAACAGGGTTTTTACACACCTGAAAAAAACTTAAATTTAATAAATAAAATAATAACCATTAAATAGGTAAATAAATAAGCAATTAGAAAGAAGTTATTTTTTTCTTTTTTTATAAGAACAAAGAGAACCAAGATGAGGAGCAAAAGTATATATTGATTTCTTTGACCCCTGATCTAAGACGGCGGCATAGAGAGGAATGGAAGCTAAGTACTCCCACTGGAACAACTAAAAAAAAACAGAAACAACTAGTAAATAATCCGGAATAACTGCAGGTGGACAAATGTGACCATCCACTCATCATACACCAACCTGAATTGGGAGGAATGCCCGAGATCACAGCATAAAATCTGTAAGTAAAAACTGCATATCCAAATCGGGAGACCCCTCCTCCACAGCCCAAGCTACAAAGCCACGTGGTGCCAGAGAGAAGGTTTCTCCCAGCAAGTGAATATAGCTCAGCTGAGCTCCAACTGGGGTTTTAATTAGCGAGTGTGAACTGCTCACTACGAGGTACGAATCCCCAACAAGTAGACAGAGGCTTTGGGTGACGACTGACCTTGGAGAACCGGAGGGTCACCTCGGACTAGCTCTGTTCCTTTTTCAACTCAGTGGAGAAAGCCTTCGCCATTTTCAGTTCCCAGTTCTGTGACCCAGACAAGGGTACAGCACAGGCAGAGAGAGACCATTGAAATGCTAATGGCCTCCCCCCTAGGGGGTCTATCTTCTCTAAGAGGAAAGGGGTGAGGCCCAGCTCTACTACCTGCTGTTCATTCAGAACTTGGGGAAAAAGAGCCACACCTCCTTACACCAGTCAAGAATTATAGGCTAACAGGCACCACTTGCTGGGCAGAAAAGCACAGTGACCGGAGGCATCAGAGGGTGTACCAAGTTTCTAAGACACACCCTCAGGGAAACCAGATACTGAATATTTCTTCCTTCTGGGACCTTAGCATTTTGGTCTGGGGAGGCCTGATTGGGGTAACCAAGGAAACCATGACTAGACAACAGAAAACTACAACCTACACCAAGAAAAATGAGGTTATGGCCCAGTCAGGGGAACAAACTTGCACTTCAACTGTGATGCAGGAATTGAAACAACTAATAATAAGTCAATTCAAAAAGTTTAGGGAAAATATGGCAAAAGAGCTGAACCTTATAATGAAAACACAGGACGTACATAAGGTAGAAACTGAAAGTTCAAAAAACCAACTGGCGAAATCTATGGAAATGAAAGGTACAACACAAGACATGAAAGACACACTGGAAACATACAACAGCAGACCTCAAGAGGCAGAAGAAAACACTCAGGAACTGGAGAACAAAGCACCTGAAAGCCTACACACAAAAGAACAGATACAGAAAAGAATGGAAAAATACGAGCAACGTCTCCAGGAACTTAAAGACAAAATGAAAAGCAAGAATTTACGTGTCATTGGTGTCCCAGAAGTAGAAGAGAAGGGAAAAGGGGCAGAAGCAATAATAGAGGAAATAATCAATGAAAATTTCCCATCTCTTATGAAAGACATAAAATTATGGATCCAAGAAGTGCAGCATACCCCAAACAGAATAGATCTGAATAAGCCTATGCCAAGACACTTAATAATCAGATTATCAAACGTCAAAGATAGAGAATCCTGAAAGCAGCAAGAGAGAAATGATCTATCACATACAAAGGAAGCTTGATAAGACTATGTGTGGATTTCTCAATAGAAACTACGGAGGCAAGAAGGAAGTGGGGTGATATATTTAAGATGCTGAAAGATAAAAACCACCAACAAAGAATCCTATATCTGGCAAAACTATCCTTCAGATATGAGGGAAAGCTTAAAATTCTCTGACAAAGAGACAATGACTGAGTTTGTGAACAAGAAATCTGCTCTACAGGAAACACTAAAGGAAGCACTGCAAACAGAAAGGAAAAGACAGGAGTGAGAGGTTTGGAAAACAATTTTGGGAGATAGTAGCACAGCAATGTAAGTACACTGAACAAAGATGACTGTGAATATGGTTGAAAGAGGAAGGCTGGGATCATGTGGGACACCAGAACAAAAGACAAACAATAAAAGACTGGGACTGTGTAACCCAGGGAAACCTAGGGTGCTCAATGATTGTAATAAAAGGTACAAATATGTTTTTACATGAGGTAGAACAGATGTATGTCAAAATTGCAAGGTGTTAAAAATAGGGTGGGATGGGGGGAAAATACAATCAATGCAAACTAGAGGCTAGAATTAACAGAAACATTGTATTATGCTTCCTTTAATGTAACAAAAGCAATATACCAAAGCTAAATGCCTATGGTGGGGTGGGGAATAGGGGAAGGGTACGGGACTCCTGGCATTGGTGATGTTGTCTGACTCTATTCTATTTCAGGTTAACGCTATCTTTCCTTTTGTCACCTTCTAGCTATCAAGTTTTTTTGTTTTTTTTTGTTTGTTTTTCTCTCTCTCTAGCCTTTTTCTTTTGTCTCTCTGCCTTCTTTGACTCTTCCTCCATCTTTGTGGAAGAAATGTCCTTATATAGAGAGTGGCGATGATGCTCAATACATAAATATGTGACTATATGGGGAACCAACGATTATTTACTTAGGACGGAATGTAGAGTTTGAACAAAGCCATCTTAAAAGAAATGGGATGATAAAGAAAACTTGAGGGCACTATATTGAGTGAAATAAGACAGACACATAAAGGCAAATATTGCAGGGTCTCACTGATATGAACTAATTATAATATGTAAACTCATAGACATGAAATATAAGTTATCAGGATATAGAATGAGGCTAAAGAATGAGGAGCAGTTGCTTATTATGAGCAGAATGTTGAACTAAGGTGAACTTAAATATTTGGAAATGGACAGGGGTGATGGTAGCATGTAATGAGAATAACTAACAGTGCTAAAAAGTGTGTGAAGGTGGTGGAAAGGGTAAGGTCAGAGTCACACATGTCACCAGAAGGAAAGCTGGAGGTCAAAAGATGGGAATGTATAAAACAGTGAATCTTGCGGGTGGACAATGTCCATGATTAACTATACAAATATTAGAAATCTCCCTCACGAACTAGAACAAATGTATGACACTGTAACTAGAAGTTAACAATAGAGAGGCATATAGGGAAAAAATATATACCTATTGCAAACTGTATACTACAGTTAGTAGTATTTTAACATTCTTTCATCAACAGTAACAAATGTACAATAGCAAAACTATGAATCACTAATGAGGGGAGGCATGGTTAGGGGTATGGGAGGATGTGAGTTTCCTTTTTTTTGGTCTTTGTTTCTTTTCTGGAGTAGTGAAAATGTTCTAAAAATTGAAAAAAAAATAATTGTGTTGATGGATGCACAGCTGTATTGTGGTGCCGTGGGCAATTGATTGTATACTTCGGATCTTTGGATAGTTTTATGGTATCTGAACAATCTCAATTAAAAAAAAGTATATATTGATTTCTTTGATTATGTGTTAGTCACACACTAATAATTATTACAGCTGAGGTCACTTCTCTAAACACTGCTGTTCAATTTGGCCTTGGTGCCAGTGACTATAAAGGGCTCTACCTTGGTCCTTTGTATCAGTCCATCTTAGCCATGGTTCATCCCTAAACTTGTGTTCCATGTCAAGTTTCTTTCTTTTCTGTGATCATGAATCGATAATATCCTAATGTTCCTGGGTCACTCACTTGGCTCTCTGCCCTATGTATGTGTTCCTCTGGAATTATCATGCTACTTGGTTCTCATTTCTTTGCAAAAACAGAAGTGCAGTCCTTTATTCATATCCCAAGCCTGAATCCCTAATATCAGTGCTTGAATCACACTGTATCTGACTTTATTCATTCATTCATTGGCCCATTTAAGCATCCATTCACTCAACAAACATTTATGGAACACATATATGCCAGGCACTATGTTAGGTGTTGAGAAATAATAAGAAATAGGCCAGCTTCATTTTTCTGTAGTAGCAATAGCCATGAAATACAAAATTATGATAAAAATGTGAAAATACAATAATAAAGTCAAATCCATTATACTAATGGAGCAGGAAGGCAGTGATAAACTCTACTTAGAGAGACTGGGAAATATTTTAAGATGGAGCTTTCTTGGACTTGAAGGATAATAAATGTTTCACCTTGGGACATGGAGAGAAAGGGCATTCCAATGAGTGAAAATGGCACATCTAAATGTATGGAAACATAAAACCTTCTATGCATTCTGAGGGCTAAATGCAAATTGGTATGGAGAGAATACAAGTTTTAAGAAGGAAAAAAACAGCAGAATATATGGTTGGAGGAAGCAATTAGGGCTGAATTTTTTTAAATGTGAGGGCTATTATCTATAATTGTGCTGTTACTTTATGCCAGGCACCATGCTAAGATTCTCGGCTTTTGTTTTTCATTTCTTCTTGTGAACTCTGGAAAGAAAACCTTCATTTAGGTTCAGATTTATATGTCATTCCAAGAAGTTTGGATTTTTTAAATATAGAAATTCACTGAAGGCATTTAAATAGTGAGTAACATAATGATTGACATATGTGACTTAAGAATCACTGTGACAGCCACTGGAGGATGGATTAACTAGGAGCAAGATCACGCTGGGAGACCAATTAGGAGGTTATCACAATAGTTCAGGGAAAAGACAATGAGATCTTGAACTAAAGCAGAGACAGTGCTGATAGATATGAAAAGAGTTTGGGGACAAATTTAGGGGATACAATTGTGAGTGAACAAACATGGGCATGGTGGGAGGTTTGTAGGAGGGGACTAGGTAAGACAGAGTGCAAGCTTAAAGATTAGTCCTAAGTTTCTGACTTTGATAACAAAATGGACTTTTGGTGTCAATAATTATGGAGAAAATATAGAAAGGTACAGAGATCAGCAAGTGTGAGGTTTAGGAGTGGCTAATCAAGAGTTCTGCATTGGATATAGTAAGTAAATATACTTGTATTGTTCTACATTATTTTGAAGCAATAATTTTTTTAACTCATTCACATGGACCAAGCCATGACTTTTTAACTCCTTGTCTATTTGGGGGTAGTACGGATAAAGAAAGAATCAAAGGGAAAAGAGGTGTCACCTGCCTGTCACTTCTCTAGTCTCCTAGCCACTGCCTCCAGCTTAGGGTGGATGTGGCTAGCAGTACGTGTAATTTAAGGGACAAATTTGCTTGTCAAAGCACTCCAGTCAAAGCACTTCAGCCAAAGACCACTAGAAATAGATCTGTATTTGCACAAAGTTGGATTTATTGACTCCTGAGACCAGGAAGAAAACTCACCTTGGAAAGCCATGTGTATCTCAGTAAAAAGAAGCTTGAAAAGACATGATTTGAACTTGTGGTAGGTGATTTCGGAGAAGGTCCAAAGAAGCAGGGCTTTGCTCTCTATTGTATGCTATCAGGAAGCAAAGGTAGTTGTATGATTGCGTATCTTAAACATTAACCAGAAAGTGGGAGGAAAGAATGAACTATAAAGCTTTAATAAATAAAGAAGCAATATTCACTCTTATTAGCCAGAATAGGGGTATATTTGGTTTCTTTTGTGGTTTGGCTTCTGTCCTTGTTTTTATATGAGTTCAGACATGCTTACAGAGTGGTCTAGTTTTTCAGTTTGGATTCATCTAGTGTCTGTGTTCTGTAAAACTGTTTATGTTCAACAGGAGAATGCCAAAGCTTAGCTGTGAGCCTTAGGCCAGTTCTACAATCACGAAAGCTTAACTGGTATTTCCAGGCATTTTCCACAGTTGTGAGCTTCTTTTCTCTTTCTCCTGATACATGATTCAACTACTACAGAGGACCCATCTTTAGCACCTTGTTCCAAGGAGAGAAGTCTAAGAATCAAGTGGAGTTTCAAAAACACCATCTAGACAAGGAGTGTATTCCACCAGTCCCACCTTGTGAACAAGCCCTGCTCTCCGGCCTAATTCTCTGGCTTCACACACAAGCAGAGTTTGTTCTTCACTGACCCAAATACAACAAGTATTAGAACACAGAAGTGGAGGTTACTTTTCATTTAACTTACTTCTTGTGAATGAACAAAAAATAGAGGTCAAAGATGTATGAAAATTCAGGGCGGCCATCGAGGAGGACATGGAGGAAGGTGACAACATTTCAACCCTGGAATTTAATTACTCTGCAGACCTTCTCGCAGTGGGGGACAAGGGTGGCAGAGATATTGTTTTTCAGCGGAAACAAGAGAATAAAAGCCATCCTCATTCCAGGAGAGAATATAATGTTTACAGTACCTTTCAAAGTCATGAACCAGAGTTTGACTATTTGAAAAGTCTAGAAAAAATTAATAAAACTAGGTGGTTACTCAACAGAATGCTGCTCACTTTCTACTGTCTGCAAATGATAAAACTACTCAATTATAGAAAATAAGTGAACGGGATAAAAGAGCAGAAGGTTATAACTTGAAAGATGAACAGGGACGACTTTGAGACCCCTTCAGAATTGCAGCACTTTGGGTCCCCATATAGAAGCCCATGGACCTTATGGTAGAAGCAAGTCCACGTCGGATTTTTGCGAATGCTCACATATATAAATTCCATTTCAGTAAATAGTGATCATGAAACATACCTTTCTGCAGACGACTTGAGAATTAATCTCTGGCACTTTGAAATCACAGATAGCAGCTTTCACATCGTGGACATCAGGCCAACATGGAGGAGCAGACGGAGGTGATCCCCGTGGCCGAGCTGCACCCGCGCCAGTGAGTCGTGTCGGTCTACAGCAGCAGAAGGGCACGGCCGGGCTCGGCGACATGCGCCCCTCCGCCCTGTGCGCCAGGCACTCCCAAGATTTTTGAGGAACCTGAAGATCCCAGCAGTAGGTCCTTCTTCTCAGAAATAATTCCTTCTATATCTGATGTGAAATTTAGTCACAGTGGCCGCTACGTGATAAACAGAGACTACCTGCGGGTGAAGGTGTGAGACCTCGACATGGAGAGCGGCTCAGTGCAGACGCACCAGGTGAGGGCGCCGGCGGCCGCAGCCACGGGCATCTTGACAGGAATGTTTTCGCCCCTCCGTGTGATTTCATTAAGGCTCACGAATATCTTTGAAGCAAGCTTTGTTCTCCGACAAGATCGAATGCTACTGGAACGGTTCTGATAGTGCTATTATGACTGGATCCTACAATAACTTCTTTAGAAAGTTTGATAGAAATACACGGAGGGATATTACATTGGAAGCTGCACGAGAGAACAGCAAACCTCGAGACATCTTAAAGCCTCGAAAGGAAGACGAGATAGGGTCGACAGTCTGGACTTCAGCAAGAAGATTCTTCACACGGCCTGGCACCCCCTGGAGAACATCACTGCCGTAGCAGCCACCAGTAACTTGTATATTTTCCAGGACAAAGTCAACTAACGAGGTTGATTTGAGGACCACGTCTTACGTTGCAGAATTAAGCCCAGTTGTTTTTCCGTCAGAGAAAAGGCATCGTTGTCCTCCTCTCGGTTCAGAACAGTGGCGCACGTACTTCCCCTGCTAGGCCCGGAAGACACCGCCTGGCGCCCGTGGGGGGCTTGTGTTCAGGGAGGCGGGACCTGAGTCCCGTAGCTCACGGAAGTCGAAGCAGAACTGATGGACCCACTCAATAAAGGTAATTATACAAAATAAATTATTTATTTAAGTCTGAGCCTTCCTTTCCAGTTTATAGACCAAGAAATTAATGTTCAAGAATAGTTGTCAAATATAGTATTTTTCTCTCTCTCTTCAACTTTTTTCCTTCGTTTTCTATTGTCATATTTTGGCCTTCACATGTCAGCGGTGCAGCTGTCCACGCCCTCACCCTTCTCCCTCCCATGCCTGGACACGGCCTGAGCCTGCTGCACACACCCTCACCCATGTCTGCAGTCCCCTCTGCTGGGGCAGCCACTGATAAAATAACCTTTAAAGGGGTTTTGGATCTGAACACAGTAGCATCTTTTTATTTGGTTTAATTGCATAAAATAAATTATGCAGAATTACTCTTTGCAACCATTTGGGAAACTTTTGTCCTTAGCTGGCAGAATGGTGGAGTATGCATAGTACTTCAAACTAATGTGTCTATACAAAAACTGCCAAACCATCATTTTGTTTTTGTAGAAATACTACATCTGGTCCACTAGGCAACATGTGGGAAAAAGTCTTAACTGAGACCCACTATGAGAACGAAAATTACAAGAATAGTCATGAAATTGCTGCTATAAAATACCTGAAGTATGCCTCACGTTGACTATAAGTGAAGACTTACATTCTTTTTAAACCTTTTGAAAATGTACTTTGGGGGGAAAATGCACTTTTTAAATATTGAAAAAAATATATGCATGCTTGATTTCATATTGCATTTCAAGCCAGGAAAATTAAACAATTCTAATTACTAAAAAAAAAGGTGTATGAAAATTCAAAGATGAATCTTTGATGTAGTAACTTGGTTTGAGAATGCTCAAATTGGGGCATTCTTATTAAATGGTATTGACCTGATTCAAAGATGGAAGAGGAAACCCCAGCATTCTATATGGTAATGCCTCCTCACTGGTGGCCAAACAAGCACTTCTTTTGGGAACTAACAAATACAAGCTAATAATTTACTCTGTTGAAAGACACCTTGTCACAATACCTTTCCATTCTTGGAGATGCCAGAACTGGGCTACTGAGGGAGTGACCAGAGAAGAGAGGAAATACTTGAAATAGAACAGAGAAGTAAAATTGAGATACTGGAGGGATTGGAATCATTGATAATGACAGGGGCATGAAAAAGATATGATGACTGGAGTAAGTGGGAGTGAGTGGCTGAGGTAAGCTGGAGAACAGGATCTTTGGAAGAGAAGAGGCAAAGTAACTAAGAGATCAGTATCTAGAGGATAATCTACATAGATATTAAATTTAACAAGAATTATAATGTAGCATTAGAAGGAGCAACAGTGAACTGGAAAGCACCCTGGTTGCAGTAGTATATAACTGCAAAAAAGGAATAGGGGGTGATACAGTCTGATGACATGAGGTCCAAAGCTGAAGGGTTTGGGGGGAAAAGAGGTGAGAATGGTCTGAAAGCTGCAAAAGCAACAATGAATGGCAAAAAGGACATCTATCCCACCTCCAGGTCCAGTGATTTGAAGTGTGTGAAAGAAAAAGCAGCCATCATTTAGGGGTCTTCATGGGAAACAGTGTCTTCGATGGGGAGGGGATGTCACATTTCAATTAACATTAAAATGTGAAAGAAATATTCACAGAAGGGGTTAAGGATATAGAGGATTCTGTTGGAACCTTGATTTCCGGGAAACGTAGAGAAAGTACTCCAGGAGGTGGGCCCTATCTCTTAGTCCAGACAATGTACATTTTACCTACATTTTCTTGGAGGCTTTCTTCTAAGAGATTTAGGGATTGGAATCCCCAAATCAGGGCTGGCCTTGGAGTCCCAGGCTTCTTGTGAAGACAGACGTGAAAAAGAATAAAGGACTTTGTAAGATTAGTACAGACGGTCCCAAATCAGATAATGGGGATGAGGCTGTGAAGGTTGCAGGAGGAGACCCAGGAGGTCTTACAAAAGAACAGACAAATTTCTAGGACCTCACCTGATTCTTGCTTATTGTCATCACTCCAAGTGAGTCTATGGATACTTCCTGGGTGCAGACCAAAACCATGTTTAACAATTCTGTTCTTTGATCTTTTTTTATACTCTGTACAGCATGCTCCTCAATTTCAAGTTTTTTGTTTGACTAGACAGAATTTGGTCCCTTGTGAACTATAGCCATCTACTATTTTTATTGTTTAGTTAAGAATAATTAGACCTGTAAGGATTTATTCAAGATCTCTGAGTTGATACATGGGATGAAGTGGCTTAGTGAACTCAGCAAAATTGATTTCAGATTACAGGATGAAGAGAGCTTTGTGGTTCTAATGGGAACCGCATGATACCAAACACAATGGCAGAATCAGCAACAGTGGTGCATTAGGGCAATTCCAGGACTACAAGACTATAATTATCCCATTGTCACTGAAAATCATGTTGTTTATCACTCTCCACACAACTGTCAATGATGAGTGAATAATCCTACATACATATTCATGGAACTTTTCTTCCAAAAATCTCAACAAAGGGAAGTATTATTTTCCTCCCCATCAAAACAAAAACAAACAAAAGAGAGAGACAATTACAAGAACAAAATAAATAAATAAAACAATGGTTTTGTAAAATTTCTTTGCTAGTGATAGCCTAAAACAGATTGTAGATTCTTGGTTTTGTTCATCCAACAATATTTATTGAGTGCTTATTGTGTTCTGTGCACTGTGTAGCGCTTTGTTAGAGGACAATGCTCTCTTCCAAGAGCCTTCAACATAGAGCCTATGAAAACATTCAGCTTGATTGCATCTCAAAATCCCTTGTATCTTGCCAATCTTGGGCTTTTCCTGTAAGGCCCTTTAGCTTTATTATTTCAGATAATTTATTACAGATGTGGTAATTAATTTACATCTGCAGCCTTCCATGAAGAGGGCACATGAATATTAGTCGAGTCCACTGACCCTTCATTTTGGAGGGTTGCACTCTGGAATTTCTGAGCCCAGCAAGTCATACCAGAAGAGTGAAAATACAGGGTTGGGATGCAACAGACTAAGAAAGAAAATCACGTCAAGGCAGAGGAGAAGAATGAGGGCACTCATAGGTGTTCCTGGAGCAATCTTCTAAATGTCCCCCAGAAAAACCTCCTCAGGAAACTCCCCTGTTTTAAACACTGTATTGATGCCCCCTTGCTTTTGGTTTACTTCCAAATTCCTTTTTGTAAAGCCAAAGATCCTGCATGTCCTGCTCCCTTCCTATCACATGGATCAGGCTTCACTTTGCCTCCGAGACTCTCTTAGGCTATCCATCCTCCCTGAAATATTCTTCACTGTCTCCTCACTTGGATAACTAACTTCTCCTCATCTTTCAGGTCTTAGTTATCAATTTCCTCTAGAAAGCATTTCATATTAGCCCCTTCCCACCAGAAAATGGGTTAGGCCTTTTCTTTCTGCCTGGCTAAAGAATCCTGGCATTAGCAATCTGTAATATGATTGTCTGCGTATTTGTCTATAATTTGGGAGCCCACATAATTTATTGTCCAAACCAGGACACTTTTGAGATTCAAAAGGGCACCAAAAATAAGTAAGTTTTTATAAATTTTTGAAGTATGTATTTACTGACAAATGGGTCTTGGACAATAATTTTATTAAAATATTTTTGAAAGAAAATTATTTCCTAAAAAAACTAAGTAACATGTATTTGTATTTCTTAATGCAAAAACAACCACGCATTATGCTAACTATCTGCACAGAAAAACAACATAAGCAGAATGATTATTCTTGTTATAAATTATGTTTTAAATAGCTTCTTAGTGGTACCCATAATACTGTGCCACTTTGTTATTTTCTAATGGAAATATATATTTGAAATATTGTCTTATTGTTTTTAATTTTTTCACAAAATTGCCCACAATCTTCCTCAAATTTGTATTTTATGTTAATAAATGTCTTGAAATCTTCAATTGCCTGGTTTCTGAAAAATATAGAATGTTTAATTGAGAAAATACTATCTTTATATGTACTGAAGTGCCTGGTAACATCAGGATTTTTTTTTTTTTTTTTTTTTTCAAAATATAGCATATATGCTTTATTGGCTCAAAACAGCACTCATTTAACATCTCATAGTTCTGTAGGTCAGAAGTCAGTCATGGATCAAATGGGTTCTCTGTTGCTCCAAGACTCACAAGGCTGAAATCAGATTGTCAGCAAGGCTGGAGTTCTCATCTGGAACTTGGGGGTCTTCTTCGAGCCTCATTTAGGTTTCAGCAGAATTCAATTTTTATAGCTACTGGACTGATGCCACAGGCAGTTCAAAAAATAATTATTTGCATTTTTTTTCAAGGCCATCATTTTTTTCAAGGCCATTTCTAATTTCTAAACTCCTTTTTTAAGAGTCCAGTGAGAAGATCAGGCCTACCTTAATTTCCCTTTTGATTAAGTGAACCAATTAGGGACTTTAATTACATCTGCAAAATTCTCTTTTGCATGCAACATAACATAATTAATTACAAAGGAGGGGTACCATATCATATCCACAGGTCTCACCCCACCGAAGAGGAGGGGACTATGCAGGGCCTGTACACAATGAGATGGGAATCTTAGACGCCATCTCAGATTCTGCCTACTGCAGGCTCATAGAGGAACGCAGTTGGGTTCTGGAAGGTAAAGAGGTTATCTACCATGTACTGTCATGTACCGGCAGTTAATTAAAAGAGTTTCATCAGGGATGACGTACGCAGAAAGCTGTGACCAACAGTTGGATTTGACAGGAATAGGCTATGGTATTTCCTTCCCTGTGCTGAGTATAGTGGAGCTGCGAGGAAGGACTTTCTTCAAAGATAAGGGAAGTTTTAGGGAAATTTGAGGATTCAAAGTTCTCAAGTCTGTCATATCTTCCTCAATCATTCCATAGGATATCTCACAATCACATTTTTTCCCAGCAATGCCTTTATCTTATCATGAGCCTAAATGAACTGAATGTCTCCTTGGCACTACAACTGTAGCTTTTACAATCCAATCCCAGCCTATCTGCTCCTGTATCTGCTCCTAGGAGATAAGGGATTTGCTTAAAGGTGTCATCAAAGCTTTCTCATTTTCTGCTCATATTCTGAATTGGAATTTCACAGCCTTCAGTTCCTCATTTTCTTATGTAATCTCTCTAGGGCATTTTTAAGAAGCCAAATACATCAAGAATTAATTACCTAGCCATTTTACCTCCCAATGGTTTAGCCTTCCTCTTCCTTACCCCAGGCTGCCACCAGTTGTCATTTGAATATCTGTGATGCCAGCTATGACAGAGATCACCACTCCCACTCCCCACCCCACCCCCAGCAAGAAGGTCATCAATGCATTCCTCAAATACCCATCCCAGAATCTCACTTTGTGGGGCTGCTTCCTAGAGCCTTACCTGCTACCAATTACCATATCAGTCAGAGTTCCCAAAAGAGATGGCATGCTCAGATTAGGTAACTTGAGGAATATTTGTTAAATGATCTTTCATACAAAATGATGGGCAGGATTAAGTAAATACACCAAGGAATTGTACAGGACTCAAGGACCAATAAAAGCTGAGAACAGTTACTAGCAATAAGTTTAATGGAACAAGGGGAAGGAACAGTTGTTAAAACCTGAAAGGAGAGAGAGCTGTATAGACAGAGCTGCCTGTTGGAAACTATGGCCATGCATAGAAGAAAGAAGCCAGCAGAATGAACACCCGAGCATCACCTGCCTTCCATCTTCCTAATCTCCTGCCATAGCCTTTTATTGGCCAAAATGGTCTGAAAGCTAAAGGATGAGGAGACTAATTGATGATGTCACTTGGAACAGCCTTCCAGAGCATAGAATGGGATGGGGAAGGGTAAAGACTTTATCTGAGGGAAAAACAGAAGATATCCTTATTTTACCATTCAATCATTCATAAAAGTTTCACCTAAAAGTATAGAGATGTATACAGCATTTCAGACTAATACCTTCTAATGAAAGGTATCAGTTACCAAATTCTCCAGAAATTATTATTTTTAAATGGCTTTATTCACACACCATACAATTCATCTTAAGTGCACAATCAATGGCTCTTTGTACAATCACATAGCTATGCATTCATCACCACAAGCAATATTGGAATATTTTAATTCCTTCCAAAAAATTAATACTGTACCCTTTATATCTCCTTATTATTGACCTTTAGCTTTGGTTTAGTGCCTTTATTACAATTAATGAAGGAATATTACAATGTTACTGTTAGCTATAGACTTTTCAGAAAATTCTTAACTTAAATATGTATCAAAACTGGAATAATTTAACCCAAGATTTTAACCACAACTGGCTAAATAAAGAAAATGCCTAGCTAAATGAAAGATAGAAATTATATTTCAAATTTCTAATATGAGTTTTTCATTATAAAAGCAATATTTCATATAATATTAAAATATTAAAAAAGAATAATTCAGAAAAAAATAAGGGAAATTTTTTCCTTAGGAAAAGAGGAGAAAAATATGTACCCTAACACAATATAATTAAATGTTTGGTATATACCTGTCTTAATTTCCCTTCTGCTAAAACAAATGCCATGCAATTTGGTTGCTTAAACAATAGGAATTTGTTGATTCACAGCTTTGATGCTAGGAGAAGACCAAAATCAAGACATCAGCAGAGCAGTGCTTTCTCCCTGAAGACTGGTGTTCTGCAGCTGTCTGCTGGTGATCCTTGGGTCCCTGGCTTTTCTGTCACACAGCAATGAACATGGTAGCATTTTCTCCTTTCTCTTTTGGGTTCCGTTGACTTCTAGCTTCCACTCCTCCCTAAGTCTTTCGCTCTGTGTGTCTATTTTCATTCTGCTTGTAAAGAAAAGTATTACTTTCACTACTTATAAAGTAATCTGGATGAAAGCCCAACCTGATACCGGTGGCCACACCTTGGCTAAAAATAACAGAAGTTTAACCTGAATAGTGAGTATCACCCAAGGACTTTGCATCCTCTTCTGGGGAAAAGGTTACTGTGTTTTTGATGTATCAACTTGGCTAGGCTATAGTCCCCAGTTATCCAATCAAAAGGTGCTCTCAGTGTTGCTGTGAAGGTATTTGGTTTATGTGATTAAAATCCATAATCAGCTGATTTTAAGTAAGGGAGATTATTCTAGACAATCTGGGTAAGGCTGATTCAATAAGTTGAAAGCCTTAAAAGCAGGTCTGAGGCTTCCCTGTGAGCAGCAGCTTCAGTCCATGCCCAAGACTTGCAGCCTACCCTTCCTGATGTCCCATCCTACAGATTTTGGACTTCTCTAGCAATAATCTCACATTGCATAGACCAATTCCTTGCAATAAATCTCTTTTAATATATATCTCTTTCTGGTTCTGCTTCTCTGGGTAAACCCTGACTGATACAGACAGAAAGCAGTAGTCTGCTGCTATTATAATTTAGTAGACCATATATTGATAGGCATGGGGAAATTGCCCGATTCAGACTATGCTTAATCTGAAATGGTAACAACAGCAGCAAAAAAAAAAAAAAAACACTAACAAAATTAGAAGTATTTATTATCAATATATTCCTCATGTGCATTTTGACTAAATGTGCTTTTATTCTCATATAAGAACCAGTCTCTGAAAACTCCAGCTGTGAGAAATTAAGCAATTCCCCACCAAATATCTGGACTGTTGGCTTATAAATTACTGAATGACTCAATTATTAAGTTTTTTCCTATAAAATCTTCTCTAAGATAATTTAAGCTGTCTGGCATAAAGCTGAGTTTAGATTCATTTTCTATATGGGAAACTTCAGGATGCATTTTATGTGGTCAATGATAAAAAGAAATTGAGTCCACCACTCGGTTTTCTCAGGATTTCACATTTAGAAATGAACTTTTAAAGTCTCATTGCAATAATTTAAAGTCCGCTATTTCTTGACGTTTTCTTAAATGTTTTTGTGTTATGGTGGTTTGCTACCCTTGACCTTATTCATGGTGAACATAATCACTTTTCTGTAAAACATTAATAATGATACTGACATGGGTTGAGGATTTATAAAATGCAAGGCACTTTGCTAAACATGTTACAAGGATTATCTAATTTAATCCTCACAATATTCATTTGAGGTAAGTACTATTACTATTTCCAGTTTATAGATGAAGTATAGGCATAGAGAAGGGAAATAGCTGGTAACAGTTCACCCAGCCAGTGGACCCAGCTCTGAATGAGTCTAAAACACATACTCTAAATCATTGTGAATAATTGTAATTAATTAGAAAACAGAAGGAAATTGTATATGAATATTTATTTCATAATGGTTAATGTCCTGATGACTAATTTCTATAGTGGGTAAATTAAATGTGTCTATTATTCTCTTTGAAAGCTTAGAAAACAAGCTGTACAGCTCAGAAATTTTTCTTCCCTAAAATTGATTAAGCATAGAAGAAAAAGAATTATCTTTCCTGCTTCACAATGCAATACAGGGTAAATTCTGCTTTCAAATTTCTAAGAGAAGAAGAAATTATTTTCATGATTCAACAATTTTTTTAGAGATAGAATTCACTTAACAAAATTAACCATTTTAAAGTGTAGAATTCAGAGGAAATTATTACATTTACAATGTTGATCAACCATCATTTTTATCTAGTTCCAAAACATTTTCATAACCCCCAAAGGAGACTCTTGTACCAATTAAGCAATCACTCCCTATCCCCTCCTTCCCCCAGCACTGAATAACCATTAATCTTTGTTCTGTCTCTATGGATTTACCTATTCTGTGCATTTCACATTATTGGACTCATACAATTAATATAACCTCTTGCATCTGTTTTCTTTCATTTAGCATAATGCCTTTAAGATTCATCCAGGTTGTGGCATAGATCAGTATTTCATTCCTTTTTATGGCTGAATAGTATTCCATAGTATGGATTTACCACATATTGATTATCCATTCATATATTGACGGAAATTTAGGTTTCCACATTTTAGCTACTGTGAATAGTGCCTCTATGAACATTTGTATACACTATTTGTTTGAGTACTGGTTTTCAGTTGTTTTGGGTATATACCTAGGAGTAAAACTGGGGGATCATATGGTAATTCTTTGTATAACTTTTTGAGGAACTGCCAAACTCTTTTTCTCAGCATATGCAAAATTTCATTTTCTCACCAACAATGTAAGAAGCTTCCAATATCGTTTCATCTTCACCATTTTTCTTTATTATTGCCATCTTAGTGAGTATGAAGGGATTTCTCAATGTAGTTTTGATTTGCATTTCCCTGATGACTAATGATGGTGGGCATCTTTTCATGTGCTTATTGGCCATTTGTATACCTCCCTTTGAGAAATGTTTATTCAGATCCTTTGCCCATAAACCATCTCCAAATGAAAACTTATATTCAGCCAACCCCAGTTTGTATGTCTAAAACAAGTATTACTCCAGACCTCTGGTGCAAGGCTTGGTAAAGAGTTTGGTGTATTAAATACACAGCAGAAAAAAAATCTTAAAGGTCTTCAAGCCTGTACTCCTGTTGCTTGGAAACCATCCACTTGAAACCATTATAAAAGATAGTCACGCCACCTTACCTTATATCTTGAAATAGCTGCTTGAAATCAAAACCAACGTGCAATTCTGGTCCCACCAGGGGCCACTCCTGTGCTTTGTTTGGCATTGATAGCTTCACTAGAAGGTCCCCTGGCTCCTCCTGGCTTCCTGCAGCCTGTCCATCACCTTCCAACTAGCTGCTCCAGCCATTTTTTGTTTCAGTTGAACATCTGCGTGTCTGAGAGTTGTCACCTCTTGGGTCATGTTCCTGAATTTCAAGGCCAGTGTTTTTCATTTTTCTCTCTCTTTTCCTCTTCCAAACTAGATATAAGTGGCTACTGTTTAAAATTTTCTGTCTTGCCCTTTTCCTGATACTCTGACTTTCCTTGAGGTCTTTTTTGTTTATGCCTGTTGGCATTCTGGGGTTGTTGGTTTCTCTAGCACCCAGTCCAGGATATATGCAGCAAAAAGAAAACCCAAGAAACTTAAAAACATATCATTCCTCAAGTACTGTGGTCTCTACTTGGTCTGCCTCTCTCTCCGCCTTTCAGAGTTTTTTCTGATTAATAGAGTATAAGGAAATAGATTGGGAAGACCTACTGTTGGGCAAGGAGGTGAATTCCTCTATATCATATGGTAAGAGTTAACAAGTGAGCTATTTTAGTGAAGCTGGTAAGGCAAGGGCCAGCAAATGAAGGTCTTGACCTCCAGTTTCTTCCATCAACCCACAGTGAGGGGAGTTGGACACAAGATGGACATATGGTAGGTCTTTAGGTGGAGGAATCCCATCCCCTTTATTGTTCTTCTTTCTTACGTGATAAGTGGTTGATGAGCAGAGTTTTTAGCTCTAGTCAGGCTTAGATTCAATCCTAGAGTTGACTTGGAAAGCCATCTGCCAAGCAACAGAAGACTTGGGAGCAGAATACAGAATTTCTTCCCATCTTGTGGGAAATTGGACTGAGGGGCAGCCTTTCCAGCCAGGAGAAGGAGCCCATCACTGCCCACCCATAACCTACTCCAGATAACATACTGTCCAGGCAACTCGGAGGGAGATTCACACATCCCTTCCAGATGCATCTGCTCATTGAATTATCTCACTCCAACATATATTTCATAATTATCTCCTCTACCTTCTCACCAGACATAAAATCACTTAGATTTTAAAGTATTAGTCATAAAAAATGGACTCAAATCAATATGTGTAATAATAATAATAAGGATTTGGTGATAGATTTGCTTTCAATTACACATGTGAAAAATAATACTGTTCTTTAAAAAATCTGTAATGTCACAAGCTTAATGATAGAGCAGGGAGTGGCACCCAGGCTTGAACAGCATGCCAGGCCTTCTCAGCTGCCTCTACTGCAAGAAAGACAACATTTTTACATATTTGCTACAAATTTAGCAAACTAATAGATCTGCATATTTTTAAAATGGTTTATCTTAATCAAACTAGTTAAATTCTTCATTCATTACTACTTGGTGTAGTAATGCCCAAAATTAAATTCCTGCTAAAATTTCCATCATTTACCTATGACAAAACAAGTGTCAAAATTGTATTTTAGTCTTGTGTAAACAAAGTAATTAATAAGCAAAGACAACCTTCACTTTTTAACTGATTGTTGGGAGACTGTGCTGACAGAGGAAGAGACATATGAAATTATAAAGCAAGACACTGTCGGCACTGATTTCAATATATATCAGTACTGACTAGAAGCAACATGCAACCCAATTCTTATTCATTTACCAAGAAATATTCAGCAATTGTCATATTATAATAGAGAGGCTTAAAGAAGGTCCTTAACATGTCTGCTGGTTGATGAATTATCTACACAGGGTGCAAGAGTCTCAAGGCATTGAAGTGAGTTAGTGACATGGCCACACATAAGAAACTAACAAAAGAATATTCCACCAAACACTAAACCTCTCTTTGTTCTGAGCATGGATGTGCAGGTAACATATAGAAAAATTACAGTGAACCTGCAATACTTAGAAACATAAATGCAGCCCCACTGAGAAATATCCTGATGAATTACTTGGGCTTCTTTCAGAATAAAATTAAATTGTCAGACAACAGACCAAGATCTAATTTCTTGAAAATCAGAATGTGTGTGTGTGTGTGGTGTCTACTAGGGTGGTAGACAGAATACACAAAGCACCTTGATTTTAAATGGTGAGATGCAATAAATTAACTTGTTGGGTTGGTTAATATAATAATGGGAAGGTGTTCATTAAATTGATTTTTTAAAAATACAATTCTCACAAAGAAACCATATCCTTTATTCCAAAAGGCAGCAGTGCAGAGATGAGAAAACCATGGTAACTGAAGAAGTCGGAGGTCTGGTTGTGACTTCTCAGTGTGTACCACAGCATATCATTGGAAAGAAAGTGCTAAGAAAGGCATATTTCTTGATGAACAGAAAATATATAATGTGTCTAGAACTGTAGAGTTAATGGCATTTTACAGAAGCATCTAGTCACTAGAAAGTGAACTGTGAGATATCGGAATACTTCCTCATAAAAGTCACATATGGCTAAAGTACATTGTTTTCTAAATCTCTAGGAAGATTTTTAACCAGATTCCAACATTTTATCTCACTCTTTTCTTTCTTAAATACACACACACGTGCATTCACACATGCACACCTCCTTTTTAGGGGCATGATTATCACCTCCTGCAATCTATGTCAATATCTATCAGACCTCAGTGTTCTAATAGGATACCAAAGCATTAAATGTAACTCCCAAAGGCCTATTAGTTTACTCAGCTGTGACAAGAAATCTAGTAGGAAATTTGTTGTTCCAATAAATCACCCAGGAACAGATAGAAATTCCTAATAGAAAGAGAATTTTAGGAAAAACTGATAACTGATGGAAAGCATTCTAGAGTTAGCATCATCTATAATTTCTATAAACTGTATCCTAGCTTTTATCTCTCCCTAATATCCTCCATTTACTTGTATTCTTCTAAAAAAGGGCAGGCTTGAATTAGATTTTCCTAAGTTTTTAATTTTGCTCTGAGTTTCCACAATGTTTTTTTGGTTCAGTATTAATCTGATGGTAATTTTTATCAATAAGGTCCAGAGCTTAGTGTCACATGTACACATGCATAAATACATGGATTGAAATTTTTCTAGAGATAAAAATGAGACCAGCACTATAGCATGGATGCTTGGTCTTCACAGATTTAGCATCCTACGTTTTCTCTATTCACAAAAATATTTCAAAGGGCCATGAGATCCTGTGATTCTTAATTTAGCTGAGACCAAAAATTTTTTGAGGCGGTTTCTCGTGAGTATGTTATGAACTAACGAGTGAATTTAGTTAGCTGTCTAATATCTTCTTTGCATTTTATATATTTTAGATGAGATATACTAAGTTCTGTTGAAGTTAAATGATTTATCCAGTGTTTCAGGTTGCTAAAGCTGCCAGAATGCAATATACCAGAAATAGATTGGCTTTTTCAATGGAAATTTATTAGGTTACAAATTTACAGTTCTAAGGCCATGAAAGTGTCCAAATTAAGGCATCAAGAGGAGGATACCTTCTTTCAGGACAGATTGCTGGTACCCAGGGGTTCCTCTGTCACATGGGAAGGCACATGGCAACGTCTGCTGGTCCTTTTCTCCCAGCTTCCGGTTTCAAAATGACTCTTTCTCTCTCTCTCCAAAATGCCTCTGGGAATTTTCTCTCTAAGCATCTCTTGTGAGTCCTTCTTTCTTCTCCCAGGGCATTTTCTTTTTAAACTCTCTCTCTCTCTCTCCGTGAATTCTTTTAAAGGACTCCAGTAAGGAAGTAAGACCCACCTTGAATTGTGTGGGTTGTGTCTCCATGGAAACAACCTAATCAAAAGGTCCCATCCAACAATAGGTCTGCCCCCTCAGTGATGGATTAAGGGAACATGGCATTTTATAGGGTACATAATAGGTTCAAACTAGCACATCCAGGGACGATAAACAGTGAATATGTGTGCCACATCTAATCCAGAACACTTGAACCATACCTAGGAAATAAGTTAAATTATTAATAGCCTTATATAATCGCTAACCACTCTTTGCTTAAGAATTTTCCATACTTGTTCTGCACATCAGGAAATAAAAATTGTACTACCAATTGAAGGGTAAATTCCTTAAATCATAATAAATTGATACCTTTATGTATTTCATAAATTTTGAAATCTTTATAACTTGGCACCATCAAGAGCTTTTATAGTTAGATTTTCTACTGAGCATTGTAAGTCATCTGTTTTTCCAGATAGAATCCACATCTCAAAATATTTCTTTAATTGGTTTCTTTTTGCTCTCAGTTCTCTCCCTGGAGTTCCACAGTGACATGATGACACAGATCTTCAGAAGGAGAAGTTTCTGATTGCTTGCTGCCTGTGGGTCTTTGAGTACCATAAGAACTCATGAATACCAGTGAACTGGTGGGATGATATGCTGAGAGATGGGAGGGCTCCTTGGCCTGGCATTTGGAAGGGAAAGGATTGCCACATGCACACCCTCAGAGACTTAAGCAGCTTTATCCCACTGGTCAGAGGAGGAGGAACTGTCTTTATTGCATGCAGTCAACCACAAGAAGAGAAGTGGCCCCATTTTCCCCACCTATGAAGAAGCCAAAAACCTGACCAGCAAACACAAAGGGGAAAGATATCTATGGTAAATAACAATAATAACAAGAAATTGAACTTATTCAAGGTACTTATTCACTTAAGGGAGGAAAACAAAGTGTGGAAAAAACAAAACTTAACTGAAAATAGAACTAATAGAAGAGATGAACCAAATCTTTAGGCAAAAAATAATGAGGGTCCTCCAGGAGATAGAGTTAGAGTCCACAAAGATTTTCTAAAAATGATGAATATGGCTTCTGCTTTTTAAAAAGTTAAAAAAAAAATTTAAATAGAATGTTCTATGCTGTGTAAATTACTGACAGTTCCAAAGAATTAAGAGAAAGAACTATATCACAACTGAAAATGAAGTTACACAAAGCTGGAATTTTTAAGTGAAAGGATATGAGACCAGCAGAACAGACCCAGGAGATCTAATGAGCATATAATAGGTGTGGCCAAAAAGGAAAAAAAAAGTTGAGATAGAAAAAGAATTATTAGAAAAAAGTAAAAAAAAAAATTATAGCTCCCATTTAACAGGCACTGTTAGTGAATACACACCCTCACACTCACACTCTTACACATACACACCTAGACATAGCATAGTGAAATTCCTGAAATCCAAGAAAAAAGACAAAATTTATAAAACACCCAGAGAGAACGTTACAAAAGATATCACCCTTTAATAGGGTTAAGTCTAAATTGATGCTGGCAGCATTATTAGAATTTTGTTAAATGCATTAAATAAGAGGTACTGAAACAAAAGACATAATTTAAGAGACAGTCTTAAATAGGATGAGACTAAAAATGCTAAAGTATTTTTACTAAAGATTCATAGCAAGGGTGGAAGGAAATTCAACTTAAAATATTTTCTAGAGGTTTCATCTCTGTGCCTGAAGTGTGGAAGAAGAGAGCACATAAAACACCTTGGGAAGAAAACATAGTTATTATTTAATATTGCTAAAATATTAGAATATATACATTTTTTATTATTAAAGACTGGAAGGTAAACAATTCAAAATCAAACTATGCAATTAATAAGCTAAAAGGGAAGAAAGAGAAACTTGTCCAAGGCAGCAAAATTGAAGAAAGAAAGAGGAAAAACTTAGCATAGAACAGCAAATTAAACTTAGCATAAAAATGGCAAATTAAAGTAAAATTGAAGAAATAAAACCAATGATATGCTATCAAAATAAATATGAAAGGAAGAAAGATGGCAGCATATGGAGGTGTAGTATTTATTCTGTACTTCAGGGCAGCTAGTAAATAGCCAGGAACTATCTGAAACAACTTTTCAGAGACCAGACACACATCGCACATCAGCCAGGAGTGAGTGAAAATGGAGACTGATAAATCACAGCTGCAAGTAAATGCTTCCATGCTGTGAAGGCTGGTGCCCCTCCCCCACTAGAATGGCAGGCTGACTCGGAGTCACTCCCTGGCAGGAAACAGAAGCCCTCTCTATTAAGAGCAAGGTAAGGGAAGCTCAGCAAGGCTCTAATTGCATATATGGCTAATGAATTCAGACTGCTGAATACCAGCTCTGAGCGCAGATAAGTTTACAATGTTAACAGAAAACAAGAGCTCTGTTTCAGCCCCACACCAAGCAGGAAGAAGCAGGACTCATGGGAAAACAACAACAACAAAAACAAAAACAAAAAAAACAGAGACTTCTGGAGTTGACTGAACTCAGGCTGCCTAAAAAGGGCAGTGCCCCAAGAAAAGGGGCATATACAGCCAGGTACCAACTCTGGCTCTTAATTTCTGAAACTGGGGGGCTGGGGATCACCACTGAGAACAGTTTTTTGTTGTTGTTGTTGTTTTTTAAGTGGCCCACTAAAGGAAGTACCTGACATTCTCTGTTTTCAGCCCTGCCACAGGAGGGGTGGAAGTAGGGGTGACTGAGAGACAAAATAACTAATCAGATGAAGGAGATAGTTCCCTAAAGGATGTATCTTCTCCAAGAAATGGAGTACACTGGCAGCTCTCATTCATAGAATTTAGACCCCAGGAGCTAAGATATCAGCAACAATTTCAACCTACAAAAAGCAGAGCCAAGCCTTTGTCTAAAACATGCTCTGACGGGAAGAAATGGAGCTGCTTGAGAGTTCTGTAAGTTTTCCAGCCTGCAGGGAGCAGGAGGCTGAAGAGCAGCTCCTCCCCAAGTAAAGAGATGGGGGCAAGGCCTAGCATAGGCAGTGACTGTTATTTAGAGAATTTGGACACCTGAAGCTGGGAAAATAAAAACAGTTTAAGCCCACCTTCCCCTCAGCCTCTGTCTCAGCCCCACCCCCAGCAGAGGCAGGATCTACTGAGAATTAAAGGCACAATACTACTTTAGGCCAATAGGGGGCAGTGGATGGACAACCTCCATCTGCTGGGCAGGACAGGAAAAGCACAGAATCAGGAGGCTACACAGGAAAGACTGGCACCCTGCTGGGTCTCATCCCCAGGGAACCTTAATATGATCTACACCCCCTTCAAGAGAAAAGGACCTGACATCTCTGGGAAAAAAATGACTGGGGTAGATCCTCTCTGAGGGGAACCCCCTCCAAGAATCAACCTTTCAGGTAAAAGTTGCTAGAGGTAATGAAAGAAGTGCTAGAAACATATAGAGGCACATTAAAAACAAAAATGAAACAAAACAAAAATGCAGATCAACATTCCCTAAGGAGGAAGATGGAAAAGAAAGCTTTTTCCTAGGAGCCAAACAACTGCACAAAAAACTGAGTAATCTCAAAAAACATTCCATATATGCAGGGCAAGAGTCAGAAAAATATCTGAAAAAAATCTGATCAGTTAAACAGAAGCTATGCTAGAGGTCTAGAATAACTTGAACCAAATTTAAAAGAACAGTTAGAACACAAAGTCAACCTACAAGAAAACCCTAGGCAAAAGAAAGAAAACAACATCCAGAATAAACTAATCAAGAAATTCAGATGCCTAGACACCAGCAAAAAAAAATCACGAGTCACACTAGGAAGCACAAAGATAAGTCCCAGTTAAAGGGACAAACTAAAACTTCAGATGAGATACAGGAGTTGAAAAATGAATTAAAAATGTTCAAACAAATCTTCTAAATCAATTCAATGAGTTGAAGGAAAATGTGGCAAAAGACATGAAGGATATAAAGAAGACACTGAGTGACCATAAAGAACTCAGAAATTCACACAAACAGAAAAAAAGACAGAACTTATGGGAATTAAAGGCACAATAGAAAAGATGAAAAATACAATGGAGACATACAACAGCAGATTTGAAGAGGCACAAGCAAGGATTTGTGAACTAGAGGACAAGACACCTGAAATCTTACACACAAAGGAACAGAGAGAAAAAACAATGGAAAAATTTGAGCAGGGCCTCAGGGAAATGTGAAGCACATGCTAGGGGCACCCCAGAAGGAGAAGAGATGGGAAAGGGTGCAGAAAGAATAATTGAGAAAATTTTCCCCAGCAATTTCCCAACTCTTATGAAAGATCATATTACAGATCCAAGAACCCCAAACAGGAAAGATCCATATAGCACATTGCACCCCACAACAGCAGGATACACATTCTTCTCAAGTACCCGTGGTCATTTCCACATGTTGGGTCACAAAGCAGGTCTCAATAAATTAAAAAAGATAGAAATTTAAACACTGTCACAGATTATAATGGAATGAAGTTGGACATCAGTAACAGGTGGAGGGCTGGAAAATTGACAAATATATGGAGGTTTAACAACACAATCTTAAACAACCAGTGGGTCAAGGAAGAAATTACAAGAGAAATCAGTAAATATCTTGAAATGAAAATGAGAATACGACATAAAACTTGTGGTATGCAGCAAAGGCAGTGCTGAAAAGGAAATTTATTGCCCTGGATGGCTATATTAAAAAAGGAGAAACAGCAAAAATCAAGGACTTAACTGCTCACCTGGAGGAACTAGAGAAAGAACAGCAAACTAATCCCAAAGCAAACAGAAGGAAAGACAGAACAAAGATTAGAGCAGAAAAAATGAAACTGAGAACATGAAAACAATAGAGAGAATCAGCAAAACTAGAAGTTGTTTCTTTGGGAAAGTCAAAAAAATAAATGGACCCTTAGCTAGACTGAAAAAGAAAAAAAGAAAGGATGCAAGTAAATAAGATCAGAAATGGTTCAGGGGTGAGGGGTGTGTGAATTACTACTACTGTCCCTGCAGAAATAAAAGAGATAATGAGAGGAGACATGAAAAGATTTCTTGCTAACAAACTAGACAACTAGAAGAAATGGGCAACTTCTTAGAAACACATGAACAATCAACATTTATTTGAGAAGAAACAGAAGACTTAAACAAACCAATTATAAGTAAAGAGATTGAAACGGTTTTCAAAAACCTACCAAGAAAGAAAAGTTCAGGACCAGATGACTTCACATGTGAATTCTACGAAGCATTCAAGGAAGAATTAGTACCAATCCTGCTCAAACTCTTCAAAAATATTGAAGAGGAGGGAAAGCTACCTAACTCATTCTATGAAGCCAATATCACTTTAATACCGAAGCCAGGCAAGGATACTACAAGAAAATTACAGACCAATCTCTCTAATGAACACAGATGCAAATCCCTCAACAAAATGCTTGCACATTGAATCCAGAAGCACATTAAAATAATTGTACACCATGACCAGGTGGATTTTATTCCAGGTATGCAAGGGTGGTTCAACACAAGAAAATCAATTAATGTAATGTACCACATCCACAAATCAAATGGGAAAAAACACAGGACCATCTCAATTGATGCAGAAAAGGCATTTGACAAAATTCAGCATCCTTTCTTGATGAAAACACTTCAGAAGACAGGAATAGAAGGAACCTTCCTCAACATGATAAAGGGAATATATGAAAAGCCCACAGCTAATATCATGCTCAATGGGGAAAGACTGAAAGCTTTCCCACTAAGATCTGGAACAAAACAAGGATGCCCAATGTCATCATTTTTATTTAACATTGTGCTGGAAGTTCTATCTAGAGCAATTAGGAAAAAAGGAAGGAAGGAAGGAAGGAAGGAAGGAAGGAAGGAAGGCAGGCAGGCAGGCAGGCAGGCAGGCAGGCATCTAAATTGAATATATGTAGAAAATCCCAAAAAATCTACAGCAAAGCTATGAGAGCTAACAAATGAGTTCAGCAAAGTGGCCAGATACACAATCAACATGCAAAAATCATTAGTGTTTATATGCACTAGTAATGAGCAATCTGAGAATGAAATCAAGAAAAAAACTTAATTTACAATAGCAACCAAAAGATTCAAATATTTAGGAATAAATTTAACCGACAACATAAAAAACCTATACACAGAATACTATAAAACATTACGAAAAGAAAAAAGGAAGATCTAAATAAATGGCAGGCCATACCGTGTCCATGGATAGGAAGATTAAAAATAGTTAAGATGTCAATTATACAAAAATTAATTGAAAAATAAGGTGGGATGGGGGGATGGAATGTTTCAGGTGTTCTTTCTTCTTTTATTTTTATTCTTATTTCTATTTATTTTTTTAAGTATTTAAAATGTTCAAAAATTGATTGTGGTGATGAAACACAAATATACAATGATACTGTGAACAACTGATTATTACACTGTGGATGATTGTATGGTATGTGAATATATCTCAATAAAACTGAATTTAAAAAAGAATGCATTTGAGCTACATCTGTTGTCTTGACAGGAGGAGCTGTTGTATTGTTCAGTGGAGAAATCAATACAAAGATGACTATATCCAAGCATATATGCATACATAAAGGTTTGCTAATTGTGCTGAAATAGAATCACACTGTACATATTAATTGGTAACTCACTATTTTTACTAAGCAATATACAATGGATATCCTTGCATCCCTACAAGTGTATGTGTGTGTTTACTTATTTGTTCATTATTTCCCCCATCTGATTTCTTATTTCACACGCACACATACACCCACACAGTTTTAGTTAAGTGAATTTCTATCACAAGGGTTGAAACAAATGTTTGGAGTTGTGCATTTTTGTGTTTTCATTTGCAGCTCTTCCCTCCCTCTCCTTCATGTGTGACACTGTTGATAATAGATACCTTAGATAGAAATTGAGGGAAAGAGAAAGAGAAGTTATTTTTAATCAATATTAATATTGTTTGCTTCATTAAAATGAGCCATGCCAGGCTCATAGTTGGTGCTAAATAACTGTTTATTAAATTATTGTTATGGTTGTTAATACATGGTTGACTGTCATGCAGTGAGCCAGTTTCCTGGACCAGAGACAATTGACCTAGCACTCTCACCAGATGACCACTTCCAACTCACATGGCTTTCAGAAACTGAGTCCTCCTGACTGAAGCATCAGTCTAAGGACAAGGAGAAAGCAAAGGAGTCTGAGAAAGGCAAGCTGGTAAAATTAAACATGGAGTCATGTGAAATGAAAAAAAATTTGAAGTCTAAAATATTTGGAAACTTGGATGGTCAGCATGTTTGTATCTATATATTCCCGACCTGCATCTTCATCCTAATTTCCTGCTTCTAATCTACTTTTCATTAATATTTTATATTTCATTAATTTTATTTACAAGCTCTCTATACCCACCAAGAAAAAGTCCTCCTTTCCCTCTCCCCTCAACCTGTTAACTTCTCTTTTTTTTCTCTGCACATTTGCTAATTCTAGATATCTCATGTAAGTGGCATCATAAAATATTTGTCCTTATATGCCTTGCTTATTTCACTGGGCATGCTTTCAGTGTTGCAGTGTCTCTGTGTCTTAGAACATCATTCCTTCTTACAGCCGAGTAATTGTCCATTGTGTGTATATACCACATTTTGTTTATCCGTTCATTTGTTGATGGACAGTTGGGTTGTTTCCACCTTTTGGCTATTGTGAATAATGCTGCTATGAACATTGGTGTACAAGTATCTGTTTTGAGAGCCTGTTCTCACTTTCTTTGGGAATACAACATACCCAGGAGTGCAATTGCCAGGTCATATGGTAATTCTGTATTTAACTTTTTCAGGAGTTGCCATATTGCTTTCCACAGCAGCTGCATCATTTTACATTCCATCATCAATGCATGAGAGTTCCAATTTCTCTGCATCCTCTCCAACTCTTGTTATTTTCTGTTTTTTTGTTTGTTTGTTTTTTGTTTTAAATAGTAGTCATCTTAATGGGTGTGAAGCGATATCTTGTTGTTTTTATTTGCATTTCCCTAAGGGAGAATTGTATTGACATCTTTTCATATGTTTCTTGGCCATGTGTTTATCCTTTTTGGGAAAATGTCTGTTCATGTACTTTACCCATTTTTTAATTGGGTTGTTTATCTTTTTTGTGCTGTGTTGTAAAGTTCTTTATATATTCCAGATATAATCTGACATCAGATATATATATGGTCTGTGACTATATTCTCCCATTTTGTCAGTTGTCTTTTCTGCTTGTTGATAATGTCCTTTGAGGCACAAGTTTTAAATTTTGATGAAGTTGAATTGATCTATTGTTTCTTTTGTTGCTCATGTTTTTGGTGTCACATGTAAGAATCCACTGTCAAATCCCAGGACATGAAGACGTGCCCTAAGAATTTTATGATTTAGGCTCTTGTGTTTAGATTCTTGGTCCATTTTTAGTTAATTTTTGTATGTGGTATGAGGCAGGAGTCCAGCTTCTTTCTTTTGCATGTAGATATCTATTTTCCCCAGCACCATTTGCTGCTGTTGTTTGCTGTTGAAGAGACCATTCTTTCCTCATTACATGTATTTGTCACCTTTGTTGAAAATCAATTGGCCATGGTTGTATCTGTCTTTATGCCAGTAACACACTGTTTTGATTCCTGTAGCTTTATGATACATTTGAATATCAGAAAGTTTGAGACCGCCAACACTGTTCTTTTTCAATATTGTTTTGGCTTTTTGCAATCATTTGCAGTTCCATATGAATTTGAGAATTGGCTTTTCCATTTCTGCAAAGAAGGCTGATGGAATTTTGATAGGTATTGCATTGAATCTGTAGATCACATTAGGTAGAATTGACATCTTAACAATATTAAGTCTTTCAGTCCATGAACACAGGATATCTTGCCATTTATTTAGGTCTTCTTTAAATTCTTTCAGAAGAGTTTTGTAGTTTTCAGCACATAAGTCTTTCACATCATTAAGTAAATTTATTCCTAGATATTTTATTTGTAGATGCTATTACAAATGGATTTTTTCTCTTAATTTCCTTTTCAGATTGTTTATTGCTGGTGTACAGATTTTTGGGTGTTGACCTTGTACCCTGCCACTGTCCTGAATTTGTTTATTGGCTCTAACAGTTTTCTTATGGATTCTTTAGATTTTCTATGTAAAACATCATGTCATCTGCAAATAAATATAGCTTTACTTCTTCCTTTTATTAAAAATTTAACTAAATTAAAACTGTTTCTAAAATAAAATTAATACCATCTTAGCAAGAGGCAAAACTATTATGGTAGATTAAAAGAGTTTTATTTTAATTGTCTTTGTTATATCTATTTTGGAGCTACTCAGCTGCTGGTTTGGTTTGTTATACGATTTCTATTTGTTTATTATCATGGTTTGGTTTTTTTTGTGTGTGGGGGGTCATATTTCAGATAGTTGCAGTAGTTATATAGATCTCCTAGTAAGATAAGCTAATGAACCCTTTTTCCTGCCAACCAACACCTCTTTCCAACTACCCTCACTCGGACCTTGGAATGATCTTTTTTCCACCAGTCTTTTTATTCACCAAGTCTTGATCTTTATATTAACTATTTCATTGTCTCTTCTGCATTACTATCACCAGTACCCTCCTTTTTACTTATACCGCCCAACAGCAGGATTCATAGCCTCTTAACTTGATTTCCTAATTTCTCACCAATTCATCCTGTATCAACAAGAACAAGTGACTGCCTTACCTCAATGTAATTTGTCTTTTTTTTTTTTTAACTCAGAAGTGCTCAACAGCAGGAACCATGTCACATTCATCATTACATTTCCAGTTTTAACAATGTGTCTGATGAACGGCAATTATGAGGAGAAAAAAAGGCTTGAATTTAAGTTTTACTCCCAGGACTGAGAGTACTGTCATTACATTTAAGTTCTTTTCCTTTACAAGATTTAGTTTACAAGGTCTTCTGGATATTACGAGCTTGTTTGGTAATCACAGGCTTTCTTTGTTTTTGTGTTTTCAACTTTCTCAAATGTCAACTGCCTGTGCCAGGAAGAAAGTCTAAATCTCTGTATAGTCATTGTGAGTACTTGAAAACCTGTTTCCCTGGTTGATAGAGATAAAATTATTCCTTGTAGAAAAAAAATCATGAAAATAATCTGATTTTAATATTGGAAATAATGATTTTGAAGAATATTTATATTAAAGGGGAAAAGATCACAAGTAAGCCATTTCTCCGGTGAAGCAATAGGTGGCAGCAAAGGGGGCTAATCTTGGCGTCTCATTTTCTTCCCTATAAAATTGTTTTACAGTAATTAAAACTGAAAATTGCTTTTTGCTGGACATTTTGAATCCTGTCTTAAAATGAACGTAATTCCCAAAAAACCAGTACACAGTTGTGTTTAGTAATTGTACTGTAAGGCATTCAGCTTTTGAAAATACTATTGTTCCGAGGACAAATAGGCACAGATGTGAAACTTTATGAACTCCCTTAGAATTCTCACTTAAAATGAAAACTAACTCTCTGGTAGCTCTAATAAAAAGAAAAATCAACCAACTGGACAGATGCTGGGCTTCCAAAAAGATGCTCATGGGACTTCTCTCTTATATTGGTCAAATTTTCTGTTCCTATTAAACAATCTGTCCATCCATGCAACATTCCATAGTTCTTAAATTGCCATATTTAATTCATTGTGTGGTTCAGTATATGTTGATTTTTTTCATTCACAACAAAAAGCTTTTGATAAGAAATTATAAATGTGAATCATGGGCATTAAAGTAGTATAATAGGCACTATGGTTGATGTATTCATGGAAAATTAGAAGAACTATGGCCATTACTCTAATTAAGGTTAAGGTGAACCTCAACATGATTACCTGGATGACTGACTCAATTTTCATGTTACTATTTATACAATAGAAGCAGTGAAAACAACTCTTTCTCTTTAAGAAATGTATTCTTATTTGCAAAAGAGGCAAAGTTCAGAGGGAGGGAAATGGCTTGGATCATCTTTTCACCTGAAGGGGAGCCAAGGAAAAATAATGAATAATCTTATCTAACCATAATTATTGAAGTAGTTGCAGATGTACCAAAACAATGGTGGTTAACAGGTTACCCACTTGAAGGCTAGTCCCAGGTTTAATTATCAGTATGGTTTTGAGTACATTTAAGACTTGCAGGGCACTTACAATTATAACAGTCTTTTTTCCCCCCTTCTTATTAAAAAAATAATCTGTGCCTTTAGAAATGACTCTTGTTGAGAGCCATCTTTCTTTTCTTTTTTTGTTAAATTAGAAGCGTGAGGTGATAACGTTTGCCAGATAACAAAGGCAATGTCAGGAGAAGTGGAAACTTTTGTAATGTTATAACATAAGCAATATGGTATCTTTGGTCCCAGTTTTCCTTTCACCACCTTCATCAGGCCTCATAGTCCCCCATTCCTTCTTTCCCCTGGCCCTTAACGCTTTCTCTCAGACCTCACATTCATACTACTTATAAATAACTTATAATGGGAGCCAAAACCTTAGGTTAAAAGTCCTACTGGGTGGAATTTCAGGCTTCCAACTTTCAAATCGGGGGAGATCTATAAGGCATGAGGTGAGAAGTGGGGATTAAGAGCATTGGACTGAAATCGACCCATGTAGTTGCTCCTTCCTCTGTGTCTATGTAAGACCGGCAGTGATGACTATACACAGCTGAAGCCATTGCGGACATAGCCACGGTGTGTGTCCTCAAGTCAAACAACCTCGTGTCACTGCAATCTGCACCTATGTCTCAAACAATCAGAAATTTTACAGGCATTTGAAATGGCTCAAAGAACACGTTCTCAAATGGCAATCAGATCTAAAGAATAATCTTAACAAACAAGGTTAGCACCAACATGCATGCCTTTGAAGACTTCCTCTATCAGAAGAAAATATCTGGGCTGTTTTCAAGAGTGTTTATTTCTATTACACACCAATGGCTCACTCCTAAATGGAGGAAGTGTAAAGCCAGAATGTGACTTAATAATAAGGAAAAAGATAGCAGGACCAGTGGAAATAGTGAAAAGGTGACTGGCACATAGGAAAAAAGATAGATGAGTCACAATAAAGGAATTTTGTTTTCATGACAGGAAGAATCACATGCACTAGGACTGCCAGGTTCATTCAAAAACGTGTGGAAATTGTGTCCCCTTGTCAGGCCATTCTTGGCATCTGGACTGTAACTGTGTGTGTTGGGCAGATATCAAGCCCTCCTGACCACCAGGGCATACAAACAGGAAGAAAAGGAAGCATCTGAGTCAGGTTCAAAAAACAGACAACTGTGTGTGTGTGTCCTTGCTGTGTTTGGTTATCTCTAAATGAAAATAAACCTGGTGCTGCCGGATCCATCCCTGAGAACAAGGTGATTCATTCTGCTTTCTCTTCTCTTTACCTCTTGTGAGAAAGAAAAGCTATTGGATAACAATTATAGCATTAAAAACAAGAACAGAGAGACTGATAGCATGCTTGATAATCATGGATTAGTGATAAGGATTCATCAAAGCACTTTAAATCCATGGAGAAAGCCATGATGATAGACATATTTCAATTCACCTCAGTGCAACCCATAACCAATAGGAACTAATGCATGAATACAAGCCAATGTCTCTCTAATGGCCAAAAATACTGAGATATATACAATTGTGCGCATGGATCTTCACTGGAAAACTATTTTTCTTGGTTTCAGGCACCAGAATTTCTCCAATTCCTCCAAATAGCTGAGATCCCATAGGATTTCAGATACAGAAAGGAAAATTTGTTTGATTCATAGAATGTTAAGAGATGTTACTGATAAGAACAATTATAATTTATTATTGGATGCATATTCTGTGTCAGGTACTACTAAGTCTGCCATGTAAATTATCTCATACAATTCTCAGAAAACCCTATGGAATAGGTCTTAAAGATTGACAATTGAAGATCAAAACCATTGGGAAAAATGGGTTTCTGAGTTCAAAATATTATAGATTTTAGAAAGGCAATATAGTACATAAACCATTTATTTTGTAATCTCACAAGAAGTGTCTGGAGCAGCACATTGCAATCAGACAAAAATACTTCCAAATTAAAACATACAAATATTCATGCTCACATGAGAAAAAGATGGTAAGCAGATCATGATTTGCCACCAAATGGCATTATTTAAAAATTTAAAAAAAATTTTTTTCATAGGCTTCTCAATTTTAGAATTGTGTACAAAGATTGTGGACCTGTGTTGTTAAAAGCGTTTTTAAATAAACTTTTTAATTTTAGAATAGTTTGAGATATGTAGAAAAGTTGCAAAGATAGTATAGAGTCCCCTTTTAAAAATCTTACATTAGTATGATACATTTGTCACAATTAATGATTGAATATTGATACATTTTTATTAACTAGAATTCGTATGTATCCATCTGCATCTATGTTAAACTAAGCATGAGTTCACACTATGTCTCCAGCTGTAATCCATTACCACATGGACACTTCTAGCATTTTCCCTTTGTGTGTCTGTAAACTCCTACTTCAACAGTGAGAAAAATTTCTCCCACCACCCACCATCAATTTACATATCTGTTCAATTCCAGCACACATATATAAGGCTTTCAGAATTGTTAACCTGTACCCTCATGGAAAACAACTTTATCAACTAGAATCCAGTGTCTATCCTCAATTCCTTTGCCATTAGTCACAGTCTCCACTCATTTCCAACAAAATTACTTTGGGCAGCTGATTTTCACTCATGCCCTTCAATTAGAGTATACCAGAAATTTGTTAATACACTTATTTTGCACAGTCTCCATCCCATCTTGGTATACCCTGACTTCGTAAATGGTATTTTTATTTGCATAGGTTCATTCTTCATGCTCTAAAGTTCTATAGGCTTTGACAAACTTGGATTGTAATGTATCCACCATTACATTGTCATACAGAATAGTTTCATCACCCAAAATAATCCTATGAGCTTCCCCTATTCAACCCTCTCCTCTCCCCAAATCCTTGATATGTTTATCGTCTCTATAGTTTTGCGTATTCTGGAATATCACATAAATGGAATTATACATTATGTAGGCTTTTCAGACTGGCTTCTTTAACTTCTCATTTATGATTCATTCATGTTTTTACATGACTCAATAGCTCATACTTTTCTATCACTAAATGGCTTGAATTCCATTCACCTACTGAAGGATATCTTGATTGCTTCCAGTTTTTAGTGATTATGAATAAAGTTGCTATAAACATTGGTGTGTTGGATTTTGTGTGGATACAAATTTTAAATCAGTTGGTCAAATGCCTAGGAATTCAAATTCTAGGTCATATGATAAGGCTATGTTTAGCTTTGCAAGAAACTGGCAAAGTGCTATACCACTTTGCTTTCCACCAGCAATGAATTAGATCTCCTATTGCTCTACACCCTCAGCAGCAATTGGTATGGTCAGTTGTTTTTGATGTTAGTCATTCTGATAGTTGTGCAGTGGTATTTCATTATGATTTCAATTTGCAATTCCCTAATGACAAATGATGTTGAGCATCTTTTCACAAGCTTTTTTTTTTTTGCCAGCTGTATATCTTCGTAGGTGAGGTGTCTATTCAGATCTTTTGGTCTATTTTTAATTGGATTGTTTGTTTTCTTGTCGAGTTTTAAGAATTTTTCTCTATTTTTCATCCAAGTGCTTTATTAGAAATGTATTTTCAAAATATTTTCTCCCAGTCTGTGGCTTGTCTTTTCATTCTCCTAATAATGTCTTTTGGGGTTCAGAAGTTTTTAAATTTAATAAACTTCAACTTATGGAGTTTTTCTTTCATAGCTTGTGATTTTGGTGCTGTACCTAAGAATTCATCATCAACCCCAAGGTCACATAGATTTTGCCATGTGTTTTCTTCAAAAGACTTATTGTTTTGCATTTTATATTGAGGTCTATAGTCCATTATGAGTTATTTTTCATGTAATGCAAAAGGTCTGTGTCTAGGTTCAGTTTTTTGCATGTACATGTCCAGTTGCTTTAGAAACATTTGTTGAAAGACTATCCTTTCTCCACTGAGTTTCCCTTGTGCATGTGTCAAAAATCAGTTGACTATAGATAAACAAAATATGATATATACATACAAAAGAATAACATTCAGCCATAAAAAGAAAAGAAGTTCTGATATAGGCTATAACATGGATAAACTTTGAAGACATCATGCAGAGTGAAATAAACCAAAGGATAGATATTGTATGACTTCACTTACATGAAATAACTGGAATATGCAAATTAATAGAGGCAGAAAGTACATTAAGGTTACAAGGGGTGTGGGGGTGGGGAAATGGAGAGTCAATGCTTAATGGGCACAGACTTTCTGTTAGGGTTGATGGAAAAGTTTTGGTAATGGATGGTGGTGATGGTAGCACAACATTCTGAAAGTAATTAATGCCACTGAATTGTATGCCTGAAAGTGATTAAAATGGGAAATTTTATGTTGTATATATGTTACTAAAATTAAAAAATTGATGGAGATTCAAATTTAGAAAAAAAGAAATCAGTTGACTCTATTTGGATGGGCTTATTTACTGGCTCTCTATTCTGTTCTATTGATACATGTGTCTATTCTTCCACCAACTGCTGTAGCTTTATAGTAAGTATTGAAATTAATGTGAATCCTCCAACTTTGTTTTTCTTCTTCTATATTGTGTTCACTCTTCTAGGTTTCTTGACTTTCCATATAAATTTTAGGGTCAGTTTGCTGACATCTGCCAAGTAGCTTGCTGGAATTTTGATTACAGTTGAGTTGATTCTGATTCTATATATCAAGTTAGGAAAAAAATTACATCTTAACAATATTGAGTCTTCCATGAACACAGAATTTCTCTCCATTTATTTAGATTATCATTGATTTATTTCATCATGGTTTTCTTGTTTTCTACATACAGAAGCTATACATATATGCTAGATTTATACCTAATAACTGTATTTTCCAGTGCTATTGTAAATGTTATTTTTTTTATTTCAGATTCCAATAGTTCATTGCTGGTATATAGGAAAATAACTGATTTTGCATATTGACCTTGTATCCTGCAACCTTGCCATACTCACTTGTAAGTTCCTGGAAGTATTTGCAAATTCATCTGTGAATAAAGACAGTCTCATTTCTCCTTTCCAATATGTATACTGGTTAGGATCACTGGTTGAATAGGAATGGTAAGAGGATATCCTTGCTTTGTTCCAGAACTTAGGGGAAAGCATCCCATCTCTCACCAGTAATCATGACATTTGCTAAAGTTATCATAGATGTTCTTTATCAAGTTGAGGAAGTTCCCCTTCTGCTCCTAGTTTGCTGAGAGTTTTTATCATGAATTGGTGTTGATTTTGTCAAATTATTTTTCTTTACCAATCAATATGATCATATGATTTTTATTCTTTAGACTGATGATGCAATGGATTACACTGTTTGTTTAAATCTTTGCATACTTAGAATAAATCTCATTTTGGCATAGTGCATTTTTTAATTCTATTGACATATTTGATTTGAAAATATTTTGTTGAAGAATTTTGCATCCATGTTCATGAGAGATATTGGTCTGTAGTTTTATTTTCTTGCTTTAAACTTTTTTAGTTTTAGTATTAGGGTAATGCTGGCTTCATAGAATGAGTTAAGAAGTGTTCCCTCTCTTCTATTTTCTGGAAGAGATTGTAGGGATTGATATCATTTGGTACCATTTCTTCTTTAAATGTTTGGTAGAATTCACCAGTGAAATCCTCTGGGCCTGGTGCTTTGTTTTTCAGACTTAATTTCTTTAATAAATATAGGACTATTAAAGTTATCCATTTTCCTTTGGTGAGTTTTCATAGTTGAAGTCTTTCAAAGATTGGTCCATTTCTCTAACTTTTCAAATTTGTGGCCATAGAGTTGTTCATACTATTCTGTATTCATTTACTGTCCATCAAATCAGTAGTGATGATCCTTCTTTCATTTTTTATACTGGTAATTTTGGTCTTTTCTCTTTTTTTCTTCGTTAGCCTAGGGTCCTAGTTTCCTAGGCTGCTCAAGCAAAGACCAAGAAATGGGTCAACTTAAACAATGGGAATTAATTAGCTTACAGTTTCAAGGCTAAAAGAAAGTCCAAATCAAGGAATAATGAAGGCGAAACTTTCTCCCCAAAGACTGTGGCATTCTTAGACTGGCTGCCAGCAATTCTTAGCCCTTAGTTTGTCACATGGCAAAGCACATGGCGGCATCTCCTGGTCTCTCTCTTCTATTCCAGATTCCACTGATATTCAGGCTTATGGCTGCTCCATCTGTGACTTTCTCTCTCTCTGTCTGAATTTCATTCTGCCCATAAAGGACTCCAGTAATAGGATTAAGACCTCTGATTGAGGTGGGCTACCCCTTAACTAAAGGATCTACATAGAAAGGTCCTACTTACCATGGGTTCACACCCACAGGAATGGATGAACTTTAAGAATATGTGTTTCCGGGGTACCTAGAGTTCTAAACCACCACACTCCACCTTCTGTGCCATAAAAAGACATGTTCTTTCTACATGCAAAATAAATTCATTCCCTAAAAACATCCTAAAAGCCTTAAGTCATTTGTGTAACAATGCTAAGTACAAAGTCTCATCAAAATCAGTTATGAGTGTGGTCTGTCCTGGAGCACAATTTTCCTCTGTGTGTGGACCATGAAACCAAAGAACAAGTTATCTGCTTCTGATATGCAATGGAGGGACAGGCATAAGACAAACATATCCATTTCCATGGGGAGAAATTGGAAGGACAACAGGGGTTGTGGTTCCCAAACAAAATGCCTAATGGAAATTGTCTCCTGAAAACCCAACCAATGGTTCATAAGGCATGACCAAATCTGTCTTAGTCCCAGCTTATGTTGGCTTCTGTGCCCTTTGGTGCATGTATGTTTCAATCAGTAAACAAGGTTTAATTAGAATTAACTAGTAAAATTTAAGACAAAATATTTGTATTTTATACGGAACATCACACCCAAACTAAATATGTGTGAGTGGTACCATTATGTACACAGTATTTCCTCCCTGATCTGCCTGTGCTACTCATGAGAATTTTGACTACATATGTCAGTTAGTTCCACAAAATTCAAAGACCTCTTCTTAATAATTCCTGTCAGTCTTCTAATGTGATACTTTAAAATGTAAATAAGACATTTTTTGAGCACGCAAATGCAAAACCATGGAATGAACAACCTGGACAACTTTCTCCCACCTATTTATTTCTGGAAGTCTACAATGGATATCTAAAATATGTTTACAAACAAGTCTGGTCATCTTCCATTGGGTTCCATTATTTCTTTTCTCTTCTTCCACTCTTACTCATTACCCAGGCTATTGTCCCATCAACCAGAAGATACTGCAGCTAGTCAGGAGTACTATTAATTCGAGCACTCTCATTTCTTTCTCATTCCCTGAATACTGTTGGTCCCACAGTCCACCTCTGCTTCCTGTAGGGATTTCCATTCTGCACCCAAGTACTCAAGTGCCCAAGTTATGCAATGTTTGGTGAGGCATTCTTCTTCCATCTATTAGAAGGGGAGCAATACACAGTTGTTTATTGTTCACTGTTTCAGATTTTCTAGGAAAACAGAACATTTTTACTTACAGTTCTCTTTCTCTAGGACCTAGACATTAATCCAGATACAAGCAAGTGACAGACACAACTGTTCTCAGCATCATTATTTCCATCTACCTGAGATACGTTTGCCAGATCAGGCTTGTTCGGGGATAGTTTCTTGCCCAAGGATCTCTTTCCGTTCTGGTAAATAGATTTCAGATGGAGATATCCCATCATTTCTGGTCATGTTCATGAGCATGAGTGATAACCAATTTGGCAATTCTCAGAAATAATTGGGAGGAGATTTGGGGGAGACCAAAACTGTTCCTGAATTAAAGCCATGTGTCAATTGCCAATGAAACAGGGTTACATTTTGGGAGACCCAAATGGGATTACAGTGAGAAGATGTAGGCAGATTTAGCTTTCTAGATATAACTACATAACCATAATGAGTGTTAATCCTAACTCATTAGTCTCATTAGGGACTAGTCAACTCTTTTGTTTAGGGTGACTCTAGCAGTGTTTTTCTGGTTTTGATTCATGACTTCAACTTCTTCAATCCTTATGGATCTGCAGCTTTTCATCTTCTCCCATATACCACTCATCTACCCTTCTCTTCTCCTATCTTTTTCACATTTGTTAAATATTTAGAAGTATGTTTTGGGCACAGAGATAAATTTCATCCTCTTACGACAATACTAATAGAATGCTGTTCCACCAGTTCATGAACTGCTTGTTTCTGTGTCACAATGAAAATTGAGAGTAAGAAATTGAGAGTAAGCATTTAGAAAGTTGTATAGTCATTGAACATTACTGAAATATCCAATTTTAGCTCTGATAAATCTAATAATAGAAATTGGGGCAAATATCTTTAAGTTACTTTTTTCTTAATTTCGTTTTTCAACAATTAATTTTTTTTTTTAATTTAACACAAGGATCAGTCCGACAGCTTGGATTTAACCACATACACCATACACATACATACATGCACACAAAACTAGTCCTTCGGCACAGATAGTTTAAGTAGACCTACTCCAATTTGTTGTAATATTCCTTTAGCAGAAAATTAATTTATTATCACCATGTTGGCTGGATTCTAGAATCCATAAGAGTGGAGAAGAATCAGGCTTGGAAAAGTGTCAGGAACAAAAGGAAACTGGATGGTCAGAACGGCCACCATAATGAGGCCTTGCAAATGTGGTAAGGTTTCCAGTGGCATCATCGCTGCAACCACTGCCACCAGGTAACCAGAGGCTGCATGACACGGGCTCTCTGGCCACTGTTGCCAGTGAACACAGATAGTGCTGCCACCTCACTGTCCCTCCAATGGCATCTTCCCTGTCTCTGCTTCTTTGTACTACTCACTGTAAATTCAAACTCCTGGGTTAGAATATTCAGTTGGCCAAAGCAAGACCCTTCTCCAAAGTGCCACCTTAAAATGCCTGTAAGTTATATGAATGACCTCTGCCACCAATGTCTGTCGCATTGTGGTAGTTAACCTTTCCCCAAAAGCTAGGCTTTTGTTATAGGCAATAGAGTAGCAGAAGTTCCCTGAGAAGTCGTTAAAAATACTGGAGAGAATAAAACAGGATTGAGATGCACTGTCAAGGACACATTCCTAAAACATATGCCACCTATTACTTTTTGGTAAATAAAACCACTCTTGTCTAATTGCCTGTAACTCAGGAGTATCTGTTCACCCACTAACCTTGTTTAACTAAGAGCATAAAGCCATACAATTTTTAGAAATACAAACTCAGGATCAACATTGTTCTTTATCTCATTCTCATCTCCAGCAAGAATGAAGCAGCATCTTATCTTGAAGACAGTGTTCCTGAGCATCAATAAAAAGATAAATGCCAAACATTCATGGAAGTTAATGACACATACAAAAGATTCTGCACATTATCCACATGGAATGCTGGCACAGTCTCTCCTTGAGATCTTGTTTTTCTTTGCAAAATAAATATTAATACAGTAATCTTACGCTTTCTCAGAAAAAAAAACGCACAGAATTTTGTATCTAATATGAAGCTGCTATTATGGGACAAGGCAGAGTAAGCCTCTAATAACAGGAATAAAATGACACAATTAATACATCATTGGAGAACTAAAATACTCAAAACTTTCTTGGTTTGATTAAAAAAAAAAGTATGTGTGGACAAGTGGGAGACGGGGAGGAAAATAGAAGAGTCTTGGGGGAGAGCATGTTGTTTTCTTTACTGCAGAATCCAGTAGGAAATCGTTCCAATGGCTTAGCAGATGACAAGCTCTTAGTTATTATACAAATTAAAGTGAGTTTCTGGAGCATGGTATTTCTGTGTGCCTGACATTTGTAGAAACGGCAGTCTGTTTGAAAAAAAGCTTTTTGGCATATTCTCCATGGTAGAAAATATGAAATATAAGACCTCTCCCTGCTCCGCTGACTAAATGTTTATGGAGACCTGATGTGTGATTACATTATTTCAGAGGGTGAGGGAATATTTAGGATGTCCTTAGTGTATTCTGCCTCAATGTTCCCTATACCTTTATTCTGCAAAGGAACCAAATTTTAAATTCACAGAAATGCATGGCAGTTATACGACTATGTAAAGTAACCAACTTCATTGTTTCTGTTTGCTAAAGCTGTGGTAATGCAATATATCAGAAATAGATTGGCTTTTACAATAGGAGTTTATTAGTTCACAAATTTACAGTTCTAAGGCCAGAAAAATGTCTAAATTAAGGTATCAAGAAATAAATACATTCTCTGAGGAAAGGCCAATGGCATCTGGGGCTCCTCGGGTCCTTCTTCTCCTGGCTTCTGGTTTCAAAATGGCTTCTCCAAAATGTCTCTGGGTGTTTCTTTCTCTGGTAGTTTCTCTCTTAGCTTCTCTAAGCTCTCTCCAAAATGTCTATGCCTTTTATCATCTCATACAGGACTCCAGCAAAGGGATTAAGATCCACCTTGAATGGGTGGGGTCACATCTCCATGGAAACAACCTAATCAAAAGGTCCTACCCACAATAGGTCTGCCTCCACAAGATTGGATTAAAAGAACAGAGTCTTTTCTGGGCTACATAACAGATCCAAACGAGCACAGTCATAGAGAGCAGAAAAGGTTACAATTCCAGTGTTATAAAAAGTAGGCAAAAGTAAAAATTTAGGCAAAGGTAAAAATTTAGGCAAAAGTAGGCCTTCAAATAAAAGATCTTAATTATGAAGTGGGCCATGTAGCTGACGAGATCCATGGAAAATGTCACATCACAGCATTAAGTTCCAAGTTCCTCACTCATGCTCAAATAAAAAATTCTTAAATGCTGTCCCATCACAGAAGAACATGCCACACCATTTAAACCTTATATCTTAGACTTGGGGTACCAAATTCTAACATCTGTGCTCTCAAGTAAGAGAAAGCCACTCCTTTGACAGACTCCAAAAGCCCAACCTAACTCAACATTACCAAGATAATCATAGCTGTGTTTTCTCAAGCTTTGCTTTTCTCACAAATATAAAGCAGTAAATTATAGCACTCCCAACTGGGAATGATACACATCAAGCTTTCCAAGTTTACACTGGAAGATCTATAACATCACATAGACTGTATAGTCTTCTTGCCAACTTACTTTGCTGGAACTTGGAAGAAACAATTTTGTTTTGCTCTAAATTGATGAAAGTTCTGATTGTAGTTTAGGACTATTTTCTAAGTATGTTCAGAGCCATTATTCAGACCTGGTTAAGTGCCTTCTCTTTCTAGAGATGCAAATGAAATAGAGAACGATGCTGATAACATGTCATAAGAGCATGTTTGTTGCCATTGCACTGACTACAGTGAGGGATTTGAAGTCTATCAAAATTAATGTTACGCTATTTTCATGTCAGCAGATAGAATTTCATGTGGCTTTTATAAACAATTCCAAATCCATCCTCTCTGAGTGCTGATGTTTTTACAGGTTGCTGAGTTGGAGGAAAAGGCCCATTTCTAATTCCTCTTTGTGTGCCCAGTGCCTTTCATGGTGCTCTGCTTGGAGAATAATCTCATTTACTAATATTTAAAGAAACCAGAAACAGACACTGAGATTTAGATTGTCAGAAGAACTATATTATTTTTTTCTGGCTTTATTTTCCTCTCTCACAGACAATAATGAGCAAACTTATTAACTGGTCTCAAATGACGGGCACTATTGTAATTGTTTTGCATTCTAACTTATTGAATCCTGAAAGCACCCCTGTGAGGTTCCCTTACTATTACCACTACAGACAAGTAAATTAAGATGCCGGGAGGCTAAAAGAACTTTCCCCAAATACCACAGCTGTTGAGTGCCTGAGCCAAGAACTGAACTTATGCAGCCTGGATCCAAACTGTGATCTTAATCATTCCACTCTGCTCTTGAAGACACAGGTGAATTTAAAGGAGAATGGCAAAACTAGACTTTCTCAAAATTGTTTTACAGGTTCAGTACCTAAGCAATTTATTTTTATCTCTTAATTAATATAGCTTTCCACTGAGATACACTTTATGGATAATTGACCAGGATTTTCACATTTTTTAAAATAAATTCAAAATAAATCTCTTTCTTATGGCACTTAACTTTACAAACTTTAAACATTTCCATCATTATTTACAAATATCTATTGATTATCTACCATCTATATGACCATCAAATAATGCAAGGATAGGGTATATTTTCTTTTAAAGCTTTTTTTTTTAAATTAGAGAAGCTGTAGTTTTACAGAAAAATCATCATAAAGTACAGGGTTCCCATGTAACCTATCTACTCTCATACATGCACCCTTCTTTTAAATTCAGTTTTATTCAGATATATTCACATACCATATTATCATCCACCATGTACAATTTCACAGTACCATCATATATAGTTGTGCATTGAGCAGCACAATCAATTTTTGAACATTTTAAAATAAGAATAAAAATAAAAGTAAAAAAGAACACATAAAACATCCCATCCCCTATCCCACCCTAATTTTCATTTAATTTTTGTCCCCATTTTTCTACTCATCTGTCCACACACTAGTGG
This sequence comes from Choloepus didactylus, assembly GCF_015220235.1. Classification (NCBI taxonomy): domain Eukaryota; kingdom Metazoa; phylum Chordata; class Mammalia; order Pilosa; family Megalonychidae; genus Choloepus; species Choloepus didactylus. The sequence goes on along the minus strand of NC_051320.1, from coordinate 34,986,969 downwards.
GATAAAGGGAGTGGGAGCCACCAGGTTTTCACAATCACACAGTCACACCATGTAAGCTGCATAGTTATACAATCGTCTTCAAGAATCAAGGCTACAGGGTTGCAGCTCAACATTTTCAGGTATTTCCTTCTAGCTATTACAATACACTAAAAACTACAAAGGGATATCTACATAGCACATAAGAATGCCCTCCACAGTGATCTCTCAACTCCATTTAAAATCTCTCAACCACTGAAACTTTATTTTGTTTCATTTTCCTTCCCCCTTTTGGTCAAGAAGACTTTGTTAATCCCACAATGCCGGGTCCAGGCTCATCCCTGGGAGTCATGTCCCACATTGGCAGGGAGATTTACACCCCTGGGAGTCACATGCACACAGGCTTACCTATTACTAACACTTTGCATTGGTGTAGTATTTTGTTACCATTGATGAAGCAATATTATTATAATTATACTATTAACCATAGTCCATAGTTTAAATTAGAGTTCACTGTTTATGCTGTATAGCTCTGTGTTGTTTATTTGAAATTTTTATTCTAATAATATATTTACAACCTAAAATTTCCTCCTTTTAACTACATTGACACATATAACTGAGTGTTATTGTGTTCACAATGTTGTGCTACCATTACCAGCATCCATTACCAAAATTTTTCCATCACTATCAACAGAAGCTCTGTACCAAACAAGCATTAACTCCCCATTCCCCACCCCCAACCCAGCCTCTGGTAACATACAGTCTGGATTCTAACTCCATGAGTTTCCTTATTCTAATTACTTCATATCAATGAGATCATACAATATTTGTCCTTTTCTGTCTGATTTATTTCACTCACCATAATGTCTTCAATAATATTTTTAAGCAGTGTTTCTGTTATATCCACTTGAAAATCCTCACATATCAGGTATTTCATGGAGTAAAATATTCGAAGACATAAACTGTACGATATTGTATTCACGGTTCTCCAGGGAAACAGAACCAACAGGAGATATAAACATATATATATAAAACGAGTTTTATAGGAATTGGCTCATATGACTGGGGATAGGCAAGTCCAAATTCTGTAGAGCAGGCTGCAAGCTGGGAATTCTGATGAAGGTTTTGATGAACCTGGCTGCCTGAAGTTGAGATAGAAATTATTCTTTTTTGACTGGTGAAATCATCAGTTCTCCCTTTAAGGCATTCAACTGACTGCACGAGACTTTTCTCATTACTGAAGGAAATCTCCTTTGTTAGTTGTAGATGTAACCAGCCATAGAAGCAATCACTTAACTAATGATTTAAATCCATGATATACCCTCATAGTAACAAGGAGGAGGAGGCCAGTGCTTATTGACCAAACAACTGGACACCGTAACAAATCAAGTTAACACATGAACTCAGACATCACAGATATAATTCGCATTTTTTCATTGCGATGGGGAGAGCCATGACTGCCTCCATTATATTGTAGTCCGGCCCTGATTTCACACACATATCCTGGTCAGCACACCCTCAGTTAATATGTACTCTCCACTGGGGACAGAGGTGTCCGAAATCCCACTCACTCGTAATTTTTTATTTCTACTGGCATTATGGATGTCTATTCAAAATCCCTGCAGCATTTAAATCTCAATTCTGATTGAAGTTCTACTGTTTTTGGTGGTATTGTTTTGTTGTTGTTTTGTTTTATGTAGGGACTGATGTCTGTGCTGCCATCTTTCTAAAGGCTGCTTCTAAAATAACTGCCACTACCCAGTGCAACTGGATAGAGCAGTATTGCATTAATCTTCAAAAAGCATTGACAGTGGTGTCAGCAGACATGCTTTTAACTACGTTTATTATGTGTAATGATCAAATCGCTTAACCTTACTTGCTTCATGTCCCTCATGTGTAGTATAGGAATTATGATAGTCCTCACATCACAGAGCTGTTTGTTCATTCATTAATTCATTCCATCAGTTAACAAAGAGTTCTTGAGCAGCTGCAAGTGTCAGGCAGTCTTCTAGGCACTGGGGAACCAACAATGAATAAACCAAGTCCCCTCCTTTAGGGAAATCACAGTCAAGAGTTGTTAGGATTGAATAAGAAAAATGTATGTAAAACCCTCAACTCCTGGTCTATAGTAAAAAAACACACTAGACTGTTTTTATAGCTAACTCAGAGCATTCTATTTGCACGTAAAGGTTTAGAAGGATGAATAAACTTATTTTCAGCCACCAGGACCTGGTAATCTCTGGAGAAACAGCAATTTCCAAATAAAGAACATGGGGGTGGGAAAGTGTACAGAAGCACAGATGTGAGTGACTAATTCTGCTTGAAGCTGTGTGGAAACTTCGAAGATAAGATATTTGATATTAGATATTTGATCAAAATGTGAGGAACAGGAATTTAACAGCTGGAAAAGGAAAGAAAGGGCAGTGTGGGCAGAAGGAACAGCATGAGGAGAAGTCCAGAAGGGAAGGGCCATGGCATGTTATGGGAAAAAGGAACAGAACAGGCTGACCAGAATACAGGAATGAAAAGGATGAAATTGATAAGGCAAATTATGGTCAAATGGTAAGCACTCTCAAATGTAAACAATTCTCTAAGTAAGACGTGGGAAATCATGCCAAACATAATATGAAATAATATGAAAATGTTTCACCAGGAGATGACAGCACCAAGTTGGCATTTTAGAAATATCACAGATAGCAGTACAGACTGGAAGGTGAAAGCCTGGAGGTGAGACCACCCACCATGATCTGTGGTGAGAATTTAGGTAAGATAGAAAGAACCAGTGTAGTGAGGTGAGAAGGTAGAAAGCAGGCTACAAAATCACTTTGAAGGAGAATTAGGTGAAAAAGATTGAACAAAGTAAATCTTCCCAAATGGCACTTTCATCACCGTTGTGGGAATGATATTGAATATTGAATGGGTCAAGAGTCAGCAGGGACAGACAGACTGTATGACCATATGTGTATATGTGTGTATGTGTGTATGTGTATGTGTGTGTGTGTGAGAGAGAGAGAGGGAGAGGGGGGAGAGAGAGAGAGAGATGGATGCCAGGAGTTTAGAGATTAATAATATATATATGATTATATATATATACATATGTCATGTATAACTCATAGAAATCAAAGACTGCACATGCAGAACAGGACACAAGAGAGATATGGCCCAATTTCACATAACACCAGTAATAGATTCATGGAGGAAGAGAGTATATACAGGGACTAGAAGGTGAGAGCAATGCACTGAAGACTTTTACAATATAAAATACCCTGACAGAGGGAAACATATTTTTCTTATAACATATTATAGTACATTAAAAATAAAAATAATTTTTAAAACTAGGAGTTAAAGAAGCCCAGTGAAATTAGGGCAAATATGACTATGTTTTAAATATGAGGAAATTAAAACTCAGAGAGGCACCATAACTAGTAAAGAGATCTAACACTTCAAACTCTAATCTCTTTTTTGTAATTTGAGGGGCCTTTCCATTGCACCACTCTTTATCTTTCAGAAGGAAGATACTTACTGATTTAATAGCAGGACACTGACTAATTGCATGAGCTGTTCTTCATAAGATACTAAAAGAAAGCAATTTTATTTTTTCTTACCATTCCATTTAAAACTAGCTGTTGAATAATATATCATTATTAATATAACCAGCAAAGTCCAATATTAAAACTCTGAACTTTCTGTCATTTAAAAACATCTTCACTTGTCAGCTGAAGCCTATCTTAGGTAGAATGTGGTGGCTTATTGCTACTTCCCCAGTTGCTCTAGTTTCTGGCACCTTCAGAATCAGTAAATTGGGGTCAGAAGGGAAGGTTGGGGTGCAGCAAAGGTCTTAAGAGATGGTAGGGTTTTAATCTGGTTTTCTGACTCTTTCTCTCAGAATACACCTTTAGGGATTTCTCAGAAATGTCTATTTTCAATGAAGACGGCTGATTACAGTTTCTTGGAGCTAGAAATGCCTCCTTCTGGCTGGCTGGCTGACTGGCTCACAGCCCCCTTGCCTTTAGCTTCTAGATCTAAAATTCCACCCCCAGACTCTGAAGCATTCCTCTCAGCCCTGATAGAAAACCCTCTGAGTGGGATCTTCTCAAGACATCTTCCTCCTCCGTCATTCCACCATTGGTGGAGCTGTGGCTGACTCCCAATGCAACTCAGCAACCAGCAAACCAACCAGACCAGAGTCAGGTACCTGTCCAGTTGGTTCCCCAAATCACAGAGTTATATATCACGTCCCATGAGCGATCCTCCAGAAGCTCAGGTGACACTTGATAGTACATTGAAACACCTTCTTTCTCATTGCCAAATGGGGTTGGGGCTGTAGCAGGCAGGTTTTAAGATGATCCTCTAAACAGTGTCTCAGTTTTCCTCCTCCATATTTCTCAGAGAACTCTCATATCTTGATCACATGAACATATACAGTTTTGCATTGAAATCTGAAAATTCTGTATTAGTTTCTGCTGTTCTCTGCTGATTGTCCAAGAGCAAATGATGAGTACCCACGTTCTGTCTGTATGGAACAAGGTGGGGTCACAGAAAAATACAATATATGTTGTTTGGTGTCTTGCTTCACATATCATCAACCACAATAGGGAAACCAGAGACAAAATAAGCGTTTGGTGTTTACACAAACATGTAGTTCTGAAGCCAATTATAACAAAGAGATTCTCATTCTGCACTTCCTCTTTTCCATATTTCTTGTTTGCCTCCTCTCCCCCTTTTTGCTTCCCTAGCTTTTGCTGACTTCCATTCATTCTGCTTTTCCTTTGTATGACATTTTTTCCTTTCCTTTTCCAACTCTCCTCCCTGAAAAATGATTGCAGTAGAGGATCCACAGAACTATTTTCAGTGGCAATTTAGGCTGTTTCTCTGTGCATGATGGGGCATTTGTTTCACAGTTGGTTACACCACATGAGCTGGATCAAGACACAGGGAGAAATGTGCTATTTCCTGAACCATCTCTATAAACAGCTTCACATGAGAAACAATACTCAGTGATGGACAATTCTTACCCATCAGAAAGAATAAAAGAAAGAAAATATTGAAACATTAGCTTGAGAAATTTAAAACTTGCTGAAAGATGTTTTCCATATGGAATGTATGCTTCACATTCATAGATAGGGTAATTATGCATATTTTCAGAGAAATACAAGAATATGACATTATTGTTAACATTAATCTTTTACATTTTATGCAGTTATACAGTTTTCAGATATATTTTTTTAATAAAATCATATCCAAGACTATCCCTCTATTCTTAGCTCTTGCTTTTGACTTTCCTGTCCTCTGCCAGTAATAACACTCTGTCCTATATACCCCCATACACTCTAGTCAACGCCAACTTCCCACAGCTTAATGAGCAGGCAATGCCCTTTTACTCTCCCTAGCTTCGCAATGTTGTTCCCTGTGCCTGGTTAGCCTTCCCCTGTCAGCCTTTCCTCCTACCACACATGTTCCCTTCTCCAATGCCCTGAACACCAACATTTGTATGCACATACAACCTGTGTGCATAGCATTTAGCAAGTGCTTATTAACTTTTGTTACATAGATAAATGTCTGAGTGGATAAATTACTGAATAAATGTGCATTGTGGCTACATTGCTGAATTGCTACATAGGAAGTTGAAGTACAACAAACAGGCACTATGACTGAGCACCCTTAATCCATGGGTTGACTTCTTTGTTTCATAGGAAACAGAACTGCCATGATCTACCATGTTCCCTTTCTTCTTAGTACTATTTCCCAGTTTCTGTCTGGTTATCTGGTATTAGCAGAATATATCTTTTCTTGTTCCATAAAATACTTTCTTCAAACAGAAACTATTAATCACTCTTTACATGGCCTCTCATTCTCAACCCCATATAATGTGAGTATGGGTATCTTCACTATCAGACAATAAAAATTGCTCTCACAAAGGCCAGCAATAACCTTCCAATTGCTAAATTCAAACACTTATTTTCAGTCTTATATAACTTCCCTGCAGCACTTGGCACTGTTAATCATAACTCCTTCTTTCTAGAAACTCTATCCTGATATCTGTATTCAACTCTCACGATTGTAGACTCATCTGAGAGCTGTTTCTGCGTATTCAGTTGCTGTCTTATTCTTTGTACGTCTACTCTGAGCTGGGGCTACCAGAGATAGGGCCTTCTGATCTTAGGCCAAATACTCTCCCTGAGATATACACTCCCATTGCTTCATTTATAAACAGATGACAGCTTTGTCTCTAGCTTTCATCTAATTTCCAACCTCTAAGCCCAAATTTTTAATTGTCTACTGGGAAAATAAACTCTGATATTATACAGGTCCAACTTAACACCCAAAACAAAATCCATAGCACACATAGGCTCACACACAGTATTCTGCATATACTCTTATCAGCAAGGAAACATGTCTAGTGGTCAATAGCATGGACTCTAGAGCCATACTGTTTGGATTTAAATACTGGCTCTGGAACCACTAATTTTATGACTTTGGACAAATTAACCTCTCTGTATCTCAGTTTTCTCACATGCAAAGTAGGGATAATAATAGCATCTCATTTTAAAGATTCTTAAGAAGATAAAAGGATAAAAATTCATGTCAAATATTTAAAACAGTATTTCTCACATAGTAATCACTCAATAAATGTTGACCACTATTAGGATCATTGCATTTACCACAACATAGTTAACTTTTAATTCTGTATCCCTGACTAAACATTGTGCTCCTTGATGGTAGGAAATACATTTCATTCATCTTATCTCAAATGCCTAAATAGCTCCTGGCACGTGGATGACACATGAAAGGTATGCTGAATAAATGAAGACCTTGCCTGCATCCTGTACTTTCAAATTAATTTAATGACCTCACTGTAAGAAACTTCAGTTCTACTGTCCAATAGTGACCAAAATCTGTTGATTCTTCTTCAAGAGCCCCTGCCTCCTATCTCCAACACCACTGAGAACCCTCATCATATCTCACCTGAGCCATTGAAATGGCTTCCTATCTGATTTCTCTGTCAAGACCCTTACCCATATTATCTCTAGACTTTATTTTCCCAAAAGAAAAAAAAAATCAGTAATGTTTCCTCCCAGGTTGAAAGCATCTGTTGGTTACCCGCTATCTACAGAATAAATTCCAAACTCCCCAGTATTTCACAGACGATCGTTCAGATTCAGGTCCCATCTGTACCATCTTCTGCCACTTCCTTCAATGCTCCTGCCTGACAGAACTTCTAAATATCCAGAAAATATGCCAGAGTTCTGTAGCCTTCAAGCCTTTGGGCAAGCATGAAAGCCTTTTGCCTTCCTATGATCTTGGAAAAGTCTCAATCATCCTTTAAGATCCAATTCCAGTGCTAACACTTCTGCAAGTCTTCCTATCTCCCCTAGGGAATTTTTCATTCTCTCTTCAATGATTTCACAGCATTCTGTTCCTATCTCTAAATGGCATCTATCGTGCTATGCTTTTTATTATTTACCTAAATATCTCTTCCTTTAGACTACAATAAGCTCTTCAGTCACAGAGACTGCCTAACTCCCTTTCCACCAAGCCTGACCAGACGAAGGTACTCAGTAAATGATTTCTAAATCCATCACCCAATCCAATCAATTCATTCTACAGATATTTTAATAGTTAACACTTTATCAGATATTGTATTCATGTTTAGCTTGGGGAAAAAATGTTTCCCTGTGCGAACTAAATATAAGCTAACCAACTGTAAAACAAAAAGATTTCCTTTCCCTTTCTTTCAATTACAGGGAGTAGGTTGGCTAAGTAAGACAAAATTACTGGGAAGTTGGGTAAGAGTGTGAAGAGGAGAAGATTATAGGGACCTTTTTTATTTTCTATGAGGAAATGAGATTACCAAAAATTAACAGGCAGGTGCTATGAGCCCAAGACAAAGAATTTATTTCTAGCCTAAGATACCAGCAGAGTTTCCAGAGATGTTTGAAGTCAGATGACTGGCGTCTCTTCTCCCTTTTTTTCTGGCTTCTTCCTTATTTTTTCTCCCCTTTTCCCCTGCTCTCAGTGCTGGACTCTGTAAGTAGGAGTGCAAGATTAGACGGGGAAAAGAGGAGCTTTGGAGGGTGGGGATGGAGTAAAATTTCATAGATTACAATGAAAGAATTTGCTTTTGCAGACTTCACATCACTCAATGAGTTTTTACCCCCAGACAAATGTGTCTGGCATCAGTGTAAGACATTGGTTTAATTTTGTTACTGCTCACACTATCAAGGATGCAGAGAAGAACAGCAAAACCTACCAGGTGCTTTGTACTTTCTCACCCTTAGTGAGAGCCAGCAAAGGATTTCTTGCATCATTTTTGCATTGATCTTGTAGGAACAGATTAGAGAAACTAATATAAAATAAATTAACAAAAAGACCTGTCTATGCAAATTAATATTCAAAGAAATGACAGAATGCTGTAGTGGAAAGAGACCTAGATTAAATGCCAAGCACTATTAACTGATTGTGAGAGGCACTTTTCTCTAGAACTCAGTTTTCTTCTCTGAAAAGGAAGGGTTTGGATCAGATGGACATTGTCTTCTGTTTAAATTTCAGTCAGGGCTCAGGACTGAACAAAGTGCAGAATTCTACCAATCAAAAACAAAAGTCATAAAACAAAAATATATTGTATTAGTCAGGGTTCTGTAAGGAAACGCAACTAACAGGAGATATCTGTAAATATGAGATTTATAAAAGTGTCTCACACAACTGTGGAGATACATGAGTCCAAATTCCATAGGGAAGGCTGCAAACTGGCAACTCCAAGAAGGTCTTCAATGAACTCCCCAGGAGAGGGTGGCTGGCTGACAAAGAAATAAAAGTTCACTCTTCTCTCTTAAAAGTCTTCAGCTGATGGGATTAAATCCAGTTGTTTGGATTCTTTCATTGTGGAAGACACTCCCTTAGTTGATTGCAGATGTAATCAACCACAGATGCAATCGATTGACTAATGATTTAATAAACCAACTTTCTGGTTTATTAACCAACCATGACTTATCCTTGCAGTAATAGTTAGGCTAGTATTTGCTTGATCAGACAAGCTGGGCACCATCACCTGGCCAAGTTGACACATGAACCCAATCATCACATATATGTAACTCATGTTAAAAAAATCTGAACACAATAAAGTCCAAGTTTATGCAAATGGTAATTGAGCATATCATGATCACATTAAAAACTCAGGTCAAGTTCTTCCTCTTTGATTCTTAAAATGTAGCTCAAAGTGGTGATCATTTGAACTTAATGCAGTTTGGAGTAGGGGTAGGGGAACAACAACTATTTCCCAATATAGAGATTTTTTTTAAATGGCAAAACTAAAATTAGTTTTCAATTAAAAGCTTCTTGTTTGTACTCAAATATGTGCATAACTCCATGCCTTCCTGTCCTTTACATAATTTTGTTTTTTATAATTAACACAATCAAATCTCTTTTATAGAAAGGGGAGAAATGTCAGCTCTCCCTGAGAAGCAAATTATATGAACTGAGCTCATTGTCATTTCCCAAAACAAGTGGAGGAATTATTGCTACATCCTTTCCTTAACAATTAGAAAATGAGAAGACTGAATGCTTCAGACCTTTCACCTTGATCCACCCCTTTCCCACCCCTTTCCCACCCCTTGGGAGAGCCAAGCATTAGAAAGAGCATGACTAGGTTACAGTTCTTGCTTTTGCCCCCAAAACTCTCTGTGACCTTGGTTACTGACTAAATACTCAAGATTTTTATCTGTACAGTTTTAGTTGAAATAATCTGCTGCCTCTAAAATGCAATAAACCTGCTTGTTCTTATTTTTAGACTGTATTTTCCTAAATGAAATAAATGAGAGTAATATTAGTTACATCAACGGCACTACTAAAGCATTTACTGAGCTACAACAAGAGTAACAATAACAATAAAATTTTATGACTTTTTCTCAAAGGAAATTGGAACACTTTACCAACATTATTGTCTCATTAATTCTTGCATCTTTGAAAAATAGTGTGGCTTTGTGTGATGGAAAGGTATGAGCCAGGGAATCAGGCAGACCTGAAAATCGCTTATGTACTGAGTAAATGAGAGAATGTGCATAAAGTCTGTGCCTGAGTGGTAAGCACACAACACACAGTTCTTTCTCTCTTCTCCCCAGCCCCAAGCAGAACTTCCTCCCGCGACCTTCTCTCAGTCCCCCTGCTCTTCCTGCTCCTCCTCCTGTCCTTTCTTCCCTTTTATAGTAGTACAAGCTAAGACAAGACTTTTTATTTGATCCAAAAAGGATTATGATCCTCTCTGAGAGAAAAAGTCATAAAAGTTTCTTTTTTATCACTGTTCAACTGTCATGTGTGGGCAAACATCCAGCTGCTACCTTCAATCAAGCCGGAAGAGGGTAGGACAAGTAACTCTTTTCTCTCAGCATCACTCTTCTTAGGTTTGAGATGTCATAATACCTATAGGTTGAGCTTCTGGGTAGGAAAAAAATATCCGTAGGTGGAAAGAGGTCAGAAGCTAACATGGAATGAGACTCACAATTCCAAGAATTCAAGCTTTAATCTGCAATCCAGATTCCCTGTATTATGTCTCTATGGTTGCCCAAAAGCCCTTCCCTTACTAAAGTTTGTTTAAAGGGTCTAGCCTTGCCCTAGGGCATTATAAGAGAGCCACGTCCACGCTTGGGTCAGAGGTTTAAAGAGTTAGCCTGGCCGTGCTGGTGGTGGCAGTGGCAGGAATAACTAGCAAGTGCCCTTCCACCTTCCAAGACAGGGTATCGTGGAGTGAAAGTCAGATCTTGAAGGTTGAACTGACTTTGTCCTCGCTCCAGACAACTAGAAAAAGTGGGGGGTTTTGTACTTATGAAAGGTGGAGTTCCGTCTTATAGAAGGTAGTTTAATGCATGGCATTTTAAAATACACATAGATGGAATAATCTGCTCAAGAAAGAGGCAGTCACATAACTATCTTCAGCCTTTGCCCAGGGCTAGAGTTATTAAGTGGCAGTGTTTCTCAGACATATGCTTGGACAGGCAACCACATCAGGATATATTTAGATTTGTGACTTACTAAACCTGATAATGACTTAGAGAAAATAAATCATGGCTTCTGAAGTTAGCAGCAAATTTCCCTAACTCTTAGTGGTATTATGAGTCACTGGCTTGTCCACCGTATTTATTTTCTTATAGAATTGAGCAAAACTCCTTGATGCTATAAACTCACATACACACAAATAAAAGTTTGCAGTTCCTGAATCAGACTGCAGTGGCACTGGACTTAGCAAAGGGGATTGATTTACAAGGTAGTATTTTATGGTGCAAATTTGCATAGCTTGTTTCAAATAATCACAAAGGATGATAATAATATGTCCGGCGCTGCCCCGCTCGGTCCCCGGTTCCCGGCCGGCGAGGGGAAACAGGGAAGGAGAGAGAGAGATGCAGACTGCGCGAACTAACCTGGTCATGAATCACGACTCGAACCACACGGCAGTTGTGAAAGCAAGCCCTTTACTACAGCTAGATGAACATTCTGTGTTACTGGTTCCCACACGGGGCACGGCGCCTCGTGGGAGAGCAGCCTCGATGTGGCCGTCAGGCACGGCTCCTTGTGGGCTGTCTCACCCTACCCCGTCCGGGTAAGACCTTTTATACACAATTAACAACCAATAAGCTTCTAGGCTAGTATCGCGTATACAGGATTTCGATTGGTAGGAGCGGGTGGCGGATACATGCGTCACTATGCGGAAACAGGATGCAGGCGCCATCTTGGCTCACTCGATGGGCGGGGGTAACTCTAGAGCAGGCTGCAGCGCATACGCTAGGCCCGATTCGGGAGGCGGCTTTCCACATCTCCCCCTTTCTTATTTATTTTTGACCCAGTGTCTCCAGTGATGAGCGTGCTCCCGTGAACCCAAATGGTTCACAACCTCTTTGGTGCTTTGGGGAGTCTGGACTAGGCCTCAGCCATCCAGCGGCGGAGCCTCTAGCACCAACCAGAATGCTCACGTCATATGGAGACCGGAGAGTCCGTAAGCTGGAAGCAACGTGACTCTCCCTGCAGTGCTTTGCCTGGCAACTGGGGAACAACGACGGGGGCAGGAACAGCAGTAACCAGAGTCGGGGGTGTCACTAGGTGTCTCTGTGCAATGGCTAGGGTCCAGTCTGGCCACAACTAGGACTCTGCCCTAGAGACCCACCTGAGACAAAATTATGACTACTGGTGTCGCCTTTTACACCCGAGAAACAGCCATGCGATTCGCTACAAATTTTGCTCCAAAGCGCCCCACCTGAGGCGACCAGGAAGGGGTATGGTTAATAAATCGGTCACTATCGGGGGTAACAGAGGTGGGAGTCATAGCCATCATAGTGGTAACACGCAATTGCTGCTGCGCTGGAAACAGGCGTTCTAGCAAACATTTAACAACGACTAATCCCACCAATAATCCCACTGCAATGAGGATCCAATTAGTTAAATTGGGCCAAGAGAACCAGGAAGAAACACTGTGCAATAGTTTCTGTAGAACCTCGCCTAACCCGGAGAGATCGACTTTAACGGGTTTTAACTTGATCCCCCCAATTGTGTCTAAACTAGATTCCACCTGTTGGGAGAGATTAACAAATTCAGGAAAATATGACCTTTTCAGCCAATCAGAGACTCTGGAAATGCTTCCGGTCACGTTGGCCCTGACAGGAGTGACACAGAGTTTAACCGTAAGCCACCGGGTGTCACATGTTTGCTGAAGCACTCTCCAGAGTCCATCTATTTCCAGTCCAAGTTCATCTATCTCCGCTTGGAGTTTCTGAATGGCCTGGAAATTTAAGTTCAGCATCTGATTGTGGCGGCGTAGCACGTCTCGGGTAAGGTTGACCAAGCCATTTACCGTTTCCATCGTTATGGCGAGCTGCCGATCTGTCCATGCTTGTAGCACAGCCTGCCCGATCGTTGGGACAAACAAAGAGGAAGCTACACTGGCAGCATTCGATAGCCATTCTTTTATGCCTCTTGGACGCCTAGACTTAGAGAAGGGGATATTGTTAAGTGAAACAACTTGAGAAACAGGGCCAACCCAGTCGGTTGCCTTGACGGGGAGCCAGACATAACTTGGGCGATACACTAGGATAGCGGGGCGGCGAGGCATCCGGGTCTTTGGAACGGTTGCAGACTGTAGGAGCAAGCCCTGGAAGGAAAAGGCACCTTTGAGTCTCCTTTTTACTCAAGATCCCTTCACAAGACTGGCGGCTCTTCCCTGTAACGTTAAGAAATTCAAGCAAGACTCCCTTACTTAACTCGTCATTACCAGTTTCACAAGTAGCATTCGCCGCAACTGTGGTGTTGACAACCTTGACAGAGAGGTTAGCAAAAGAGAGGATCAGTGTGTCATTGGTGAGGGGGAAGGACTCGTTGAAGCTTGTGGAGGAAATATAGTTAAAAAGGCAGATTAGAAGGATTGCTATAGGAGAGCAAAGAACAGAGTTACCGATCCTCTTTTTGGGCAACCGCGGGGTGGTCAGTCCTACTATTATCGTCTTGTCGGTCGTCGCCATCATCAGCAGGGTCGGAGGCTTGGTCTAATGGTTCAGGTTGTATATTCGTTGGCGTTTCTGACAGCTGTTCCTTGGCTTCTTCAGGTGATGTCACGGTTCTCACCAGTCTTTCCGGAACCCACACTGGTTGACGTCCTGGTTCCTGGGGAAAAACACAAACAGAGCCTCTGGCCCAGCTGAGCACCGGGTCAGGGCCTTTCCACTGCCCCGACAGGACATCCTTCCAACGGACTAGACCTCTATGCGGAGGACTCGGGGTGGTGTGTTGCAGGGCAGGTGTCATTCCTTGTGAATTTTCGTTTAAAAAATTATATGTGAGCAAGGCTACAGACAGTCGAGCTTTTGGGGACAGGCCGTGGCCTATACCCTCTTTCTGTTTTTTAAGCAAGTCTTTGAGAGATCTGTGCGCTCTTTCAATGATTCCTTGCCCCTGAGGGTTATAGGGGATGCCATGTTTTAATTGGACATCCATGTTGTCACAAAATTTTTGGAAGGATTTACTAGTGTAGGCAGGCCCGTTATCCGTCTTTAACGTCTTTGGCTTACCCCAAGCTGCCCATGCAGCAAGGCAGTGTGCAATGACGTGGGAGACTCTTTCTCCTGGTTCAGCAGAGGCAAATAAAACTTGGGAGCATGTGTCCACCGACACATGTAAGTACTTGATCTTACCATACTCTGAATGATGAGTGACATCCATCTGCCAAGTATCCCCTGGGGTGAGACCCCTAGGGTTGACCCCAACCGAGGGGACTGCTCTCTGCTCTGCACAATTGTTGCAGGCTCGGACAATATCTCGAGCAGCTGCACGTGGTATGCTGAACCGCTTAGCTAGGGTACCTGCGTTGATGTGAAACTTGGCATGGAATTCTCGGGCTTGTTGATACGGTACCAGCGTCGGAAAGATGTGCAGCTGTCGAGTGGCTACATCTGCGCTATGGTTCCCCTGGGCCATAGGGCCAGGCAAACCTGTGTGGGCTCTAATATGGGTTATGTAAAAAGGGTGTTGCCTGGTCCATATAACCTCCTGTAGTTTGGCAAAGAACGTCCTTACTGTAGAGGAATGTTTAACAATGCCCACCGTTTCTAAAATTTGTACAGAGTTCACAACATAAGCAGAATCCGAGACGACATTTAAGGGCTCGGAAAGGCTTTCCAGGACTGCAATGATAACCTGCAGTTCTACCCATTGAGGCTTTTGTGGTTGGAAGAGCACTGTTTTAGGAGTGTCCCCCTCCACACAATACGCCCCTGTTCCAGAGCTGGAGCCATCCGTGTATACGGTGGGGGCGCCTGCTAGTGGCCTAGGAGAGGTTACTTTGGGAAAAATCACTGGGTGCCGGGTGACAAACTGCAAGAGAGGAGCCTTAGGGAACTGATTGTTAATGGGACCAAGAAATGTACACCGGAGAATGGCCCATTGATCTATGCATCCGGTGAGTATCTCAAGCTGCTGGGAAGAATAAGGCACCCTGAGATTTTTGGGCTGCTGACCGAAATGCTGCACAGCCCTTTTAATGCATTCTAGGGCCAAGTCTGCAACCGCTGTAGGATAGTGCTCTAGGACTTTTTTGGGGGAAACTCCAGGGTGGACCCAGAGCAGCGGCCCCCGCTGCCACAGTACCGCAGTGGGCTGTAATTCTGTCGGCAGCACGCAGGCTTCAAAAGGCTCATCAGGGTCTATTCTCTTCAATGCAGCGCCACTGAGCGCCTGTTCCACCTGGCATAGTGCTCGCCTTGCCTCTGGAGTGAAGCTTCGAGGTGAGTTTATATTAGAATCCCCCTTCAACAGGTCGAACAAAGGTGTTAGTTTGACATTGGGTATTTTTAGGTATGGACGGATCCAATTGATATCCCCCATGAGTTTTTGTAGATCATTGAGAGTGTGTATATTGTCTAGCCTGAGAGACACCTTTTTGGGGGGAAACATGAGTGGGTGCGACTTTCGCCCCCAGGAAAGTGGTAATGTCAGTCATTTGGATTTTTTCAGGGGCAATCTCTAGATTAGCTTCTCTAAGACTAAGGACTAAATGTGACAAAACTGTTTTAAGAAGATCTGTGTCTCTATGGGCTAAGAGAATGTCATCCATATAATGGATGATTTTCACTTGAGGGAACTGCTGCCGAGTGCTAGCTAGCTTCGCAGCGACATACAGCTGGCACATGGTAGGACTATTAGCCATGCCTTGGGGCAGGACTGTCCATTCAAAGCGTTGACAGGGCTCCTCTTGATTACTAGAGGGCACAGTAAAGGCAAACTTAGGGGTGTCTTCAGGGTGGAGCGGAATAGAAAAGAAGCAATCTTTCAGATCTATGATGAAAATCGACCAGTGCTCCGGTAATGCCGAGAGGAGGGGCAGTCCCATCTGAACGGGCCCTAAAGGCTCCATGCAATCGTTAATAGCTCTTAGATCATGTAGCAGTCTCCATTTACCAGATTTCTTTTTTATTACGAATATAGGGGTGTTCCACGGTGACGTGGAAGGGGCGATATGGCCCTTTTCTAGTTGTTCTGATACTAGGGCGTGCAACGCTGCAAGTTTTTCCTGTGGCAAGGGCCACTGAGGCACCCACACCGGAGCCTCGGTTTTCCATTTTAGTTTTATAGGTGTGGGTGGGAATCTCTCCTCAGTGGCCCCTATGAAAAACCCAAGCCTCGTCTGTCAGACTTGGGGGCAGCTTGTATAGGCTCCGCACGTCCGTGCAGTGAAGCTCCTAAACCCTTGCCGGGGGTATACCCCATTTCTTTTAGCAGTCGCTTAGAAGTTGGGGAGTAGCCGCTAATTAAAGTAACGTCCATTTGGGTCAGAATGTCTCTTCCCCACAAAGACACAGGCAGGGCTAATACATAAGGCTGGAAACTGCCTTGGTGTCCTTCTTCATCGGCCCAATGAAGGGCAGCTGCACTGAGCATGGGCGCTGAAATTTGGCCTATTCCTCTAATGGGCTCTTCCGCCCTGCTCGTTGGCCAGGTGGGGGGCCATTCTTGTTGTCTTATGATAGACCGATCGGCCCCTGTATCGAGCAGGCCCAAGAAAGATCTGCCTTGCACCTTAATGGTTAGCATAGGTCGAGACTCCAGGGACATATGGAGTCCCTCAAAAATCGCTCCACTGGATCCGAACCCTTTTTCCCCTCTCTGTCTGATTCTGCTTGGAAAGACTGCATGTAAGCTGGGTAAGAGCAGGAGCTGCGCCAGCTTATCACCTTCTGCAATGACTAAGGTGCCCCGCTGAGATTGAACCATAACTTGGGCACGGCCTGTGAAATCTGAATCTACAAGTCCTGGTATAACTGTTAATCCTTTCAGGGCCGTGGATGCTCTTCCCAATATGAGCCCTACAGTACCAGCCGGTAAGGGCCCCTTGAAGGAGGTCCCTACTAACTGGACACCCATGGAGGGGGTTAGTACGAGTCTGGAGGTGGCACAGAGGTCCAGTCCTGCTGAGCCGGGGGACGCACGAATTTGATCGGATCCTGTGTTGTCGAATGGCATGCAAGGGGGTCCGTCGAAAGGGCGGACCCCCTCTTCCCGTTTTTTGGAATCTGCTCGGGGCGGCCAGAGAGGCGTCTACCCTGCGCATCGAAAACCGATTTACAGTCTTCTGCGCGGTGGGGGCCTTTGTGGCAACGGCCACACGGCCTGGTTGCTGCACCTGGTTCGCCAAACCGTTGAGTGGCAGGGGGTTGACGTCTATTGGGACAATCTCTCTTAAAGTGCCCTGATTGGCCACAGCCATAGCACCCGTTAGACTTTGCCCCTAAGGTTCTCGGGCTTTTTGTAGCCACCTGTAGGGAGCTGGCTAGCATGGCAGCTAGACCTGCATTAGTTAAAGGGCTGCCAGCATCTCTACAGAGCCTGACCCACTCTGTCAAATTTTTTGCTCTGTTTTGTGCCAGGATAACTTTGCACTCCTTGTTGCACTGCTCAAAAATCATTTGCTTAACCACAGTCTCTGCTACTCCTGGATCTGAGAAGATTCTCTCAGCTGCGGTTTGCATCCTGGCTACAAAATCCGCAAATGGTTCTGTGGGGCCTTGGTGTATATTGCTGAGTGAGGCCTGAGCCTCTCCCTCACCTGTTAGCTTTTTCCAGGCACCCACAAAACAGCGGAAGATCTGGGCATAGACCTCTTGTGGGAAACCCGTTTGGTTCTGGGCATGGGCGCCTCTCCCCAACAGCATGTCAGCATTCCACCCGCCACGTCTCCCCGCCGCATTCCTTGCGGCCTGCTCTTCAGCTAACTCCTCAAACCATGCTTTCCAATCTATGAATCGGCCTGACGGCAAGCAAGCACGGGCTAGCTGAAAAATATCTGCGGGTGTATGATTTAGAGCAGAGAGGTTCTCGATCATGTTCAAGGTATAAGGGGCATTGGGGCCATACTGATGGACGGCCTGCCTCAATTCCCTCAATAGTTTGTAATCATATGATTCGTGCCGATTGCCACCTTGGGGATTGATAATAACCGGGTACATTTCTGAGACTGGCTGCGGCTCAAGTGGCTGGTAGCCACCCAGCATGCCAAAAGGTCTAAATGTTGTGAAAGGGTTCCATCTCCAGAAATGTCTCCCACCACTACCTAATGGCAAAGGGTCCTGAGGGCCTGTATACTCGGGCGGGGGGTACGGCAAAGGTTGCCCCTCCCCTGACCGACCCATCGGGGTTTCCGGGTCTGGCAGCAAAGGATAATTACATTTACTGGGCATGGCCACTAGAGGGAGCTCTCGGCAAGGTCCTTTGGTGGGACCGCCCAAGGCGTCAGTTGGGAGCTGGGGTGTCCCTGGGGGTGCAGCGGTAGACATTGGCGGGGCGGAAGGCCGCACGGGTGTGGCAGGAGGCTCCTCCCACTCAATTAGCGGGGATGCTTCCGCCTTCTCGTCAGTATCGCTATCTGACTCTGAGTCAGAGTCACTGGACTCCGGCGGTTTGCCCTTACAGGAGCCGTCCGCTGACGAAACTGACTGGGTTTCTTGGAGCGCGCACCGTGCTTCTTGCAAGACAGAGGACGGGCTTAGGCCGGTAGCCGATTCTAGTTCAAGGACCGCACGGACGGTCTCCCATATGGGTACTAGAATCGGGTCCATACACACGCCCGTCTGGCGCGCTCGGTCTATGTCGCGACCGAGCTTCATCCAAAAGGGTAGGCTAAGGCTGCCGGTGCAGGCAAACCAAGGGGCAAAAGTATCAACATCATCAAGAAAACGCTGAAGGGAGCTTTTCCTGACCGAGATACCCCGTTGTTTCAAAAGGTTCTTTAAGGGAGCTAAGAGAGGTGAACTTCCGGACTGCCCCATGATTGCAGTCGGCACTATACTTCAGTCACTCGGAGAGCTCTTCCGAGTCCCCCGGGGTCACCTGAAAACCCACGGGCCCTAACTATCATGTAATAAGACGCACTCACCTTCTCGCGTTGATCAGGCGCGGGAAGTCCGCCGTAAGCTCGACGCGCAGCACTGCTCTCCTCACAGAGGGACCGTCGAGAGCGAGGCAGGAGGAGGAGCGTCCCCGTACGGGCCACCACTTGTCCGGCGCTGCCCCGCTCGGTCCCCGGTTCCCGGCCGGCGAGGGGAAACAGGGAAGGAGAGAGAGAGATGCAGACTGCGCGAACTAACCTGGTCATGAATCACGACTCGAACCACACGGCAGTTGTGAAAGCAAGCCCTTTACTACAGCTAGATGAACATTCTGTGTTACTGGTTCCCACACGGGGCACGGCGCCTCGTGGGAGAGCAGCCTCGATGTGGCCGTCAGGCACGGCTCCTTGTGGGCTGTCTCACCCTACCCCGTCCGGGTAAGACCTTTTATACACAATTAACAACCAATAAGCTTCTAGGCTAGTATCGCGTATACAGGATTTCGATTGGTAGGAGCGGGTGGCGGATACATGCGTCACTATGCGGAAACAGGATGCAGGCGCCATCTTGGCTCACTCGATGGGCGGGGGTAACTCTAGAGCAGGCTGCAGCGCATACGCTAGGCCCGATTCGGGAGGCGGCTTTCCACAATAATAAAGTTATAGCATTACAAGGTTGAATGTTTTAAAGATGGAGGAGCAAAAGAAAGTGTGGCTGCATTTTTAAAGGACACAGCAAACCAGAACAATGTGAAATTCGGCAAAACAAAAGTTAGACTACTCTCAGCTACATGTTCTCAACAGGGAGTTGTATTACCAAAGGGTAAAGTCTCCCCAAGGCTGCTTAAAATGCTTCACTGTTCATGTCATTTCACACCAAATACACAAAGCTGCTATGGGAGGTGAACAACATGACCTGACAAGTCTCCTGTCTCTAATTTTAGTGATTTAAAGGTTCTATGCTATTACCCAGCAAGAGGCACAACTTTTTAGTGATTCCATTTGTAAAATGACCTTACAGGTGCTTTCAGAACTCATTTTTTCCTACCTAGGCAGTGAGACTCCAAGATTAAAGTGTTCAGCATCACAAGGATTGAGAAGGAGGAGGCTTAAACAAGAGCAAATGTTTGCTTACTGGGGAAAAAAATTAGGAGTGAGGGAAACTGGAGAAAAGGTGAAAAGATCATCACACACCAATGAGTTTCCCTGCATCTAAATGGAATTTTGATTTAGATACCACGTTCCTATAAGAAAAGCTGTAGTGAGTGCAGAAAACTGCACATTAATCTTCTTTTTGACAAGACTGAAGAAAAACAAACAAAGGTACCAATTTGAACATCAGCATATTGCAGTTCTCAGATTGTAATTTAATTCTCTAAGAAGTCATAGGGTAGCAACTACCTTTGGATGACATGTCACTGAGATCTTCAACTTGTTAAGAGCTTTTTCTTTTTCTTTTTTTTTTTTTTTGTATATTATTCCCCTTATTTTATTGCAGTAACTCTGGATTTCCTTAGTATAAAGAGAAATCAAAAGGAAAAATATCTACAATCTTGGGATAAGAAGTACCCTGGGATCTGGTGACCTAAAACACATCTGTACAGGATATAAACATATTTATATTTTTTTGTACATATTTAACGGTTACCTTTTCATCATAAATAGTAAGTTTTAACTTAGATTCTACAAAAATAATCACTTTAGTAGGGTACATGCAAACAAGTATACATAAACATATTTATAAAACACATCTTTATGCTTCTTTTTTGCTTTTAAATACAAATTTGCTATTTAGCTATCAACTAAATTATTTAAATGCAAACTCCAAAGCCTCCAATTCAAAGTATAAAATCTTCTTCTATCCAAAGCAGCACTGCTTCGTGTATTCTTCTCCTATAAGTAAAGTCTAGATAATTTTGTCAGATATGAATAATAGGTACACACTCTGTTTCCTCAGATATTAGATACCCATCCCTCCAGAGGAAAAGCCTCCTTTGTTCTGTTTTATTTTTTGTTTTTAAAATATTGCAAATAGTACACACTGGTTAAAGTAACATTGTCTTGGCATTTACATTCTTGTAAAAGTGACCAAATGACCAAAATCAAGCCTAATACTTAATTGCCCTCACACTGGTGCTCTACGACAACATAGCAATGCCCTCTGTTTAATTGTTTGCAGAGCCATCAAGGCAGGCAGATGGCTGAGCCTCCACGAAAGGCTCGTTTTGTTTCTGATCCTCCTTCATGCCAGCTGCCTGGTCTGTGATGGAGGAGAAGGAGAGCTGGTCATGTTCAAGAATGTGCACTTGATCCTCTCCTTGTCCTCTTCACGTAGAACATTTTCCTGAATTTTTTCAGCTCCTGGAGTTCACAGAAGGTTTCCAGAACTACCAACATGGCAGTAAGGCTGAGGAGCAGGTAACCTTGATACTCACATGTGATGCCAATCTTATAGAGTTCTCAGAATTTTTTATTGTAGCCTTCTCCTGGAACATAATCTCCTAGGCCAATGGTGCTCAGGGAAATAAAACAAAAATAAAAGGATTCGAGGAAATTCCAGTCATCCTCCAGGACAGAGAAGACAGCTGCCGGGATTAAAAAGAAGCAGGACACGGTGACACACCCCAGGAGAACTGCGTGAACAATGGCCACCACCTGCTTGGAGAAGCCCCAGCAGATGTGGAAGTAGAGGACAGGCCTGTGGGTGACGTGGACGGTGATGCGCTGGACCACTGCCATCAGGAAGAGGAGCGTGAAAGGGATGCCGATGACGGAGTAGATGATGCAGAAGGCCTTACCCCCGTCTGACAAGGGCACGGTGTGGCCATAACCAGCTCTTTCCAACACGTCAGAGTCTCTGGTTTTGAATTCACTGGCATACTGAAATAGAAACTGGATGCGCTATAGAGGTGAACGTCCACACCATCTTAGACCACCACAGTGCCTGGCAAGGTGGGTAACCCTTACCTAGGACTCCTACATCACCAGGGCTGATCTGTTCTTTCCTCCACCCTCCAAAGAGCCTCATTAATATGCAAATGCCATTAAGAGCTTTTTAATGACAATTTTGGAATGCAATCCATGTGTGCCATTTACATGATTTATGAAAAGCTTTATCTTTAGGTCTAGATGGATTGGATTCACAAGATTAAAATTTTTCAGAAAGCTTGCTGGGGTTCAATTATAAGGCTAAGGTTTAATGTGAATCTTTTCTTCCCCTTTGTCAATGGGACACATTATTAGTAGTCAGTTTATATAAGAAACTGTCGGACACTGGTGGCTGCAATACACTTCAGCAGGTTTCAAAGCTGACTTTTGGTTGCCAGAAAAAAGCCGCCCCTGTCACTTTCTTCCCCTGTCCCGCACAATATTTCTCCACAGCCCTTCTCAACCCCTAATATACTATACTGCTGTTTGGCATTGGTATATTAATATACTCTATGCTTTTCCCATTAGAATGTACACTCCTGGGAATAGGGATATTGTTTCATGTTCTGCTTTACCTCTTGCAGTTAGAATGGCATATGGTAGAAGCTCAAAAAATAATTGTTGAATGGATGAATTTACTGAATCTGTATTCTTAAAATCTGAAACAAATATGACAAAATTTTATATTCAATAAATCTAGTGATACCAGCTTGGATTTTTGCTACATTTTATCACTGAAAAAAAATGAGGCTCTTTACTCAAGAAAGGAGAAATAGAAAATAGGTTTAGAATATGGAAAGGGTTAGATGATGAAAAGAATGGCAGAAGATGACAAGGATATAGGCAGATGTTTCCCTTAATTTCATCTGACAAAACAGATCATCAATAGTTCATTAGGAAGTGATTAGAAAAATAATACCAGCACCTTATCATCTATTACCTAAGTTCATTGGTAAGTAACTAAAATTAATTTTATGAAACAAAATTTTTGTTCCAAAATTATGGATTCAATTATCCTCAATTAATTCCTTTCCTGTTTTAATGATGTCCTGAGTTAAAGAATTATCTAGACTACATTAGTATCTACTGACACTTCTAATCAAGATAAATAACTTTTTTTCAAAAACAAACTTTCCTTGCAAGCTTCATTTATGACTCTGTGTGTCATCTCTTATATATGCAGATGGTCTCAGTTTGAAGCATGGATTACTCCTTTCCTTCTTATTCAGCATAATTTATTAAGCCCTTGTCATTTACTAGGTGCTCTAGGAACAAAGCAAAAAGCAACAATCACAATTAATTGTTATTATATTATATTAATAATATATATTTATTATTATAACAAGAGCTAATACTTATTCAGTACCTATCATGGTCCAGACACTGTTTTAACAGTTTTGCATACATTAATTCACTTGTCAGAACAATCCTATAAGGAAATATAATAGACAGGAGTGAAAATTACAGAAAAGTTAAGCACCTTGCCCAAGGTCATTCAGAACCAGCTTTGTGGGCATGGAACCCGGGCAGTAGCTTCAAAGGGCTTCATGCTTGGAAGGATCCCATGATTGATCTAATGCTCGACTGTTGCTGTCACAAAATTCTTAATAATTTTCGAACAAAGGGTCCTGCATTTTCATTGTGTACTGGGTCCTACAAATTATGTAGCTGGTCCTGCTTGGATGTGAAACCAAGTTGTCAGTCTTGCTCTTAATCTGTATACTCTTGACACAGGCAAGGTACGGTTCTCATTCTTTTATTTGACAAATGTCAGTTGCTCATCTGCTATATGTGCCAGGCATTATTCTAAAGACTGAGGACGCCGTGGTGAACAGGATAGGCAGTAATCTCATCATCATTAATTATAATTTAGTGGAAAATAGGTAATATGAAAATGATCAAACAAAAATATATAGGCTAGTGATAAAATCTATGAGGAGAATTAAACTAGAATGATAGGATTAAAAGTAATTGATAGTTGCTGTAGGGTGGTCAAGGAAGGTGGATGTTTTAAGTCAAGATGCACCTGGTGAGAAGGAAACTTTCCTGAGATCTGAAGGAAGAATGTTTCACTTAGTCCTACTTTGGTTCTTTATTATTTAACTTCAGATGAAACAAAATTGACCAAGTAAAAAGAGAAAACATATCATAGACTGGGAAGTGGCTTACTGTCATAACATTCCCTTCCTCACTTCACATGCTCTACATATATATGTGTGTGTATATATATACATATATATACATCCATATATATATGATTAGCTCATTTTTCAAAATAGGAAATTATATTCAAAGGACCCATTGAAAAAGCTTAGTGTCTCTCAGATTGAAATGCCAAAGGAATTTGTCAGTGATTGCTGTGTCTGTAAATTAAACTTGGTGAAATTCTGCCACAGTGCTAATTAACTGCAATGGGAACAAGATAGAATTGATCATGATATTGACTCATCAGATCTAGGCAGCCGTGTACTCTACGTGAGTAGTGCCATCTGGAGTCGTGCAATCTGGCCTCGCTGATCAGGAGTTGACTTACAACATGTGCCTTCTACAATTAGTAGAACTACAGAATACTATAGCATAGATCCTTTATTTTACAGAAAAGGAAACTAAGGCCCAGTGGCTTTCTTTAGTTGGTCAGTTCTCCTGATTCCTGCCTGGTTATTTTTTTGTTTTGTTTTGTTTTTTAATTCAAGAAAGGATAACCAATTAAAAATGAAACATCATGAAACATTCCTACTGAAAATAAAATGCTGGAACAAGGCAGGATCACCTGCAAGATTCTGAAGTGCTAATTAAGTTCTACCTGATATCCACTCACCCATACACCTCCAAACCCTAATCCTATCTCCACTCACAGTCCCACATCACACACTTCATTCAGGAAAAAAGGCATAAGGATCCTTGCTTAACCAACATTTGAAATTTTAGAATTAAACAAATGTTTCTTTAATGAGATCATTTTATTCTTCTTATAGTCTCGCATGTCCTCAGCGTCTCAATATTGCCTACATTAAATTGCTGATGAAAGAAATAAGGTAAAAATATTAATAATTATTTATATATCTTGCTCATTTAATAGCATTTCCTTTCTTTCCTTTCACACATTAAAATATCTGTTCCTTTCTTATAATGGTGATAAATTATTTGTAATTGGAATCTACTTTCCTTCATTTATCAAACTCTACATTACTGAAAATGATAAATTGCCCCTGAAATTCAGAACAAATAAAGAGCATAGTCAGAAATATAAAAACCTTTGCCTCTTAAGAATTTGGGGGAAATTATACTCAGATTTCTAGCCACAGCTCCCCTCAAGCCAAGTTCTAATCTATTTGGAAAATCATTGGCTCTGCTTAGCAGCGTGGGGGGCCATGTATTTGAAAATGACTAATCATACATAGAAAATCATTTTCTCAAGCTCCGTTATTCTCTATTGAAAGAAAGAAAAGAGGGAGGGAGGGAGGAAGAGAAGGAGGGAGAGGGTGAGGAAAGAAGGCAGGGAAGAATTTTGAAATCATAATAAGATTTCTCATAGAATCCCAAGGAAAATCCCAACAACCATGGAGTAGGTACAGTAAAAGCCAAGGACAAGAAAGAAAGCCATCTGGATTCTAGGGCTCTCTCTCTCTCTCTCTCTCAGTCTCTCTCTCCCCAACTGTTTCACTGAGATGGATTCTTAGTCTGATGATGGGTTTTGTCTGCCTTTCTGATTTGAGAACTGCTCCAGAGCTCCTGAATTTGTATGCCTTCTGTTCAATAATCCAGCCCAGGCAGACCAGCTGCTTTTTGTCCCAATTCCAGATTCCCAGGAGCATTGATCCACTCATTTGACATGAAATAACTAGCCATGGGCAAGGGCAGCTGCACATGGCACAAAAGTGACTGTTGAGGGTGGAGCTCTACAGAGGAGCAGTTCCAAAAGAAAGGAAGATTTGGCTGATACTCTGCCTTCACTCCCAATACCAACCTTGCTAAAAATTAGGAGGGCAAATGCATCACATTCTTGGATATGAGGTCAAAGGCTATTTCAAGAGAGAGGCCCTCTTTCTGCAGGTTACATAAATCCATCCCCAGGAAAAAAACTGTTTGAAGATTCATGCCACTTAGATTACCATATGATTTCAGGAGAGCCACATGAAGCTTCTGAGTCCCAGTTTTCTCATCTGCAGAGGAGTCAGGATGCTTCAACTATCCGTAACTTGTGTGAGCATTCTCTAAAGAACGTAAAGCACTACAACTAGAGTATCTTTAAGTTCTGATGTGAAAAAATAGAAAACATTGCATCTATGCTACTACTTCTAGCAGTCTAATAAGACTGCATTAATTATATAATGTGAAAATTTACAATAAATCTAATTTAAGCATTTTCACTTTCACAATTATACATGAAAAAGTCAAAAGGAAATAGAACACCTTTAATTCACAATGACAAGATAACCAAAGTTCATAATACCACTTGCTTCAAATTTAATTGTTTTCATCAGCTCTGATCTGATTGCTTTATACCCTTATTTCTTAAAATCTTTCCATTTTACCCACTGAGTGTTGAAGAACTTAGTGATTAATAAGAATCTTTTTCAACATTTAGGGAATTTGAAAGTATCCTGTTAGATTGCCTTACATCACAATTTATTGTAACACATTTAAGATGGAAAATATCTCCCCCATTACTGCTATCTTGGGGGTATTTATGATAATTTTGTGAAAGCTACAGATTGGATTTTAGCTTCATAAACCTAGTATGTATGAAGTCTTTCTCTCACACACACACACGCACACACAGACAATGTACTAGACATAATTTAACTGCTCTTACTGACCCATGACATGCTTTTACTAGTATAATACTAGATCAGAAGGCATCTCATCTCCATTCTGGAAAAAGATTCAATTACTGAGTCTGTAGCACTTGATATTATGGAACTTGCCAGAGAGATTTTTGTTGGAGATTGCTTTGGGGCATCTCCCTGGAATCCACAGTGAAACTGGATCTTGGAAAGTGGCTTTCTACTACGCATTTGCAAAGCCTAAGATAAATAAGTTGCAGTTTCACTGGTCAATAAGTTGAATTTAACCAGACACCAAATAATGTGCAAATATGACTTATTCTGAGGGAGATACTACTGTAGCTACATTTACCGTGTTTGGTTGAAGAGCTAAGTTAAATTTAAACTTTTTTAAAAAATTGATTTTAAAAAAACTATAAATCAAACATACATCTTTAGAATGATCAAGCTGTTACCAGTTATTTACAAACAATAAATCCATTTAGTATTGATTGGTTAAGTTCATTAGTGCCATTTAAGAAATGATCTATATATGGCATTATTAAAAATAGCCCTTCTGGTATTTTCTCCTCATTATTCTTCTTTATTAAGTAATTGAACAAAATATCTAATAAAGAGACAGACACACTTGGCAAAGCAGTCACTTTGTCATAGTCCTCCTCATACTTACCAGAGTTACTTATTTTTTGCCAAAGTGCTAATAAGGTAACAGTACAGATTACCTAATATAAATAGGCAATTTGATTTACCTTATGCTATTCTTGTTTGGTAATATTTTATGTGTCATATTGAAACATAGATTAATTTATAATCTAGACATGGTTTCTAATGGGTATTTAACAAATTGTCTTTTCACACCAGAGCTACATGCTCATATTCCATATTGTTTCTGAAATTATGACAAATTTTGCCCTTGATTTCTCATATTAGGAGGCTCAGAGTCATTTTGTTTACTTTCCCTCTTTCTTTACCATTCCCTTACTCAAATCAGTTGATAATTCCTTTCTACTATATTTTTGAAAATACTCTGGAAATGTTCCCAGGGCCTCTCCATAAAGAAGTCCTCTCCTTTATTTCTCACCTGTATTATTACAATAGTGTCATAACTGATGACTGATATCTCCAGCCCTGTTTTGTAATCCACCTCTTCAACAAATTTCAGTCTTTGTTTTATAATCTCATCAGAGTTGTCTTTCTAAAATAAAGATAAGATCTTGCCATTCCCCTACTCAAATTGCCCCATGGTTCTCCAATACCTAAGGAATAACTTCCAGACTCCTTGCCATGGTGTTTAATGCCTTTTTAACTTTAGGCCCCTTTCTATCTTTTTATCCTTATGCCCCGCAGCTCTAATTGCCCCACATTCTAGCTACAGCAGACTACTCATTATTCCTCGGACATTCCCTTTCATGCCTCCAAGCTTTTGCTGATACCATTTAAATGTGGAATACCCTTCCTTCTGTGATCTAATTGACTCCCAGTCATCCTCCAAAGCCCAGTTCAAGTGTGAACCACGTGAAGCCTTTCCAAACCCCAGATACTATTGTATAACTAATTTTTATTATATTATGTAATCATCCATTCAGTAAGAACTCAATGTATAATACTTGGTAATCTCTACTTAAAATGGGCCCACTTCAGCTGTGTATTTTCATATTGGCCTCACTTTTCAAGATATGGTTGGAACTTAATTAGTTTAAACCACAATATCAAAAATCATGATAACGTTACTTCTAATTTATGTTCTAACAATATAACTATGGAAGAATATTCAGTGGCCAGCTTAATTGAGAGAACAATTCATTTTTCATGAATTTGGTTTATCTACTATCTGATGGACTTGACTCTACAAATCACTTTCTGTAGCTATGTGACTACACCTTGAATTCCCACCTGCTATTGCCAAAGTCAATAATCACTTAATTTATAAACTCAATGACTTCTCAGCCTGACTTCATCTTATTTCCACCATCTGTCTATGTTTTTTTTCCAGTGGCCCCCTTTTCCCTCTCACCACTTTAAATGTAGTCATGACCTGAATTCCATCCTTGGTGTACTTTCCTGCTTCACACTCTTCCCCGCCCCCCCCCCCCCCCCACTTCACATTCATTCCCAGCTCTCCTAGAATGACTCCAAAATCTTTCCCTAATTTTGACCTTTCACCTCAGCTTTATTCCTAAATTTCTAAATGCCTGTCTTTTTCTAATTGTGTGATGAGCCAGCATCTCAAAATGACTATATCCATTACTGACTTCATCATTTCTTACACCACAATTAACAAAATCATTGATTTGATCTTTTCATTTATGTTTGTCCTTTAAAACGTTCCATTCAGGCTGAAATCTTTGAAATCATCCTGATCTCATTGACATCCTCTCTCCATAACCCACATTCAAGCAGTTGCCTAGGAGGGTTTGATGTGTCCCAATTCCCGTCTTTTTTTTCTAGTCCTCTTTCACAACCTTGAGTCATACCTCTATTACTTGTTGTCGGAACTACTGAAATTCCATGCTTAGATAAACATAAATAAATAAATTATAACTTAAAAGTAAAAAAATTCAGAAGTATATCTAATAAACCTCTTTACCCCTTCCAATTTCCTCCCGCTAATAACCATTGTTACAAGTTTGATATGTATCTTTCCAGTTCTGTTCCAATGAATTTATATATTTATAGCTGTGTATGTAAAATTATATCATTTCCTCATTTTTTTACATAAATAAGGCTACTACAAATTCTATTGTGCAGCTTTCCATTGCTTCAGAAAATTCTAAAAACATACAAAACAATACTGATAATATTGGATACCTTGTGTGTTCTTCCCCATCCCATTTCTCTTCCTTCCTCCTTACAAGTAAACCACTACTATGAATGCAGGGCTTATCATTCCTATCTAGTGTTTTTATGTTTCCTCTTCTTTATATTTATAAACATTGGGTAATAGGGCTTCACATGTTAAAATTATAGATGTTTTTATTCTCTGTATATAACCCTCTGCAAATTACTGTCTTCATTCAGTTTTTGAGTTTTGTCTATATTGTCTATATTGATACTCTAATTTATTCATATTCAGTGTATACGATATTTCTTTTTATGACTATTACAAACAATCTATTATCCCATTTCCCTGTTGGTGGGCATTTAAATTATTCTAACTGTTTACTACTACAAATTGTGCTGCACACAGCAGTATTGTGCGTGCCTATGTGAACAGCTACAAATAGTTCTGGAGGTTAACACTCTTAGAAGTGACATTACCAATGGGAGGTTAAGTGCGTTTTTAATTTTTTCACTTTTTATTTTGAAATAATTTCAAACTTACAGGACAGTAGCAAAAATAACACAAAACCCATAAAGAAAATTCCAACATACCCCCAACCCCTTAGATACCCAGATCCACCAATTTTAATATTTTGGAAACTTTGCTGTATGAATCTATCTGTCTGTCTATCTAACTATTTTCTGAACATTTGTGAGCATACTCCTTGAACACATAATACTACGTTCATTTCCTATGAACAAGGATATTCACTTATATAATTACCTTAAGTTAGTTACCGAATTAAAGAAATTTAACATTGATATAAAGCTTACATTCTATATTCTAATTTTTATTATGTTCCAGTAATGTCCTTGTAAGCCTTTTCGTCTCCATTCTTAGATCCCATCCTGTATCTTATATTGCATTTAGCTGTGAGTATGTCTTCAGTTTCTCTTTCATTCTTTTTTTTTTTAATTGCGGAAGTGCATATACAACATAAATTTTCCCATCCCAACCCCTCCCAAGCACACCATTCAGTGGGATTAATCACATTCACAATGTTGCTGTACCCTGACCACCATCCATTACTGGAACGTTCCCTTTACCCCAAACAGAAACCCTACACTCATTTTGCATTGGTATTTATATTTACCCACGCCATCTTTACTGGAGACTTTTATTTCTTCATATGGCTTCCATCAGTTGTCTAGTGGCCCTTCCTTTAAACCTGCAGAACTCCCTTTATCATTTCTTGTAGGGTTGGTCTTCTGGTTACAAACTCCCTCAGTTTTTGTATTTCTGGGAATGTCTTAATTTCTCCCTCATTTATGAAGGACAGTTTTGCCAGATACAGAAATCTTGGTTGGCAATTTTTGCTTTCAGCACGTTAAATGTGCCTTTCTGCTGCCTTCTTGCCTCCATGGTTTCTGATGAGAAATCAGCATTTGTTGTTATTGAGACTCTCTTGTATGTGACATGTTACTTCTTTCTCATGGCTTTTAGAATTCTCTTTAGCTTTGACATCTGAAAGTTTGATTATAATGTGCTGTGATGGTTAGGTTCATGTGTCAACTTGGCTAGGTGATGGTGCCCAGGTGTCTGGTCAAGCAAGCACTGGCCTAACCATTGCTGTGAGGACATTTGCAGCTGGTCAATAAACCAGAAGGCTGGTTTATTAGATCATCAGTCAATTGGCTGCAGCTGTGACTGATGACATCAGTGAAGGGTGTGTCTTCCACAATGAGAGAATGAAATCAGCTGGATTTAATCCAATCAGTTGAAAACTTTTAAGTGAGACAGATAAAGGACCTTCACTTCTTCTTCGGCTGACCAGTGAAGCGTTTCCTGAGGAGTTTGTCGAAGTTGCCAATTTGCCGCCTGAGGATTTCCTTGAACATCTTCATTGGAGTTGCCAGTTTGCTCCCTGCCCTACAGAATTTGGAGTTGTGCATCCCTACAGTTGCATGAGACATTTTTATAAATCTTGTATTTATAGATGTCTCTTTTTGATTCTGTTTCCCTAGAGAACCCTAACTAATACATGTGGTCTAGTGTGGGTCTATTTAGGTTTATCCTGCTTGGAGTTTGCTGAGCATCTTGGATGTGTATATTTATGTCTTTCATTAAATTGGAGAAGTTTTAAACCATTGTTTCTTTGAATATTCTCTGGATCTCTTTCTCTTTCTTCTCCTTCTGGAACTCCTGCAATGGTACACTTGATGGTGACCCACAGGTTCCTTGGGCTCAGTTCACCATTCCTCATTCTTTCCCCTTTCTGCTTCTCAAATGATGATTTCAATTGTCTTACCCCCAAGTTCAGTGATTCTTTCTTCTGCAGACTCTGATGTTTCTGTTCTTAAACATATCCAGCTAGTTCCTTAGATGCCAGAGAGCACCTTTCCCACCAGTCTTTGCAGATTGACCTGTGCAGGGCTCTCCTGAGGGCTTATCCATACAGTGACTTTGGAGAATAGCTCCAGGCAAAGCTCAGGGCCCTCCCTGATCCCACTGAGTCTGCCTCTTTCCTGGGGCAAGCCCATGGTCTTAGGAATTCTCCATTCCCTTGGATACAAATGTCCCCTCTCCTCTAGGAAAGTCCCCTCTTCTCTAGCAAAGTTTCTTCACGGTCCCAGGCACTGCACTGTTTGTCCCCCCCACCACCAATCCCTTGCCCCAGGCAGCGTGACTTGACTGCTCTCCCACAGCGTTCTGTAGGGGAGCTCTATGTGCCGCCTTCTACAGGCAGGGCAAGTTCTGGGACAGCGAGTCCCTCAGGCCACCACCAGACAGATTGGGCCAGACACACATGCTCCCAGTGAGCGCAGGGGGGTTACTCTGCTCCCTCTGGAATGGGGACCAGGAATCTGCACCGGAGTGAGGACAGGCTCCACACAGAGCAGGCAGGGGAGTTGAGGAAGAGGCCAGCTCAGGCCTGAGGAGATCCTACCACTTTTAAGTGAACTTTTCCTTGATTTGGCTCTTGCCTCTTACTACAATTCTTTGACTTTTCTCTGGAGATTTTAAAAAGATGTTTTTACCAGTTCTTACTGGTTGTTCAAAGCTTCTGGAGAAGGTCAGGGCCCTGAAGTGACTTGCTACGCTATCCTGATTGGAGCAGGGCTGCATTTATTTTTTTAATATGTTTTTATTAGAGAAGTTGTGGGTTTACAGAACAATCATGCATAAAATACAAGATTCCCATATACCACCCCACCACCAACACCTTACATTGGTGTGGAACGTTTGTTACGACTGATGACAGAACTTTTTTGTAAGTGCACTTGCCTGTGAAATATGTCCTATTATTATTATTATTAATTGGAGAAGTTGTAGGCTTACAGAAAAATTATGTAAAAAATACAGTGTTCCAGACACCCCTCTATTACTGACACTTTGCATTAGTGTGGTACCTTTGCTACAATTGATGAAAGAATATTAAAATAGCGCTTTTAACTATAGTCCATTATATATAGTTTACGTTAGGTGTATTTTTTCCCATATACTACTCTATTTTTAACACCTTGTATTAGTCAGATATTTGTTATAATTCCTAAAAGAATATTCTTATAATTATACTATTAATCCCAGACCATCATCCACAACAGGGTTCACTGTGTTATAGAGTCCCATGTTTCATCTCCTAACTTTCATTCTAGTAACATACACAACCCAAAACTTCCCCTTTCAACCACATTCACATACATAAATCAGCGCTGTTAATCATACTTACAATAACGTGCTACCATCACCACCATCCATTTCAAAAGTGTTATCTGTTTAAGCCACAACCACTAATATGAGAATATCTATTTTCCTTCATGCTTACCTTCAGAGGAGATAATCTATAATTTTTCCAATCTTAGGGCTTACTGTTTCCCTGATTACTAGTGAATTTGAACATCCTTTGTGTATCTCTATTGGCCTATTGTATTTCTTCTTCTATAATTTGCCTGTTTATATGGTTTACCCATTTTTATATTGGAGGGTTTGCATTTTTGCCATTATTTGTGGAATACTTTATATATTTTAGAAATCTGGCATTTAAATTTCATATCTTACAATTATTTGCCATGATGTATTGTTTGTTTTAAAATTATTTAATACTGTCTATGCCAGTTTGGATGTATTAGGTCCCCCATATATATCTTTCAACCCAATCTTTTTGGGTGGAAACATTTGATTAAATTATTTCCACAGATGTGTTGCCCTGCCCATTCAAGGTGGGTCTAAATTAGATAACTGGGGTCCTATAAGAGAGCTCACAGACAGAAGGAGTTCAGAGCATCTGAGAGAGACTTTTGGAGAGACACTTGGGAGCTGAGAGAGATGCTCAGACCTTGGAGTTGTGGACAGAAGAACATTTGGGGATGCTAAGCTAAGGCTGCACAAAAGCTGAGAGCGGAGCTGAAACAAACCTGGGACCAGCAGACAGCAGCCACGTGTCTTCCCAGCTGACAGAGGTGTTCTGGACGCCAATGGCCATTCTTCAGTGAAGGTATCCTCTTATGATGCCTTAGTTTGGACACTTTTATGGCCTTAGGATGGTAAATTTGTAACCAAATAAACTTCCTTTATAAAAGCCAATCCATTTCTGGTATCTTGCATAATGACAGCATTAGCAAACTGGAACAATGTCTCTGACATAAATAAATTTTAAATTTTGATTTGGGAAACTTATTCCTATATTTCTTCTCTTCTTTCCAATATTTGGATACTTTATATTTATTCTTCACCCCTTCTGAAATTTCTGTTTGTATGATGTGAGATGGGTTCTAATTTTTTTTTTTAACTTTCCAAAGGAATACCGATTTTATGAACATGATTTCTTCAGAAATGTGTCATTTTCTTATAGATTTGAATTGCCATCTACCTCATAAACTCCTTTCCTATGTGTGTGTATTGTGTATATTTGGGTGTTTTGCTAGACCCTTTATTGGGTTCCATTGGCATAAATATTTACTCCTGGACCAAAGCACTCTGTTTTTGTTTATGACTCTAGCTTTTAATATGTTTAGCTGTCTTATAAAGCAAGTCCACATGTGCCTTCTAATTTCCTTTGTTATTCTAATGCATTTTCTCTTCTAGATGAACTTCAGAATCAGCTTATTAAATTCCATGACAAATTCTGATTAGAGTTGCATTGATACTTAAGATTTTTCATTCTTTATAACATTGAGCCTTCTTATGTAGCAATCAAGCTTTTAAATCAAATTGACTATAGAATCTCGACTGTTTCTTCTTCCTGGCAAAGTAAATTTCTTGCTAAATGGTATACTTTTTCGCTTTTTTGAATTTTGGGTTGCTCTCATGAAGGGATGATCACTAATATTTTCCAATTGATTGTTTCTAATGCATTAAATATTACTGATTTTTCTATATTGATTGTGTCTCTGTTACTAATCACTCTTCTTTTGATAATTATTTTAATGGATGCTATTACAAATTCTTGAGGAAGGGAAAAAATATTTGCAAAAATAAGGAACAATCTTGTTTGCTCCTTTCCAATAATTCTACCATTTACTTCCTCATGCCTCATTTTAATGGGTATGCCACTAATTTTCCCCCAGTAATTAGGATACATGTGGTATGTTTCTTATTGAGGCCTGAAATGAAAGGAAGTAAATTTCCCTACAATATATTTCCCTCTATTCCTCTCTTTCTAAAGTTTTTTGTTTTGTGAATTTTGCTCTGTTAATTCAGCATTTTTACATCTGTGTTCATAGTCAAGTTGTCCTATAGTCCTATAATGTCAAACTTGTCTAGTTTGGGTTCTGATTACGTTAGCATTCCAGAATAAGTAGAGATGTTCCATCTTCTTTCACTGCTGTGCTGAAAAGTTTACATAATGTGAAAAATATGTTGCTTCAAGTCATCCAAGGAAAATCTTTTAACTACCCTCAATTTCCCCTTTGCTGGTTAGTCTATTCTGGTTCTATTAATAAGCTTTGGTTATTCATATTTTCTTAGAAAATCACCTATGTCATCTACATTTTTAAATGCAGTTATATTAATATGTTAAATAATATGCTCTTGTAATTTTTACTCTTTAAAATTGAAGTTATGGTTCCTTTCTCAGTAACATTGTTGTTTCTTTATATGGTCTCTCTTTTAATCTTTTTTTTTTTTATTGAGATTGTTTAGATACCATACAACTATCCAAAGATCCAAAGTGTACAATTAATTGCCCACGGCACCACCATACAGCTGTGCATCCATCAACACTATTATTTTTTTTCAATTTTTAGAACATTTTCACTACTCCAGAAAAAAAACAAACACAAAGAAAGGAAACTCACATCCTGCCATACCCCTAACCACGCCCCCCCCCTCCATTATTGATTCATAGTTTTGGTATAGTACATTTGTTACTGTTGATGAAAGAATGTTAAAATACTACTAACTGTAGTATATAGTTTGCAATAGGTATATATTTTTTCCCTATATGCCTCTCTATTATTAACCTCTAGTTATAGTGACATACATTTGTTCTAATTCGTGAGAGAGATTTCTAATATTTGCATAATCACGGACATTGTCCACCACAAGATTCACTGTTTTATACAGTCCCATCTTTTATCCTCCAACTTTCCTTCTGGTGACATGCGTGACTCTCAGCTTACCCTTTCCACTACCTTCACACACCTTTCAGCACCGTTAGTTATTCTCATTACATGCTACCATCACCCCTGTTCATTTCCAAATATTTAAGTTCACCCTAGTTGAACATTCTGCTCATAATAAGCAACTGCTCTCCATTCTTTAGCCTCATTCTATATCCTGATAACTTATATTTCATGTCTATGAGTTTACATATTATAATTAGTTCATATCAGTGAGACCCTGCAATGTTTGCCTTTATATGTCTGTCTTATTTCACTCAATATAGTGCCCTCAAGGTTTCTTCATCAACCCATTTCTTTTAAGATGGTTTTGTTCAAACACTATACATTCCATCCTAAGTAAACAATTGTTGATTCCCCATATAGTCACGTATTTGTGTATTGAACACCATTGCTACTCTCCATATAAGGACATTTCTTCCATAAAGATGGAGGAAGAGTCAAAGAAAGCAGAGAGGCAAAAGAAAAAGGCAAGAGAGAGAAAAACAAACAAACAAACAAAAAAACTTGATAGCTAGAAGGTGACAGAAGGAAAGATAGCATTAACCTAAAGTAGAATAAAGAGTCCAACAACATCACCAGTGCCTGGAGTCCCATACCCTTCCCCTATTCCCCACCCCCCCATATGCATTTAGCTATGGTATATTGCTTTTATTACATTAAAGGAAGCATAATACAGTGTTTCTGTTAATTCTAGCCTCTAGTTTGCATTGATTGTATTTTCCCCCCAATCCCACCCTATTTTTAACACTTTGCAATGTTGACATTCATTTGTTCTACCTCATGTAAAAACATATTTGCACCTTTTATTACAATCATTGAGCATCCTAGGTTTCTCTGAGTAACACAGTCCCAGTCTTTATCGTTCGTGTTTTGTTCTGGTGTCCCATATGATCCCAGCCTTCCTCTTTCAACGATGTTCGCAGTCATCTTTGTTCAGTGTACTTACATTGCTGTGCTACTATCTCCCAAAATTGTTTTCCAAACCTCTCACTCCTGTCTTTTCCTTTCTGTCTGCAGTGCTTCCTTTAGTGTTTCCTGTAGAACAGGTATCTTGTTCACAAACTCGGTCATTGTCTGTTTTTCAGAGGATATTTTAAGCTTTCCCTCATATCTGAAGGACAGTTTTGCTAGATATAGGATTCTTGGTGGTTTTTCTCTTTCAGTATCTTAAATATATCACGCCACTTCCTTCTTGCCTCCATGGTTTCTATTGAGAAATCCACACATAGTCTCATCAAGCTTCCTTTGTATGTGATAGATCGTTTCTCTCTTGCTGCTTTCAGGATTCTCTCTTTATCTTTGATGTTTGATAATCTGATTATTAAGTGTCTTGGCGTAGGCCTATACAGATCTATTCTGTTTGGGGTATGCTGTGCTTCTTGGATCTGTAATTTTATGTCTTTCATAAGAGATGGGAAATTTTCATTGATTATTTCCTCTATTATTGCTTCTGCCCCTTTTCCCTTCGCTTCTTCTTCTGGGATACCAATGACACATAAATTCTTGCTTTTCATTTTGTCTTTAAGTTCCCAGAGATGATGCTCGTATTTTTCCATTCTTTTCTCTATCTGCTCTTTTGTGTGTAGGCTTTCAGTTGCCTTGTTCTCCAGTTCCTCAGTGTTTTCTTCTGCCTCTTGAGATCTGCTGTTGTATGTTTGCAGTGTGTCTTTCATGTCTTGTATTGTGCCTTTCATTTCCATAGATTCCGCCAGTTGGTTTTTTGAACTTTCAATTTCTACCTTATGTACGTCCTGTGTTTCATCTCTTTTGCCATATCTTCCCTAACTTTTTGAATTCAGTTATTATTAGTTGTTTCAATTCCTGCATCACAGCTGAAGTGCAAGTTTGTTCCCCTGACTGGGCCATAACCTCATTTTTCTTGGTGTAGATTGTAGTTTTCTGTTGTCTAGGCATGGTTTCCTTGGTTACCCCAATCAGGCCTCCCCAGACCAGAATGGGCTAAGGTCCCAGAAGGAAGAAATATTCATTATCCGGTTTCCCTGAGGGTGGGTCTTTTGTTGGTACACCCTCTGATGCCTCCGGTCACTGTGCCTTTCTGACCAGCAGGTGGCGCCTGTCAGCCAGTAATTCTTGACTGGTGTTAAGTTCGGAATGAAAGGTAGGTAGCAGAGCTGGGCCCCACCCCTTTCCTCTTAGAGAAGATAGACGCCCTAGGGGGAGGTCATTAGCATTTCAGTGGTCTCTCTCTGCCTGTGCTATACCCTTGTATGGGTCACAGAACTGGAAACTGAAAATGGCTGAGGCTTTCTCCGCTGAGTCGAAAAAGGAACAGAGCTAGTCCGAGGTGACCCTCCGGCTCTCCAAGGTCAGTCGCCACCCAAAGCCTCTGTCTACTTGTTGGGGATTTGTACCTGTAGTGAGCAGTTCACACTCGCTAATTAAAACCCCAGTTGGAGCTCAGCTGAGCTATATTTGCTTGCTGGGAGGAAGCTTCTCTCTGGCACCACAAGGCTTTGTAGCTCGGGCTGTGGGGGAGGGGTTTCCCGATTTGGATCCACAGTTTTTACTTACAGATTTTATGCTGTGATCTCGGGCATTCCTCCCAATTCAGGTTGGTGTATGATGAGCGGACAGTCACGTTTGTCCCCCGGCAGTTATTCCGGATTATTTACTAGTTGTTTCTTGTTTTTTTTAGTTGTTCCAGGGGGACTACTTAGCTTCCACTCCTCTCTATGCCACCATCTTAGACCCTCTCTCTCTCTTTTACTCTTAATCAAATGACAAAAGAATCAGCTTTTGGTTTTATTATTCAAAAATGCCTTTGAAATCATGTTTTAGTTTGCTAAAGCTGACAAAATGCAATATGCCTTAAATGGGTTGGCTTTTACAATGGGGATTTATTTACTTACATGTTTCCAGCTCTGAGGCCATGAAAAGGTCCAAATCAAGGCGTCAACAGGTGATGCTTTCTCCACGAAGACCAGCTACCGGCAATCGTCAGCTATTCTGTCACATGGCCAGGCACATGGTGGCATCTGCTGGTCTCTCCCTTCTCTCCCAGTTTTTGTTTCCAGCTGCTGGCTTCAGTGGCTTCCTCTCTGTTTCTGTGGTTTCCTTCTGTGTGTCCTCTCTCAGCCTCTCTGGCTTTTCTCTCTGAGCTTCTTTTATAAAGGTTTCCAGTAAGAGAATTAAGTAAGAGAATTAAGACCCACCCTGAGTGAGGTGGATCACATCTTAAGATTCTATTCACCAAAAGATCCTGTTTGCAATGGGTCCATATCCACAGGACTGGATTAAATTTGTGAACATGATCTTTCCTGGGTACATAACAGCTTCAAACCATCACAGGTTAGTTTAATTTTACTATGTTCTGCTTTTAGCTTTATTCATTCTTGCTTTCTACTTTCATTCTGCTCTTGTTTTTATAATTACTGAGTTTAACGGTGGATTCATTTGTTTTCAACATCTTTATTGTGTTTTGCAATTAAGGCTATCGGTTTGTCTGAGTAACATTTTGTGTCTTTTGAGACTGCTCTGAATTTCTGGCCAAAGCAACCTCCCTCAACGCTTCAGCTAGTGGTTAATGTCCTGCTGTCCCTGCACAGCCTACACTGTATGTGTGGGGAGGGGAGGTTTGGCTGGGGCTGTGCGGACAGCGTGCAACCACCTCTCATGTTGTGTAGTTGTGTCTGAGCACATTCCCAATCAAGTAGTGTGACCCTGTGCTCCTGGTATCCATTGAGTCAGAGCCTGGAGTGGTACCAGCTATGCTTCATCTGCCTCAGTCCTCGAATCTGTGTACCTTTTGAAAGGTGGTTTCATCATCGCTCTGATCCCATTCAAGTAACCCCCATAATTTCTAGCCACTCAAAGTATTTCTTTCTGTTTTCTAACACTATTTTGTATTTATTCTTCTTCAACTAATGGAATGTATCTAGGATTTTATGTGGAATCTTCTGTGAGGGAAAATGTAAGTTGCTCTATTTAGCCAGCTATCTTGACTCAGTTCATGGTACTTCTATTTTCCTTTAGTTTCTTCTCTCTGGAAATTTCTACTTTACTGGCTTCTTTTGAGATTTCAAAACCAGTATATGATAATTTAACAAACTCCCTAGTTAACACTGTTACTACCTTCCACATTCTGTAAATTTAATTGGTTTATTTCAAATTGCAGGTTGTAAAAGCAATTTTGAGGGTGTAACTGGAAGTTTTTAATGAAGGAAAGATGAGAATGAATCATATATCATAAAAGTAAGAAAAGTTTTGTGAAACTTTTACTATATATGTATTATGTGTATATTATATATTTACATGCACACACATGCATCATACATGTAAGAAATGCTTTGTGAAACTTTTATAATAAATACATACACATTCATATGTATATATAATGTATACACACACTGGATTGTGACGCAAAATATTCTTACCATGATCTGCAGACAGAAACTTCAAAAAACAGAGCTTATCTATGCTTATATAAATAAACCATACACATAACTCTGTCACTTACATTTTTAATTTACTGCAATGTCAAAAACATCTTTCAAGGTCAAAATACCTAGATGTCATTCATTCTTTTAGACAACTAAATATTTCAAAATATGTGTATTTCATAATTTATTCATTATTCATTATCCATTAGCCTTGCTAATGCATATTCACAATGGTTCCAGTATTTTGCTGTTACTAGTAATGCTGCATTAAACAACCTGTTTACCCAGAAATATTTATAGTACTTTAGGAGAAATTCCTAAATGTAGAGCTACTGGATCAAAACATTTAAAAAACTTTTGCATGTTTTTTCATTTCATTAAATACTTCTAATTAACTTTTCTTTTAAAATAATGTAGCAATTTACACACCGACCAGTAGGAGAGCATGGCCAGGTTAGTATCTTTGTCAGCCTTGCTATTATCAGTTTGGGAGTAAGCATGCACACCCTGGAGTAGATGCTTTGGTGCAAACTTCTTTTCCACCATTTACTAGCTCTGGGGTAAATTGGACCCTGGCTGTGAAATGGTGATGATAATACTAGTACATGTGTTATGAGATTTTTTGAGCATTATATGAAATATTTGAGAAACCCCTCAAAATTATTACCTATTATTAATAATTTTTTCCAATTTGATGTTCCAAAAACTGGTACATAATAATTTCACTTAAATTTGCATTTACCTCATTCTGGGTGAGGCCAAGTTAAAATTTTTCATAAAACTATGTTTCTTTTCTAGTAGAGCACTTATTTCTATTTACAATTACATATTTATTTCCCTGTTACTAGTTTGTAAATGTCAAATTTACAAACCAGTCACCTGTAAGCTCCCCAGAGGAAGATCCTTATCTATTTTCTCTCCATGTACTTCTGTGCATAGAACTGTGCCGGGCATATAATGGCATATTGTGATGTATTTATCTTCAGTTTTAGGAATGTTCTGTATGTAAGAGATATTAAGCCTTTGTTCTTTTCATATATGTTGCAAATACTTTTACTTTGTCTATTATGTCTTTGTCATAAATAGACTTCATGAAATCAAATAGCCACGTACCCTGCAATTTCTTCATTTCCTGTCTCACTCTCTTCCACAAGTTTATACAAATATTATCCTAAATAGTTTTCTAATATTTTTATAAAAGTTTAATATACAAGTATTTCAAGACCATTTAGTAAATAAACCAACATTTCCCTATAAATTAAGATTCTGCAGTTATCAAAAATAGAGTTCCCCACATAGATTTGAATTTAAATTTGCACTCTCTAATCTGATCTGTTTTGCCTATTCTCATTTCAACAAGAAACTGTTAAATTGTGAGTTTCTTGGTGTATGCACTGTTTTACTTATTTTATAATTTAATAAATGAC
Organism: Choloepus didactylus; assembly: GCF_015220235.1. NCBI lineage: Eukaryota > Metazoa > Chordata > Mammalia > Pilosa > Megalonychidae > Choloepus > Choloepus didactylus. The sequence continues at coordinate 34,945,214 of NC_051320.1, read as the reverse complement.
ATTCAACATTTCTCAGCTGTATAGTTGTATGATTGTCTTTGCCACTAAATTGTAAGCTCACTGAAGACAAGGAATGTTCTCTTTTACTTGTTCTTGTATATTCACTGCCTAGTATACAGCCTGGCACATTACAGACCCTTAAAAGCATGTCTGATGAATCAACATGCATGTAAACTCTAAAAAACATGATACCAAACATTAAAATTGTCATTACATAGACATTTCATTCCTTTACATGGAAAAAAATAATTGGCAAAAATTTTTATAAAGTCAGTTATATCATACATGCTAGTATTTGCTTCATTTATTTTTATTTTTTAATGCTTGCTTTTGATATTAATAAAATATAGGCCCACTATGTACATGCTGATGAAAATGACAGCAATAGCATAATTAAGAGAAAATATGATTCTGTGTCCAAAAAACTTCTCACTCAAAGATTCAAATGCTGAGCTTCTGAAATTCCCTTCCTCTTATTCACATAATGTTCTCCAATTTCTAATGGCAGCTTTGTCTACAGGTCCTATGACAACAACTTCCTGTGAAAGGAGAGATTGCTGTCTTCAGACAACCAACATCCAGCTGCATCTTCTCTTTGATAATCAGAGAAACTGAAATTGCTTTGAAAAAAATAAGGACTCTGTATAGAAAGTACTTAACTCTCTTGGCATTTTTGTGTGTGTGTGGCTAAATGCTAACATTATTCATCTAGTCTAGCAACCTCTGGATTTCCACTTCCTAGGGAGGACAAACATTACCCATGACAATTTTTTAACCTTATTTCTCAGGCCTCCTAAAGTCTCAGCAAAAGTGATTGCTCAGCACTCTGCCTACAGTGGGCCTCAATGTGTTATTTATAATTTGGGGTAATATGTAAAGAGAGACAAACAAAATAAAAATTGAAATAAGTTTAGCTTCAAAAGCCTAGGTGAACACTGAACCTATGATTTTTAATCCATAAGCATTTTAAAATTTTAATATGTAATACTTGCAATATAGTTATAAATTAGCAATATGCTGGATAGTGACTCAATCAATCAGTCAATCAAGTATCTGAGGATTAGCCAAGCAATCAATGAATTCAAGCCCTCCATTATCTGGATAGAAACTTTCTGACTTGACTTACCACACTTCTTCCTTTGTTGACTTGGTGTCTCTTGAAATGCCTTCCACACAGGGTTCTGTCAGTGGCAAAACTTTCCATCCTTCAAGCTGCATCTGAAGGTCAACATGGCAAAGTGACAAAGGCTGAGCTATGGATTCAAATACATTTAGTTTTAAATGCCTGCTCTGTGGCTTTCCAACTCTATGAGCTTGAGCAAGTTTTCTAAACTTCATTTTTTTTAATTTATAGAGTACAGTAATAATAGTATTAACTTCATAGGTTTATTTTGAAGATTAAAAGAGATAATATGTGAAAAATACACATTTTTTCAATAGATATTAATTTAGAAATTTCTTGGATGGCACTTCCTTCATGACACCTTCCCAAGCACTACATTCCCATAGTATAGTGAAGTGCTTCTCAAAGTTGTCTGTACATTGGAATAACATGGAGGAAAGTCTTTTAGAATCCACATCCGAGGACACACTCCCGAACAATCAAACCACAATCTGGGGGTGAGATAGAGGTGTTTGTAATTGTTTAAGTTCTCCAGGTGATTCCAATGTGCAAGCAAATTTGGGAATTATGGTACAGTCTCCCCAGCTAAGAATCACCTGGAATATTTATTAAATAATTAAGAGAACCTCCACCCCAGACCCAAGTATCTGAATCCCCAAGGCAGAAAGACACAGAAATCAGTATTATTTGGAAGTATCATAGATAAATCTCATGATCAGGCAGGTTTAAAAATGCACTATTGGCGTATACTGGATATACTTCTAGATTGGTCTCTCTTAATTTATTAATATTTAATTAATCAATCAATTAAACTTTGTATTCCCTAACACAGTGTTTGCACATGTTGGATGTGCAATATGTATTGGGTTAAACTGAATTAAGGAACATAAAAGTAATTATTGTAACTCCATCTCCTAAATGAAACACTTCTAAATTGTATTAAAAGGAAGAGGTAGAACATCGGTATCCATAGAACAAACACTTGGACAAAAACTGATAATCTGAAAAGTGATGGCTTTATTCTCAGCTTTTCCATCATAGTGCTACAGGACTTTGGAAAGCTGCTTTGCTTCTCTGGGCCTCCGTTTCCTGGATATGTTTAATGCCGTACATGTGTACATGAGCTCTCTAAAGTTTCTTCATATTGAATGCTAGGGTAAGTTCAGATTTTACTAAGCATGCTTGAGGAGAAACTGGAGTTATAGTTCCCTATTTTACATTGCCTTTCTTAATGATTCTGCCTGGAAAAATTCCATAATTTTTTCTGACGCTGCACATTCTTTTCCATCTTATGTCATCCTTTAGTCTGTGGATGAGATGTGCCCAGAGCCTGGGATGCGCCTGGCCTTCCCACAGGGCTGGCAGCCCTGTCACAGCAGCCTGCCATCACACAGATGCACATGCTTATTTCTATTCAGGGCCTCTCTCTCACTGTCTGGCTTGTGAATTATGTGTCTGCTTTCTGTTTCCCATCAGAATGTTCATTCCTCACCACTCGATCATTTTTCATCAGTAGAGATCCACAATCATCACCCTCATTGGTAATCCTCTCACCCTACCAGATGAAAAACATATTTATTTTTGCTGTTGTTTTCAACCCCGAATCTTCTCACTTTTCAGTGAACCTGGCTTTAAGACAAAGATGATCAGCTTAAGAGGACAGAGAGAGGATGGTTAGTCCCTGGTCTTTCTACTCACAGATCATAACACGATCAACCTAAGAAAGGATAAAACAATTTGATATTAATTGTCAAATATTTCTTACAAAATATATGGGAGGAAAAAACCCATCAATATTGAGAAACACTTCATCTCAATAATCTTGACTGTAATACCACACACATGAGTGAACTTATATACTAATAACAACAGTTCTTATGGTCAATTGATATATCTGAAATTGTTATTGTTTCCATTACTTTCAGCAAGAATGCAGACACAAAGATTATTTAATGTTTTAACTTTTAGGATAAAAGGGATTTAAAGGAAATTATGACTCAGTGTAATTAATATCTGATATAAAAATATTTTTAAAATAACAAAATATTAAGACTAGAAATCTGGTATATGCCCCCTGAATAAGAACATGCTTTTCTTCAGTGCTGCCTTTCAGGAAAATGTGATTGAAAAGGTCATCAGAAAAAGAAGCTAGAATTTTATAACTAAATCTAACTTAGCCTTGGGACCAGCATAGGTCTCATTTCAGAAACTGATGGTCTAAATCTTAGGTAAAAGTCAAATGTCTGTGATAATTCTGTGGGTCTTTCAACCACCCACAGTCACAATCAGTCATACGGCCTAACAGAACAGACGGAAATATTTTATGGTGGTTTTGCTTCCACATCTAGGTGAAACTAGGGGTGTTACAGAGATTTTTCAGCAAAACATCTCTAAGCCGACATTTGCTCTGAATTGTATTAAATCGGCAAATCGCTGCTCAATGTTGCTAGACTCTATAGATAATAAAGTAGAAGATAAAGAAGAGCAAAGAATAACTCTAATTCATCCCTATTTTTGAAATGCATATTGAGGATTTACCTTATGGCTATTGAAGTTACAGCTAGCACTGGCATATGGTGCTGAGAAAATTGTTTTTAATAAACCCAAGAATTATGCATCCAGTTGAGTCCTGTTCCTCCATCCATGCAAGCTCTGTTCCTCGAGGTAATCACTTTAAGCAGATAAACAATATTTTCTATAACTGCCATTGTCCAAAACAATTTTGGAATTCCTGTTTTGGTAAAGATAGGCATCCTTCATATGATAAGTTTTGTTTGTGGTGGGTTCTAATTTTATCTTTTGTTTGTAATACATTGTTAGCATATATGTATGCATAGCAAAGTGGTTAAGAACATGAACTCAGGACCAAAAATGGATGGGTTTCAATTTCAGCTCAACCACTTCCTACCTGTGAGACCTTGAACATATTACTTAACTTGTCTATGCATAAGTTTCTTCCTCTCTAACTCTTTATCTACTTCACGGAGAAGTTGTGAGGATTAAATTATCTTCTTTTATGTATATGTGTGAGTATACTATATATCTGTATAGTATACTACATAAACATATATATAGGAAGTGCTAATAAGTGTTTGACATTATTATTCTTATTACATAATTATAGAACATCTTTCCTTTCTTATATTTTGGTGAGGAGCCTTCACAAAGTTATTTTACCTTTCACTTTGTAAATATCACCTTTACCCATGATAAATACTTTTTCAAAATATTGAAAAATTTACTAAAAGTAAAGTTATCATAAATTTCAATAAAATTTTTGATATTGTAATCTTAGTGTGGTTAATAGTAGTTATTGCTTGTTAATTCTTCCACAATGGTTTTAGGATCACTTTGGAACTATATCAAATTATTATACACATTTAGGAAAATTAATATTGCTATATTTAATCTTCCTATGTAGAAACATGGCCTGTCTCTCCATTTTCAAGACATCTTTTAATGTTGCTCATTAACATTGTGTAATGTTATTCATATTGTTATTCATATGTATTTTGCATTTTTGTTGGGATTTCTAATTTATGGAATCATTATTTCCATCATATTTTCTAACCGGTCATTGCTGATGTCTTAGGTTGGTTCCCCCCAAAGTAGACAATGAGAAAAGGATTCATGTGCAAGGGAAGTTCTGGTATCCCAACCTCACCAAGTTTCCACTGCATCCAAATTTTACTTAACCAACCAGGTAAAATGTTAGAGCTTCTTCCACCTGCTATAGTTAACACATTAAATTTGAACTCTGATAAGTGCACCAATATCAATAAATTTGGTCTTACCATTCAAACACATTTTGCAATTCATTTTCAGTATGAGCTAGTTCCTCCCAAGTTACTTTTTAATATATGCATACCCTGAAGCATGCTGATATTCTCCACCCCCTCTCTTTATTAGAGAAGTTATGGGTTCACAGAAAAATTGTTAAAAAAAATAATAATAAAGGATTACCATATACCATCCCACCGCCAACATCTTGCGGTGTGGAATATTTGTCACAATTTATGATAGCATATTTTTATAACTGCACTATTAACTAAAGTCCATGATTTAACTTAGGGTTCACTGCTTGTGTAGTGCAATTCCATGGAATTTTAAAAAAAATTTATTCTACTACCGTATATACAATCTAATACGTCTCCTTTTAGTCATATTCAGATATATATTTCAGTGCTGTTAATTGCATTCACAAAGTTGTGCTGCCATCACCATCATTCATTACCAAAACATTTTCATCATTCCAAACAGGAACCCTGAAAATTGCAATTTCTTATCTTCCTTAACTGACCGAACATATAGTCTATTCTGGAGAATGATCCATGTGCACTCGACAAGAATGTGTATTCTGTTTTCGTTGGGTGCAGTGTTCTATATACATGTCTGTTAAATCTAGTTGGTTTAGTGTATCGTTCAAGTCCTGTACTTACTTATTGATATTCTGACTAGATGTTCTATCCATTAATGAGAGTAGGGTGTTAAAGTCTCTTACTTTCAATGTGGAGTCGTCAATTTCTCCCTTCAAATCTGCCAGTATTTGCTTCATATATTTTGAGGCCCTGCTGTTAGATGTATATATGTATTTATTATTGTTACATCTTCCTGTTGAATTGTCCCTTTATCAGTATAATGACCATCTTTGTCCCTTGTAACTGTTTTTGACTTAAAGTCTATTTTATCCGATATTAATATAGCCATTCCAGTTCTCTTTTGGTTACTACCTGCATAGTATATTTCTTCCCCTCCTTTCACTGTCAACCTACTTGTATCTTTGACTTTAAGGTGAGTCTCTTGCAGACAGCATATAGTTGGGTCATATTTTTTTTATTATTGTTCATTCTGCCAATCTCTGCCTTTTGACTGCAGAGTTTAATCCATTTAAATTAAAGTCACTACTTATAATACAGGACATTCTTCTGCCATTTTGCTATTTAGCCTTTATAAGTCTTATATCTTTTTTGTCCCTCAATTCCATTAGAACCTACTTTTAAACTTATTTGCTTTTTTGTGTTGTACCATATTGAGTGCCTTCTCATTTCTATCTGGATATATTTTTCGTGTATTTTCCTTGTGGTTACCGTGGGGTTAAAATTTAACATCCTAAATATACAGCAATCATATCTGGTTTGATATCAACTTAACTTCAATGGCATTCACATGTATTTTCCTATACCCCTCTGTCTCCCCACCATTTTTTTGTACTTGTTACCACTTATATCTTTGTACATTGTATGCACAAAATCCTAGATTTATCATTACTCTTTATGCATTTGCATCTTAGCTCCTGGAGGAAGTGAGAAGTGGAATTACATACCAAATGATACATTACAATAATACTGGCATTTATAATTACCCAAATGGTTACCTTTACTGCAAGTCTTAATTTCTTTATGCTGCTTTGCACCATTGTCTAATGTCCTTCCCTTTCATGCTGGAGAACTCTCTTTAGCATTGCTTGTAGGGCCAGTCTAGTGGTGATGAACTCTCTGAGCTTTTGTTTATCTGAGAATATCTTACTGTCTTCTTCGTATTTGGAAAAAGGGTCTCACAGGATATAAAATTCTTGGCTGGCAGTTGTTTTCCTTCAGCACTTTAAGTATTCCAACCCACTGCCTTCTTGCCTCCGTGGTTTCTGATGAGAATTCAGCACTCAATCTTATTAGGGCTCCTGTGTATGTAAAACATTACTATTCTCTTGTAGCTTTTAGAACTCTCTCCTGTCCTTTGCATTTGCTAGTGTAATCAGTATATGATGTGGTGTATTTTTCTTCATGTTTATCCTGCTTGGTGCTATCTGAACTTCTTGGATGTGCATATTCACATCTTTTGCTAAGTTTGGGAAGTTCTCTGTCATTATTTCTTTGATTATTCCTTCCGTCCCCTTCTCTCTTTCTTCTCTTTCTGGGACTCCCATAACACATATATTGGTATGCTTGATACTGTCCCACTGATAGGCTATTTCCACTTTTAATATTTCTTTTTTCTTTCTGCTCCTCAGCTGACTCATTTCAAGTGTCTTATCTTAATGTTCACTGATTTTTTCTTCTGCCAGCTCCAATCTTCTCTTAATACCCTCCTGGGCATTTTCCGTTACAATTATTGTGCTATTTAACGCCAATAGTTCTGTTTGGTTTCTTTTAAAATTTCTATCTCTTTACTTAGACTCACAAATTGTTTCTTCATTGTTTTCCTGATCTCCTTTAGTTCTTTCTCTATACTCTTTCATCTCCTTGAACATTTTTAAGATTCTTTTTTTTAATGCTTTGTTTGGTACGTCCATATTCTCCTCTTCTTTGTTGGTGTTTCCTGTATTTTCCTCCTTTTCCTTTGGATAGGCCATCATTTCCTGTTTCTTTGTTTCTCTTCTACTCTTTTGTTGTACATGGTACATTTTACTATTTTAAAATGTTAACTCTGGTATTTACTCCCTGGGAAGTCTGTTTCTTGGTTTTGTAACCAGCTGGTGGTAAGACAGATTTTCTTTAGCTTCAGCCCTCCTATCGGGAAGGTCTGCCCCTGGTGAATGCAATGTGCAGAGCTTGCCCTGTCTTTCCTGGCCAGTGTCTTGCCCTGTGGTTTTGCCTGTTTTGGAGTCCCCTGCTTACAGGAGTTTGGTTGTCCTTCTGTTTCCCAGGAGACAGATCCCCCCCTCTCCTGGGTAACTGACATCGGCAGGCCTTTGTCCCAGACTGTCCTCCTCTATAGTTTCTTACACTCTTTTCATTGTTTCATGCTACTTTTGCCTGAAGGGCAAATTCTGGGAGGAGGGTCAGCTCGGAGGGGACTTTCCCAAGATAGTCTTTCCCAGTGAAAAGAGGACCATGGACCCACAAAGGGGCACTGACTGGCTCCAAAGTGCCCTGGGGAGGGGATCAGGAAGAGCTCCAAACTCTTCTCTGACACTTCCCCAAAGCTAAGCTTTCCTGGCCTGCCCAGCAAATGCAGCCCTTCACCTAAATGTCCCCTGCACCTCTGAGAAAGCACTGCATCATTAAATCTCCACCACCTCCACTCCTGCCTGGGGAGGGTTGAAACAATGGCCACTGCTACTTTTGACCAAGGTGGGTTGAAACAACAGCTGCCCTCAGAGCCAGGACCCAGCAATATATTTGCTAATCAAAGCTGTGATCAGTGACCAGCCATATCCATCTTGTTCTTGGGGAAGAGGATTTTTATGTCCCTTTCTGTCACCAGCAGCCAGCCAGGGACTGGACCCCGCAATGGCCTGCCATGGGAGTGGGGGATGGGTACCCACAGCCCCTGCACAGAGAAAGCAACATATAGTTCTTTACCTTAATTTATCTACCTCTTCGGTAATTTATCTTAACTGTAATTTAGCCTCTCTCTCCCACTCTTCCCTGGGTACCTTGCAGTTTTCTTCTGTCCTTTGGAGTTTCAAAATAGTTGTTTCAGACAGCTCCTGCCTATTTAATAGCTAGTTTTGGTGGGAGGACTGAGTCCTGGAGCTCCCTACTCTGCCATCTTCCCTGGAAGACAGGTGAGCATGCTGAGATTTGACACAAGTTATAAGATGCTTGGGGTGAATCTTGAGAAAAAAGGGGAATCAGTTTGCAAGACAACTACTCCAGGAAAGGTTATTACAAGGTCTTTAATAAGAGAAAACAAATCTCAGACACAGGAGGGAAGGCTTCTTCCACTACCAAAGGACTTTCAGAGTGATTCACTATTCTTAGCATCATTTCAGTCCTCCAAAATATCCCTATTCAAAGACTCAAGGTTTCCTTCCTTCCCATTCAATGACCTTACTTTCACATGAAAGACTTGATGAGGCTGCGAATTCACCTTCGGATTTTTCAGAGAGATCAATCATAGAGGTATGAGAAATAAGAGATAATTTTAGATTCATCATAGAAGCTCTCTGCTTCTCTTACTCTGACTTAACAGAGTCACACTGCTTGACAGTTTAATGACCTGAGATATCATTTTCTTTCTGAAAATGGTTTATCGTATTGATAAACAGCCAAAACAGCTAAGTGCAGCAGCCCCTTCAATAGCTATTTCATCACAATCAACTGTAGGTGATAAGTTTGCTAATCATGATGTCACTGCATGCCATGGCTTACTCGGATCCCATTTCCTTTTGGTAAGGATCTCAGTGCTGCATTTAAGGATAATTCAAAGACAAAACTGAACCAATACTCAAAGACAACATACATGTTTGAAAAAATAAATACATGCTGGGAGAAGATATTTGCCATGAATATATCTACAAATGATTAGCATATAAAATACCAAAAAGGAATTTCTGTAATTAATAAGAGAAAGGCCAACAACACAGGAGAAAAAAGGAAAAGGCATATAATAGCCAGCTCACAGGGAAATGGCCGATAAAGACATGGCAAAATGCCCAACCTAATTGAACACTTAATCTTTAGATAATGATTCTTTTTATCCCTATATATTTTGCCCTGATTTCTAATGTGCTGATATTAATAAAGCAGTAACATTTTCTTTTGGTTAACATTTTCTGGGTACCTTTTCCTAACTTTCTGTACCCTTATGTTTTTGTGTCTGATTTCACACAGCTGAATTTTTAAAAATATAATCTGACAAGTTATTTATTTTTACTACTGGTGAGAATGATCCATTTACATTTATAAAATTATTGATATATTTGAAACTTATTCCACCATCTTATTTTGTGCTGGCTATCTGTTCTGTTTTTTGTCCATTTTTGTTTCTTTTTTGGCTTCTTTAGGGTTAATTTTTTCTTATTTTATTTCTCCCATCTTTCAGCATATTTCTGTTTTTTTCAATTACTCTCCTAAAGATACTACTGAACATAAACATAAAAATTATTTTCTCTCTCTACTCTATTTTCAAACAACAAAAAAACTTGGAACAACTTAATTCTGATCAACTCCATCCAATCCTACATGCTATTGTGGTACATACAACATTTTACACTTTCTTAGTTACTCCAAAGTTTAGACATTATTGTTTTTATATACTCAATGCTTATTTATATATACTCAATTGTTTACAAGATGAATTTCTCTTCTAGTCATTTAATATGGCATCTCAGATATTCTTAATGGTATAATTTTCCTGCATTTTGAAGTATATCCTTTCAAACTTCTTTCAGCATCTTTTAGGGATAAACTCAGATTTTTATTTATCCTAATTTTTTTTACCCTTATTCTTGAAAAATGATGAAAGTTCTAGATTATTTTCTCTTAGAACTATGAAGATATTCCTCCACTCTCTTCTTGGCTTCCATTTTTAAGGAATCTGCCATCAATCATATTCATGTGTATGTTCATTTGTCTATGGTTCTATTAAGTCTCTCTCTTTTTCTTTGGTGATCTGCAAGGAATTCATCTTTTTATATGCTTAAGATTCATTTATGCCTCTTGAATATGAGGATTCATGTCTTTAATCAAGTCTAGAAAATCTTAGGCCTTACCACTCTAAATAGATATCACTCCTTCATTTTGTCTAGTCTCCTCTAAAATTACCATTAGACACACATCAGATTATATTTTTTATTACAAGTTATTCTTTTCTTTTATAAAATGTCTTCTTTTTAATGGTATTTATTCCTTTCCCATATTTTCTATGTTACAGTTGTTCTCATTCACTGTGGCATATTTCTTCATGTGTTTTAATTCTGCATTGTAAATCTATATTCAACGGGCTTTTTCTGAGTTTTGCACCTGGCCTGGCATGAGGGCTCTCTCTCCTCAGAGGGTGTATATTCACTCCTTTCCACATATATGCAGCATCTTATTTCATGTTGCTCATTTTGCTTCATTTTTACTTGTATTTCTTATATATATTATATACATATTTTGCTTTGGGATCAGCTTAAGTTTAATTTCTAAGTTTGTGGTTCCCTAAACCACACGAGAAGTATAAATTTGAACTCCAAACCAATGTGGTTACATGTCAGTGGAAACAAACCTTGTTCATTGTTTGTTTGCCCTTTGAAAGCATTAGCACCAACAATCTTCTTTGTCTTCTTCCTTTGCCCACAAGAAATTTTTCTTTTTTGCTTTTTTTGTTTGTTTTAGTTTTTCTATCTTACCTTTTACTAATTTTTTTGTTCTTTGTGATTCTCACTTTTGTTCAGGAGTTCAGTCCCAGTCCCTTCCCACCTTCCCCAGGCCCAAGGCCTGGTATCCTGGGAAAGTTTCCTGTTTATCTGGAACTCTTCCACTGCGGAGTTTAGATTTGGAATCTATTTCCCAATCAGTTTTCTAACTCTGTTTTTTAACCCCTTGAGATTCCCTGACTGTTGGGCATAGAATCATGTCCCCCACAAAAGTTATATTCAGATCCCAGCCCTGGTCGCTTGGGTGTGAACCCTTTTGTAAAAAGGACTGTTGACAATTTTATTAGTTAAGGTGTGCCCAAACTGAGTGAGGGTGGGCATTAATCCAATATTACTGAAGTCTTTATGAGCAAGGGAAATTGGTCTTAGAAAGAGAAGCCACAGGGAACAACCAGAAGCTGGAAGTTGACAAACTTTTTTTTTTTAACATGAAAACACTTTATAATAATAAGTAAAACTTTATTTATTCAGAGCTTGAAAACCTAGTAGCAAAACAAACTATTTGCATATAATGTAGTGCAATGAACAACTGTTCATTGAAGACTCCTAAAGTCTTTAAACTTTTATACACAAACAAGAATGGAATCCATTAGAATAAATGATTTCAAGATGTCGAGAGTATCTTATCAAGAATTTCTAGACTTCAAGAAGAGAGAAGATGCCACCATATGCATTGCCATCTGACAGAAAAGCCATGGACCAAGGATGACCTGCAGCCAGCCCCAGCACACCACAGTCTTCAAGGGGGAAAGCATCGCCTTGCTGATGTCTCAATTTTAGACATCACCTAGTCTCATAACCTTGATCCAATAAATTCCTATTGTTTAAACCAACCCACTGTATGGTATTTGTTTATTTGTTTTAGCAGTTAGGACATTAAAATACTTACATTATAGTGAACACATTCTAAAAGTGGTTCGTTATATTTTATCCATACACATTAAAGTGAGGCTTTTCAGGTTATGCATCTGTATTATTGCCATAAATAGAAGTCCTATAAATTTGATTTTAATTTCATCTTTGATCCAAGAGTTCCTTAGGAGATCATTTTTAATTTCCAAGAAGTTGTGAGTTTAGTTGCTAAATTTCAATTTTTATTGAAGGGTTAGTCTAATGTACAACTTGTATATTTTTCTGAATTTGGAATTTATTGAGATTTCTTAAGTAGTGCAGTACATAAACAATCTGAATAATGTTTCTAAGAAAAATTAAAAGGTTGAAATATTTTTAAGGAACAAAATTCAATTATCATTCTAATAATTAAATCTATTAATCAGAGTATTCTATATCCTTATTTATTTTATATCTGACCATCTGTCAACAATTGAAAGTAGTAACTACTGTTATCATGTCTCCAAACTATTAACATGTCCCCAAACTACTAAATTCTTTCACTTCCTTCCCTTTTTCTCCAGCAGTTTCTGCTCTTTATATGTCAGTGCCATGTTATGTGCTGCCTAGAGTTCTATGCTATTATATCTTCTGTATTGACAGCCACTCTTATCTTTCCCCCGTTTACTGATTTGGTTTTAGAATGATTGTTTCAATGGATATCATAGTCCCACTCTTCCTTTATTTAGCTGTTGTTTGCTGATATACATTTGTCCAACATTTTATTTTTATTTTTTACTGATTTTGCTATTTGGTTTTGGATTATCTTTTGTGTATGGGCCATATTTAGATATTTTGAGATGGCCAATTTTTAATCTTTGTATTCTAATAGTGAGTTTAATCTTTTTTCCACTTATGATTATTATGATTTTTGTCATGGATTGAATTGTGTCCCCCCAAAAGACTGATCAAGTCCTAAACCCCAGCCCTGTGATTGTGACCCCATTTGGAAATAGGATCTTTGAAGATATTATTAGTGAAGACGAGGTTACAGTGGATTGGGGTGGGCCCTAATTCAATATGACTGGTGTCCTTATGAGCAAAGAGACCAAGACAGAGAGAGACTCAGGCAGCCACGTGAGAGAAGCAGGGACTGGGTTATGCTGCCACAAATCAAGGGCTGTCAGGGACTGCCATCCACCCACCAGAAGCCAGGGGAGAAGCGTGGAATGGTTCTCTCCTTTCAGAGGAAGCCTGGCCCTGCTGACACCTTGATTTCAGATTTCTAGCTTCCGGAACTGAGACAATAAATTTCTGTGGTTTAAGCCAGCTGGTCTGCAGTACTTTGTTACAGCAGCCCTGGAAAACTAAAAGAGCTGTGCATGAAATATTTAGTCATATGAAAACCACCTTGATAAATGCTCCATTTATTTTGTGCTTTCTTTCTTTTACTTGTCTTTCAGTAAAGAGATATTTTGTTTGCTTAATTTCAATAGTAATTTGGAAGCCACCATGTTTATGATTTCTTTGAAAATATGTTAAAAATAAACTGTAATATATATTTTTCAAATTTTCTGCATCAGTGCAGAAGTGTTATTCATTGACTTCCTCCTATAACCGATGAGAAATGTAACATACTTTATTTCCTCTCTGCTATCACCAACCTCACTCTACTTCCTAGTTTTATTAAAATATATTCTCGTATCATAAGTCCAATTTGGAATTATTACATGATATACATCTTCTCTTTAAGAATTATTTTTGAGATTAACATGGATTTTTACAGTTTTGCTTAGTTAAAACAATATTCAACTAGTTTCAATGCATATCAGCTGGCATTTTATACTGTAACTTCCTCATTTTTGTGATCTCTATTTTAATTAATCTCTTGTTCAGCTTGTGAAAATTTTTTTTCAGAAGTGAGTGTGGGCAGTGCATTTTCTCAGACTTTGCATATGAGAAAAGGACTTTTTCTGCCAAAGTACATGGCCCACAATTTGGCTGACTGTCGGGTTTTTCAATGGTAATATCACCCTCAAATAAACTACTCCTCCATTTTTTTCCCAGTTATTTATTAAGAGAAGGATAACTCTGAAGTCTTGATCCTTTCTCATTTTGATTATTTAAAAAAGTATCAGGTCAGAGGTCCGCTGTTCTCAGGGAAGTACAGAAGGATAAAGCCCTGCTTAATTCCAATAGGGGCATTTCCCTACCATCTTTACCCTTTCCTCTCCCTTGTCTTCTCCTGCAAAGCCCTTAAAAGATCTGGCTTACCATTTGCCCAGCTGTCCACACCAGAGGAGGCAGGACACCACGCAGGCCCACCCATGTCAGAAGCCATCCTCCAGGCTGTAAACTCTTCTTGGTTTGAACTATCCAGGCCAGGAGTGAATTCTGTAGTTCTTTAGTGCTATGGATAGAGCCCAAATACAGTATGTTCAAAAGGAGAAAAGCAATCCAGGGCTCTGCCCTCAGAAGGCTCCAAGTCTACTTTGCCTCCCTCACTCACCTCTGATTTAGGTGATGAAAATGATTTTATTCCTTATACCCAACCTACCATATTCATTTGTACTTCTGAATCAGAGTTTCGTACTTCATAAGAGATGTGAAGATTGTTGGTACCACCTGCACAAAACAGAACCTCCTTCTCATAAAAGCAAATCACAGATATGCATGAAACATCTACTGATTGGCCCTTGTTTAACTTTAACAGAACTGTACTTTGATTTTCCATACCACCTGCCTTTGTGAAGAATATTAAAGGAAATCATCCTATGAAACCCATGAATATATTCATGGTAAGATATTGGTGATGGTGTTAATTACATTGCACAGTAAGTCTATTCCCTGTCAGTTCAGCCTTAACCAAGGTTTTAAAATCTTTTATTTTCCTAAGCAGAGAAATTTAAAGTCCTATTCTCATGGTATATCCTGACCCCCAAAGTTAGGCTATTGTCTTATAATCCAGTTTCAGTAACTGAGTTCCGCCCTAGCAAGGCTGCATCTTTCCCAGTTGGTCTTTGTTCCGGTTCATCCTCACCAGCCCTTCTAGGTATGGAGAGGGCTGTCCCTAAACCCAGGCCTGTAATAGAGTGATGTCTCTCTGGTGCAAGATGTACTACCCTGACATAAGCTCATTCATTTCAGTATGGCTCAGCCTCTTATTCTCCAGGCATCGCTTGGTCATTAACTGTGCCCTTCATTGGTGGATACTCATTTCCTTTCAAGTGCCCACTTCAGAGGTTTTCCCAGATATCTTACCATGCCTCAGTGGTCCTATGTAGCCATAAACCCTACATTCCTAAGGTAAGCCTGTTCTCATATCATACTTTATTTATCACTAGAACTACAGCAATTCTCAAGGCCTTACTTGGAATTATCTACAGACGATGAAAGTCTTATGTGGCAGCAATAAATACTTGCAAAAAATTATTTATTGGACTTGCCCTGTTGTATGATGGGAGGTTTTTAGGGCTCATTTTGAGTCATCAGGTGCTGAAATCCAGTTCTATGAAATAGAGATGGTGCCTACACCACTTCACACAATTTTACCTCTTACTATTTTGCTAAAAGGTGTGTAAATAATTGAAGCATACTTACACATGTGTTTTATATTTGTCTTTAATCTTCCTCACAAAGGAAATCATGAGTGGTTATTTCTCCACCACTGAATAGCATAAGAAAAGAGAAATACACAAGTATCTCCATTGTTTCACATTCATCTAAGTAAACTTTAGGAGTATTTCTACAAGGCTTTGCCAGTAAGTAGAAATGTTTTATTTAAATATTGGCAATGTTTATTTTGATTAAGTCAAGAAATGGCTCATAAAACCCAGGAGAGATTAATTTTTTCAGAAATTCTCTCATATAAATCCCTTTTGAAATTATGGATTGAAAATTTGAATTTCAATCATATGAACAATAGAGCAAAAAAAAAATCTGAGCCTTTTAACAATCAATCATTTTCTTTCTATGTTAGTTGTCTGTTTTTCTTTTTGAATCTTCATGTGGTTCACTTGATGACCTCAACAGTTGTTTCTGTTCATCAATGAATGTTTATTGAGCACCAGTTATCAATTAGATCCTCTGATAAGCATTTCATGTGTGCTACCTCACTCCATTTCAGATCAGCTCTCCAAGATAAGATCATCATAAACATTTTGATGAGAAAAGTGGGGCCCAGACAGCTCTCTAAGGCATCTCACATCAAATGGCCTTCTCATAGAAGCAATCTGGAAAGGCAGGGAAAGGGATCTAATCATTAGTATGAACCAGAGCATAGTGATCCTATGAAAAAAATAGAGTATTTCATTTCATCTAAACAAATATCCCTCAGGCACTGTTCTATTTTGCAATAAATTTTCATATTTTACAAATAATCACTTATTTAATCCTCATGATATATAAGTGCTATTATTGTCTCCATTTTACAGATGAGAAAACTGAAGCACAGAGAAATCAAGTAATTTGTCCAAGAAAACGTAGTGTGTGGTGAAGAAAAATTTCAAATCCCAGCAGGCAGCTTCCAGAGTTCATGCTTGTCAGAACCATACTAAAGAATATAGTTAATATAACATAGACAAGTCTGTACAGAGAGATAAGCAGTGGAGGTATTTTTTCATAATGCTTTCTGCAGATTTGAGTTTTTTGAATTTTGCATGTAGTTCAGCTCATTGAGAATGACAATGCTTTATGGGCCTTTGCCAAGGTTTTAAAAAATGTATATTAAAGGATGAAAACCACTGACTGGCAAGGGAAGTTAAAATGAATGTTCCCAGGCTGTCTCCTTTGGGAAGGATATTTTCCAGGAAATGTATTATTCATTTGGGGATTATAACAAAGCTGGGACATCTGAGTGAAACATATTCATAGAATTATTAAATTTGAAGCACAAAGTGTAAAAAAAAAAGAACATTACCCAGAAGTATTTTCCCAAGGTAAAATTCTAAATCACCCTAGCTTGAACCTTGGGCTCATACATTGTCAGGATTAAGGAAGAATTGCTCACTTTACATAAATGAAAGAAGCCCTATGCCACATGATGCAATACTAACAGTGGCAGAGGAAAACATATTTTTCACTTTTTTCTTTTCATTTTTTTACATTTCTGTGTATCCTTGCTTTTCCTTGGGAATTTGTCTCTTTAAATATTTCATCAGTCAGCTTCTGCCCCCTGTGGTAAGCTGAGGATGTAGTAGTCATTTATATACATGTATCTTTATCTATATTTGTATCTATAGATTTATATGCATATATATTTATTTACTAGGTATATTTATATGTAATAGACATTTATATAGATATAATACATATGTATTAGTACAGATTACAGTATTGGTGTGATGAGGGGCCCTGAGTTTCAGTAGAAATCAAATACTGTGGCTTTTTAAGGAAGTGTGGCAGGGGGAGCAGAGAGCTAGGGGAGGAGAAAATAGCACTTAAGATGCCCCCATGCTTCTAGGGAAGCCATATCATCACCAGGCCCCACTCCAGCATATTTCTTGGGCAATTCTGATTGCAACTATGAAAGCGCTGTCCCAGGACATAATCATAGTGGGGTACAGAGGCCTCTTATTTCCCATTTCTGTCTGTTTATTGCTTAGGTCTTTTAGTTTTGAAGAAATGAGAGCTGATTTAGCTTGTTGAAGGCCACAATCAATCTATCTGTAAATGCATATTTGTTAGAGTGGCTGTACTCGGCGGAAAAATACGTCAAACTTAAGACTTTATGTATTTAACATTTCACTTTATTTATAAATAGCTTTTAAAATATCCACAGAGAGATATAAACCAAGTTAAAATGCAAAGTTAAACTAATATTATATAGAATATTTTTTTCTTTATACAAAATGTTGATATTCAGGCAGCCGCTTTGTTAACTTTTTGTTGATGCATTGAGTATATCTGAAAGCAGCCTGGAGAGAATAAGTGGTTAAAGGAAATGAAGAAGATAGAATATATCAATAATGACTCTGAATGAATATATTTTCCCACTATTCATTATTTATAATTCATCTTTCTATTGAGACAATATTCTAGTAATGTTGGTGAAAAATATCATTGACTTCTGAAATGGGAATTAAAATACCTTATTTTAATTGAGTGGTTGGAAGAAGTAGCCCAGCTCACGGCCTTGTGAAGCAGTAGAAGACAATACACCAACCCAAGCAAAGGCCAGGATCTACTCCCAGGTCTCACGCTCATTCTGGCCTTGGGTAATTTGTTGGACCTCAATAGCCAACAAGTTCCACACCCATGAATTAGGGTTGACTATACCTATTGTATTATTTCCATACATTACTACAGGAAACAATGAGTTACTGAATGAGAAAACTTTGAGAAGCTTTAGAATAAGGTACAGAGGCAATGAATACATGCTAACGTGCTCCTGAAACTTCCTCTCCCAAGAACTGTCCTACTAAAAGAGACCTGGCAAGCTACGGGAATGTGGCTCGGGGGCTTCTTTACAAGACATTTGACATTTAAAAGTGGGATTGCTGCAGGGAGATCCAGGATCTTTTGTTACTGGAGAGAGCCAGCTCTGGAAGGGCCTCTTTGCCTGCAGGAAACAGTTGGAGGATTTCCTTCCCCACGCCACACCCACATAATATTTTTGAAGAAGACATTTGAAACAGGGGGAAATAAAACTGTATTTGTTATTTAATAACTGCTAATTAAAATTATATGGCATCCTTATTAGGACAAGATTTTAGGCAGTGAGTACAAAAGACCTCATACGTGATCCCGCAATACCATGATATGCAATTTGATCAAACTTTTGATTTCCAACCATAAAACATAAAATTTTGTACTTAATATTCCCATCTAGAATCCATAGATTTGGGGGCTCCCTCTGGTGGTTGAATAAAATATAATTTTTGTATTAATTTGGTTATAAAAAAAGAATAAAAAGCTATCCCCTACATTGAAATAATTTCCTGTAGAATATGAAAGGGGTTTCATTTTTAAGATATGACAGTCCTAGAGGTATGATAATGATGATGATGAGAATTCTATTCAACTCTTTGACTTGAGTTGATTGCCATAATCACAGATGATGTGGTTGAAATCAAACTGGTGAAAACAAGCAGAGATGGCAAAATTAGCTTGAAGAATTATAAATTTTTTAAAAAGCACAAGATTTTTAAATGAATAAAATTCTAGAAATATAAATGGAAATTGAAAAAGAATTGGGGGATGTTCCTGTTTGCCCATTATGCAAAATACCAGAAATGGATTGGCTTTTATAAAAGGGGGTTTATTTGGTTACCCAGTTACAGTCTTAAGACCATAAAGTGTCCCAGGTAATGCATCAATAATTGAATACCTTCACTGGAGGATGGCCAGTGGTGTCCAGAAAACCTCTGTAAGCTGGGAAGGCATATGGCTGGCATCTGCTCCGGAGTTCTGGTTTCAAAATGGCTTTCTCTTAGGACATTCCTCTCTAGGCTTCAGCTTCTTTCCAAAATGTCACTCTCAGTTGCTCTTGGGGCATCTGTCCTCTCTTAGCTTCTCCAGAGCAAACATCTGCTTTCAACGGCCGTCTTCAAACTGTCTCTCATCTGCAGCTCCTCTCTCAGCTCCTGTGCATTCTTCAAAGTGTCCCTCTTGGCTGTAGCAAGCTTGCTCTTTCTGTCTGAGCTTCTATAGTGCTCCAGTAAACTAATCAAGGCCCATGCTGAATGGGTGGGATCACACCTCCATGGAAATTATCCAATGAAAGACCTCGCCCACAGTTGAGTGATCACATAACCACAGAAACATCCAATCAAAAGTCTCCAACCCAATCAACACCAATACGTTTCCTGCCCACACAAGACCGCATCAAAGATAATGGCATTTTGGGGGACATAATACATCTGTGGCGACCCGTGGCCTGAGCAAAACAGGCCTGCAGATCTTTGGTGCACAGCAGTCTGCGTGACCCAGGCAGCTAAATGTTTAACCTATTGTCTTTGTAAGCCAGTAAGGAGAAAAAGGGTAAATTGACCTTCAAATGTAACTTTATGGGAAGCAGGCAGGAAGTGAGAGACTCTTAGTCTCACAAAAAGAGCAAAATGTAATTGTTCAAATGTTATTCTAGTCCTTCCTGCACCACCCCTCAGGTCAAAGCGACCTGTTCCTGCATCTATGCTCCCCCCACCCTTAGGAATGTTTTTGTCTAAAACTCTTATAAAAGGGCTTGCTGTTCTCTGAATCACGCAGCTGATTTTCCCTCTGAAAGCGATACCTGCCCGGTGAGAGAAAAGCCATTTGAATTCTTTCTCCCTGTGAGTAAGCCCCAAATAAAGTTCATGTTTAAGCAAATGCTGGGCGTTCTCTTTGGTCTTCTGACTGGTAAAGCCCCCTTGGGCTGTGACAACATCCAAACCAGCACAGGGGGTTCACACACATCACCAAAAATTCTAAAGTATTTCTAAAGTTCATTGTTGCAGCATCAACAACAATAAAGATCATTATAAAATTTTCATTGTCATAAATAATACGTTCTCTCAACAACTTTATTATTCTAACCAAATTATTTTTGACCAGCTTTTTGTGCCTATTCACCCAGAGCAGAAATGTAAATGCTTTACTAGAGAAGTCATCACTTGAAGCCTTGCATAATGGAAAAAGATGAATTATTTCTTCTTCATTCTTCCCAGGTTCTCATAAAAGAATGAAACCTATTTTTAAGCAACTCCACAGTCTCTCTTCTCCTTTCCACTGATTAGTGATGGAGTCTTACTGATATCCGCTGTCTTGAGATAATGGAATGAGGGCCTTAACTGTTTGCTGGTTCATGAGAATGACTCTTTAATTACTGTACATTAAGGAATGCATTTATTATACTAAAATATTCAGAGGGAAATGCTTTCAAGGATAGGAAAATGAAATCATATTCAGATTTATGGGATTAGCCTTCAGAATTTAAACATTCTCAGAAATCAACAAAAGCTCTCATGTGTGGAAGACACATTTGCCCCCACTCCCACCTCCAGGACCTTATGTATTTACACAAGTGCATCTGTTTACATTCATCATTATGGTCATTTCTAGGGTGAACACAGCAAAAAGGGGACAGAGCATCTGTCCAGAAGGTCACATTACTGCAGAACCTCTTGTCCTGGAAAGCTCTACTGAGCTATTAACTGAACAACATGAGAGAAATCTTAAGAGGTATTCATGCACTATTAAGTAAATAGAGAAAAAATAAGAGCAAAATTGTGATTGAGAACCACCCCAGAGATTGGAAGTTGATAAAATTTAAGAAGGCAGCCCCAAGCAGAAAGGATCCACCCTCCAAATGCCTATTTTCATCCCTTCTCTCAGGTTATACCGATAGTGCTACCATCCAAAGTATACATCCACAGGGCACTTGTAGAGCAATGTTCCTTGGGAGAAAAAAGTATATTCTAAGGTCAAACAGTTTGGAGAATGCTTCATATTATACCCCCCATTGGAGATTAAAATAAAAAGAAAGAAAAAGGAAAAGAAGAAAAGAAGGAGGAGGAGGGGGAGCAGAAGGGGAGGAAGAAAAAGAAATCTAGGTAACTTTGTTTCACACAATTTTTCAAACTCACTTTACCATAAAACCAATATTTCCCTATCCTCCCAGCCTATGAACTAGTATTGCACAGAGCTTACTTCTGGGGAAAATGCCTCAGTAAAAAATCATATAAATGTAGCAGCTACGTGAAAAACTAACAAGAGCACTTCTGAGAAATGCCATTTATATAACAACTAGAATGCAGGTTGTTTATGCCCAATGGACAACCCTTACATACCTTTGGCTTCCTGGGAATAGCCTATTGATAGAAGTCATTAGTTCTCAACCCTGACTGCATGTATAATCAACTGAGGATCTTTAAAACAAAAAACAAAACACCACCAATAGGTGGGACTCATACCCAGAGATTTTACTAACAGTGTTTGCAGGTGAGGTCCAAACATTGATATTGTTAGAAGCATCCAGGTAGCCAGGAGTTGGGAACAGAGTTTACCTTGGTTTTCTTCCCATCCTCCCTCCCCTTCTTGCCAAAAATTTTTGTTGAGGAAATTTCAACCATTTTCCCCCTTCACTAAGTGCTTGTTCAAAGGAGCAGGAGTAATGGATGTAAAAAGAAATCAAAGGAAGGTGAGACAGGAGGAACCCAACTGCTTGTCTGGCCCAATCTGCACCCCAAACTGCTCTTATGCTTAATTATCTGACAAAATACCTGGGAGCTTCTCAGAAAATCAATTTAATTTTACCTTGAACTTTATATGCCAGACCCGGAATTATCATTTAAATATTACCTTGTTTTTCTTCCCATTATTTCTGTGTATAAATGCGGGTGGGATCATCACAGGAAGTGCAGAATCCATTGCTAAGACAGGCGTCCCATACTGTCAACTGGAGCTGTAGTTCCGAAAGCCCATGGGTGACTCCTCCAATGATTCCCATAGGCAACCTCAGTTTCTTAGTCAGTCCTGAGAGGAATAGGGATTTCAGTGATGGGTTTCTTAACCCTGAAATTTTCTGGGAGAGCCTAATGGACACGTGTAGCCTCTGACCTTCAACCTGGTCAGGTCTTGTCTTCAAAACATTATTCTATTGGGTGTGAGCCTGACCACTGCACCCTAGTGTTGCTTACTCAAACAACCAAGGCCAGGAAGCAGTTTACCAGGATCTAACCCTGGTGGTTGAGCTCCCTAAACATGGGACCTCTTAGTGGCATGAAAAGCTGATTCCCACACAATTGTCTGCTCCGTACCTCTACCTAAATTTCTAGGTTTCCCTCCAGGATTCGAAAACTTTCCTAGACATTACGCAATCTGTCTGAGTTCTAGGACCATATGTAGTTCTTGTCCGTCCCCTTACATTGTGGGCTAGGTTCTTCCTCCGCACCTTGTGATTAGGATCTGGCCTCAAGGCTGGGCCTGTCTCCCAACCACTGGTCTTCAACTTTCCAACCACAAAATGACTCACACCTGCCACGCTCCACCTGTAGGACTACGTAGCCTGATCTGTACACAACCAGAGTTCCGAATGAGGTGGTGTCGGTGCTCCAGTCACTCCAGTCACCACCTGACCACTCTCCACTGGCCCAGCCTTGACAGCCATGCCCATGTCCCCGAACCCCACTCCGGCCCACTCCCCAGCTTCCAACAGATCTCATGACAGAGCCCCAGTCAAGTACTGTATCCAAGCATATCACTCTGGACTCTTTCTATGGCAAAAACATTGAAAGCAAGTGTGAGAAAAGCATCTATAAATATAAAACCCTATGCACATTATATATTAATAGTAATGAGTTTTGTATTTCCATTAATACAGTTGTGCTAACAGATTACCATAAGCATTAAATAGGATCTGAGAGTCTTCCTGTGATGCTGAAAACCATGACTAAGGCTGTCCCTATGAACAAAATGTGTTGAATTCTAAAGTATCCATTGGCAAAGTAGACTCCCCAAATAGCTCAATCTACAAAATCAGCAGCACTTGCTAGACACCGGTAAAAGATGCTTTGTTGGCAACATGTTTTACAAAGATGTTTGAATAGCAAGGCCCTATCATGTTTTTTATATTTTTACCGCATCTCAAAGAATATCTGCCAATTGAAATGAATAAGGGGAAATACAACATGGAGTACTGTCACACAAAAGTCACTTTGGCTTTGTGTTTCTGGTGCTGTTTGCCCTAACGAAATCTGTCCAGAGGAGTTATGCCATGTTACAATTTTATATACTGGGCTGCCAATATGCAGGCACAATGTGTTTGTACTTGCTGCTAGATGCCCTCAGGTTAGTAGAAGGGCAGAGCAAGTCTTCCCTTAACCACAAAATCATCTGCATTGTCACGAAATAGAAAAATCAGTGTGCCCTTTTCCCCTTAAATGCTGAGCTTGGCTTCTCCTTCCTGGATATGTGTGTTCACATCCATTTCCAGTGTGGTCTGATTTCATCTACACTGACCATTAGTTGCAGTAGATGGGTAACTCTTCCCCTATATGAAATTCTTCAGCCCAAGAAGAAAAATCTTCTCTGGCAAAGTGGCAATGGCTGGTTTCTGTTAATTTCATCTTATGCAAAAATAAAATGATTCTTAAAATTTTCATACTCTGTTCACAGCAAAATTTTGGTAGTCAAACTAGTGCCTTCCTCCCATGTTCTTCATCGGAATATTTGCATAACCCTAGAACTTTCTCTCAAATCTTATTTCTGCCAACTGCCACCAAGATCAGGCACTAGCAAATGACTCATTCCCCACCATCCAGCTTCAGAATACTGGCAGGATTCAAATCCAAGCCTCAGCAACATGGCAAGTCTCCACATCATGCACTTTGGGAGTTGCTATTGATTTTCAAAACTATGAATGTTCACTCTTCCAAGGTATGGGGTCTGCTGCTTCCTTGCCAATGTTTAGGGGCTGGACCTCACATGCCAAAGAGCAAGGACAGAGACAGCCCATTCCCAGTACAATTTCCAACGGATTAGCTCAAACAATTTTCCTTTCTCTCCCACTCAAAAGATGAAGTCAGAAGTCAAATGAATGACTGTGATGTTTTTATAAGGATAACCTGGAAACCAGTCTGATTTGCTTTTAAAGGAAATCTATAAAATATCACAGACTTGGAAATATTAGGAGCAAATTACTTGCAACACATTCGACAACCAATCTCAAAATACCAGTGTGTTACAACAGCTTATCTGAAAAGTGTGGGTCTAAAGGTTTCATGTAGGGCATCGTGGTTTTTACAGCACTTTATATATATTGCCTCATTCAATTATCACAATATTCCTGTAAAGTAGGAGGTACAAATATTATTTCTCTCATATTCAAGCTTCCTTTCATACATATATGAAATTATGAGTCAAGTGGGCAGTTTTGTGTTGCACATAGAGAGCACATAAGGATTTGTTGCATGAAGGAAAGGGAGGAAGGGTAAGAGGGTGAAATGGGTTGATGGATGGAGGGAGGTATAGAGAGATGAGTGGAGGGAGGGATGGAGGGGTGGATGGAGGGAGGGATGGAGAGAGGAAGGGAGGAAAAGAGGGATTATTTTTATGATTGAATTTGAAAGACTTTCCCTTTTCTCTTAAACTCTTTACTTAACAATTAAGAAATGATGCTGTTATACTAGTATTTTACAAAGTCTGTTCTACAAATGTATTTTTCCTTTGAGATGCTTTATAGAAAAAGAAGGTACTGAATTCAAATGAGTTCTGGAAAACACTGAATATTATATCTGCCTTGTAGAGTCGCAATGCCCTTTTGCATAATAAAGATGCTGAAAAGTCCTTCAGTAAAGAATTATGTTTAATTTTGTTTGTTTGTGTTACTCAAATTTTTGACTATGGAAATCTTTTCTCCTTGAAGACCTATTAACATGACTTAGAACTGGGTTCTAACACACTTTGATAACTGTTGCATGAGATGCTGTCTCACAGTTCAGACATTCTAGTGCCCTATAGATGTTTTACACACTTATTTTTATTTGAAAGAAAAAAAGTAGGAGACATCTTATGAGAACCCCTATACAGGCTTCCTCCTGAAAATTGACAGATAAAATCAAAGGAAATAAAAATGAAAAAGAAAATGTTTATCAGTTCTGAAACTAGTAAATATTGCCAACTATATATCACAAGTTTTTGGAAGGAATTACTGCCAAATACAGAAAACTTGAATCAGTGCAAAGAAAAACATCAAAAGTTAAAGTGAAACTTCCCTTCTTGAAAATGGTGCAGTTTTCAGAAAAGTAGCTAAAGAAATTCCCACTAAGAGTGAGTCACTGTAGAACAGGACAGGCGGCACAGGGAAGCTTGGGGAAAAAAACTGGATTCTGCCACATATGGTTCCTGACCCAAGGCCAAGCAAATGCAGAAAAATGCAGAGCCACTCCTCAGTATGTTATTATTGTTTATTTAATAGCATCACTCTTCCTAAAAGTAGCAAATGTTCTCTCCAACTTGGAAGTAGGGGAGGAGATCCTTATAATATAGAGATTCTAGAAGCAAAAGGGAGTGCTTTTCACAGATGCAAGAGAAAGAAAAAAAGAAAATGTGGCCTCACCAAACTGAAAGGCCCTGGAGTTTTTCTCTAACCTGACTTCTTACCTATCTGGTTAAGTAGGAGAATAATCCAGAATCAAAGGGGTGGCCCTCCTCACCCCCACCTCCTCCCCAACACACACACTGAAGCACGCACAGTGAGATACAGAATTCATACAACACACCAGAACTGAAATCTGGTGCATTTTTTTTCCAGCACATAAATAGAGAGCAATATTTAGAAGTAAAGTTTCCTATACCACAGCTCTTTCTTACCTGCCTCAAGTGCAGCATAACTGAATTTATATTTAAATTATAAGGATGAATTTAAATGGTAGCCAGGTGAAAAAAAAGGGAACCATGAATAATCTATCCATGCTATTTTGTGAGAAATAGCAGTCCTGCACAAACTCGACTTTATTTGAAGATGAATATGAGGAAAAACAATAGAATCCCTGCAAAAAAAAAAAAGTTTTAAAAAATATGGCAGGAAGCATTTAGCATGCAAATCATAAATTAGACATATTCTTTACAAAAAGATTTACTCCAGGAAAGAGACAAAAATCTTAAAAGAGTAACTAACTATAGTGTCAAGAGAATTATAAATATATTTAAAATAATATGAACTCAATTGTCTTCAGGTAATTCTCCTTCAAGTTCCCATGGAAGTTATTAAAATTATATAAAGTATTCAACCCTATGCTTACACGTTGAGAATCTGTTCAAAAAGAATTTTGTTCCTGGAAAAACAAAAGTGAACCAAATTGTGTCAAAACAAATCAACAATAAAAGAAAGCACCGGCCAACTCATTAAATAACCAAAATAAATAGATAAATAAAAAGTGTTATAAGACAATTCTTTCAGACTTCCAGGAAGAGTTTATTTCTATGAGCACAGAGAAAGTAGGAAAGCTTCATGCTCCTTTGTATAAATTTAGTGTTACTTTGAAACAAAAAGCTGACCAAATCAGACCAATCTGGATTTAAGAATAAGAGCAAAAGTTATCAATAAACTGTTAAAATTTGTAATCTATATTACAATTCTATTACTATATAACAAAGTGATGTTGATTCCTAGAATGTACGAGTGGTTTAATGCTAGAAGTCTTATTACTATACTTTCTCCCAAAACTAGATCAAGGAAAAAATGCTCTGTGATCATCTTGATAAATTCTGAAAAGTCATTGAACACTTTTCCACATTTTTCTATACTTCCCAATAAAAATCTTTAACATGATTTTAAAAAACCTTCCAACTAAAAGTAGGAAGATTTTTACTCTCAACACTACTATTGATATTTTTCTAGAAATGCTAGCCAAAGGAATTGTTTAAAAAAATTGTTTAAGAATATGAGATATAATTACTGGAAAGGAGGAGTCATACAATTTATTTATGGTTAAATAAAAATTGTTATTTGCAAATAAAATAATTTTCTACTTGAAAAAAAACAAGTATTTTGACTCAAAGTGAGAGAGTTCAACAAAGACATCCAGCTACAAAATTAATATTTTAATATATAACTTTCCTATATATTTCCTTTATGAGTAAATAACTAAACTATCACAAACATATTCCATTCACAATAGCAACTTTTTTGCAAAGGCCTTGCAGGCAGCAAAATGGAAATAGTGAGTGATGGAGTTGTATGTGGTTTTCTCCTACTTTCTTCCTTTCTAGTCTTCTATACTTCTTTTTTTTTAATACACATGTATTAATTTTATAATAAAATACTAAAGACCTAGTTTCTTTAAAAATTTAAAAATGGAAAGCATTCAGATAAACAAAAATTTTGTCATTATGTTTTAATGGATGATACAATTTAATAAAGATTTAACCTCATAAATTACTTCTAAGTAGCAGAAGAACCTTTAGAAGGACATCAAACTCAGATCCTTATTTTCAAATAGGAAGTCTGGGAACTCACTGGTTGCAGGTCGTTTTAAGGTTTCGGGTTAATGACAAAGCCAGGATTAAAATTCAGGACTTCTGATTTCTAGTTAACAATTCCTGGACCTTTACCTAATTTCTTTTCTCTATTTCACTCTTACTCTTAGTATTGATCTTTGTTTGATTTGCCTCCAATTTTCTCTCAAAGCATTAATAAAGCACTTCTTTCAACTCACACTAAAACTCTGAGCTTGGAGTCAAATACTAGCAATGGAGATTTAGGGATTTGGTCTAGCTTGGCATAAAAAATTCTCGTGTGTAGCTTTTCTCATCTGATACTGACAGTTCTGCAATAGCCATAAGATGTTTATTTTCTGCCAAGTTGATAAAACTAAAAATGGGAAAACGTTCCCCTTTCCAGTGGCTCCTCTGCTCTCTGTCTCCTTTTGCTCTCTTCTCTCTACAAACAGAAACAGATAAAAGGAAAATACACATTTACAAAAGGACAGTGCTCCTTGCCAATTCATGGAACTCTGTAACCAGAATTAACAGTTTCATGACTAGATGATATATATTGCTTTATTGATATAATGGTTAGATTTACTTGTAATCACGCTATCATAATTCCAACCCACAAACTTGATTCAGAAACAAGCAGATTCTTTTTTAAAAAGCTGGTCATAAATCCGAGCTTAGCTAAACATAACCACCTGGGTCAACATGAATTACCCAGATAACAACAAACTAAAATACAAAGTGCAAACAATTAGAAACCAGGACAGTGTGTAAATCGCGAAAGCATAAGCAGTGTGATTTAGACAGGGAAAGGAAAGTAATTCCAGCTGGATTCCTCAGGAAGCAGAGGCAGAGGAGAGAAGATAAGAAGGAGAACTCCAGCAAGTTTTGACCAACCTTAGAGTGCCGGCACTAGGATATTTAGGAGGATGTGATTATCTAATCCATTCTCCTAGCTGCCTCCTAATGTCTCTTTATATCAATTTCTCCCTCGTCAAGACTCCAACACCTCTCCTCCTCCATTATTCTCAGCTGATGGCTGTGCTTTTTACCTTTTGAAAAAACTGAAGCCTCAGAAGAGAACCTCCCAGACTCCCCCATCATATTCACCTATAGTATATACCTTTAAATGCTCTGTTTTCCTGATATTATGGATGAACTGCCTGGATTCTTAACTAAGACCAGCCCCTCAGTTTTTCTAGGACACACCAGTCTAGCCTATTGAGAGAACCTACTCTTCAAATCTCTTTTCTTTCCACTGCACCATCAATTTCCCCCTCTCTATACTGGATCATTTCTATTATCATACAGACATCTGTTATTTCTTCCATATTAAGATGTTTTAAAACACACACACACACACACACACACACACACACACACACACACACACAAACTCTCTTGACCCTAGCTATCTCCTCTTCCAGATTCTGCTCCATTGCTCTGCTCCTTATACATGCTCTCTTCCACCTAGCCTTGCCCACGCCAATGCACCATGCCCACATCAAGTCTCCAGTGACCATCATATTGCTAAATCCAGTGATTAGTTCTCAGTTTTCATCTCATTTTTTCAATTAGAAAAAGCAAGAAGATGATTCTTTACTTGGCTCCTGAGTTTCCTCCGACCTCACTGTTATTCTTACTCATACTCCTTTGCTGGTCCTTCCCATTGTCCCAGACCTCATCATACTCAGTCACCTCCCAGCTCAGTTCTTTTACCTCTCCTCTAACTACCTTCACTACCTGGGTGATTTTCTCCTGTCTCATGGCTTGAGCTAGCATCCAGTCACTGACCACCCTCCAGTTTCTATCTGCACCTCACACCTCTCCCCTGAATTCCACAATCCTATACCCAAGGGCCTATTTGACACCTCCCCTCAAGATTAACATATCCTAAACAGAGTGCTGCTTCTCTCGGAAATGCTGCTTTCCTTCCCTGTCTCAGTAAATGTAATCGCCATCCAACCAGTTGCTCAGATCAAAAACGCCAGGATGCATCCTGGGCTCTTCTCTTTTCTTCGCACCCTGTATCCAATCTCCCAATAAATTCAAATTATATCCAGGCTCTTACCTCTTCCTAACACCCCCACTGTCACCACCCCGGGCTAAGCTACCAACTTCTCTCACCTGCACTATTATAACATCCTCCAAACTGGTTTTCCTGCTTTCACCCTTAACCCACTCCGGTCTACTCTTATCAAGGCTGCTGGAGGGATCACTTTTAACTGTAAGTCAGACTATGTCACTCATCTCCTTAAAGACCTGCAATAATTAGCTCCCCATTTTAGAAGAAAAGCCACCTCCTTAAAATTGCCTACAAAGCCCTACATGTCCAGCCCCTCTGTCCCTGTCCCTCGCTGACCTCCTCTCCTACCGCTCGTCCCCTTGACCTCCACTTCAGCTGAAATGCATTCCTTAGTGTCCTTCCAAGAACACTTTAACCTCAGGGCATCTGCGGTTGCTGTTAGCACACCTACATCCAATCTGTTAGCAAATCCTGGAGGCTCAAATTGTTTCTACAATCTGATCTATTCTTTGTACAAAAGTATTCTCACATTTTTTTTTTTTTTTTTTTTTTTTTTTTTCCCAGATATCTTTAGGGCTCACTCTGCTCAAATATTACCTTATCAATGCAGCCTGCTCTCCTGGCAACCCCTACCCTGCTGGGTATTCACCAACCCACTCTCCTCACTCTACTTTCTTTCTTCTTCTTACAACCTTTTTACACAGTAGGCAACTTAATCATGTATAAATTTTTTGGTTTTGTTTCTTCCCCCTATCCCCCATACCAGAATGGCAGCTCCATAAAAGAAGGAATATTTGCTCTTTTGTGCACTGCTGTAGTCTCACTATCTAAAACTATGCTTGGCACATAGTAGATAATCAGTAAATAATGGTTAAATAACTTATTCTATGATGGGCCCTGTCCTTGTAATTAACTGTATCGACAATAACAACATCTTACATTTGCTGAGCACCTTTCTTATAATTTATATACAGGTCCTTCTTGTAATTTATATACAGGTCCTATTCTCTAGGTAGTTCTACTCCTACAGTTAGTAAAATGGTTTTGTAGAGAAAAAAAATACTTAATTTAAAGCTGAGACAATCAACAAGATATTTCCAAATTGCTGAATCTTGGTTGAAACTTTTCACAAGCTTACTTTATGAGAGCCCATGATGCAGATGGTGTGATCTTTTAATCCTGCTTGTTTCTTATCTTCAACCAACTCTTTCTCCCTTTGCTTTTTCACCATGTTTTCATTTGATTTAAAAACACTAGAGGTTCAGTGTATCATAATTTGGCCTGGGAGCCTTTTCTTCTTTGACCTCTCAGATAGCTTGCCTGGTAGTATACTTGAAGGCTACCATTGCATCAAAGCAATTTCTCATACAACATTAGAAGTTGTTTAGACCATCTGCTGACTATAGATAGACATGTTGCAACTGGAGTTTTATGTGAAAAAAAGCATCAACTTGTGATAGGATGACATGGCTTTCTGATTTGTGTACTATCCAAACCTCCCTTCAAAGGTATAAAATTAGAGAAATGAGACCAGATTACTTAAAGTATTGATCTGCATTATGAGCCATTTAGAAATATATCAAGGTCAATATTTGAAGACTTGTCTTTAAAACACATAAACCCCATTTATTCATGTGTCTTTTTTTTTACTTAGTTCCAGATGCAAAAACACAAGAGATTTCAGAAAACAATAAACGATAGTGCAAATGCCAATATTTTTCTATTGTAATATTAAAACAAAAAAACCATTCCAGGGAAAGTTCCAACTGCAACTTTCTGTAAAATTGTAATGGACAGAAGTATTTCAGGCTAACAATGTGGGATATGATGAAGCTTGCTACGGATCAGAAAACTGGTAATGCAACTACTATTTCCAACTCTTTGTTGGTAGTACTAGGAAGCCTCATCTTCCTTCTTTCTTAGAAACATGGTAACCCAGAGTCATCAAACATTCTTTGGAAGATGAGTCAGGCTATGGTGGGAAGTGGGGATGGGAAAGGCATCTCATGACAGAAGAAGACCTGCTTCAAAAGCAGCAGAATGGTGACTGGATGAGTTAACCTGCCTCTCACCAGCCTGCATCTAGTGAGATTCTTCTCTCAATCTCTCTCTCTCTCTCTCTCTCTCTCACACACACACATACACACACACATACACACACACACACACACACACACACTTTCTTCACCTAATGCTTATTATCCTTACTTTTTATTGGTATTAGACTTTTAAAAAAATTTAATTGCCCCTTATTATTTTTTTTTTGAAACCTAGGTTTTAGGACTATTGAATCTATCTTATAAGTTTAGGTATGCTTGTGAGGTTTTAGTTATGTTCCCTATTTTAAACTCCATGCCATTTGTACCTTAACTTTACAGTTAAAATTTAAAATTTTAAACATAAAATTTTATTGTGCAATTTAAAATTTATTGTGTTTCTTTACACACATACACATATATATCATTTTCCAGTTTTATGTCAGTGTAACCCTTCTTAACCGAGCAGTGTGACTGATCTGACCACATTTTCAGCTTTGATCAAAACGTACTCCCTCACATACCATAGGTTTCACCGAAAGTACAGTCAAATCCCTTCTAAGCCTTTTTGCTGCAGCCTTGTGCCCTAAGGAACTGTTGTTAAATTTTTCTCCCAGAAAGGATAGAAATAAATTAAATGTTAGTTTTGAATCCACGATCATCAGTATTAATGGCTGAGGGCTGCATCTGATAGGGATGTATGGATTTGAAGCACACACACACATACACACTCATCACCCTTATCCCACTACTGCCACTCAGACATACATCTGATGGCAATCTTGTAGAATTTCAGAGTTTGGGAGCTCTTAGAGATCCTGTGGCCCTCATCAGACCTGTTTTAAAAGATAAGCATCCACTATGCACCTGGTTAGGGAACTGAATATTTTATACACTACTAGAAACCTCAGAACACATCACATGTAACTGAAAAAATAGTGAGATAATTTTCACTATCTATAGTGTGTTTATCTCTAACCATACTGAAAGCCTCCAAATTGTAAATTAATGGATCATTTCATGTATACAACTGCAAAAAAAAAAAAAAAAAAAAAAAATTGAGACCATTTCCTGTTATTCTGGCAAAATGCTTTTCAGTCCTCAATCTCTACTTTACTACCACATAAAAGACTGAATGACTAAGTAAAGAAATAAAATGCCAATTAAAGCGGCACCAAGAAGAGATCTGCTTCCTGTTTTAGTTTCAGACCACTTGCATCATTGAATCAGGCATTTCCCTCGTGACTGGAAAGATGCTGCCTCCCACGTGTTCTTCAGTGTGCTTTGCATCCCTAGAGTCCACAGATATTCAAAGAAATGTCAGGTGGCTACGTTGTTCTGAATACACTGAACAGATATTTAATGTCGTAAGGATGCTGTTCAAGGAATGACTCAAAGGCACACCAAGAAATTTTAATTCAATTTAGGAGAAAGAACCAAGAAAGTCTCAAGACAGAAGTATTCATCACAAAGCTATCCCCCTACCAAACAGCATGCAGCAACGCAAAGTACAGAGAGATTATACAACTTCATGTTTATAAAATAGAAAATAATGAAACTGGAGAAAAATCAGTCTATCAAATTTTAAATTTTATTTTTCATCATAAAAATGGAAAAGAAACAATTTTAAAAGAGTTATATATTACTGTATATTATTTTAAAACCTTTGAACATTAAAATGCCTCATAAAGAAAATTAAAAGTCAATTAATAAACTAGAAAAATGATTCCAGCATGAAAGACACAAAGGTGTTAATGCAGCCTAGTATATAAAGACGTTTTATAAGTCAATATGAACAGTATAGTAGAAAAAATGGGCAAAGGACATGAACAGGTATTTTATCCAAGAAGAACTAAGGATCATAAATAACATAAATATTCAATAAATACATGAAAGTTCAACCTCAGTAGTAATAACAAAAGTGAAAATTAAAAATAACAGTGCAATACTATTTTTCATGATTGCCTAGGTTACGATGTGGTAATGTCTGAATAACCGAACCTCAGTAGCTTAGCAAGAGAGCTTTCTCATCAGTGCGACATTTTCATCTCAGGTTGGAGTTGGGGCTCTGTTTCAGGCTGAGGGAGACCCCGACTGCTTAGAGTTGCTCCATCAGGAGCCTGGAACCTTGGGTGCCAATGAGGCAGGAGGGGAAATCAAGAGGATCACGTGTAGGCTTTTCTCTGTCTTAGCCCAGAAATAACACGTGTCCCTTGTGCTCACAATTTCCTCAGCTGATACTAGTCATATGCCTTCCTGACTGCAAGGCAGTGAGCATCATCTCTCTACCAACCTCTCAAATTGGCAAAGATTAAAAAGGAAGGAAGGAAAGAAAGAAAACTGGTGTTGATCAAAATACTTCTTGTCAAAGGAGCAGTGTAAGCAAAGGGAAAGAGATATGACACTGTATGACACATTATTAATTCTACAAGCTGGGAGGGAAAGTGTGGTAAGAATTAAGTGGGGGAGGTAAAGAGAGGTCAATTCATAAATGTCCTTAAAGACTTGAGGTGACACTCTGAAGATAATGGGGCTCACTATAGATTTTTAAGCAGAGGGTGCTGTTAAAAAAAAAAATAGAAAGGGAAAACTGGGGACTGAGAGATCAAGGTACACACTATTGCAGGGAGGAATAAACATATAAATTAAAAATTAGGAATGCCTAGTACATAACACATTTGGAGATGCCCATTACATTAACTCAGGAGGGGGAGGGGATCACACAGCCATGTACGTTTCTTACAAATACTAAACATTACCAATGTAATCAATCAAACTACAAAATGTAAAGTTAATATTGCAGCTGTGACAGGAAGTTGCAACGCCCTTTCCCCCACTATTCATACCACCACGATCTTAGCCTTGTGTGTGAATTTTTTGCATTCTGTGGCCTCTTTCCAGTTACTGTTGTGAGATGGGCCTCCAGGAAGCTGCAGACTTCAGCAAGCTGGCTCCCCACAAGAGTATGCCTTCTCTCCTTTCAAAAACCCACAGCTGCATGAGAACTTTCCCAATTTCAAAAACAGAGGAGGATGATTAGTGTCACCCTCATGCAATAACATTCTTTTTCCTTCCTAGCGGTCTTTCCATTCTTCCTCTCCATAGAGTTACTTCAAATTCCTTGGATTTTTTTTTTATTTAAACATTTTTTATTGTGAGATAACATATACACAGAAAAGTGATAACTTTCAAAGTACATTTTAACAAGTAGTTATAGAGCAAATTTCAAAGTATGGTATGGGTTACAGTTCCACAATTTCAGTTATTTCCTTCTAGCTGTTCTAATACACTAGAGACTAAAAAAAAAAATCTATATAGTGATGTGGTGTCATAATCCTTTGTTAAATCCTATCTTGTCTGTTGCTACTCCTCCCTCTCATTTGATCACTGTCTCAATCTTCAGGGATATCTAGGCAATGACCACCCTAACTTGTTCATATTGAAAAGGGGTGTCAACATTATGGGGAAGGGGGATGCAGCTGGTTGATGTTCTTGAAGAGACTGTTGCCTCTGGGTTTTGGGATTTAGCTGGCATAGGAACAAACTGGAGGTTTATGTTTCTGAAAAATAAACTTAGTGAGTTAAACTTTTACAGAGTCTCAGATAGAGTCCTGGGTATTCTTTAGGGTTTTCAGGAATACTGTCATTTGGGGCTTGGCATATAGTGGCCGTTTGCAACGTCTGCGATATCTAGCTGAAGCTTGCATAAGAGTAACCTCCAGGACAGCCTCTTGACTCCATCTGAAATCTCTTAGCCACTGAAATCTTATTGTGTTGTGTTTCTTTTCCCCTTTTTGGTTAAGAAGGTATTCTCAATGCCACGATGCCAGGGCCAGGCTTCCTTGGATGTTTTTGCCTGCCCTCCTCTTTCATTCCTCCAACTGACAGAGGGACATTGTGGTGAAGGAGTTAAGAGCACAGGCTGATTCACACACCAGTTTCATCATTTAATTACTCTGTGATCCTGAGCAAGTTATTAGCTCATCTCTATACTTCAGTTCCTTTGAAAATGAGGATAATCATAACAATACCCATGAGAAAAATCGCAAAAGTGGCCCCGGTCCCTTCCTCCCTTCTTTGTCCTTACACTTTGCCTTCGCCATTTTTCCCACCAAGAAGAGTAGCCTATTCCCCACCTCTTGAATCTGGGCTGGTGTTGTGACTGCCTTTGATCAGGAGAATCTGGAGGGGGTGTTAGGGTGCAGTCAGAGCCTCAGCCTAAAGAGGCATTGGGAGTTTCCACTCTTTGTCTCTTGGGACCCAGCTGTGGCCATAAGAATAAGCCCAGGCTAGTCTGATGAAAAATGAGAGCCTGCAGAGAGGAGGGCCACCTTGTCCTATCTGAGGCCATCCTAGCCCCCTACTCCCCATCCAACCTGCCGGCTGACTGCAGACAGGTGAGAGAGCCAAGCCCAGATCAGCAGAAAGGGTGACTTGTGAAAAATTTTAAATGGCTATTGTTAGACACCATTAAATTTTAGGGTGGTTTGTTTTACAGCATCATTGTGGTAATAGAGAACTGACACACAACAGAATGTTGTGTGAGGCTTAACTGAGTCGATATAGGTCAAGTGCTTAGAACAGTGCTTGGCTTTTAGTAAGTGTACAGAAACGGGATCTGGATTAGAAAAACAGATCTGAGACACATATGGTTACAGAAAACATGGAGAAATTAAAAATACAAAGCAGAAATTAAAATTCAATAGAAGCACTGCAAAATGAAATTTAAGAAATTCCTCCTGTATTAAAATAAAATGAAAGTGTGAAAAATAGAAGAAAAAGGATAAGAAAGGTAGAAAATTATCCCAGGAGGTTTATTATCTGATTAGTGGGAATTGTGGCTAGGAAGAGAAAAAATAAAGGGTAAGCATTTATCAGAGAAAATTTGCCAGAATCAAAAGCTATAAATCTCTAGAACTGAAAGTA
This sequence comes from Choloepus didactylus, assembly GCF_015220235.1. Lineage (NCBI taxonomy): Eukaryota > Metazoa > Chordata > Mammalia > Pilosa > Megalonychidae > Choloepus > Choloepus didactylus. The sequence goes on along the minus strand of NC_051320.1, from coordinate 34,908,273 downwards.
AGACTCATATCATGGCACATCATTGTAAAATTTTAGAGTATTAGGGATAAGGAGATAATACTACTATCTTTCATTCAGAAGAAAATGTCACATCCAAAGCACTGGAACTATGAGTAGAATTATTTTTCTCAACACTGGCACTGGAATCTAGAAGACACTGGAGAATGCCATCAACAATATTAAGATTATTTTCAGCATAAAAGTCTATACCCAACCAAAATATGCATTAAGTTTCGGAGTAAAATAAGGACAAGGAAATTTTAAGGCATGCAAATATATTAATCTCTGATCCACTTAGAGTAATGAATAACTAGGAAATTAGATCAACCTTCCAAACAAAGAAACCTAGAATATTACATGAACTAGAAGTAAAAGCCTAAAAGCACCAACAAAAACAAGAAATTGGGGAAATTACCAGAACAAAATTAGGGAGAAGACAAGAAGTGAAGGAGGTAAACCAGCACCTGAAAGAAAAGGCTCTGAGGCATGGCTGAGCTTTTTGTGGCACCATGGGCATCTAGGGCAAAATTCAAAGCCTGGGTCCCAACAAAAATGGGGGCACTAACAAACTACTCACTGCTTTATACTGAGACACCAAAAAATTGTACTCTCATTATATGCAGGAACTGTAAGTAAGCAAACCCTTGCATAGACTTATAGCATGGATTTTCATTGCCTGCATGGTCCAGAAACCTCAAACCTTCCAATTAAGATGGCCCCAAATGGCAATGCCTCCAATTACCTGGAAAAAGCAAAGAAAATTGGATGCCCATCTTCCTAGACTTCCAATTATTGCTGTAAATAAGACTTGAAAAACAATGTCCGGCATGCAGTAAGATATAATCAGGTGCACAAGGAAACAGGACTTCATGAGTTAAAACAAGGCAGGAATAACAGGAAGTAGAAAGAGATCCACAAGAATTGCTATACTACCCCTATCATAAATAAGTGAAATTATAAGACAATAAAACATATGTATTATATTTCATAATGAAAAATAAAAGGTCAATCAGGGTATGACAAACTATAAAAAGTGACACGGCAGATTTGAAAAAGAACCAAATAGAAAGTTAAGAATGGTAAAGCAAAATAACTTTGAAAACAATATGCAGTGTGATTTATAGCTGATTTAATTAGACATAGTGTGATGGTTTAGAGGCTTTATGGATCCCAGAAGATCATGTTCTTAAACCTAATCCATTCCTCTTGTGGGTGTAAACCTACTGTGGGTGGGACCTTTTGATCAGGTTATTACCTTTTGATCAGGTAATGAGGTGTGCCCCAGGTAGGTCTTAATCCTCTTACTGGTGTCCTTTATAAAAGGATGGAATTCAGAGAAAGAAACAAAGAGAAAGACACAGAATACAGAGAAAAAGACACAGTAGCTGAGAGAGACCCACAGAAGCTGAGAAAGAAAGCCTCAGACAAAGCAGCCAGAAGCTGAAAGCAAAGAAACCCAAGAGAGAAGGGAGAGACCAGCAGATGCTGCCGTGTGCCTTGCCATGTGACAGAGGAGTCCAAGACGGCCAGTAGCTGGTCTTTGAGGAGAAACCATTGCCTGCTGATGTCCTGATTTGGACATTTTTCTCAGCCTCCAAACTGTAAGGTTGTAAGCTAACAAATTCCCATTGTAACTGCCAATCTAGTTCTGGTATATTGCATTTCAGCAGCTGTAACAAACTAAAAAACCCAGTTAAAGAAAGAATTAGTAAACTGGGATAAAGATCTGAAGAAACTAAACAGTATGAGTTATAGAAAGACAAAGGAATGAAAAATATGGAGGAGAGGGTAAGAGACACTGAGTACATAATGAAAAATTGTAACATATGTTTCATTACATCCCAGAAATAGAAGACATAGAATGTGGCAAAGAAAATATTTGAAGAAATAATAGATGAGAGTTTTTAGAACTGATAAAAGATACCAAACCACAGATTCAAGAAGTTCCAAAAATCCAAAGCAGGATAAATAAAGAGAAATCCACACCTAGACACACCATAGTGAAATTGCAGAAAAACCAAAGACAGTGGGTAAAATCTTGAAAGCAGGTAGATGAAAAAGGATGAATTATTTTCAAAGAGAACATATACTATGACCCCACCATTCTGCATGCCTGCATCAGTCTTATAGTGTATGGCCGCAATAAGTGACTATCTAATAAAAGCCTGAATGCTTCCTAGGAGACAGTCCATGCTGTTGCTTGATAGTTGTAAACGCTAGGAAGTTCTTCCTATTGCTAAGCCACTATCTGCCACACAGAGTAAAATTAATTCCTTTTTCATTGATGACAACTGTTGCGTGCAATGGTATGCTGGTAAATTATATAACATTGTATCATTTTCTGATTTCTATGGTGGAAAAACTCTCACCCTGGCTGTCTTTAAGCAAATAATGGGACATCACTGAACACAGAGTTGGGAAGAGATACAGTTGATTTCTGTGAGCCAGCTCTAGTGCACCGACTGGTTGTGTTGCTGATTATGTCTTTTCTTCTTAAGGCCAAATATCCCTAATTTCCTTAGTTATTTCACCCATGTGGTTGGTTATATGAAGAATATTCATTCATTCAATGGATATTTATTAAGGGCCTACTATTTGCCAATAAATATTCTAGGAATTAGGGATCAATCCAAACAAAAAATGTCTTCATGGAGCTTATAGTGGTGAGAAAAAGACAATAACAAGGAACTATACACTCTGTCCAATGCTAAAAACTGCTATGGAGAAAAATATATGGAAGTAAGGGGAAGGTGTGCAGGGATGGCTATTTTATATGGTGTATTATATGCAGGGAGGCCTCACTGATAAACATGCATATGATAAAACCCCACACTGTTATTATTCTCTGTCACAATGCTATTGATAAATTAGTGAGGAAGACTGTTGGCGTGCTGAAGAAAGTTGAATTTATGTAAAGTTTAAGAAGAGCTTTCATAGAGAACAGGGACTATGAAGAGGTGCTATTGTAAAGCAGAGGTTGCTAATTAAGTGTTTAAAACAACTGAGGTAACATTTAAAACTTGAGAGAGTACAGCAAAAATGCCAATTTTCAGCCTTGGCTGTAAAAGTGGAAAACCAGGAGATGATGGTCCTGCATTCCAGCGTCCTCTAGACAATGGCAGTCACTACAGTCCCTGCAGGCCACCATCCTCGACGCTCAACTTACATTAGCTACTTAGCCCCCAAAGGCATTTGGATTTGTAACCCTGCCAAAGGGAATAATGAATTTTTAAAGAATTCCACAATTCTTTTTGTTTCTGAATTGATTTACCACCATTTAAAAACAAAATCAAACACACAAAGCACAAGAATTTTGAAAATAATCTACTCTAAGAGAGGTTTCCAAAAACGATTTTGAGGAAATGACTATAGAATAGGCATTTAAGTTCACAAGGTAACCACTTTGAGTAAGAATAAAAACATCTGCAAGTAAAATTTTCAGGGTGTCAAAACATTTGTAATACCTGATATTCATAACTGAGATACAGAATATTAAACAGATCTTCATATTGTTCAATGTGTGTCTATTCCAACATAAATTGTTAGTTTTAGAGTACAGTTTCTTCTGGTGATCACCCCACCCTATCGGCATTACTAAAACGTAAGGAAATATAAGTGACATTTTATACATTGAAAGCATTTAACATATTTTACACAATATGGAAGAGGTTTGACCAGATTAATTAAAAATAAATGCAGATATTTGTTCTCAATGAATGTAGTGTGAAAATTATCAAATTATTGTCCATCCAATGCAGATGGAATTTTTTAATTCATAATTCCAAAATACAAATAAACTTCAAAACGAACAGCAAAACCAACACCGACACTAGTTTGTAAAACATATTTTATGGACTCAATTTATGCAACATAGTGTCCATCTACCAGGATACACGCTTGCAAAATTCTATTTTCAGTGCTGCCTAGAAACCACTATTAGTCATCATAAATATTGCTATGACCAAATATCTCTCATAAACAAAAATGTCACAAATAAAAATAAGCAATTCTGGAATAATGTCTGTCACCAGTCTCCTCAATTTCAAAATTGTTGTTTTTGTTTATTTATTTTTGGGAGAGGGTAGGAAGTGAACAAAATAACTAAAGCAGAATTTACAACTAAAACACATAGTCAATTTAATAGCATTATTGAAATGGAAATAGTAGTAAGAAATATTTAACATGAAAAGGTATTTCATATTTAACTAAATTTTCTTCCCCTTCACTGTCCTATTTCTTTACATCTATTTCTCAGCTAACAAACAAAAATATAAAAATTTAGGTAAGGTTAAATCCTTCTAGAGACCATTTTAAAAGAAGAAACTCTGATTTCATCTTTATAGTGCTGTCCCATCTAGATTATTTGTGGTTTGTGGATACTGAAGTTCCCAGGGTTAAGAACTATACATAGTAACTTAAATATAGAGCTACATTTATAATACAGCCATAGATGCTGGCTGTATAGATATTAGACATGCATGATGTAATCATAACAGTTGATTTATTGTTTAAATATATGACTAAATTGAATGTGTCTAAAATGCAGAGTTGCTTTACAGTTAGAATTTCTGGGGGGTGAGGCATTCCAATTAATCTAGTAACCTAGTTATTAGCTGATGAGTAAATATACCAGAATGAATAAATACATCTGCCTCTAAGATGGCATTGCCTATTCTTTACAGAGAGTCTGTGGCATGCCAAGCACTGTCCTGAACATTGAGAATAGTAGTAAAAGCAAGATAGATGTCTGCCCTCAGGAAATTGTGAAAGTCTAATACAGTAGCACATGTAACAAGAGAAATAGCCACCCATTCATTCAACAAACTGACATCAAACACCTAAGGCAAGACAGGCAGTGTACTAGGCTCAAAACCATAAGCATAAGAGAAGTTTCTGCCCTCAAGGATCTCACATTGTGGGGAAAAGACAGTCAAAACAGTTTCAATATAACTCATAGTTGTTTCTTAGAATAAGACCTAATCTCTACAACTGACATTAGACAGAACATCCCTAAGTATAAAAAAACTGTGCTAAACTCCAAAGGATGGAGTGGGGGAGACACTCTAGGCAAGAAGCACACCTGTGCAGAGGGAGGGAAGCCTGAAAGTCTGAAAGGTTAGAGGGTACAGAATGGCCTCCAGGATCTCTTGGGAATCTGACGGTGGCAGGAAGTGGTGGGTAACACTAAATCAGGAAGAACCTTGTATTCCATCAGAGCAATTTGAACACTACCCTTAGGAAATGAGAAGTCACTGTCAAAGTTTTATCAGGGAGTGACATTGTTGGACCATTATTTCAGAAACACCTTTTAAGGAGATTTTGTAATCAAGGAGAGGTAGAAAGAGGGCCTAAACAAAAACAGCAGGAATGGACAAGAGATGACAGTTACCAGCAAGAAGGTAGTAATTAGTGATTAATTTTATTTTCCCCAAGTTTCTAGTCTGGGAATAGAATGGACAGTTAAATACATATCTTCAGGAGGTTATAGGATGGGAAGAACTAGAACGATGGAGGGCACAGACTGAAAACAAAGCATGTTGCAGAACCATATGAGTAGTATGACCTCATTTTGGTTAAAATATATGTGTCTACACATTTGTGGGTACTGAAATACATGCAGCAAGGACTTAGCTGTAACCGCCCCATGATGGTTACATGGAGTTTTACTTTTTTTTAAAAAATGTTGCTTATCTCTATTTATTAAATGATTACAGTTTACATGTTCTTATAATTTTAACAAGATTATTTAAGAAATAACATCATCAACAATAACTACCCAACTAGTTCATTGCTGACATCGGACATGGTGGGCAGAAGCCAGGATGAAGAATTAATGAGTCTGGTTCATAAAAAGAGAAAGAGAAAGGAGCCTAACTAGAAGCAGACCACTCGAGGTCTCCAGGCATGCTCCTGCTTTAGAGTTTTGGTGCTGGCTTTTCTCTCCAGGAGGGCGCGTCACATCGACACCGACACGGCTCACCCATCACCACCTTCAAGTCATTGCCCACATGTTATCTTCTGACTGAAGCCTGTTTATAATCACAACACTCACCCCTTGCCCCTCACACAACCCCCCTTACACTGAGGCTACTTCTCCCAGCCCCCTCCCTGAACTTAATTTCTTTTCTGAGACATTTTTACTTCTTTATTGTTTATTGTCTATCTCCTCTACTAGGATGTAAACTCAATTGAACAGAAATTAGTTTTGTCTGTTTTGTACACTCATATATCCTGAGTTCCTAGAACAATGTATAGCACATAGTCTTACTTCATAAACATACGTGGAATTTAGAGAAGGGTTATTTAGTGTTGAGGGAGTTGAGCACATTTATGGACAAACCTTGACTATTCCCAGGGAGAAAGATGAGCCCAATTAATGAAGTGCAGGATGATAGAAACACCCCTTACCAGCCTGCCTTTGTATCTTCCCAGAGTATATATAGTGCACATATAGTAGTAAGCACATAAAAGCCATTCAAGCAGTCTTACAGGCCAATGAAGATTGAAACATTGCCATTATGTGTCTATACTTGAAGTTTCCATTTGGCCTTTATTTTTAGTAATGTAAAATATACTGCCAGAACAAACCCCTACCCACAATTTTTATTGGTGCTGTTTCAGCAGAAGAAACTCGTTGCCTAGGTAGCAGCGCATTTCAGAAACACACATTGTTTAAACGAGCACTTACTATCCTGGAAAAGCAAAGTTCCCGTTAAATCCATTTAGTGATATGGAATACTGAGTTAGGAGCACAACCCAAGGGGAACTGTCAAAGAGATCTACTTCCAAGAACAGGTTTGCCATGAGGTTTGTTTATTTCTTTTTACAGTTTAATATTAAACAAGAATTTCATGGGAGGAAGGAGAAAAGGAATTGAAGTCAACAAAACAAATATTTATTAAGGGTATCAAGGCCTAAAAAGACCCCAAGAACATTAAAGTCACAAGGAAGATAGTAATCCTAACCAAGATGAAAACAGCAGCAACAGTGGTAGAAGTGGAGCTGCTAGGGATCTCCTGCCACTTTCTGGATTGAACCTCCGGAGATCTCTTTGGACCCCTGAGCCTTCCTGCCTTTTGATACTGATCTTTATGGCTCTCGAAGCTCTTCAGTCTTGTTTCATTTTTGTTTATTTCAATATATTTCTTAAACTCACTAATCTAAATCTGGCTATTCCTGGAGAATGGCTGTAAAAGCATCTAATCTCAGAAGATTGATCATTCTCAAATAATTGATACACCAGTACATGCCAATATTTGGGTTTTTGTTGTTGTTGCTGTTAGATCTCATTGTAGGTCACTTAGACAATGTAAATAAAGTGAAAAAAATACTCGAAAACTTAAAAAATAAACTCAAATGCCTTAATTACATACAGCTCTAATTCCACAGTTTATTTTTAGAATAGAAAACTGTTATAATATGGGTTTGCTTCACAATAGAACCAAATAACCCCACTTTGCTAATCTAAAGAGCAGTTCAGAGGCCTCGGACCATGGCAATGTCACAGAATACCACCTTGAAATGAGGAAAATTATAGGAAGTGAAAAATTTTACATATCCCTGGTTTAAAATAATGTGTTACCAAAGACAGGTAGGGGAAACAAACAAACAAAAACTAGTGAGTCAAAAAAAAAAAAAAAAAAAAAACCTCAAATAAGGAAAACATTATTATAAAACGTGTTAGTTAAATATTAGGGAGAACTGCTGACATAGGAAAAGAAACAAGGAAATCAATGCACAGTCCCCAAGTCATAGGCCATGTTACTCACGAAACATATGACACTCTGTTCCATTCTATTCTCAGTGTTTATGACAGTGCCACACTGTGAGCCTTGGTGTTTTGGTCTCTTGAAAATTCTATTTTTATGTACTTCTCTTTAAGTGTGTATGTCACTACCAGCTAACAAATTACATTCCTAAGTGAGCATTTTAATGGTAATTTCAGGCTTTGTAGGATGCCAGTTAATTGACACATTATTTGCCCACAGTAATGACTGATACCCTAGGAACCCGGGGAGGTACAAGATCTTTGTAGATCACAATTTAATAACATCATTACTGTTGCAATACACTTGTAAAATGAAATAAAACAAAATAGAGTTACTATGGCTAAGAGAATGAAAATGGAGTCAGGAGGCCATTCAGGAAGTTACTCTTATGCACGTCTCAGCCAGATTTCACGAACTGCCGAAGCATGTGAAACTATAAGCAGCAACATATCTCAGAACCCTGAGGACATCTGAAGGCCATGAACCAACCGCAAGATAAAGAAATCATTAAACTGTCTAATTTGAAGGACATTTGGAATGTCCCAAATATCCAGAATCATAATTCTTTACAAACAACCTATATAATCTTTTTTCTTTAAAAATCTTTGCTTAGAAGCCTCAACATGGGATACGATTTGGGTTGCTACCTGAATCTGTCCTCCCCGAATTGCAATTCTAAGACCCCAAATAAATGCTTTCATTGCCTTGCAGCTCAGTTTGTTATTTCTTGACACATTACGCGGTGTCAGAAACGGAATCTGAAGCAACTACGGAGCCACTGTTGGATTCGAGTTCGGTACCTGCTGGAGTCTCTTGGGCTCTGTCGTTTCCCCCATGGCCCCAGCTTTCTGCTGGAGCGTCCTCTTGGTTCATTTTCGGTTGAGATACTGGTTTCTCTTTGGGTGTCTTCTGGTACAGCGCATTTGAACTTCTGTTCTTCTGTTTGGGCTGGTGGACACAGTCCTTTGTTTGCCCTTTCTTGCGTACAAGGACACTTTCCTTGTGTGGTGAGTACTCAGATGGGACTTGAGTACTCCCCCCTTGGTAATGAGCTCTTTTTAGGGGTGGGTTGCGTCCTTAACAATCAATTTGACCAATGTTCTAACTAACAGCAATCAAATAAGTATTTTGGTGGGCCCAGCCAGGCACTTCAACACTATTATAGCACCTGCCGGCACTTGATGAGAAGTCTCAGATTCTGAAATCAAGACTCAGGCTAGATTTGACACAGGGTCGCCTACCACCCTCAAGACAATTTCCGTGCTAATAGGAAACACTGGCTACTGGCTGGACAGCGAGAGCACAGGCTGTCTACCTGGCAAAACATGTATCCCATGAAAGGCACATTGTAAAATATCACACTTGCTCAAAACCCCAGACAATTCCTCTCAGGTTTAGGATTTACGATTGCTCACCATGTACACGCTGATGGTGTACTGCTGCCTGGCACACCAGCTGGTTTCATGTACAAAAATTATAGTCCTACCTCATGTAAATTTTTGTCTTGCCAGACTTGGCATACTAGAAACAATCTCGAGTTGTAATGATCATAATGAGGCTCTTTTGATATGCTCAATTTAGTGTATTTGCATGCACAGTTATAGAATAGGGGCTTTAAAATCAAAAGACCAGAAGAAGATAACCTTTCTTTTTTTTTTTTTAATTGGAAGCTTGGAAATTTTGGAATTTTTTGAAGCTTCCAAATGCATAACAAATACCAAAATTGCCTCTCTTCAAGAAAGAAACAGCAAAACAAAGACTTGTCTTAATGCACAACTAAACTTAAAAAAACTCTCTGAAACCTCTGAATTTTCCAAGCCTGTCTCAGCTCCCTCTTCCGCCTCCCTGTCCTCCTATTTATCCTAGCCTCGTGGATTTACCCTTTTATAATCAGGGCCCTGAAGCTCCTCTGACCCATCCCTCTGAGTCTCCTTTAAAGTTAAACTTAATGAAGGAGACTTAGGAACTGCCTCTATCACCAACACTCCTTGGACTAAAGCCGAACTAAGAGCCATACAAGGAAACCTAAATCCTACTGCAGGTCCCCCAAAACAGTGGGATGCATTCTTTAATTGGTATGCCAAATAGCCAAAAGAGCATCTAATTCCAAAATTGCTTCAGTAAAGGACTCCTTACAGGATGCTTTAAGAAAAATTAAAATCTGGCCTTGATAACCCTCTGACTGAAAAGATTGGATGGGACAATGCTGCCCTTTCTGCTTCTCCTAACCCTACACCCTCTTTGTGTTCCTTCCTTGTAGCCTTCTTTGCCTGACTACTAAAATTTGGCAAAAGCCCTATAAGACCAGACCTTCTGAGACTGCCAGAATGGCACCCTCAGTAACATAGCCACTGGTCAAGAGCAGAGGCTCTTGTTAAGGAATTTCCCAATCCTAAAATGGATCAAAAAAAAAAAAAAAAAAAAAAAAATTAAGAGGAATTTAGAATTCTGATTGGAATTTATAATCCAGAATTGCCTCATCCTTTTCAATTTGTATATGGTTTTAAGTCTGGGTGAGACAACAACAAAAATATAGATAGAGCAATCAATCAATCAAGGCAGCCAAATGGGAAAAGCTAGAAGATGATATAAGAGACTCTACAAATGTTACAGTTAGGGATGCTCCTAAAAAGGCTTGCCAAATTTCTGCATGATTTTTCTGGAAGCCTATAACTTCTCTAATTAAAAAAAAAAAATGCTAAGGGCTTATTAAATGCCATTCCAAAGGCTTTTCATCAAAACGAAACACTGATTGGTGAAGAATCCAATCTTGTAAACAAACAAACAAAAAAGGATGAATCCATCTGGGATTATAAGGAGCGATTGTCTCAGACCTTTGGTGTTCATTCAGGTTTTTCATCTTTTGCTGATGCATTAGAAGGGACGCTGTCCTCATTATTTGTCAATGGACTTAAACTTAATCTTGCTAAGTTGGTTAAAAAACGTAAGTTTAGTAGGAAGCTACTCCTTTAGATAAACCTGTTAAATTAGCTGAACATTTTGAAAGAACTCTGGATCAGGATAAAAATAAAATAAAATAAAATAAACTCATGGCTTTACAATTAACAACAATTCCAAAAGGTGGAATAAAAAATTAGAAAAAAGTTCCCAATTGCCACTTTTAATGGCAATCAATACAAAAGTAGAGGAACCTCCAAGGGACTAAATATAAAGGAAAACAGTTTTGTATATTGCAAACAACAGAGGCATCGGAAACTGGATTATCCACTTTTAAGGGAAAAAAGAGGGATGCATTTTTTTTGAGATGCTGTTTCTTAACATATACAGGTTTACTGATCAAAGAAGCTAGTATTGTATCTACTAGATGTTTAAAATGAAATATATATATATATATATAATTTTGCATTTAACCAGATTGAGTCATTATTCTGACAAGTTTTATTTTGACAAGTAATAGTGTTTTGTAAGGTGTCAGCTTGGAAGCAGGCTTCAAAATCATTTTGCTAATTTAAGTGTATCAGGTATACAGGATGTGTTTTATTAAGGAAAAGGAGAATAGTTTTGTCCTAAAATAGAATGACTGGTTACAGAATGAGAAAGGGGAAATGTAGGACAAAAACCTGAGTATATATGGAAAGTTGTGGAACCTTTGTAGAAAATGAATTTTATTTCTTATGGTTGAAGGTGGGTAAGACGATGGGCCTATCTATAAAATTTTTAAGACCCTTAGTATCAAATAGTATACTGATACAAAACTACAATTTGGTTTTCTTTCTATTAAATGACAAAGTTTTATTGGATTATTGGTCTGTTCTTTTAAGAGGTTGTAAGTTTTTTTCTGAGTAATCAGAGTAAAAGGCAGAGAGTCTGTTTTATCAGAATAACTTTTTGTATTGCATGTTAGCTTAATCATGTTCTTGATTATCTAAAAATCAAAACAAGTTTTCCCATTTTGGAGGGAATTAAAAAAACAACAAAAGTCAGGACTTTTTTTTTCATATTATCTCCTGTATTCACTTCTTAAATCTTTTATTGTGATTCCCTTTAACCAAGTGTTCAAACTTCCTGACAACTTTTGACATTTTGCCTTCTCGAATCAAATCCTAAATGATATCTTTTTTTATTTAATTTTATTGAGATTGTTCACATACCGTACAACAATCCAAAGATCCAAAGTGCACAATCAATTGCCCACCGTGCCATCACACAGCTGTGCATCCATCACAATTGTTTTTTTTTTTTAATTTTTAGAACATTTTCATTACTCCAGAAAAGAGAAAAAGACAAAAAAAGAAAACTCACCTCCTCCCATACCCCTAACCAACCCCCCTCCATTATTGATTCACAGTATTGGTATAGTACATTTGTTAATGTTGATGAAAGAATGTTAAAATACTACTAACTGTAGTATATAGTTTGCAGTAGTCATATTTTTTTTCCCTATAAGACCCTCTATTATTAACTTCTAGTTATAGTATCATACATTTGTTCTAGTTCATGAGAGAGATTTCTAACATTTGTACAGTTAATCACAGACATTGTCCGCCACAAGAGTCACTGTTTTATACAGTTCCATCTTTTAACCTCCAACTTTCCTTCTGGTGACATGCATGACTCTGAGCTTACCCTTTCCACCACCTTCACACACCATTCAGCACTGTTGTTCTCACAATAACATGCTACCGTCATCTCTGTCCATTTCCAAACACTTAAGTTCAACCTAGTTGAACATTCTGCTCATAATAAGCAACCGCTCCCCATTCTTTAGCCTTTTTCTATATCCTGGTAACTTATATTTCATGTCTATGAGTTTACATATTATAATTAGTGCATATCAGTGAGACCCTGCAATATTTGTCCTTATGTGTCTGACTTATTTCACTCAATATAGTGCCCTCAAGGTTTCTTCATCAACCTGTTTTTTTGTTTGTTTGTTTGTTTCTTTTAAGACTAAATGATATCTTTTTAATTTCAAGCTGTCTTGGAAGTTTCCGGAGGGTCCCTGGAAAATCACATAGAATCTGCTCTTTCACCTTGTAAAAAGAGAGGTGCTACAAATAGATTTATATGACATGTTATGAATTGCAAAATTGTTGTCAAATTAGAAGGGATTTCCTAACCTTCTGTTAGTTGGATTTATGTAAATAAAATGTTACTAATAAATATATATATTCCAGAAATAATATAAAGTTCCTGAAGATTTGTTAATGTCCTCACTGTCCATAAAATATCCTAGTATTGAACTCCCTCACACTACAGTATAATGTTATCAGGCATAATTTCAGTTATTCTTAAAAATATGTTACATGCCACAACCAAATTACCTTCACAAATGCATTATTTTATGATGAACTCTCATTAGATCTTTCACTTTTATAAAACAGTAAAAAGTTAACCATAACCATTCTTTACAATCCACAGAGGTTTTTTGTTTCATTCTGATGTTTTCCTGGAAACACTTGCAATCAGCTACAAGTCAGAGTGCTTCTTCTTCAACCAAAAACATACTGCCTCAGAGACCTGCGGAAAGGACTGTGCTAGGAACACTGGGGCACAAGCTGCTAACGACATTGCTTAAAGAACCTGGAGACCAAACCATGGGACTGACTCAGGATTTCCAGAAATCTAGTGGGAAGCTGACGGGTTCATGAAATTGCCAACACAAAATGGAGCAGAGCAAGAAATAATTATTTAGGACTGAATGAATTAATTAAAAAATAATTATGGGTTTTGTTTGAAATATTGATAACATTTTATTATTTTTTACGTACAAGGAATCCCTTTTGCTTTTCCCTTAAGCCATGTACAACTCATAAAACATTTATCTTTTTCTCCCTGAGCCCCTTGAATTCAGAAACTCTTACTGAATATTCTCATTTTCATGGAAATACAATTATTTGCATACATTCAATAAGACAATATCCTCCTTGTTAACAGGAATGTTTGGAGATGCTGGTTATGTATCCAAAGCTTTAACTGGAATATCATAATTGAAAATGATGCTGGCAGAATCTTGGATCTTGAGGTGACAATATCCATATCATACTTCAACCTTGCTAATCTCTGAGGACATCTGGATGCCATGAAGCAATCACAAGACAAAGAAACCAATAAACTCTCTAACTTAATGGACATTTGGAACACCCTGAATATCCACTAATCATAATTCTTTACAAACTACTTACATAATCTTTTTCTTTAAAAACCCTTGCATGGAAGCCCAAAACAGGACACAATTTGGGTTGCTACACGAACCTGTTCTCCCCAAATTGCAATTCTAAGACCTCAAATAAATTATTTTGTAGTGTGTTATTTCTCACCCAACACACTTAATCATCCCATGTCATATACAAATTAATGGATGCTCTGAGAATTCAATCACAGTCCAAGATGATGACAGATGTGCTGGAACAAACCTGGCTTGCCTGAAGGAGAAGCTGATTGGAGCAATTTTCTAATCTAACAAGAAAATAATTTAAATAAGACAGGCAGCCCCTCATAGTAGGCAAAGAAGTTTAAATATATATTAAACATAATAATTTTGCCAAACCAGCCAGAACCTTAAACGTATCAATGTCAATCAGTAGTTGGTACAGTAACATCTCTGGATGTTATCACAGCTTTGCTCAGAGCACCAGCCGTCTGGGAACACAAGTCCAGACGTGCAGTGGGATGCCTCCCTTTCCCACAAGTCACACCTGGGTAGAATCTGAAGTTTGAAAGGCATTCTGTTGTTTGCTAAGAATTCCAAGTTGAATAAGACACAGCCGCTGCTGTCTATGAGTTCATAACAACAAATCATCATCTACAGAGAGTAACTGAATAATATTAATGGGATATGTCCAGGGATTTTAAAGGTAAAAATGCAAATTATTTTTCCCTTTTCATCAAATAGCATGCATGAAGAAAATGTTCATAGGTGTAATCTTTAATTAATCTTCTATAAAGGAACTGTTTAAAGCACTTCCTCCAAAATATAGTATAGCAAAGATAATTCTGATCGCCAACCAAATATGTACATTAATATATAAAAGGGCTGCCTAATATAAACTAAACAAGTTACAGCTTCTCCCTCTGAAAGGCTATTTGGGAAAAAATGAGATTTCTCTCTTAGGCAAGCCAGTACTCAACCTGGAAGTATACAAGTGAGTGCCATAGGGAACATTTCAATAAGGAGTATACAAATAAGCACAAGATTTATAGTGGACTTTGGTTGTGAATAATTATGGAATTTAAAGACTGAAATGGAAGAGAAGGGAGAGATGAAAATAAGAAAAAGAAAGAAATCAGATATCTTGGGTTTCTCGGTTCCATATTTTCCCACTTACAAAGAACCCAGTTTTATCTATTAATATATAAATATGCTCAAGTCTCTCCCATACTCGAAAATGAAAATTTACCTTACGTATTGCATGCCTTTCAAGTCATTACCCTATTCATTTTAGCACTACCAAACATCTCTCTTTATTTGCTCCTTCCCTCACTCCCACAGGCAGGAATCTGCTTCTCTCTACAGGGTTCTTCCGAAACTGTTCTCATGAGGAACGAGGACAATCTCTTTACTACTAAACTCAGTAGACACACTTTTCGATCTTCTTGCTCAACCTCTTTGTGGCATTTGGAAA
Organism: Choloepus didactylus; assembly: GCF_015220235.1. Classification (NCBI taxonomy): domain Eukaryota; kingdom Metazoa; phylum Chordata; class Mammalia; order Pilosa; family Megalonychidae; genus Choloepus; species Choloepus didactylus. The sequence goes on along the minus strand of NC_051320.1, from coordinate 34,892,918 downwards.
TAGTGACTACTCAATCTATTTTGAAATTCAGTCCTCCTTCGCCTTCTGGGACACTGCTCTAAGCAGATCCCCTACGCAGCTCTCCACTATTTGTCCATTTTGTTGGTGGCTGCCCATTTCTCCATCTACCCTTAGCGCCAGCATCTCAAGGATTCCCCTTCATTGGCACTCTCTTTTCTTCTCTCTTCTAACATGCAGGTTGGGTAGCTTCTTTTATCTCCGTGGCTCTAGCTATCAATGATAAGCTGATGTACACGTCTCCAGCAGAGTTCCTGATATCTTGACATGGCCATTTTGATTCAGCCTTAAGAAAAAACCGTTTAATTTTCACTTTTGTAATGCTCCAAACTGCCATTCTCATCCTATCCCTGGTGTCATCCCCATAAAATCAGGTTTTATTAGTAAACTCCAGGCAACCCTCCAGAAACAAATGGTTTGTATAATGCTCAAACAGTTACAGTTTAAAAAGCAGTTGCAGTTTAGAATATAGAATTCCTGATCCCATTTATGAAGCTAGCAAAACCTGACAAAAAGAGCCCAATCTCAGTTGAATGTAATACGAAGAACAAACATATCTCAATTATGAATATAATTGCAAAATTTTAAATTAAATATTAGCAACTTGAATTCAGCACTATGTCAAAGATATGGTTTATTCAGGAACGTAACAATACAAATATGATTGTGTAAATAGATGCTCAGCGGTCATTTGATAAAATTCAAAATGTATTCCCAAGCTTAGGCTTTAAAATCTAACCATCCTGATTTAGAATTATAGCTCACCCACTTATACCTATTTTTTCATTAGACAGGCTAATTAACCCTTTTTTGGACCCTTGTTTTACAATATATGAAATGGGACCAGCCTACCTTAAACCCCTGGTACCAATAGCGTCTTATCCTTGAAACTGCACATTTTATATCTATTTTCTCACCCAGACTGGAAACATCTTAAAGGCATTCATTACACTTCACAATGTGTAGCTAAATATGTGTGAGTGTGCATGACCAGCTAGAGTCTCCAGGGCCCAGGGCAAAGTGAAAATACAAGGCTCCTTGTTCAAAAATGATCAAAAATTTCAACACAGTGACAGCAGAATATTAAACCAAGCATGGAGCCCTTCTAAACACAGGTCAAAAAGAATGGTCACATTAAGGTGGGTTAAGAGTAGTTCGGGTAATCAGTAATGAATAAAATATTCTGGGTTATCAGTAATTGACTGCATTTAATTAAAGGTTGAGTATATTTAAAAGGACATGATTAACCTTTGACTGTTCTCTCTTGTAAGAAAGGAATAAGTTTCATTTTCACATAGAGACAGCATGGAATAAGGGAAATGGAGGCAAAACCAGTTTAAACAAGCCCCAGACAAAGAGAAGAGAGAATCTGCCTGATGTAAAGAGACATGAGGTAGTATCAGAGGCGGGAACTCACAGCAAAAAAATAAAAATTTGGGGGGGCATTGGCTAATCAGTTCAAAATCTCAATAATGAGCTAGTTGGCTCTCTGGGATTGGCTGTACAAATTAAAATCTCAAAAGATGAATTAGTTAGTGTTCTCGGATAGGCTGTAACCTCTGTAGTACCCAGTCAATGGGGAAACAGGGGAGGGACTTGCGAATTAGGAGTAGGAGATTTAAACATCGCCATTCTCTTCCTCTGACGTGCCAGCCTTCCGCGTGTTTGGCTGGACGCCCCATCTTGCAAGATCGTAAATAAATTCTTTTCTCCTCCAGAACCGAGAGAGCGTTTATTCCCTTACAGGTACCACTTTATTTCCGACAACTCTTTAAAGTGATATCATATCTTTTTATTTCCATTCTTTTCCTACCACTTTGCATTAAATCATTCTGAGAATGTTATCTTCCTTTTAAAATTTTATTGGTTATCACTCATAAAATACAGACACTACTTTGGTTCCTTGTGAGCTTTTCTGCACAATTCCCTGAGTCCATGAGCAAGAATAATAGTAACCTCAGCATTTCTCTAATCATAAAGCATTAGCATTAAAAAAATTCGTAAAATGTTTTATTCTTGACTATCTGTCTGGTGAACAATAATATTCACTTTATCAAAATATCATCCACTGACATGAGATATCCTTTTGTTTTCGTGTGGTATTACTTCTCTGACAGACAGAAGAGTAACAACTTGATATAATTAGAATGTCCTCTTCTCCATATAACCATAAAAATTTCAAAAGCTTTATCAATATTTTCTTCAAGTAGAAGCCTCATATTTGGGGTCAGAGTTCAGTGAATAATTTACATTTCTTCTCTTAGAACTCTGAATAATTTCCCCCGGTGCTTCCCAAAAGTTCACTTAAGCACAGGCCCATATTCTGTCAGGTTTTATAGTGATTGCACCAAAAAGGAAGAAGCATTGCCTCTTGAACAAGTTATTGATGGGTGCTCTTTACTCTGTCCTTGAAAAGTAAAAAACAAGTACAGGCTTTGAGCAATTGCAGACTTCAATGCTGCTGCCCAGGGATTTTAAATAAATAAATAATCAACTTAGGTGTGTTTCCAATTCCCAGCCCCAACTAGAGTCCAGTCAAATGAAACCACTTGGCTTTCCTGGCTCTCATTTGTGTCCCTTGTTCTCTTCCCCTGTCCTTCTCTCTTTCTTCTGCTTTCACACAATTTCTCTTTCACACATGTTCTCATTCATGCGTTCTCACTCAATGGTTCTCTCACTCCATCACTCACTAACAGTTATGGAAGGCTGGCCATGGGCCAGGGAGTGTTTGAAGTGAAAGTAAGCTAGGCTTGGCTGCGCACAGGGAAGGCAAAAAGCCAGTGGGTCAGAGAAGGTGGCAGGGCCCAGAGCAAGGCATGACAGGGAAGGCTTGGTAGGCAGTAGGAAGTCATAGAGGGTGGGATCTGTAATCAGATAGCCTGCTGCTCTGAAGAGAATGGAGGGGATGGTGGACAAGTGTCAATGTAGAAGGTCCCTTAGAAGGCCACTTAATGACTCCAACAGGAGATGATCATGGTTTGCACTTAGGTGACAGCAGTAAAAAAGTCAGAGTGGACAGGCTGGACTCGGGGTTTATTTGGGAGGTAGAGCCAGGGGATTGGAGGTGGGAAGTTAGACCAAAAGAGTAATCAGGGATTGAAGTTTCAGGCTTGAGCAACTCTTTCTCACTCTCTAATTCATTGTTATTCTATTTCTCTTTCTCCCTTCCTTCCTCTTTACCAGGCCTTTGATCACATGATAACAGAATCTCAAGTGCCCCTCACCATCCCAGGTTAATTTCTGCTCAAGTCTCAACGTAAAGTCACAAACTCCAAAAACCTTTCCTGAGCTCACCACACCCGGGCAATGACAGAGCTACACTGTTGTTATCTCCCCCTGGCATCAATTTCTGCATTACTGCACTGTTCACAAGGACTCCTAACACAGGGATTTGAAGAATGGGCTCATTAAAGAGCCACAAGGCAGCTGGTTTGGATCCAAGCTCTGCTACTAACCACTTAAGTGAACTCTGGCAACTTACTTAAAGTCAGTCCTACATCTGTAAAGCCCAGAAGGAAAAGTGTCTGCCTCACATCATGTTTTTCATTAGATGATATACATAAAGAGCTTAGTACAAGACTGGGAAAGAGCAAATGCTAGATTAATGTTAGCCCTCATTGTAATTACTGCTATTATTTTTACATTACATTACCCATCTTCCTCTAAGTGGGGTAGGGTAATAGTTACAGAATATCAGAAACCAAACTAAAGCAGGAAATTCTTAGGTTAATTCAGGCCTAGGAAACAAAACAAAACACCTCAGTGACACAGTCAGAATGGATAGTTTGATTTATTAGCCAATTCAGACAAATCTGCACATGCTATCGAGCTACTATAGTCAGTCTCCAGGCCCTCCACATAATTTGGGGCTTGATTCTTGGGTCCAGAGATGCCACTTACCACATTAGGTGAGTCCACAGGATTATTTTTCTTTGAGGAGATACCTGGGCAGGTGCATGTCCAGAGGGCAGAAAGGAAAGACGCTGATTAGAGAGGTTGGAGGGGCAGAGGGCGTGACCGTCTTCATCATTCTTCACTTCCCTTTTTTACAAGACGACTTGGCTTCGTCTACCATATCCGCAGCAGGAGCTGCGCCACCTCCTCCGTGGCGTCCGCTTGCAATTGAGCAGCTTGGGCTCTGCGTATTTGTGGCTTCCGTGGACATGTTAGCAACAGATGGTTTTATGTCCCAGTCGCCTAGCATTGCCAAGAAGGCTAGAGGTCATCTGGAAAGTCTTTTGCCCTGAATCGTTCCGATTCAGAAGGGTCAGCTCCTTTCTCCTGCGGTGCTTTGCAAATTCGCGCCCTCCTCTATCCTGGTCCAGGTCACAGGAAGCGCTAAGGGAAGACGCAGGTGCTAAAGAGAAGGGAGAGTGAAGGCGCCCCCCTGATGAACCCGAAGACCGAACCTGCCGAACAAGCGCAAAGTAGAAACTGAAAGTACGCTGCCGGCCTATCCCACGGAAGTTATGGAAAAGGCAAAGCTCAGAGCCGGACCGTGGTACGTGCCGCCCCCCACGGGATGGATGAAACAGCAGGCGCGGCGTGGGTGAGAGGAACCCCGCTGCAGATCCGGCCCTGCCCGGCCCCGACTCCCGGCAACTCCTCAGAAGACCAGGGTCCTGGGAAAGACTATGGGCGGTGAGAGCTTGCCCCTGCTGCTGTTGCTGTCATCATGACTACGCCCGCCTCCCGCAGACCATGTTCCATGGTAAGTGCGCCTCTCCCGGGCGCACAGGTACGCGCGTCCGGCACGCCGGGGACTTCGGGACACGTTGCCGGCCCCAGCGCCCTAGCGCGTCCGGAACAGCTTGGCCTTGCACTTTGGACCTACCAAGAGCACTGGCTTCCCACGGGCGGCCGTCAGCCGCGCCTAAGTAGGGTGGCCTTTAGCCACTTGCACCTGGGGCTGCTGCTCCTGGCGCACTGCGAGAAGCAGTCCCCGACTCCTGCTTTCTGTCCAGAGACGAAGCGCTGCGGCTTCCGCGCGGCTCAGCCGTGGCAGCCTGCAGTCACGTCTCAGGGGTAGCCAGTGCCTCTCTGTTTTGTCTGCCTGTCTGCGGGTCTTCCCCCAGCCAGCGCTGTTCTCTGTCAACCCGGCATCCAACCCGCTTTTCCCGTACCCCTGGTCGCGCTGCGTTACTCACAGGCGCCGGGGAGCGAAGAGTAGCTGGGCTCTTGCAGCTCCGAACTCCCTGGAGAAGTGAAAGCAAACCTCCCACGGGACGCGCTTTTAAGTCCCAGGGGGACAGGTCCCTGGAAAACCCCGTTTACCGGCGCGAGGCTGGGAGTTTCCGACTGGGGCTGTACCCTGCGCCTTTTGCTGGGAATCCAAGCCCTCAGGCTGGAAATGAGAAAGACCAGCTTCCAGTTTTTGCTTTTTCCTTATATGCGCTCTACTTGGTGGAGGCAGGATTAAATAGGCGTGACTCTAAATTCCAGTCCTTTGCTGAGATTTAATATATATTATTTGAACACAATTCGGATTTAAAATGAGCAAGGGTAGAGTTGAGATCGCTTAGAGTCCGTTGGCAGACCTTTGGCCAACATAAAGAGCCAGAACGTTTACTGGAAGAAAGAGGGGGGAAAGGGATGTGAGGGAAAAGGATCTGCTGAGGGAATTTGGAATGTTTTACAGTAAGTACTTCTTCAGGCAAAAGAAGACGGGTGGGGTAGAGCGGGGGTGGGGGGAGAGGAGGAGGGGACAAACGGTTGTTCTCTTAGATGCCTCGTTAGTGCGCTTTCCCAGCCACTCCGTTGGATCAAAAGTGCCCACTTCCCTCCCTTATGATTTAAAGAATCAAAAAGCGGCATAGGCGAGGAGTACAAACTCAGTAACAAAAAAAGGAGGGGAGAGGTATCGAGGACAACGAATTATAGATTTGTAATGGGCGTCCACCAGGGGTTTCATCTGGAATAAGAAATTGGGCATATCCTTGTTTTCTTTAAAATGACCATGGTTCTCCTGCAATTACTTCTTTCTGGGCAACTGCCAGTTCTAATTTTTGCATCAGTCCTGATCTAAAGCGGAGAGGCAAAACAAGAAAAGGAGGTTATGGTGTGCATCATCAATAAGGAGCCTTTATTTCCTTCAGTATGTCCATGTTAATCACACACCATAAGTAATTAGCCCACAAAATAGAAGAATTCTAAGCTTCTAATAATTATGATGAGTGGCTTTCTGCATTTTGTTCCAAGAGATTTCACTAGAAGCTTAAGGATAGGGCTGTACTTAACCTTTTTCTTTGCTGTTTCTTTAGGGTTGAAGTAGTTGAGGGGCTACTATGTGGTCCTCAACTGTGCTATCTGGTTTAGGTAATTAAACTTTATTTGAGGACTTAAAAATGGAATAGTAATAAAAAACAGAGAAGGATTAGAAAAACTGAACAGGTATAAAGGAGAATTTAAACAACACTTTAAATATCTTAAAAACGTAAAATGTTATTCTAAGAGTATCAAATTCTGTCATATTCACACGTCTACTTGTGAGATAGTCTTTTGATCACACTCCTGATACGTAACCTAGTGTAATGAGAACAAATATTTACTGTCATTTTTTTCTGAAATAAGAGTGTATGATGCAGAGTTTCAGAGCTCAGCCAGGGAAGTACTTACTAAATTCCCGTGACAACACATACAGTAATTTTTAAAGGAAGCAGTAGAGCTCAGTTTCTGGATTTAAATCCTGGATTTTGCCAGAGACATTACAAGTGGGAAAAAATCTACTTGTGCCCCAGACACTCATTGTTAAATGTGATTAATTTGGTAGTACTTACCTCATGAAGTGTTTATGGAATTAACTAAAATATTGCAGACAATATTATGGATGGCTGCAGAAATTTCTTTGCTTATTGTAGGATTTGTGGATAGAGTTTATAGTCCAATCTTAAGAATGGTTGTAGCAGATATTAGGCCTCTAAAGTCTAATCAGATACGTTTTCTGTAATCTTAAAAAGCTGATTTCCATACAATAAATGGTGATTGCTATTTATTAGTTTTACTTATTTATATATTTACCCATGTTATTTTACTAATTATTCCTATTAAAACCATGTCTTATCTATTCAAATAATGTCTTCTATTCCTTCCTGGATTTTTTGGACCAGTTTACCTTTAATTCCCAGTAAAAACAGGTCTATGTGATGTTTTAATGGACACTGAATGAACATTTATGTGTCTTAAAGCCCAAGGAGAGGTTTTTGATGAACCATAGAAACTAACTTATTTATGTTCACTCTGACCCCATAACTTAGGTAGCTGAGGGTTGAATGTATTATTTGGCTTAAATTAAAAACCAACAAGAATTTTTAGCCAACCATCTTTCTGGTTTAACCAAATTCCCTACTGAAAACAAATTCTCCAGTTTCAATCCCTTTAGGAGATCTAAAGACAATTCCACAAGCCCAAACTTGCCTTGGATTATCGCTTACGTTTGACTTTTCTGTAACCTAATGAAAAGTTCAGGGGAGGGCAAGGGGTTGGCATCTAGGTAGAAGAAAAGAAATGCATACAAAACAAAATAAAAGCAGAGTCCTTTTCCCACTCAGACAACAATGTAGAAAGTACCCCCAAACTAGAGTCTGAATATATTACCCTTATGTAATGTGTGGCGGAAAAGACTTCAATTACAGGCCAAACTGCAGGTCACTAAAGAGAGAGCTGGGTACTTAAGGTCTCTAGCCCCAGGTGGGCTTGCAGCACTGTTGGTGAGGCAATTTCAAATCTAAAGAGTGTCTGTATTTGGATGGCCACGGATATTCTTAGCATTAAGGTGCTAAAGAGCTGGAAGGGACTTTAAGAGATCATTTAATCTAAATTTTTTGTTCTAGATATCAGGTCAATGAAGCTTAAAAGGGGCTCTATCATTTTCTCAGTCATACAACCCATTGTCATAGAGAAAAATTCCAAGTCCCTGTACTCCAAACCTTCTGAGCTTTACACTTCCCAAGTCTATCTGGAACTAACCTATTCAACAACAGCAACAGCAACAAAGACTCTTTACAAACAGGGAAAATTATGTTTTAGAGTTGAAAAGGTAGTTATATACACAAAAGAGACAAGGTGAATTTTCCACTAGACCGTCAATTGAAAGCATTCATAAGATGCCATCCAGTGAATGAAGAAGTTGACCTGAATTTGGGGAGAAATAATTACTGAGCACTGGGGTGAAGAGGACATGATCACCAGTGCTCATAGAAAATGAATATTCCTCTTAAAACTCATTTCAAGTTATATGCTATATACCTTTTCCATATTGTTCTGTTCCTCTCAAAGTCTACCTTTTGGACACCTATAAGATGACACAGAAAATAAAGAGTTTGGTTCTAAACAATTGGTACTAATTATTCAAAAACTCAAAATCTAGTAAATAATTAGCAAATGATTATTGTTTGAGAATCTTCAGGATGCAGGAACAGTAGAGGGGGCGGGAGGAGAGAGAGAGAGCCAGAGGGTGCGCTGTGTTATTACATGGAAGGGGTTTCCATTTACAAGACCAATGTGATTATAAGTTATCAAAAAATTATGGTCTTTCCTAATCAAATCCTGGTGAGGCAGCAAGCTCAGATTAGAATCTAGACCCAGTCCCTACTATCTGTGTTACAAAAAGATTAACTTGCAAGATTTTTGTGATAGTAGAGATAATATGCATAAAGTACCTAATAATGCTTGGCACTCAAAGGTAAGAAGCATTGTCATCATTGTTAGTATTCCAAGTGAATTCTTGATCATCCTGCATATAGAGAGTTAGTGGCAGAGAAAGAATAGATTCTATGTCTCACTCTGGGATTTTTGTTTTTCTTGTTATGGCAAGTATCAGTAATATATGAAGATGACAGGTAGGATTTACTTTTGTTCTTATATCTGCTATCTAGCCTGCTCTCTCTCTTTGCCAAACAATGGGTCACTAATAGCACTTAATTTATTGGGGAGTGCTACTGACTTTGTATATAAGATAACGATATAATAGATTAAAATGATATTGGGAACTTTATGAAATACTTAGCAGTCTTTTTGCTAGAGTAACAATATTGCTTCCTTGAGCTTGAAGGAGTGTTGCTGATTCTAATTAGAAAAGACACACATGCAAAATGTCTTCTACCCAATAATATAGTTAAATTTCATTTGGAACCGAATATATCTCATCATAACTCCAAGTTTGCAGGAAGATGCAAACAAGATGCATGCTTAGACACATTCAAGGCACAGGGCATCCTTGTGAAAGAGCTCCCTGTATAACCAGGCTTTAAGGTTTCTAGGAATCAGTCTTATCTGCAAATATTTCTCCTTGCAGCAGATTATCACATACATAATTTTATAATTTCCTTCTGTTTATTAGAAAATTGGGAAAGCTACTAAAAAAAACACACACACACAAATAAATCACTACCATGATATGAATTTACTTATTGGATTTTTCTGACATGTCAAGAATCTGGACTCAGGTATTGACAGAGATGTGCTTGAAGAGAACATGGGCCTCTGTGCACTTAGAAGCGCAGTTGCAGTGTAAAGAAGGAAGGTATTGAAAGGACAGGTAGAGGAGCCCCAAAATACAAAATGTAATCTATGTCAGTTTTGAGAAGTAAACGTTTTGAGATCCATCATTAGAGAGAAAGAACATAACCACAGGGCAGGACAATGACGGTAAGCACCCCCCAATCCCACCACCGCCCAAAATGCGGCCTCCCTTTGGTGAGGACTCAACTGGACACGTGGACTTTTGTCAAGTTTTACAGTAATACACATTCACGTGCCATAGATTATAAAATTGTCAAGCCAATTGAAATGCCACAACCAAATATAACATGACTCATAACATTGAGCTTATTCTTATTTAATGTTAAATTCAGTTTCTTTTAGGTACATCTTCGGAATTCCTCCCCTGATCCTTGTTCTGTTGCCAGTAGCATCATCTGATTGTGACATTGAAGGTAGAGAAGGCAAAGAATATGAGAATGTTCTAATGATCAGCTTCAATGAATTGGTATGTGCTTGTTTTGTTTTCCTCACGTTTTCACTAACTGGGATAATGTGAAATTGTAACTTTTAGAATGCAGTTTTTTAATCAAGTATCCCCTATATTCCTTGAAAAGAAAGTGAAATAACTAAAGAATAAACTTTAATGAGCTAGCAACCCTCTATATTTTTATAGTAGGTATCATTTTTTGTCCTTTAAAAAAGATTTTTCTACTAGACCCTAAGATGCCCACAACTATCCATTGAAGTCCTATTTCCCTTCACTACCAAACTTCTTGAAAACACAATTCATCCTCACTGCCTGCTTTGCCTCACCTCCCTTTTATGGTGTTAGTCCCTGTAGAAGCATTGCAATAGGAGTGGGAAAAGTAGAGTACAGCAATATGAAAATCATGTAAAGAGATGTCCTGTTATTTTGTTTCATCTGATGTGTTATGTGTGTGTATACGCATGTATTCATAGGTAGGTAGGGATATGTATGTATATCCATGCTTTCTGTGAGTTAATTTAAGTTCGAAGAACTGAATCAGTACAATGGAATGTGTTGATCTGACTGCTAATCAGTCCTTTTCAATCACACTGGAGGGTATGGGAAGTTCAAGATGATACTGATAACTTTATCTCAGCGGTCCCTCATTTCGCCTGCTGATGAGGGGGAAAAAAGTGCACATTAAAGGGTATTGCCCCCATTTTACATTGTGTGCTATTTTTTTTTGACATTGGCTGCATTAAATGGATACTACTAAATTAAACTTTTGAGTCAGGATAATGTCTCTAATGGAATTCTATTATCCAGACAGAGAATCAACTAGTATTAGTTCAACAACATTTATAAATAAGTATATGCGTATAAAACTCTGCAAAAATTGCTATGGGCAATTAAAAAGAAGGAGAATGTTATCCATCAGATTTGTAACACATTTTTCTGGAAATATAGAGAGGTTATCTCATTAACACACATGCATGGAACAACAATGATAATGTCAAAACAAAACAAAATATATCTACTCTATTTGAAGAGATTAATTAGCAAAAGATATAAGAGTACGTAAACTAACCAATCCAAGGGAACAGTGTCATGATCATCTTAAGAATGTTGTCTATAAATAGGGAGTGATAAATGTGAGGGAAAGAGAATGGAAGTGATAAAATTCATAGCAATATAATATAAGTGATAAAATTCATAGCAATATAACTTGTAGATCACATTTAGACCCTCATTTACTCAGGATGTGCTAGATGCTTTACAGATAATTACTGTTTTGAGTCTCATGTTTAAATCCATTTTAAAGATGGGGAAATTGATGCTTTTAAAGAGATTGGTCACATAATTACTGAAAGCCAAAAACAAGACCCAAAGTCAAGAGCTCTTTCCCCACTCCTAATCTTTCAACTTTAAACACTGAAACATAGGAACAAGCATATTAAATACCTTTTAAGTGTTAAAAACTATGCCTGTTCATATGGATGCTTACTGGTATGAGTAAGTTTTATTTAATTCATGCTGTAAATATTTGTTGACTATCTATTATGTACTTCCATTATAGTAGAAGTAGAAGCAGTGGGGAATTTTTTAAAAATACGTAAGACCTACTTTCTGAATCTCAAAAATAATAATTTACTTGGCAAGACTAGACACACACAGAAGGAAAGTTTGGGAGACTATAATACTACTAACATTTATGCAGTGCTTTTTATGTTCTCAGTGCTTGCTTTCCATGTATTAACTAATTTAACCCTCACAACACACTTATGAGAGAGTTACTCTTATTACCTCCATTTCACAAGAAAGACTCTGAGGCCCAGGATCGCCCAGTTTGTAAGTGTCAGAGACAGCATCTGCTCTTAGTCACATGTGCTCCTGTCATCCAACAGTAATCTATGTTTATTCATTCAGTAAACATAACTTGGGGCCTGTTAAGTGCAAATACTATGGAAAATCCTTTTGGGTACATGGAGGGGTTGGGAGTTGGGGATGGACAGTGATGAACCAAGTGTGGATCTTTCTTTGGAAAAGCTTACATTCTGGTGATGGTTGAAGCTTGGTGGTGAAGAATGCAAGTTCTAACTTGAAGAGGAGAAGTAGCTGCCATGATGTGATGTCATACAAACAGACTAGTTGTGAGCCAGGTCTGGAGACAAAGAGACACAACCCATGTTTAGAACTAGTTTTCTGGAAAGGATGGACTGATTTACAGTTCTTATAGCAGTATATGAGATCATCACCCTTGTCAACACTGAGTGTTTTTATTTTTTAAAATATCTGCTAAAGCAGTAGAAAACTTATTGTTTGGGCTTACATTTCTTTAATTGCTAGTGAAGTTGAATGTTTTTTAAGTTTATCCATCATTTATATATTTTTAAGTTATTTTTATTGAGATATAACTCATATATTACGAAATTCATCCTTTTAAAGTGTATAGTGCAGTGGCTTTTAGGATCTTCAGAAATCATGCAGCCATCACCTCTACTGAGTTCCGGAATATTTTCTTCACCTCCAAAAAAAAAAAAAAAACACCCAAATACCAAAACCGTTAGCAATCACTCCCCATTCCTCCCTCCCCTTCAGCCCCAGGTATCCACTAATATATTTTCTGACTCTATGGATTTGCTATTCCGGACATTTCATATAAATGGAACCTTGCAATATGTGGCCTTTTGTGTCGGCTTCTTTCAGTTAGCACAATGTTTTTAAAGTTCATACAAGTAATACATGGAATCTACGCTTCATTCCTTTTTTAGGGCTGAATAATATTCCAATGTAAGGATATATCACATTTTGTTTATTTATTCATCAGTTGTTGAACATTTGAGTTGTTTCCCCTTTTTGCCTATTACGAATAATGCTGCTATGGGCATTTGTCTACAAGTTTTTATATGGACATATGTTATCATTTCGCTAGGGTATTCAACTAGGAGAATAACTGGTCCATATGGTAATTTTATGTTTAATTTTTTGAGGAACTGCTATACTGTTTTCCATAGTGGCTACACCAATTTACATCCTCAACATCAATATATGAGGATTCCAATTTCTCTCTATCCTCATTAATTTTTGTTATTGCCTGTATTTTTTATTATAGCCATTCTAGTGGGTGTGAAGTTGTATTTCATTGTGATTTTGAAAAACCCTGCATTTCTCTAGCAACATTGAATATCTTTTCATGAACTTATTGGCCACCTGTATACCTTCTTTGGAGAAATATCTGTTTAAATGCCTTGTCCATTTTTAGTTGCGTTTTATTTGCCTTTTATTGTGGTGTTGTAAGAGTTCTTTATTAAAAGTATTCTGTATACTAGATGTGATTTGCCAACATTTTCTCCCATTCTATGCATTGTTTTTCACTTCCTTAGTAGTGTCCTTTGAAACACAAAAGTTTTTAATTTTGATGAAGTCCAATTGACCTATTTTTTCTTTTGTTGCATGTGCTTTTGTATCTTATGTAAAAAAATCCTTGTCTAATCCATGATCACAAAGATTTACATCTAAGTTTTCTTCTATGAGTTTCATAGTCTTAGCTCTTACTAGGTCTTGTTTAGATCTTTGATCCATTTTGAGCTAATTTCTATATATGATGTAATGATGGTGTTCAACATCTTTCATTTTCTTGTGGGTATCCAGTTGTCATTGCATCTTTGTTGAAAAAACTATTCTTCATTGACTTGTCTTGGCACTGTTGTTGAAAATCAACTGAACATAAATTTAGGAGTTTATTTCTGGACTCTCTATTCTACTCCATTGACCTACATGTCTGTCCTTATACCAGTGTCATATAGGTTTGATTTCTGTAGCTTTGTAGTAAGCTATGAAATTTAGAATATGGTTCCTCCAACTATGTTTTTCTTTCTCAAAATTGTTTTGGCTATTATGGATCCTCATCATTTGCATTCATACAATTATTGATATTTCTTCTATGAATCATACATATCCTTTCAGAGAGTCAGGTCTTAAATAGCTTTAGAGTAGAAATACAATGTATGGTATTTCTCTCTGGTAGTTCTCCCTCCAAATCTCAGGATTTACCACCTTCTTGCTAGATCCATGGAACAGGATACTAAAAACAAGATCTAATATGTGCAAGAGAAAGAATTGCTCAACAGACATCAGAGATTACCAGAACTGCTCCAAGAGAACAGGCCCCAAGTCAGTTTATCATGGTGACCACTGGGAGACTGGAGGAAGAGCATTGGCTTGGACTGAGCTGAGGGGCTAGACTCAGTCTAACACTTCTAGATCTAAAATACAAGAGGGACAAAGGCTCTGGAAAGAGCTGCATCTGTGTGCAATCATTTAACCACATGACTTTGCACACTAGTCAGGTGGTCCAGCTTGTGTCGTGGACAGAAGCAAAGCAAGACTGCAGAGAGGATAGTGGAGAGTGCTTAAGGCTATCCTCTTCCTTAGAGGATCGTGAGATCCTCTGCTCATTTTCCTGTCAGATTTAGTGATATTGCTACTGGTCTTAAGGGCTCATTATGTATAAAATATGTCATTATGTATTAAGTATAACTATATGACAGTCATTTTTGTTGAAAACGTTTTTCCAATTTATCGTTTATTTTTATTTTTTGCTTTTTCATTTTCAGATTTTATTTCTGTGTAGTCACAGCCACATAATAGAATTACATAGGGTACAATGTGGGCATGAAGGAGGGAGAGGTCATTTCCCTCTTTGGGAGAGACAGCAGGAAAGGCTTCATAGTGTACATGATTCTTGAATCTTAAAACATATGTAGGTATTTCCAGAAAGGTGGAGTGGGGGGTGGGGGGTGGTTGCTGGGCAGAGGATCACTCACATGTAAGGAGTGTAACTAGGAAACCGACTGTCATGCTGCAGCTGGATTGTAGGATGCGAGATGAGAGCCAAATCCTCCTCAGTGGGGGCCTGGACCAGATTGCCGGGTATCCCGGGCACCGTCCAAAGGATCTAGACTTCTTCCTGTATGCACCAGGAAGTCACAGAGGCATTTTAGGAGGACACTGGAATGTTAGCACCACAAGAACAGAGGTCTTTGTTTTTTTAGTGTATTATTGTATTTTGAGAACCTAGAAATCTCAATAATCTAAATAAATATTTAAAGGAGTGAATGAAAAATAAAATCATGCCATCAGGTTTTTACTTTATAACTTTTCTGGCACAAGTGTCTATAAAAGATTTGTGGGGTAGAACTGAAAGCAAGGAGACAATAGGAGACAGCTTCAGTAATTCTGGGGAAGATCGTTGTTGGGTGTGGACCACAGCAGTGGTTCATAACTTTAGCATGCTGTAGAATCACCTGGAGGTGATAAAACACAGATTGCTAGGCCTCTCCCCCAGGGTTTCTGTTTTAGGAGGTTTGGGGTGGGGCTTGATTACTGGTATGTTTCACGAGTTCACAGATGGTGCTGGTGCTGGATTACAGGAAAGAAGCTGGCTGGTGTGCAACTGTGCCTGAAAACCATTCAGTTACAGTTCGAACACTCTAGAAAATACGAAAAGGGCACATGTGCCTATCCTCACTTCCTTTATATTCCTAGAATTGAACGCATGAATGACCATTAAAAATAATTGTGTTACTATCATAACAATTATCTTCACATGTACTAAAAGCTGCACTGGATATATGAAGTTAAGGAAAATATATTTTGCTGCTTAGAATGCAAATGGGAATAATTTGTGAATAATAATTGTCCAGAGAAGCATACTTCATTTGTTGAATGATAAAGATGGATCAATTTTCCCTCTTGTTGCTTAATTTTATTAACTTCACAGAAAATTACAAAGAACATTAAAAGAAGACAAGTACACTGAATTAGTGTATCATATTCTGTTCTTTCTTTCCCTTTCATAAACTGTGATTGTAAAGCAATGGGATTGATTTTGAAACAAATACTAGGACTTAAGTGTAAATGAGTGTGATCTTACCTTGGTAAAGCATACGCTTATTTAGCAATTTATGGCATCTAAAAACATTTTTTCAGATAGTCTCTTTGGAATTGCCTTGAAAGATTGTGGTGCATTCTTATTAACAACTATATTTTTTGAAAGGTGGATTTGATTTTTGGAATTAATTAAATTAAAAATTTGATTTTTGGAAATAGTTGGATGTTATTGGAAGCCATCTTTATTAGATAAAGAGCTCTGGATGTAATTCCAATTTTTTTTTTTTTTTTTTTTTTGTAAGCAAAGAAGGAGCCTTTAATTCAGGACATGTTCTTTTTTCAGCAGGGTTACTACTTTCACGTCTTTTAGCATGATCTCTCTAGAGAGATTTGGCCAACTTCTACTACAGGATGTCCAAAGTGGGCACACCTGCCCAGGGACATGCCCCAAAGCTGGAGTTTAATTAGCCATTTATGGATTCTTCCCTCTCAACCTTCCAGCAGGCAGCTCTTCCTATTTTTGAGGAATTTTGGTGATCCCGGAGAACCAGTGGATAACTTTTCCTGTATTTCCCCTCCCTCATATGGAAAGAATTCACAGATTTAGAGGAAAACGTAGAATAGTGTCCTGATTTTAGACTGTCTAAAATGCTGATGGCTAACTTTTATCACAACAGTTGTGTAAAGCAATATATTTCACTCATGGATATCAGTGGCTATGTTTCTTCTTTGTTTGTTTTTCAGTGTTTACCTCAACCACAGTAATAAAATAGAAATAATGTGACAGAAAAACTGCCTGAACCATAAATTTCAATTAGGAATTATCTTTTGAGTGACATATTTTCTTTCAGAATCCATCATTAAAATCCATTCTGAGGAAATATAAAGCAGTCTTCTGTACCATTTTACAAATATATTTTCATTGATACCCTTACTGCTTAGATTCCTTTTCAGTGAAATAGCATGGTGGCGTAATGTAAGGTGCACAGGGTGAAGGATCAGAAAACCTGAATTTCATCTTTGTTACTGGCTAGCAGTTTATTACTGGTTAGCTCTTTGGAACTCAGTCCCTTACAAAATGAGTAAATTGAACTATCTCTGATGTCCCTCACTTTTGCTCAAATGTTGTGAGACATGGAAAAAGCACATTTTATTTCTTCTTTCATTCTTTCTTTCCCTCCCTTATTAACAATTATCCTACAAAACCACAAATAAGCCATATTTGGAAAAGAAAAGAATGAAATCCAGAGAAAGGAGAGCCTGCTATATTTTCAACTTGTATAATTTCTATTCCAAATAAATTTATGATTGGAAAAAAAACTTAGGAGGAGGAATCAGAAATCCTAACGCTATATCCAGTAAGGGAAAACACCTCATTTTATATTACCTACAGTGTCACAGTTCACTGACATTAGGTAGTGAGGCCAAGCAACAGAACTGAGTGAACGGAAGGTACTAACAGAATAAGTGACCCAGACAATTCTATATTGATGTCTTTGGTGGGAAGTTACCCTTTGTTCACCAGATTTTCTCCACATTCCTCATCATGGTCTTTGAGGACCTCCTAAGTCTGGCACCCACCTGCCTTTCCAACCTCATTTACCATTCTTCCCCTCAGTGCATCCTGTGTCCCAGCCTGGACACTCACATTCCTGGAGATGCACCCTCTTTATGCTTTTGCCTACTCTGTGTTGCATCGTGGAATCTCTTTACCTTCTATTTCCTCCTTTCCAATTCCTGCCTGTCTTCAAGAGCACCTTCCTTCCCAAAGCCTTCCCTAACCAATCCCCTTTCCCCCATCCTGGCACCCAAGCCTGAAATAACTGCTCCTCTTTTGAACTCCCATACATACCTCTCTATGATGCTTAGCTGTGTACTCCCTGAGTACTTCCCCGGGGATGTGCCTGATTTCCCCACACTAGTCTACAGGCATCTTCAGGACAGAGTTTATGTTTGTCCCATCTTTGTACCACAGAATGCTCAGCATAGTGCCTTGCACATTTTACTTTTACAATTATTTGCTAAATGATAACACAAATTGTAACTCAACACTGTATTTTACTGAGAAGTAGAACTTATTTTGTATAGGCTAGGAAGTCGGTTTTTTTCCTTGGACATCTGTTTCTTTAGAAAATTGCTATAAATAAAATGTCAGGTACTTTTCTGACATTTAATAGGTACTAGTTTGGATATTATACATATTACTTTATCCAGAACAAAACTACTTTGCTTAAACATAACCCAGATGTCTGAAATATGTAACTCTTAGTCACCAGAACAGAGGCTGCTTATAAATATAAAGGCTGCTAGAGTGGCTAAACACTTTCTAGGAATGAGTCAGCCTGACTGCATGAACATGTAGGACTGTCCTATTATTATATATCATGAATGATGACTAACAGGTTATTATTGCCTCTTACAATTTGCTGTGTTTTAAACTCAAGCTGTATTCTAGGTGCCTTCACAAATTCACCATTGACCTTTGCACTGATAGCTCTCAAATAGCCATAATTATTCACCTCTCCCATGAACTTTAGTACAAGTTAATTCAGATTACAACTAGAAATCTCTTCTGGCTGTACTGTTAGCACATCGTGCATAATGCTAATTTTTTTCTAAAATTTAAATCCGATACTGTCTCTCCCTTTTTGAAGAACTTTTTAATACTTTAAACTCTCTCTTCACCAATACCTATGAAGCTTTGGTCTTGCATTTGATTGTTTTGCTAACAGCAGTGTCCAAAGCAAGTAAAGGATCAAATTCTAGTCAACACAAATACTGCCTTAAAAATATGTATAAAAATATTAGGCTTAAATAAGTACAATTAATAGAGAAAATATTTAAATTGATTACAATAAAAGCTAAATTAGATCTTCATTATATAAAGTTATTGTTCTAGTTTGCTAATGCTGCCAGGATGCGAAACACCAGAAATGGATCAGCTTTTATAAAGGGGGTTTATTTGGTTACACAGCTACAGTCGTAAGGCCATAAAGTGTCCAAGGTAACACATCAGCAATTGGGTACCTTCACTGGAGGATGGCCAATGGTGTCCGGAAAACCTCTGTTAGCTGGGAAGGCACGTGGCTGGCATCTGCTCTAAACTTCTGGTTTCAAAACAGCTTTCTCCTAGAACTGTCCTCTACTAGGCTGCAGTTCCTCAAAAATGTCACTCTTAGTTGCGCTTGGGGTATCTGTCCTCTCTTAGCTTCTCTGGAGCAAGAGTCTACTTTCAACGGCCATCTTCAAACCGTCTCTCATCTGCAGCTCCTGTGCTTTCTTCAAAGTGTCCCTCTTGGCTGTAGCTCCTCTTCACAACATCACTCACAGCTGCACTGAGTTCCCTCTGCCTGTCAGCTCATTTATGTGGCTCCACTGAAAATTACACTCCATGGAAATTATCCAGTCAGAGTCATCACTCACAGCTGGATGGGGCACAGCTCCAAAGAAACACTCAAGGAAATCTAATCAAAACTGATAATGTCTGCCCACACAAGATTACATCAAAGATAATGGCGTTTGGGGGACACAATACATTCAAACTGACACAGTTATGCTAGAGAATAAAACTATTTCCTGTGTCTATACTTCAGGACGGTAGGTCACAGTTGGCAATTTAACAGGAGAAGTTGCCTTTTTGTTCTAGAATTACTTTTTTATGTTATAAAAATGAAAGCTAGCTGTACTTATTTTATGGTTATACAGTCTCTAATACCAGCATCCCTCAGTATGTACAATTAATAGCTGGGGAGGAAGTAATTACATTTCCTTAGTTACTTTATAGAGAAGAAAGGGATTAAGAATACAATCCCTTATGTTTTTGAGGTTCCATGTTATTAAAACCTTTCTGAAAGACTTTTTCTAATCCTAATGAGGTAGGATAATAGTCTTTTTAGAAGGCCAAGAGAATGGATGCCCTGGATGTAACGTGTGTGTGTGTGGGTGTGGGTGTGGGTGTGTGTGTGTATAATCAGATCTCATCATAATATCTTCACACACCCAGAGTAGGATATATGTACCTCTGCTATCTGTGGCACTGTGACAAGTACAGGTGGATATGCCACCACGTTTTCAATAATTGCACTGTGTATTTGGCATGGATATTGATATGTAGGGAAATATGCCAGATGTTGAAACATATAATTCCTGGAACATTATTTCTTATCCCAAAGTTTACCCAACCACATCTTAAGACAAATGAATAAAACGCTAAGATGTGTATCTAGGGCGTGTTGGTAAAGCTGGAAAGGCATCCAAAGATTCAAAATATATATTCACTTCCAGAAAAAGGCATCAAACACATATAAAACTTTTCACATGATAAAGAATGGGTTTACTATCTAAGATTTATTCATTCCCCTGTAGTGTTATTCTCCTTTGTTTAGTATTCATGCCACTGAATTTTCTAACAAATTTTACCTGTTGTTTGATTTTTCTTAAATTGAGCCCCATCAATGAAGTTCTGGATAGGTATTTTTACACGTGGAAACTCACAATCACATTTTCTTTTCGAACTCATGTGCATACAAAAGCATTTCTTTTAATAACACAATGGTGATGATATTAATTTGAAATGCTGTATTTGTCAATATAGTCATTTTCAATGTTATTTTTAGACTGATGTTCTTCACTTATTTTGCTAACATTCTTAACAATAGATTACCATCAATATTGATTGTTAAAACAAAGTTTTCAATTTCTGCTATTGTTTTATGTACTATAGATACAATATAGACATAGTGTTTAATGAGTGTAAGTTATATAAGCAGAAAGACAATGAATTGCATCAGAATTGCTTTACTTCAGCTATTTTTGTCATAGGAGGGACTGAGAAATTAACATAATCACATTTTTGTAACCTTGGTGCTTTTATTAAAGTGGTTAATCAATAATGATATACATTCAACTTAGAATTTTAGCTTAAAATTTAGTAGGACACATTTTTTGAGTATCATATTACTGCATTAAATATCTTCTGTTTCTTGAATTTCAGTGCCTAATTAAAATGTATTCAAATTTAATTCAAAGATTTAATGCTAAAGCCAAAAATTCCAGATATCCCCTTTTCCTTTGTTAATCCACCAATATTGTGATACAGGATTTGAAAAGGAGCTGCTGCCTTACTCTTTGCAAATACTTGAGATCTGTTATCTTCTCAAAATCTGTTCATTAAGAACAAATTTCTTGAAATAGAGAAATACAAAATATTAGACAGAACAAGCACAATTGAGCCCACAAAAACTTGCATGTGTTTTTCTTTCCCCTACTGTGTTTGCAGAAAGCATACAATATGACTTATAAGTTTGGCATTAATTAAATTACAATTTGTTTCACAGGGACTATTCCAAACCAAATAATTTTTGCTTATTTACTTAATAAGATGTTATTGCCCAGTTGGAGCCAGTTGCTTTGTTCCACTGTACCTATCCCAGTTGGACATTTCCAGTGAAGCAGAATTCTTACAAACAACCTTGCTCCTAATTCATCTGCCCTTGTTCTCCCATAATTTACATCTGCTCTTTGATGCTTCAAAGTCGATAAGCACAACCGTCAGCAATACATTATGAATACTTGCCTAATGTGCTAATCTTCACAAAGCACAGTTGAGATCATGCCATGTGTCTTCTCAGAGACTTTCTATAGTTTCCTACTTATTGCCTACTGAATTCTGTATCTGGCATCTGGGAAGCATGATCTGTGATTCTGCATTTCTAATCTAATTTCCACTCTCTTGTCCCTTATTCGCTATACTTATACCATTCCATTACTCCCAGTGCCACAACCAAATGAACTCATTTCTGTTTCCCAAATGATCACCACACCTTTCCACCAGAGTGCCTTTTCTTGTGTTTTCTTATTCTGGAATTTCCTATTTTCTCTGTTTCCCCCTTCCACCCCCATATTCATATATCCAAATTTAAGTCTCCAGTCAGATCAAGCTCAATTATACTTCATTCACAAGACCAGTCAAAAATAATCATTCTTTCATAGCAATTTGTCTTGACTTCTACTAAGGCAGGTATCACTCTATATTTTATGCATACAACATGTATATGCACATACATTCAATAATTTTTTAAAGTAGACACTTGAGTGAATGAATAAACAAACAAAAATATTATATGTTATGTGGACAGGATTCAAGATTTTGAAAAGAATATGTTGTCTTGTTTTTGCTAGAACTTCTATTTTCACTTATTAAACTCTGCTGCTTGAAAATTTTGAATCAACCTCCCATTACTAGATGGCAAACTTGGTGTAGGAAAAAAGCATGGGCTTTATAACTGGGTAAATCTGCATTTGCTTCCCAGCTCTGCTGCTTACTAATTTTTGCACTTAGTCTGTTTTATGAATCTCCCTTGTTTGGGACAGTGTATATAATTGTGAGTGGTGATCATTGTTGGGTGTACTTTCATCATCACACATTCTAGGAAGAGGGCATTCCTGGTATAGGAAATGAGACAGAATTTTTGTTTTTTAACAAGAGGAAGCTGGAAGTCGTTTGTTCCAAAAATCTCAGTTAAGAGAGGCCTGAAGCTGTTTTATTGTTAGGGGTGATCATGTGAAGATAGGGCAGGGGCAAACCGGCAAATAGGTAAGCTATAGATTTTCAGTGGTGACAGTGGCTGCATCCAACGGGGTGGGGGCCAGTTGTTTAGAGCAGCAAGAAGCCAGGGCATCAGTAATGAAATCTTCCAGACTGAAGGTGTATCAGTCAGTATACTTTTGTTTGAAGTTGTAGAAGACTGGACATAAATGAGTTTAAACATTAAGGGTCTTTACTGGCCTATACAACTGAAGAGTCAAGCAGTTAATTGCTTTTAGCTGTAGCTTAATCAGAGCTTCAGCTTTGTTTCTTTGCAATTCTTTTGGCTCTGCATTTCTCTATACATCACTCAGCTTCATGCTGCGACTTGT
Organism: Choloepus didactylus; assembly: GCF_015220235.1. Taxonomy (NCBI): domain Eukaryota; kingdom Metazoa; phylum Chordata; class Mammalia; order Pilosa; family Megalonychidae; genus Choloepus; species Choloepus didactylus. The sequence continues at coordinate 34,870,141 of NC_051320.1, read as the reverse complement.
TTCTTGCATGCATGCAAGATGGCTGCCAAAAGCCACTGGGTTTTATGCTTCTTTCATATTCAGGGGGAATGATCATGTCCCTGCCAATAATCAGTAACCTACACCCTCCTATATTCTGATTGGATTACCTGCGAAATGAACCTAATCCCAGTGGAACACCAAGGCCTTAGCTGCTGTAGGCCTTGGTTACTTGAGCCAATTGCCTGGCAAGGGAGATGGGATAATCCTTATTGATTTAGTATCTGAATGTGAGATCCATTGAGGTCCAACCTAGAGCTGGGAGTGGGATAAATTCTATGAAAACCACATGACTGCTAAATAATAATGAGGGGAGGAATAGATATACGGAAAGAGAACCACAATGCCCATTACGGTGGGAATGTTTGGAGATCATCTTTCTCTAGCAAATAGAAAGAACAATCAGGGATATCCTTTTAGTGAAACAAGAGCTGTGTTCCTCTCCACTGGAATGGGAATGCCAGTGGTTGTTATTGGAGAAACAGCTTCATTCAGCAAAGTGGTGATTTTGCGAGTGTTCCTCATCTATAGCGGCAGATTATGACAGAAGGAGAGGACACCATGTGGCAGAAATGGGGGAGTTATTACAGAGCACACATTAGATGACACTTAAGGGAATTTCAGAAATAATGAGGTACTTTGGGAGGAGTTCATCTCTATCAGTTAGAATGTCAAAGACTTATACTATAATAATGTGTGTATAAAAAAAGAAAAGTGATTTTATGTTATAATCACTGGATAGACAAACGTGAAAGGGTCTCCAAAAAAGCATAGGCAAAGAATTTATCTACCTGTACATAGTATCTTCTTACCTACCTATCTCATTTATATGAGAGAGAGAGAGAGTGAGTGTGTGTTGGCATATGTTCAGAAGGTGAATGAGATCCATGGACAGTATAAAGAGAGAAATATATGAATAATAAATGTGCCTTAAGAAAAAATGATAAATGAAAGAGAAGCAAATGTTCCACAATTTAAAAAAGACCTATTTCTGTATTAAAACTTATATAAAGTCTGTTCCTTAGCAGTCAAAAATAGTAACAAGCATCAAATACTAGTATATACCAAGGTGATAGGTTTAAGCAAGTATCCTTCTTGGAAGAAGAAGGGGCAAGGGTTTCCAACAAAGAAAATAAAATTAGACTATACTCCATTTTTTTTCACCAATTTTTACCTCCAATTGACCACTCTCTATTGAGTTTTCTGATAACAAGGCATGGGTCGAATTTAATCAGTGGGCCAAGGAAAAAGAAAGATACACAAGAGCTCAGCAAAGATATGACACTGTATCCAAAACAATGACAAAAATGTGGCTCTAAGATTATACTGGCAAACAAAAATTAACAATAGAGAAATTATTAACAAAAATTAATAATAGAGAACTGGTAATATTAAAAACTATTACTAAATACTTAACTATTGTGTGATGTCTAGGCAGCTATTGTAAATATAATAACAGTAACATTTTTCACGTAAGAAGGAATAATAGACAAGGTATGTGGGTAGAGAAGGATTAAGAGAAAGTAAAAATGATATCTTCCCCTTTATATCAGAATGATCAATAGATTATGTCTACTTTTTTAAAATTGGGAAACAATATAATTTTAACAATTTTTTAGAAGACACTTTTAAAAGAATTGTAGTCTTTAGAAATCACAACAGAAAAAGAAAACATAGTTGTCCATATACCAAAATGACAAAATAAAGGAAAAGGAAAGAGAGCACAAAGAAATAGTAAAGAATATTAACAATATGAAGTATTTTAAACTTTGAAATTAATACAGATTGTTTAAAAAAAAACAATATGCACTATAAAGAAAACCATAGAAAGTTTTTAAGTATTCCTAATATATAATATACAAACTGATGATGAAAAGAGAAAACAACATAAGAAAGTGGGTAAAGAGTAAGAAGAGGCTATTCATAGAAGAGGAAATAGAAATTGTCAATTAATAGGAAATGATGCTCAACCTCTAGTAGTCATGAAAATGCAAATTTAAACCATCGCGAGGCACAATTTTTCACATATCAGGATGTTAAAGGCTGGCAGGGATGTGACAAAATGGGCTCCCTCATTTGCTGGTAGAAGCATGAATCATTTTTAAAATGGACATTCCAATTTACTCATCAAATCTCACTTTTGGAAACCAATTTTACAGAAATTTGAGCATTAATATAAAAGAAGGTAATATACACATATGCAAATACATATACGAAACTCTTTATTGTAGCATTGTTTATAGGAGCAAATACTGGCTTCACTGTTCATAAATAAGGAAATTATTGGGTAAATTGTGAGACACTTAATTTGGAATATTATGTAGTTATGAAAAAATGTTCTAGAAGTATTTGACTTGGAAGATGGTCCTAGTATGAAGTAAAGTAAAAATAATATCAAGTTGAAGAGTAATGTATATATCATGATCCAACTTTCAAAAATAGAAAAGGAAAAACTCTCATAACCCTATAGAACATGTATGTGTGTGTGGTTCGTGTGTGTGTGTGTGTGTGTGTGTGTGTGTGCCCAATACACATTTGCATAAGATGTTAAGCAAGAAAAAGGTATAGAAAGATATTCTTATCAAATTGTTAACATTAATCATCTCAGGTGGATTCCAGTGGGGGCAGTGGAAAGAGGGTAAGACATTTTTATCAGACATCTCAGTCTTGTTTGAGTTACGATAAAAGTACAATATTTTGGAGATTTAAAAGTATTTTTAAAGTTATATTTAAAATAATTAAAAAACAAAAGCATAGGAAAATGAGATCTTTCAAACCGAAATCAAGGTAGCACAGTATAAATAGGGTAGCCAAATAATTATTGCCCAAACTAGGAGACTTTTAAGAATGTAGTAGAGCACTCACAGAACAGCCACCAGAACCACAGGTATAATCCACACTGTCCCAGCAAACTGGGATGTCTAGTCCCCCTAAAAATAAAGTATAATTCAAAAGTAGCATCGAAGAGAACAAGTCATTTTATTTTAATAAAAAGTATTATAAACAGCCAAAACACTCCATTCACAACTCTTATGTACCATACAAAACAAAAATTATTAGAAATACACCAATCTCTTTATTCTCTTCTGTCCTGGAGAAAGAAACATTCTTCCTGTTTTCTAACACTAACAAATCTAAGATTTCTTTCCACATGGCTTCCTCTTAGACTAGATTTTGACTTAATTATTGTCCATTCTTTTTCTTGAAACACCAGTTTACCCTATGTACTGAAAAATCCCCCTTGTATAATAAGCATGTTACATAACTATTCCCAAAGGAAGTAACCAGCATTGCAGTTAAGAGAAGGGGCTCTGCAGTCAGGTACCTGGGAGTAATTCTTGGTTCTACCATCCATTAACTGAATGGTGTTGGGCAAATTACTCTGTCTCTGTAGGCCTGTTTCTCTGATAGTATACTGTATTTCACTGTGTATTATATCCCAGTGTAATAAGGGAGTGACAATTATACTGAACTCAAAAAGATCCTTGTGAGGATAAGAGAGATGTGTAGGTGAGCACGGTGTCTGACATAGAAATATGCACTCAGTACAGTAACTGAAAACTCCCTAAGAATGTCTTTCACCAACTAATCTCTGGTGATTGGCATCACATCTGGAACGTACGTTATTTAGTAAATATCTGTTAAGTTTAAAAAAGTCAACTATTATCATTGCTGAGATGCCATCCTCTCTTTCCCTCCTTTCTCCACTCTTCCCTTAAACTTTCTTCATTCCACCTCTGTCCTCAAGTCAAAACTGGGTCTACCTCCTCTAATCGACTGACTGATTGCTGCCTGGAAGTGCAAGTTCACCTCTGCAGCATGTTTTTATGCTAGTGCCTGACGTGTTATTTCTGAAAGGGAAGGTACAAGATGGCTAAAGGAGGAGAAAATAAAGGGAGAAATTATCTTTCTCATTAATCTCTCAGATCTGAAGTTAAGAAATGCTCAAAATGTTTGATGTGGTGTGTGAACATGTGTGTGTGCATGTGTGTATTCATATGTGTAAAAAGTTGGTGAAGGGACAGTACCTTTTGTTTTCAGGGTGATTTGGCAGGAAAATCACCTGAAGCTGAGGAGAAGGAGGGCCTTTGCTGTATCTGGATTGCCTCTTCTTAGCCTAGTTAGAACTGGTGATTGTTAAAATACCAGAAAAAGTCCATTGAAGCAGGACATCAGTCAAAAAACAAACAAACAAACAAACACATCTCACCATTTTTATTTTGATTAAATATGTGATTATACATCCATTTGCCATTCTTTATACATGGAACCAAGGCCTTTTCATCTACTGATCAGAGTTTCTTGTCATTTTTCTTATAAAAATCAGCACCAGTAATGCATTCTGTACAATTTCTAGATCCAATTTCTGAAGGACCTTAAACCATTCTCCTATATACATCTGTTCAGTGTGTACATAAGCCTATAAATTTGAATATATACTTCCTACATATTATTTTTTCCTGATGTTTTATTAGAGTATATGCTCATGTTCACAACTATTACCTGAAAACAAAATACCTGCTTAGTATTTCCTTTTATATGCCAAAGTTAATCTTACCATTCTTAGTTTCTTTTCTAATTTAGTTTTGCTTTTGTAGATAAATTTTGTACAAGACTCAATATACTTGAAATTTTAGTTGGCATTTAACTCTTTGGACCACCTACCACCAGCTCAAAACAATCTGAACTCTTGGTTTCTCTTCTAAGTCTCTGCCTTCTTCATGTATCTAACTGCCTATCTGCTCTTGAATCTCTGATAGTTAAAACCAAACACATGCTTATCTCTCCCCCTCTTCTATTCCCTACTTCAGTGAATGGCAACACACTATATTCTGTTACACCCACCAGAAAACCCAGGAATCATACCTTATATGTCATTCCCATGAATTTTCATTTTGAAATTATGTTAAACTTGTCTCCTAAATATTTTTCAGATCTATTCACTTATCATTAGAGTCTTTCCCACCACCATAGTACAATAAACCATTATCTCAAGCTCTGACTACGTAATAGGCACCTAAAGATTAATGCATACCCCTTCTCAAACTCTTCCAGTCCATTCACTATGCTGCTATCAGAATGATCTTTGTAAAAGATAAATCTGAGAACATCATTCCTCTGTTTATAAATAAAAATACATTCAATTATCAATTATTGTTCTTGGGATCAAGACAAAAGTCCTTACTTAGCATGTCCCCAAGGCCATGCATATTTTGATCCCACTTGGCTCCTCCAGTTTCAGGTGGAAGCAGTGCTGTCCGTTGCTTTTTCAGCTGATTATCTCGTTTCTCTTGCTCTCTTCTTTTCAGCTACATACAAGCCATGTTCCCTCCTACCTCCAGGTAATCAGACATCCTGTTTTCTACAACTCAAATCTTTTCCTATATCCTTTTCCTTAGTTTACTCATGCTTCCAATTTCAGTTGAAGTATCCCTTTCATGGCAGTATATATTTTTCATTTATAACAGTTATCAAGATGGTGTTTGATTTTGGTTACTGGATTGATGTCTGCCTTCACTAACAGAGAGTAAATTTCTTGAGGGGAAGGTACCACTTGCATTTTTTTTTCAGAGTTAACAGTTTTATTGATCTGAAATTAGTGTAGAAACCACCTGATTTCGATCAGAGTTATATCCCACTACCGCATGGTTGTATTTGATTGATGACTAAATAAATGACTCTTCATTTAGACCATAAAAAAACTTGCAATTCATAATATAATCTGCCAAGATTACTTGGCAAATGGTAAAATTTGGACCAATTGAAATAGGATTCCAGGAACAATATATACCTTCCGAAATTCCATGCAGGGTACAGATTTCTTTAAAAATAATAAGCACATTTTAAAAGGCACACCAAATGAGTCTTTATTTAGCACAGGTATTGTCAGAGTGATGATCAGAGATAAAGAACATTTCTAGGAACTCAGTCGATTTTCAAAGAATGACCAGAGATATGAGGCCAAATACATCTTTTCTATGATAGACTTTCCCAATCCAAGAACCAGCCCTAAAAAAAATGGATTGAAGGAGGACAGAGGACAGAAAGGAAGCAGCATCATTTATGTAGCTTCTGACCAGCAACAGCTAATCAACAAAAAATAGACAAGAGTTCACCAGTTAAAGCACAAGTGGTCATGAAAATTCACTGTGAACCATGCTGACATTCTCTCCTGAAAGGGAATACATGAAAAAATTACGATAAATATCCTTTTCTCTTAATTTAACAAATTGATAAGAATGTGTTCTGAGGCAATAGCTTGAACTGAAGTTGTTGGCAACCCCAGTTCATCATCCTTGCCCCTTCCTACCTTATTTTTGGACAATTAATTGATCCAGAAAGCAATACTTCTCTATAAGTCAGCTTTTGCTATATAATGAACAACCACAAAGATTCAGTGGCATCTAATAGTATTACTTATTTCAGGCCCAGAGTCTGCAGGTTGGTTGGGGTAGATTGCCTTCACATCCTAGAGCCTAGGATAGAGGAGCAGCTACAGGGTAGTTTGAAACTATGTCTACAAATTTTTTGATATTCTTTCTTTCAAGAGGTGGAGCTTAATTTCCCTTCCCTTGAGTGTGGACTTGGTTTAAGTGACGTTATTTTAACCAATAGAATAAGATGGAGTTATCAACATGTGATTTATAAGACACACCTTCTAAGACTAAGTCATAAATCGCATGTGGCCTTCTCCTTGCTTCCTCTTGAATTGCATGCTCTGGGGAAGCCAGCGTCCATCTCCTAAGGACACTCAAGTAACCTCATAGAGAGGCACATGTGGTGACATATTGAGGCTTCCTGCCTACAGCTATGTGAATGAGGTGTCTTGGAAGCAAATCCTCTAGTCCTGGTCAAGCCTCAGGTTGCTACAGCCCTGGCTGACATCTTGACCACAATCTCATGAAAGACAATGAAGCAGAACCACCTGTTAAGCTGCTCCCAGATTCCTGACACACAGAAATTGTATTATAAATAAATGTTTGTTGTTTTAAGCTGCTAAGTTTGGGGGAATTTATTATGCAGTAATAGATAATTAACACAAGCTGCTATCAGACATGTTGAAAAACAGGAGCACAAAGGGCCAAATTCAACTGTGTGAATACATTGCAAGCTTCTGTTCTTGCCAATATTCTGCTATCCATTGCCCAGAGCATGTCATATGGTCAAACTCAGCATCAGTGCTCAGGGAAATATATTCCTCCCATGAAGACGGGAGGTGAATATTGACTGAAGAGTAATCCTATCTTCCTTAGTTCCCCTTCACAAATAACCAGAAAATCAAAAAGGAGGCACTGTATATATATATATAGATATTATGAAAATAAGTAAATGAGAGAATAAGTACATAAATATATAGTCAAAAAGCAAAATAAGAATTCAGATCAAAAGATTAATTATCCATCAAAGCAGCAGAAAATGTCAAAAATTAACTTTAAAGAAACTATAGAAAAGAGCTACAAAAGATACAATATCAGAGAAGAAGAGAATAAAAAAAACTGAAAGTGAACTCTTCAGATTAGAAAAAAATGGAAAGTAAAATAAAAACCGTAAAGGAATATCCCCACTAGAAGAGGCATAGGGAAGACACAGTGGAAAAAAAACCTACAAAGTGAAATTTTTAAAAATAAAAAATAAAGGTATAAAGGAAAAAAGTGAAATAGAAAATCCACTACATGCATAATTAACATTTCTGAAGAAGAGACTATTAAAAATATATTAGAAGAAAAAATCAAAGATAGAACAAATCTCTCCTGAAATGAAGGAAGAGATGACAAATTGGAAAGGCATCCTGTATTTTAGGAACAACTTACATATCATCGCATTTTGTACTAGAAATATTTCAGTTCACAATCCATATGATCTTGGCTTTAATTGTGATTTTCCAAAATCAAAATAAGTATGAAGAAATCTTCAAGTATGTCAAGTTGCCTATAAGAAGCTATTATTGTGATTTTGGTCAAGTAATTTTTACTCTTTCTAAAAGTAATGAAGTAGAAGAAGTAATGAAGTGAAGTGAAGTAAAAGAAATGGTTATCTAAGGTTCTTTCCAACTCAATGAGTCTATAATTTTTAGTCTGAGCTGCCTTCTGATAGGGCTTGAAAGAAAACAATTTCAAAAAGTAACTGTAATCAGCACCCATATGCACCCATGTTAAATGAATTTTAAAAATATACTGAAGTCAAACAATCTCTGTTGTCTCCTCTATAAGAGTCAATCATTTAAGGGTATAGTAACACCTTTACATTATGTATCAAACATTTGGCAAACAGATGAACTGGTCTAACATTACCTTCCTGTCGATCTGCCCAAAACAAGTTTTACATTGAGCAATGGCCTAATTGATAATGCTTTTCAAATATCCGTGAGTCATGTAATTTGTTAAAATGCCCCAAGAAATGTGGACTAGTTACATGACATATTTTAACACAGTGTTTTTGGTAAACTGGAAAATATACAGATTAGATTCATACTTGTCTGCCTTGTTTTTTGAAGCATGGCATTGCAAAATTAAATGCTATTTTTTTAATTAAATTCAATTTTATTGAGATATATTCACATACCATACAGTCATCTATGGTGTACAATCAACTGTTCATAGTACCATCTAAATGCTCTATATTTTACAAAGAGAAATTTATGTAGGATTTATGTCCTTCTTGGAATAAAAGGAAGTCAATAAGAAAATCATTTCCTAGGTAAACATTAATTTTCTACTACCTTTTCAGGAATGGGTCTAATGGCAACATGATATTGCTTATAGATAATATATTCTTTGCACTTGAGATGTTTGCAGCATGGCTGGGATGGTTAGCACTAACAAATCCTGTTTCCAAAAGCATACTTTACTAAAGATAAATTATGTAAAAGTGTCCAAGGGATGCAGCATCTGCCCTTTACATCAAATGGCACAAGAACCTGGGACCATGTTTTTCTTATCTTTGTTTCCCCATAGGGCATGGCAGAGGACCTTAATATTGGCCCCACTAAGTGCTGAATGGTTAATGAATGATTACCTATTCAGATGCTACTTCATGCAGGTACAATAGATAGTATTTAATGTTAAAGTCAGGATAAACCCAGAGACCATTTATGCTTTTCACAGGTGACAAGAGTAATGCACCCTTTTCTGAGAGGTTGATGAAGATTAGAAGCCCCACGACTAAGTCCCGCATTGCTCCACTTTTTGTCTGTTCCTTTGGTGACATCATATAGGTTAAGATTGCTTGAAGTCCTTCTAGAAGCTCTGATAGCATGGAATTGCTAGTTTGCTGGACAGAGCTAGTCCAACCCTGTGCATAAGAGAATCTGAATCCTTAGGAAGTTCTTCCTAATATGTCAACTAGATTCTTGATTCAGGTAATCCCCACCTTCCTATACTGTATTCCTTAGAAATGAAAATGAGCATTTGTCAGTCTGTCTTCCCACTCCCACATTTACAGTCCACAGCACATTCAGTCCCACTATTTCTTGGCAAACTTCTACTTCGACCATTCCAGAGAAATTGGATTGTTAAAAATGCTGTAGAATGAATTTCAACCCTACTTTCACTATCAAAAAGTTTTCCCTTAATTCTAATGTAAATTCCCTTTATTGCTGTTTGATGGTGGTAGGAAACAGGACAGAGAAACTTCGTAAAAATTCGTATCAACTTCATGATTAAAAAATTTACAGTACTTTGTCCACTTAGTATAACCTCTAAAATAGGTATTTTTATTTCCCCCAAATGAGCCAGATTCTCTCAGTGAATCCTAAGATTAAATTATGGAGTCTGGGAGGTGCTGTAAAAAAGTGAAGGCTTGCGCATATATTTGTTTATTCTTCAACTATAGCAAAATATTGTTCATACCTAGTCAGCTGAACCAGGCTAAAGTTACTTTCCATAAAATGCATATATAGATACCAGGTATTATAACATTATTATTTTTATAATTACTACATATTAGAAAAGCCTTCAGTTTTAACCATATTATTTTATATTGTTTATTACAGGACAGCATGATAGAAATTGATAGCAATTGCCCGAATAATGAATCTAACTTTTTAAAAAAACATTCATGTGATGATAATAAGGTAATGATAATTATTTGGAGTTTATATGTTGATTCATTTTATAGAAGCTTATTTGTTTGCCTCTGTCATTTATACTAATAACATATTCTTTCAGTTCTAACCATACAGTTCCTATTTATCTATTCAAATACACTATGGTCTTCTTTTATACTTTTATTTTACAAATAATCCTTTATTAGATTAAATATATATTTCTGTTTTATCATTCTGTTTTTCACCTTGAAAATATTAGAAGAAATGCTGAATTCAAGGACATACAAAGCTCTTATTTCTGAACTCCTTATGTAGGAAAATCCTTGTTAGAGTGAATATCTGTACACATACAAGTATGTCATGTGTCTAATTTGGATATGGGCAATTAGACATTTTTTTTTTTCAATATTTGCTAATGTTGAAACCTCTACCATCTCTAGTTGATATACTATTACAATCATGAAGCCTCCAAAAGTTTGTGTCATTTCTTTCTACCGAAAAAGAGAGCATGTTATTTGATAGTCTTTTAAGACTCAAAATAGCTGCATTAACTTCAGGAAATCCCATAATACAGCCAATAAATTTTCTTTTAAAACTCCTTGCTTTAAATGTTTGAAAAACTTATGTTTTGGTGAATATGGTCCTTTATTTTCTTATTACCTGCTATTCATTCATACCTCCAAAGGTAAAAAAATAATAAGAAAAAATCACAATACCTTTCATTATTGCTGCTTCCATAATCCTTCTTTGGATATCGTATTTAAAATCGAATAATCTTGTCATATGTTCATACATAAGCAATAAGGTCACACACATATAACAGAAAAAAAAAAAAGAGACGTTCAGAGTGAGGTAATCATTAAACCAAGTCCTAGGCACTTCATGCTGTCCCTAGGAGCTAACGGTCTCAGTCCTGTTATTGTCAGTCATGTGATGAACTGAAAATGAAAGCTGGGGGGAGGTGGGGCATTACTTAGCAATGTAGCACTGGCTTTAGGCTCCTTAAGAAAGCTTATCTGTTGTTAATAATCTATTTGAATCACAGCCCTTCTGGCATTTTTTCTGTAATAGGAAGCTACGTTTCATTATCGTGCTGCTCGCAGGTTGAAGCAATTTCTTAAAATGAATATAAGTGAGAGTTTCAATATCCACTTATCAATAGTTTCTGAAGGCACATTAAGACTGTTGAACTGCACCAGCAAGGTAAGCTGAGCATTATTTACTTTGATCAAAAATATAAACTACTCCTGTGGTAGGATGATCATACACGTTATCATAGAATCCTAAGTGCTTGTTATAATTTAGAGTTGAAATAAATTTACTGAACTCTAGAGGAGGAAAGAGTGAACTTAGAAAGTACCTATTCATCTCTTGGCTAGGCAAATTAATAGTTTATCAAAGGGAATCAAAACATAAATGAAGGCATACTTCATTGTCATAACTTCCAAGGAGTGAGACTAGGCTGACAAATTGGGTGGGCAATGGTAAGTTTTCATCTTTAAAACTTGTTAATAATTTTAATTTAGATATAGACACATTTCTGAGCTCTTAGCCAATACAATAGTAATCAAATATGGTTAGCAAATATCTTTATATGCTAAAACTGGGCATATGTATGTCCAACAATGTTTCATTTCTTTGCTTTAATAATTCTGCTATACATATGGCTAATTTTCTATACTTCTCTACTGGTTGTTATGAAATATAAATAACAAAAGAAATTCTGGAAAACATTATCTTGAGACTGGACAAGTTTCCTCATCTATGAAATGAAGGGAAAAATAGTATGTTTGCTATAGGATTTGAAATGATTAAATGGTATAATTCATGTAAAGTGGTCAGTATTAAAAAGATTTTGATAAATGTTATATTTTATTGTTGTTATTATTATTATGATAATGATGATGATTATCCCCCTATTCAGGGATTTTACCAGCTCCACAGAAAGCCAAATGGTTCATATGTTTGTTTTTTTTTTCTAATTTAAACTTTGTTATGATCCAAAAAGAGTTTTCATTTTGGTCTGAATACTAGTGGTTCCCCAAAGAAGGTAAAATGGTAAGACTATCCTTGAATCCCATTGACTGTGATGAAAATAGAGATTACATATCTTATATAATTTCATTTATCATTGTTTTATTTACTTGGCACAAGCCACTCTCCTCTTAGTGTCCTAGATTTGCCAGGTTTATTTCCAATTTTGTGCCCTTAGTTAGGTTAGTTGTCTATATGGGATTTCTACTTTTCCCTTTTCTTAAATCTCATCTACCCTATTGTATGTGTCCTTCAAGGTACAGATAAGACCAAGATTCATGGAGCCTTTATACCCTAGCCTGCCAATTCTTAACTTCTACTTACATTGATTTCAAACTACTGTCTAATGTAGGAATGGCAAATAGGTTTTCTATCCTTTGCATTTTCCAACTGATTAGTAGTTTGCTGTTGGAAACACTCTGTTGAGTATAAGGCTCAAGTCTGGGCTAAAAAGACAAGAATGCATAAATGACAAGTGATATCATCTCTTGACCAGGAAGGGGTAAGGGTCATAGGTATGCTATATATTTGCAATCCCTTCATTTATGTGTTGCGCTTGTGCAGATCTCCGCATTACGGAGAAAGAAAATATACAAATAAATCTTGAAATTAAATAAAATTATATGACAATAACCTGAAATATTCCACCTTTTTTGAAATGGTAAGGCAAGATGTTAAAGACAGTCAACTACAATGGGTTTTCTTCATGAGTCAGGCATGCTATAAGCTAAGGTTTTTGCTGTTTCATTTTGTTTTGCTTCTGACAGGTGAAGCTTAATAAAATTTATGGTCAGGATTTAATAGTTCAATGCCAACTTATTTTGCTGTTGATTTAGATGCTAGTTTTGTCTCTGATAGTATACTCTTTTATATTAATTTTCATACCCTCCAGCAATTAAGAGTGCTGGGCATACCTGCAAAATTATGGATCCAGGGCATTCAGAAGACAAACCTCTCTTGCTTCTTCTTTTCCCCTGATGCTCTGTTTCTAAATGAAATTAGTATTCTGCCTTCCTAACAATCAGGAATTTAAAGTGGATTCTCAACTAGATTAGATGAGCTGAGAATAATATGCAAATGAGCTATTAACAGTTAATGAGAAGAGCAATAGAGATTAATATATAATATTGTAAATATGATTTGGAGCAAGAGAGATTAATATATAATATTGTAAATATGATTTTGTTTTTAAGGTTAAAGGAAGAAAAGCACCTTCCTTGGGTGAAGCCCAATCCAGTAAGAATTTGGTGAGAGTAATTGTATAATTTTCTTCATGGTTCACCAGCTTTTTGCTCAACTTAATTCCTTAATGTTCCTCTTTTAATTGTCTTTTTTCTTATGGTTGGTTTTGAAAATATTCATTATAATGTTAATAGAGGGAGTAGGGAGGTGATCCTAAAAAATAGGTTCCCTTTCAATTACATAAAAATTCTAATTTAAATTTTAAGAAAGAAGTTAGAGAAAATATCAGAGCATTGATACTAAAAAAAATCAATAGGTAGTAGGCAAAAGACATGAACAATTTATATAGAAGAAAATAAACTAAAAAATTAGTACATGAAGAAAAAAGCCATCTTTGTTAGTTACTAAAGAAATGCAAATTAAAACAATGAGGATCCATTTCTTTAATCTATTTTATTAGTAAAGATAGATTTATAGCATATACAGTTTATATACTCTGTGTAACAGAGGATATGAGTAATCTCTATATATTTATACATATGTATAGATATAGAAAATAATATTGCAATATGAAAAATATTTATTAATGAAAAAAGCAGAATAGTTGAATCAGATTAAAACTTTAAAATGATGTAAGTATATAACTAGGATGGGATGTCAAAAAATGAATACACCTGGTTTGTGAGAGAGATGGTTCATGAGAGTGGTTCTTCTTTGACTTTTCCATTATTATTTTAATGTTATTAGACCAATAAATACATGGGAGCATGGAAATTCCTTACTCCTCTTAGAGAAGCAGGGTGAGTCTACATGCCCTGGGTCCCAGGAAATCCTAGGAATTCTACCTGAAGTGGAACATATAAAATGAATTAACTGAATATATGAGCTAAAAGCGATACAAATGCACTGAGGGCTTCTGGCCTAAGAAAATTTAGAAATTTTAGAAAAGGGAGAGAACATCTATATTCCTAGAATTCCACACGTAAAATCAAGGTTTTTAATTTGTCTTTTTAATGAATGCTTGTTCTTGGTCTCTGAGGAAAAGTCAAGACATTTTCACATTTATGTGTTTCAAATCTGCTTAGTCAAGCCAACTTCAATTTTTACTTTTAAAAAATATCCTGGGACCTTCAACAAAATGAATAAGGAAAATTTGCCTTCATATTTAGCATTGAAATCTATTGTATAATCTTTGAAATGTATTATTTAAAGGGTTATGTGCTAGTGTTACTAAAAATATAGTTAAAAAGAGATGTAATTTTTGACCAAATTTAAAAATACATACATGCATCTGGAATCAGACAGCTTAGGTGCAAAACCCCCATCATTCTACTTACTAGGCATGTAGCCTTGGCAAGTTATTTACCCTCTCCGAAGCTCAGTTTCGACATCTGTAAAGTAAGGTGACATCAAGTTTGTAAGGGTAACTAAGTAGATAAAATGAAGTAATGTACATAAAGTACTGATCACAATCCCTGGCTTAGAAAACATCCAATGACTGATTGTTATCTAAATAATTACTGTGCCCTCTACTAACCCCATCCCCCAAGTTGGGAAGCTCATAGGAATATAACTGAATGTATTCAGAGCTACCCCCTTATATGTCTCTTCTGCTCTGTGGGTTATACAGATAACCCTTTTTACAGTCCTTACCAGGTGATAGAAACTAGCTTAGGAGACAGGTATCTTCCAAACTCTGGGCAGATCCTAGGGCACAGGCTCAATCAGGTATATCCTTATTAATCTCCTTTGCCAAAATAATCTAAACATTTTCAGTGTTAATTATTCCTTCCATTAAAATTACATTTTTCTACATAAAAACTCAATTGAGTAATCAACAAATATATTTCTCATGAAAGTTTAAATATTTTTACATCTATTGTTGGCAGCCACCTGACATAGCTCTTTGATTAATCCTAAATCCTAAACCACACCTACCTTGATTCCCCACTCTTTACTTAACATAATTATAGTTAGAATCCACAGGTTAAAAAACCTTGCAAGATTCCACTCTTTCATTACACTAACTCTCCAGTATAACTTAACATGATGGAAAAATAAATACTATTACTAATAGAGTGACTATTAAAAACTTGTATTTTTTAAAAAAAATATGAAATTAAAACTTTTTAATGTATTTCTTTAGGAAGAGAATAAATCTTTAAAGGAACAGAAAAAACAGAGTGACTTGTGTTTCCTAAAGAGACTACTACAAAAGATAAAAACTTGTTGGAATAAAATTTTGAGAGATGCTAAAAGGCCCTGAAAAATATGGAGTGGCAATATAGAAACATGTGGACTTTAGTGCATCCTCCAAGGACCTATTTGCTCATGCAATTTGGGGGGTTACAATGCCTCCTAGAAGTTACTGAATGCATCTTGTAAAAATGGATTACAGCCATTGAAAAATTCATACTGTAGTATTAGAAGATGAATGTAAACAATGGAAAGTGAATGCTGCGATCAACAAACTGTATATGGACATATATCAGTCTTGATATATTTTGTGTAATTAATTCTGTACTGACTTTGTGTAAGACAATCTATATAAGGTATCAGCTGCAAGAATGTTTTTTAAACCCGTTTGAAAATTTCAGGAGAAAAGAGAACAAATCTATGAAGTGTATCATGGTTACAGCGATTCAAAATTAACATTGTTCAGTTACAAAAATATTTTTATAGCACACAATGCAGTAGTATAGTGCATTAAGAGGGGAAACTGGCATATTCTGGGCTGAAAATGTTTCAGGGTTAACAGTGAGTCACAGGTAATGCCCTTCAGAGTCAGATACCTTAGAGGAGCAGCAGCAGCAAGGAGTCCAAGGCTCTTAGGAGAGATCTCAAGAGACATAATTAAATATGAATGTCTAACACAGTGCCTTCCATAAATGGAATAGGCAGACGTTTTAAATGAAAATAAAGGATAATTTCCAAAGGAAAGAAAATCATCTCTCCTAAGGATGCTAAACCCAGTACTGAGTTATTACTGTCATTTATGTTTAATAAAATTTTTCTAAATGAGTTTGCAATTCGGGAAGTATATTTTTAAGAGAATAATGTATGTTGGCCTTTTAACCAGTGTAATGTGTATATATAATTTTTGACACTAAACCTGTATATAAAAATATTTTCATACGGTATTTCAAACAAATTGCTTACTTTGGATAACATTTCTCCTTTGATTATAACCTATGTATTTACACTGTGAGATTCATTTAATTAATCCCAATAGGACTTTTAAGACAAGATTTTTTAATTCTGCACCACTATTTGATCTCCAATTTTCATTGAATATTGGACCTTTGATACTTTGTTACCCAGAATCTACTAGATTGGGCCCTCAAACTGTTTAGGAGCAGGAAAGCTGCTTTGCTTTCTGACCATGTTAAACTGTAGCCTTTAAAAAGAGGCCTTTATATGTACTAGACATGGTCAGGAAAGGTCTGCAAACAGTCCTTATTCACTTATAAAGAGAAATGAACACACTGTTACAGACGGTTGTCTGGGTTCAGAGTCCTAAAACAGCTATCAGTTGGCAGTTTGCTACATTAACACCATTCATGCTGTCTCACGGCCCCACCACCATCTAAAGGCTGGCTGACTTCATTTGATCTATAGAAGATGCTCATGTAACAACTTCCATGTGCGGTGGCACCATCTCTTCAGTCCACGTTTGTCTCTCTGCCTGTCCTTCTCACTCTACTCAGCACATACCTAGTTTCATCCCCTCTTGTTGTATGATTGTATAGACAAGTATATAGAACTCAATGAATTATCCCATTAATAGGGCTTTCAGTCAAGTGTGCTTTCCATTTGGTTTTCACTGTTAACTCCAGAAAAGGGAGTTGGCTAAACACTTTTTAGGAGCAAATGATTCTTCACCAAACCCTTTATTTTTTAGATGGGTCATTATGAGTAGCCTCTGCTTCCTTCTACCATATAATAGGCCCAACTATGTGATATACCTAAACCCTGATAAACTGGTGGTATTGATAAATCATCAGTCATGGAAATGAGGAAATTTAAATTTCTAAAGTTACTGTTAAAATTCTGATTAAAAATATTTCATTGAAGGATGTCTGTAACATTTCCTAACAGTATTGAAAAAATTCTGAGATTGTTGCAAAACTAAGAAATAATGTTTAAAAAAATGCCTGATAAAGGAATTATTAAAATCTTTTTCCTTGATTTTTATCATTATTTATGATAGTTTTGAATTTTAGAGAACATTCACACTCAAAACAGTTTATTGAGCACATACTGCATGCCAAATGCCTAGGGGAAATGCCCACAAACTTGTGGTTTTATTTTCCTTCTTTTTTCCTAGCCACATGCAAGGTAGTTGGAAGCAAAACAGGCTGATTAATACAGACTTTGGATGTCATATATTTTTTACCATTTTTTGCTCCCCAATTAAGAGACTTGTTTTGTCTCAGTGATCATAGTTCTTTCAAATGTGTACATGGATGCTTTAGATAAGCATTTCCTGAAGTTTGTCCTTAATCCTTAACTACCAAAGAAAAAAAAAGGATGGGTGGATTCTGATTGATGAGGTCACATAATTTTTTCTCTTATATATTCACAATTCATGTAGGTTTATTAAAGGCTCTGAGCACTTATATAGCTTTAAAAAAGAGAGTGATATTAACCTAGTGTTTCCAAAACTTATTTGATTACAGAATTTCACTTTTATGAAAAACAATTAACTAATACACTTTGGGGAATATTTGCTTTATATAAAAGATCTCAGTTTAACAATCTTTTAAAACAGGCTGTCAAGGAATCCACTGAAGAAAAATTTTTTCTCAGAATTATAATAGACTTATTAAAATTCCATCCATGGGAAACCTGAATTAGGAAGGTTTCTTTGACTTAGGCCATACTTTCAATGACAGACAAATTAAGAAAAAAAATACATTTTATCAAATCTGCTATAAAAATTTCTCCAGAAATAAAAATTTCTCCAGAAACCTGCTATAAAAATTTCTCATCCTCTGCTCTAAGTCAGATCAGTCTCTTTATGGTACTCTTTACGTGCTATCTTCCTTTATTTATGACGTTCCTGCTATTTAGAAAGCTCTTCCAAATTCTATCC
Source organism: Choloepus didactylus (assembly GCF_015220235.1). Lineage (NCBI taxonomy): Eukaryota > Metazoa > Chordata > Mammalia > Pilosa > Megalonychidae > Choloepus > Choloepus didactylus. Next base: position 34,851,767 of record NC_051320.1, on the reverse strand, counting down.
AGATTTGCTCAAACTTCAAAGGACATCTCAATTCATTCCTCCTCAATTCCCATCACCTCCATGATATTCCCAGATGATGATATTTCATCCTTTAGTTGTGCATAACACTTATTGCCTGTATCAATTGGTTATTTGATAATATTCATCTTAATCCTTTATTTTAATAATTATTTAAATTGTTGCTTTTTTCTATACATGTTTGTTTAAAATATTTCTCTCCCGTGATGGGACATATGATTTTTTAGTGTTCCCTTCAACTTCTAATGGGAAAAGCCAGACATACAGTAATTAATAAGTAAATATGAATTGTATTAAACCATTCTATTATTAAAATCTATTTGACTAGTACCAAAAATGTATTCCTACAATAAAATATAAAATACTCATGGATAGATATGCTAGGACCCAAACATAACTAATTTAAGAAAATATGACTCCATAGCTTTGGGTTCTCAATATCTCCTTGAAAACTTCTTTGATTTTTAAACTTTATTTGCTGTGAAACATCTCTCAGCCTTGCTTCTGACCAAATAATAGAATCTATGAAAATACTGTAGGATAAAAGAAACAAAACAGGTAGGTATACCAGTAACTTCCACTTCTAACAGTTTTTAATATATGAATATTGAAATACATGTGTTTATCTAGATCCACACAATTTAAGTATTTGAAAAAGGAACAAAATAGTCATTTTATTTGGGAATAACTTGGGGTTTTGTTTTTGTTTGTTTGTTTTGCATCCTTTCCATATAAAATGGTAAGAAGTGCATTTTTATGTGTAAGGCATAAAATATTGTAAGGGAGCAAAGAAAGTGAATTAATTTTATATCCATCTTTTACATAAAGAAAATTAAGACAAATGACACCATTTATAATTTAGGATTTTCTACTGTTGATTTCTGATTCATACCTTTTCCTTCAAGACTCAATCCAAAGGTCTCATCCTTTCTGAAGCATTCCCACATCTTCCCCAGTGTCTCCACTCCTCAGCTCAACAAGTAACCCTTAAAAACCTACCATATGTTAGTATGTGGGAGTTGGACATATTGATTGCCAATTGCCACCTTCAATGCTTATCACAAATTTTCCTATTTTTGAAATAATCTGATTTAAATGGGAACTTTTTACTTAAAAATTGAATTAGACAGAAAACTTGGTAACATGTTCTGGAAATGGTGCAAATGCCATCACAAAGGCAAGAAGTCCTGTTTGCAGAGCATTCAGTCAAGTTAGGTAACACTGTTCTAGTGGGGCCAGAAAGGTCTTCCAGAAAAGACAATTATCTTCCCCATCGTCTCATTCTTGCCTGGCATCCCTGAGCTGAGGAAAAGAGGGAAAAGAAATGGATCTGTTTTTTTCTGTGAGTAATCTTAATTTGTAGACCAATAAGTCATTCTGCTTAAAAAAAGTCCATTTTCACTCTGGGTAAATTAAATACCAGGATTGAGAGTAATCTTTCACAGCCAGTTGGGGGTTTAAAGATGCTTCAACTTTTGAATACAGACCACTTAATAGGAAAATGCAACACAAATACAGAAATTCATTCACGCAACAAATATTTATTAGACATTGATCTCTAATGTGCCATTTCTGGTCCTACGGGTACAACAAAGAATGCAGATAAAGTCCCTGCCTTCATGGAAATTATTCCAGGAGGAGTAATGGTCAAAACAAGTGAGCAAAATGATTTCAGACAATAAGTTCTATGGGAGAAATGGGCAATGATGACAGATTGACTGATGGTATTTCAGTTAACATATCAATAAAGACCCCTCTGAAGAGGAGTCATTTGAGTATAGAAATAGTTTTAGAAGAATACAAAGGAATTTCTTATTCATACCTATATTTTAGCACTTATAATATTGTCTTGGTTATAATTATTTATGTACATGTCTCCTACTACACTGCGAGCCTCTTGAGAGTAGAAAACATTTTTTTGCATCAAAATTTTTAACATATAACACAACTGGCAATATTTACACATTTAATACATTTAATTAAATGGTTAAAGTGATTTTGCAACATATCTAAACAAAATACTTCAGCTACAGTACATGACTTCAGAGAAATAAATTATGAAAATATCAAATCTTAACTTTGAAGTAGACTGCTGCACTAAATTAGTGATACATAAGCTTTATTTAACTTATTTTGAAATAATTTCAAATATACAGACTTGTAAAGATAGAACAGTGTTCCCATACACCGTTGACCAAACTTTCCTCTAAATGTTAACATTTTGCATAACTATGATAACACTTATCAAAACTAAGATATTAACATTGGTACATTACTGTAAACTAGGGACTTTATTCTGATTTCCCATGTTTCTACTGATGTCCTTTTCTCATTCTAGGATTCAGTTTAGGATACAAATTTGTATTTAGTTATCATGTTTCCCCAGTCTTCTCTAATCTTTGGTATTTCCTACATCTTTCTTTCCTTTCACAACCTTAATACTTTGGAGAGCAGTGGTCAGGTACTTTTTAGAATGTCCCTTGATTTGGGGTTTTTTGCTGTTTTCTCAAGATTAGACTGAGACTATGGGTTTGGGGGGAAGAATGCCACAAAGGTGAAGTGTCCTTCACATTGCATTAGATGATGCAATGTGAACACGACTTATTTGCTGGTGATGTTTACCTGGATCTCTTGGTTAAAGTGATCTAAGTTTCTCCTCTGTAAAGTTTCTCTTTTTCTCTTTCCATACTGCGGTGTATCAAGTCTAAATCCACCCCACACTCAAATGAAGGGGGATAGAGCGCCACCTGCTGGAAGGAATATATTAAAGTCACCAGGGTTTAGTGTATTTTAGGAGGTATTTTGAGGCTACGAAATGGCTATTTCTACTTAAAGTTTTGCCCCTAATTTTAACATTCATCCACGGGTCTTGCCTCCGGCAATTATTATTTTGGCTTGTTAACGGTGATTTTCTATTTCTCCTACATTCATGAGTTGGAATTCTTCTGTAAAGAAAATTCACACCTCTATTCTTTCATTCATTTATTCAATACTTTGAGAATAGACTCATACTTATTTTATTCTTTGGGTTTCAATCCAATATTATTATTTATCTTCTTGCTTAAATTATTCCAGTGTAGGCCCTGAGGAGCTCTTTCAGATGGCTTCCTGTGTTTGACGTGCCCCTGATCTTTTTTTGGAAGCACTCCTTTATTTTTTTGACACTGTAAGAGGCTCCAAGCTCATCTTGGTTTGATTTTAGGGCTGAGAAAGGAAAACTACATCTCCAAGGAGCTCTAGTTCTTTTTATTGGAGAATGGTATTTGGAAAGCAAGACCTGGGCATAAGTATGCTTATCTCTACAGGGTTGTTCCTCTCAGAGGACAGTTAGGGAATATATGTCTATTAACCAATGTAATACACATCTTAATTTATTTCTGTATCTTATATATACATATACTTATTTATATATGTATCTTTTTTGTATGTGTATACGTGTATTCATTGTAATATCTTTGCCCCTAATCTAGCACTATAAAGTTCATTCTAGCATTCCTCCTATCTTTGCCCCTAATCTAGCACTATAAAGTTCATTCTAGCATTCCTCCTTACTATAATGTAGATTTGTCATCTGACAATGAACCTGAATCTCGTTATCTATTTAATTATTTATTCAACTCTAGTATACATGCTAGGATGTCTTTAACCTTACAGTACCTGGTCAAAACACTGTTTCCAAAGTTACTTAGTTCAGCTACTTTCCTCTTCACTTCATTCAGTGTGGTTGTCTTATATTTACAGTACAATTAGATATATTTGTCTCAGTATGCATTCCATCCTGGATTATCCTGGGATCTGGTTTTTTAAAAATTTGCACACAGTGAGAATCATTCTTAGTAATGTATGATTCTATGGGTTTTGACAAATGCATAATCATGTATCTACTACAAAAGTACGTGCAGAACAATTACATCACTCCACAAATTCCTTCTCCCCATCCCCAACCTCTGGCAACCACTGATTTGTTTTCCATCCCTGTAGTGTTGACTTTTCCAAAAATGTCATATAAATTTATCATAAATATGGAGCTTCTAAGTCTGGCTTCTTTCAGTTAGCAAAATGCATTTAAGATTCATCCATATTCTTGCATGACTCAACCGTTTGCTTCTTTTTATTGCTGAATAATATTCCATTGCAAGGATATATCACAATTTGTTTACCCATTCACCTGTTTAAAGGACATCTGGGTTGTTTCTCGATTTGGGCAATTTATAAATAAAGCTGCTATAAGCATTTATGGACAGGTTTTTATGTGAACATGAGTTTTCAATTCATTTGGATAAATACCTAAGGGTGGGGTTGCTGGGTGATATAGTATGTTTCACTTTATGAAAAGCATACCAAGCTGTTTTCCAAAATAGACATTTTGGATTTTTGCATTGCCACCAGCAATGAAAGAAAGTTTCTATTGCGCTGCACTCTTGAGATAAATTTTTGTTGAGATTTTTGGATTTCAGCCATTATAATAGGTGTGTAGTGGTATTGTAGTTTTAATTTGCATTTCCCTAATGACTAATGATGTTGAGCATCCTTTCATAAATTTATTTGCCATCTGTATATCTTCTTCGATGAGATCATTTGCCCATTTATTTTATTGGTTTGTTTTGTTGAGTTTTAAGTTTTTTAAAAAATATATTCTGAATACAAGTCCTTATCAAAAATGTGATTTGCAAATACTTCCTCCCAGTCTGTGTTTTGTCTTTTCATCCTCTTCATAGTATTTTTCAAAGAGCAAAGTATTTTAATTTTGATAAAGTCTAATTTATCTTTTTTTTTTCTTTAATGAAGTATGCTTTTTGTGTCATGTCTAAAAATTCATTGCTAAATCCAAGGTCATGTAGATTTTCTCTTAAGTTTTCTTCTAGAACAGGATTTCTCAACCATGGCATTATTAACAATTTGGACCTTGTTGTGGGGCTGTCCTGTGCATTGTAGGATGTTTAGCAGCATCACTCAGCAACCATACCCCTACTATTCCCAAACCCAGTTGTGACAAAAATGTCTCAGCGTTGCCAAATGCCCTTGGGAGGCAAAACTGCCCCTTGGTGAAACCACTATTCCAGAAATTTTACAGTTTTAAATTTAGGTCTGTGGTTCATTTTATGTTAATTTTTGTATAACCCCAGATGCGTAGAGGCTCATTTATTTATTTATGCAAATGTGCATCCAATTGTTTCAGTGCCATTTTGTTGAAACAACTGATTTCTCCATTGAATTGTCTTCACACAGTTCACTAAATGTGTATCTATTTCTGGATGCTCTGTGCTGTTCCATTGATTTATATGGCTATACTTTCTCCAATAATACACTGATTTGATTACTATAGCTCTAGAGTAAATTTAGAAGTTGGGTAGTGTGACTCTTCCACTTTGTTCTTTTTAAAAATTGGTTATTTTGGTTATTCTAGTTCCTTTGCCTTTCAATATACATTTTAGAATCAGCCTGTCAATATCTACAAAAAAGCTTGCTAGGATTTTGATTAGGGTTTCAGTGAATCTATAGATTAAACTGGGGGAGAACTGACATCTTTACTGTGTTGCCTCCGAGTCTATGACCACAGTATATTTCTCTATTTATTTAAATATTTGTTTTCTCATCAGTGTGTTGCAGTTTTCAGCATACATATCATGTACATATTTTGTTAGATTTATAAATTTCTGTGTGTGTACTACAGTAAATGACATTTTAAAAATTCTAATTGCTCAATGCTGTTATATAGGAATATGACTGACTTTTATATATTGTCCTTGTGTCCTAAGACCTGAGCTAAACTTAATAGTTCTATGAGCTTTTGGTAGATTGAGATTTTCTACATAGCCAATCATGTTATCTGCAAATAGAAAGCATGGCTTTTGTGAATATAGCTTTCTAAGTCTCTTTTTAAATTCTCACTTTATCTTCTCTATATAGCCCCACCATCCAAGATTTTGTCACATTGTACTTTCTATAGTTTGTATTATGAAAATAATAGGTGTAATGAATTTGCCTTTTTAAACATTTTACCCCTCACCAGAAAATTTGGATTCATCTTTCCCAGACTCTCGTGTCTCCAATGCCATTTGGAATATTTGTACTAGAGTAATAGTAACAAATAGTTATTGATAAATTTTTCAGATATGACCAGTTTTCAAATTTGCTAGTTTGAAGGCTATTATCAATATAAACAAACACGTATTTTCTAATGTCAACCATTCCATGACATGTACATCTCTCCTGTAATGGATTCTGCACCAGCCATGGCTTATTTAAGAGGCATGTTCTTTACTGTGTGACCATGTCTGTATCCCAACTGATGAGGAAAGGAGAGTGTAGGGCATTTGCCCTCAGCCTACTGATTAATAGGCTGGCGAATGATCTGTAATGCATGCATGTAGCCCAAATGAATATGCCCAAAATGAGTTTGGAATACAGAAGTTGCAAGGTTTAAGTTGGACATTGGCAAGATAAAAGAATAGGGGAGCAAAAAAAGATACATTGTAGTGAGTGAAGATGCCAGACAATAGAGAGGATGGACAGATGAGCTAAGTGAAGCATAGAGGCTGAAAGAGGGACCAATCCTTGGAGCATCTTAAGGATCTAATGACCTTAAAAGTTCTAATTTGCATACACCTTCTTAAGGTAATGTGGAAATAATCTTATAAAGTTCTATTGAATAATATTACATTGATGGATGAAGAAATAAGAACGAAAGCCAAATTTATTTATGAATATCAGGCACTGTATTAAGGTGGGATGATTAAACCTTGCCTCCCTAAACAAGGCAAAGTAGTTGAGTCAACAGCAAATACATCTTTATTTCTAATGTGTAGATCTCAAGTTTAAATAAACCAGTGCAAAGACACTTTTATCCACCTTGGAAAATGGGCACTGGGAAGCTGGTCCCTGCTTCTGAAGACAGGAGTTATTAGGTGGGGATCTGAGTGGTACAGTTGAGCCAGCCTGTTGTTTCTTTGGATGATACTCTCAGATCAGATATGACTCCTTAGCTATCCCTATGAACAGCAAGTAAACATGCATGGCTGCTTTTTGTTTTGTTTAAAAAAACCTTTGTAACAGAAGTATAATTCACATCAGAACCACCACATCTGCCACATCTATCCAGAGAACAAATGCCCAGACCATGAGAATATCCCGTCTTCAACCTAAGGATGAGAGATGAGAGGCCTGGAGGGCAATCTTTTGAAGTGAGGAGTCTGCTTCTTTTGTGTTATATTCAGGGGAGGAAGGTCTCAGCTTGCTTCTTCTCTACATTTTATATTATGGTGTTAATACTTTCTGAGAGCTGAGTGTTAATTAATTTGATCAATACATATAGCTACTTTACGGAAGAGTGGGAGACAACTATTTTCTCTTGACTTTATCACTAATTTAGGGACCAAAGAACAAATTTGTTTAAGCCAGATCATGTCACTTCTCTACTCCATGGCTTACTATTTTACTGAGAGTAAGCCAAAGTTATTTTAATAGCCTCTAAAGCATACACAAACTGGCTGCCTATCACTTATTTTTTTGCTTCTCTTCTCTTGTTTCACACCATTCCAAAGCTCTCACCTCAGAGCCTTTGCACTTTTTTTTTTTAACCTCTGGGTGAAATATTCTTTCCTCTCATCCACCTGCATGTTTGAAGCACACTGAATATTCTTTAATAGAAAGCACTAGAAGTTGGGGAATAATCCAATCAACAATTAAGTGCAATAAACAAAAAGGATAAACAATATGCCTTATCATCTCTTTCAGGTCTGAACTCAAATAGCATCATCTCAATGAAGTCATCCCCGAACACCCCACTTAAAATCATAACCTACTCCCATTTCTCCTACCCATCTGTCTTGAAATTTTATTTTATGTAAGTCAAGAGAAAATAGTTGTCTCCCACTCTTCCATAAAGTAGCTATATGTATTGATCAAATTAATTAACACTCAGCTCTCAAAAAGTATTAACACCATAATATAAAATGTAGAGAAGAAGCAAGCTGAGACTTTCCTCCCCTGAATATAACACAAAAGCAGACTCCTCACTTCAAAAGATTGCCCTCCAGGCCTCTCATCTCTCATCCTTAGGTTGAAGACGGGATATTCTCATGGTCTGGGCATTTGTTCTCTGGATATTTTATATTTATAATACCCTTCCCTACTTTATTTTTTTCCATAGCATTTGTCAGTCTAATATAAAAAATATTTGTTTATCTTTATTTCCAATCTTCCCCCATTAGTATGTAAATTCCAAAAGGGCAGGAATTTTTTACTGCCTTGTTCACTGCTATAATTCCCAGCACCTAGAATAGTACCTGACATATAATAGGAATTCAATAAATATTTGAACATGTAACAGGCACATACATCCATAATTATATAAAAATAAATAATTGATATAATTTACTAAGACCCAGCTGAGTACCAGACATTGTGACAAAGATTTTTATACACATTACCAATAATCCTCAAGTTGGCCTTGCATAATAGGTATAATCATACCCACATAAAGCATGTTTCTTAAAACTCAGTTTGTGATTGCCTAACATTATGATTGTAATGAAGAAATATACCTAAGTTGGTATTTTGATGGGTCTTTCAGGTATGGTTATAAGCACTTCCCCTATCATCACAGCCATTGTAAAAGGTAGCACTGTCATACCACAATTTATGGTTGAAGAGTTTTTGCATCCATATAACAGATCCCAGTCTCATCAGTTTAAGTAAAAGGAATTAAAAGATACTGGGTCATTCAGAGAGTCTCTGGAAAGCCAGATAATCAAGTTTATAGGCTATTCAGCCAGAAACAATGCCAAAATTATACTGACAGACTGCTCCAGTGGAGGACAGACAGCTAAGATAGAGACGGTGTAATTGCCACCACAATGAACAGGCTGCATCTAATAAGTGTGCCACTTCTTGATTCTGTGCCACTTCTTGAAGTTATGTCTCTCCACCAAATCCCACCACCTCACTAGGAAACGAATACTGCAGTGTCTTCTTCATCACCTTGCTTGCTTCAGAATCAAAGTCTGTTTGGTTGTCCCCAAGTCACATGCCTGCTCCCTAGCTGCAAGAAAGGGTGGAAAGTAAATTCTGGCTATGATATTGAGGTGGTAGAATTCAGTAAGGAAAACTCACAAAACAGAAGCTGTTCAAAAGACCTTAGCCACAAACATGACCAATGTCCATTACAGAAACAAAATTTAGGTTTAAAATGCATCATAGATCAAAATAATTTTTCACTAGGAGGCATGAATTGGACAGTAAAATGTGGTAGTTTCCAGTAGTGTCCAATGTTTTCTCCTTGTACTGTGGTAAAGTGTGAGTCAATGAATGATAAGATTCCTTCCCCTCCATATAATAGCTTTCTGGTAATGGCTTCAGTGAGAAACAATATTTCTACTAATACAAACAGGGAGAACCATAAAAACGTTTACCAAGACAGAAGACAATGAGAACATAGAGCCTCACAGTGGGTACAGAGCTGCTCCAGCACACTTTGCTTGTTGAAATGGTATTTCAATCTCATCTAGGATAAGACATATTGAAAACAAACAAATTGCTTTAAAATGCCAAATTAATGGTTGAGTAGCATATTTCCAAACAGAATTACACCTTAAGGAATTAATTTTAAAAATAAAATGGTATTCCAAATGTTTCTCATGGTATTCATGAGTCTTCCCTATAAGGGCTATAAATTTAATAAGATTAGTAAAAATAAAAACAATTTTTTAAAAATGTTCTGGTTCTTAAGGTATCCTCTTTAACTAAAATGTTTAGTGGAAGGCAATAAGAGTAACTTTAAAAATTTTTAAAGTTTTAAATATAACTGTTGTCTTAGTTTCTCAGCTGCTAAAACAAATACCACACAAATGGGTTGGTTGCCTTAAACACGGTTTTGGCTCAAGGTTTGAGGATATAAGAAGTCTAAAATCAAGGCGCCAGAAAGATGATGCTTTGTCCTGAAGACTTTGGTTTCTTGGCTTTTCTGTCACATGGTGATATACTTTTTCTTCCAGGTTTTGTTGATTTCCAGCTTCTTGCTTTTCCCCATGGCTTTTTCTCCATGGCCTTCTCTATAGGGCCTCCAATAATCGGAGTAAGACCTATCCTACTTCAGTTGGCCACACCCAAACGAAAAATAACCTCATCAAAAGGTCCTATTTATATTTACACTGGGTTCACACCCACAGGAATGGATTAAGATTAAGAACATGTTTTTCTGGAGTACACAATTCAATCTGTCATAACTATATAGGTAGATATGTGAAGTCAGGTCAAAATGTTTCCCCCCACCTCAACACAGAATGGCAAAACACCTCTCACATTTTAAACCAGGCTTATTTTGTATTTTATGATTTATAGGGTGAAAATTCACTTGTATTCCTTGGAATCCTCAAATCATGGGTGAAAAAAAAGTTAAGAAGAAAAAGAAAACTTTATTTGAATGACCTTTTGAGTACAATTCAGGAAAAATGAAATAACAAAAAAATTTTACCTAAATAGACACCACTTTCAATAGTAAAGGTATTGTGAAATTTAAAATAGCTTAACTAGATTCCAAAGGTTATCATCTACATTTGTAAATGTTAAAAAACAATGGAAGAGGTAGCCATTTCAGACAAAAATATACGTGCAAATGATTTATTTTGAAAAACACAACCCTCTCTATTCGTTCTTTTAAGATTATAAAGGTAATATATGTTCATTTAAAAAAATTGATAAAATAAAAAATACAAAGAAAATATAATGTACCAAAAATCCCTAAAATAAAAAATACCTAGAAAATATAATGTACCAAAAATCCCTACCTCTTCTGGAAGAAATATTAAGACACAATATATTAAGGAATATATTTCAAAACCTTTTATCTGTGCATTTGTTTTATATTATTGGAATCATATTTTAAACACACTATTTTCGACTAGTTTCTTCTCTTAGCAATAAAACAATACCTTGTCATAGCATTAAAAACTCCTTGAAACTGTTTCAATGACTAATTTACTAAATTGTTACTCAATTTTTCTTGGTTACAAATAAAAGTACTATTAAACATGTTCTGCATAAATATTTTTCTATATTTCAAATTATTTCCCTAGGAGGGAGCAAGTCTTAGAAATAGAATTACTAGCTTATGAGACATGAATATTTTAAAGGATTTTAAAGTAAACTGACACTTTTTCAAATAGTAGTATCAATTAATATTTCCATCAACAGTGGATAAGGGCTTTTATCTTACTGTTCCATTGCAATTTTGTTTTATTTTAAGATTATGGTTTGATAACTGAAGATTAGCATTTCTTGAGTTTTTTTTTTTTAGTCATGTTAAGGAAAATTCTTGTTCTTATAATAAGTATATCTTTACCTATTTTCTAAGTTTTCAACAGAAAAGGGGATTAATTTTGTCAAATACATTCTCAGTATATACTAAACCACATGGTTTTAAATACTGACTAACTGATATAATGCCCTATTTTGATTTTGTTTCTAAATTAAATCATATTTGCATTTTTGGAGATCAACTTACTTAGTCAAGTGAATTTTTTTTTTTTCTTTAATCTACTTTCCATTTGTTTCTTGGTCCTTTATTTAGGACTTTATTAACCAGTATGTCTAGTCCGTTTTTTTTTTCCTTCTCAAACTCTCATCAGCTTTTGGTCCAAGATGTGTTAGCTTTATGAAATGAATATGTAAATTTTTTATTTAACAGACTATAAATATTTACATAACTTGGGAATTTTTACTATACATTTGGAAGAAATTACTCTTAAAACTATTTGAACTGCCAGTTATCTTTTGAAGCAACTCTTTAGTACTAACTACATTCCATTTCTGTTTTTGTCTGCAACGTTACTGGTTGACTTAGATGCCATTTTTCTGATGCCGTTTTTATTTACATTTTCCTGGAACATAGTCGTCTTCACTGAGATTTTCAAAATAGTGAAAACAGAGGTGCAAATAGAGTTACCTTTACCTTCAATCTCTTTTAAATGTGTTTTATTTCTTTTTCATTCCTAAATGTTCTCACAGCCCAGTTCTGATATAGTAATTTAGATCCCAGACTATTTCACGAAATGTACAGTTTCTCTTTAATAAGATGCAGGCAAGGAAAATCTAAATGCCTGTTCCCCAATTCCTAATCCAGAATGCACTTTCACAGGGTTCCTCCCTTCTCTTCCCTTGGTATACTAGATGAGAGGATTGTAAATTCTAGGGTACAGTGCACTACTGGCTCTCTCCTATCCCCACTCTTATTGTTGTATAACTTCTAAAAGGCATAGAAACAGGTGTTCAGGCAGAGGGAGAAGAGGACAGTGAAAGAGAGAAGTAAAGTTATTTCTTGAAATTCCTCAGACACTAGATTGCTTGTTACAGATCTTGTATCTGTAGAAACAGATGTCTGCAGATTAGTCTATAAATTAAACAGAAAAATATATAAATAATAGAGGGGGATGAGGTATATGGGATGGTTTGGGTGTTCTTTTTTATTTCTTTTTTATTTTTATATTTTTTTCTTTATTTTGGAGAAATGAAAATGTTTGAAAATTGCTTGTGGTGATGAATGCATAACTGTATGATGATACTGTGTGCCATTGATTTTATACTTTGGATGGGTTATATGATGTATGAGTATATCTCAATAAAATTGCATTAAAATTTAAAAAAAAAAAAAATTAAACAGAACCCCTCCATTTGGCCAACTCAACTATTGTTTCATGATACAGACTGCTTTTCAATCTGGACCCTTTGGCACTCTATTTAGCCAACAGACCATTTACTGAACTTTGGCTTCCAGTGCTGCTATGTGTTTTTGCACTTTTTCCTGTTTTTTTGTTAGGAGGCTAGCCTGGGGGCCTAAAGAAAAATTTAAACTATACCTTAAAAAATTAGATCGGTGGCAATGTTCAGAAATACATACAATAAGCTAAGAGTGAATTACCACTTAATCTAAGAGAAATTCACAGATATGTGAGATAAAATTGAACAAAAATAGAATTATTGGTAACTTGTATTCAACATTGCTTTCCCTTACAGTCTTCTAGACAATATAAGCAATTCATATTTTACAGACACAACTACCCCCACCACACACACACTTTCCACTGTAACCTAACTTTTCCCCACTAAAATATAGTGCAGCTCTTGCTCATATCCTACCAAGTTTCCTCCTAAGCACTGGGAAAGGGAAGAAAAAACAAAATAGGAATTGGTCAGATGTTTAACTTGTGGTAAGAGGCTCCTTCTTCATCACTTCTGAAGCACTTTATTGATTTTTTTATAATAAAGTTAAATTAAAATGAATCTACTCTTTTTGGTCTAAGTTGTAATCGTCTATTTATACATCAGCTTCTCCAAATAAATTATGTCAATTTAAGGGTAGGGACTTAATCACACCTTATTTATTTGTCTTTATCCCCTTCATTTCATAGAAGGAAAAGCACATACAACATTTTTAAAATGTTTGTAGGTATGGAGCTTTAGCTTTGTATACCATACATTAGTTGGTCTAACCATTTTTTTGGTCTTGTTTAGACAGATGTCATTCTCACATGTTTGATAATATTCTTAAATTAGGCTAAATAATTGAAATCCTTATCTTAAAGATTATAACCTACTAAACTGTTGTACAAAAAATGAAATATTACTGTAAAGTAATGATGCAAGGGGTATGTGGTAACTTGCATGAGTTAAATCTGTAAAAGATGTATAATTTCACTAATAAATATTGTCAAGTGTATATACTAAATATTTCTACCAGTCACCACGAAGCTGAGACTCAAAATAAGCTGGACTAGGTTTCTAAGAAATCAACCCATAGATTATTAAAATCACAGCAAAGCAAATAAATAATAAAAAACTACCTCTCATAAATCTCTACAATTTCCTGCTATGAAATAAATCATACTGAGAGACCTTTAAAAACAAGTTGGAGTCTAGAAATATTAAATTATCCTAAAGCACCCTCTGGTGGCAAAAAAAAAACAAAACAGTCACATATAAGCCAAACAAAACTGTATAATCAGTATCCTGAGAATAATATTTAACTGAAAAATCTCTAGATGAAAATGAGTGTGGTTACCATTAACTTTGTTTTCATACTTTTCCACTGCTCTAACTCAATGATGTAGTCAGTTGGAAAAATTAACCTAAATACTATTAAAAACATACTTACCACATAAAATACATATACCTTCAATGCAAATAAATACACAAGTATTCTGCTGATTCTTTGAAGCTGTGTACTACTTCTATTATTTTTTCATTCACTGAGCATCAGAACACTGCCAAGTGCCCACCTTTAGTCTAAAGATAAGTACAAATAAGTACTTATTTGTGTTTAAGATAAGTAAAGATAAGTAAAGTAATTTCTATTTAAGATAAGTAAAGATAAGTACAAATTAAACATATCTAATCTTGTCACATTTTCATTTTTGGAAGGAGACAGCTCCTTCCCAAAATTTGAAATATGGTTTAAATCATTAAATATTCATTACAAATAATTTTTTGCCACAAAACCAAATATTACTTTCTCAGAAATATCCATGTTTCCCATCAACCTTGCTTCACTAATGTGAAATGCTAAAATTTTATTGCCTATGAAGGGAATGTTTCTATGCATTAAAAACTTGTGGCAAAAATATATTTATAAACTTTAAGGTCATAAAGTATTGGACTTCAGTCCAATAAAATACTGAATTTTTAAAAAGTTGATGCTATCAAAAAACTGCCAATGAAAACCTACCTTCTCATAGAAAAACCTGCATTTTTTACTTTGAATATTTTATTTGTATTTCAGTGTGTTCTTAACTTTCTACATATGGCTAGCTACAAGATAAGACATCAGTGAATACAAATTAGCATTTTTGTGCTTCATGTCTTTATTGAACAGATTGAAAAATGAAGAAACATTACTGGCAATAAAAAATATATACAGTGGAAAAGAGACACAATAGCCACGATAATCTTACTTTTTCAAGCTAATAAATTTCAGAATAATATATAAGCAATTTTTACAGTTCTATTTTAAACTTAAAATCATTTTTTATTCTATAACACTGTCAAATACCTGTGAACATAAATAAAAATAAAATAAATGATGCATAGGTCTAGGAAAATTTCTTAAAAACTGAACAATTGCACAACAAACCAACATGAGAATAATAAATGCAAGTAATGTAAAAATGCATTTAAATACAGTGTCACAACATGTTACGTAATGCATAAATATTTCACCTACTTACTTTTTTTTAATAATCTCTGGACTCTGGAATTGGAGATTTCTTACCAACTCATTTTCCATGTAGTACATTTAAATATTTATTTGCTACTGTAAAATTTGGTGAGAAATAAACATCAACCAGCTTATTTAATTTAAAATCATCTCCCTTGGCAGACAAAAAAATTTCATACTCTTAAAAATATACTTGAAAAAAATTATATAGAAAATAGTACTCAGTTCTAAATAACAAGAGTTTAATGTTCTTCATATAATTAATAAAAATTAGGATAGAACAGAAATTTCTGAAATGGAATTTTAATATGTCCATTAGTCTCCTAAAGTTCTTACTGTTTATTCTAGTGTTGGGCCAATTTTATTTTATTTTTGACCAATATAATCGAATAAAAATAATCAGAAAAAAACTAATAAAAATCAGGAAAGAAATTTTAAGGTAAACAAGAGGCAATTCTCACTGCACTGAGTTTATATCCTCTAGCAAAAGTAAAAAAAAAAAAAAAAAGTTACTAATGAATAAAATTATAAAGTATAAGCATAAATTTCAGAATTAGAGAATTAGAAAGTTCTAAGCCACAAATTTCTAAGTTGGTCAGAATCAAAATCAAGAAGCTAGAAACCACCTAAAATATATAATATCTGTACCTTTAAAGTAAGATCAAAGCTCTCTGAGGTTTAATTGAACAGAAATTACTGGAGAAGTACTGAATATGGCTGCAAAGCAATCAAAGAAGTCTACTACTAAATATTAAGTGACACTGAATATAACAATGATTTAAACTGTATTTTGGTCAAGGTTATGGATAAAGTATAATTAAATATTTTGTGAATGTTTAATTACATATTTTCATTGTCTCTATTGTGATGTGAATGGTGTTTCAAGATTTAATACAGAATGCTTGCTTCAGTGACACATATACTAAAATTGGAATGATACAGAAAAGATTAGCACAGTACCTGCACAAGCAAGGATGACATGCAAATTCGTGAAGTGTTCCATAAAAAAAAAAAAAGATTTAACACAGACAGAGAATACGAGTACGAAAAAACTAGATATTCTCTTAACTTATAACTACATCTAACTGTGCTTCAAGGGTCTAAAATTCAAGCACTTTTTACCTGCATGACCTACACTAATGATTAATTACCATAATTTTTTTATTAGGTGAGGTGGTTTGCTTTAAAAGCTTTTAAAGTAATTTCTTCCAAATTCAGATTCATAAAAAATACTTTTCAACTTGTAAGATTTTGCAAGAAATTTTGTGCACTGTACATTAAATAACTGTATTTTCAAATTTTGCAAAAAATGTAGTAGTAAATTAAAATTAATCTTCAGACATGAGGTTATAGAAAAGAAAATGTGAAATTCTGGAGACGCAATTGGAAGAATGAATATATTTAACTCATACTCATAGTTAATCAGTTATTAATAGGATAAAATACATTTGTAATTTCAACCTTGTCATTCTGAAAAGAATTGCATAATTACATTTTTTTAAAAAAAGAGTAAGGATCTTTAAATTATGTAATTAATACATGAGTAAAGAGCAAAATAGACCTCAGAGTTTCTTCTCTCTTATTTTTTAAGATTTATAAAATTAGGTGTTTAAGAGCTCTATAGGAAAATGACCTCACATAAGTAATATAACTAAAAATATTATCTTAAATTGCAAAATTCCAAGCATCTCAACTACTATGATACTACTCAAAGATAGGCACCAATAAGAAAAATGTGTATTTTTTTGCTCAAAGTAATAATCATCCTAAAGTTTGGCTAAACACTAGAATTTGAAAGTTTGTGGAGGTATACTTAACTGCACTTAACAACAACGAGAAATTAACAGCTAAGTTAATGATTCCATTTGAAATTATTTTCTGACAGGTAAGTGAATATTTCCTTGAATGGCAGTTTGGAGTATCAGGTATTTATTATATACAATATATGTACACACATATATATACACACATACACACATTACACAGCCAAAGGATTATGCTCCAAAAACTACTGGAACAGGTATTCTGAATATTTTTAGTACTAAATAACTAGAGGAAGTGCTCTAGTCGTCCATGCAGCAACAGTCACAAAACTCTGGACTTAGCTTGTTTTCTTGTGGATTTTGTTCAAAGAACCATTCTTTGAATGCCACATTCACAGCAGAATTTTGCCCACTCAACAGGGTATTTGGTTCCACACTCATGGCAGAATTTTGGTAAATATCCAGATGAATTTCCTTCGATACCTTTAATGTTTCCGCCATTAAGTGAAGATATGTAGTCTCCATCAGGCCTGAAGAAGTACGAAAAGAAAATGGAAACACAGAGTTCACATCAGAAGTTTTCAATCCATAACCCCTGGGAAACAGATATTAGCACAACTAAAAGACTGCTTAATCTCATTTTTAAAAAATGAGATTTTAAAAAGGGTATCTGTTAATAAATAATGTAATTCTAAATATTTTCTTTAGCGTGATGCTTGTTCTTATTAGGAGAATGTTTCACGTCCAAAACAGCCTCGTTTTTCAACTATTCTATTTGCTAGCCATTTACTGAGAAGAAGACAGCAACATCATCTATAGTGAGAAAACTGAACCCAGCCCTGAGGAAAGATGGAGTTCTACAGGTTCCAGATCATCCCACAATGGGATAATATCTACAGTATTTATTTTAACTTTATTATCTTAAATTACTGCAATGCAATAAATAGTCAATAAGTCCTTAAGTATGCTGTGTAAGGGTGAACTTGTACCACAAAGATGGTAAAACAGATGCTACAAGAACGATACATGGTAAGAGTTTGGAGCAAAATGCTTGAGACTACAAAGGTCTCATCACAGAAGTCAGCCATCAAGGAAATATAGAATCTACTGATGCAACATTTAATTAATTAGAAGAACAGCTATTTGGTTCCTGTAATAGCATCTTTACATTCCTGCCTGGCATGTGTTCTTCTGAGAGAAAGATCCTTACTCTAAAGTTATCATAAAGGGAACTCTTAATTGCTGGCAAAAATATAAGCATGGCACTGTTGAAAATAACTTTTTTTCCAGAGATCACTATTAACAGAATTCTAGGCATTCCCCAATCTGCATGCCTCTTTCATGCAAGCAATTGAGGGATGTTAAAGAAATCATTAGACTTTCTAATAAAAGCCACTAGGGATTTAAGTTATTAAGATGAAATGTCAGCTTTTTATATGCTTGAATCCTTCTTTCCCTCTCCTTTCAGCCCCACTAGAGAGAGTTGTAGAGTTAAAACAATTTTCTTGCATCAAGAAGCACACTGTTAGATATTGACAGCTATCAGTAAAATCCCTTTAAGCTACAAAGAAGAGAATGATGAGTTAGAAGACATAACCCCAATCAAGGAAGAATGCCAAGGGAAAATAAACCAGCTTTACTGTCATTGAAATAAATAAGAACTACTTCAAAGATTAAAAATATAATTTCAAAACTGCAATGTGCACACTTAAGGAAATAAACATTATTACTAACATTAATAAATTTATTAACCAAAGTATCAAGACTTCAACTTAACTAGATATTGCCAAGTTTCTCTTCAAAGTGGCTGGCAAATTTATACTTGTGCTGGCAGCATATGACTTCTCAGTGTCACAGGTTTTCTTTTTTTTTTTTTAATTCATTTTATTGAGATATCTTCACATACCATGCAGTCATGCATGACTGCATACAAAACAAATCATACATTCGATTGTTCACAGTACTATTACATAGTTGTGCATTCATAACCAAAATCAATCCCTGACACCTTCATTACCACACACACAAAAATAACAAGAATAATTAAAGTGAAAAACAGCAATTAAAGTAAAAAAAAACTCCGGGTGACTTTGTTTGTTTTTTTCCTTCCCCTATTTTTCTACTCATCCATCCATAACCTAGACAAAGGGGAGTGTAGTCCTTATGGCTTTCACAATCCCATTGTCACCCCTCATAAGCTACATTTTTATACAATTGTCTTCGAGATTCATGGGTTCTGGGTTGTAGTTTGATAGTTTCAAGTATCTACCGCCAGCTACCCCAATTCATTAGAATCTAAAAAGGGTTGTCTATATTGTGTGTAAGAGTGCCCATTAGAGTGACCTCTCGGCTCCTTCTGGAATCTCTCTGCCACTGAAGCTTATTTCATTTTCTTTCACTTCCCCCTTTTGGTCAAGAAGATGTTCTCCATCCCACGATGCCAGGTCTGCATTCCTCCTCGGGAGTCATGTTCCATGTTGGCTGCCAGGGATATTCACTCCCCTGGGTGTCTGATCCCACGGAGTGGGGAGGGCAGTGATTTCACCTGCCAAGTTGGCTTAGCTAGAGAGAGAGGGCCACATCTGAGCAACAAAGAGGCACTCAGGAGGAGGCCCTTAGGCACAATTATAGAGAGGCCTAGCCTCTCTGTTCACAGGTTTTCTAATACAATTTGTACTGTCAAGAGTTTTCCATTTTTGCTAATCAGATAAGAGTGAAATGGTATCTTACTGTGGTTTTTATATACATTTTCCTGACCGCTTGGGAGGCAGAGAACCTTTTCATGTTTTGTTTTGTTTTTGCCATATAGAAGGTTTCTTCTATTGTGAACTGCCTGCACTGCCTATCCCACTTCCTGAAACCAAAATCAGGTCATTTTTCTGTTGGAGGCATTCATTTTTAAAAAAAAAAATTTATGCAATTTTATTAAGAAATATTCACATACCATAAAATCATCCAAAGTGTATAATCAGTTGTTCACATTATCATCAAATAGTTGTGTATTCTCACCACAATCATTTTTTGAACATTTTCATTACTCCAAGAATAAAAATAAAGAATAAAAATAAAAGTAAAAAAAGAACACACAAAACATCTCATATTCCTTCCCCCACCTATTATTCATTTAATTTTTGTCTCCCTTTTTTCTACTCATCTGGCCATAGACTAGATAAAGGGGATGTGGGCAACAAGGTTTTCACAACACACAGTCATTCTGTACATGCTATATAGTTACATGGTTGTCTTCTAGAATCAAGGATAATGAACTGCAGTTCAACAGTTTCAAGTATTTCCTTCTAGCTATTCTAATACAGTAAAAACTAAAAAGGGATATCCATATAATGCATAAGAATAACCTCCAGAATGACCTCTCAATTCCATTTGAAATCTCTCAGCCACTGAAACTTTGTTTCATTTTTCTTCCCCCTTTTGGTCAAGAAGGGTTTCTCAATCCCAGAATGCTGGGTCCATGCTCATCCGCAGGAGTCATGTCCCAAAGTTGCCAGGGAGATTTACACACACACACACACACCCCAACCCCTCTGGGAGTCATGTCACACTTAGAGGGGATGGCAGTGAGTTAACCTGCAGTGTTGGCTTAGAGAGAGAGGCCACATCTGAGCAGTGAAAGAGGTTCTCTAGGGGTGACTCTTAGGCACAATTTTAAGTAGGCTTAGGCTCTCCTGTGCAGTAACAAGCTTCATAAGGGCAAGCCACAAGATCGAGGGTGTGGCCTACTACAATGGTAGTCCCCAATGCTTGCAAGAATATCAGGAATTCCCCAGTGGATAAGTTCAATATTTCCCATTTTTCCCCAATCCCTTAAGGGGGCTTTGCAAATACTTTTTATTCTCTGCCCAAATTACTCTGGGATGTATCAGGGTTTCATGCTAACTTGTACAAACCCCCTATTCAAGGTTCCAGGTAATTACGGTGTTTGAGTAAACTGACCATACGAGTTACACTATATAATATGCTACAGAAAATACAGATTTTCCACCAAATAAACATCTCTTCCTTTGGTCTCACACAGAAGTCGAAGTTTTAAAACAGTAGATACAATCCTTTTCCCTTTAGTCTGGTTTACTGTAGTCCTAACCAAGTCCATTTTGTTCATATTTCCCATTAAAGTCTGATCTCTTTTTCAGCTTCTTTAACGTTTTCTGTATGGGATAATGCTGACTTTCGTAGCTGCTGTACTCTGGCTCCGAGTCTCAGGTATCACACAGATACCTGAAATTCCAGGGATGACCAGGTTTTACACAACCAGCTCGTCATTTCAGAATTTAGAAATAACCATTAAAACTCATGAACAGATGTGACTGCTGTAAGAGCTGACAATCTAGGAACCTTTACCATAGGCTTTACCCTGATAACCTATGCTCTCAGATACAACTCTCCGAGTTTGCACATTATAGTTAATCTACATTAATAAGGCATTGTTTGTCTTTTAGATTCTGGCTTATTTCACTCATCATACTGTCCTCAAGGTCCATTCACCTAGTTGCATACCTCACAACTTCATTTCTTCTTGCAGCCGCTCAATATTTCCACTGTATGTATACATTTCCACTGTATGTATACACGCAGTTCACCATTCATCAGTCGATGTACCCTTAGGTCACCTCCATCCACTGCAAATCATGAATACTGCCAGCATAAACACCAAGGTGTAATGTCCATTCATGTCCCTGCTCTCAGTTCTTCCAAGTATATACTCAGTATCGGGGTTGCAGGACCATATGGCAACCCCATAGTTAGCTTCCTGTGGAACCACCACACTGCTGATGGGCTCATTTTTAACATTTTGTTTGTACAAAATCCCACATATGGATGATCATTTGTTGGTTTATATGTATTTCAATATCTCCTCCCATATCATGCTATTTCACTTTGCCCATGGTATCTTCTGAAGCATAAGAGCTTTTTTTTTAATTAGAGAAATTTTAAGTTTACAGAAAGATCATGCAAAAAATACACAGCTCCCATATACTTCCCATTATCAACACCTTGCATTAGTGTGGGGCATTTGTTACAACTGATGAAATGTATACATGGAATTTCTAATTAAATTGGCCCCACACTCACCTATGAGATCTTGCTCCTTCACACTTACACTGTTAATTGGAAGGCCAAAGAAGACTAGTTCCAGGACTGCTACAAGGACTCCTATGTTAGAGAAATGGCCTGATGCTACCCTACTGTCATTATATAATTACTGTAAATGCTTTTAGTGTCAAGTCTGACATACTGTAGACATGTAAGTCTCTCTAGTTGAGCCTAAGACAACCCCTCAGTGGGCATTTCAAGGGTCCTGGCTTTGAATGGAAGACATGGGGGTAGGAGACAGGAAGTTGGGTTTATAATGCTCCACACGGTGTACAGTTCCAAGAACTCAACTTCTCTTTCCCACAAAGACATCAAAACCCACGTGCTAATTTGTGAAGATCTGTCAAAACCTCAAATGTAGTTTCAATGCATTTACCAATCTGACCTCTGGCTTCCTTTACATTTTTGGTCCCAGGAGGTTTCCTTTGCTTTTTCTGAGAGCTGTTACACATCCAAAGTATGCTTGTTCTATTTTATCCAGATTCTCTAGGTGTTTTTAGTGGAAAGGTCTTCTAGGACTTGTAAGCTATCATAATGCCAAAAAAGAGAAACCTCTGAGATTTCTCCCTCTGTTTAATTAGTTCTGTCTGGGATGGGAGATAGGGTGGTAAGAGGATGTCAAGTGAGCAACTTTCTGAGCTTCCCTTCAGGTATCAACCATTAAAATCTATCTATCTATCTATTTATATATATATGAAGAAAAAAAATCTGAAATGTTTTCTTAATAGAAAATTTGCCCCAGCCTGCATGTAGGTTTTTTTTGTATACCTCTTTGGAGAGATGAGATGATCCTTTTAATCAAGTATATGTATTTTATTAAATTATCCATTTTCATAACAGAATGTTAATCCTACACTCAACTCTGACTGCAAACACAGAGCTCCACACATATACAATATACAAAATCTGTACTTCAGTACTCCAAGAATCATAGGCTCACTTCCTTGACATTTAGCATGTATCAAAACCTCACTTGAGACAAACAGTAACTATAAAAGAATCTAGCTGGGAAGATGGCGGCATAGAAAGAAGTGGAAGACTTAGTCTCCCCCAGAACAATTCATAAATGAAAAAAAACAGTAATTAACCTGGAATGGTAGCGGGGAGACAAACATGAAAGTACACTCAACTTCCACCGACATGAATTGGGAGGAATGCCCGAGATCACAGCATAAAATCTGTAAGTAAAATTGTGGACCCGCGCTGAGAGCCGAGAACCTAGAGCCGGGAGCCCCTCCCTCATGGAAGCCGCGCCGTGCACTGTCTCAGCCCAGCTCCTAGAGCCCAGAGCCCCTCCCTCACAGAAGCCGCGCCGTGCACTTTCTCAGCCCAGCTCCAAGGGAGGTTTTAATAATAACTGCTCGATACAGACAGCGAATCCTCAACAAGAAGACAGAGGCTTTTGGTGACAACTGACCTTGGGAGAATTGGGGGAAATATTCTGTCTCTCACTCTCTCTCTGTGGAGAAAACCTCAGCTGCTCTCAGCCCGTAAGGCATTGCAGTAAAGACAGCCTCACACATTCTGTATTCTGAAATGAGCTGAGAGCCCCGCGGCACAGCCAAGCGGCCCAGGGCTTCCCTAGAGGGACGGCGCACACTGATGACATAGCACAGCATCCCGCTCGGCTGAGGGAGGATCGCGGCTGGGAGGGGGGATCCGCTTGGAGAACCCAGGGGCGCTACGCCAAGTGCGGTGGTTTATGGGACACCGAGAGAGAGCTGCCCTTCCTCCCTGGCCACCCGTGCGCGCGCCCCACATTCAGGGTGGGTGACTCCAGCGGCGTGCCCAGGCTGAGCTCTCCAACTGAACACACAAGAATCATTTCCCCTCACTACGCGAGAACTGACTGGAGGGATATAGGTGGCTCACAGACACCATCTGCTGGTTACTTAGAGAAAGTGTAAGTCACCAAACTGTGTCTCTGAAAAATTCGATCGATATCCCTTTTTTTTGATACAACTTGAAAGAACCCTATGAAGCAAAACAAATGCCAAGAGGCCAAAAACAACAGAAAATCTTAATGCATGTGATAAAACCAGATGATATGGAGAATCCAGCTCCAAACACACAAATAAATATTTCAGAAGAAACGTTATACCTCGCAAATTTAATTAAAGAACTACAATCAAAGAACAAAACATGACAAAGGATTTAAAGGACATCAAGAGGACCATGGCCCAGGATATAAGCGCCATAAAAAAGACCTTAGAAGAGCATAAAGAAGACATTGCAAGAGTAAATAAAAAAATAGAAGATCTTATGGAAATAAAAGAAACTGCTGGCCAAATTAAAAAGACTCAGGATATTCACAACACAAGACTAGGGGAAGCTGAACAACATCTCAGTGTCCTAGAAATCCACAGAACAGAAAATAAAGAACAAAAGAAAGAATGGAGAAAAAAATTGAAAAAATCACAATGGATCTCAGGGATACGATAGATAAAATAAAATGTCCAAACTTAAGACTCATTGGTGTCCCAGAAGGGTAAAGGTCTAGAAAGAGTATTCAAAGAAATTGTTGGGGAAAACTTCCCCAACCTTCTACATAATATAAACACACAAAGCATAAATGCCCAGCGAACTCCAAATAGAATAAATCCAAATAAACCCACCCCAAGATATATTCTGATCAGGCTCTCAAATACTGAAGAGAAGGAACAAGTTCTGAAAGCAGCAAGAGAAAAGCAATTCACCACATACAAAGGAAACAATATAAGAATAAGTAGTGACTACTCAGTGGCCACTATGGAGGCGAGAAGGCAGTGGCATGACATATTTAAAATTCTGAGAGAGAAAAATTTCCAGCCAAGAATACTTTATCCAGCAAAACTCTCCTTCAAATTTGACGGAGAGCTTAAATTTTTCACAGACAAACAAATGCTGAGAGACTTTGCCAATAAAAGACCTGCCCTACTTCAGATTCTAAAGGAAGCCCTACCAACAGAGAGACAAAGAAAGGAGAAAGAGATATAGAGAATTTTAACAGACATATATAGTACCTTACATCCCAAATCACCAGGACACTCATTTTTCTCTAGTGATCACAGATCTTTCTCCAGAAGGGACCATAAGCTGGGACATAAAACAAGCGTCAAGAAATTAAAAAAAAAAAATTTTTGAATATACTCAAAGAACATTCTCCAAACACAATGGAATACAAATAGAAGTTAATAATTTTTGAACTATAACTCCACTATTTACTTCCTAAATGATAAAAAATACACAAACTCTAAGGACAAATCAGTGGTTTTGAACTCAATGTAAAATATGTAATTTTAGACAACTATATAAAGGTGGGGGAATGAAGGAGTATAGGAGCATAGTTTATGTGCCCTATTGAAGTGAAGGTGGTATCAAAGAAAAACAAGATTGATAGGGATTTAAGAGGTTAATTTTAAGCCCCACAGTAAACACAAAGAAATTATCAGAGAATATAACCATAGAGATGAAATTAGAGTTTGGGTTAAGAGAAATGGGGGAAGGGGCAATGGGAAGTTAAGAAAGGAGTGTAGGGTTGCTGTTTGAAGTGAAGGGAAATTTCTAGCAATGGATGGTGGGAAAGAGCATAACATTATTCTAAATGTGATTAATCCCACTAATGGAAAGGCTAGGGAGGGGGTGGAATGGGAAGATTTAGGTTGTATATATGTTTCCACAATTGAAAAAAGGAAAAAAAAAAAAAAAAGACAGTCTAACTAGACGACAATTGAATGCTAAGGATGAACTTGGACGGGATTGGAGGGTGGAGGACAGGTGGCTCGAAGGGACACAGCTGAGACATAAGGAAAAGGAAGTATAGAATGTAAGCATTGTATCATTGTTGAATCTCTTATACTTCTTAGCTGTGCTTAATAGAATTACATAAAACAATGTTCTTGTTCATGGGAAGTACATACGTGAATTATAGTGTATGTTCAAGGATGTGTGCAGCTAACTCTCATATGTTCAGAAGAGAGAGAAATATATGATGGATGATAGATAGGGAGGGAAAGAAATAGTGATGTGACAGCATGTTAAAGTTGGTGGATTGAGCTATTGGGGGAGGGGGGTCAGGGTATGATGGAATTCTGTGTATCGGGCTAGTATTGTTTTTGCAACTATTCATGTAACTTTGAATTTATTTCAAAATAAAATAAAAAAATAAAAAAAAAAGAATCTAGCTGGAAAGATGGCAATTCACCTATTCCTCTATTGTTCTCATCCCTTACTGTGCCTAAGCATCACCCATAAAGTTTTTTAAATGGCAGATGCTCCAATTCTTCTCCCCAAACCAAAAAAAAGTCAGAATTTCTGGGAGGAATCTGGACATACTTGTTTTTTTTAGAAAGCTCTATGGGTGATTCTGATGAACAGTCAGGGTTCAGAACTAGTTAGTATCTTAGATCTCATAAATTTATCCCTGGATTAAATCAGAATAACATCTTTATCTTAAGAAAATACCCTATAAAATTCATTGCCATATTTACGATAGGGATGTAAAAGAAGAAATTATCCATTATACTATCCAGCACCCTCTTTGAGAATCCACAGGAGAAAATCTGAGGCCTCAAGACCTGTTGCGCTTCTCCAGAGAATCTAGTTTATTTTTCATTTACAGATACCCTGAGTCATATAACTAATTACTCTTATCTTCCTCTGTACACTGGCTGTTACAAAGTTTAGATCCCAGTTTGTGGCCCAGTGCCAGCCTATGCACGGGGTCTTTCTTGTGCAGACTAACTTCACTCTTGGTTTTGCATCTTTTAATTCTCATTTTTCCCTGTCTTCCCTATTCTTCTTCCATTTTAAAAAATATCTTATCTCACTATACTTCATGTATGTACCCTGCCTTTAAACTTTGTGGACTAATTGAGGATATATATAATAAATATCAACAACTAAGATGGTTTCCTTATATACTCAAAAAACAGAGTGAATGTCAAAGTTGAACAGAGATCAAGACAGATTAGAAAGGGAAGAATGCAGATAATCATAGCCTCAGAATTTAAATTTATCAAGTGATGCTGAAAATTACAATATCAGTAACTCAGAGTCTACTATTCAATTTGTATGGGTAAAAATAATCATGCTGACACAAACTCAGAGGTGGGGCAAGATGGCGGATTGGTGAGCTGTATGTTTTAGTTACTCCTCCAGAGAAGTAGGTAGAAAGCCAGGAACTGCGTGGACTGGACACCACAGAGCAATCTGACTTCGGGCATACTTCATACAACACTCATGAACACATCGAACTGATGAGCTCAGCGAAATCTGTAAGTTTTTGTGGCCAGGGGACCCGCGCCCCTCCCTGCCAGGCACAGTCCCATGGGAGGAGGGGCCACCAGTGCTGGGAAGAAGGGAGAACTGCAGTGGCAGCTCTTATCGGAAACTCATTCTACTGATCCAAACTCCAACCATGGACAGACTGAGACCAGACACCAGAGAATCTGAGAGCAGCCAGCCCAGCAGAGAGGAGACAGGCATAGCAAAAAACAGCAAGAAAAACTCCAAAATAAAAGCGGAGGATTTTTGGAGTTCCGGTGAATGTAGAAAGGGGAAGGGCAAAGCTCAGGACCTGAGGCTCATATGCAAATCCTGAAGAAAAACTGATCTCTCTGCCCCCTGGATCTTTCCTTAATGGCCCAATTGCTTTGTCTCTTAGCATTTCAATAACCCATTAGACCTGTGAGGAGGGATTTTTTTTTTTTTTAATCTTTTTTTTTTTCTGTTTCTAAAACAATTACTCTAAGAAGCCCAATACAGAAACCTCAAAGACTTGCAATTTGGGCAGGTCAAGACAAGAGCAGAACTAAGAGAGCTCTCAGACAAAAGGCAATAATCCAGTGGCTGAGAAAATTCACTAAACACCACAACTTCCCAAGAAAAGGTGGGGTGTCCACTCACAGCCATCATCCTGGTGGACAGGAAACACTCCTGCCCATCACCAGCCCCATAGCCCAGAGCTGCCCCAGACAACCCAGTGTGATGGAAGTGCTTCAAATAACACACACACACGACAAAACTGGGCGTGGACATTAGCTTTCCCTGCACCCTCAGCTGGTTGTCCCAGAGTTGGGAAGGTGGAGCAGTGTGAATTAACAAAGCCCCATTCAGCCATCATTTCAGCAGACTGGGAGCCTCCCTACACAGCCCAGCAGCCCAGAACTGCCCTGGGGGGATGGTACTCACCTGTGACATAGCACAGTCATCCCTCAACAGAGGACCAGGGGGTACACGGCCTGGAAGAGGGACCCACTCGCAAGTCTCAGGAGCCATACGCCAATACCAAGGACTTGTGGGTCAGTGGCAGAGACAAACTGTGGCAGGACTGAACTGAAGGATTAGACTATCGCAGCAGCTTTAAAACTCCAGGAACACCAGGGAGATTTGATTGTCAGAGCCACTCCCCCCCTCCCTAACCGCCCAGACACATGCCCCATATACAGGGCAGGCAACACCAACTACACTCGCAAGCTTGGTACACCAATTGGACCCCACAAGACTCACTCCCCCACTCACCAAAAAGGCAAAGCAGGGGAGAACTGGCTTGTGGAGAACAGGTGGCTCGTGGACGCCACCTGCTGGTTAGTTACAGAAAGCGTACTCCACGAAGCTGAAGATCTGATAAATCAGAGATAAGGACTTCAATTGGTCTACAAATACTAAAAGAACCCTATCAAGTTAAGCAAATGCCAAGAGGCCAGAAACAACAGAAAATTATAAAGCATATGAAAAAACCAGACGATATGGATAACCCAAGCCCAAGCACCCAAATCAAAAGATCAGAAGACACACAGTACCTAGAGCAACTAATCAAAGAACTAAAGATGAACAATGAGACCATAGTACGGGATGCAAAGGATATCAAGAAGACCCTAGAAGAGCATAAAGAAGACATTGCAGGACTAAATAAAAAAATAGATGATCTTACGGAAATTAAAGAAATCACTGACCAAATTAAAAAGATTCTGGATACTCATAGTACAAGAATAGACGAAGCTGAACAACGAATCAGTGACCTGGAAGATGACAGAATGGAAAATGAAAGAACAAAAGAAAGAATGGGGAAAAAAATCGAAAAGGACCTCAGGGATATGACAGATAATATAAAACATCCAAATATACGACTCATTGGTGTTCCAGAAGGGGAAGAAAAGGGTAAAGGTCTAGGAAGAGTATTCAAAGAAACTGTTGGGGAAAACTTCCCAAATCTTCTAAACACCATAAATACACAAATCATAAATGCCCAGTGAACTCCAAATAGAATAAATCCAAATAAACCCACTCTGAGACATATTCTGACCACACTGTCAAACACGGAAGAGAAGGAGCAAGTTCTGAAAGCAGGAAGAGAAAAGCAATTCACCACATACAAAGGAAACAGCATAAGCCTAAGTAGTGACTACTCAGCAGTCACCACGGAGGTGAAAAGGCAGTGGCATGATATATTTAAAATTCTGAGTGAGAAAAATTTCCAACCAAGAATACTTTATCCAGCAAAGCTCTCCTTCAAATTTGAGGGAGAGCTTAAATTTTTCACAGACAAACAAATATTGAGAGAATTTGCTAACAAGAGACCTGCCCTACTGGAGACACTAAAGGGAGCCCTACAGACAGAGAAACAAAGAAAGGAGAGAGAGACTGGAAGAAAGGTTCAGTACTAAAGAGATTCGGTATGGGTACATTAAAGGATATTAATAGAGAGAGGGGAAAAATACATATGACAAACATAAACCAAAGGATAAGATGTCTGATTCAAGAAATGCCTTCATGGTTATAATGTTGAATGTTAATGGATTAAACTCCCCAATTAAAAGATATAGATTTGCAGAGTGGATTAAAAAAAATGAACCATCAATATGTTGCATATAAGAGACTCATTTTAGACACAGGGACACAAAGAAATTGAAAGTGAAAGGATAGAAAAAAATGTTTCATGCAAGCTACAGCCAAAAGAAAGCAGGTGTAGCAATATTAATCTCAGATAAAATAGACTTTAAATGCAGGGATGTTTTCAGAGACAAAGAAGGCCACTACATACTAATAAAAGGGGCAATTCAACAAGAAGAAATAACAATCATAAATGTTTATGCACCCAATCAAGGTGCCACAAAATACGTGAGAGAAACACTGGTAAAACTAAAGGAAGCAACTGATGTTTCCACAATAATTGTGGGAGACTTCAACACATCACTCTCTCCTATAGATAGATCAATCAGACAGAAGATCAATAAGGAAATTGAAAACCTAAACAATCTGATAAATGAATTAGATTTAACAGACATATACAGAACATTACATCCCAAATCACCAAGATACACATACCTCTCTAGTGCTCACGGAACTTTCTCCAGAATAGATCATATGCTGGGACATAAAACAAGGCTCAATAAATTTAAAAAGACTGAAATTATTCAAAGCACATTCTCTGACCACAATGGAATACAATTAGAAGTCAATAACCATCAGAGACTTAGAAAATTCACAAATACCTGGAGGTTAAACAACACACTCCTAAACAATCAGTGGGTTAAAGAAGAAATAGCAAGAGAAATTGCTAAATATATAGAGACGAATGAAAATGAGAACACAACACACCAAAACCTATGGGATGCAGCAAAAGCAGTACTGAGGGGGAAATTTATAGCACTAAACGCATATATTAAAAAGGAAGAAAGAGCCAAAATCAAAGAACTAATGGATCAACTGAAAAAGCTAGAAAATGAACAGCCAACCAATCCTAAACCAAGTAGAAGAAAAGAAATAACAAGGATTAAAGCAGAAATAAATGACATAGAGAACAAAAAAACAATAGAGAAGATAAATATCACCAAAAGTTGGTTCTTTGAGAAGATCAACAAGATTGACAAGCCCCTAGCTAGACTGACAAAATCAGAAAGAGATAAGACCCATATAAACAAAATAATGAATGAAAAAGGTGACATAACTGCAGATCCCGAAGAAATTAAAAAATTATAAGAGGATACTATGAACAACTGTATGCCAACAAACTGGATAATGCAGAGGAAATGGACAACTTCCTGGAAACATATGAACAACCTAGACTGACCAGAGAAGAAATAGAAGACCTCAATCAACCCATCACAAGCAAAGAGATCCAATCAGTCATCAAAAATCTTCCCACAAATAAATGCCCAGGGCTAGATAGCTTTACAGGGGAATTCTACCAAACTTTCCAGAAAGAACTGACACCAATCTTACTTAAACTCTTTCAAAACATTGAAGAAAATGTAATACTACCTAACTCATTTTATGAAGCTAACATCAATCTAATACCAAAACCAGGCAAAGATGCTACAAAAAAGGAAAACTACTGGCCAATCTCCCTAATGAACATAGATGCAAAAATCCTCAACAAAATACTTGCAAATCGAATCCAAAGAAACATTAAAAAAATCATATACCATGACCAAGTGGGGTTCATTACAGGCATGCAAGGATGGTTCAACATAAGAAAATCAATCAATGTATTACAACACATTAACAAATCAAAAGGGAAAAATCAAATGATCATCTCAATAGATGCTGAAAAAGCATTTGACAAAATCCAACATCCGTTTTTGATAAAAACACTTCAGAAGGTAGGAATTGAAGGAAACTTCCTCAATATGGTAAAGAGCATATATGAAAAACCCACAGCCAGCACAGTACTCAACGGTGACAGACTGAAAGCCTTCCCTCTAAGATCAGGAACAAGACAAGGATGCCCGCTGTCACCACTGTTATTCAACATTGTGCTGGAAGTGCTAGCCAGGGCAATCCGGCAAGACAAAGAAATAAAAGGCATCCAAACTGGAAAAGAAGAAGTAAAACTGTCATTGTTTGCAGATGATATGATCTTATATCTGGAAAACCCTGAGAAATCAACGATACAGCAACTAGAGCTAATAAACAAATTTAGCAAAGTAGCGGGATACAAGATTAATGCACATAAGTCAGTAATGTTTCTATATGCTAGAAATGAACAAACTGAAGAGACACTCAAGAAAATGATACCATTTTCAATAGCAACTAAAAAAGTCAAGTACCTAGGAATAAACTTAACCAAAGATGTAAAAGACCTATACAAAGAAAACTACATAACTCTACTAAAAGAAATAGAAGGGGACCTTAAAAGATAGAAAATAGTCCCTGTTCATGGATAGGAAGGCTAAATGTCATTAAGATGTCAATTCTACCCAAACTCATCTACAGATTCAATGCAATCCCAATTAAAATTCCAACAACCTACTTTGCAGACTTGGAAAAGCTAGTTATCAAATTTATTTGGAAAGGGAAGATGCCTCGAATTGCTAAAGACACTCTAAAAAAGAAAAATGAAGTGGGAGGACTTACACTCCCTGACTTTGAAGCTTATTATAAAGCCACAGTTGTCAAAACAGCATGGTACTGGCACAAAGACAGACATATTGATCAATGGAATCAAATTCAGAATTCAGAGATAAACCTCCAGATCTATGGCCGACTGATCTTTGATAAGCCCCAAAGTCACTGAACTGGGTCATAATGGTTTTTTCAACAAATGGGGCGGGGAGAGTTGGATATCCATATCCAAAAGAATGAAAGAGGACCCCTACCTCACACCCTACACAAAAATTAACTCAAAATGGACCAAAGATCTCAATATAAAAGACAGTACCATAAAACTCCTAGAAGATAATGTAGGAAAACATCTTCAAGACCTTGTACTAGGCAGACACTTCCTAGACTTTACACCCAAAGCACAAGCAACAAAAGAAAAAATAGATAAATGGGAACTCCTCAAGCTTAGAAGTTTCTGCACCTCAAAGGAATTTCTCAAAAAGGTAAAGAGGCAGCCAACTCAATGGGAAAAAATTTTTGGAAACCATATATCTGACAAAAGACTGATATCTGGCATATATAAAGAAATCCTACAACTCAATGACAGTAGTACAGACAGCCCAATTCTAAAATGGGCAAAAGATATGAAAAGACAGTTCTCTGAAGAGGAAATACAAATGGTCAAGAAACATACGAAAAAATGTTCAGCTTCACTAGCTATTAGAGAGACGCAAATTAAGACCACAATGAGATACCATCTCACATCGATTAGAATGGCTGCTATTAAACAAATAGGAAACTACAAATGCTGGAGGGGATGTGGAGAAATTGGAACTCTTATTCATTGTTGGTGGGACTGTATAATGGTTCAGCCACTCTGGAAGTCAGTCTGGCAGTTCCTTAGAAAACTAGATACAGAGTTACCGTTCGATCCAGCGACTGCACTTCTCGGTATATATCCGGAAGATCGGAAAGCAGTGACACGAACGGATATCTGAACGCCACTGTTCATAGCAGCATTATTCACAATTGCCAAGAGAAGGAAACAACCCAAATGTCCTTCAACAGATGAGTGGATAAATAAAATGTGGTATATACACACGATGGAATACTACACGGCAGTAAGAAGGAACGATCTCGTGAAACATAAGACAACATGGATGAACCTTGAAGACATAATGCTGAGCGAAATAAGCCAGGCACAAAAAGACAAATATTATATGCTACCACTAATGTGAACTTTGAAAAATGTAAAACAAACGGTTTATAATGTAGAATGTAGGGGAACTAGCAATAGAGAGCAATTAAGGAAGGGGGAACAATAATCCAAGAAGAACAGATAAGCTATCATGGGTAAATTCAACATTCTGGGAATGCCCAGGAATGACTATGGTCTGTTAATTTCTGATGGGTATAGTAGGAACAAGTTCACAGAAATGATGCTATATTAGGTAACTTTCTTGGGGTAGAATAGGAACATGTTGGAAGTAAAGTAGTTATCTTAGGTTAGCTGTCTTTTTCTTACTCCCTTGTTATGGTCTCTTTGAAATGTTCTTTTACTGTATGTTTTTTTTTCTTAATTTTTTTCTTATTTTTTTATTTTTCATACAGTTGATTTAAAAAAAAAAAAAAAAGTTAAAAAAAAAACAAGGAAGAAAATATGTAGAGCCCCTTGAGGAGCCTGTGGAGAATGCAGGGGTATTGGCCTACCCCACCTCTATGGTTACTAACATGACCACAGACATAGGGGACTGGTGGTTTGATGGGTTGAGCCCTCTACCACAGGATTTACCCTTGGGAAGACTGTTGCTGCAAAGGAGAGGCTAGGCCTCCCTATAATTGTGCCTAAGAGCCTCCTCCCGAATGCCTCTTCGTTGCTCAGATGTGGCTTTCTCTCTCTACCTAAGCCAACTTGAAAGGTGAAACCACTGTCCTCCCCCCTACGTGGGATCAGACACCCAAGGGAGTGAATATCCCTGGCAACGTGGAATATGACTCCCGGGGAGGAATGTAGATCCGGCATTGTGGGATGGAGAACATCTTCTTGACCAAAAGGGGGATGTGAAAGGAAATGAAATAAGCTTCAGTGGCAGAGAGATTCCAAAAGGAGCCGAGAGGTCACTCTGGTGGGCACTCTTACACACAATTTAGACAACCCTTTTTAGGTTGTAAAGAATTGGGGTAGCTGGTGGTAGATACCTGAAATTATCAAACTATAACCCAGAACCCATGAATCTTGAAGACAATTGTATAAAAATGTAGCTTATGAGGGGTGACAATGGGATTGGGAAAGCCATAAGGACCACACTGCACTTTGTCTAGTTTATGGATGGATGAGTAGAAAAATAGGGGAAGGAAACAAACAAACAAACAAACAGACAAAGGTACCCAGTGTTCTTTTTTACTTTAATTGCTCTCTTTTTCACTTTAATTATTATTCTTGTTATTTTTGTGTGTGTGCTAATGAAGGTGTCAGGGATTGATTTAGGTGATGAATGTACAACTATGTAATGGCACTGTGAACAATCGAATGTACGATTTGTTTTGTATGACTGCGTGGTATGTGAATATATCTCAATAAAATGAAGATTTATAAAAAAATAATAAAAATAATCATGCTGAACTTAAAATTAAGACACAAAAACCCCAAATGAATCTAGTGTAATCAATGAATTGAGTTTGAGCATTAACAACAATTACAAGTAAAGATACAGGAAAAATATTACTTTGCATAAATTGTTTAGCATACATCTTAGAAATCAGATTAAATAACAAAGGAAAGATTAGATTTTCTATAAATAGGCTGGCACATATTTTTGCAAATAATCTTAGAAAACTAGACACACTCATTTTTTTCCCCATTATTTGGATTAACAGAGCTAAACATACCTGGCTATGTAGCTCTCAGTATATGTTTTTCTTTTGCTTGTAGGCACACCTGAGGCAGGACTTCTTGCCAAACTGGGTGGTGTGGTATTTCGAGATTTAACGCTAGCTCTAGAAGAGAGAAAGAGATGGCATAAATGAAAACAGCACTAAACAGAAAACATTTACTTCTCAAACTGCCTACTTGCATGATTAGAAAAATAATTAGAAGCTGCAGACAGGTAAGTTCAATAGAACATTAAAATCAAAATAATTATTTTAAACCTGAAAACAAATAATTAATACAAAGGGTAAACCAAGGCATTTTTTGCTTTTACTATCCTGAAGGTACATTAAATCAAAATACATATGTATGCTTTAAATGGAATTTATAATTTAATTCTGACAGGCCTCAAAATTTTAGAAAAGTTTAAATTTATAATTCTCTCAAAATAAAGTTGGGTTGTTCAGTGACTATGCATAAACATTAAATAATACATTAAACAAAATTTATTATTATCCTAAGCATATGAAATGTGGTAAAAAAAAAAAAAGAAATATTAACCACTTTAACATGATAATATTTAATATTCAATTTCTGAAAGTCTGTTCTTGGAAAAAACAAGCAACCACAAAATTGGGTTAATCTAATTTTCCCATTCAATACGTAATTTTACCAACTACACAGCCTGAGCCATCTGGTATCAGTAGAGGAGGAGTTCTGATTGGATCATCACTGAATTCCCTTTGCAAAACTTCAGGAATCAAAGAAAGCTTAGAAGGGTATATTATGATATAACAGTAAAAGTATAGACATTGGGACTCTGATGGATCTGGATTCAAATCCCACTGCTTCTGATCAGCTTGGTGAGAGTGGCCAACTTTTCTGAATCCAAGTTCTCTCATGTATAAAATGTGATCATCATCACTGTCTTAGAGAAATGTTAAGTACAATTTATATGAAACATTTAATATAGTTGATGACAATGATACTACAATCATTACTACTACTGTTATTGCTACTACAAGTTAATATTTATATAATAATGCTTGAAATACACTAGCTATATCTCCAATTGCCTTGTATATATTAACTTATTTAATCCTCAGAATAATCTTATGAAGTATGAAGGTTAATAATTCCATTTTACAAATGAGGCAACTCAGGCAAAAAGCAGTTAAATAACTTACCCAAGGTGACACAGCTAGTATGTTGCAAAGTCAGGCTTCAGATGCCCAATAAAGAGTTATTTCCCTTCCCTCCACAGATTACTCAAAGCTTTTCATTTCACAGCTAAGCAATGTTCTGTTATATGGAATGGACAGAATATTTTAAAATATTCCTTTAGACTGAAAGCTCTTAAACTTCAGCTGAAATTCTTCCTCCTCTACTTGTACAGCAAAGTTGGAGAAAGTCTCCTAAAATTTTAAATAGCTACCTCCAAAATACAGGCAGGTAAAAGCAACATCTATTTTTCACATGCTTGCTACATGCTAAATATGGTGCCAGGCACTATAAACATATTTCTCTATTTTAAATATTCACAAAAACCCTCAGAAGTTAATATTCCTATTTTAAAGCAATTTGGGTCCAGAGAGTCTAAGTAAGTTGCAAAGCCATTACGTAGCAGAGTACTTGAACCTAGGCAGATCTTAGTCCAAAGATTATATTCAGTATACAATGATGCATTCGATGAAAGGTTACTGTGAGTAGCTACTTCTTTAAATTATCATTTCTAAACTTTGACAAGCAAAGAATCACCTTGGTGCATGGATGCCCTGGACCGCTTCAAATGGTTAGCTGCAAGTTCATCCATGAGGTTTATTTTATTCAGATTTTATATATCAACTCTAGAAATTTTGTAGAACAGCTATCATGCTTGTTACGATTCATTCTCTAACTTCTCATTGAAAAAGAATGGGAATTCTTACGGTGAAAGTCACAAGAGGAATAAGAAACACACATTTGTGGCTGTAGAACAAAGCCTTCATAGACATTCTATTGCCTTCATATAGTATATACAGATGAAACAAACATACCCATGCAAATGTACACAGGCAACTTCACCATAACAATTTAATGTTGTTCAAAATGTTTAGATTTAGGGAAAATATAAGAGATTATCAACATTAATACATGTCATTATTAAATGCCTATCATCTATTTTTATTAACATCTTCTAAGGAAGAGGCTGAACCTGAAATGAGAAAAACCATCCTTGAGAGATGTGTAAGAACTGTCTTGATCAATTTAAACTTAAAATGCTGCCCCAGTCTCATAATCAACACATTTTTCTCCTTTGCCAGTCTGAAAAGTGCTACCCTTATTCTGCACCTGAAAGCTGCCTGTGACACCTCAAACAAATAATAAAAATAAGGTTAATTTTAAAGTTGCACTTAATCTACCTTATTGAAATTTGGTGTTTCTTTGAGATCTGCTTCAGAGGGTAGAGAGAGAAGTAGTAGGACAAGGAAAAATCGCTCAAAAGCACAGTCTTCCTTCCAGGATTTAACACTGACTATTAAAAGGTAATATACAGCTGCCTCTAAGAGCTCAAGGACCTTTCCTGTTGTTATTTCATTATATATCTAGTTAAACTTATTAATTTTTATACCAGCAAACAAAATGCTGTAGTAGGTCTTAGTTTAAACATTAGCAAAGTTAACTCTGCTTAATAATTTATTTTTTCAATTAAGCAATTTGTTAGGCCCTTATTTCATCATGTTAAAATCAGAGGGCTACACTTGATATTGAACTCCACTCATTTGGTGGAGTTCTAAAATGACTGCCATTGCCACACTTGCCTCTCTTCTCAGTTTGCTAGGCCATCAGGACAGAGAGAAGACTTTACTTAGCAGTGTCCTATCTTTTCCCTTTTTTACATGAAATTTTCAAGTAATTCTATCTAACAAAAAGACTGAAGCGCTAGATTAAATGTTTCTGAGACTTCTGTTTACTGGCTTTTTACAATTCATCAACTGCTTAAGTATAGGCCTTCTCTTTGAGAATACCACTCCTGAAAAAAGCTTCACAAAAATGACAATTGTTGAAGGTGACGTTATTTCAACACTCTAGAAATTAAAGTTTAATGGAATAAAATGCGTGATCTAAAAACAGCTTTATTTAGGACAACAGAAATGTTCACTAAAAATCAAAATCTTTTAAGTCCTAGAATATTATTTAGAACTTCTTGATTTAAAAATGATTAAACTAAGATTTTTTAAGTACAGGAATCTCTAAGTTAAACTATCTCAGTATATAAAGCCTTTAAGGAAATATCTGAAAGAGATTAACCAACTGAGTTACAAATACTTACTTGTAAATGGGTAATAACTCATGTCTTTTGATGGCACTGTTTGATTTTGTATCACGGTCATAAAACCTTTGCACATCTCTTCCAGTTCGAAGTGGAGGGCCTAACTTGTCCATCTTACTATTAAAATATATAAAGGTGTACCCATAAGGAGATTGCTACTGTTTGCTACTTCATATAATTTAAAAACTTAAAAAACAGACATTATTCTGGTTTATCAAAAATCCACCCCTTCCAAGCCCTTAATACATTATCTGACTGCAAGGGTAAGAACTAATTTCAAAAAGAATCCTCTGCGAGTTCACATAACATCCATTATTAGATTTGGCTACCCTGTCAATTGTGATACACATCCAAACAAATGCCTCATTTATATATATCAGGGCAATGGAATCAATGAAAAAGCTGAGGAAGGACGGCTGCTTCAAAGCAAATCAGTGAAGTTGGAAGGGAATTGAAAGGTTATTCACAAATAATGTAACTTTCTCCTATCCCCAAATTCTTAGAACTGTTCTCCTTTTTCTTCTTTATGTTATGATTTCCCCTGCATTTTAAAATTCCAAATATAAAATAAGGAATCAAATAAATATTACATTTATATCTTTACCCTTATCTGACTTTCTAATACAGAATGAGTTTATTTCTGAAATCTATCCAAAGAAAAGTAAACTATCACCCTATATGAAAATAAACATGGATAGCAATCCTGAAAAATCACACGCAAAAATGTTGAGTGACCATGCAATCTCAGGCTTTCTATTTTTACCCAAAGTATAAAGGATTTCCACCTACAGGGTAACAGGAAAAACTAAAGATGTATAAAATTTAGTTGTTTTACTTCAATCAAGTGAATCATGTATACTAACACCAACCAATATCCATTCATATGGATAATTAAATTAAGAAATTAGGAGAACTATTTTAAATGGCTACTGAATAATTACTCTTTTTAAGGGATATTTGTTTATTCATTCCTTCACTCATTCATTCACTCTATAAACTCTGAGTACCTACTATGTGTCAGGCACTGTGCTACATTCTGGGTGTAGAGTAGTAAGACAGACATGATGCTTGTTCTTATGGAGCTCAGTGTCTAAAAAGATGTGTTCACCTTTCTGGATTATGAGGGTGTTTGAGGAGGGATATATTTTATTTGCTTCATGCTCTTTCAGTAGTTTATACTTAGCTGGCACTCAAAAGGTAGGTGGAATTAAAGCAGTCAAAGTATCAGCCCCTTTTACATTTTATTGTAAAAGCAGATAATACCTTGCAGGTGGTGGTGTTTACATTATGATTTAAAGTAAAAAAAAAAAAAAAAAGCATATATAAATATAAATATATATATATATATATATATATATATGGACAGATATGTATATGGCATAATTCCCAAAACATTTGTGATTAAAATTTGATTTTTTTTTAATTTGGAAAGATTACTGGAAAACTCACTGTTTATAATTTTAATAAATCAGATTTTCTTTAAATTGCTTAAAATTATCAAAGGACTATTGTTACAAAAGGCATCTGCAGATTAAGATGTGAATTAAGAGTAAGAACAAAAGGTCTTATTTTCTTTGCCAGAAAAAAGTAAAATTAAAATTTTAATAATTAGTATTGAAATTAAAATTTAGAATTTTTGAACTCTACTTTTTTAAAACAGAGACTATTCTGGTTATAAGAAGTATTCAACCTTATATGTGATATAGAAAGCTCAATTTGAGAAAGGAGATATGTAAAATCTAATGAAAAAATCTAAAACTAATTATCTAATGGGAACATTACATATGTATCCCATATACATGAGGATGCCAGTATTTTCAGATTTTAAAAACCTAATGGAAAGGCATGTTTCAATGATGATTTGTTTAATGTACCATATACCTGTGTTATAAAATTCAACTCAAATCAATAAAGATATAATTGAAATGTTACTTAGGCTAAATGCAAGTAAATGTGACTCTTAGGCTAAAATCACTTAAACTGATGTGTGCTGTAATTTCCTTTCTTTCTAATGCTAGGCTATGTATCAAGATATGACCATATGAAATCAAAATTTATAAATCTCCATAACATAACCAATACTATGCAAGAATTCAGTCATTGTTACGGTAATTAAATAAATTTAAAAATGATTACATTATTAAAGAAGACCTTTCAAATACTTAAGCAAGCCTTGGCTACGTTTCATCTACCTAACAGCCAGATCATAAGATGTAACAGACCATTTCCCATGTATCATCTTCATATTTATTTTAGTGAACATGAACACTGCCTTACTCCCATCTCTTTTTAACAAACTCCTTTCCTCCTGCCCCTCAGCCTCCAGTGGTGCTTAAGATAAAGTCAAAGCAGCAATGAGATGAAGGGATAATTAGAAAGAAACAGAGATCTTTCCAAAAGTGGTGGCATATTTTCAAAAGGAATTTAAAAGCTCCAACCCAATGGATTCCTCCTTGAAGTTTCTTCTCTATGCCCAGCAAATCATCAGTAACTCACTTAAGGGCGTTGTGCCAGTTTGAATGTATTATGTCCCCCGAAATGCCATTATCTTTGATGTAATCTTGTGTGGGCAGATCTATCAGTGTTAATTAGATTGTAATTCTTTGAGTGTTTCCATGGAGATGCGCCCCACCCAACTGTGGGTGATGACTCTGATTGGATAATCTCCACGGAGGTGTTGGCCCATCCATTCAGGGTGGGTATGAAGTAAATTTCTGGAGCACTATATAAGATCAGACAGGAGGAGTGAGCTTGCTACAGCCAAGAGGGACACTGAAGAAAGCATAGGAGCTGCAGATGAGAGACAGTTTGAAGATGGCCTTTGTTGAAAGCAGACTCTTGCTCCGGAGAAGCTAAGAGAGGACAAATACCCCAAGTGCAACTAAGAGTGACATTTTTGAGGAACTGCAGCCTAGAGAGGAACGTCCTGGGAGAAAGCCATTTTGAAACCAGCACTTTGGAGCAGACACCAGCCACGTGCCTTCCCAGCTAACAGAGGTTTTCCAGACACCACTGGCCATCCTCCAGTGAAGGTACCCGATTGCTGATGTGTTTACCTTGGACACTTCATGGCCTTAAGACTGTAACTGTGTAACAAAATAAACCCCCTTTATAAAAGCCAATCCATTTCTGGTGTTTTGCATTCCAGTAGCATTAGCAAACCAAAACAGGTGTGAATAAAAGAACCATTGGAACCAGGAATCTTGTGTCTATTACATGTTTTGCCCTGACCTAAGGGCTCTTAGATGTTTCAAGTTTTAAAAAAATTCACCTGCGTTGATTTTCATATTGAATTTACTCATGATCTACATCTAGGGTTACTTTGAGAATCAATTCATGTTGGAAAAGTCCTCAAACTAAATGTAAATTAAATACTGACCTGAGAAATCCACTGTATTATGTATTTTTTAAGTCATTCACAAAGTTCACAGACTATTATTTTAATCTGATAATAATCCATTATGGAACTATCAACATTAATGTTTATTAGAATGAGCCTGTTACTTTTTTAAAGGCTTCAATTCAGTAATGAAAATTATTATACACCCAAGGTTTGAAAAAAATTAGGACAGAACTAAACAAATCCATCCAGAAGTAAAAGTAGTCTTTCTGCTGTTAAGGGGGGGAAAAAAATAGGGTATTTTGAAGCCAACCATGCATACCCACACAGCATACATTTTGGTATAAACTAACCAATCTTACATATATAGCATATGCCAATTTCACATGAAATTCAAGAACGTGCTTAAGCTGGCATCTAGTCTCAGCCGGAATCAAAGTGAAAAGGCATTTTCAATACCTCACTGTTCTTTCAACTCAACCACAAAAGCATCTTGGTTTAATAAAAGTGGAGATCTTTTGGTTCTATGAAACACTAATCTATGGTCAAAATCCCTGGATATATGACATGGCTTAAACAGTAACAGTTCCATCCTTGGGAAATGATACATGCAGAATCCTTAAAACACCAAACTTTCAAATTATAAATATCTAATTCCTGTGGTACTTTACTTATTCTAGAACAGGGCTGGGCAAACTTTCCTGTAAAGGGGCAGACAGAAAATATTTTAGGCTTTGCAGGCTATACCGACTCTCAGTCATAACCATTCAACTCTACCCTTGAAGCATGAACACAGCCATAGACAACACATAAACTAAAGGGCATGGCTGTGCTCCAATAAAACCAGGTGGTGGGCAGGATTTGGCCTTCAGACACAATTTGATGACTCTTGTAAAAGTCAAAAATGCAATGTATGAAATGATGCCAGTATTTTCAGCTTCTGAAAACCTAACAAATGCAGATTTCAATGATTTGTTTTCATTATAGCATATGATAAATGGTTATTTAAGTATCATTACATTTTCTTGAGTTCCTCAATAAAAATACCTGAATTTTTTAAGTAATGCATTTCTATAGATGATAAACTATGTTCTACTTTGACCAAGGCCTTTTTAAATTTAAAATGACTATCTGAAGTTGCGGAGAGGAATCTATTAAAAAGGAATAATACTTTTATAGGCTTTCAAAATATTCATGGCCAAATAAGTACTTTAAGAAATATTTGGCAAAAACAGTAACTTTTCCTAATTTTAAATAAACTTGAACTTAGGGAATGTCCTCGTTTACTAATGATATCATGACTTAATTCACTCCATCCGGCTCAATCTGGCTTATCTTGCAAGACTTTTGCAGTCGTGGCAGACTGAGATATATATACATATAAAGATGACTTATAAAATACAAATATAAATTTAAAAATATAAATATTTTAAAAAATATTTTTAAATATTTAAAAATTGTTAAATTTTATAAAAAATTTTATAAAACTTAAAATATACTTTAAAAACATAAATATAGATGTAAATAAAAATATAAATAAAAGATGATTTATAAAATATATAAA
Organism: Choloepus didactylus; assembly: GCF_015220235.1. Classification (NCBI taxonomy): domain Eukaryota; kingdom Metazoa; phylum Chordata; class Mammalia; order Pilosa; family Megalonychidae; genus Choloepus; species Choloepus didactylus. The sequence goes on along the minus strand of NC_051320.1, from coordinate 34,808,278 downwards.
AGATGATTTCTGAAATAATATTGGGAAAAAAATTAACCAGGTGGTAATTTATATCTTTGTAGACCTCCACAGTTATAGCCCCCTGATGTTCTGAGCCATTAACAGTTTTGAAATGTATATCCCTACTTTTGATCCTAAATCCATCAATCCAATACAGAATAATTTAGTATCACAATTCCATGGCAAAAGTCCTCTACCATCACTGCTTCAGCCATTATCATACACATTAGAAGCCAAGCTCTACAATCCTAGGTTTTTAGGCATTTCTACATCTATAAGAGATAAAGCAGTTCATAAAAACATAAATAATATTCCACACATACCCAATTCACAGACATCAAAAGCCAAAAAAAGAGGTAACTTTAAAAATGGCAGAAATTTCTTCCTTACTGCTTGCTTCTAATATGATAAAAACATGAGAAATGAATTTCAATTTTTTATTAAAAAATGCTCCTTACATGCACTGTTGCTGTAATTTTACCACATCCAATATAGCCTATCTCTAAAGAAAACTCCTGTTTTTCACAATAACTGACTAGAAGTAAATTTTTGAAATTTGATATTTATTGGTTGAAATAGCCATCTAAACTGGAAATCAGCATTTATGAAAACACCATCCTCAAAGAACAACTGTATAAATTCTGTGACACAACTAAAATATTTACAATATTTACTAAAATGTTCTGTGTTTCATGATGCTTCTAAATCTCCTGGGATTTAAGGAGATTGTTTTAGAATAAGCAAAAAATTTTTCTTTTGGGGTGTTTTTTGCTTTACAAACAGAAAAAGTACATTAAAGTTTGTCCCATGGATATTCTGGAAGTTCATTACCAAACATATAAGGGTTTTTCCAGGGGCAGAGATATTTTTCCCTTTGGTATGGCTCCAATATTTGCTAAATATTATAGATCACTGATATGCCTAATTAAAGTAACCACAAAAAAAGATTATATAGATTATCTACAACAAACTTTCAATGATCCCATGCCTTTGAAATTACTTTATTTTACTAATTTCAATAGATGCTCAATTTCTTTAACATCACAGGTAACCAGATGTCTTAATTCCATCTTCATTCAATCATGATTTATCTGTGTCAATGGAAATAAGCGTTGGTGTACAAACTTTAATTCTTCTACCTGAACCAAGACTATAATTCTGATTATGGCAACAGATTTACAAATGAGGGATTTAGTTACTCATTCATTATTTTTTCACTTATTCACCAAAAATTTATCATATGCCTATGTTACAGGCACTATGTAGACTTAGTTACATCTGCAAACAAGACAGATACGATCTCTGCCATCATAGAGCTTACAATTTAGCAAGGTAAACAGACATTACACAAATCATTACATCAATAACTCTAAATAAATAATGAACTCTGTCACTAAATAGATAGTCACAAATGGCTGTAATCTAAAATAGTAGTATAGTAATGTTCCAGTTTAATACAGTGATATACTGACCACAAGCAAATAATGACTACTCTCTTTCCAGTAGATGGAAACATTCCCTTAATATGTAAGGATCCCATATAGAATAGACAATCAGGATTTGAATAGATATATGTTTGACTAACACTTTAGATTATGATGTGGGACACCCAAGAATTTTAAATCTTTATTACATATAGTGCATAACTTACAGAATTATTGGGCTCAACATCTTTGTTTGTTAGAACATACCTTCCCTTAGGGATCATATAAACATTGGTCACATTTTCTTAGATCAATTGTCAAGGTGTTGTCAGAGTGAGATAGAGAAGAGATGCGACCAAAGCCACATAATTATTCAGTGACACAGCTGAATCTAGAAGCCTAGTTTTCTAACTCCCAGGTTAGTGGCCCCTTTCATTATACCAAACAGCTTTGCATGCTCTATCTGACAATACAGTATATTAGTACAACCTAATATTTTCAACTGATAAAATCACCAGTATGATAAGAGAGGTACTAAAAAACATTGGCTTTTTAAATATAAACAACAATATAAACAAACACTACAGCCTAATATGGAAGGCAATTCTCTGAGATGGTAAAAAGGTTTGTAAAATTAAAACACATATTGCTATGTCTATATCTTAGTTAAATATCTATTAAGTCAACTCAGCAGAGAAAAAAATCAAATAAAAATGAAATCAGGTTTTTTACCACTGGAAGATGAGAACTTTTTAATTTTCAACCATCAGTCTACTATTCTACTGATAACCTGTCCCTATCTTACTGATAATCTGTCTCTTTTTCCTTCTAGGTCTTGCACTTTCCACATAGTTCAAATCAGGAAACAAAAGGCAATTACTCCTGCTTATGTAGCCTCATAAATAGTTCCTATATAAAAACCAAAGTGAATGTGAACCACAGATAAACTATACTTGAAAATAATGAATGCTATATTTCCCTAATCAACTTATATCAGTATCTGGAAAGATACAGACATAGCCTTCCCAATGGTCATGTGGCAATCGACTTAATTTTCTAATTTACCAAAATGAAAGAGAAAGTGAGTTTCTACTGGAACAGGTGGCTTTCTATTAAAACCTCTAGTGCAATAGGCAATTTTTCCCACATTAAAATAGTTGAAAGTATAATTTTCCTATTTCATTCAAAGCTACGTGTAAAACTGTGAAAGACAGAAAATATGAAAAAAGCATTAAATAAAAGGAAACTAGTCACTTCAAATACCACAGTTAATATTTTGGTATATTTTATTTGCTTTTTTTCCCTACATATATTTTTATAAAGTTCTCAAACCAAACGTGGAGTTTTGTATGCTACATTTTTCTCTATTCATACCAGAAATATCTTATTAAAATGTATATATATTTCATGGTTGCATAATATCCTCTATAGAGTTTCATAATCTACTATTCAACTAGAACTAAACACTTAGGTGAAAAGAGCCCAATGTTTAGAGCCAAAAATATCCCAATTTGTACCCTGGTTCCAACTCTTTTAACTGCTGTGTGGCCTTCAGCAAATTACTGTGCTTCTCTGATCCTCTTATTTCATGGTAGTGGGGTGGTCTCAATAAAAACACATTTTTAAAAGACTAACACAGTGTCTGATACATAGTGTATTTAAATGATTTCTGTACTTTAAATGATTTCCTTAATTTCTTAGAAGTAAAAGTATTCAATCAAAAGTAGAAATGTTTTTAAGGCTCTTGATAAATGATAACAGATTATCATCCAAAATGATTATACTAATTCAGACTCTCAAATAGTGAATGCATCCTTGACCAGCAATATGTTAAAGGCAAATAACTTAGATATAAAATTAAACTTTAATGAAAAAGCCAATTATCTAAATAAAATGACACCTTAACATCATTTAAATATATACCATTAACAAATTAAATTCAATAAAGACTTACCCTGCATGAGGGGCTGCTATCCCTTTGTGGGAGGGAGACAAGGTCTGAAGTTTGTTTCCCAAAGAACTGCTAACTGAAGACATTTTACCTGAAGGCACACCTCATAACAAAAAAGGCATTAGTTTTAAAAACACTCTGAAAAAGAAAAATTCATAAAACACAGCATCTGATAAAGCAAACAATGCTTACAATATTCTTTGTGGCAATAAATCAAAACAAGCTGTTAACAGAGGAAAAAATTTCCAGGGAACATTCCTAATTCAGTCTCATCTACTTCACTATATTTTCTTTCTTTCAATTCACATACAAATAAAGGTATACTTAGTGGTCAATATTTTCTTCAAACTATTAAACATCTGTCTATTAAGGACAGTGAAACAGTTCAGAAATATGAGGAACTAGGATAAAAATGTATGAAAAATACTGTGGTCAAAGAGACAAGAAAAATAACTTGGCTAACTTCTGAACAGATGATACTTCAATAATAACATCAAGAGCAGACATTTAAGTTAAAAAAAAAACCAGTAAAATATGTAATAGAAGAAGCTTTTGAAAGTTACTTTACTTTTACTAAGAAACTATTACTTGATCCTCCACATCTCTTCCTAATTATAAACCTCTTTTAATAATGTGGAATAGATCATATCTTTGTTTCCTTCTCTACCAACCTTGTGTAAAAACAAGTCTATTTTATAGAGCTCATTACCTACAACAGTTTTGTTAGTGCCACTTGGTTGTGGTAATCGTGAAGATCCTGATGATGTAGTTCCAGGAGAATTTGTCTTTTTAACTGTAGGAGGCTTATACTAAAATAATGAAAATAAAAAATAAAACATTTTATTAGCATCACTTTTTGATTACAGATTATAAACTATTATTTCAAAAGTTCCAATTCCCTTAACTGAACAACCTTTTTATTAGCTATTGGATTACCCAAATTCAGACAGTATAGCATAAAATATGTCACCTGAGAGAGAGATTTCCCAAAATATGTTCCCACTCAAAACTGGCTTAGTGTACTGAGTTTGCCTCAGGTCTCCCACTGCTAAAATAAAATAAGAGCAACTTCTCCCAATTTATACCCAAAAAATACGTCTAACAGAAAACATCCTCAATGCTAAGAATTTAAATGCCAAACAAATATTAGTAGAGAAACTCAGAACAACCAATTATGATTACTTGATGGCAGAGCTTTAAAGGTCAAGATATTTATATGTCCTTGGTTGTGATTTTTTATGTCATATATAATCCAGCCATATTTCCTACTGATAAAAATTTGTAAGATTATATATATATCAGTCTTGCCAAGTCTCCCTATATAGCTGCCTCACGAGATTTCCCCAATGTGAAGAGAAAGAACTAATTCTGTCTTCATCATCCTTAACAGACTATACAAAAGGAATGAAATATGGGTTGATTTTGAAATAAGATTGGATATTTCAGCTTACTTTGTTTATTTTTTTCCACCCTCTAGAGGGATATCACTTGTAATTTTATTTTGCTGTCTCTCAATTGAGCATAAATTTGCTCAGTTCACTGAGGAGAAAATAGCTTATCAATCACACCTGTTCTAATATAAAGAAATAAACATGCCCAGGTTGACATTGTAACTTAACAGCAAAGTAATTCTTGGTACAGGTGATAACCATACTTGCACATGTACTTGGGATTTAACTCAATATATTATTTAAGTAGACTGCTTAGGACTTTATGTGAAAAATTGGTTTTAAGCCTAATTTTAAAAAATCAAATCATATTTTATAACCAACAATTAACATAAAATTTAAGATGCACTTCTACAAAAAACAGCTAAAAACAAAATTTTAAATTCAGAAACTATAATCCTTAAAAATTCAAAATGTAAACTTGAAAAAAAATAAATCTTGTAAAAGGGTCACAAAATATTTTCAATGCCATTCACAGTTGCCATTATTATGCCATAAATTGAAATCTCTTAAATACCTGGCAATTAGAAAAATTCCAATAAAATCTGTCAAATGAAGTCTCAAATGAATAGGAAACTTTGGGAGATAATCCATATAGGATACTTTTTTAAAAACCTAGGGATACTTCTGGTAGTTTCTGATTTTACAGGACATCTGGTTAGTAACCAGCCTCTCTCACTAAACTATCAATGAAGACATTAAAAAAAAGATTTTAAAACTGGCAATATGAAAACAAGACCTAAAATAGCATCTCAAAATACCAGAGTCATGACTAAAAATAAGGCCAATAAAATCGGATTAAAAACAGGAGAAGCAACCCACTCATATTGTGCTATCAATAAAGAACAAAATTATTAGCATAAACAAAGGAGACAAGCATGGCATATTACATATTGAGAAGTCCATCTTTAGTCAGAGCACAGACAGGAAGTATCCTAGGGGCAGTACATATGGGACTAAGACTTTCATGTACATACATTCCTAGTATTACATGAATAACTATTCACTTAAGTGCTTACAAATGCTTAGGAAGAGTCAGAACATTCCCTTCCAAGTATGCTTTGTTTCTGCCCTCTCTATTTACAAGAGACTTGCAGAGACAGTACACAATACAGGAAACTAAAAATCATGCTATTTCTCCAATGATTATGTTTTATATTAGGCATCCCACTGTTTTATTCAAAATGATTTTCCAAGGTATCAAGAACCTCACCCAACCTTATTTGTATCCAATATTATTTTCTATAACTTTCAACAAGAACTAGTCAGCTTAGTTACCTTACTGAATCCTTACCCAAATCTGAATGCCTCTTGTTTAAAACATTCTCAGTAACTTGCTGTTCCCCTGACCTAGATCTGACCCCTACCTTACTGAGCTGTACTCTAGCTCATCTACAACATCCTGCTAAAATTTGACCTGTGTTATTAAGATTACCAGGATGACTCTAGCCATCAACAAGTTTGTATAAAACCATTTAATGATCAAAAGAACAAATCACTTTATTTTTATCAATTATATTCAATACATATTTCTTTCAGTCACTAAATAAGTTATTTGCTAACTGCTACTCAGTGTGTTTTTATACAGAATCGCAAAATTAAACTTCCTTAGCATATACTTATAGACACAGACTTTTAAATGAGATTAGAAAAAGCTTAAAGAACGGGGGGGACATCCATTTCCGATAAAATGGTAGACTAGACTATCTGGACCAACCCTTCAACTAAAATTAAAAATGTTCAGGAAAGTATTTAAAAAATCACTTTTTAAAAGCATAGAATATTAGATTACAGGAAAAGGAACTGTCAGGTCAAAACCATGTGAGATTGTAACAGTGTTCTGGCTGCCTGTAATGGCACAAAAGAAATTACATTTGTTGCCTCATAATTTTGCCTAGTTATCAATTCCCATTCTGAATGAACACCCCAGCCATCCCTGCCTTGGGCATAACCACAACCAGCAAGGCATGCACCTCCATATGGTTTAGATGATAAGAGCAGCCCTTAGCTTCTCAAAATAGTACTTGCCATTTCTCCAAATGGCCCCCTGCTGCTTATGCCCCTCATGCTCCATAATCCATAATTTGCTACCAAGGACTATATCTCCATATGGCTTGGATGATAAGAGCTGCCCTCAGGTTCTCCAAATGGCCCTAGCCACTTTTGCTTTTTGTGTTTTAAAACTGCCAATCCCCATTATCCAAGGGAAAGCCCTACCTCTCTCCTCTGGGTCACAATAAAGGCAAGAGCTCAGGACCCACAGGCACTCTTCTTCCCTGCCTCCCTCCATGGACCCTCAAGGGAGCCTAAGGTGAGGAAACCCAAGGCCCCTCTGCCACCCTCATTCTCCTCTCTCCCCCTCCAGGCCTTTGATCTAACAGAGTTGTCCTTTCAAGCATTTGGGTTGGCTGGCTCTTCGTGCTTGCTCCTGATTCCCCAAAGAACTTCCACATAACATCCAATACTTAACCATATGGATTTACTGTATAAATCTGCATTATAGGCCAGTCAAGCCAACAAAAGCCAAAAATTTAATTTAGAAGGCTTCCAGAATAGTTGTACTCTTAGACACCTGGAAGAAACAAATGCAAATCTTCTCTGGAAGAAGCATGTGAAATGATTAATCCTCATGAATAACTTTTTTAAGGGCAATGAGCAGTAAACAGTCAATAATATTCATGGACACAAGGATATAAGGGACCATGGAAGAGGGGGGAAAATAGACAGTAGGGACATACTCATAAAGGTCACCTCATACTATAATTATTAGATACATTTTATAAAACAATTATGCATACTACAATTAAAGAAATAAAAGTCAAATTTTAAATATTTAACAGAAATTGGAAACTATAAAAAGTAACATAGGAAATTACAAAAAGAGCCAACTTCAATAAATTAAATACACAACATTAAATTACAAACTCAACAGCAGAGGAGGGAAGTGGCTGTACAACCCTTGTGCAGATAACAATTACGAAAGCGAGATTAAAAAAGAAAAACACAACTATTTTAAAATATTAGAAACCATTAGGGAAAAAAAACAGCTCTGAAAAACCAGCAAACTGAATACTTGGGGGTTAACTGCATATTAAAGCCAAAAAAGAAAAAAAAAGAAAAAGAAGAAGAAGAAGAAAATAAAGTATTATTATACTTTTTTTTCAGAAGAAAAACAGAATTCAGAGTTGATACAATATATTATCTACCAGGTCCAGTTTTCAACCAAAAGTTACTAGGAAAAACAAAAACAAAAGCAAAAATGAAACAAACAAACAAAAAAAAACAGGAAAGTGTGACATATATTAAGTAAAAAAGAAAAAAAAATAAAAGTCTAACTACAAGTTGATATAGACATTAGATTTAGTAGTTAAGGACTTCAAAATAGCTACCATAAATATATTCAAAAAAGTAAAGGGATATATGCACAAAAATTAAAGGGAAATAAGATACCAGTGAATGAAGAGACAGGGAATCTCAAAAGAAAAATCATGGTGAAATACAGGCAATTTCAGATAATGGAAAACAGAGAATTCACTCCCAGCAGAACTGTACTATTAGAAGGTTAAAAAGTTCTTCAGGCTGAAGGGAAATGACAAAACATGGCAACTTAGATTTACAAGGAATGAAGAGCACTGTAAATGATAAAACTGATGGTTCACGAGTCTACAGTTACATATATATACATATATAACAACAGTACCTAAGACAGTGAAAGGTAAATTGAAATAATCGTAGACTAGGATAAGTTAAAGACAAAGTTTATTATTCTTAGAGCAACTATTAAAAAATAATGCAGAGTTATAGCTAGAAATTCAATAGAGAAAATAAAATGTCTTCAATTAAGACAAAAGAGGCAAGACAGCAGGAAAAGAGAAATAATAAAATAAATGAGAAAAAATAGAAAACAGATAACAACATGGCAAAGCTAACTGCATCAAAGATTACCTTAAAGGTAAATGCCTATATGCTTCAATCAAAAGAACAAAATTGCCAAATTGGATTACAAATACACACACACACACACACACACACACACCAATTATAGGTGTCTACAGGCAATGCACTACAAATACAGAAACACAAATAAATTTAAGTTAAGGGATAGAAAAGTAAATAACTAAGCTAAAATATTAGATTATCAGGTGAAAGAAATGGACTTTAAGACAAGGAGCATTATTGCAGACAAAAAATGGACACTTCATAATGATAAAAAGGGTCAACAGATGGGGCAGACACCAACAATTTATAAATCTAAACACACATAACAGGAGAAATTAAAAATACTTGAAGCAAAAATTGAAAAACTAAGGGAGAGATACAGAAAAAGTTACAATCATAGTTGAAGACTTCCACACCTCCCTCTTAGTAACTGATGGGACACCTAGACAAAAAGTCAGTAAGGACACAGAAAATTTGAATGACACTATCAACTACTTAACTAACTGATATTTATAAACTCCATACACAACGACATCACAATACACATTTTTTTTTCATTTAACATGGAACATTCATCAAAAAAGACCATATGCTGGACCATAAAACAAGTTTCAATAAGATGGAAATATTACCAAATACATTCTCAGACCAAAACAGAATTAAATTTAAAATAAAAAACAATAAGCATCTTCCAAAAAAAATTTGGAAAGTAATGGTTCACTTTTGAATAAAAGAGGAAATCACAAATTAGAAAATATTTTGAATTGAATGAAAATAAAAAGACAGCATATTAAGACTTATGAGATGCAGTTAGTGCATTGCTAGAACAAGGAAACCAAAAGCTATTTCCTTAAATAAGATGTAATAAAATTGATAAACCTCTAGGAAGACTAATCAAGGGGAAAAAAAAGAACTGATCAAGAAAATGAAAATAGGAAAAGACAAAAATTCTAGTATCAGGAATTAAAAAAAGGACATCACGACAAATCCTACAGACCTTAAAAGGAATATTATGAAGAACTTTAGGTCAGTAATTCAACTATATAGATGTAACAAACTAATTATCAGAAACATTAACATTGCCAAAACTGACACCAAGAAGAAATAAAAAATCTCAACAGCCTTATATCCACTAAAGAAACTGATACAATAATTGAAAACCTTCAAAGACAATTCCATGCTTAGATGGCTTCAATGCTGAATAATAGCAAACATTAAAAATAATAATACCAATACAACAAAAACTCACAGAAAATAGATGAAATAACTACAAACCCATTAGGCATCCAGTATTATCCTGATACCAAAATTAGACAAAGACATCAAAAGAAGACTTAAAGTAAAACACAACAAAACAAAAAACTGAAAAAATACATCATATAAACAACAATAAAAAAGCTGAGTGGCTACAGTAAAACAGACAAAATATCCTTTAAAACAAAAAAATGTTATTAGAGATAAAGAGAGACATTTCATAATGATAAAAGGGCAAATTCATCAGAAAGCAAGCAGATGTCATGGAATAATAAAGATTACAGCAGAAATTAATGACATAGAGAATAGAAAAACAGAGAAACCAAAGCTGGTTTTTGAAAAGATCAACAAAACTGACAAACCTTTGGCTAGACTGACAAAGAAAAGAAAAAAAGAAAGAAGACTTAAATTACTAGAATAAGAAATGAAACAGGGGATATTACTATTGACCTTACAGAAATAAATAAAATAGGATTATGAAGAAATATTGTGAATAAATGTAGGCCAAATTAACTTAGATGAAATGGGCAAATTCCTAGAAAGACAAAATACCGACACTGACTCAAGAAGATATAGTCAGTCTGAAGAGACCTATAACAAATGAAGAGACTGAATTGGTAATCAAAAAAACTACCCACAAAAAAAAGTCCAGGCTGAGATGACATTGCTACTGACTTCTACCAAAAAATTTAAGAATTATTACCGATCCTTCTCAAACTCTTCCAAAAAAAAAAAAACGAAGAAAACTAAACTCTGAACTCATTCTATGAGGTTAATATTAATTACCTTGCTACCAAAACCAGACAAAGACATCCCAAGAAAAGAAAATTACAGACCAATATCTCTAATGAATATAGATGCAAAATCTTTTAACAAAACAATAGGACTCTGAATTGAGCAACATATAAAAAGGTTGAATAGCTGGTTCAACATCCAAAAATGAAAAATTAATACATCAATAGAATAGATACTTCTACAAAGATATAAATGATCAAACACATGAAAAGATACTTGACATCATTAGTCATCAGGCAAATGCAAATCAAAACCACAATGAGATAGCACTTCATACCCACTAGAGGCTAGAATAAAAAAATTAAGTGTTGGCAGGAAGGCAGAAAAATCAGAACCTTCATGCACTGTTGGTAGAAATATAAAATGAGGCAGCTGCTTTGGAAAACAGTCTGGCAGTTCCTCAAATAATTAAACTGAGTTACCACATGATCCAGCAATTCTACTCCTAGGTATACAGCTATGAAAATATTTGCCCATACAAATACTTGTACCTGAATGTTTATAGCAGCAGTATTCATAACAACCAAAAAGCAGAAACAACTTGAATGCCCAGGAAATGACAAATGGATAAACAGAATGTGTTACATCCATACAATGAAATATTAGCCATAAAAAGGAATGCAGTCCTGATACATGCTATACCTTGGATAATTCTTGAAAACATTATGCTAACTGAAAGGTGTCAGTCCCAAAATTCCCCATATTATATGATCGTATTCATTTGAAAGTCCAGAACAGAGAAATCTAAAGAGACAGAAAATAGATCAGTGGTTGCTTATGACTGGGGATTCGGGGGGAAAGGGGGAAAAAGCAGATGATAGCTAAAAGGTACAGGTTTTTTTGAGGTGACAAAATTGTTTCAAAAATTGACTGTGGCAATGACTACACATATCTGTGAAAATACTAAACACCATTGAATTTCACAATTTAAATGGGTGAACTGTATGATATGCGAATTTTATCCTAATAAAGCTGTTTTAAAAAATAATCAATCTAGACATCAGCAACGTAATGATGAAAGACAGCCTCTGGAAAGTTCTCCCCTAAGAATCAGCTAATAAAAGGAAAACTTCTACTTGCTTGATATTTTGGAGAATGACAGACACTGGAGGAGGACTCTACAAATGCTAAATCAAATAAAAAGAAAAGTAATCTCCAAAATCAGATAGGGGTTTTCCTCCTGGAGCCAGCATTCCAGACCCAACTCCCTCACTTGTCTCACGTATCTTGGGAGTCTTGCAGAGGCAGTATGTCTTTGGGTGCCTCCAGATGGAGTGAAGACTACAGAGCCACTGTTGACAGCGAGTTAGAACCCCATGCATATTCAGGCACAGGGACCCAAGTCTGCACAAATCCAGGATGGAACACAAACAGCTAAGGAGTGACATACAAAAGGACCCCCAGGGGAAAAAAAAGAATGCAGCATAATGTGGGAAGAGGTATGCACACTCAATCCAGTTTATGGTGGCTGGACTACTAAATGAAAAATAGACTTTACAACTAGGTCCCTGAGCAAGATACCCTAAAGGCGAAGAAACTGAGGCAGAAAAGAATCATGGGCAAAAAAAATTGTGTGTGTCAGGGAGAGTAACTGAACTGCTCTAATATAGGAAGGGTCTCAGAACTGAAAAGTAAAAAGAAAGGGGGACACTGAGTGAGGGAGAGAAATTAAACAAATCATAGGAGCTGGAGAGAAAATTCTACACAAAAACAAACAACAGATCAAGATTCCCAGAGAAGCAACAGAGGAAACAAAGCTTTCTCCTAAGGCAAAGCAAAAGTAATAAAATGCAATCTTAAAATTTGTACTGCATATCCAGGTCAAGGGTCAGATAAAGAAGAGCTGAGAAAATGTGAATTAAACACGGACTACTCTGAAGGACCAGTATAAGGTGGACCAAGTGTCAAAGAAGAGCCTTAACACAAAATCAATCGACAATAAAACCCTAGACAAGAGGGAGAAACTGACCTTCAGAGATAATCAGACACCCAGACATCAGCAAAAAACTACAAGCCATACTAAGAAACAGGAAGATATGACTCAGTCAAGGGAACAAATTAAAACTTCAGAGGAGACCAGGAATTTGGAACAGCTAATCGAAGAGTTCAAACAAATCTCCTAAATCAATTCAAGGAGATGACGAAAAATACGGATAAAAAGATAAAGGATACAAAGAAGACAATTTATGAGCATAAAGAAGAACTTGAAAGTTTAAAAAGAAACATAACAAAAATTATGGGGATGAAAGGTACAATAATGGAGATTCAAAGTACTCTAGAGTGATATAACAACAGATCTGAACAGACAGAAGAAAGAATCAGCAAACTAGAAGACAAGACAGTTGAAATCACATAGTCAGAAGAAGAGATAGAGAATGAATAGAAAAAAATGAGGAATGTCTCAGGGATTTAAGTGACAGCACAAAGCACACAAAGATATGTATTACAAGTGTACCAGAGAAGAAGAGAAGGGAAAAGGGGCAGAACTAATATTTGAGGAAATAATGGCCAACTTATGTAAGACATAAATATACATGTCCAAGAAGTGCAAGGTACTACAAAGAGAATAAATCCTAATAGACCTACTCTGAGATACATATTAATCAGAATACCAAATGCCAAATATAAAGAGAATTCTGAAAGCAGCAAGAGAAAAGCGATTTATCACATACCAGGAATCGGCAATATGACTAAATGCAGATTTCTCATCAGAAACCATGGAGGTAAGAAGGCAATGGTACGAAGTATTTAAGGTGCTGAAAGAGAAAAACCACCAGCCAAAACCCTGTATCCAACAAAACTGTCCTCTAAAAATGAGGGAGAGTTTAAAATATTCACATAAACAGAAAATGAGAGTGTACATCAACAAAAGACCTGCCATATAAGAATTACTAAAGGGAGTTCTGCAGGTTAAAGGAAAAGACAGGAGTGATGAGTAGTAGTATGAAGAAATGAACTATAAGGGTAAATACAAAACCGAACAGTACTGTATCCTCAATCCTGTAATACAACTCTACCCTTCAACTCCTAGAAGAGTGAGAATAAAATTGAACAAGAAAAAGCCATATATCCTGATAATGGAAATACAAAATAAAAGGGGTAATGTGAGCCAAGAGCAACATGAAGAGGGGAAAAAGAGGGATATGGCAGCAAACAATGTGTACGATACTGAATCTAAGTTGGTATCTTCAATTAGTAAGTTATAGGTGAAAGCTGTGTAACACAAAAACCCCAGGGTAGCACAAAGAAAATATTTGTAAAATATACAGAAACTGAAATGAGAAAGGGATAAGTCAGATACATCACAAAAGGTCAACTATACACAAAAGGAGGCTGCAATAATGGAAGAGAGAAAACAAAACAAAACAAAACAAAACAAACAATAAAGATGACACACAAAGACCAAAGGACAGAATGGCTGAAGTACTGCCTTAACAGTTATAACACTGAATGCTAATAGGTTAAACTCCCCAATCAAAGGAAACAGATTGGCAGAATGGACAAAACAGTATGATCCAACTATATGTTGTTTAAAAGAGACTCGACTTAGACCAAAAGACACAAATAGGTTAAAAGTAAAAGGACGGAAAAAGATACTCCATGGAAATAGTAACCAAAAAATAGCAGGGATATGTATAGTAATATTGGAGAAAAATAGATTAAGTCAAAAGCTGTTATAAGAGACAAAGATGGACGCTATATATTAATAAAAGGGACAATCTACCAAGAAGAAATAACAATCATAAATATTTATGCATCTAACCACAGTGCCTGAAAATACATGAGGCAAACAATGGTAAAACTGAAAGGACAGACACCTGTATAATAATAGTTGGAGACTTCAGTGATACATCTTTCTCATCAATAGAGAGATCATCTAGAGGATACTATCCACAACTGTATGGCAACAAATTAGACAACCTAGAGGAAATGGGTAAATCCCTAGAAAAACATGAACAACCTACAATGACTCAAAGAAATAGAAGATCTCAACAGACCAACTACAAGTAAAGAGTTTGAATCAGTCATTAAAACCTCCCAACAAAGAAAAGCCCAGGATGAGAAGGCTTCACAGGTGAATTCTACCAATCATTCCAAGAAGAATTAACACCAATCCTGCTCAAACTCTTCCAAAAAATTGAAGAAGAGAGAACATCACCTAATTCATTCTATGAGGCCAGCATCACACTAATACCAAAGCCAGATAAAGACACCTGAAGAAAATTACAGACCAGTTTCTCTTACGAAATCCTCAACAAAATACTAGCAAACTGAACCAACAGCATATTAAAATTATTATACAACATGATCAAGTGGGCTTTATTCCAGGTATGAAAGGGTGGTTCAACATAAGAAAATCAATTAATGTAATACACCACATTAACAAAATAAAGGGGAAAAAACAGATAACCATATAACAGATGCAGAAAAGGTTATTTGACAAAATCCAGCATCCTTTTCGATTAGAAAATACTTAGAAAAACAGGAGTAGAGGGAAACTTCCTCAACATGATAAAGGGTGTCTACGAAAATCCTACAGCTAACATCATACTCAATGGTGAAAGACTGAAAGCTGTCCTTCTAAGATCTGGAACAAGACAAGGATGCCCAGCAACCACTGTTATTCAACATTATACTGAAAGTTCTAGCCAGAGCAGTTAGGAAAGAAAAAGAAATAAAAGGCATCCAAACTGGAAAGGAACAAGTAAAATTCTGACTATTTGCAGATGACATGATCCTATATATAGAAAGACCCAAGAAGTCTACAACAAAGCTACTAGAGTTAATAAACAAGTACAGCAAAGGGGCAGGATACAAGATCAATACACAAAAAACAGCAGGGTTTCTATACACTAGTAATGAGCAATATGAGGAGGAAATCAAGAAAAAAATTCTATTTACATTTACAATAGCAATAAAAGGATAAAATATCCAGGAATAAATTTAACCAAAGATACAAAGGACTTATACATGGCTACAAAACTTTGCTAAAAGAAATCAAAGACCCAAATAAATGGAAGCACATTCCATGCTCATAGACTGAAGGATTAAATATTGCTAAGATGTCAATTCTACCCAAAATGATGTACAGATTCAAATTACAACAGCCTACTTTGCAGATATGGAAAAGCCAATTATCAAATTTATTTGAAAGAGCAAGTGTCCCCAAGTAGCCAAAAACATCTTGAAAAAGAATGAAGTTGAAAGACTCATATTTCCTGACTTTAAAGCTTATTACTAAGCTATAGTGGTCAAAATAGCATGATACTGGCACAAGGACAGATATATTGACCAATGCAATTGAATTGAGAGTTCGGAAATAGATACTCATATCTATGGCCAACTAAGTTTTGATAAGGCTGCCAAGTCCACTCAATTGGGAAAGAACAGTCTATTCAACAAGTGGTGCTGGGAGAACTGGATATTCATATGCAAAAGAATGAATGAAGACCCCTATCTCAGACCATATACAAAAGTTCAAAATTGATCAAAGACTTAAATATAAGAACCAAGATAATAATACTTCTAGGAAAAAAGGTAGGGAAGCATCTTCAGGATCTTTTATCAGGCAATGGTTTCTTAGATTTTATACCCAAAGCACAAGCAACAAAAGAAAAAAATAGATAAATGGAACCTCACCAAAATTAAAACTTTTGTGCATCAAAGGACTTTATCATGAAAGTGAAAAGATAACCTACTCGTTGGGAGAAAATACTTAGACACTACATACCCAATATGGGTTTAATATACAGAATATATTAAAAAAAAACTTACAACTCAACAAGGAAAAGACAAAAAAAAAAAAATTAAAAAGTGGGCAAAAGACTTCATTAGACATTTCTCCAAAGAAGATATACAAATGGCTAAAACGCACACAATAAGATGCTCAACATCATTAGCTATTAGGGGAATGCAAATCAAAACCACAATGAGATACCATTTCACACCCACTAGAATGGCTACTATTCAGAAAACAGGAGTATAAGTGTTGGAGAAGATGTGGAGAAATAGGAATATTCATTCATTGCTGATGGCAATGTAACACGGTACAGCCACTGTGGAAGACAGTTTGGCACTTTCTCAGAAAGCTAAGTATAGAATTACCATATGGCCTAGCAATCCCTTTACAGGGAACACACCCAAAAGGACTGAAAGCAGGAACTTGAATAAATATTTACACACTAATATTTCACAGAGGCATTATTCACAATTGCCAAAAGACGGAAGCAACCCAAGTACCCATCAACCAATGAATGAATAAACAAAAGGGATATATATATACACACACACACACACACACACATGATGATTGGCTGTAAAAAGGAAAGAAGTCCTGACACATGCTACAACAAGGATGAACCTTGAGGACATTATATTGAGTGAAATAAGTCAGACAGAAAACGACAAATATTGTATGATCTCACTGATAGGAAATAATTAGAATAAGCAAACTCCTAGAGTTAGAATCTAGAATATAGGTTGCCAGGGGCTGGGTTGGGAGTAGAGAATGGGGATTTTATGTTTAATTTGTACAGAATTTCTATTTAGGTTGACTGTTCCCTTTGGAAATGGATGGTGGTGATGGTGGCACAGTATTGGCAGTGTAACTAACAGCAGTGAATGTGAATGGTCAAAAGGGGGAAATTCTAGGTCATAGATATATTACTAGAACAAATATTGAAAGACAAAACATAGTACTGTACAATACAGTGAACTGTATTGTAAATTATGGACTATAGATAATAGTACAATTATAAAAACATTCTTTCATGAATGTTTTTCACATGTGCTATATGTGCTATATTTCATGAATGTTTTTCACATGTGCTATACTAATGCAAGTTGTTAAATAGGGTGGTACATAGAGAAAAAAACATACCCTAATGTAAACTATAGACTATAGCTAATAGTTAATAGTACAATTTTAATACTTTTTCATCACTTGTAACAAAGACACCATATTAATGCAAAGTGTTAACAATACAGGGGGTTTGGGGGAACACTATTTTTTTACATGATTTTTCTGTCAACCTACAACTTCTCTAATTAAAGAAAAGTGTTAATAATCTGAACACTGATGCAGGCTAAAATACATATCTTATTGCTTTTATACTCATGAAGGTAATTCAACCTAGCCAAATATGAGGAAAGAGAACTACTTCAGGACCTAAGTTATAAATGGACTATTTCAATGTAATCATTTCTCTTAGAATACTAAGATGTTTTATTTTAGCACATATTAATTGACATTCTCAGTTTGCTATTTCTTTAAGGGTCAACTTTAATACAATCATGCCTGAATAATAAAATCCCAAAGGAAGAATAATGGAAGTTTTACTTCCAAATGGTAGAACTTCTTATTTTCATCTATCGTAAAAAGATCTTCATTGGGAGCCAAGGGAAAATGCGGAAGTGTTGGACTTCCTCCCCTGGATTTTTGCAGATGTTCTCACAAACATCAAGGATTAGCAGTTTGGTATATTAAGCCTTCTATCTTGGCGCTTGCCCTTATGGAACTCATTACTGCAAAGGAGAGGCTAAAACTGCTCATAATTGTGTCTAATAGTCTCCCCCTGAGTACCTCTTTGTTGCTCAGATGTGGCCCACCCTCTCTAGTTAACCCAACTGGACAGGTGAACTCACTGCCCTCCCCACATTACATGGGACCTGACTCCCAGGGGTGTAAACCTCCCTGGCAATGCAGGATATGACTCCAGAGGATGAATCTGGACCCAACATCATGGGATTTAGAATATCTTCTTGATGAAAAGGGGGATGTGAAATGAAACGAAATAAAGTTTCAGTGGCTGAGAGATTCCAAATGGAGTCGAGAGGTCACTCTGGTGGGCACTCTTACGTACTATATAAATAACCCTTTTTAGGTTTTAAGGTATTGGAATAGCTAAAAGTAAATACCTGAAACTATCAAACTGAAACCTAGTAGCCTTGACTCTTGAAGACGATTGTGTAACAATGTGGCTTACAAGGGGTGACAGCGTGATTGTGAAAGCCTTATGGATCACACTCCCTTTATCCAGTATATGCATGGATAAGTAGAAAAACGGGGACAAAAACTAAATGAACAATAGGGTGGGGGGGGTGATTTGGGTATTCTTTTTTACTTTTATTTTTTATTCTTATTTTTACTTTTTCTGGTATAAGGAAAATGTTCAAAAACTAGATCGGGATGATAAATGCACAACTATATAATGGTACTGTGAAAAGCTGACTGTACACCATGGATGACTGTATATGTGAATATATCTCAATAAAACTGAATTTTAAAAAAAGATCTTCATTGTATTTGTATCATTACTCTGATTAGAACAGGGGTTACAATTATCTTGGTAACTTTCAATTACCTGGATTCTACATTTAACAATCACTTGGTACCAAGTGTTGGAATATATAAATTCTACTGTATTTCCTTCTATTATTTTTTTTCTTGACAAAACAAAACAAAACATATTAGTATTTTTAACTATTTAAACAAAAGAAATATGTTGCTAACATGCATTTTGGAAATTCTTCAAAATAAGTTTTCTTCTCTGTACTTTCCCACCATGATAATAAGGACATGCTATATTCACAATATTTTTAAAAAGTCAGTAACCAGATTGTGTGAAGGAGGCTCCAAATGTATTGGGGTCTTTTAATCCACCATTACATTCATAAATAACAGAAATGGATTTTATTATTTACTGTCTGCCCGATTCACAGTACTCAAAAAAAACATCGCTTGGAAATCAAGGTTCTGTGAAAGCTGAAATGTGCTTGAAAGCCTGATACTATCAGTGTTTCTGTATAACAACCTGCTTTATGATGAGCAATAGTACTTTTAAAAATAATTCATATCATAAAATACTTCCATAGCACTGGTTTACTAAATGCTTTCACATACATCTTTTCATTTGATTCTCATAATGATCATGTAAGTAATTACCGCTTCACAGATGAAGAAACAAAGGCTTACACACATGAAATGTCATTTGCCTAAAAATTCAAAAGTAGCAGTTAGGATTTGAACCCAGGTTTCCTACCATCATGTATATTATTCACATGTAACATGGAAACATTTAACATTTAACTGAATTCTCAAATGTGGATTTCTACTGTTATTTTCTCCCTCCTCTAACCCCTCTGGTTTCCTCTGAAGCCGCTTCACTTATCTTTAAATTATTTTCTTAGTTTTCTTCTATAAACTTTTTAAGTCAATATATTTTTGAGACTAAAAGTATATTTTCCTGCTAACTCAAGTCCATTTCAAATTAATTTTAGTAATTCTTTAACAATTGGCCATTCTAATTTCTCATTAAATTCCTGAACAGTAATCTATACATTTTAGTGAGTGAGAAAACTATAAAACATAGGCACATTTTGAACTTCTAAGAGTCATTTTCTTATTTCTTTGTAGAAATGTTTTAAATTGAGCATTTCACCTGTGCCCGGGAAGTCGGTTTTCCTTTGGTATCAGTAGAAAATCTGCCTTTATTACTAATACGTGCTGCCTGTTCTTTACAGAAATTTATGTGTCTATCAGCTGCATTTTCATTGAATCTCCTCTGGCAATACGGACACTGAATATAATCTAAAACAGAAACAGAAATAGATTAATAACATAAAACTTGAAATGGGACATAAAAAAATCATAAATTTTTATGAACAATAATTCAAGCTATATTACACAAGTAAAATCTGGTAAGTAATAGCCCCATTTCCTTATAACCATCCTGTCTCATGTATCTAAACTTAGTAAAGACTTTTAAGGACTAACATCTGCTAGTACATGATACATTCCAATTTTCTTCCAGCTTACAATCAAATTTGAGGAGGAAAAATAATGGAGAACAGAAATTGGCAAACCATGGCTCACAGATCAAATCTAGCCCAGCTGCTGCCTGTTTTTGTAAATAAAGTTTTATTGGAACATAACAACACACCATTCATTTACATTATCTGTAGCTAATTTCATACAATAATTGCAGATTTGAGTAGTTGTAACAGAGACCTTATGATAGCCTGCAAAGCCAAAGTATTTACTATATGGTCCTTTATGTAAAGTCTGCCCACTTCTGCTCTTCAATAAAATGTTAAAAATGATCTTGATTTTCTAAAGAACTTTTTCTTTGCTAGGAAATCACTAGAGCCCTACCACCACCTTAATGTGGTTAACCTATTAATTAAAATAACCTTTTTTAAGCTGTTCTAATAACCACTGCCTAATATCAAAGTGTCTTCTGTGCTATTTTAGGTCTTTCATTATTGCAATCTCACATGGGGCTATCAAATCTTTCTTTGCGTTTGGTAACATCAAGCCAAGCAACTTTTACCCACCCAATGGAGAAAATATAATAACACCTGAATTTAAGGCATAATTTAGATATATCAATCTGTATGGTAGTTGCTCAACATGAATTTAACATTTCAGAAGTAAAATTGGTTATGATTCCTTTTTTCTTCCCAGATGAGAAGTTACCAAAGAATCAGGTAATTAACTATCTGACTCCTAATGAAGGACTCTTTCAGGCCACAGTGATTAAAATATTCTTTAGACTTCTAACATTTAATAGTTACCAAAATAATTTTAAAATATTATAATGCTTTAAGTTTAAATAAAAGTATTGAGATAAAAACATAAAACATTTCCATTTTCTATGCTGAGATGCCTTTACGGAACTAGATGCCTCGTTTATCGTTACCATTTTATACCAAACCATTTAAAGACTATACTTCATCAGGCTCCATCAGTATATGTTTAATCACAGAAATGAAAATTTACAAAGATTCTATCTATATTTCCTTTCCACATGAACATTTCTGTCAACAATATTTTATATACCAGGATCATAAGAAGGAGGAGGAGGAGGAGGAAGTTTGCCTCCCTCTTTAAGTGCCTGATCAAGTCCTTTAGCTGCTCTTATGGTGGCAATGAATTCTTCATGTTTTCTTCTCCAATTAGATGGTTTCTTTGGTGGTTCTGGCTATAAAAAAAATAAAGAAAAATAGAAAACCTAGTATCAAATATTTTTTTAATAAATTGAAATCAAACAAAGTAATGCCTCATTATTTTAAATGCTCTCTTATCAAAAATCCTTCAGTGATCCCCTTCCTAAATTTACGAATTCAAAAAAGAAACTTTCTAAACCATAGTAAAATTTCAAATTTATAAATTCGCATAATATCCAAAACACTTAGAATATTCTTGTTGTTTTAATCATTTAAGTCAATTAAGTCAAGATTTTCCTGATAACTCTTTTTGTTGGACACACTAACCCCTTTAATTCCTTAGTCAAAAGCATCTGGATTTCTTTGCTTAATTGTTACTTCAAGTTCCAGATGGGAAGGGAAGCACTCTACAGTTATCTGTAACCCTTTCATAAACATTATATGATTTTAATATGCAGGTTTTTTTTAAAGCTTACAGGAAGTTCCCTTCTTTACACTGTTTTTTTTTTTCCAATCTGTTCATTAAAAACTAATAAAAACCCAAAATTCAAGTTCTTGCCACTTTCCACCACTCATTTAACATCTCTTTCAACCTGCATAAATAAATGGGAAAAAAGTACAAAAAACAGAATATTATACAGGAAATTAGGATAACTTCTCATGGATAGCCACTTTACTGCATCTAACAGCAGACACTATAAAAAATCGTTTTCAATGCTTATTACTGATTACTCTAGAAATAATTATGAACTAGATTACACTGACATTTCTTTTCTCAACCAAATGTTTGCTTTCACTGCTTGGTACTATTCACTTTTCTGACTGTGGCAAAATGATGTATTATGATTGTTTTATAATTTCTCTCCACAACTCCCTTGGAAAAATACAGAAATAATATACACTGTAGCAGATTTTTGATGTATTTGTCCTAAATGAGGATAGAATTCATGTCTACTTTGTTCATTGTTATATGCTGAGCACTTAGCACAGCACCTCGGTTAAGCAGTATTTACTAGTTGCTGAATGAAATGAAATGAATGAGAGAACAAAAATAATACCACAGATATAATAAAACAATCTGATTAATGCTTTACCTACTAACCATAGAGTGAATATGATTTAAAGTCATAAGACAAAAAGCCTTGAACAATTTTAAAAGGTATATGCTGAAAATTCCTCAAGATAAGCATTTTATTAGTATTTGTGTATCCTTTCAGTTTTATGCAAACACAAATACATAATAAAATATTTGTTTTTTGGTTTTCTTTGGATAAAAGACAGCATACTATAAACACACCTTGAATTATTTATTCTATTACATTTAGATGTTTCCATATGAACACAGAGTGCTCCCTCATTTTTCTTTCTATATCTGCAGTTTTCAACTATATAGATGCACCATAATTTAAGTAGTACCTTGTTGAGGTATTTATAGGTTATTTCTAACTTATAGCTATAACATGATGAACTACCACATGACATTCTGCACATGTGTAAGTAGATAAAAACGCAAAATACAGAAGTGGGATTACTATGTCAAAGAGCATATGCAATTTTAACTGAAAAATAGTGCTAAATTGCCTTCTGTGGGTGTTACATTAATTCATGCTCCCACCAAGAGTGTATTTCTCTTTTTTCTCATAGTCTCTTCAACAGAATATGTTATCCGTCTTTTGAGTTTTTAACTGATTGGAGAGATAAAACATAGCTATCTTTGTGGGTTTAATCGGCTTTTATTTTATAATGAGTGACACTGAGCATCTTTTCATATCTTTAATACTTTTGTAATTCCTTCTGTAACTCTATATCCTGGTCAACTTATTTGCTGGGTTATCGGTCTTTTTTGTATCGATTTCAAGTAACTATGGGAGGCCCTACCTCACATCAGGGTAAAATGGAATTATTCCATGTAGTTCCTAGAACTTTCCTGGTTTCGTTTTTTTAATTGTAAATGTTTATTAATTTGGAATTTATTCTGGTTGGCATGAATTCAACTTAATTTTTTTTATTTTTTAACATGGCTACATAGTTGTTCCACCCATCACTTACTAAATTTTCCTTCCCACTGGTTTGACACATCTTTATCACATACTAAATTCCCCTTGTTTTATTAGAGCAGTTATAGGTTTGCAGAAAAATTCATGCAGAAAGTACAGAGTTCCCATATACCACCCCCCCAGTTTCCCTATTATTAACATTTTGCATTAATGTGGTACCTTTATTACAATTGATGAAATACTATTATTATAAAAACTATTAACTATAGCCCATAGTTTACATTAAAGTTCACCCTTCGTGCCGTACAGTTGTTTCCTTTTTTTTTCTGAGTAACTTACATACAACCTAGTATTTCCCATTTTATTCACTTTCAATTATTCAATTCAGTGGTGATAATTACATTCCCAAGGTTGTGACTCCATCACCATCATCCATTGCCAAAACTTTTCTATGACCCCCAAAGAGAAATCCCATACTAAACATTAACTTCCTAATCCCCACCCCCACATGACCCCTGGTAACCTGTATTCTAGTTTCTGACTTTATGAACTTGCATATTCTGCTTATTTCATATAAATGTATCACACAGTATTCCTTTTGTATCGCATACTAAATTCCTTTTTGTATTTAGCCTATGTAATGGTTATGGATATTTCTTCCTTGTTTTGTTATGAATATGTTTGTATATATACATAAAGCAAATATCTTTGTTTTCTTCTCTCTTAGCTCCTTAGCATATAACATAAATTGTATTAACTTTATGACATAGCATTTAAGTTACAGGATATCTAGTTTAAGAATGAGCATTATCCAGGGACTTGTACCTTCTTCTGGGGAAAGGATTAGTGTGTTTCTGGTTATACACAGGACAGCTGAATTATGTTAGGTGCAAGCATGACTATGTTACTGTCTTGACTTACAGATTAAGTTAAGTAAGGCTTAAGGAGATGTGCATATAGGTGCCAAGTTGACAAGGGGTGGACTGTGATGGCTAATTTTATGTGTCAACTAGGCAAGGTTATGGTATCCAGTTGTTCGGTCAAGCAAGCACCAGCCTGATTGTTTTGTGAGGGTATTTCAGGGATTTAAATAGTCAGTTGATTGCATCTATTGCTTATTACATCTACAATCAACAAAGGAGACTGCCTTCAGCTGATGATTTCAGCAGTCAGAAGGAAGAATTTCTATCTCTAATTCAGCCAGCCAGTTTCTCCTGGGGAATTCCCAACTTATGGCCTGCCCTACGGAATTCGGACTTGCAAATCCCCAGCCCACAGTGGCATGAATCAGTGAGTCAATTTTTACAATAAATCTCTCTCTCTTTCCATACTCTAGAACCTAATGAACTCTGACTAACTGACTAACATAAGCCTATTTCTGAGCTTTCTTCTCTCTTCCAGTTTTCCTGACGATCCCTGTGTCTGTACCAGTGTTTTAAATACTGAG
Source organism: Choloepus didactylus (assembly GCF_015220235.1). Lineage (NCBI taxonomy): Eukaryota > Metazoa > Chordata > Mammalia > Pilosa > Megalonychidae > Choloepus > Choloepus didactylus. The sequence continues at coordinate 34,783,076 of NC_051320.1, read as the reverse complement.
ACTTTATACCGTATTTTATTATTTGCTTGGGTAGCCCTACTTCATTCTGCTTCTTTTTCATTCATTCCCTGGTTATTCTTGTTTGCGTATTTTTCCACATGAACTTTAGAATCAGCTTGTCTAGTTAAAAAAAAAAACCAACTATAACATTTTGACTGGAAAAATCAAACATTACTGTTCTGGTTTGCTAATGCTGCCAGAATGCAAAACACCAGAAATGGATTGGCTTTAATAAAGGGGGTTTATTTGGTTAGTCTTAGGGCCATGAAGTGCCCAAGGTAACACATAAATAATTGAGTACCTTCACTGGAGGATGGCCAATGGTGTCCAGAAAACCTCTATTAGCTGGGAAGGCATGTGGCTGGCATCTGCTCCAAAGTTCTGGGTTCAAAATGGCTTTCTCCCAGGATGTTCCTCTCTAGGCTGCAGTTCCTCAAAAATGTCACTCTCAGTTGCTCTTGTGGAGTTTGTCCTCTCCTACCTTCTCCGAAGCAAAAGTCTGCTTTCAACGGCCGTCTTCAAACTGTCTCTCATCTGCAGCTACTCTCAGCTTCCGCGCATTCTTCAAAGTGTCCCTCTTGGCTGCAGCAAGCTTGCTCCTTCTGTCTGAGCTTATATAGTACTCCAGTAATTTAATTCAGACCCACCCTGAATGGGCAGGCCAACACCTCCATGGAGATTATCCAATCAGAGTCATCACCCACAGTTGGGTGGGGCACATCTCCATGGAAACATTCAGAGAATTACAATCTAATTAACACTGATGGGTCTGCCCACACAAGATTACATCAAAGATAATGGCATCTGGGGGGACACAATACATTCAAACTGGCACAATTACAACCATAAATAACAGGGAAATTAAAAGTTTTCTAAGGCTGAGTCTACCTATTCAAAAGCATGGGACATGTTTCCACTTGAAGGTGATTGTGTCTTTCAGTCATTTTATAAAGCATTTTTTGTGGAAGTCTTGCACCTTTCTTAAAAGATTTATTCCTAGATATTTTATGTTGTCGTTACTGGATAAAGGATCTTTAACTTTCAACAGATTATTATATGAATATATGAAACCTAGTAATTTCTGTTATTAACATTATGGCTCTTTACTTCAGTGACTTCTCACTGTTTTCAGTAATCACTCAGTTGATTCTGGGTCTCTGAAATACATCATCTCCTAAGAATGATAGTTTTACCCCCTCCTTTCTGATCTCTATGTGTTAATTTCTTGTTCTTAGTAGCTGTATTGGTTGGCACCTCCATCAAAATGTTAAATAAGAGTGGGAGCTTAATCTTATCCCTACATTAACAGGATTACGTCTAGTGTCTTTCCACTAAACATGATAGTGGCATAAGTGCTAAAATATATTCTGCCATATTACTGAAATATCTAACTATTCCTTTTATGTTTGTGTTCTGTTTTTTTTTTTTTAATCAAGAATAGGTGCTGAATCAAGCAAAAGATTGTTCTTTAACAATCCTAATACAGAAAGACTAACCAACAAAAAAGGAGAGAACACTAATGGAACACAGGACTCAATACAGATATTACAAACCTTGAAAGAAAAAAAAGGATATAAAGAAACTTTGTATCAACAAATTTGACAATAAAGAAGAAACAGACAATTTCTTTGTAAAACACAACAACACAGACATGAAAAGAAAAAGGAAATCACAATAGTCTTCTACCTTTTTTAGAAAAACAAATCTATTATCAAAAGCCTTCTCACATGGTTCCTCAGGAAGCGAAGTATAGAACTACCATTTAATCCAGCAATCCCATTTCTAGGTATATATTCAGAGGAACAGAAAGCAGGTATACAAATGGACATTTGCACACCAACATTTATAGTAGCATTATTCACGATTGCCAGGAGATGGAAACAGCCTAAATGTCAACAGATGAGTGGATAAACAAACTGTGGTATATACATAAAATGGAATATTATGCAGCTGTAAAACAGAATAAAGTCATAAAGCAGGAAATAAGGTGGATGAATCTTGGGGACATTATGGTGAGCAAAACAAGCCAGAAACAAAAGGACAAATAAAATGAGTAAACTCTGAGAGTTAAAGCTGAGAACACGAGTTACCAGAAGATAGAAAGAGGGTCGAGTTTGGGCACTTGATGCTTGTGCCAGTTTGGATGTATAATGTCCCCCCAAACACCATGTTCTTTGATGCAATCTTGTGGGGGCAGACGTAGTAGTGTTGATTAGGTTGGACTCCTTTGATTGAGTGTTTCCATGGAGATATGACTCAATCAACTGTGGGCAAGACTTTTGATTGGATAATTTCCAGGAAGTGTTACCCCAACCATTCAGGGTGGGCCTGAATTAAATCACTATAATCATATAAAAGAGCAGACAAACAGAAGGAACTCAGAGCAACTGAGAGTGACATTCTGGAGAGAAGCTGCAGCCAAGAGAGACACTTTGAAGAATCTGGAACACAACCTGGTATCAGCAGATGCCAGCCAAGTGCCTTTCCAGCTAATAGAGGTTTTCCAGGTGCCATTGGCCTTCCTTCAGTGAAAGTATACTTGTGCTGATGCCTTCATTTGGACATTTTCATGACCTTCAAATTGTAACTTTGTAACCAAATAAACCCACTTTATAAAAGCCAATCCATTTCTGGTATTTTGCATAATGGCAGCATTAGCAAACTGGAACAATGCTGAAGGAGTACAGAATGTTCAACAGGATTCATTTTAAAGAACCAGAAATGGATAGCACAATACTATGTGATGGTTACACAATACTGTAAGGATAATGAACAAAGCTGAATGGGAGTATGGTTGAAAGAGAAGAGCTAGGGGCATGTATGACAACAGAAGGAAAGACAAAGGATAAAAACTGGGACTGTATAGCATAGTAAAACCTAGAATGGACAAGGATGGTGATTAAATGTACAAATAAAAAAAAGTTTTTACTTGAGGGAGAACAATTGAATGTCACCATTGCTAGGTGTTTAAAATGGGAAGATGTATGGAAAAAATACATTTAATGCAAACTAGGGTCTAGGGTTAACAGTAATATTGTAGTTTTCTTTCATTAATTATAACAAAGGCAATTTACCAAAGCTAAGTGTCAATAAGAGGGGGAGTTAAGGGAGGGGTATGGGATTCTTATTGCTGTTTCTCTTCTCTCTTCTTCTTTGCAGAAGAAACAGAAATGTTCTTATATAGATTGTGGTGGTGAATGCATAACTATTTGATTATACTCTGAACCACTGATTAAACACAGGATGGATTGCATGGTGTCAATAAAACTGTTTTAAAAATAGACAGAGTGATACAACTACTGGAGAGGAGGTGAAGAGAGAGATATACCTATTCACTGCTGGTGGGGAAGTGAAATGGTGCAGCCCCTCTGGACGGCAGTGTGGTGGTTCCACAGGAGGCTACTTATAGGGTTCCCACATGATCCTCCAATCCCGTCATTAGACAAAGATTTGGAAGAACTGAAAGTAGGGACACAAATGGCTTTTGCACACTAGTGTTTATGGTGGCATTTTTCACGATTTGCAACACTGGACATGACTCCCAGGATGAGCCTGGCCATGGCATCAAGGGATTGAAAATGCCTTCTAGACCAAAAGGGGAAAAAGAAATGGAACCAAATAAAGTTTCAGTGGCTAAGAAATTTCAAATAGAGTGGAGAGGTCATTCTAGAGGTTACTCGTACAGAAGCCTTAGTCAGATATTACAAACTACCACAGTATGCCAAGCACTTCTGCTTCTCTAAAACAATATTGGTTTAGGACAGCTATTGCTACTAGTCCTGCTTCCCTGAATTCCCACAGTTACCACTTCAAATAAAGGACACAGTCTTTTAAGGTGAGCCCCTCACCTTCAGGAAGGGTATTTTTGCTAGTGCCTTCTGAGAGCCTCTTCCGCTGGGCCTCCTCAACCTACTTCCTTCCACTTAGCTTTTGACCAATTTCAGCCCAGCTCAGCCCAGTTCCTGAGCAACTACAGTAAAGAAGGGATATAGTTTTTATACTTCCTTAAGACTTTTCACCTTTGAAGGGTCCTTTTGTTAGCAGTCTATGAATCTGCTATGCTGGGTCCCCCAGCGACTTCCTGCACCTCTTCTTCTGCATAGCTTCTCCTGGATCACAATTGCTTTGTGCAGCCCTTACATACATTTTGTAGTCTTTGGGTTATTCCTGTTTGTAGTTATTCCAAAAATGAGTTTTTAGTTTCTTTTTCCCCACCTCTACTTATGATTTTGTAAAATTTCCTTAAGGTAAAAAACTACACTACCCATGCTCAAATTGTCTAAGACACTGCTACTCAAACTTTAATGTGCATATAAAACACCTCTGATTAGAATGCAGGTTCTAATTCAGCAAGTCCAGGTGAGACGTGAGATTCTGCATTTCTAACAAGTTCCCAAGTATCACTGATGTTATTACTCTACAGACCACACTTTGAACAGCAATGTAAACTTAGTCACTTAAAGCAATGCTTTTTTCTGAGGATTATTTTTTTTTTTTTTAAGTATACAACCACTCCTCCAAAATCAAATAGGATATCTAACATTTATTGAGAGGTAGTGATGTGCCAGGTACTATTCTAAATATTTTACATGGATAATATTATGTAATACCCACAATAACCCATGAGGTAATTAATATCACTATCTCCATTTTACAGATAAATAAGCACAAATAGTTAAGTAACTTACCCAGCATAACATAGTAACTGGTTGAGCCAGAGTTAAATCTAGGCAATTTGCCTCCTGGACCACCAGCTTTCATACCCACTATGCTATGCTGACTCCAAACAATTGATAAGTTTACGGACCTAAACTAATTAAAGCTAATACATTCATATATTTGCCAGTTTACTAAGAAAAGCTTCAAATACTGGTATATGTATCTCTACCATCCTTCCTTAAATAGTCACAGATTGAAAAATAAAGATGACTTCTGATTTATTCATATCAGATGATTTAGAATAAGATTAATTCCTACATAAGGAAATATTCTTCCTGTACTAGAAGTTATTACCATTGAAAACAGGGTTTGTTTTCAAAAGTGTGTTTTATCAGGTATTTAGGCCATTCACTGAAGTGACTCTCTGAAACTATATCAAATAAAGTATTTTTTAAGTGATTTATTCTTAGCAATAAGAAATATCACAGGTAGTTTTAAGGAGAGATTATCATAGGAGGTTTATTCTTTGGTCCCAAGAATGAAAATAAGCTGGCAACATCTATACATGGACAGGTGAGCAACTGATAAAACTCTTCTGCAAAAGCATAATATAGATCACAAATACTGACAATCAATCAAGACAATCAATATCTATTATGTTAAGATGTCTGTGAATGGTAGTTTAATTTCTGTACACAGCGATTACACTATACATAGTAGGAATGTCATATATTTTTAAATAAATATGGAATCAATTTGCATTATTATATATAATCATATCTAAAATTAGCATGTTTTATATATAATTTCTCTAATTCCTTCCCTCATAAAAAGGAAAACCAAATGGCAATTCAACAAATATAAGTAAGCAAATAAAACAGTTGTAAATAAAGCTGCTAATCCAATATGAGGCAAGATTTTCACAGGCATGTATGTGTATCATATATGCATTCTTGATGATTTTCTGGTCTTTTGAGTTTCAAAGGAGGTATACTTTTAAAAATTTAATTAAAAATATCACTCCAATAGATTTTTATGTTAAAGTTGATAGATCTTTATAAAAGAAAATTAATTATATCTAATTCTGAGGACACAGAAATCAGGGTTTATCGTAACAATTTACACAAAAAAGTGAGAGAAGATCCCCAATATTAATAAAAGAGCCTCTAAATCTGTCTTTTCAACTAAATACATACAATTATATATATTGTACTATATACAGAATCAATGGTGATCAAGGGAAGGACTGAACAACATGACTACCTAGGTTATGGGTAATTAGCATGGACAGTATTACCAAAGAGATTTGTGAAATATAAGTAGATGACCGCAAGCTATAATATGTGGCAATGGTAAGAGACAACAGTTCAAAAATTATATTTAAGTTATAGCTGCAGTGATAGTAATAACTTATAGAGAACACAAGGGGACTTTTTGTTTTAATTCTTTCTCAGCTAGAACTAAACAATTGGCTCGCTAATGCTAAATAACCTCACTATAATTTCTGGAGTTTGAGACAGCAGTTTGGTCTCCCTTCTGCAGAAGTTTAAAATAAGCATGCTTCCGACAATTTCTAAACTTACAACATGACAAAGGAACTTTGTTTAATTTTCAACCATACTATAAATGAGAATTGCAATTTTCTTTTCAGTATATATAGCAACAAAGTTCATAACTTCAAAAGATTGTACTTACCCTAGGCTTAAGAGGTTTTACTGTTGGAATATCAGTTCCTTCAGCTCTCTGTCTGCTTGAATCAAAAGTCTTCCGTTTTTTAGTGGCAGTTTTCTGGCAAATAGGTCCATGTTTTTTCTGTTAAGATGAAGAAGTGCAACATTTTCTTTTCTATAAAAGGGAAGACTATAAAACTTTACATTGTCACCTGAGCTGAAAAATCTGATGACAATAAATGGCTATAGATAAATAAATTTTAAAAGATAGCAATATTTTACTTAAGAGAAACATACGATTCATTCAACAAATATTTTCTTAAGATTACTACTGTAAGTCAGGTACTTTTAAAGTGAGAAAAGCTACTATGCACTTAAAAAGTCATACTGCCTAACTGATTTGTAGTACTCTCCTCCTTTTCTTTTTCACCACCCGACTTTAAAAAACAAACAAGCTTTGACAAAATTTTACTATAACTGAAAAATCTGATTTTCACAGAAGAATGAGCTGGCCTCACTGAATTAACCTTCAGTGTTGCGCTCTGCACTCTGCCACTATCCTAGGTGGTTCTATTTGCCACAGTTCAAATACAGATTCACATATCCTCTGGAGTTTTTAATTGCTATTTCTGTTTTGATGTCTACCATTTCCTTCTCCAAACTATTTACCTTCTGAGCCTGGAAAGAAAACCCTCAGAAGCAATAGTGAAGCAGGTAGAGATGGGGTTGTAGCAAACATGTTACCTAGCAGGTAAGTGTCTCCATTTGAATGTAAGCTTTTCCTATTTCATATTGCATCCACTCACATTCACCCCCTCGCCCTAACAAAGATTAAGTTTTAAAATGCACATATAATGAATGCTGTTATCAATACTCTTCCAAAATTTTATTGTTATTTATTATTCTTCTAAAAATAAGACAAACAATATAACTAATTTAAAGTTATAGTGAAAAAGAAAAGTCTGCTTCACTAAAAACCTCAACAGAGATACCAGGAAAAGAATGTAAACAGAAAGGAACACATTAGTGCTAGGATTACAAAAGTAAACATAACCCTTGTAGTTAGGATTATTAAAATTAACTAAAATTAGCATTATAGTATCTTAACATAAAGTTAATATAACAAAATAGTAGGACAAAGTAGTCAGATTTGCTTCCTTCCCCCACAAATTATCCCTTTCCTTCTTCTGGAACTCAAGTTTTCTATTTTTCTGCATCTAGGATTCTTCCTAAGCTATAAAATATTCCACTTCCATAGGGTTTTCTCTACTTATTCATTCATTCAATTCAACTCACTCACCCAATCATTCATTTATTCATCTGATTACAATGGAGTACTTCTCAACTTCTTGGACAAACATTCTCCAATCCCTATATAAAACTTGCTGATGGATGACATCGGTGCACTAAAAGCACTTTTTTAAAAAAAATATTTTGATAAGCATTGTGGAAGTTGGAGCTGATAAATTTTATCTTGGGGGAAAAAATTAAAAATCTCAGAACTGGTTTATTTTGTGTCATGGAACTTTCAATACACCATCAGCCATCAAGTGTTTTGTAAATACCTGTTTTCAGTTTTTCTTTTGACAAACACTGTAACTCTACCTATTAGCATAATATTTCAACTATTTTTTTAAGTATGGCTAGCAGGCTATTTTCTAGTGGACCCATGTACATCTGTTCCCATAAGTTGAGTTGTACATATCAAGAGTTTATTCCAAACCTGATTATGTAACTTATAGTTGTTATAGCATTTCCTTCATTTAATCAAATATTTAAAAATGAGGACCAAAAAAAATGCATGCATATTTTGTGAAAGCTCAGCTGAATGCTTTGAAAGTGTTTCAAAAAATAACGACTCAATAAGAAAAAAAATCACTGAATTATATACAGGTAAGATATTTTTAAAGAGTTAAGAAAAAAGCTGTGATCATTTAAAAGAGTCTGCAACCAGACCAATGCGCAAGGATCATTAATTCCTTACTTTGCTTTAAAGAAACATACTGGAAATAGAAAGAGGATGCAAAATGGATAGTGGCAGAGCTCTAATCAGCAGACCTATATACAAATAATATTAGATGTACATTTATGTTTGAAGTTAGAATGTTTAAGGTATATAGGCATTATTTTTCATTATTCCCTATTTAGCTGCCTTTTAAAAATTATGATCTGTTAAAAGCTCTTCTTTTACACATACTAAGTATCTAAAGGTAATTACAGAATGCATAATATATTCAATGTGCACTTTTATATTTTAAAAAACCTTTTGTTTGGAATTTTTCAAACATAATCAGTTGAGAGAACTCCCATTGACTCATCACCCTGCTTCAACAATTATAAACATCTTAAAAACTGTTTCATCTACCCCTCCCCACTTTTTTTTTCTGAAGTACTTTAGAGTAAATCTCAGACATCGTATCGTTCTGTACCTATAAATACATCATTATGTAATTCTAAGAGGTTTTTTTTGATAACATTCCCAGAATGCTTACAGTTTTAGAGACCAAACCCTGAAGGAAAGCAACCACTCTGGATAGGATAGGAGGAGATGGAAGTGACATTTTGGAACAGAGAACACTAACTACTCAGTGTCTCTTCAAACTGTTCCACATGGTTCTTCCCATGAGAGTGGTCATCAAGTACTGAACAATTACTGATCTATCAAACCCCAAAGGAAAAAAGTACAAAATCAGTTTACTTACTAATGCTACTGGAAAGAACGTTCTTCCACAAATCTTGCAAGGCAACAATTCCCCAACTTGGGCAGCACTTCCATTTTCTGAAACAGAAAAAAATTTAATAAATAATTTCTAGACTCAAATTGTGAAACCTCAAATATTATATTTTCCCTTAGTTTCCTAGGCAAGTTCATTTGAGTTGTCAGTCCTTGTGAAAAATATCTTGTTTCATTTTTAAATAGCTCAATTATGAATTAAAATGGGCACAAGACTTAGAGTTATCAGTGGTTCAAAAGACCTTATTAAATGTGGGGGATTCATGATTTAAGAGTAACCAAACTGTTACTGTTGAAAATATCTGGTTTCCTCTTATTTTAACCAAATCAGTCTGCCAATTCCCTTAAATCATACTTTACCTCTATTGTAAATTAGTGAACTTTAAAACCCAGATTTATTTTAAGGTTCATATTATGTACTATTAAGCTTCAGGATATTAAGAAACAACATTGGTGATCAGTTAAGTGGCTTCTTGAGATAATCTAGGAAGTCTCAGATAAAAAAAAAAAATTTGCTCTGTTTGTTGCCTGATTATAGAAGATATAATGCCTTAAGCATAAATTACCTCATAGTTACTACGCAAACCGCCCATATTATATAAATTGTTCACTATTTTATACATTAAGTTATACTTAGATTAATATTTACTGGACCAACAAATTGATAAATTGTGACCCTCATGAGGACAGTATGTTACATAAGGAAGAAGTACCTACAATATTTACACAATTAAAATTAAAAATTGGTATACCTATCATTTACCTGGTAAAGAAACTTTTATTACTAAAATGATCAAAAAAACATTCCTTGGATTTCTACACAATTGCCATTTTGTTTTCTACCCGAACATCAAACCTCAATTTACTTTCACACCTGTAATTTCCTACAAATGATACTTGAATCTATCTTTCTCAAATTTTCTGCTAAATATTTTATGATTATTCGTTTAAATCCCTTTGTTATATGAAAGACAAATAGAAAAATATTTTCTTTTAGAGGTAACACAAATAAAAACTGTAATAGCCACATTAAATTTTTAATAATCATAAAAAGAGTACAACTAATACTCCATATAATTTGTTTCAAGGAATTTAGTGAATTCACAAAAAACAAATCAGAAGAACTAACATAGGCATAGGTGAGAAAGCAGTCAAATAAAGTAACAGAAGAAGCGTTTTGTTCTCTAACTTTCCTGGTATTCCACTGCCCTATTTTTACTGGTAGATAGTGACTTATTTGTCATCACAGATGGAAACAATGTCTGTATGGTGGCAGTTAAGCAGTGAACACCACAAAAGCAAAGCTAAGATTTTCCTGATTTGTCCTCCTCCAATACCAGGAGCTAGGTTATTTGGGGAGAGCAGCCTTGTTTATTAGGATCACCTAATTCCACTACAATTCAGAAAGGTAAGGCAGTTGCTGGATGGAATCTATCAAAATTTGTAAGAAGCATAATTCAAAATTCAAAACAAAATTTTGAATTTCGTTTTGAAGTACAAAGTTTTGAATCCAAAACAAAATTCATAAAAGCATTCATAAGAATGCTTTTATAATGACAGTCAAAGTGACACAGTATGCTGCATAATCTATTAAACTTGCTTATAGTTTCATGTATTCCTTTAAAATCTAAACAATGATTTTAAAATTCAACAATGCAAAATGTTTAAAAGTATCACTATTTTAGTTGTTTAAAAGTATATTTCAGCAGCAAGAAATAACATTGATCACTTTCAGTTGTAAAATGTTTCTTGTCAAACCTCATAATAAAAAAATTGTGTTCTTTTTTTAAAGTATATTTCAGTATCTACTTGTTAAATAGATCACAAGGAAAAGTCTTATAAAAATTAACTACTGAGAAAAATAAACTCAACACAAGAAAATAATATAACTCATTCATTCTACAAATATTAATTATTGAGTACCTATTTGAGCCACAATTACTCGCCAAGAATATACCAGGTAATAGTGACCGGAGGGTGAACAAGACTAACAGAACCAGTGTTCTCATAAAGCTAACATTAAATATATCTAAGAACCAAATCACCTCCAACTTTTTATACAGAAACCTGAATCTTAATAGCAACCATACAATAAAATCGAACTCTTAGAATTAATTTCCACAGGTTATCAGACATCTTAAACATATCTTTAAAGGAAAAGAAAATCATTACCATTAAAAGCATAAAAAGGAGAAAATACCATTCAAGAGAAAGCATTTTAAAATAATTATGTCAAAAAAATGAAAAAACTTTTTAAAAAAGAAAGTAATATAACATTTAAAATAAATATTTATAATTCCCTCTTGAATTAGCTGACTATAGAGCACAGCCCTATGAATGGCAAAATATGGCATGTTCATGTGTTGGTGTCAAGATTTATTAGAAACAACTTTACCAATAGACCACAAGAAGCAGCTTTGGCCTTAGTCACAAAGCCACATTTTGTTTTAATGGTATTCATTAAAAGATATGACACGGTGGTAGAGAAAGCACTAGAATTTGTGTCATATTATCCCAGTTTAGAAATATGAGGCCCTAGGCAACATATTTAATCTCACCATGGTTCAGTTTCCTTTTGTGTAAAATAAGGAAGTTAGGTTAAATGATCTACGTGTCCCCCTTCTATTTCCAACATACTATAATTTAATAAAATCTACTTCAAGATCATATTAGCAAGAAAAGTACATCAACAATATGATACCTACATCACTGTTATTTTTTTTAACAGTGAATCACATATAAGAATGATTAAAACAATTGCAGATGGTAGAATGAATGCTTCAGGTAGTAAGTAGTATGCTGAGAAAATCATTCTTACTTGTCTCTATACAGAATTGAGAAACTACAAAGACCTACAGCAAAGAACATGACATTTCTCTTCTTGCTGGAAAAGTCTTCACTATAGTTGGAAGGAAATGTAGGGCTGATCATAGAACCATAAATAGCCTCAGTTTAACATCTGTGACACGAAGACAGAATCTGCTCAATCTACCTTAAAACCTGAGAGGATCTATTGAAATGTCATAAATAAAAATGCTTTATAACTTATACCAACAAAAAAGTACTCTTCAGGGAATGAACACAAACATAACCTCTCCTGAGTGGAAAAACCTAGTGAATTTTGTATCTTATTGACAGAGTAGAGATGATGCTCAGAGGGGTGATCATTATAGCAGAGAAGAACTCAAACTGATGGGCAGAACCAAGCAAATAAAGTACTTTCATCCTGTAGGACTCTTAAAAAGTCAGTCTCAACTTACAATATTTATCCTGCACACACTGTGGATTGCGTAACGAGTTGCTATACTCAGCAAAGTCAAAATCTGAACAATAATAAGGCCTGAAATATTATCTTTATATAATACTTCCATATAGGTGATGTGAAGGAATATACTATCTTTATATAATATTACCATATAGGTGATGTGAAGGAATATCTAAAAAGTTCTGATATTCCTAAATGTATACAATTTTAAAATAGGACAAAACATTTTCAAAAGTTAAAGGAAAAGAAATCTTGGAAATTATGAACAGTCCTACATGAAACATGTCTGCCTTCCTTACTGCTGGTCAGTCTTCTATAACTGCTCATCTGAATCCAAGCTTTAAGGCTCAACAATCTCTCTTTTGAAGCGTGTAATATCTATTATACCACTTTCCACTCATGATCCTTTCAAAAATCTAATTACTTCCAGGTATAAAACCTAAAATATCACGCAACATTTTCCTTTTGCAGCTCATCCTAGAATTCAACATTTCAACATTCACACTTAATCTACTCACCACACACCATCACCTCATTACTCTTTCTTTAATCACTTGCACTCCAATTCAGTAGAAACACCCCCTTTGACTGCCAAAACAATTTGGAAAGGATCCATCTCTGGACTCTTAAAATACTCAAGCACCCTCGATAACCAGACTTCTATCTCTTCCTCTAAGTCACCTTCTTGATCTCAGAGTGACTTGAATTTTTGCTCATCCCTTTCTTCACTTCCCTTCAGAACCAGCTGGAACCTGACTGGTCATTTCTATTACTTTCATCAACACCCTCAAATACCTTGCTCCATTGTCAAATGTTTGGAAAATGCTAAACAAAGTTAAATGGATTTCATTAAAGCAGAACTTACTCTCTTTAAAAAAAGAGAGAGAGAGAGAGAAAAGCCTGAAGCCATTTCAGTAATAACTCTAAATCCAAAATCTCATCTAAATTAGTTATGAGTGTGGTCCACTGGGGGGGCAAAATTCCTTTCCATTTGTGGACCTGTGGAATCTAGAAAACAAGTTATCTGCTTCCAGAATACATGGTGAGACCGGCATAGGGAGGACACATATCCAAAAAGAACAAATTAGAAGGAAAAAAGGGGGCATGGGTCCCAAGCTAGTCTGAAAACCAGCAGGGGAAATTCTATTACATTTCAAGACTTCAGAGTAATCTGTGGCTGGATGCTTCGCCCTCTGGGTTTGCTGGAGCAGCAGCCCCACCCTCTCTGAACACTGGGGTGGGAGCTTCACCCTTCCAGAACTTGGCCTACAGGAGGTCCCTTCAGCCCAGTACTCTCTGCATTCATGGTTCTGCCCTTGAAGTCATTCTTCCTTTATTTCACCCCACCTCCGTCCTTTTGGTCCAGGCTGGCAGTGTTTCTGCTGATATAAACTAACAGAAGTGAGGTTAGGACTTAAACATGTCTTTGGGGGGAACACAATTCAATCTGTAACAACTTGTAAGTGATATGTAGGACCAATGTCCTGAGTAGCACAATTTTTGAGACACTGACTTACATTTATTTCTTAACCCTTCCTTACCTTTCATTCCCTACCTATCTGAATTGCAGCCGGACTTTAGGAGGCTTAACTATTGTACTAAAATAGATCCATTCACGAACTCAACAAGTCTTTATTGAGTGCCTACCATAAGACAGATACTGTTCTAAGAGATAGGGATACAATGGTGGGGGTAAAAACAGGCCCAATCTTATGGAACTTATATTCTTCTAATAGGAAAAAAACAAATAAAAACAATCAATATATAAAATGTCAGGTGGTGATAACTGCCACATAGAAAAATTAGGTAGATACGAGGAGAGAAACAGTCAAAAGGCTGCATGTACGTGTGTTGGGCTGGTGGGTAGGCTCAAGGAAGCCTTTAAAAAGAGAACATCAGAATAGAGACCTTAAGAAACTGAGACAACTGATCACCATTAATCTACTAATTGTCAAGTTCAAAGCCCTCTTTTGAATCCTCATTCTCCTTGATCTTGCTATAGTATGAGGCACTACTGACAATCCCTTTCACCTTAAAAGTCTGTTCTTCCTTGGCTTCAATGATACTTCTCTCTCCTAGATCCAAATTTTTCAGATCTCACAAGGTAAGTACTTAGACCTTCAAGGAATATCAGGTGCTAATACCTGTTTTGGCACATATTAACTACTTAAGAAATATTAGTTTCTCCCTCACTTCCTTTTCTTGTATATTTTTAAACGTCTTTAAAGACTCCCCCCCCGACACACACTACCTCATTTATTTTACTATGCCAATCCTAAAGCATTAGTTTCCCCTTTTTTTTTTCTATGTTGTTAAATATGGTTCCCCTTGGTGATTTCATCCATTTGTTGCCATTTACATACTAATAATTATTAAACTGAGAACTCCAGATATTTCCAAATATCAGTTGTTTTTTTAACCATATTTCCCCCAAGTACTGTGCAAACATAACAAACTCATTACCTCATCCCTCAAGCCTGGTCTTCCTCTTGGTTAAACATATCACCTCCTAGTCCAAGCTAGAAAGCTGCTTTATCTTTGATTCCTTTTCCTTCTCACATCCAGCAGTCATATCTCATCTCTCTAACTCAGAAATGTCTCTAAATCTATTCTCACTTTTAATTCCTGGTACTTTTGCCTTAGTTCAAATCCTCATGATTTTTATGGATTTGCGGTCTGTTACCCCTCTCCTCTCCAGTCTATCCTACTGCCATAGCATGAGAGAGCCCCAATCCCTTCCAAGAATGCTGTGACTTAACTACACTGGACCATTCTTAAATCCCTAACACACTCTGTGATATCATCCACCCAATAAACATGTACTGAGGGCCTCTTATGTACCGAGAACTTTGCTAAATGCTTTATATATGTTACCTCATTTAATATTTAATATTGTTTAGGTAGGTGAGTATTTAATAGCTTCATTTTTTTATAGCTGAGGAAACTAAGGCTCAGATTAAGTTAACAGTCCAAATCAGAGAACTAAAAAGAGTCAAAGGAAGGAATAAAACACAAACCTCTCCCACACACTGGCTGCTAAAATACCTGGCATTAGTCTCAGTACCAAAAAATAAAATAAAATGAATGTTAGATAAATTAATAAAGATGAAGACTTTTTCAGTAAATTAGTATATGTTTAGACTTATGGAAAACAAAACAAAAGACACCCTAATGGGACACTATTGCTGTCTTCAAATACATTGGGGGGCTATCCTGATGAAGAGTGCCAAACTTCTAAGTTTTAGAGAATGGTACTAAGATTTAAGAATTTCAGTGGTCAGAAGAAGGATAATGGGCAGCCTGATCTCTGTCACAATTGTTAATAGCCACTTCTTAGGATGCTAAAAAGGAATGCCAATACTCTCTATAAGAACAAAATCTGCTTAGATTTTATCACCCCTTCATTTTACAGAAGAAATGCTTACTAGAAATTGGAACTCTCTCAAGTCTAGAACCACTTCTATTGTCCCTAGATATACCTGGGAGTTGTTCTAATTACCTACACAGTACAAAAGAGCTGAGATATAAATATAAAATCATGAGCAATAACTTATATTTGGTTTCAAAATAGTATCCAGCCTAGCACTTCATCTCTTGGCAATCCAGAAAGCATAAAAATCCCTGAAGACCAAAAATAATATGAATAGTATATGAGTTACATGCAAATAAATTTAAAAATTATGGAAAACTAAGGTTATCTACAATAGAATTTTTCAAGGGTCCATTTGTTTTCTATTTTACAACCAAATTAGTCCGGTTTGAACTAGGTCAGTCCAAAGTCAAAGGGTAAAATCACTGTGGCACATTAAGCCTACTCTTGAAGATTTTCTACCAGATACTGCAATATAATATTTATCAGGCACCTTCAAAGTGCTGATTTTAACTTCTGATAGAAGAGAAACTTGGTCTGATCTATCACTGTATCAGTGTTTATTCAATGAAGTCATAGATGAATGAATTAATGGTAATCTTAAGACACAAAGTTTTAATCTTTGCAAACTGTGATCTAAAAAGGCACTGTCCTAACTTTGAGAAAACTGAGTTTTAATTTTATAGGTTGAACCATCTGAAATTACCAAGTCAACTGTTTTGCCCCACAAAAACGGCAGTCATATATTTCAACCTCATTCACTGCAATTAAATACATCACAGTTAATGAAAACATCTTATAAAAAAAAACGAAGAGTAAATAGCAAATACAATACTGTTTAGTATGATACTTCAAAGCTGGATCCATAAAATATGCCCATCATAACATACCATGTTACATCTAATGCCATATATTTCTTACCCCATGTAACTGAGTATTGTAATAGACTTCCATTTTATCTTTTAAAGTACTTAATAGTAATGTCTATTGCATCCTTGCATAGAATGGTGTCCATCATAGACAAAGTCATTATACAAATATTTCATTTATTGAACAAAAATGTTTAGCACATTTTTAGGTGATAAGGATATATATGTGAAAAATCAGGCAAAGATCTTTACCTTAATTACAAATGTTTAATAATACAGTAAAAATCTGCAGAAAAAAGTGCTCTAAGGCACTTTACGTAGATTTGAAAACCCTATGAAAATTCCAGAACCTACCCATTATGCTATAATATGGCACATGATTTTAAATCTATAAAAAAACCAGCTGTATCCAGTGGAGTCCACTAAACAAAGGATCTTGAAAGTTAGGAATATTATCATTACAATTCCTTATTTCATGGAAACTTGGCTGATGTGCCTAAAATAAATTAAGTAAGCAAATATCAAGATCTCCACACATCACAGTACAATGCCTACAAAGAGAAATCTATCAGAATTTTTTATTATCTGTCATCAGCAAAATGTTTACTATGAGAGCTTCATTTCATACTCCTATTACTACATTTGCTTTTCATGAGCTTAGGTCACTGAAAAAAGTTTCCAGTTGTTTTTCACTTCATTGTACACGAAATATTTTACTCTGTAACATGTGCCAAAACACTGGGCTCAAAGCCTTTGCACATTCTTAATTCCACCTGAATCCATGTAAATTAGGGAGGGAGGGGGAGGATGAGCTAAATCAAGAGAAGAGAATCTTTCAATTCTAAAGGTTTGTTCTTCATGAGTACCAGAAGGACTAACAACAATTTAAAAAAAGAATCTTGAAACTGTTGTTGCAATGCTAGTTGGCTATTTTTTCCTTTGTTTTTAGGCATATGTCATTTTACAGTGTTAAATAGGTAAAGAGAATAGAGAAAAAGGGAAAGAATTGGGAACAAAGCAAAATCTAGAGTCATGGTTACAGCACAACGATAAACCCAAAGATAAGGAACCAATGCACATTAAATCCTTCTCTTATCCATTCTATTGTCTCGGCTTTAAAATTAGCCAGTGACACTTCCTTAGGCGATGCTCTGACATCCTCCAAAAGATGATGGAGAAATGGAAAAACGGTTAACTAGGAGGTGTCAGGAGGTCGAGGCTGGAGACACTCCCTGGGGCCCCAGAAAGGACTGGTGGTCGGAAAACTGAAGACATTAACGGAGAGTCCAATTTGCAAAGAAAATAAAATCTGGCCGGGGACTGCGATTACCGAAAGAACACTCGGGCATGAAGTGACCCGCAGGCGTGTCCCAGAAGCAGGATCAGACTCGGGGAGGTGAACCCCGGCGGAACCATCGGAAGCCGCGCAACCCCGGAGACCGCGGCTCCTCCGCGTCGCGGGGGAACTCGCCAGCCTCCGCCCACCTGGGCCTCGGGTGGCGCGGAAGGGGCGCGGCTGGGTCCGCAGCTCCGGACCTGCCCCCGCTTCCCTGGAACTGGTGTCCAGTGCCCCCAACTGACGTGGGGCCCGCTCCAGAAGCCCAGCCCCAACCTTCACCTCCTCACCTTCCAGTCCCTCCATTGCGCCACCAAGTCAGCTCGGTCAGATTCTTCCCGCAGCACCCGCCGCCGCCCAGCTCCGGCTGTAGCAACCCGGCCGCACCTCCCACAAGCTAACATTCCGGGCTCCCATTGGCCCGGCGCGGGCAGGGGCGGGGCCCCGGTGGTGGGGCGCGGCTTCGGAGGGCGGTGCGTCTCCCGCAGTCGCTGCTCCGCAGCCTCCCGGCTCCTTTCTCTACTGAACCCTCCTGGGAAACATAAGCGGCCGCAGCTTGCATTCTGCGACCCCACAGCGCCTTTGTTCGACTCCAGGCTTGTTTCTCTCACCTTATTCTTTTCTTTAGAGTATCTCAGTGCCTCATGGGCTCCCCATTACCAGACCATACATAAATCAGTGAAATTTTCTTCTAGCCCATGACTCTCAGCAAATTCTCTGTAAGCAAACAAACCAAGCAAATGTACTACACACTTGTATGCAGCACATACTCCATTTTCCACTTCTTGGTCACTGGCTGTACCTGAGTGTATTCCTCAGACTTCATCTTAACACAGAGCTCCACAATTTAAGGTATTTTCTTCCCTACAGAAAGAAGTCGTACTTTTTATCTGGGATTGTAGGACCGAGGTTGCTCTAAGCACTTGAAAACAACTTCCTCGACATGAAAGACTGGGCAAAAATTAGAAGTGAAACCCAGCCCTCTTGCCAGTTTCTTCTGCTTTTGGCCTACCCTGGCCCGACATTTTATCAACCTTGGACTAAAATAGTCCGCTGAACTGAGAGCTAATGAGGTAACGGCAAAACCATGATTGATTAGGAAATTCAAGCGTGGGAACTAATCTGCTGATGATGGACAGAGGCCGGTTTCTGTCAGAGTCCTTCTTGGTGGAACCTAGATACTTACTGTCTTCTTTTGCTGGGGCTGCTGAAACAAAGTGCCACAAACTGGATAGCTTAAAACAACAGCAATTTCTCCCTGGCAAGGTGGAATATGACTCCTGGGAGGGGGGATATCTAGACCTGGCATCATGGGATGGAGAACATCTTCTTGACCAAAAGGGGGATGTGAAAGGAAATGAAATAAGTTTCAGTGGCTGAGAGATTCCAAAAGGAGCCGAGAGGTCACTCTGGTGGGCACTCTTACGCACACAATATAGACAACCCTTTTAGGTTCTAATGAATTGGAATAGCTAGCAGTAAATACCTGAAACTATCAAACTACAACTCACAACCCTTGAATCTTGAAGACGATTGTATAGAAATGTAGCTTATGAGAGGTGAAAACGTGATTGGGAAAGCCATATGGACCACACCTCCCTTTGTCCAGTATATGGATGGGTGAGTATAAAAACGGGGGCAAAAAACAAAACAAAACAACAAAAACACCCAATGTTCTTTTTTACTTTAATTGTTCTTTTTCACTTTAATTTTTATTCTTATTATTTTTGTGTGTGTGGTAATGAAAATGTTCAAAACTTAATTTTGGTGGTGAATGCGCAACTATATAATGGTACTGTGAACAATTGCATGTACACTTTGAGTGACTGCATGGTATGTGAATGTATCTCAATAAAAATGAATTTAAAAAATTAAAAAAAACAACAGCAATAATTTATTGTCTCACCATTTTGGAGTCTAGAAGTATGAAATTAAAGTGTCGGCAGGTCTGTAATTCTTCTGAAGTCTGTAGGGTTCTGGTGGTGGCTTGTGGGCAACGAGTGGCATAACTCCATCTCTGCCTCCATCACACGACTATCTCGCTGTCTGGAGAAAGGGGCTGTGGAGCTGGGTTCTAGACTGAGGAAGCACATTCTGAATTAGCACTGATTCATTTTATTTTGGGGGCTGAAGTAAAAACAAAATTCTTTTAAGTGTTGAAGGAAAAAAAAATAGTGATAGGTCATCATAGCCTGGAAAATTTAGAAAACAAAGACCGGTAGACTGCCAATTTTTTTGAGGGAATGATGGCCTGGACAAGAGAAATATGAGAAAAGGAAGGGGCACCTTGACAAAAAGAGGAATCTAAACCAAATTTCTTCTCCTTCATTGACCAGACAGCTGCTCCATTCATAATGTCATAATGGAGGTAGACTCCATTCTCAGGTTCCAAAGGAGCCTATGTTCTCCTCCAGTTTCAAAACCAACTCCCAGATACAAAAGGATAAAATTTCTTCAACCTTCTGTTTCTGTTTGATCCCACCTATCCAACCCTTGCCACCTCAATTCCAAATTTCATCTGAGTATTTACTGAGCTCTTCTTATGCTGGCAGCACTTTATGCATAATGGGAAGCTCCAAAGAAGTCTCTGATCTCTAGGAATTTAAAATCTTAATAACGGAGTCTCTGGGTAAGACAATACAGAGCAATAGAAGACTACATATTTTTAAGTTATAGATTTTTATGAAATAGCTTACAAAAACATTTGCGTTTCAGAAAGACATATGACTGGAACAATTAAATGGTTTTAGAGCAATTTGGAGCTTAAATCATGTTTTGAAGAGTATTGCTGGATAGACAGTGCTGAGAGTGATAGGAAAATTTGATAAACCATATTAAGAAAATGATGCATTACTAGGACAATCAGTAGTGAAGCAAGGAGAATATTTGAATATATATTTTTTCATGTATAACTTTTTTTTCTGTTTCAGTTATAGAGTAGAGGGATTATGAGTATTTTATAGTTTTTTAATCTCTGGTGCAGACTGCTGAGTTAATCATACTGCTTACTTTATAGCACATTGTCATCAGCTATCCATACAAGGGCATCTCTTATATTTTCATTTTATTATTTTGTTCCCATCCTCCATTTTAACTCATTTCTAGCTTCCCCACTGTAGGTACTATTTTATTGTATTTAAGCTCTAAGCTCACACATATCTTTAGATATATATATATTCCTTGAAACATATATGGTACTATTTTGTATATGCATCTGTTTAATTTTTGTTAAGTGGTATGATACTGTAGCCTTCATTCTGACTGTAATTTTTTAATCTATGATTTAGAGATATGCGCATGCTGCTCTATGTACAACTTGTTCATTGATTCTAAGTGCTGCATGGTACTTTACTGTATACATACACCACATTTTACTTACCTATTCCAAGTTGCCTCTCACACCTTGATACAGTGAACATCTTTGTGCCTGTCCCCTTATGAACCTGGGCTCAAGTTTCTCTGGGATGCATCCGGGAATGGATTACTAGGTCATATTCATTCCCACTAAGTATGCCCAGATTACTATCTATGATGGCTGTGCCAGTGCACAGTTACACTAGCAGTGCACCAGAGTGGCCGGTTCCTCATCTCATCGATAGCAGGCCTACCTCTAATGTTTGCCAATCTGTTGGTGATTAAGGGTTGGGCCTCTCCTAAAGTACTTGTTTATTCAGATTAAATTTCAATGCATTGCCTATTTTTACTCATTTTTATATTGGGATTCTTATCTTCTCTTTGAGACTTGTAAAATCCTTACATATTCTAGATGTTAACCACTTGCTAATTTTGATTATTTAAGAGGTTTTTACCAATTTGACAAATGTCTGATAATTTTACCTATGATGTCTTTTATTGAACTGAAATCCTTAACTTTATTCTGTCAAATCCATCAATATACTTTCTTTGTGAATTGTACATTTGAGATTTTGTTAAAGGAAACTCTTTCTTCCTCTAGATTACCAGGATAAGTGTTTAACTATTTTTCTATTTGCATGATAGTTTTACCTTCCCTAATTTGGTCTTTAATCCATCTGGAAGTCATCTTTGTATTTGATGCATAGTAGAAGTCCAACTTTATTTTTCTCCTTATGATGAATCAGTTTTCCCAGTGCCATCTCTAAAGAGGGAATATAAATGCAGGAATAACAGATTTATAAATAAGATAATATTATGAATGGCTTCGGTCTCATAAATGTAAAATCTCAAAGGAAATAGATAACTTTGTAGCTAAAACACCAGAATGGGTACAAGAAACTTGAATAGAATAAAAACCATTAATACAATTGAAATGTTAAGACATCTCTCCCCCCAATGCCCTAGACAGAGAAAGATTTACAGGTGAGTTTCACCAAACCTTCAAAACAAGGATAATCCTGATCATATCCAAGTTGTTTCAAAAATAGAAAGAACTCCCAACTAATTTTATAAACCTAATAAACTTTGATTCAAATTTATAAACCTAATATAACTTATAACTTTATAAACCTAATATAACTGATTCAAATTTTATAAACTTAATAGAACTTTGATTCAAAACAATGTAAGGTCAGTGTTTGAAAGAATTATTGGATCATTTTATTTCTGAAGATAATACACAAAAGTCCTAAATAAAATATTAGTCAACTGAATCCAACCAAATCATGATTAAATAAGGTTTATTACAGGAATATAAGTGTAATTTAAACATCAGAAAAAGAAATCAGCATGAATTTTAGCTTTTTTTTCCTTCTGTTTTCTGCTTAATCAGAACAATTGGAAATCTGTTAATTTCATATTTGAAATGTTTAAGATAGATTCTGTAAATAAACTTTGTTATTCTTTGTATCGCTGAACTCACCAAAGTATATATGTTTACTGGTGGTAAATGGAAGGGGGTTGATGTTGAAGAGATGTGTGAATAGAGAATTTGAAGTAGTGCTATTTTATTAATTTTATTCCCCCTCGAAAACAAAGCAGTTGGGATGGGGAGTAGGTAGGCAAAAGATAAAATTTGTTTCTAGTCTTAAAGGCAACATTGTCACTTGGATGATTCTACATATTTAGAGGCTCTAATAGCTTGATTGGAACACATTTTTCTGCTAACTAGATCTGTGATGTGATTGACAACTGCAGCAGAAGTAGGACTTCTGATTGGCATCAGGATTGGAGCTGGGGGGCAGACAGTTTGGTGGTAGGAAAGAAGGGCTTTGATTTGCATAACCAGGTCCATTGAAGGCCTGAACAGCAGGAAACACAAAACAGATGTGGGAGGGAGTTGCTGAGACTGCTAGTCGTCCTGTAATGTCCTTCTCCCCATTTTCTCTTGTGATAATATCACTGATACTTTGGCTGAGCACATGGCTCTAGAATAAAGACTACATTTCCCAATTTCCCTTGCAGGTAGGTGGGCTGGGTGGTAAAATGTTGATAAATGGAATGAGTGGAAGTTGTGGATCATTTTTAAATGTGTTTAAAAGAAAGGATGCTCCATTCATCTTCTTCTCTCCTACTCGCTGGCATTTGGGTATGATTGCTGGAGCTGGAACAGCTAGCTTAGCCCATAAGGTGACCTTGAGAGTAGAGGCCATTCAGAGTCAAGCTAAAAGATAGAAGGAGCCTGGATCCCTGACACATGGACCACTAGTCTTTAGAGTTATACAGGAGTCAGAAATAAGTTTGTCTCCAGGAATTGTTTTTTTGTTTGTGTGTTTTGAGGAAGGGAAAAAGAGTAAGGGGGATTGTTCTGTAATTTGTAGTCAAATCTAATCCTAAGAAAACAGAGACTGATTTAGATACAGAGTGAAGAAGGGAACAGAACATTTTTCCTAGGGTCCTTTCAGTCACTGAGTAATCCTAAAAATCTGAGTAGGTACCAATGCTCAGAACTGCTAAGAGAAGTTGTGAGCTTTGGTTTTATACAATTTCACCTATTGTCCCAGGAAAGCCAAATGTTTTCAGGTGTCCCTTTTCCCAGTTGGAGGATGGGCACAGGAAAAGAGAAAAAAATCAGAAGTTCTCTCCCCCTTATTTATTATCAATCATAGCAGATTCCCAGGGCCTTTAAAAGAATTTGCTTATAAATGCCATAAACTATTGCAAATAAGGATCTTATGATGTTGATAATAATGTCAGAGTACCTATACTAAAGACAAAGAAGGAAAATTGTCTTAGTCAAAATCACCTAAATGAATATGTGGACACTTATTTACAGTTTTAACAGCCTTATGACTCTGTTTCCTAAGACAATTATTAGGTACTACAGCTTCTGCAAATGAAAGTAGCTACCTGAAAATTCACTCTATAAATATAAGCTAATTACTAATATAATTAAATACTAGTTTTTGCCTTAGAAACAGATAGCAGTGAAAAACAACTGCTGTAGTTTTCATTGTGAGTACATGTGCAAATAGAATTATCTGCCAGTAACAGTTTATATTATTGCCCAGGTTTGCAAACTTAGCTTTCTAGAAAATTTGCTTATTTGCATTATTTGCATAGAAAATATACATTCTATGTACTTATTTCTTTTAATGTATACCAGATTTCACATTTGGTATATGATCTATTTATCTAATTTTCATCACATGAATCCAACAATTGTTTGCTTGCTGTTTCTAAGAGACAGAGTCTCTTAAGTGTATATACATTTATGTTTCTTAGCAGCTAATGAATAATCAACAAAACAGAAATAAGAATCTCCTCTAGATTTGTTTTCAAAACATGTTAAAGTTTATGTTTTCCTAAGAAAGCAAAATTCCAGATAAAAAAAGTTAGCATTTTAGTAATCATTGTATTTATAATTCAAAGAACACTACTTTCTGAAGAATTTGAATACTATAGTATTAGTGGATGTCAGTCAGTTTTTCTTTGAAACTTCAGAGTGCTCTTAAAACCTTTACAGTACTTCTTTTATTATGATGAAAATTAATTGCCCTTTGTAGTGGATGGAGCTTGGTGGTGGTGCCTTTCTTTGATCCCCTTTATTGGAAAGTTCATACATCCTCCAGGTGCTGAGAATGTTGGCTGGTAACCCACACACCTCCTTCTCTCAAGAATTACCCTCCTCAAAAAGGGTACTGCCAGTACTTGCCCTCGGCAGGCAGCACACAGCAAATGATTAACTTAGGTACAACAGGAGGGCTCCTTTGCTTCAAGGTGAGCTGATGGCACTCTGCAGAGGAGACCACATCTTTGCTTATCTTTCTTCTCCAGGCTTATTTTTCTAACCTGCTCCCTCACTCTAGATATATCATCTTCCAGTAAATCACTTCTGCAAGAATTCCCCTCTCAGGCTCTTTTTCTAATGAACCTGAACTAAGACCACTTTAGAGACAGTAGTGCCCATTTAACGACCTGTGATATTATTAAATTATATTTCAATACATGCCCAGCTGTGCTTCTTGTCTGAGATGAAGAAGTTTGACCTGCTTTTCACTGCTATTCTGCACTACAATATTGCCATCATGAATGTAAAATGTTGGTGGAAATATGTATTTTTCCCTTTGGTGTTTTCAAATAATTGATAATGACACTACAGAATATCAGCTTTTTATTCAGTAGTTTTGATAACAATTTACTACATTATAGGACATTATAATTTTTTAAAATCTTAGTTTAATAGTTCAATAAATGGTATTCAATAAATATTTGTTAAATGACTGAATAAATATAAATATTCATATTGTAATCTTTATAATATTAAGATGGCTTTATTAAAAAGTAGATTTTATTAAAACCCATTATGGTTGAGATTAATATGTTATTATGCATACCATTTCCCATATGGTCTCATGTGATATTATCTATCTGTGAGTTGTGTTATTCTCCCCATTTTCATGTTGAGGAAACTAAGATTTATTAAGACTAAGTATGTGGCAGAGAGGGGAGACTAAAGCAAAATTAGTCAACATACAAAAACTCTGGAAAATTTCAACAAATTGCTAGGGAAAAGTCAATGAACAGATGCCATTGGAGATGACCCAGATGTTGAAAATATCACATCTTGTTAAAGGGCTACCCACCCATTGCTTGATTTGTTGCTAAATAAGACAGTCTAAAGACAATCTCAAATACTATTAGTAATACATTGAGTTTGAAACAGATTGTTAAAGTACGGCAGATTTGAAGATATCATCATGCATTGCATTATGCACCCCAATTTAGAGGTGCTTTCGTCTTGATTTGCATTCCTGTGGCTGTGAACTCATTGTAAATAGGATCTCTTGAATTTAATTTAATTAAGGTGTGGCCCAACTGAATGAGGTGGGGCCTTACTCTGCCTTACTGGAGACCTTTGTAAGCAGAAGAAATCAAAAATGGAAAGAAAGCCACAGGGAGGAGGCAGAAACTGGAAGTCGAGAGGGCATTGCCACATGATGTGAGGTACACAAGCCAAGGAACCACAAGTGTCGCCGATAGCCACCACCAGAATGTTACATATCTTGGGGAGAAAGCATCACCTTGCTGATACCTCAATTTTGGCCTTCTCCTAGCCTCAAAACAGTGAGTCAAATTCTTGTTGTTTAAACCAACGCATTGTGTGGTGTTTATCACAACAGCCTGGCAGGTAAGACAGAGCCCATGATTTTTAGGTTTTATTTCAATACTTCAATGAATTCAGCATAATGCCAGGCACTAAATATGGGGTTATAATAATTACTATTCTTTGATTCCATAAATATTTGTTGAATAAACCTGTGAGGAAGAATTTGAAAGCTGAGGGAAGGAAATGGTATATGAGAGAGGAAACTAATTTGTTCTGTGAGACAATGGTAGGACTATGAAGATGATGCATTTTGTCAACCCAGTCATCAAGATGCAGAGCTCATCATGTAATAATAATTTTACATTTATTAAGTAGGAGCTCCGTGCCAGGCATGCTGCTTGATGCACCATGCACAGTTTCTCAGTTAATCCACCAGCAATCCCATCTAGTAGGAGCTGTTCATTCTCCCAGTTTTACATAAGTTAACTGTGGCTTAGAGAGGTTAATTAGTTTTTGCAAGGTCACAAGACGCACAAATGTCACAGCTGGGATTCAGAGCTCAGTAGTTTGACTCCAGAGTCATACTTTTTCTGGAAAATAAGAGGAAGGCATTCACTTGCTTATTTATAATAGCTGCTTGATCCAATGATTGGGAGATGGACAGGTAAGTGCTTTCTTTAATCACTTCTCTTTCTGTTGTCATTGAAATAAATAATAATTATTCATTCCATTTTTGTAAATAAAATATTTCTTTATTGTATAGTTGATCATTGTTTCAGAAATGTTAATAGATAATTTAATTTGTATTCACCCAAGATTTTATTTATTTAACTTCAGACCTTTGAAAATTAAAACTATTTCCTTTTAAATAAGGAATTATTATAATTTTTTATTTGTAATTATAATATCTATTCTATTAAGGTTTTTAAGTATAAATGTCATGTAAACATAGAATAAGACAAAAATTTAACTGTATGCCAGTCAGTTGATTACTTTTTTTCAAAATAGACCTATCACTTATGATAGTTTATTATGTTTATGTAAACACAGAATTTTTCAAACGCCAAAAAATGCCCAAGTCATTGTTTTCATATTACATGCTTTTTTTTCCCAAAATTGTGGTTAATTTATGTAATGAATAATCCTAGAGAGTACCAAAAAAACTCCACTTCTGTTGGAGTAAACAGTTCATAGTTAAAACTTGACTTTTATTCAGATTTTAAGAGACTATCACAACTGCTTAATCAGATGCTTTTTTGAGGGCTATGACAAAATGGGAGATTTAGAAGTACTTAAACTTTTTGTGACCAATTTGTATTGAGTTCAATTTTGTTCAAACAATTCCATAACTTAGAAAATCTCCAGGAATCCAAATGAATTAATTTATATTATATTACATTATATTATATTATATTATATTATATTATATTATATTATATTATATTATATATAATAATTATATATTATATATAAATATATGGATATATACACAATGTTAGTATTATCCAAATAATATTAGCAACAAGAGGAAGAGAAGGAAAAAAAAATGATGCTTGATCACCCCCTAGTGGTTTGTCATTAGGAATAAAAACTAGGAGAATGAAAGCTAGGAACCACAGGAAAAGAAAATTTCTGTGTAAAATTTGTTTCATTAAAATGATGATAGATATGTATACTATATATACATACGTATATAAAACAGTTACAGTTATAGATAGCTGTTTACATTTAAATCTACATCATGTTCTGGGATATAAGTTAATCCCTGTAGAAATAGATAACAAGAACCTAAAAAGAGAGTTTTGTCAAAAGTTAATATTCCTTTTGGAAAATAACACATTTAACAACTGCTCATGGAGAAGGAGCGATCTTACTCGATTCTTTGAGGATGTTCATTATATTTTATTTTTATGATATATTAATTAATATATTTATGAATCATGCTTATATTTTAATAATATAACCAGAGTTTATTGTGCCATTATTTATTGGATTTGCCTATTTTTCAAGTTTTTTTGGATAATTAACTTACAGTATCATTTTATACATATATATTGATTTCACACATAATGCATTTTGCATGTTCCTGATCAAGATATAAAACATGGCTAAAATAAATCTTTAAGTTTTGAAAATGAAGTAAAAACTGTAGGTTGGTACAAGTGTTTGTTTATTATAATTATTATTAACATTGCATCTTCTAAGATGCACTTGACAGTTTCCAGTCTGGATTTTGAATCCTGTTTTAGCTACTTACTAATATGATTTGAGGCAAATAACAATTCTACACCTCTCTGTTTCTGTGTTCTCATTTGTAAAACAGAAATGCACATCTCATGAGAAGCAGATACGATAAAGGTCAAGTACTTTGTACTTTCCAAGTGCTCAAAAAAATATTAGGTTTTTTTTCTGGATGCACTTTTAAATCTACATTGGCATGAGCTTATTTCTTTAAAAATAGTGTGTTTTGTTTCATTCCTTAGAATTCTTTAAATTTTTTTTATCTTTATCTTTATAGTTGTTTAGCCTTTGCCCAGAAAGAGCTATGAAAGAGACATATGAAATGGACTTGTGTTATGTCTGCCATGATTTAGAGTTTTCAAGGTCTGTAAAAGTACTCTGTTGTTCCAAAATCTGGGACCTTCCCTGCAAAAAGGAGATTTGGTAAAAAGGAATGTTTGAGTAAAGAGCAGAGAAGTTTGTAGAAATAGTGTGCAACCTTTGACAATAGTTGAAATAAAAGAAGAAAGGTGGGAAAATAATTGAAATGCTACAGTTATAGCATTATTCTATTCAATATTGTTTACTTTAGAAAAAGAAAATTGGAACCTGGTGTTAACAGGAATATAGATAGATCTTAGAAGTATATTTCTGTATTTTATTCCTATTAAAGAAATCTGTTGGTGGTACAGAAGGTATTTGAGAAGGGTAATAATTAACACACTGCAATGACACGTGCCCAATTTTCAGGGTTATGTAGAGTAATCATAAAGCCAACATAGTTCCTGAATTATGAGCTCTAGGTGCTCCTGTTTCTGACTGCATAGAGGACTTTTTCTATTGAATATCCTCCAAAACAAAATATCTTAAAGATTGAATGCATCAGAGTCCCCCAAAGGTTTTTCTCACTTATGAGCTTTTCCAATTTCTGTCATTGATTAGTACCATTTTTCAGGGCTAGAAACCATAATCAAATTTAATATATTCTACTTTTCTTCTTTGTGGTAACACTGTTTTGAAAATCAATTTCAGAATCTATGAGGATTTGATAAAATGTTTTAAAAGTCCTCTATCGAGAAGGCCATTTGATTTAGAAACCAAATATAGCTGATCCTATGTGCCAGATGGCTGTGAAGAATAATTCAAATTTCTAAGAAAAGTAAAACAATTCAAAACATTGTAACTAGCAGTAAATTCATATTGGTAGAAATAGTTTCTTTGCTACATGGATAATCAAAGTTACTGTGTATCTTTTTATAACAATACAACTGACTTAGAGTTTTTTCTCCCTATTGAAGTTTTCCTGTATTAATCATGCATGCCATAAGCATGTCTGTGAGGGTAGTTTCAGGAACTTTAATTCAGAAAGATATCAGGAGAATTGAGCCAATCTAGGAAGATCCAATGCTGAAAAAAATAATCAAGAGAAGAAAAAAAAAGCTATGGTTTTATCACTAAAAGCCATAAAAAGGAAAAAGGGAACATAAACATAGGAGTTTATTGTAAGAAGAACAAAGCCATATTGTATTCAATTGCTTATTTCTTTATATTTTGCACTATTCATATTATCCTTGTATAAGAATAGCTACAATTTGTTGTTATTATGTACAAGATGTTTTAAAATAATACTGCCATCATATCTATAGTCACATGCTGGGGGATCAAGGGGTGGGACCTGTACAAAGAAAGGAAAAATCCCAGTGGGTGTACAGTACATAGGTGCAAGCTGAAAATGGTTGGCTGTTGCATTACTGCCGTATTCAAGGATAACCTTGAAAGACACTGAATAGGTCATAAAATGGATGGTCATGTTACTTTCTTATTGCCAAAATTATTGCTCTATTATGGCATGCTCAAGTGTTCTCCCAGGAATACATATGCTGCCTGAGTCTGTTGTGGAGGCAAGGTGGCAAAATTGAGTTGATGAACCGATGGCAACAGTTGCTGCCAAATATAAACCTGAGGCTTATACAATCATCATCCTAAGGGTAGGAGCAACTGTTTAATTCCTTCCTGGGAAAAATGTAAAAGAATGTTTCTAACAGAATGAGTTACATTAAATATGCATTAGGCCACCTCAGAGTCAATATCTTTGAGAAAATGAGCTAATTTCTTTAGATGTTATTTTCTCCTCTATGAAAGGGAATAAGAGCGTTTAATGCTCAAAGTTGCTATGAGGGCAAGGATCAGAAAGCACCAGGTACAGAGAAAACCTTCAACACATGTTGGCCTTTCCCCCACTTTCTAACTTTTAAAATTGTCTGTTTGTAGCATACCTATTCTCTTAAGGCTGCTCTTCATATTCCATTTTAGCATGATTTCCTCTGTATAATTTTAGAAGCTATGAAGGAGAACATACCCCATACTTTGTCTGGTTACCTTCAGTGGATGGATCTGCTTAAAATCAAATCTTATAGTCCATAAAACTTTGCTAAATGTTTAATCTATGACAATTTTAGAGCAATGTGACAGGGTACATCAACCCCAATTCAAAACTCAAAATAATTGTCTCAGACCTTTAATATTTTATCCCATATCCTCGAGATAGTAAATCTTTTGAAATAACTCTACATTGGGAATGTGGACACTAGTTTATTTCCTAGGGGGAATGTTCCGTGTGGCATTTGTAACAAAAGTTTCACAACTTAATCCTGCATTATTATCAATGAAGCAGTTTTTTGTTTTCTGTTTTTTTGGGTTTTTTTTAATGAAATATGTGGTCATTTTCAACCAAAGTTAGGAAAGAATTATAATTCTGTTACTTTTTTTAAACAAGATGCATTCTATCCCAAAAGCAGATACCCTGTCCAGACTGGCAAATTGGTACATAAAGGGGCCATTTGATGTCTTGCTTCTTGTAACAGACATAGGCAACTGCAGAACAGCCAGGAAACAAATTTAAATTCTGTTAAGAATAGCAGGAGGTATTTTGGTTCTCAGCAGTGTATTACCACTTGTGGTTTCCTTAAGCATACAGGACAAGACAACTCAAGCCTGTGGATTTTGGGGGGGTGAATGGAAACAACTCTCTTTCTGTCTTTGTTTTTCACTGGAATGCTGACATGTGCAAAGATTGAAAATTCAGATCATTTCATCAGAATTAGCCACAATTTACCCTGGCACTTGAAGAGAAGCATCTGATTCAACAGTATTGCAGTGTCCATTTTTATTTCAGCAGATGTATAATGATATTCAGAGATGTGAGATTTGCTGGTTATGTCACTTTTACAGTACACGAGGTGAAGAGAAAAGAAATCGTGTTAGCTGTTATATTTTTTAAACTTGGCAGAAGAGGTAGGTGAGAGAGATCAAGAACTAGTGCCAATGGTACTAAAATTCTAGAATGTAGAGAAGTTATGAATCTTAGATGAAAACCTTTCATTCATTTCACTAGTTCTCCATAAATTTGAACCTTTCCAAGTCTATAACTGTGGAAATGGTTTGTTTATCCATATGCTTATGACTACTTGGCATTGTTCAACATGGCCATAAATGCTACCAAGTGAAGCATCAAGTGGAAAATGGAGGTATCATTGGCAGGAAAGATAAGAGTAAAAATTTATTGAGCACCTAGAAGGTGCCAAACAATCTACATTCAATCGCTTTAGATTTAGTGTTAATGATGGTCCCAAAGAACTAGTAGAACTAGCAGAACTTGTAGACTCCAGAATCCTATTAGGGAAAGGAATTGTTTGATTTTTGGAGTGAAGCCATGTTGGCAGTTACAAAGGTCTCTAGAGTTCCTGATTCTAGTTGGTTTTACATGACTCGCTGGTATGTTGTTTTGGTTGTCATAGTTGTTACGTTTTTGTTGTTGTCATTTAATTCAAATCTTAAAGGTTTCACCTTCTATCTTCAGGTTGGATTTCTAGGAAGCAGATAAGTATATTTAATTTCTCAAGAAAATTATACTTATTTATACTTATTTATTTTATAGGCCCATGCATAAGAGATGCTGACCAATGTTTTCAACTGTAATTTTAGATAAAAATACTGAAAAAATTTTATTGTAAATGATTTCTTATATTGGTATTTTCTCAACACTGAGAGTAGGAAAGGCAATCCTAACTCCAGAAGGCACATTTTTATGGAAAATTAAGATAATGTGGTTCCAGTGTGTTGCACTTTTTATTGAGGTAAAATTTACATAATATAAAAATCACCATTTTAACCATTTGAAAGCGTACAATTCAATGACTTTCAGTTCACTCACAATGCTGTGTACCTATCACCACTATCTAATTTCAGAAAATTTTCATCAACCCCAAAAGAAACCCTTTGCCTATTAAGCAGTCAATCCACAATCCTACCCTCAGCCACTGGCACTCACCAATCTGCTTTCTGTCTCTATGGATTTGCCTATTCTGAACATTTCTTATAAATGGCATCATACAATAAGTGACCTTTTGTGTCTGGCTTCTTTTACTTAGCACAATGTTTTTAAGGTTCATCCATGTAGTAGGGTATATCAGTACTCCATTCCTTTTTATGGCTGAATAATATTCTAGCCAAATGTGGTATAGATATTCCATATTTTATTTATCCTTTCTTTAGTTGACATTTGAGTTGTTTCTACTTTTTGACTATTATGAATAATGTTGCTATGAACATTTGTGCTCAGGTTTTTGTCTGAACACCTGTTTTTAGTTATATACCTGTGATAATTCTGTATTAAACTTTTTTTAAAGAACCACCAACCATTTTCCAATTGTGGCTGCCCTATTTTACATTCCCACCAGCAATGCAGGATTTATAATGTTTGGATTGTAGTCATCCTATTGTGTCTAAAGTGGTATCTCATTGTGGTTTTGATTTGCATTTCCTTAAAGATTATAGATATTGATGTCTTTTCATATGCTGATCAGCCTTTTGTAAATCTTCTTTGAAGAAATTCCTATTTAAGTCCTCCCTCAATTTTGTTGAATTTGTCTTTTGTTGTTGAGTTTTAAGATTCCTTTATATGTTCTAGATTTTAGATCCTTATCAGATATATGATTTGTAAATATTTTCTTCCATTCTGTGGGTTGTCTATGCACTTTCTTGATCATGTCCTTTGATGCACAAAAGTTTTTAATTTTGATGAAGTCCAATCTATGTTTTCCTTGGTTGATTATGCTTTTGGGGTTATATTTAAGAAACCACTGACTAATCCAAGGTCATAAAGTCTTACACCTGTGTTTTCTTTTAAGAGTTTTACAGTTTTATCTCTTATGTTGATCCATTTTGAATTGATCTTTGTGCACGGTGTGACGTAGGGGTCCGACTTCATTATTTTGCATGTATTTATCCAGTTGCCCCAGCACAATTTGTTTAAGAGACTATTCTTTCTGTATTGAATGGTCTTGACATCCTGGTTGAAAATCAGTTGGCCACAGATGTTCGGTTTCATTTCTGGATTCTTGATTCTATTTCATTGTTCTGTATGTCTGTTTTTATGCCACTACCACACTGTACTTATTCCTGTAGCTTTGTAGTAAGTTTTGAAACTGGGAAGTGTGAATCCTCCAGAATTTATCTTCCCTTTCTAGATGTTCTGGCTATTTGGGTCACTTCCAATTCTGCATACATTTTAGGATTGGCTTGTCCATATCTGAAAAAAAAAAAAAAATCTGTTTAAATTTTGGTATGGATTGCACTATTACATATGTATTTAGCCTCAGCCCCAGAAATCCTCTGTAGAGAAATCTGTTTGTAAGATGAATTGGGAAAAACACAAAAAGATATATTCACAAGACTATTTATTGTTGTACTTTTTTGTAAGAGCAAAATAAGGGAAATAATGTAGATGTCCCTCAAGAGAAATGGTTGAGTAAACCATTGGTATATGCAAATAAGAGGAACTCTGCAGACACAAAAAAAGAATAAAGAATATCTCTGTGCACTGCTGTAGACTTATATCTAGCATATGTTGTTAAGTGAAAAAAACAAGGTGAGGAAAAAGGTGTGTATCACATGCCTCCAAATGTATATATGTATTTATTTAAAGATTGAAAAAAAATTAAAAATATAATGGTTACCTAAGGGGAGGAAAGGAAACTGGATGGAGGACACAAAGATAGAGGCATGATTTCTTTAAATATATTTTATTTTGAACCATGTAAACAAAATTAAATGAAAATCACATTAAATTTAAAGCATAATTAATAAACAAACTTAATTGTAAATGGAGTTGGTGCATGTTTTAGTTTGCTAATGCTGCAGAATGCAAAACACCAGAGATGGATAAGCTTTTATAAACCGGCACAGTGCATAACTTCACAGAGTAAAATAATTTCAAGTGACTTTATATACATTAATTTTACTTTACATTCATAGCATGATATGTTCTAAGGGCAAAAAGATTTGCAAAATCCTAAATATTTTCAATAATCATGCTTTGTATGTATGTGTGTCTGTACCTATACTTGTATACATTCTATGTATAGGAGTAACATAATTACTTATTTGTTTTATTCTTAGTTAAATGCTAAGAAAAATATTCTGTATAAAATAAAAGAGATACAACTGTTAAATAAGTTAAACAAAACTCTGTAATTCTAAATTTGAAATGTAAATATCAATATGAACTCATGATAAACTTTCTTTTTTTTTAAATTAAAGTTATTTCTTACCCCTGTTCACCAAAACTCCATAGAAATTTTGACTAACCCAGTAACCATGAACACCCCTAGCACCTAGATTGCTGTCTCTAAATAAAAGAAATAGCTAATTTAAGATATGTGGCAGGAAATGTACAAGGGGTGCCTAGAAAGTAGGCTGGAAACAGAAAGCATTAGAAAGTAGAAAAATTAACAAAGTCTACTGGAGTCTTGGTAAAAGAACTCTGGAGCCACTGAAGAAGAATAAGAACTGCAATGAATTGAAATGCATCAAAATAGTCTAATATCTATGTATTCAAAATTAAAGGACAAAGAAAAAATATCTTATTGGGTTCTTTTGGATTGGAGACCAAGTGACACAGTTTGTTTGGGACAGTCTCATTTTAAATCTGTCCTAGCATAATGATTAATAGCACTCCCTTTTCACTTTCAAAAGTATATTGGTTTAGATGATAAACTACATGATCACCTTCTTTTGGGGAATTCTAGACACCAACTCATTATTTTGTAAACTGCTAAATAGAAATAATTAAGCCTATATTTTACCTTTTCTATACAAAATGCATCTCAAGGTAACCAACATTGATGAGAAGTTTCTTTACATAGAAATATCCCTGCTAATAAATGAAAAAGAATTGATATTATTTTACTATCCTCATGTTAAAACCCCTAATGAAATAATATATCTAGGCAATAAAACGTTATTGACTGAGAATATCACAGAAAAGGAACCATACAAATACACTGCAAGGAAAGGAAACAGAGACAGTGAGAAAGAAAACCCATACATTAAAGGAGGTTCAAAACCTGATACACCATCTATGAATTAAAAAAAAAAAAAAAAAATCCAAGATGTGATACAATGCAAGAAAAAGACAAGAGCAAGAAAAAAGTCAGAGCAAGCATTAGAACCAGACTCAGATGTGACACAGATTTTGGAATTGTAATATGGAGAATTTAAAATAACTATGATTATTAGGTTAAGGGCCCTAATGGAAACAGTAGATAACCTGCAAGAACAGATGGGTAATGTAGTTAGAGAGAAGAAAACCCCAAGGGAGGATCAAAAGAAGATGTTAAAAAAAATAATAAACCCTGTTACAGGAATGAAGAATGCCTTTGACGGACTCATCTGTATGCTGGACATAGCTGAGGAAAGAATCAGGGAGCTAAAAGACATATCAATAGAAAGTTCTCAAACTGAATTTCAAAGAGAAAAAATAATTAAAAAGTAGAACAAAATATACAGGAACTGTGGGACAATTATAAAGCTGTGACATACATGTAACTGGAATACCAGAAGGAGAAGAAAAAAGCAGAAGAAATATTTGAAATAATAATGACTGACAGTTTTCCAAATTAATGAAAGACACCAATCCACAGTTCCAGTAATATCAGGAATACCAAGCAGTATAAAACCTACACCTAGGTATATCATATTTGCATCTCACGAAACTAAAGACAAAGAGAGAATCTTAAAAGAAGTCAAAGAAGTAAATTTCTTACCGATAGAGTAACAAGAGTAAGAATTACATTGACTTTCTCATCATACATCATGTAAGCAAGAGGAGAGTGAAGTAATGTAGAAAATAAAAAGTACAAACTTGGATTTCTATTTCCATGAAATTATCCATCAAAAGTAAAGGAGAAATAAAGATTTGCTCCAACAAACAAAAACTAAGGGAATTTATCACCTGCAGACCTTATCTAAAAGAAATGCTTTAAAATGTTCTTCAGAAGCAAAGAAATTGTAGCAGTATGAATCTCAGATCTTCATAAAGAGAGAGAGAACATTGGAGAAAGAATAAATTAAGGTAAAATAATTTTTCATGTAGGACAGACACGGCTTTTTCGGTGTCAGATGGCAGACATACCAAAAGATATGTTGAAGTCCTAATCCTCAGTACCTCATATTGTATCCTTGTTTGGAAATAGGGTCATTACTGATGGGATTAGGCAAGTTAAAATGAGGTCATACAACAGTGGAGTGGAGATGAGACACAGAGAGAGAAGATGGCCATGTGATAATGGAGATAGAGATTTGAGTTATGCCACATCTAAGAAATGCCAAGGATTGCTGACCACTACTAGAAGTCAGGAGAGAGGCATGGAATATATTATTACCTACAGATTTCAGAGGGAACATGGCCCTTCTAACACCTTTATTTTGGAGTTCTAGTTTCCAGAACAGTGAGACAATAAATTTCAACAATTTTCCTATATATATATATATCAGCATGAACAATTTGAAAATAAAAGCATAATACCATTTGACATTAGCACCAAAACATAAAGAAATACATAGGTATAAATCTTACAAAATGTGTATAGGGACTTTGTGCAAAACTGTGAAACTCTGATGAAAGAACCAAAGAAGATCTAAATACATGGAGAGATATTCTGTGTTCACGGATTGGAAGACTCAAATTTTTAAGATGTCGGTTCTTTCCAAATTGATCTATAGATTCAATGCAATTCCAATCAAAGTTCCAGCAAGCTATTTTGTGGATATCAACAAATTGATTGTAAAGTTTACATGGAAATGCAAAATACCCAGAATACCCAACACAATACTAAGGAAGAACAAAGTTTAAGGTCTGTCACTACTTGATTTCAAGACATACAGTAAAGCTACAGTAACCAAGACAGCATGGTATTGGCCAAAGAACAGATACATAGATCAACAGAATAAAAATCCCAGAAATAAATTCACACACATATGATCAACTGATTGTTGACATCGGAACAAAGGCAATATAATGAAGAAAGGATAGTGTGACAGATTGAATTATGCACCCCAGAAAAATGTATTCTTTGTCTTTAATCCATTCCTGTGATGTGAACCCACTGTAAATAGGACTTGTTTAAAATGGCATTTTTAGTTAACGTGTGGCTAACTGAATCAGATTGGTCTTTCTTCTGGATTACTGAAGTCCTATATAAGAAGAATAAAATTGAGACATAGAAAAAAAAGCCACAGGGACAGGCAAGAAGCTGGAAGTCAACAGAACCTGGAAGGAAAAGAAGAGGATATTGCCATGTGACAGATAAGTCAAGGAGCTCCAAGAATCACTGGTAGCAGCCCTGGAATGCCACTATCTTTGAAGACAAAGCATCATCTTGCTGATGCCTCAGTTTTGGACTTCTAACCTCAAAACCATGATTTGTTTTAGCAGCCAGGAAACTAGTACAGTTACTCTTTTCAAAAAATGATGCTTGGAACAACTGGTCATCCACATGAGAAACAAAACAGAACAGTACAGATGCAGACCTATACCTTTAACAAAAAGCACTACAAAATGGATCATAGACCTAACCGTAGAACGCAAAAACTATAAAATTTCTGAAAGTTGACTTAGAAGAAATTCTAAGTGATCTTGGATTTGGTGGTGTGTTTTAGATACAATACAAAAAGCATGATTCACAGAAGAAAAATTGATAAATTGGACTTCATTAAAAATAAAAACTTCTGTTCTGCAAAAGACACATTAAGATAATGAAAAGAAGCCACAGACTTGGAGAAAATATTTGCAAAACACATACCCATTAAGGGATTTATATCCAAAGTGTACAAAGAACTATTAAAGCTCAACAGTAAGGAAACAAACAACCCAATTAATAAACGGTCAAAAGATCTGAACTGGGGCATCTCTCCAAAGAAGTTTTTCAGATGGGAAATAAGTATATGAAAACACACTCAATATCATATATCATTAGGGAATTGCAAATTAAAATAACAGTAAAATACCACTACACCCCTATAAGGATGGCTCAAATCCAAAAATCCAACAACACCAAATCCTGACAAGGATGTGGAGCAACAGGAATCTTCATTCATTGCTGGTGCAAATTCAAAATGGCACAGCTATAATGGAAGACAGTTTGGCAATTTCCTACAATAAAAATTTCCTTAGAATAAGACCCAGCAATTTCACTCATGGGTTTTTACCCAATTGAGTTGAGACTTATGTCTACATAAAACCTGCTCCCAAACATTTATAGCAGTTTTATATGTAATTGCCCAAAGCCGGAAGGAACCAAGATGTCCTTCATTGGGTGAATGGATAAACAAACTGTGGTACATCATCAGACAATGGAATATTATTCAGAGGTTTAAAAAATGAGTTATAAAGTAACAGAAAGACATGGAGCAATCTTAAGTGCATATTTTCAGACTTGCCAGGTGCCACAATCATGTGAACCAATTCCTTGAAATAAATCTATTTATATATCCTACTGGTTCTGTTTCTCTGGAGGACCCTGATACAGTACCTTGGATATGATATGATAAATGTGGCATTTCATCTTGGTCTTCCTCTCTAAAACCCATAATCCCAGTCTAGTCATGAAAAAAACATCAGACAAATTCCAGTAGAGGGCCATCCCATAAAATAAGGGGTCATCAAAAAAAGAGAAAGGTCTGAGAAATTATCACAGTCAAGAGGAGCCTAAGAAGACATGACAAATAAATATAATGTGGTTTCCTGGATGGGATCCTAGAAGAGAAAAAAGACACTAGGTAAAAGTGAAGGAAATCTGAATAAAGTACACACTTTGGTTAATAATAATTTATCAGTAGTGGTTCATCAATTCTAACAAATGTGCTAAAGTACTAGTGTAAAATGTTAACAGTATGGGAACTCTCTGGATTATCAGCTCATTTTTCTGTAAATCTGAAACTTCTTAAACTTGAAGTCTATTAGTAAAAAAAGGAAAAGAAGGTCAAGAAACATATCAATAATTATGCTGTATGTACTTCCTGTGGCTTCAGAGTCAAACAAACCAACTGTAAAGAGGCATGTGTGAAAATATTGGAAACTGGAACACTATTTCTGTAAACAGACATTATTATTTTTCCGTGGCTGTGATAATATTGTGATCATGTATAAACATCAATGTTTATCTTTTAGAGATACTTGCTGAAGTATTTTAAGTTAAAATGATATGATGTCTGGGACTTGCCTCAAAATAATCCAGTAGATAAGACAAGATTCCTTAAGAGTTGATAATATTGAAGCTGGATAATGACTGCAAGGAAGTTCATTATACTATTTCTTACTTGTTACAGGCTTAAATTTGTCTGTTAATATTTTTTTTTTAAATTAGAGTTCATATTAGAGTGCTGTCATGAATAAATGAATGATTCTCACTGATAGTCAAATATATTATTTCTTCAGTGAATTCATTGTTTCTACAATTGTTTAAGAGGGCTTTATTCTATATTAATATAACCCTTTTATATTCAAAAAACAATAGTAAACAAAAAAATGAAACCATTTTTGTTTAGTTTAAAAACATTTTTTTGCATGCCAGATAGTTCAGTGATTTGGGTTCAGTTAGCATGTTTCTTAACTTATGGTAAGATAATCTCCATTCAATCCTCTCCCCTCAGCAGATCAGCACTAATCAAAAAACACTATGAAATATTTGGAATAAAATATAAATATTTTCTATGTCATTTGTCCCACTAAATCATCATATTCCAAGCAAAAACTGATTTATATGGTTAGTCTTGAGTTAATTCATCTATTTCAATAGTACAGATTTTAAAAA
The DNA here is from genome assembly GCF_015220235.1 of Choloepus didactylus. Taxonomy (NCBI): domain Eukaryota; kingdom Metazoa; phylum Chordata; class Mammalia; order Pilosa; family Megalonychidae; genus Choloepus; species Choloepus didactylus. The sequence continues at coordinate 34,742,337 of NC_051320.1, read as the reverse complement.
ATTAATCTTAGCTGCTTTTATTGTCAATTGAAACATGTCTTCAATTCAAAAATTGGTCTGTATCATAAAGCTTGTAAGCATTTAGTTAAATATGCATTAGTGAAATGGCATGCAACTTATCTAACTATTATTTCTACAGAAGCAATACTCCAAAAATTAGCTCAGCTTTTGAGAACTCATAGTTTTAAAACTCACCTCAGGAAATTACTCTTTTGGCCAAGCCTCCTGCATTTCCAACACATAATTTCAGTAACCAAAGGTCGATTCCTGTCAAGGCATGTTCAATACTTCCCAAAAGATTTTATTTTATTGCCAAATAAAGGCACTTCGGCACACAAAGAAGCATACATTTCTTTGGCTATGTCTGATTGACAAACAAAATTTTAAATCAGAAGAGCTTTAATATAAAGAATATTCCCGTTGGGTGTAGACCTCTGGCTAAAAGTAATGAAAGCAAGTTGTACTATAGCATTCAGACTTTAGGAATTATGGGACAATATTTGTAAGGAAACATTAGAACTACCACGCACACAATTTAGTTCTTTCAAAACTGGTTTTCCTGAGGACTCCTTGGAGATTATGTGCATATAATTATGGCTTACAAGCTAACCGAATTAAAAGCGGCCTGTTATGTTCCAAAATGTCCTTGGAAGGCAGTCATGTTGGCTGTCACTGTTGACTTTTCCTTCTTGGAAACAAGCTGACCTACCATTGCTTTTTAGAGTGAACAATTTTCTAAAACAAAATCTCTTTGCTTTTGTTTTAAGAGATACAATGTATTTTTTTCTTAGAACTGCATATGGCCACAAGGAGGCAGATATATATTACTGATTACTTATCAGTATTTAGAGAACTAGAGGTTACATTTATTTTTATTTTTCACTTGAGATATATGAAAGACTGGTTTAATTATTGTTAAGTAATTTGGTTTTTCCATCTGATAGAGTAATGTGCCTTGTTTAACACAGAAATATTCAAGGAAAATTATAGTAAATACCCCATTAACTAGAATTCCTGAAATGTGGGATTTTCTTAGGGCTCATAAGAAAATGCTTTTTATTTTATCATTGTTACGAAAAATTTTAATGTTAGCTTTCCTGATTGAATAAATAGACTGGTAAGCATCATTACCCTGTATATGCTAGTTGAGATTATGAAGGGTTTCAGGACTTTTCTTTTTTAATAAGCAAGAAAATACTTCTTGAGTATGTATGAAGAACATGTATGGGTTATATTAATCGTATGATTAATGCCCAATGCATGGAGTAGATTCTTTTTTAAACATAGCTTTCCTTATATATTGAACTAGAGAAAGAGGAGTCTCAGTGTAGAAACAAGCTGTAAGAGTCTATAGACAAAAATGGAGAATTTTCTGGGTAGTTTCTCCTCTTGTTTTAGGGGATCTGATGAATAATGAGAGGGCCTGGAGACATCTGAAGTTGACCAGATTAAAATGAGAAACCTTCCTTTGGTAAATTAATCAATCTATACTCTTTTTTCCTACCTTTCAGCATCTTTGGTCTGGTCCCAGTTTTACTAAGGGGATCCAAAAGAATGGGATTTTACCTGCACTTGAATCAGAAGACTAAAAAGAAGCAACTCCCAGAAGTGTCATTTAGGCGACAGCAGAGGAAAGCAATTTCATCAAATTGCCGAGTCTGTCCAATGCCCCTCTTTGTCCTTTCGGTGCCAATCCCTGAAGGCTTTGTATTTTATTTCATTAAGAAAACATGTCCCTTTATTGCATTGTCCTCTACTGGCATTATAGAACTACAAAGTTAACAGTTGTAAGAAAAAGTTGGGACTGAACTTGCATTGACCCTATGACAGTCCTGAAGTAAGTAGTCTCTCTCTCTCTCTCTCTTTCTCCCTCCCTCCCTCCCTCCCTCTCTTTCTTTCAATCTCTTGGTCAAAATTGGTAATATCGCTATTATCCTCCATAAAAATTGCTTCTTCTAAAGTAGGCTAGAGGAAATTCTCAGATGAATTCAAGTATTTGGTTTGCTGGGCTCCCACTCAAGGTTCACTTGTCTGTGAGTTACACACAGTTAAGAATCATATCTGTGTTTAAACCATTGTATACTTGGCATCCCCAAAGTGCCTGAGAAATAGAAGGGACTCCTTCATATTTGTTGAATAAATGAAACCTCTTAAGCAGTTGAGTGCTACTTCTTATTGAGCGATAAAAGCCATTTGACTATGCTCTCAGAGTTATTTAAGTCTACTATCTACTTATCTCATATAACAACCACACAGTAATGATAATGATAATAGCTATTATTTATGCTGTGGGGCAGGCACTGTTCTCAGGGCTTTACATGTGTTAACTAACCCCAAACTTTTAACATTCTTCTTAGCTATTGCAGCCCTAATGAAAAATCAACATTCCTAAGAGATATTATTATTAGTTCCTTTTACAGGTGAAAAACTGAGACCCAGAGTGGTTAAGTAAATTGCCAAAATCACACATTTAATTAGTAAGGACTCTGGTTTCTGAGCCCATGATAATGCTATTAAAATTAGTCCCTTGTACAGAAAATTTTCAAGTGTTTCCTAAAGTTGTCAGTCATTTGTAGTTCCACTGCATGGGCAGATGAGAAATCAAGGTGTCCTTCAGGTGTTTGGTGAAGTTCTGACTTCTAATGGTCACAGATGATCGTACTGGGGGCTCTGCCACCTCTCTTATATTGGTAGATACTCAGAGGAAATCTGTAAATGGTAAAGACTGAAAATTGCTCATGTCCCCAGTGGTATTTACATATTGCTGAATTCCCACTTCCCCACCTGCCCTTCTCCCTCCACCATGTGTAGGGGTTATCCATATCTCCCACATATTTTAGATTAAACCCTCTCTCAGCAGCTTAGGTATGAGCTGCTTTCCCTTTTTTTTTTCTTTCTCCCACATAAATTTAGATGGTGTGTGAGGAGACTGCAGAAAAGTACTAGGCAAAGGGATGGAGGGAGGAAGCTGGGAGTGGGCAGATGGAGAATGGAATGGAGACTACCTGACTGGGTATGGGATTCTTAATGATTATAGGAGCCATGAAGGGATAAAACGGAGGAAAGTAGTGATATGTGAGTAGGTGGGGAGGAATATGGAGAGACACAATGTAAGTGATGAGGCCCAAGTGGGAAATGGCAGAACAGTGTGGGTGGGCCTAGTAGAATGGCGTCAAGGAGAGAGGCGGCAGTGCCAGGATATTGTCAGATTGAACCATGAAGGGAGAGAACAGATGGTCATGTTTTCCTTTTTCCAACTGCAAATGCTGCCTTTACAAAGTCAGACTCATTCAAAATATTCTTGTATGGGCTGGAAGTACAACAATGAACTGTTCTGAGAGTGGGGGCTGGAGGGTGGGGGTGGGAAACACTGTGAAGCAATTGTAATTCTCACAAATTGCAGGCCGAACATTGCTGGGTATTGAACACATCTAGAAGCTGTTTGCTCAGGACTTATTGTTGAGTGGGCATTAAGGATTCAAATCATCTTTTGGTTTGATCAGTTTGGACAGCAATAGGAAATGTCTTAATTGAAGCTTATTTCCTAAATGAGGGCATACATGTTGAATGAAGACGCCAATTTGAATTATCTTAGATATGTATTTAAATCATGTTGAGCTGGGGAAGTTGAATGACCAACAGAAAACACAAATGCTGTTTTCAAAGAATTGAATTTATAGGGCTAGAGGATCTGTGTGACAATGAGAAGGACTGGAACAAAAGATAGGGGAATTACATGCCAAGGAAAAGGTGGTAAGCCTGGAACTTAAATTGAAACCTCTTCAAGTTTTTAAAATCAGTGTTACTGACTTCATAAGTTTTTCATCCATTTGATCTGTTGAGAAGGAGGGAGGTGAAGCTCAGTTGGGAAAAAGTGGGTATGTTTAGGAAAGGAGGGAGATCAAATCCCTGGGCTGGCATTAAGCAGCTGCAAAAGGCTGAATGGAGATGGGGAAAGATGGGTGGTCCAAAGCTGAGTGAAGATTGGACCTGCAGGGCTTGAAGAATTTGTGCTGTCTTGGATAAAGAACCTTTCAAAGATGACTGGGTTGATGTGCGGGTTATGATTTCTAGGGCTATAGCTTGATCTGAGAAATCAAAGAATAGAACTCGGCAGAAGGGCAACCTGCAATGAATATTCATGTATTAGGTGACTATTCTGGGCTGAATTCCAAGGCCTGCTCTGGAATGACAGATAGGGATTCACTATTTACCAGTTTAAAGGGATGTAGCCCTTTGCAGGGATTAGAGTCTAGAAGGGAGAATGATAGGGTTTTCGAGAGGGCTGGAATATTCTGATTTTTTTACCTGTATGCTGATTGTATCTGGATCTGTTTACTTTACATTTAAATATTTTACTTCAATCAAAGTTAAAGAATTGCTGATGATTAGACTTCACCATACAATAAAATGAAAATCTGTGGAAATGGGGTTTAGTCATTACTATGTTTACAAAGCTTTCAGGTGATCTAATAGGAAGCCAGAATTGACAATCACTGAGAAAGAGCTAGATAAATGTTTGTGCGCTCTTTCTCTCTCTCTCTCTCTTTCTCTCTCTCACACACACACCCCAAAAAAGCAAATCCTTTCTCTGCTTAATCCTTAGAAAACAGAATATAGTATAGTTTTGTGTTGTCCAATATGGTAGCCAGAGCAATTGAAATGTAGCTAGCTAGAATTGTGATGTGCTATAATTGTAAAACAGACATTGGATTTCAAAGAATTGGTATAAAAATGCATATTAACTTGCATTTCTATATCAATTGCATGTTAAATGAAAAAAAAAATGGATATACCAGGTTATTTGACCTTTATTTATTTATTTATTTATTTATTTATTTATTTATTTATTTTTAACTTTTTTCTTCTGAATTACTTTTAAATGTATAAAACAATTACAAAAATAAAGTCCTATATAAAGAACTCCAATACACCCACACCCACCAGATACCCAGGTCCACCAATGGTAACATTTTTCCACATTTGCTGTATCATTTTATCTATCTATCTATCTGTCTATCTATCTATCTATCTATCTACCTACCTATGTATCTGCCTACCGACCTATCATCTATCTGTCCATCTATCCCTCTGTCTCTCTGTCTCTTTATCAGTCCATTTTCTGAACACTTGAGTGTAGGTTGTACATGTCATGCTCCTTGAACACTTAATACTGCCATATACATTTCCTAAGCATGTGGATATTCACTTATGCAACCACCTTAAGTACAATTATCAAGCTCAATAAACTTAACATTGATATAAAACTTGTAGTCTATGTACCACTTTTTCATGTCCCAATAATCTTCTTTTGAGCCTTTTCCCCTCCTTTGCTAGATCCCATCCATGATCCTGTGTTGTATTTAATAATCATATATACAACATAAAGTTTCCCATTTCAACCACTTCCAAGCATAACATTCACAGGGATTTATCACATTCACAATATTATAGCACCCTTACCACCTTCCATTACTAAAACTTGCCCATATTCTGAAGGAGAAACTCTACACCCATTATGCATTAACACCCCCATCCCTCTGGCCCTTGACCCTGGCAACCTGTGCGCTAATTTCTGCCTCTAGAACTTGCATATTCTCAAATATTTTTTTTTGTAATTACTATGGGGCTTAAACTTAACATCCGAAATCTATAGTAATCTCCTTTGCTCTGATATCAACTTAATTTCAACAGTATATGCAAACTATGTTCCTATACCTCTCTTTTTTCCCACCTTTATGTAGGTCTTGTCACAATTACATGTTTATATATTATGAGTCCAAAACCACTGATTCATCAGTACTTTATACATTTGCCTTTTATATCCTGTAGGAAGTAAAAAGTGAAATTACAAACCAAAAATGCAATAGTCTTGTTGTTATTCTCACTGGACATGGGTAACGATATGTGGCTTCAAAGTATTGTCCATTGTTCTTTCCTTTCAACCTGCAGAACAAGAGTGTGGGACTGGTGCAGTAGTGACAAACTCTTTCAACTTTTGTTTATCTGGGAATGTCTTAATCTGTCCTTCATTTTGGAAGACAGTTTTGCCAGCTATAGATTCCTTGTTTGGTAAATTTTTGCTTTCAGCACTTTAATAATGCCTTCCCATTGCCTTCTTACCTCCATGGTTCCCAAGGAGAAAATGGTACTTAATATTATTGAGGCTCCCTTGTACATGATGTGTTGCTTCTCTTTTATGGTTCTGGCAGTTAGGTTTATCCTGTTTGGAGTTGGTTGAGCATCTTGAATGTGTATATTCCTGTTTTTTGTTAAATTTGGAAACTTTTTCTTGCTATTATTTCTTTGAATATACCTTCTACCCTTTTCTCTCTTTCTTCTCCCTCTGGATTTCCACAATGTATAATTTGGTATGCTTGATAGTGTCCCACAGGTTCCTCAGGCTGTGTTCGTTTTTCTTCATTCTTTCTTCCTTCTGCTCCTCAGACTGTATGATTTCAATTTTCTTCAAGTTCTGTGATTCTTTTTTCTACTAACTCCAATCTGCTGTTGAAACCCTCTACGGAATTTTAAATTTTTGTTAGTATTCTTCAGGTCTGTTTGGTTCCTTTTCATAATTTTCATTTCTCTATTGATACTCTGTTTGTGTTCATATATCATTTTCCTGATTTTCCTTAGTTCTTTGTCCATATTTCCCTTTAGCTCTTTGAGCATATTTAGGGCCATTTAAAAAAAAATTTGTCTGGTACGACCAAGGCCTGGCCCTCCTCCAATGCTTTAATATTCTCCTTTGCCTGGGCTGTCACTTCCTATCTCTTTGTGTATTTTATAACCTGTTGTTGAAACCTGGATCTTTTGATATTTTAATGTGTTATTGCTGGAATTTAGACTTTGAGGCATCTTTTCTTAGGCTTGTACCTGGCTAATGTTATGACAGAGCTTTCCTTGAATGTCAGGAGCTAACAAAAAAATAAGAAGTTAAAAAAGAAAACACCTTTCCCAGTCTTTATAGATTGACTTCTATGAGTGCTTTCCTTCAGGTTTATCCATACGTGAATCTAGGGACTAGCTCCAGGCCAAAGGCCAGGGGCTTTCTTGATCCTTTCTGTGTTCCTTATCCTGTGCATGTACCTGTGGCCCTAGGAATTTCCCTGTAGGCACAATTCCCAGTCTCTTCTCCCCTAGGAAGCTTTCTCAGAGTCCCAGGCACTGCGCTGTATGTCTATTTCCAGCAATCCCTTGCTCTGACAACACGACTTGATTGCTCTCCCACAACATTTTTAGAGAGCTGATGAGATGTCTTTTACATACAGGTCAAATTCTGGGACAGCGAGTCTCTCAGGACACCAGCAGACAGACTGGTCCAGACATACATTCTCCCAGTATGTGCACAAGGGTTGCTCTGATCACTTTGGTACTGGGACAAGTTATCCACACTGGCAGAACAGGCCAGCTCAGCAGAGCTGGTAAGGAATGAGGGAAGGTCCTTGAAACCTACTGCTTTTCAGTAGCCTTTTTCTTGATTCGTTGCTTGCTCTGTAACTGCAGACCTTTAACTCTTTTCTGGAGCTTTAAGAAAAATGTTGCTGACAGTTCTTGCTGGTTGTTCAAAGCTTATATTGGAGGATGGAGCCCTGAAGTGTCTCACTCCATCATCTCGATTGGGTCAGGGGGTTTCATTTTATTTTTTAATGTGGCTATTAGAAAATATGAAATTATATGTTTGCCTTGTATTAGAGTTCTGTTGGGTAGCTCTGGTGTAGTTGAAAGAGCATGGGCATTGTCATTAGAGAAGGTGTACTTCCATTTCAATCCATTTCAATCCTTACAAAAACTGCAAGGCCTTGAACAAGTCACTTAGACTCTCTGAGACTTAGATTCTTATTTATAAGGAGATAGGTAACCTCATATGGCAGAGTAATCATACGTAATAAAGGTAATATAATGAAGCATTTCATACATGTTCAGAGCAAGATAGTTATTATTGCCCTGAAAAAAAAGGATAAGGGGTCTTTTATACCCTTTCTATGGTGATACATAAAAAGATTTTCTCTTATACTTGCATCACGTATTGTCAGCAGAGAAGTGTAGTGCTTTTAAAAACTGAGAAGTGGATCAGGGCATAAGTAAAAAGCATGGGTAAAGGACAGAAGCAGCTGAATTGCCAGATGGAATTCTGCCTGTGCCTCCTTGTTTGCATCTCTGCTTCTCACTTTCCCTCTGATGTCTCTGGCTTTTTTTGACTGCTGCATTCTTAAACTTGGAATTTTTCTTGTGTCTACTTCCATCTCTATTCCTTAATCTTACCTTCCAAAATTTCACTGTTGTTTTCAGAATCCTTCCATTTCTATGCCAGACTTCCTGGTATAGATCCCATCTGTGGCTCACGATCTTTGTCTTTGGGACATGCCCTGATGTCCACTCTTTTCCTGACTCATCTCTTGGTGCTGGCCTGTCAGCCACTGCTGAGCTATGTCAGACACACTGTCAGGTCTTGTGTGACTGTCATCAGCTTCTGAGGTTTCCAGGTCCTCCTCCTTAGCGTCTCAGAATTTTCCTCCTCCACCTGGCTCAGTGTTTCTCCTCAGACCTAACACATATATTTCACTCCAGATAACTTGGTGTTCCAACCCATCTCAGCCCCAAGACTGAAGAACACTTCAAGCATGGAATTAGACATGAGTTTAATTAGGACTTACAAACAGGAGATGGTCCACAGTGGCAGCCGGCTAGGGAAAATGGAAGTTAGTGCTCCACAAAGAGTGGGGTGTGCTGAGGGCAGTGTGTAAGGTTTAGGATAAAGACATTCCATAGGGTGTGAGAACAGAGTTTCAGCAGGGTCTTGTGACACAGGGATGTGGAGATTTGTTATCAACAGTGATCAGAGGAGGGGGTTTTTGTGCTTTTTTACGATACCATTTGTACATTCTTTCCCCCTTGGGAAGGTCTGATGACCTTTAAGTCTGTCCTGGTCAAGTAGGCAGCTACGTGCAATAACTTACTTTCACTATGGTGGGGGGTGGGGTGGGGGGTTGGAGCTCAGCCATGGGTCGCCATACTTGGATTATCTGAAAGATTTGTGACCTCATGTTTTCTGACCTGTGAACCTGTGACCTGTGAAAGTTTGTATCACTTTTTCTATGTAGAATGCCTAATCTCTCTCTCTTCAATGAAGTAAATATTTCAAGGAATAATTCCAGTGCATCCTTCTCCATGATATTTCTTGTTGAGTGACATTTTCCCATCAAAATATGCATGGAATGTTCCATATGCATCTATTATTTTTCATCATATTTAGAAATTTATTACAAATATATATTTTTTTGTCTTACTATTCCTAGTATACTTTAATAAACCTCAGGGTCTCACATGGCCCTGTTTTTGTAGACAGTCACTTTTGTAACAGTCTCATCTAAAACTCAGAAATCATTGAAAAGAAATCCAGTATTTATTTAATACTCTTTAAAAATATTAAAGAAGATTTAGTTCACAACCTATAAAAATGCTTTTCCTCTCCTTCTTAATTCCCTTTCACTTTATCTCTTTATTGAAGCTTCTTATTGTCAAAATCCTCAAACATTTTTAGAAAGCCCAGTTCCATTGCTTTTCCAATCTGTCCTCTAATTCTTAGCTCTTTATTATTATGCCAGTTGACTTAAACATGTTAGTTTTTTAAATTTTTGGTCTTCTTCAACCATTATTTGAATATTTCTCAACAAAGAAAACCTTGACCTTGATCTTTCGGTATGAATCTTCTTTTTCCTCTTATCATTCAAATTTATGTCCACCTATTTTCCCAATTCTGTGTTACAAAAAGCCTGGGGATCAGTTGAGCAAAAATTAAATTATCATTAGATGAGTCCATGCAACCTCATAAAGATGCTGCCACTCTCCAGGTTGTTCCCAGGCCAGATAAGCCCTGAAACCCAGAGGTACCAGTCTCTCCAAGAATATCAAGTTTCATTCCTCTACCCTGTAATGTCAACACTGCTTTTCAGCATGAAGAAGTTAGAATGGTCATTGCCTAGATATCCCTGAAGATTGAGAGAAAGAACAAATGAGAAGGAGGAGTTGTAAATGAGAAATTAGGATTTAAAAAATGATTAGGACTACTGACTCATTATCTAGATATTTCTTTTTAGTTTCTAGCGTATTAGAATAGCCAGAAGGAAATACCTGAAATTGTTGTGTCCTTGATCTTTGGTAATGATTGTATAACAAATAGCTTTTATCGTGTGACCATGTGATCATAAAAACCTTGTGACTTACACTCCCTTTATCTAGCGTATGGGTAGATGAGTAATAAAATAAAGACATGCATGAAAAATAATAATAGTAATAATAATAATAATAATAGTAGGTCTGGAATAGGGAAAAATACCCCTATGTAAACTATGGGCAATAGCTATAGTACTACTTTAACAATATTTCATCAATTGTAACATATGTAACTACTGTTAAAAAAATAGCAGAATTACAAAAAAAGTGATATCATCCATTGTAATACATTTTCCACACTAATGCAAGTGTTGGTGGTGGAGTGGTGTATAGGAATCTCCTTTTGAGATAATCTCAATTCCAGGAAACAGAAAGGGATTCATGCTACAAAATGCCGGAAAAAAAAAAAAAAAGCTTTACTTGAGTAATTATTTAGCTAGATGGCTTACCCTGATTTCATCATTTACTTATATATTATCCTATTGGATGCATACATCTTTGTAAATCACAGCAGATCTTCTTGTGTGTGTGGGCGTGCATGTGCACGCACATGACATAGAGTTAGAGACACAAATTTAAAAATAGTTATTTTGTTTCATAAACTAGAAAAATTCGTGAAAGAAATACAGTTTTTACCTTTCATAATACAATATTCTACAGCCCTGACTATTTTTAACTACCAGCTTTATCTCTAAATTGCATTTTTCCCTAATTGATCTTTGTGGAAATTTTGTTTCTTAACTATACTGTAAGCTTCAGAAGGGCAAATATTGCTCACTTACAAATATTTATTGAGCATCTAAGAGACAATGAAGATACAAAGATGAATAAAATTAGGCTCCTGGCCCCAAGGAGCTCACATTTTAGTTGAAGAGATACTCATGTAAGCAAATGGCTATGATACAGTGAGATATGTTGGGAAACAGAATGTTAGGGGAGCAAAGAGTGTGAGGCAATTAATTTCCCAAGGTGGAATGCAAGTCATAAAAGGATCTGAGGGAAAGGGTACAATGTAGCATACTCTGAAAAGAGTAAGAATTAGTCAGCAATCATGAAGAACATTTTAAGAAGAAAAAAAAAGCTAACATGGAGCCAGGAGTTATGTAACAATAAAATGTGCTGCTTGTACAAAGTTTTGTCTGATTATATTTAACTGTTTTTATATGATCAGATTTACATATTAGGAAGATCCTCCTAGTGGCAAGATGATGGGACAAGTGCCAAAAGGGAGACAGGTCTTGGTGAGCAGGCCATTGCATTACGTTAGATAAGATGATTTGAAGGATTGCAGTGCAGACAAAAAGAAGTGGGCAGTTTCAAGGAGCAGTTAAGCATTTGAATTGACTGACCGAAAAACAAATTGAAGGAAGAGGGATGAGTCAACAGAACTCTTAAGAATTTTGGTTTGAGATTGCTGGGAATCCAGTAGTATTGTATGAAATCTTTAGTATATAAGAAAAGGCAAGTTTGGGAATGGGGTCACATACTGGGGTTAGCATTGAAATGTTGGATTTTAAGATGCTTTTGGGAAATCCATGTTGGTCAACTAACAGACATTTGGAAGAATAGGTTAGGTGATCAGGAGTGACCTCTGGGCTGGGGATGAAGACATGGGACTCGTCATGGTAAATGTGGTGTTTGATGGTGTGGGAGTAGAAGAGGTCGTCCAGAGAGTGGCATCAGAGAAGAGGAATAAGGGTGGGACACTAAGGAACCACAGTCTTTAATAGGGGGTAGAGAAGGAGGAACTAGTCCAGGAGAGTGAGGAGTTGTCAGAGAGAAAGGGAAAATAAAACACCTGAAGAAATGGAAGGCAAATGAGGCATTTCAAAAATGATTCCATGGTGAGCAGGGTTAAATGCCACAGGGTAGGCAAAATAAACAAAAACTATTATATTTATCAATAGATATATTTGTTTAGATCTGACGCTGAAAGCTATAGTAGGACTGGGTACAAATAAGCCATGTGTTTTTGCTTGTGCATGGCTGCTGTTGAGAGGAATTAGTGACACCATTGACAGCCATCCCAGAGTATAATGCAACACAGAACTCTACAACATCATGAGATAATATTGCCCATCTCTCGCATGCTCAGGTTCCAGGTTAGTGCCTACATATGTGGCAAATACACCTATGAAGAAATGAGCAGTATAGCACCTGAGGATGTATCAAACAAGGGCAAGGACACAACCATACATCGTGGCATGTGAGATCCTAGAGGAGAAATTGACTTTTACTGTGGATTTGTAGATTCCATTCTGAAGAAAACTTTATTATGAGGTGATATTCTGGCATGCTCATATTAATTAAAATTATAAAATATTAAATTTGATTTTACTGAAGCTTGAGTCATCTGAATCATCATCACCTTTTAAATTTCATATTGGCCAGGACATCAGTGACAATTACTGAGCGTCCAGGAGCTACTAAAAATGTCATTGGTAACTCTATTGAGAAAGATGTAATTGGAAGTCAAATTACAAAAAAATGAGAATAAGGAGGAGCAGAAGCATGAAAACAGGGAGCACAGATTACTATTTTGAGAAATTTAAGTAGTGAGGGAAAGAAAGGAACTTGAGCATGTTTGTGGAGAAGGGGAAAGTCAGTGAAGGGAAGGATGATTAGTTTGCCTCCTGTTGAGGTCAGAAGAGGATGGTTAAAGAAACTCCAGATGAAAGAATAAATCTGAAACATGAAGTGGGAAACTTTCTCTGTCTTCAAGGGCATGAAGAAAAATAAATCTATGTAGCACTTACGTCCAAACTGAGGTTGCAAACAATGAAAAAGCAATGTTAAAAAATTTTTACAATCATTTACCATCTTGAAGACAAGTAGAGAGAAAGGAGATGGTTTGATTGGTTTTGATTGGATAGAAGAGGCAGAATGACAAGAAAGTAAGGAAGTTGCTAGTACTGAAGAGAAAGATTAACAATGGACTCTGGACTAGGAGGGCTGCTGATGAAACATGTATCTTGATATGGTCAAAAAGTAGATTTGGTGCAAATTAAAAAGTTAGTAGGTTACAGTCAGATAGTTCTGTTAATTTTGACTTTATATGAGATGATAGCATCCCAAATCCCCAAATCCTAAACTATAGACAGAAGCAAAAAATATACAAGGAGAAGAAACACTAGAGGCAAATGCAAACTTGTTTCACTGACTAGGGTTTTGTCCCAAATTCCTATCTAGTGTTTTACCCTTATGCTCTGAGTAAAATGAATTTAAATATCTACACCCTCTTCTGCCCCTTTGGCTTAAGACCTTGCCTAGACTCAGGTTGAGTGTCATTTCATGCCTACTTTCTCCTAGCTCCACCTTAGCTTGGTTTTTACCTCCTGCATATGATTAAAGTAATATGATGAGAAGAAAGCAACATCAAGAAAAAAGAGATTAAGCTCTTTTTGTTCCTCTACCCCAGAATGTGTCCTGAGGACTGCCTTTTGTTGTTGACTCAGTTTGAAGCTTTGGAGTGGAGTAAACATGGCGAGTGCATTATGAAGCTTTGCACTTCTTCTGGATCGGGGTTCTCAAGTTGGAGGGAGTGGGAGGGAAAGAAGATATAAAAAGTCGTGTGGGGAGTTTTTTCAAGGAGGTGTGTTGAAGCATATCTGTGTGTTTGTGCAGGTGTATTTCAAGGGAGGGGCTGCTGTAAAAAGTTTTAGGGGCATCTGATCTACACCTTTCCTTCTCCTGACTGAAAACCACTGCTGTGCAGGTAAGCAGGTAAGAACTGCAGATATGATATTGGAGTTTAAGATCTGGGAGGCATGATGATTTTTGTAGTTGATAAAGTTCAAGAAGTGAGCTACTAGAGTGGAATGCTGGAGAAAATTACTGGAGTAAAGGCCAGGAAAGAGGGAGGCTAAAATGCTGGGTGCCCACAATACCAGATGGCTGAGGCTTTGAATTTCTCCTTTATCACCCACAGCACTTTCTCTAGTGCCGAGTACATAGTGTGTGTTCAATAAATACTCTTAGTAGACTGTACATTTCAGAAAAATGTGTTACTTTTAATATCAATTATGTGAGCATGCAACATTGCTAAATACAGAAGTCATACAAGCTCACAAGTGACCTCAGAGACTGCCACCCTTCTAATTAAAGAATGATTTCGGGCCAACTACACATAAATCATAAATTCTTTTCTGTTTTCCCTTGATGACTAGTGCATTTTTCTCCCCCTTACTACAGATTTCACTCAGAAGCTTAATTGCTCCACAGTTACATTTCTTTACCCTTTATGGTAAAACATCATTCTTCCTATAAAATGGTGCATTGCCACTATGCCTGGGTAAGACTCTGATGTAGGGCAGTTACAGTGTGCAGCTCTGAGCTTGTTGCCTGAAAACTGGGGGCTGAGTGATCTGTAATCTGTTAGAAAAACATTTATAAGGAGTTGTGGTAATATGTTGGCATAGGATGCTTATGATTGATAAAAAGGTATGAATTTGACAAGATCACACTTGTTGCAAATCAGTTCAAACACTAAAAGCTACAGGTTTCTAGTTAATTTTTAAAAAATGAGTAGCATGGAACATAAAAATATCAAAACTATGCTGAAGTTACAGATTATATGCCAGGAAAGTATATTCTTGGAAGTATACCATAAAATATAAATTATAGTTGAATTTCTAAAAAAAAAAAGTACACTTTCTATGATCTAATAATATCTGTATCAATACCCATTTAGGTGACCTTGGGCAAGACAATTCCCCTATTTGGGGGATGCAGTTTCCTTCTCTAAAGTGTAGAGGGTGGATCAGTTCATTTCCTAATTCCTTTCCAGTTAAATAGGTTCTGTAATTGCCTTTAATTTTATTACTCTAATTTTTCTACTGCAAGTGCAGTAGAAAGATCCTTGGAGACAGACAACAAGGACTTAAATCTTAATTCACTCATATTCGAATTTTAAGCTCAGTAAAAGTTGTACTGTATTGAACTCTAATTTCCTGACTTGTGAGATGGGATAGTGATACCTCTCTAACAGAATTGTTTGAGAATTAAATGGGAGAATATGTGCTGCAAAGTTAATAGCACAATGTCTATTGGTTAATAGGCTTTGGATGCCTTGGTTTCCGACCTTTTCCTTGTCTCCTTAAAAATTCAGATCTGTGTGCAGTATTGACTTGCAAATAAAGGAAATTAGAATAAAATTTGGAAGGTACTGTGAACTTTTGTGGAGCAAAATTTGTAGAATGCAGATTTCTTGGAAAGTATATGTTTTTATCTTGCCATGTTAGGAATGCCTCTGGGTTTGCATAAAGCAGACAAAGTAGCAGTAGGAGGTCAGACTAACTCAAAGGCTCCATATGACTTTGCAATTTAGCACTACTGTATATTGAAAGACAAGCATGACACCACATGCATTAATAATAATATATCACTTAAGAATATAAAACCTCCACATATTCTCAGCACTGATCCTAAACTTTACAAAATCACATGAGATCAGTTTGGAATTCCACAACTTTAAGAATGAGAAGTTTACCTAGATTCACAAGAAAGCTATGAGGATAGTAAATGAGGATTTTGAAAAACCAATTATATGCTTTCAGTCAACTACCAGAAATAGTCTAAAATGGCCCATGCAACTCTTTTCACACCTGTAACATAGGCCTGAATAGATGAAATTCTTCAATTTTAACTGGACATTCTGGCCCCTAATGGGTCAGACAGAAGGAAGTACTCTAAAATGTTATACTTCCTCTTTCTATTCTCTGCAAGACCCACACTGTCCTTAACATGTTTTTCTAGTCGTATCTGATTGAGGATTACATGAGACCCATGCTCTTATCCCAGTCAGTTGGAAAGTACTGAGAAGGGAGATGTGGGCATACTTATCTTTCATCTGTATGAGACTACAGAGTGGGACTGAGTTTCTGGTAGGTCTGCATAGATGGCCTGCTGAAGAGCTAGCTGCTCTACCTACTTCATCCAGGACTGTATCTAAGACTTCGAGGACAGATAAAATGGGCTCTTTTATCATAAAGGGGCTTCTTGTTGTCTGATGTTTGTCCAGGCATTCATGAACCATTGGTGTATTACCAGTCCTTATTTATTACCACTGATAAATGATGTTGCAATACTGACCAGAGGGATTACACAGCTCACAGAACATGTCCATGTAATAAGTACCATGATGTCAAAACACAGCAGAGGCCATCAACAGTATTAAGAAAGATTTTGTCAGCTTCTAATGATGATTATTATTGTATCAGAATGCAATTCACACTAATTTTAGTAAAAGTTTACAAACATTAAAAAGTGCATAATAACATTTGGATCTGATAGGGCTGAGAAAAGATATGAAAAACACAATACAAGTACTTTACTTTTGTGATTGGTGTCCACATGATTATAAGATAATTTTTTCCATCTTTTGCAGCCTTAGGAGGTAAGCTCCACATTTAAATAATAGCATGCATCATTGTGAGAAATTTGATTCCATAAGAACTAAGTACTTCCAGTCCTTAGTACAGGATTATCTTGGTTTCTCTTTCCCACCTACCCATTCCCCCAAAATTCTCATGATTAAAATGAAAATATCAGTTGGGGAAAGCTCTCCACATGGGAATAAAACAAAATTGACAGTTGAATTCTTGTCTGTGCAGATTTCAAACAGACTGAATTCAGATTGTTTGTTAATATTCAGATAATATTCACATTTACGGCTATTTCTTAATGCTTGTATAAGAAATTAAAGGGGTCTTGATAAAGATGTCAGACTTAATTCACCACATAGAAGGATTGAGGGGTAAGATTGAGTTAAAAAAAGTGTATTCTATCCTGTGTACACCACCACAGCATGGAAAAGGAAAAAAAAAGACAGCCCTTTCAAAAATGAGTGGTATAAAAATTCACAGTAACATACATCATTTTTGTTTTTCATAAGCAATTAAAGTAGGAGGCAGTGCTGAGCATCTATATTGTACAATACAAAACAGTGTGAAGAACACAGCAGTAACACACAGATACATAATTCTAAAAACTGCTTTCTGGATGGTTCTTTTACTGGGTGAATACTTGCACCAGAGATCTTTAAACTCTGGGGTTCAATCAACCCTTTGCGATTAGACACAATTAAATCCTCTGACATTGTGAGGGGCCAGAGCTACAGGAAGAATCATCATCTAGTGTCGGTGCTACTCTCTACAAGCATTTCATCATATGGTCAAGTGAAAGGATCCATATAAAAACGATGGCCAAACACAAGCCACATGATTTTCAACCATTGCTAATGACAGAGGTAGGGAAAAGTCTGTCTGCAGCCACAGCCTCTGCCCCCATTTTTAACGTAATAATGAGCAGGTGCCTGCATTGCAGCACAGCCATTTTCTTTTGCCCCTTTGCACTCATGGAAACAAATGTTTTCCAGCCAGGCCTGGAGATTTGAGACATTGTCAGGTGTTGCTGAAGGTCAGAGTGGGGTGTTAGCTTTCAGATTTTGCTGCTTCCCCCTGGGCTTCTCCACTTTGTTCTGTCGAATTTCGCTGTGCATCTTCTTCACCTTCTGTAAGAGACAATGAAAAACGAAAAAAGGCAAAACAAAAATTATTGCTTTCATTTACTGACTCAGTATATCATACTGGAAACTTCAGATATGCTCAAGAAGTATAAAATCAATCCTCAGAGACATATATATTGTCTTGGTAAGCAGACCAATATCAAGGAAAATAGCTTAAATGTTTCAAGGGCTGGCTAATGGTTCTGTAAATTTGGGACAGTATGGTCCCAAAACAAAATAATAATTGAATTTTCAGAGTGGCGAGTGATCATTTATGCTTTGGATCAATGACTAGGAAAACTGACAGCCAGGTCATGGGCACTTAAATATCATTTCACAGGTTGTAATCTATAGGTAGAAATGAGAAATGGGAAGCAAGTTTACTTTTTTTCTTTCTTTCTTTTTTCTCTTTTTCACAATTGACTCTTATTTTAAGAAATATTAAAAAATTTCATTTTCCATGATTTATATAGCATTATAGCATGTGATGATAAAGCCCAGCTGTTATCCTACAGGCTTCATTAGTTTAAATTAAAAGCAAGAGTGGAAAATGAAAGGACATTTGTTCTTGTCAGCTGGTCAGTCACTTGGAGGGTTAGGATAGCCTCTGGCCTGACCTTAGAGAGCACATGCACAATTCCAATAAAACCATCCTTTTAACTGCATCCTCAACAGCAATCTCAGCAACATAGAAACACTATGAACAATGCTTTCATTCCATATTAAGTCACTTTACATGAGTGCTAGCTGTAGGCAATCGTTGACTCAAATATTCAAATATTTGCATGTGTTACTTGGTTACTAGGCAACCAATATGGCTTGGTGGACAAAATAAATTGGGAGTTGTGATAATATAAATTATATCAATATTTGCTAAGAGTTTGTTATAATTTAAATGGATGGAGGTAGGTGGGATGGTCCATTTTTTGGACTGTAATGTTGAAAGGCAGTTTCTCTTTCACTCTTAACAAGTACACATGAAATATCTCCCCATATTCCAATGATATTAAGTCTTTAAGGAAATTAGTAGCAGTTCCTCCAGATAAAAATCATACTCTGTTCTTAAGGATTTCTGACTATATGACTAAACATGATATATAATTTTTTCATGCACTACTTTCATTATGAAAGTAATGAACAGGATCTCAAGATGTGCAGATGGCTGGTATCTGAGATGTGGAGATTGCATGCAACAAAAATGCAATAAATGAGAGACGCTCTTGGTAACCAAAGGAATGAAGTCATATGAGGACAGATGCAAGACAGTAGAATATTTAAGGATGAAAGTGACTGCACAAATAGAGAAACTTGACTCCCATGGGGCTTGGGTCTTTCTGGGTGTCTGGGGACACTTCTCAGGGATTAGCATAATGCTGACTGCACAGAGCTGTGGCCAACTCTGTGTTTTGTGTTAACAAATTAAGGGTACTATGGACAGCAAAGTTGTTATGAAATAAAGTGAGACTGAAACTCTCAGGAATTAAAAAGGACATCCCTCACAATTTTCAGTCAATGATGTTTCATTTGTCATTATATAGTTGTCATTTTTTATATTTTAAGTTTTTATACTATACAATTTTAACTTTTAGTTCTTTGTACTTAGAATAATAAATAAAGGCAGTGCTGTTTATATTTTGCCTAGTTCTGGACTTTATGATTGGAAGGAAAAACAAAATTTTGCAAGGGCCTTGAAAAATACAATGAACGTGCAGAAATGTTAGAAAAGAAGACATTTGGAAGCATAAAAATATCTGAATAATCTTGACTTAATAAAATTAAATAATAATTTAATATATTATTTTGCATAATGAAAGTGGCGAAAAAGTCTCAATTTCAGTGAAAACAGAAAAAGAAGAAATTAAATTGTACTATGAATAAAAACATCCTAATAATAAGGGTGGTTAAAATTAGTGCATTCTGCAGATTATTTAAAATATCATATTCATGTAAAAAAATGTAAATCTTATGAACAAAAGTATTGAATTCTCAAAGACACTGCAGGAAAAGTGTATTTATCCACCCCATGCCACCAAATTTGATTAATCCCCTTTCACCTGAGAAGAGCTGTTTTAAGAAGTAACTACTGGTTTTAACAGAGAAACAATGAAACCTTAAATAAACTTAGATCTATATATTCCATGATGATGCTGTCAAAGTTTTATCAATCAGAATTTGAAAACATCAATCTGTGACCTTCTGACCTTTCCCCACCGAATAAAATGCTACTCCTATGTATTTTAAGGTCATGTTGCTGAGCTGTTTTATTAAATGATTAGTCCCAGACTTTTATCTTGCTTTAGACTGTTTATAACTCTATTAGGTTATTTTCAAAGGTGCTTTTCATGCTTTAATCATGTTCAGTGAAATGCAGCACATCATTCTATGTTCATATAGCGATATGTGTTGAACGACTTCTTACCTGTCTTGTTGATATCAAGACCTGCTAATTTCAAGGCTAATTCATTGCTGTTGCCACTTGCAGAGGAGACCAGGATATCATGTATTGCATTTCTTCTACCTGTTCTTCCTGAAGCAATAAAATCTGCATATGTAGTTTCCACATCAGTCATTGCTAACAAATATCCACATAGCAGGGACTACAAAAGAGACAAACATAAATGGGTAAATGTAATGTCAGTCAAAGGTAAACATTAGCAAAGGCGCTTGAAAGTATGAATGTGAAGTAACTGTTTTGTTTACATGTCCACAAAGCAAGTAGTGCTTTGATTCTTGTCCTGATTATTTAGATCAAGGGAGTGGAAACTTTTCAATAAAGGGCCAGACAGTAAATATTTTAGACTTCGTGGGCCATATGCTCTCTGCCCCAACTACTGTCCATTTTGCTGTTGTAGTGCAAAAGTAGCCACAGAAATAAGTTAAATGAACGGGGAAGGCTGTGTTCTAATAAAAATTTATGTACAAACACAGGCAGAGGGCCAGATGTGCCCCACATGCCATAGTTTGTTAACACCTGGTTTAGACCATAAAATTCTCCTTCTCTGGCACCATTTTCATCAGTCTAAATCCAGAGAGGAGAACTCGAGATCACTAGCATACCAAGATGGAGGTCAAGTGGGAGTGTCCTTCTAGAGGTAAGCAGTGATTGTCTGTAGACAATCTTAGAAAAATAATGAAATTGACCAGGATCCAGTTTGTTTTTATCACCATGAGCACCAGCAATGCTAAACAATGTCAGTGATCAAGAACTGCTCCCAGTCCAGGAGGACAGCTTCCTCGTGCCCATCTTGGTATGCTTGAGAGGAATAATAATTTCTCTTGACTGAATCTTTGAAATACAATCAAAGTGGTTATTTAAATTTCCATGGAAGCCAGTGAAAGTAAGTGTTCCCATACAAATTTAGGGATGCACATAATTAAAGTGTTAAAAGAAGACTACTTTCAAGGTAAAATATGAGATGTGTATTAACAAAAGACCATGAAATACAAATCCTTAAATTATTTTTCTGCATTTAAATTTATAGCTTTCCCTGAAGGTCAAAAGAGAGATGAATACTAAAATTTGAAATAATGATGATTTCTATAGGGATAATTCATTTAAACAGACCTTTAAAACGAAAAGATTTCCCTCTTATTCCTAATCATTCCAATTACATTTCATTATAGCTTAAAATGAAAAACTCATAACAATCACAAAAGAAAGGTGTCTTTTCAAAATATAAGAACTATAGAGGAGGCCAAATTGGTGGAGCCAATACATCATCATGGATACACAGAGTGTACTCCGAAATTACTTGATGCTATTTACACTACAGTTTAGGATGACGGCCAGAAGCATATTCCTTTAAGCCTAGTCTCAATTCTTCTCTCAATGCACACCGAGGAGGCAGCTGTTAATTTCATCTGGAGAAGATTAGGGGAAACTGAAACAGGAAAAAGGGAGGATAGTATAATACAAGTTTTGAAATAGGAAATATGTGTATACTGCATGCTCCACTGTAACTATAATATTTTGAGTAACATTGGCTTCCGTTTACTTGACTATATCTACCTATCTTTTTTTTTTTTTCTGGGAATATGATTTGATGGTTGTTAACATTTTATTTAAATTTTCAAACTGCTCCTCAGAAGATCCTGGTTTTAGTCCTTGACCTGCCACTGAGTCATGGACTGACATGGAATATCACTTGACCTCCTTAGTCTTACATTTTCTAATATGTGGGATGGGCTGGATAACATGATCATTAATGGCACTTTCAGTGAAAGGGTAAATACAATGATTACTCAAAATCACCTCATCTCCAAACTCTTGAATTTTAAATTCCCTTCTCTGGCCATTAACAACCTATTTTCCTATTCTTCATACTGATCCCCTCTTTAATTCTTTAACACTTTTTGAATTTCCTATAGGTCCAGCCTGGATCAGTTGCCCAACATTTCATGTAGCTTCTTATTAGTATCAAGCAGTCCCTTTGATCTATTGTCATCTCTGCCTTCCTAAGTCTTAATACTGGGAAAACACTGTGGTGCACTTTCTCTGGTCTTGTTACTGGATAGCCAAGTGTTACCAGAAAAAAGTTACGAAATTGCGCCAATTGGCTCAGGTAGACATTTTTTTTGACTCTATTATTAGTATACATTTACAGTTGTTCATAAATCCTTTTGTTCACCTCTCACTGACTCTTTGTATGCCTTCCTTGGTGAGAAATATTTCAAACCAGTTCTAATCTACACATCCAGACCCTAACCATTGCCTTCAGAGATGACTTTGCAGAAGTCCTTCCTTTGAGAAAACATAGGGCATCTGCTGTAATTTTCCTTAAATTTCTTTCTCTACTAAACAACATTTCTCTCTATTATCACTATTCTTTCTTTTCTGAATTAGCCTTTTTCTTTTTAAGGCATGCTCTTGATTCTGTTCCCTCCTGCGTCCTTTAGGACTTAACTCCATCCATTATTTTTTTCCCTAATAATTTGAGTTTTCTTTCCCCTCTGGATTTTTCCCTTAAGTTTACAAGCATTGTCCAGTCATCCTTAAAAAAATGAACCAACTATCCAAACAAAATCCTTTCCTCAACCTTCATACATCTTTGTGCTACAATTTCTTTCCTTCATTAAACTTCTCAAAGTGGGTTATCTACTTGTATTTTCTCTACTTTTCCTTAGGAAAAAACCTTCGGAATTTTTTATAATCCAGTGGCTTTTGTATAGTATATTTTATGAAGGCTATTTTTTTATACATAGCTGATATATAACTGCTTAGAGTTCAGGTTTCTTGTGAGTGTCTATCCTGTTTAATCTTTCCACAGCACTTGACACTGCCAGTTACATTCTCCTTGGAACTTTCCCCTAGCACGTACAACAAGTCATGGAGGTTACATTATTGGCTTTGGAATCAGGCCTATCTGTACATGAATCTAGACTTGCACTTATTATGTATATTATTTTCTGAACTCAGGTTGTTCATCTATAAATTGTGATAAATATTCCAGGTTTCAAGGTGGCTCGGAGAATTTATTGAGATTATGTATGTAAAAAGCCTTACATTAATTGGCAAATGTAGGGTAGGTGCTGAATAAAAAGCAGCTATCCTTTCTTAAATTCTATGACATCTCACAATCCTGGTTCCATTCTTTTTTTTTTTTTTTTTTGCTTTTGTATTCCCAGATTTCTCTTCCTAGGGTTACCTGTTTAAATAAGGGCACATTCTGTCAGAATTTAGGGTCAGTCCTTGACCCTCTTTTCTTCCTAACTTGAACACCTCATCTAACCCCATGGCTCCTGATTCTTCATAAGAGTAACTCCAGTTTAGACTGCTCTCCCAGGCTCCTCACTCACATGGCTAATTGCTTGCCAAATAGGTATTTCCTCTTAATTTTGCACGAGCATTTCAAATCCAATAAAACAAAATAAGATTGCAACAAACACACCAACAGAGAAAACTGGCCTCCTCATCATAGCTCAAACCTAACCTGCATATTTTTCAATCTTCCTTCCCAGTAAACTGACACACCATGCCAAGGCATTCTTATTATTTCTCTCTCTTGATATCCATGACCAGTTGCTTGCCAAGACATACTAGTTTTTATTTGATGTCACACATTTATTCCCATTAAAACGGAAAAACGTGCACCAGGACAACTACTGAGTGTTTCCATTCTCTAGGTTTCTCCATGTCTCAGTGTGTCCCAAATGTTGCCACCAGAGTCATCTTTTGACCTTTCTGAAAGTCTTCAAAGCCCACCCCATTGTCTAAAAAAACAAAATCTGAATTTCTCAGCATTTCATTTAAGGTCTTCCACAATCTGAAAAGAACCCACTTTTGCTGCTTTCATGTCAACCACTTGCTCTCATGATTGGTATGTGGCAGAATAAAGCAAAATAGTTTTTCTTAATTTCTCTGCTGGTGCTTTCGCACAAGCCTGTTACTCCACTTGAAATACCTTTCCCAACAAATTTGCTAGGTGAAATGGATTTAGCCTTCAGAATTCAGCCAAATGCCATCTTCTCTTTGACCTCTTTTCCTGATCTCTTTAGCCAGAACTCCCACACACCTTTATTTGTGTCTGTGCAGTGCACTTAAATTTGAACTAGCATTATGATTATCTGTCTGTCTCATTAGATTATAACTCTGGCAGGACAGCTATGGATTTCGTTTCTGTTTCAATCACATAGAATTCCTAAGAGTCCCTTGCACATAATTAGTCCTAAATAAAAGTGTGTTGAATACCCTAATTAGCTATGTGACTGAGGGAATACTCCCCTCCCTTGGAACTCTGGGTTAGGAGGCAACCACCTCCCTGTGAGAAGACCCAAGTGCCACTTGACATTCCTGGTCACCAGCTGGAAGAACCTCCCTTACGCCCCCCGGGTCCCTGGCCCTGTCTGTCCTTTGCCCCGCAGCTCTCACAGCCACCTCCATTCTTCACTCCATAGCCATCCCCTCTCCAGGGTGGCAAGGCCACCCATGCCACAGGAAAAGACAGCCAGCAGCTGCGGCCCCTTGCTTCAACCCCTTGCCATTAATTATTTTTTAAAAAAGTATGTTGAATAAGATTGACCAATTAGGAAGAAGTACATTAGTCACCTTTCATCAGTAACAACAGAGAAATTCCCTTCTCCCTGGTTACACTAAATTTCCAAATCCTAAAAATTCATCCATTCCAATCCAGAAGTTTTCACAGGTGAAGAATCTGAGGACCAGATAGTTCGAGACCTGTCAATCTTCACACAGTTAATTAATTATGTCCCTGGAACTTAGGTCTGCAAATTTCCAGCATACTCTTTCCACTATTTGAGGTTGCCTGTACAAAGTAAGTTAGGCTTTTGATAACATTTTTGACCTTGAAGTAATTCAATGCTGTTAGTTATAAAGGTATTTTCATTACCTTCTCCACTACCATCAACCAACATAGTATTTAGTTTCTAAGTTACTTCAAAGTTTAGTATCATAGATACATATCACTCTAGAAAACATATCTCATAACTGTTTAAGGGGAGATGGAGTTATACAAATAAGCTCTTATTGTTACTGTCTTTCACTCTCAAGTCTTCTTATGGCTTTTTAAAACATACATTTAAACACACACACACAAGCAACTGCTTTTATTTCTCATCTGATAACAATGCTATGAATTAGGTAAAAATTTCCTCATTTGTTCAGATGAAGAAGATGCATCTCAGAGATTTTAAGTGATGGCTAAAAAATACACTTCAAAGAAACAGGATATTAAACCCAGGTGTATGGGTTTTGTGTAAAGGGCATTGTACTTTGCAATAAAGGTCCTTGTTCTTTGCCATTGTCATTTTTATATGCAAACTGTGACAGTAATGCATGTGAATGTGGAGGTTTACATCTAATTCACTTTGCTATTAATAGTTTTAAGGAAACATGAAATACCAAGAGAGAGGCAGAGAAAAGTGGTGACATTTTCCACGAATGGATACGAATTAAAAGATGATGTCCTGTGTCATGATTTGTATGCTGTGGAATGTTAAAAGATCCTGGTGGCAATTCTACTTATAAAAGGAGCACCAATAACTTAATTTGAATTTTCACTTAGTGCACTAAATAATGAGTATATGGAGGAAGAAACAGCGGTATGAAAGTTGTAAATGTATGCTGCACTCTGACCCTTTAAAATGTTTATGTATAGCTTTATTTGGATTAGGTGAAAGACAGTAACAATGATTGTGAGAAGAGCTTATTCTTGGTGACTTCACCTCCCCATAAATATTTATGAAATATATTTGCTAAATTGTTGTGCATGTCCAAATCTGACCCTTTAAAATAACAAACAAATGAAATACTAAATGTTCAATTATGTTAACCATTATTATCATTGTTGTTATTGTTCTTATTATCAAGGTAGTATTTAGTTTTTACCCTTTTCTTTCTCCATCCAGACAATAGATTTCTTTTCCAGTACAAAGAAAAATAATTGACAAATAGCATGTAATGAATATAGGAATAAAGGAATGCACACAATTACATTTTGTAACAAAATGTATAGATGCTATGAACTTGATATTTTTCTCCCTCTCTCCATGATTGCAGTCCATTTATTAAGTTTTGTTTAGGTGCTCAAAAATACTTATTTCATCAGTGCATGCCATTTTTCTTCCAGGTAAGCCTTTAGATACAGGTTTCTATTTAGTTATAATACTACCAGAGACCTAGAAATATCTTTTACACCAAATATGCCACTGTATGGATGACTCATACATATGTTTGCTTCAAAATTGCTGCCAAATGACTATGTCTGACAATATCACCCCAAAATGACAAAAATCCACAAAGTCAAATAAATATCAGTAGCTAATAGAGGTTTGGTAGACTAGCAATTAGCACATGTTCTGACCTTACAGAAAGAAACCAATAGGAAACAAAAAACTTGGAAGTTTTACCTAAAGTGGACTTTGCTTTCTTCATTAGTTTCCTGTCTATGTTGCTATAATTAGAATTCTCTAGTCACGACAAAATGGTAGTATTGCATAAAGACAAAATAATATGGTGTTATTTCTTCACGTACAGTTATACAAAGATCCAATTATACTAATACTCAAAGTCTGATGGGAGAGGGAAAAGGCATTTTATTATCTAAGTCCTGAACATATTTAAAGTTAGATTAAATTTTGAAGCATAAATCTCTAAAAAGTGACATCTAAAAATTCAATAAAAAATTATGAACATGAAATAAGCTTGTTCTTTCTTTTTCTCATTCTTTAAAAAGCCCCACTTTCTCACTCTTTAACAAAAGCAGCATTATACCGCTGCTTTGAGAATTCTTCCTTTGTACAGTTGATTTTTGAACTCAGATTCATGATTCCCGTTGATCTTTTCTCTGTTTATGCCCTTTACCATTTCTAATATCATACACACAAATTATTTGAGAAAGTAAATCAGAAGGTTTTACACTAGTAGAATTTTCATATTTAGACAGAATTTATAGGCTAGGAAAAATATGTACTTACGTCTCCTACATTAAACAGAAAGAAAAGTTCCACGTAGATGTATTCTAGAAGAAGTTGGGCCTATGAAGCTGCTAAAATGATTTTTATAGTGACACTGAATCATGAGCCAAATGGTGACTAAATAACATGCTAATTTTACTCCTGTAAATGGGGACACAGGGAATGAGACTTGCAGACTTGGAAGGAAGAATGGAGAGAATGTCATCAGCATGCACCGAAGACTTGTCTCTCATAGAAATGGTATGACTTAAGTTTTAAAAGCAAAAAAAAAAAAAAAAAAAAACAAAAACCGAAAGTCTTCCTATCCCACCATTCCAAATGTAATTGTATAACTTCTCAACTGTTATTTTATGAAATTATGTGAAATGTGTTAAAAGCCTTTGAGTAATTTACTATGTGTTGAGTACTTGGTCTACATTACTGTTTTTCAAGCTTTTGGTCTCATAAATGCTTAAGTCTCAAAAATTATTGAGAACCCCAATGAGCTTTTTTATGTGAGTTTTATCTGCCAATATTTGCCATATGAGCAATTAAAACTGAAAAAATTCAATATTTATTAATTCACTTAAAATACCAATAATACATCAATTACATATTTACATAAAGATATTTTTCATGAAAATGAAATCTATTTTCCAAAGCAAAAAGTGGGAAAAACTGCATCGTTTTACATTTTTAAAAATCTTTGCTTAATTTTTGCAAATGTCTGGTTTAATGGAAGACATTTCATTCAGCTGCTTGTGCATTCAATCTGTCTCAATATGCTGTTCTAGTTGAAGTATATGAAGAAAATCTGGCCTCACACAGATTTAAGTTAAAAAATGGAGGAGAATTTTCATAGCCTTTTCAGATAATTGTGGATTTACTTTAGCCATGTGAAATCTAAAACACATCAATATGCTTTCAGTACATTAAAATTCATTTCACTTTGAATAGATCTTTTACCCATGCATGGTTTTATAACATCATGCATTGGTCATTTGTAAAATATTGGTTCATTGGGTTATGCAAATCTTCCAAATGGTAACATATTTCATCATACAATATTGCATTTGTTAACAATGTGACCTATCTCATCAGAAAAGTTTTTAAATATTTGGTAGCTGCCAGTTTCACAGGAGCAGAAAAGTTTTCTAAAATTTTAATTTTTGTTTGAAAGCTCAAATTTTATCTTTGGCAACAAGAACTGTTGGGTTTTTCCCTTGAAGTGACAGGCTCACTTTATTTATTTTCATGAAACTCTCTGCCAAATGCCCAAGACTGAAAAACTACAGTTTATCCATCAGTTGTTCTTTCAAATAAAAATGGTGATCCATGAAAAAAGTGGCCAGTTCAGCTCTCAACTGAAACAACTGCACAAGTACTTTTCCTTGAGACAATCATTATGTACTCTGGCACAGCAGAAGTGCTTTATGTGACATTCATTTTATCACATGGGATATTAAAAAGACATGCACTCAAGGGTCGAGGTTTAACAATATTAATTTTTTTTTTTTTACTGCTTTATTAAGTACACTCTTACATAAGCCTAGCATTTAAAAACAATAACTGTGAGTGTGTGGTGGTGAAGAACACAAGGGCTACTAGTGCAGTTTGGTGCCACTGACGTGATAAGGGTTAAGGCAGCAGCAGATTGATTGACCCCCAAGTTTTTGCATCATCAGTGTGAATGTCAGCCAAGTGAAAACAAGGAAGTAGCATCTTGGTATTATTATGAAAATTATTTTGAACTTGAAAACCAACTAAAAGTTGGTTAGAAACAGACTGCAATGGTCTTGGGGAAACTAGAAGTCTGGGATCAAATTTTGAGAACTGCTGATACACATACTAATAGAAAACTATATAAACATTATCAATAAGCATAATAAGATAAACATAGACTACAGAAGGGAACCCTTTTTGAAAGAATTTAACTAAGTTTTGATTCCTAAAGTATTCCAGAAATATAAGCTGATCTATTTCCATGCAAATTACTCTCCATCTTTTTCTCTTTTATTTTACTGTGTGAGGATACTACATATTTATCTAATTTAGGTTAAAAACATTCTGGTAGTTTATTTCTTAAAAAAAAAGAAGAAAGAAATCAAGAGCTTATAAATCAGAGGTCTTCAAGATATATCTCATGATCTCAGAATGGAGTTCTAGAACTTGATAGTACCTAATTTCCTTTTTCCTTGAATTGGAATATCTCTTAGTCACATTGTGGAATAAATGACAGCATAGAGGAAATCAAGAAACCACAGCCCTAATAATAGCAACAAATTAATTTGAAAATTGCCACAAAATCTACATGGTTAATGTATAATTATAATACCTAAACCATTATAAACACATACCTTAGAATAGTGTTAGGTATACTGGGGACCCATATTGCAATTTGGAAGAGTTTGGTTAATGTTGTATCAAAAAGTATTAAAAAGAAAATATGTACTGAGCAATATCATAGAGAGATGCTAACATATATTAGCTAAGTCAAGTCAAACCCTTTTTAAATTCTAAATCTGAGGCATCAAGCCTTTTATCACAAAATATTTCTAAATTAAATTTTATTCAATACAGGAAGAAATTGGATTCTCCTTTGATGGTTTTCATGATATATTTTTGACTAAAAATGTTAGAGCTAATATCCCATCTACCTTTGGTAGGGGGGTAATTTTTCACCTCCTCCCCTATTTTCAGTGTAAAATAAAAATACTAAAATTTTAAAAAGTTCCGATACTTGGCAATAATGATTATTCCTCTCAAGCTTTTCCCTGTTGATCATTCTATCTCTGATCCCCAGATGGCTTGATAATTGTCATTCTTATGTCTTGGTTCAGGATGCTATATAAATATATATTTTTTGATATGAGCACATTTTCATACTGTTTTTGTAAATTCATGACCTGGCCAATTGTATCATTATTTAATTTCTTCTCTGAAATTTTCTTGAGTCAGACTCAAATTCTTTTTTCTCTCTCCCCACAATGCTTAGCAAATTGAAACTTTGAAATGAGAAATCTATTCCTGCAAATGTTTATAAAACCAGAAGCACAGGCTATCTTCCATTAGGAAATAATTTTACTGTCTAATTGGGCAATAAAAGTGACCTCAAACTGCTAATAAATCTGCTGACTCCTTTACCATTCTGAACCATAGCAATTTATTTCTTTTTCTATGTTTAATCTTTTTAGAGAAGATCAAAGATCATCCTACATAAATTTCTTCAATTCCCCTCTTTTTAACCTCACATAAAAAGTCGCCTATCTCTGTATTCAAGAGTGCTGTTGTCTAACATTACTCGCTGTCTGCTATTCCTCATACCTTACTCTCCCTCATTTTTGTTCCTTCAGTTCTGCCTCTTCTTTTCTAGAGTCTCTGCTTTTCTCTAGCTACTTCTCCAATGCCTGTAAAATTGCTAACATCTCCCTATTATGAAATTCTTTCATCCTGTAATTCTGCATGTTTCTTAAGATACTCAAATCTTTTTCTTTCATTTACTCCTGAATTTACAGGAAAAAAGAGATGGATACTAATTTTTCCAACTTCCTCTCCATTGTTTTATTTTCCATTCCTTTGCAATTTGACTTACATTTCTATCAATTCACTGGAATTGCTTTCTCAAAGAAAAATCATTATAGATTAATTGCCAAATTCAACAGTGTTTTCACAATTGTCATCCATATCAAACTGCATATAGCATTTTACATTGTATTTCTTTCTTTGTGAAACATTCTTTTCCCTTAACTACTATAGAGACTGTACTCTTGGTCCCCTATAATCTTCTTCATTTACTTCTTGCCTTTCCCCCCTCTAAACCTCTTAAAGAAAATTCTCTTTTATTCTTTATGTTCTGTTTAGTAATCTCATTTATTCTAATAGCCTTAACTGCCAACTGTATCCTGATGACATTCAACTCTATAATTTTGGGGCCTGATGTTTTTATGCCTTTTAGATATTACACTATGGATGGATATTTTTACTGCCTTTTGGATATTACACTATGGATGTCCTTAAAAACTCAAATTCAGTAAGTTCATAATGGAGTTTCTTGCTCTCTGCATCTCTACCTCCACCCTCAAAACAATTCATTTTCCTAATTATTTTAGTTTATGTTATGACCATTCTCTAAGTCACCTATCCTGAGATCTCAGAATTGTCTTCAATTATTCCATCCCACTAATTTTTCACATCCAATTAGTTATCAAACTTCATTGTTTTAATTCCATCCCTTCAATGTCCATTAAATATTCATGTCCATTCTTATTCTGGCTACTACCTTCTTCATCTCTTTCTTGAATATTGGAATTCTAGGCTAACTACTCACACTTACCTAAAACCTTCCTTCTCCAACTTACCTTTTACACTATCACCAGAATTGACTTTATAAAACATAAACAGTACTGAAAAATCCTCAATGGCTTCTTAGGAATGCACAAAATAGAGTTCAAAATATTTGCATGGGCCAGTATCGTCTGGAACCAACCTACTTTACTGGACTCTGTGTATCCACAATATTTCTCACATGCATACTAAAGTCCAGTCATAGCTAATATTGTAATATCCCTGGTGTTCTGTTGGTTTTCTCATGCTGTCTTAAAACCTGGAATGCTCTTCTCCAATCAATGAGAACGAAAGTTCTTAACTTTTAAGTTCAGCTCATAAGCCATATGTATCCCTAGGGCCAGGAAAGATGAATGATTTCATTCTAGTGTTTATTTAATTCTGCAGGATGTGAGAATTAATTATTTTCACCTTGTTCTACTCCTTACATTATGTTTTCCTTGAGATTCATGTCTCTGATTTTTTAATCTCTCACAATGTGTCACAGAGAATTTTGTATATTATTCTTACATCCACAAAATGTATTTTGTAGATTTGTTCTGGATCATTTAACTCAAGGTTCTCATTGGTTAAGAAATGTTGTCAAGGTCATACATTTGTCAGCAATGAAATTAGGCTGAGAAAGCATATTTCCTTATTTAGTTCCTTTTATTCTCTAGTAAAAAGAGATTTCACCAATTTAAGGAAACGTATTATACTCGCTTCTTCTAGTACACTTGTGTATATCTTCAATTATAACAGAGGATTTAAAAAAGTAACAACAGCAACAGAAAGCACTCTGGAATTCCTAGTAATCTATCCTGTTTTCACATTATTGAGGGATTCCTCTTTCAAGGTTTTCATCAAATACATAGGACTAAAGTAGCAAATTAATGCTTGGAATAATTTGTCCTGTCCTCTTGTTAGGGCTTTTTACATCACTTATTTAATATTTCAAAATCATTTATCAGCTAATCTTTGCAACACCCCTACTGAGACAGTCAATTAGCTGAAGGAGTACTGCTGGTTGGCAAGTGACAAGTAGTATTACTTGCATATTACAAATGAAGAGACTAAAGTAGAGAGAGGTTAATTGACTTGACCAATGTCTCACACAGTCAGTGGCAGTATTGAAGTTAGAATAGGTTTCTTGGTTTATTTAGATCAAAATCACAAAAGCATTAAGAGCTTGGGTTGGTAGTGTCTATGTTACATATACTTTCTAAACCTCTGTCTTATTTCCTCCTTTTCTGGCTCTTTATGAGTCCAAGGATGAAAGACACTTTAAAATGTACACTTCTCCTTAAATTAAGCTTTATTTACTATATCAAATATATTTATTTTCTATACCATTTAACTCTTGAAATAATGTAAGTATATTAACACATTTCTCAAAATAAATCAATATTAACTTTTCTTTCTTTATAGTCACAATGAAGGGTTAAACTCAGTAGCTTATTTTTGGCCTGCTCCAAGGTATAATGATGACCATAATAATAACACAAGAGTTATTGTTTATTGGTGCTTTAACAATAACAAAAAACATCAAATTTGTCCCAGGTACAACACTAATCAGTTTATGTGAATTACATAATTTATCTTTCCTGACAACTCCACTAAATAGGCATTCTTATAATCTTGGTTTTAAAGATGAAATAACAAAGTTTTAGAAACCTTTAGTTATGAAGCTAATAGATGATTTAACCACTTACCATTTTCCAACATTTGTTTTGGAACATACTAAATTTACTTCATTTTGTGTCAGTGGTTTTTCATCAATATTTCTTTTTTTCATAAGTAAGCAGTTCACATACTATTTTGAAACATTACTCTTTAGGGTGATATTTTATTGACATGTCACAAAACCTGACTTTTTAATATAATCGTCTGATACATGGAAAATCAATTGGCACCGCCACCTCTTCCTCGATTTCTGAGGAACCTCCACAGTTTCTTCCAGAGTGG
Source organism: Choloepus didactylus (assembly GCF_015220235.1). NCBI lineage: Eukaryota > Metazoa > Chordata > Mammalia > Pilosa > Megalonychidae > Choloepus > Choloepus didactylus. Next base: position 34,708,955 of record NC_051320.1, on the reverse strand, counting down.
TTGCACCATTCTACATTCCCAGCAGCAATGAATAATTGTGCCTCTTTCTCCACATCTTCTCCAGCACTTGTAATTTTCTGTTTTTTTGGATAATGGTCATTCTGGTAGGTGTGAGAGGATATCTCATTGTGGTTTTGATTTGCATTTCCCTAATAGCCATGAAGTTGAGTATTTTTTCATATGTTTTTGTGCCATTTGTATTTCCTCTTTGGAAAAGTGTCTGTCCATGTCTTTTGCCCATTTTTCAATTGAGTTCTTTGTCTTTCTGTTTATATATTCGGAATGTTAAACCCTTATCTGATATGTGGTTTCCAAATATTGTCTCCCCTTGTGTAGGCTGATTTTTTACTTTTCTAACAAAGTCCTTTGATGTACAAAAGTGTTTGATTTTGAGGAGATCCCATTTGTCTATTTGTTCTTTGTTCTATAAACACTTCCTAATCCAACTCCCCCATGGCTGGTCTAATCATCCAAGGTGACGGTCCTCATATGCCAATGTCTCATTGTCATGGCCATCCAGCAACCTGACAGTAAAAGCGCTCTCTCTATGTCTGAGGAATTGAAAAAGACCTACAAAATACTTGACACCTGGAAAATGGTTCCAAAACATGAAAAAAAACCCTGCAATATTGAGATAAAACATATTTATTTAGTATTTTCACTCAGCTCTCAGAAAATTACCTACAAAATATTTTAAATATGATTTAGGTATATTTTAACGCATTTTAATATATTTGATAAGTTGTGGTGTAGGGTTTCTAAAAGTAAATTGCCCAGGACTGAGGAAGTTTTAAAAATGGCCCTGCTCAAAATGAATTACATAACAGTGGGCTCTGATAGGCAGGCTGAGGCAGAGGTTGGCTGGGAGTGGAAGAGAGCTGAGCATTGGAGAGAGCAGGCTGGTATAGGGGAGCCAGGATTCAGTATTTGATTGAATGGGGAGGATGAGGGAAGGGGATCTGTGGATGAGAATCCTGGGACTGTTTCCAGGTTTGTAACTTGGAAAAATAGGATGGTGCCATTTGGTGAATGCAAAAGAACAGCAACATTAAAGTCTACAACCAGCACTTTAACCTATCGCTTACTATATTTAAATTTAATTCTGCAATCTTTTCCTGTCTGAATGGGTGAAAATGCATTGATTAAACACACACATTCACACACATGTTAATTTCTGCTTTTCTACATTCAAGTATTTTCTGCATGATGTCTAAATATCTATTCCAATAGAAATGGCGCTTAAACACACCAATATGCCCCCTTTCAACCAAACCAAACCAAACCAAACCAAAACAAAACAAAAAACAGTTGCTATGACTATATTTCAACATGTTTCAAATATATGTATAACCAATGTCAATTTATTTGCTTTGCAGATGCTAGTTTTCTATATAATATTTAGTATTTCCATTTTCTACTGAAATGCCATTGCTTAGTATTATAATTAATGCTTTTCATCATTTATTATATGCCTCATAGTTAGAATCATTAATTAAGCTTTTTATTGATGGAATGCTCTTTAACACAATATGTAATCTTCTTCTGCCCTGACAGCATTTAATGTTATTTTAAGGATATTCCATACATTCAGTTTAAATGGGCTCTTCAGACCATTTCAAAGACTTTCTTAAGTCAGGAGGGTATGTTCCAGAGAGGAAATGCTGAAGAGCAGCAGTGTGAATTAAACAAATTAAAAATAATTAACAAAGTATTAATTCAGCTATTAAGAAATATATCTATATACTCATACATAACGGATTTATAAGTTGATAGATAGTTTCAAAATGAAATACCTTAAATATGAATTAAAATGTGTTAAAATCATGATATTAATAAAATAAAATTTTTATTCATTAAGAATATAAATAATAAGTGTATTAATTTTGGCCAAGAGAAAAGACAAACTATTATCTGGAAAACCTTATGATTTATCAAAGTAATTTTACTATCAATATTAATCATCTTTACAATTTATTAAAAATAGGGGAAATTATCATTATGAGTATTCCATTCACAGGAATATTCAAGAAGCTATTTAAGGTATTAAACATTGGTTTTGAACATTAAAAACAACTTACCTGATGAAGATCTTACAATGAAGTGAGTGTTTAAAAGATCTAAAAAATAGAGACATCTCATTGACTGCATAGATTACTTTAGGGTGGAGTGTTCCTGTTTCTCTAGTTTGCCCTTCAAATTTCAGATTTATATATTTGAATGTGGTTAAAAGGGGAAACTGTAGGTTGTATATATGGTACTAGAATAAAAGTTTTTAAAAAATCCATGGAACTGTACAACACAATGAACCCTAAGTTAAACAACAGACTACAGTTAATAGTTCAATTACAAAAATACGCTAGTGTCAATTGTAAAAAATGTTCCAAACCAATGCAAGTTGTTAATAATGGGGTAGTGCATGAGAATCTTGTATTTTCTGCATGATTGTTCTGCAACCCACTTCTCTAACTGAAAAAAAACCACACATAAGGTAAAAAATACATATGAATTAAGTAAATGATAAATATAAAACCAAGATGAGAGGTGCTTCTTTGGTGAAGACAGGAAGATGGGATGAGGCCAGAGCATGCAGGAAGATTTAGCAGTTTTGTTCTAGTGGTGGTAGGTTTGCCATTTTATTATTATGTATCATCACTTACATATATACTTTTGTATGTGTCAAATACTACATAATATTTTACAAATCAAAATCTTCTAGATACCAATGATAATCTTTAGACACTGATTATGGAAAGACGGTCCACAAATATTTACTTTCATAAATATTTTGTAATCAGATACCTTCAGCTCCGAAATTCTTCCCCTTTCAAATGAGGACTTTTATGGAGGAGCAAACATTCTCCTAGGAGATTCCTGATATTTAAAGATCTTTTACAGATGCCCCACAATGAAGCCTCCTATTTTGGGACAATTTGCCATCTGTATTTAGATGATATTCTTCCTTTGGCTGTTCAGACATTTTTAAAAACAACTGAACGCTCCATCTCCTGCCCCCCAGGAGAATATAGAAAAAGGGTAAGGGAGGCAGGCAATCTCATACTTACATATGCACATGCTTACACAGACACAAAAGATGCGTAGCTAATTCCCTATCTAGCAACTCACAATTGTTTTTAATAAGTACAGCTGAATATCAATATCACACATTAATAAAGAAATAAAATAATAAAATATGAGTAGATTTCCTCTAAATTACACATAAGTTCCAGGGTACTATTTTGGATCATTACTTCACTTTCATATCTGGGATAGCATGTGTGTGGCTTGTTTTTTGTTAACTGCATTATGCTAAACATTCCGTTTCTTTCTTTAATGAAATGGCTTTTGTTCTCCTTTGGAAGTGCAGGAGATAGCAGCTGCAGACTGTAGAGAAACAGCTGCGGCAGCGCTATGACTGTACTACCTGCAGAAGAAGTGTAAATAACAATTTTAGCAGCTGGTGTTTCTGAAATTACCCTTAACTGTATCATTATAAAAATGCTCTAAGAACATACTTTGCAAATAATATGGCAAGGAAGCTTTTACCAGGGTGCTTTTTACCCTTATTCAAGTCATTTCATAGTGAGTCTAATGTAGGTACTCTGCCTAAATGAAAGGGATTAAATGTAAATGATTCAAAGTCTGTCTCAAGACTAGATAAATTCTGTCAGCTATACCAGTAGCCTAAGATCAAGGCTTTCATCTGCCATAGACATTGGCAAATTTGGGGACTGTGTCTGTATTAAAGATGTCCTTAGCATCAAAGGAACTCATTCATTCATTTGACAAATTTTATCGCTTACATACTATGTGTCAAGTACAGCACTAGGGTCTGAAAATAATAGATGTTAACAAACACGGCAACACAAGGACAAACACCTTTTCTACCGTATTAATTTTTTTCATTCATTCATTCAACATATGTCTTCGTCTTGATTACCACTGTGTGTCAAGTGCTATGCTAAAAACTGGGTATTTAACTGCAAATGAGACCAAAGCATCTGATTTTCATATAGCAACTTTCTTTTTCTTGCCATATAATGGAGTGTCTTCATTATTCCCTTTCCTCCATGTTTTGATCTCAAATTGGGAATGAGAATAAAATGGTCAGTGAAGTTCTGACATGCAAAGGTAAACGGAACCAGGGCCCTCTTGCACACGCTCCATTCTCCTTCATTCTAATTCCTTATGTGCTATGTGCGCACACTTTTGATTGTGCCAAGCTAAGCCTAGATGTGTCCCAACAAGAAACAAGCTGATTTCCTTGCACCACTGAACTTAGGCTGTTCCTCACTGCAAACACTTAATGCTGTCATGGCCCTTAATTCTGATAAGCATCCAGAGAATCTTAGAGGCAACCCATGAAAATATTCATCTTAGGAGAAAATACCAAAAGCATTAATTTGCTGCTTCACATGCTTAACCACCAGGGATTAAACCACAGGCACTGAGAATCACTAAGTGTACTTGGTAACAGTGAGTTAAAAATGGAAAAAAGCATCATACTGTTGTTGTATTCTTTTCCCTCCGAGGTATTCTCTGATAAACACCACAACCTCCAAGGGAATTGTGAGCAGTTTCCTAGTAGGGTAGTTGATATTAGATATCCATCTTTTTTCAGTCACGTCATGTCCAACTAGCAGTGTACTGTATTTAGGGTGATTTGATGAATGAGATTAAATGTTCCTACCTGACTGGAAAGCTTCTTGTCCTTAATTCATTGGCTATACTGGATTTTTCCCCTTTAGATGATGAGTGCTTCAAACTTCTACAGCAAATCACTCCTTTAGGGAAACCAGGCCTTCCCAGAAACTCTGAAAACTGAAATGGACACAGCAAGAGAAAGGGAAATTATATGTACATACAGTTTTCACTTTTAAGTTTTAAATGCTTAAACATAAGCCTTCCAAACAGTATAGTAACTTAAGAGAAAGTTATGGTTTGTAAGTTTGAGTAGTTACAAAGAGATCAATTTATGACAAGAGAACAGGTTGCATTCTGAGCCTTCAAATCAAGCAAACACTTCAGAAAGAGGCCCAGTTATACTTTTTAAACTAAAACAAAAGGCAAGAGCTAAAATGGAGAATTTTCTGTATCTTTCTTTAAAATTCACTTCCTTTCTTCAGTCATCACCTAGTTAAATAAGATCTTCAGGACATTATTGATTTGATTAAATTTATTCATTAAATAAACAGAAACATAGGAATTTATAGGATATTACATAGAGACTTTAATGTAGAATATCCACTGCATGCTCAGTGAACTTTCTTCTTTCTGTGTGTGTGTGTGTATGTGTGTATGAATATTTAGCTCTTTTTGTTGGTGGGAGTAGATGACATCTTTTGGTAACTAGTCAGTGATTCAGAGAGACAGACATTAAGATAAAGGAAAAGGCAACAACAAATGAAGCAATAAGGTCCTGAGGTTGTGAATCTAAAATCATAGTAGCAGTTTTCCTGAGTAGCTAAAGAGTAGCAGTGTCCTTCAGTTGTAGTCACACCTGCTACAGACCATCTGCCCATAAATTCCACACTATCATTAATGGAAAGCAAATGGCAGTATCTCTCCTTCTCTCCAACCATTGGAAAGTCTCATATAAATTCTTTCCTTCTCTCTGGTCATGCTTTTTCCCATCTGTTTGCAAATGTCAAAATCTAGGATGTGTGACACCAAATGTAACTTGGTACCTGGACCTATGAGGGCCCTGCAAGTAGCACTGAATTGTTAGGGGGGTGGAAAGAGTTTGAGATTGTCTTAGGCTGAGTTCCCCCAAAAGAAGACCCTAAGAAAAGAATTTGAATGCAAATTGTTTATCTGGGATGTGATACCAGGAAATTCAGGAGTGGCATGGAGAAGTGGGACAGGGAATGGAAGGAAACCACTAGAGGTGCTTCACTAATAGATTGCTATGAGGGGGATCTGAGGCTCAATCCTGCAGAGGAGTTCAGTGAGACTCCTAGAACATGCCTCAGAGAACATGCCCCAAACTAGGAGTGAGAAAGTTGAAGTACTTATCTTCCAATTCCAACCTGTCATTGGCTGAGAGCATCTCCCAAATATGTGAGCTCCCAGACACTTCTGGCTTGCCCTAGCATACATAATTGTAGACGGTAGAATGATTTTATCAATATGTCCTGGAATGATGAGTGCTGGGGACATGTGGGGCAGGGGGGCACTAACAGCATCTGATAGAGTGGTCATGGGTTATTAATGATTGGCTTGCAAGCCCAAATGGATAACTTTAAGTTCTGAGTTAAAGATTTTACTTTGAGGTATTTAAGTTCTGATGCATCAGTAATAATTTCCTCTATTAAATAAAGTCTAGGATCCTAAATTCTTAATCTCCTGGAAAAATTGTGGGTATCTTTGACAGAACTGTAGTAAAAAAAAAAAAAAAAGTTAAATTAATACAATTTCAAGGTGACCATTCATTCATCCAATATTTACTGAACACCTAATATATGCCAGGCATAAAACTAGGCTCCAGTGATATCATTGTTAAAATCATTGTCTTATCATCTAGAATTCAATCTACTGGGATAACCAGATAAGTAATTGCATGATTACAGTACAAACCATTACAGAGGGCTAAAGGAAGACACAGGCAGTACCTTAATTTATGCTGGGGGTAGTGATAAATTAGAAATACCAGCAGGATTTCCTGTAGAAGGCAATGCCAGAAATGGATCTGTAGTGTGAAGGAGGGGGTGAATGTTTCTGGCAAAGAAACAAACAAATTCATGGTGGCAAGAAAAGGAATGACTCAGGAATGAAACAGAAAGGAGCTCCTCCATATAACAACTGATATAGAGAATGTTCTTAGGGTATAAATAAAGAGGACAAAGGAGAGGGTGTTAGAAGCCACATCATGAATATGTATGGTTTAAGTATGTGAGATTTTATCCTAAGGAAGATGGGAAGCTATTGAAGATTTTAACAGGAAAGTTGCAGGTAGAAGAGAATAAGAGAGAAAAGTTGATTTATTTAACATGATTGGGTATTTTTGCTTTTCTACTTTGTTTTTGTTTGTTTTGGTTTTGGAAAGATCACTATAGAAATAGTGTGGCTGGATTTTTGGAGAAGGGTGGTGGCAAGCCTGGATACAGAAGTATTAGTTAGTGGTTCATTAATATAAGTCAAACAAGAAAGCAAATATAGAATTTGTGATTGGCAGTTCCCAAGATTCATAGTAAGTCTGCCTTCTTTCCACCTTTCAGAGTCTTCCTATGCTTGCTTGTCGAGTTATGTATAGGGTTTAAGTTGTAAGTAGGAGGACCTGAGAGGAATGAGCCTTTTCTGTTTTGATGGAATTGGAAGTCTGGAGGTTTACTAATTTTATAAAGGGCTCTTGGCTGTAAACTGAAGTTTGACAATGTACACTATGACCTTTCAGAATTATTCTGCTAGATAATGTGGTTTCTCAAGAGTTATAAGCGTTACTATTTGATGTTTGCTCTGTTAGAAAATAGGTGTTCTTTGGAGTTGAAATTTACAGATAACAAAGGGAAGGAGACTAGAATGTCCCATGTGGTAAAGGATTAGAGTTGGAGACATCATTATGAAGTCATGTTTGGCTTAATATAGATATAAGTGGTTACATATAAAATTTTCTATAGATATGTATATATACATGGGTTAGTATATACACTATATCTCCTTGCTCAGCCAGCTAAGAAGGCTTAGAAGCAATGAACCACCATTACAACAAACACAGCTAGTGCCCAGATCTTGGATTCTAATACCATTCTCCAATGAAGTCCTTGGAAAAATGGCTATTCTATGACTGAGTCAGGAAATATATAAGATAATCCTGGGCCATGGTATAGTCCCAGAAAGTGCTAAAAACAAAAACAAAAACAGCATATTGATGGGAGTATGTCAAATAGGCAAGGGAACCAACTGAAAGAGTACACAATGGTCAAAGACCAATTTGAGCAATAAAATAAATACGGTAGTATTGGATTATAACTCAAAATACAAAGTAAATATCCATGAGTTCATACCAATACAAATAAATGACTGAATAAATACATAAATAGGAAAGGGACCAACCCTACTTTAGCCATGTGATCAAGGTAGACATCAGCAGTCACAAATTATGTACCTTTAATGTGATGTGACAAAATGACACTTTACCTCTGTGATCTTCATCTGCAAAACACATAATGCCAATCTGATCATGAGACAGTCTAATCATCAAATTCCAAAAAAGGGCCATCCTACAAAAGACTTGTCAGTACTGCTCAAAATTGTTAAGGGCATCAAAAACAAGGAAAGTCTGAGAAACTGTCACAGCCAGGAGGACTCTAAGGGGACGTGACAACTAAATGTAATGTGGCATCCTGGATGGGATTCTGAAACGGAAAAGGGGAATTAGGTAAAATCTAACTAAATTATGGATTTATTTAATAATAATGTTTAAATATTGGTTCATTATTGGAAACAAATGTAACGTAATAGGGAAAACAAAGTATGGGGTACATGGGAAGTCTATGTATTATCGTCTCGATTTTTCCATAAAGCTAAAAGTTTTCTGAAAAATAAAGAATATTAAAAATGTGTTTTCTTATTTTATTATTATGTCTGAATTTTTAAATGAGTATATAAATCTGTCTCACTTTCACTGATATTGATATTGAAGGAAGGAACTAAATAACTCTGAACAGGTTGGTAGCTCCAATTCAAGAAGCAATAATTCTTGGGATCATCTTTTTGGAAGAATCCACTGAATAAATCAAAGCAAACTGTCTTTAAATGCTGCACTTATTTTCATTGTTTGATCTTTTATATGAATAATGTGTACCATGGGCATGATTCCACTTTAGTGGGCAGAGATTATCATAAATATTGATTGTAGGCAATGTCTAATATAGTGAAATATTAATAAAAGTTATTATACCTTTAGCTAACACATTTTATATTTAAAAATGATGTAATGTTCTCATACTCTATAAAAGCTTCACTTTTATACACTTCTTACCCCCTTTTCCCAAAAAACTGCCAAGAAAATTCTATCATCAATAAAAACTGGAGGCTCGGTTTGTTGGCACCTGTGCTTGCCACTGATATTGGCACATGTGGTACTCTTACAAATACCTTCCATGGCAAAACCTGATCTCCTCAGGGAAATCTTTGACACAGCAGGTGTCTAAGAGCCATATGACTTATAAGCTTTGTGGCTAGATTACAAACATTTTATTCTGAGGTATAATAGAATGTAGAAAAGGCCATTTCTCTCTTGGCCTTTGCTACTCAAAGGTCACTGCCCATATTACTTTTTTTTAGCCAACTCAGAAACATTCCACAAAAAATTTAGGCTATGCAATTTAATGCAATTGTAGGCAGACATTCTACCTTGAATATGGCTAATCCCATGTTATTTTTATTGATGACAAACATGGCTATCATCAGGGAATTGTGTGTGTAATTTCTAAAAACTTTAAAAATAAGTTATTCAACACATTTTTTCCTTTGTGTTTTTCAAAATGGAGTTAACTCTTCCTAGCTGATCCTGGGCATATAAGTTAATTGGTCATTTTTCTCCCTGGACCCTTTTCTTATCTGTTCTACTCTATTATATTTGTTCTACTGTCTCAAAGAGTAGCATGTAACCATTCATTCATGCATTCATTTATTGATTTACTTATTAAATAAATATATCTTTACTGAACACCTATGTAAGGCAAACACAGAAGGCAGAACATCAATCTCTGTTGCACTGGAAAGTAATAAGCTCAATTAAAATCTTCACTGATAACAGGTGTTACTCAAAGGACACTGCATTTCATTATGAGGATTCAAAAACTCAGAGAAACCAAGATATAACAATAAATTAACAAAAATACTATCTATAGAATATCTAACTTGTCCTCAAAACAACCCTAATGAGAATTTGGAATCCCCATTTTACAGATGAAAATAACAAGGCTCCGAGATATTAAATTAGTTGACTAATGTAAAATGGTCCAGCAATGGCAGAACTGGAATTAGAACCTTGGACTTTCTGATTCCAGAAACTGTTCTTTTAACAATGTATCTGTACATGTGTTTGTGTGTATATGTGTGTGTGAGAGAGAGAGGCAGAGAGAAAGAGGGAAATTAATAGAAAACTTCTGAGAAATAATTGAGGATCTTCTAACTATGTAAATTGTTAGTCACAGGACTGAATTAAGGATCTCTCCATTTTGAACTAAGAGATAAAAGGCTTCCAGAAGCTGAGTCCAAATTTTATACTTACAGAAGATCTTTATACTAGTAGCCCAAATAATAATTCAATAACTGAACAGACTTAAGATCTGGTGTGTTCCTATCAGCACAGTTTCATAATGTGGATATTAGGGAGCTCGAGAAATTGGTAGATACACCTACAGACTCATTTGTTATCATTTCTGTGAAGGGCAAGATAAGTGTATAAAAATGAGAAGAGTGGAAAAGAATGGCTAGCAATTTTCAGTAGTTTGCTTAATCTCTGTATTGAGAAAGATAGCAGAAAACAAAATAAAACAAAAAAACACTTTGAAATGATTTTTTTAAAATAGTTACAAGTAGATATGGTCTTTTGTACCAAATAACTTGGAGGCATGAGGAACTGGCAAATAAATCTAATTTTCTCTGATAATACAATCTTAGACATTATTTGAAAGTATGAGATATAATGATGTAGTAATCAAAAAGTCTCAAAAAGGGGGCAAAAAACTTCCTTAATTCTCCTCTTAAAAAAACAAAATTATAAAAAAAACATATTAAGGAATGTTTTGAAACAAAGAAAATGATCTTCATTACCTCTACACAGCTTTTAAATTTTAGTTTAGTTTATTTTTAAATCAATATTCATATGATTATATAGTTGTTACAAGGAAGACACAATTTTGAAATCATCTTTCTTCATTAAGCATTATTATATTTTGCTGCATTTTCTTTTAATTAGAATTTTAATGAATGCAAAATTTTCTACTAAGTAGATATAATTTATTAAACCATTTTTCTTATTATTGACAATTGTTTCCAATTTTTTGTTATTGTAAATGTTGTGACAATGAATACCTTATTAAGATGATAATTATCTAATTAGATTATTACAGGTCCAATATTAGAATTAATGTATAAAAAATGAACATTTTATCTTGCTAGATATTGCCAAATTAATTTACAGAAGATCAAACCAATACAAATTTCAAAGAACTTTACCAGTATATATCATATCTTTTATATATCAGTTATTATATCAATATATCATATTATGCTATAAATTATTTTGCTAAATTAATAAGCTGTTCCATTGTTTTGAATTGTTTGCTAACTGTTGAGATTGAACATAATATATCTAATACTAAGTGTATTTTCGCTTGGTTAATTGTCTTTTCCCCCTCTTTTCTGCCTCTCTGTAACTTAATCCCACGTAGCTGGAGAAAATCATGTGATAGGGCAAACTGACACTGCAATAAATTGATTGCAAACTTTAAATGGGTTTTCAAGACTGGAAATATTGCTCTGATTCTCCAGTAAGTCCTTTGTCATTCTCCTTAAGGACTACTTCTTAAAAACAAGCCTTCCCTGCTCTCTTCAAACTTCCCACATTCCTCCCTACTTCCCTTGCTCCTGGCTGATGAGTTACCTCATATCTCATCAAGAAAATAGAAATCAGTAAGTGGCCCACTACCAAATCCATTAACTCATTAGCATCTACACTGAGCTTTTTATTTCCTTTTATTATAGGAGTTAAAACTAAAAGGCCATTTGCATCACATATGGTGGATATTCCATTTTCTCACATCAAGGACTTCACAATACTGCATTCTCTTCAACCCTCCTCCCCTGTGTGGATTATCCCCATCAAAATTCAAATTTATTCTAAATTAGCAACTCCTACATACAAAAAATTTAAAAATGTATACATATAGCACAAAATCCTTCCTTGACCCTCACGTATTTTCTTTATCCAGTTCATAGCTGAGCCTCTCACTTTTCATTCACTGTATAATTTATTTCCATCTGGCTTTCCCCACTCAAATCCCTTTACCCACTGCCCTGAAATTTCACTTGTGAAGGCCACCAGTGACCTTCATGTCACTACAACCAACATATAGTTTTGTCTTCATATTTCCAGAATCTTTCCTTCTTAAAAAAAATTAATTCCTGGCATAGTAGAATATATGGTATACTGACAGCACATAGTAGTAGTTAAATAAGCTTTCATTTTTCTTGAGGCTTAAAGCAAAATCATTTTCAGATATGCATAATTTAGAAATGTCTTCAGTAACTATTTCTGGCTCCCCTCCTTTAATCTGATTTCTAAATATTTCATTAGTCTCATTTACTTTCAATGGAATATAAAACTATATGGAAGGTTACTCTCAACATTTAGTTCTCATAATAACTATAATAAGAATAGTATCAACAGCTCTATGTTTATCATGTGCCATAAACAATTCTAAGAACTTTTTATGCATTAATTTGTTTATCCTCCTCATAAACATGTAAAATGGGTCTTATTATTAATCCCATACAACAAGGAAGAAAATTGAGGCTCCAGAAGTTAATTTACCCAAGGTGTGGTGGATTCAATTGTGTATTCCAGTTTGAATATGTTCTTGGGCTTGGTCCTCATTCTGGTGGGATCAGGGGATGTATACACAACTATGTGATGTTACTGTGAGCCAGTGATTGTATATTTTGGATGGTTTGTGTGGTATGTGAATATATCTTAATAAAATTGGAAAAAAAATGGGACCTTTTGAAGATGTTACTTCCGTTAAGATGTGGCCCAAATAAAACAGGTTGGGTTTTAATCCAGATTACTGGAGTTCTTTAGAAGCAGAATGAATTTTAGACATAGAGAGAGAAGCCACAGGAAGAAGCTGGAAGTCAAAGGAACCTGGAGGAGAAAGGAGAAGACATCTCCCTGTGCATCACCATGTGACAGAAAAGCCAAGGACCAACGATCACCGTCAGCCAGTCCCAGAAAGCCATAGTCTTCAGGGAGAAAGCACCAACTTGCTGACGCCCCGAAATTGGACTTCTCTTAGCCTCAATGTTTTGAGTCAATAAATCCCTGCTGTTTGAGCCAACCCATTGTGTGGTATTTGTTTTAGTAGCCAAGAAACTAAAAGACAAGGTCACACAACTTGTAATTGGTGATGCTCCTGGCTGAGTTAATGATGGAAATTTAGAGGAGGTAAGTTAAATAATGTCTCACAGAATTTGGCTTTATGTTGAGCAAACTTTAATCACTTGTAAAGCACCAGAAAGCAATAACAACATTTTGCATTGAATGTGAACTAAGTCATATGATTTAATAACTATATATGATTGATTCATATTGAATGAAATTATTTCTCATTACTCCGTTCTTTCTAAAGAGAGTCTTGTTGTAACGTTTCTCATTTTTTTCATTCATTCACATAATGTTTATTCAACACACATTTTCTGAGCACTCACCATACATCAGTCTCTGTGAAAAACCTTGGAAGGTTCAGTGAACAATAAGCAAAGTCCTAACTCTCAAGCAAATGTTCCAGGGATGAGGAGGGGGACAGATAAACATGTAAACAGATTTTATATGATGAAAGAATAATGGGATGGAAAGGCACTGAGGAGGCAGAACTCTTTGGCCAAGGCAGTTATGGTGGCATGTGAACTGAAACCTAAATGGGCAGAGGGAAACTGGTCTAGACAGAAGGATCAGCAAATGCGAAGCCCTGAGCTAGCAACAAGCCTGTTGTATGTGAGGGCCTTAAAAAGGCAAATGTGCCTAGAAACATGAAAAGGGTTGGGGAGGGAATGTAGGAGGTGCTCAGAGCACAATGATGCTTCCAAGCCTTGGTAAGTAGCTTGCAATTTTATTCTCTTTACAGCAGATAACCTTCAGAAGCTTCAAGCAGGTTTCATTTGATTTGTGCTTTTTAAAAGATTACTTAGACTGTTGAGTGTCCTACAAAAATAAAATAGCTATGCCTCTAAAGAGTATAGTATAGTATAATTCTTTTTAAAAGCTCAAAGAGCTTATAAATAAGTGGTCTTACTAAGTGTGCCAGTTTGAATGTATTATGTCCCCAAAACACCATTATCTTTGATGCAATCTCGTGTGGGCAGACATATCAGTGTTGATTAGATTGTCATTCTTTGAGTGTTTCCATGGAAATGTGACCCACCCAACTGTAGGTAATAACTTTGATTGGATAATTTCCATGGAGGCATGGCCCCAACCATTCAGTGTGGGCCTTGATTAGGTTGCTAGAGCCTTATATAAGCTCAGACTAAGTTGCTCACTACTGTAGCTGAGACAGACATTGTGAAGACGGCCATTGGAAGCTGATGCAGACATTTTGGCGAAAGCCATTCTGAAATGCAACCCGGGAGCAAGCAGACGCCATTCACATGGCTTCCCAGCTAACAGAGGTTTTCTGGACGCCATTGGCCATCCCCCAGTGAAGGTTCCTGATTGTTGATGCATTACCTTGGACACTTTATGGTCTTAAGACTGTAACTGTGTAACCAAATAAACCACCTTTTATAAAAGCCAATCCACTTCTGGTGTTCTGCATTCTGGCAGCATTAGCAAACCGGAACACTAAGTGTCACTATTATACCCAACTAGACTGCCTTAATACAAGCTTGGTGACTCTTGGGGTCCTGGGACATATTAGATCAGGGAAACTCTATTATTTTCAAATTAGCATGCTTTTTAAAATTCCCAAACTTGTTTGGGGTTCAGGAATGTTTCTTACTGAGGGCTGGAAGAAGAGGTTAGGGTAAGAAATGAGGGTATGACGGTTGGCTTCTTCTGTCTATTCTCTCTTTCTATGGGGGAAAGCATGGGGTGGAGTGGACAGGTGACTACATGGCTATTGACACATGGCTTAGATTTCAGACCTAATTCAATACAGTAAATATTTGCTTCAACTAGAGGTACAAATGGTACCCCCAGGATACAGAGGCATGCTCAATTAATAAGAGCAGCTGTTACTAATAAGAGCCAGGCAATGTTTTCGTGCTTAACATGCATTGTTTCATATTATATTTATTTACACATTAGTTTTATGAAGTAGGTATACTCATTATTCCATTTCCCAGTTGAAAAATCTGATGCATTTAAAGGGTTTAGGTGGTTTCCACAAGGTTACACAGATAGTCAGTCATATAGCAGGATTTGTACCCAGATCTAATTTTAGCACCGACTCAATTAACAGTGTGCTTGACTGACTGCATGGACCCTGTTCAAGAAGTTAAAATGATACATGATGAGTACAACTGACCCTACGATTGACTGATCAAACTGACTACTTGGGAAACTCTGAGTTTTTAGAATTTATCATAAAGAGATGCAGTTAAATTAAATGACACATATGTATATCTGTCCAGACTTTTAGAACATGCTCAGTAAATGTTAAGTGAGCTGCAAATAATCTGTTTTCTTGAAATGAATGAAACCTGTTCTCACATTCTTCACAATCTTTTTTAGTCGGTTGTCTGAATATCAAGGGAATGCTTAGTTAGAAATGATTCTTGATTATTCACAGTTCATCTGCTTTTCTACTTTATTCTTGATGAATCTAGCCTAATATTAGTGATATTTATCACTTTAGTTATTACTGTTTTATATGTTTAAGATATCTCAATGTGAGATAAATCATTACTGAAAGGGACAGCTAAACAGGCTTTGTCAAAGATTTTAATGACATATAAATATTTTAATGAGAACACCTACCAAAGAGGAGGGGAACAGTGATTCAATATGTGGCCAGATAAAACACTTCTTTTTGTGCAAAATGCTTTTGTTATTTGCTCTGGTGGGGGAAACAACAACAACAACAACAACAAAAAACACCAAACAGCTTATAGTTGGTCTAATTTGTATGTTTATAATTGGTTTAAAAGGAAGTGTTACACAAACTCCAAATGATAATTAAATCAGATTTTCTTCAATGAGCAATGTAAATTTACAAATGGCCTTTTCTGAAAGGGCCAAAAGGAAGCACTGTTTTCCTGCAAAAGCCCCTAGACTCTTTTCTAGTTTAAAGCCTAGGTCTAAAATGCAAATATAATCAGTATCCTAGATTATGGCAATCAGGAAATGATATGTGTACCAACTATTTTAACAAAAGGCTGCAAACACAATGAAGAATACTGAAAGCCAAAATGATGTCAAACGTGTGAAAGCTGAGCCTGTAGAATTATACATCACCTTGGAGAATTAATTCTAATATCCCTTCTGAAAGATTTGAGTGACATTTTATTTAAATGGAAAATGCAGAAGTCAGGTGATCTTTGTTATCACATTGATCCTAAAATACTACCAAAAATCTTTACATGATACTATGTAATAGGAATGCATAAAATTTTACAGGAAAGACTAATCAAATGAATGTAGATTTCACTTATAACTTTGCATAAATATATCAAATTGTGTTTTCTTGGCTATATTAATAATAAATACAGAAAAAAATAACTAAGTGTTTTGTTTATTTTTTTCCCCATAGTGTAAAACACTAAAAAAGGGGGCAGGGGGAGTAGTTATGTATCTATGGAGTTGCGAGAGCTGCTGCATGGACTCTACCTCCATTAGATTGACATTTATTCCAGATTTGAAAGAGAGCTTGAGATCAGCCATTTTAAAACAGCCACAGACAAAGTCGTGATCAAACATAAAGGGATGAATAGAAACTGGTCTAATTTTTCACAAACTGCAGGAAACAGCTGCCCTTTGGTTTTCATCGTTACCACACCTTTGGGGTTAGCAGGGCCCACAGTTCTTTCAATGCTCACACTGGTGCTTTCCCCTCCTATGAATAGCTTTCAGTCTCCCCACTGACCCTTCTCTATCTGAACTCCTGATAAAGTTCAACCATTGGCCGAGGAACTTTTTCCCAGTTTCAGGGCTGATACCTGATTGGGTTATTTTGTTTATCTTACCACATTTATACAACCTACTTCCTAGGGTAGGTAGTATACAGATCTAAATAAAAGAATGCCTGGAAGGTGCCTAGTGCTTAGCTCCGAACACAACATGAAAATCCAGTATCTGCTAACTCATGTTTTATAATTTACATTAAACTAATCTGTACTGGTTCAGGTATTATTTTCTGATTCTAGATTTCTTTCACAAATCTGTGTACTTTGTTCCCAAGTAGGGTAAGGGAAATAAATGAACAATTATTGATTATCTACAGTGAAAGGCAGCTTAGGGTATAGAATTAGTGGCTCTCAAAATTCAGACGTGCTAAGTTTGAATCCCGGCCCAGTCACTTAACTTGGGTCTCTTTACTCCTCAGTCTCCTTACTGTTAATAGGAGGTAACAGATCATTTCAGGGACATTGTAAGGATTATAAATAATTAAAATGGTGTTTAGATCCAGAAGAGGCATTCAGTATATCATTTATTGTAAAATATTAGATAATTTGATGTAGGTTTGAGAATCTGATAACAGAATTGTGCAGGGTTTTGCTAATTTAAAGCCAATCCAAGTCCTTAGTTGGCACAAATACTCAGAAAAATGGTCAGGGGGAGAAATTATAGCTTTTCTTGAAAAAGAGACTGCATGCCTGGAGAAAGACAAAGAACATTTTAATCTGGTAAAAAAGAGGGTATTCTTATGTGCTTCCATAGTAGTGTCTCCACCAGGTCTTGGTTTGATTGGGATTGAAGTTCCTGACATGACTGCCCCATCACAAGCATAAAAAACAAACAAACAAACAAAAAAACAAAACTGCCAGGTAACCAAGAGCAACCTACAGTTGAAAAGCCTCAGTCATTTTTCTGTAAAATGGGTAAATGAGTACATTAATGCCGTTTTGACAAAAGCATACTGAGAATTAAAAAAATACATAAATAAACTCACTTAGCACCTGACAGCCAAGTAATAAATCTTTCAGCATTTTCCTTTCTCTTTTCCCCCTTTTCTTTACCCATTTCCTTCCCTTCTCTGAGTTTTCTTTTGGTTTCATATCCCACAATGCAGAAATCATCATAGTGCTTTCACTCAGAAAATCTCATGTAAATTCTCACAAAATAAATAAACAAAGCCAAAGAAACTATTGAGAATAAACAGGGCTAATTATTATTTCATTTGGATAGCCCAATTTGGACAAAACGGTCATTATTTGACCTGCTTTCGCTACCAGTTACTTTTTTATCCATGGGCACAAATTGGATTTGTATACCTATGTAAGTCCCAGAAAATTCTCTGTGGTGTCATTTTTGGTTCTATTTATGTACTATGGCTTTCCTAAAACTAAAGACTATTCTATTATCATTCCTACCCCTACTTTGTTTTAATACCCTGGAAAGGTTGCTTCTAATTAATTTTTAACACTGGTCAGCATTGCATTTATTCTTCCTTGCTTTTTCCTTGATTGTCATCTGACTCCAAGTTAGTGACCTGGACTATGAGCAATTGTATCTCAATATTAGTAAGATCAAAGAGGAAAAGAAGGGATAGCAGGGTAAGATATTTCCACATAGGATTAGCAGAAGCTTTGGCAGTAACAAAGCTAGTGAAATTGGAGTCGATTAATTAGTAGTCAAGAAAAATTTTGTCATGTGTTGCCACTAATTGGCCAACTCGAGTCAATTATGCTCACAAACAACTGAAATCAATGGGTGGAAAATCTCTTATTCCTGCCAGCTTCTTCTGCTTGATATCACAGCAATTCTTTACTAGTTTATGAAATGACAATTTAATGTTCAAGTTTAAATGTTATCAATGTACAATCTAGAGATATGTGAAGCCTGTACACTTTCTTCTTAAATTTAGTATTATAGCATCATAAATTCTACAGTAAAAATTTAGGAGAAACATAAAATTCAAACCTCAAAAAATTACAAGAGACTGCTGACTATGTCTTGGCACACTTTCCTTTGTAGAATACGTTACCGCCAGTCTTTTTGTTTTTATTAAGACCTACTGTATTGTAGAGAAAGCCTCTATTCATATTCATAATCTTCAGGCAAGTCAGGAAGCTAACTGGCTTAGAAACAGTAAGTGCTTTTTTCCTCACTTCCTATTGAATAACAGAAAATCTGGTAAGAAAAAAATGCCACTTTTGTTAAAAAATGTGAGTGATGGAATGCTAGAAAACTAATTTACCAATTTCCATGAAAAATGATCAATAACTACTAACTACTGTCCTATGTACTTTTCACTTTTGCACACAATGCTGCTTTTGCTGTCTGCTTCTGTTAAACAAATGTACCCAGTCAGAAATCATTTTCAAAGCAAGTGTTCTTTTGGTAACTGAAAAAACATATTGAATAGTAAGATCAGTTTGTTTTAATTTCCATAACTGCTAAATATAAGAATCATAAAATGTAAGCCTTTTTCATTTTTTCATTTTAACTTGTATATGAGACAAAGAAAAACAACTGTACTTTCTATCATATTTTATTTTTGCTCAACTATTGCTAAAATACTTGGGAAATAGTATTCTCTATGTCTTCTCAAAACAAACCCCTTCCATAGCAATGCCATAAAAAAAATTAATAGCTTTGGGAGACCTTTCAAGGAAGTCATCTCTATTGATTCATCCCTCAACTATGACCCAATTTAGCAATAAAATGATTTTGAAGTTTATAGTTTCATTTCAGTGCATTAATAACTTTAGCAGGTTTAAAGTGTTTTCCTAGATGACAGAAATAAGTTCTATACAAATGCACATTCTCACACACACATACATCATCTTTATATTCACTTTCCTTTGTAACTCTAGACTGAATTTTTCTGGCCATTCACTAACATCAAAGCAACTTTATTCAACCCCTTTTCCCCATTGGTTTGGGTTCAGGGAACAGGGAGCAATTTTAATGTTCTTTTTATTAAACCTGTATCCTATTTATGAACTCAGAAGAAATGATTTTTGTTTTTGTTTTCTGATCTCTTGAGCCTTTTGTACAATTACTTGCATCGAACTATATGGCTTGAGAACTAGTCTTACCATAGAGGGGAGCGGAAAAGTCCTGATGCCCAAACATTTCTTCTCTAGCTACTAACTGATGCTTGACAGTCTGCTTTCATCTCTTTAGCTCAGAACCTCATCCCATTAGCTTAAATCTTTCTTTCCCATTGAAATTCAAATACTTTAGTCTTAGTCATTTTTAGCTCAGCTTGAATGATCTGAAAGCAAGTTTTGATGGTGTGGAGGAGGAAGAAAAACTTGGGGACATAAGGTTTTGCAGAGGGTATTAGGTAACAGAGAGGATAAAGTAATAAATATACTCAAATGGGAAAGGAACTCAGAAAGCAGAGCTTGAGGAAACTTAAGCAATCATCACAGTTTTGCCCAAGGCCTATCCTAATTAGTTAGAAAAGCAGGTTCTGAAGGCAACTACTATTACTCTAAAAATCTGCTTGAAAAGCATAAATTATGAGTATTCCTGCATGTTACAGAATATAATATGATTCAACCAAAGAGCACATACATTTCCACAGGCCTCAGCCATGCACCATTTCATAGTCTGCCCATTTTAAGCATCAGAAACCAGATTGTAGAAATTGGGTTCTTGTTATTTTAAACTCCTTGTTCCCTAACTGAAACTTTCTTTTTAAACTAGGCTCATTAAAAAGACCACAAAAGACAGTAAATTAATTCATTGAAAAAAACTTAATATTTACTGTTGCAATACTTTATGTACAGTTTATTGAACATTTCCCCTATATATTATATTTGTGTCTTCCATAATTTAAAATTTGTATTAGTGTAACTACAATAGATTATGGTGTCAACTATAAAAACATCTCCTACGATGCTGGTGAAATCCTTAACTACAACAATGTGTCTCTGTCTTTCAGTCTTTGTTTCTACATCACTGGCACCTGTGTTCTCCAGCAGGTTACTTTTCATTCTCAAACATCCTGATAAACTTCTAATAGTCCACTTCCTTGAATCACAGATAAAATATGAATTAAAGAGAATTCTCCATTTCTATTCATAATTTCTTACTCAAAAGTGCAAAGTCTTCATCAATGATATCTGTAGCTTTCTCTCTTCCTAAGCCTGCTTGTTTCTTAAGTCAATATTAAGTTCCTGGATTTAAATATCTATGGCTCTCTTCCAACATGTTCTCTCTTAAATGCCAAAGATTTATTAGTGGGAAAAGTGGTATTTTGATGGGAAAATAGGAACGTCTTCCCCAAAACTTAGTATTACTTTAGTATTACTGTCAGTATTACTTTAGGGGTACATCTTGGGTTGCATGATCAAAAACCTAGTCTGGAATTAAATGCTTGGTTTAAAAACCACTTTTTCACTTCCTTGCAATTTAAATGTTTATAGCAATTTTTCCCTGTGTTAAAAAGTAACATATAGAACAGTGTGGGCATGGCATGATTCTGGTTCTCTGACTTATGACCTTAGGATTGTTGCTTCCAACATCGTGATAAATACACCATTCACCAATTACTGAGGGTCAAGTTCATTTGTTAATGTTGGTTCCCAGCAGTACCAAGTCATGGGAGCATCTCTGGAAGCTCTGTCTTTGTATCTCTTAAAGTATTTCTCCCCCTTCCCTGGGTTCTGCAACCTATTTAATCTTAAAATGTATAAATTTGTTGGTAGACTGGTTGTTTTTCAAGATTTTGTTATTGATCATGTCTACTTAAGAATGACCTTCTTGTGAAATTATAAAACTTCTCAAGAAAAATAGAAACAAGTGCTAATCTAATCTTCTAAAGACTTTTTAAAAAGCCAATTGTTAAAACAACAAAAGGTAGGATAGAAAGGGCTGCAACATATCACATCTGCACCTGCTTGATTTCTGCTCCCAGAGAACAAAAATCAGTTCTACAACATAAAATCAGAAGAAGAAAAGTAAAAAAAAAAAAAAATTGAAATTATTCTGCCTGATGTGTGAACAATATTGGTTAACAGTCCTGCTACTTCCAACACCCACCTAAAGATAGTGGCCAACTACCCAATTCAGTAAAACAAACAACTCTTCCAGGAGAAAAAAAAATAGTAGTGCTTAGAGTTGATGGACATGGACTTCAAAAGTATTAGACTCAAAAGGGTCTTGGAGGTCTCATTTTATAGATGAGGTATATGAGATCTAGATCATTTAAGTGACTTGTCCAAGCCAGAGACAGAACTAGGAGCAGAACCGGGGTTTTCTGCCTCCCCATCCAGGACCCTGAGCTGATTCTTTGACCGAATTTTTTAGATGTCTGTGCCCTCATGTAACAGATCTATTTCTACTGTTATTAAGAGAAGCAAATTGGTGCTTTTCCTCAAGAGTTTATAGATATTGCAGTATAAAATCAACCCATTCTGTCAAAACAGTAAAAAAAAAAAAGTCAATTTAGTACTCTCAGAGAGATAGTGCATTGTAGGGATTTTTACTGGAAATGGGAATTAGATAGAAAGACAGATATATGATAGAAGGATAATAGGTATATTTATAATTATATGCTGTTTGAATTGAAAAGATAAGCATACAATTTTTGATTGTCTAATTATATGCGATGACATGAAAGTAGAACCCTTCTAATTAATCAAATATAATTGTATTTATTTATTTACCAAAAATTATTTTGAAACAACAAAATAAAAACTAGTACTAATCACTTTTCTGACATACACAATTATTCAAAACTTACTAGTACTGGGAGGTGGACAGGGAGCCATACCTATGGGCCTTGTCTCACATGAGTGCACATGGGAAAATGCAGGGCATTTTGTCATTATTACAAAAAGAAATTTTGTTTTAATCATGTGTTTAATTTAAACATTGCTTTTAGTATGACGCTAACAACAGCTGTGCAGAAAGTGCTCTGGAGAGAAGTTCATAGCAGCACATGCCTGTGGCTCCTCTTCAGTTCTGGAGGATCCAGCTGTCCAATGTTACTTCATCAAATACATTCTTCAGGCCTTTCTGTGTGAGTGCAGAACATTCCACATATCTGACAGCCTTCAGGTCACAGGCCAGCTTTTCAGCAGTCTCTGGAGTGATAGCGTTTGTTCCGGGCAAATTTGTCAATAGTAGAGGGGTCACCTCTGAGATCAACTTGGATCCCAACAAGCAAAAGAAAGGAGTCTTTGGACAGTGGTGACTTATTTCAGGTACCCACTTCTCTTCTACATTTTCAAATGAGGACAGAGAGACGGATGGGAAACAGACTAGAAATACTTCTGTTATAGATAACTCAGTGGTCACAATCTGTCATCATCCTCTTGCTCTGCAGTATGAAAATGTCCGAGAGTATACAGCTCTCCACCAAACATAACTGTGACTGCACAGTTGTCAAAAACAGTTGGTACGTATTCAGATGGGAATGTGTTTGTTGTGTAAGATTATCAGGAGACACGTTTTATCAAGGGTTCCATCACCCACAATGCACTCAGTTGTCTGCAGTGCCAAAACAGTTTTGTGTACACATTAAATATTTCAAGTTCAATGTTAACCAGCTTCTCAGTCAGGGTATTGGCAGTACTGCCATATATATGTATGGTATGATATAGTGTGTACTTTTCTTTCTTTATCAATCTCTACAGTTTTAAAGATAACTAATGGGGCAGCATAGAGGTGTCCTATGAATTTTTGAGCTAATCCTGATAAACCCTTTTAAGTGTCCTAAATTATATAAAGATTTAAAGTACCATTGTGATTTATATTTTATGGAAAACAGTTCATATTTAGCTATAATGTAATACTGTACCAGTAGAAGAAAAGAATTCTTAGGTTAAATAACTCATTCTTCCCATGACGTGCTGTCTTTCCACAAAGATTTAGTTAAAAGAATCTGCCTTTTTTAGGTTTTGATGACTTTTCTTCATTGTTCCCATGTGTGTTCCTGTTAAGGTCGCCTGATTCTGTTGCTAGACAACCTTGCAATCTTGTTGGGACACGATGATGAACTAATACTGATTTTCAATAAGCCTGTTAGGATATGGTCTCTTTAAGAATATCCTGATTCTTTTGTCTAAGAGGCTATACAGGACCTTTCACTTCAACCCCTATTTCTGTAGGAATATAAATAATAGAATGGTGTTTTCCAGAAGAGTTGGAGGAATGCCAACAGTACACCAGAGAAGAACTAGGTCTTACTTCTTCCCAGTGTGTTTTTTTCTGGCAAAGTTTAAAACCAGTCAGATGACAAGTCAGGGAGTTCTCCCAAAGGATTTCAAAGAAATGTGAGGAAAAAATACATAGTCCATTGTATTAGTTAGGGTTCTCTAGGGAAACAGAATAAACAAGAGATATTTGTAAATGCAAGATTTTATAAAATTGTCTCATGCAACTGTGGGGATGCACGAGTCCAAATTCTGTAGGGCAGGCAGTGAATTGGCAACTCCGAAGAAGGTGTTGATGAACTCCTCAGGAAACACTTTGCTGGCTAGCCAAAGAAGTGAAGGTCCTCTCTGTCTCTTCCTTAAAAGTCTTCAACTGACTGGATTAAATCCAGCTGATTGGATTCTCTCATTGCAGAAGACATGCCCTTCATTGATAAAATCAGTCACAGCTACAGTCAATTGACCGATGATTTAATAAACCAGCCTTCTGGTTTCTTAACCAGCCACTAATGTGCTTGCAGGAATGGTTAGGACAGTGCTTGCTTGACCAGACACCTGGACATCATCAGGTGGCCAAGTTGACACATAAACCTAACCATCACATACATTTATTGACCAGATTTTTTTTTTCTTCTACTCATCCCAAATTCTAAAGAAAAGTTGTCAAGCTATATTACTTTGAAAACGTTAAGTTCCATATGGGCCTGGCATGGGTATTTGCATTTTATGGGGCTTCCAGAGTAAATTCTCTCTACACTGTTTGCTCTTCTCTGAAATACCTCTCCTCAGTTCAGATCCTGATGTCCTCCTTTAAACAGTTTGTTTAGACAGAAGTGACTGGGATCAATTTACTATTTTCTGTCTGGATAGACAGGGATGTATAAGGGGACTATCGACAACTCTCCAGCATATAATGGGAGTTAACAAGTAGCATTCTCAATGCATATTGGAAAAACAAAACTGTTGTTCCCTTAAAGAATCATTTTCAATGATAACGGAATCAAAGAGACAAAGAGATATTTCATCGCCAAAGAATTACAGAGCATGTTCTAAGTACAAGAGAAGAGTCCCACTAACATCAGACTCATGTCCATCCAATCCAGTATGGCCCACTGTTGGTGCTAACAAGGAACAGAGTCTCCTTATTGACACCACCTACAAAGGTTTTGGAACATACCCCAAAATATAACCTGTTTTGATAACCTTCCTTGACTATAGCATTTTTAGATAA
Organism: Choloepus didactylus; assembly: GCF_015220235.1. Lineage (NCBI taxonomy): Eukaryota > Metazoa > Chordata > Mammalia > Pilosa > Megalonychidae > Choloepus > Choloepus didactylus. The sequence goes on along the minus strand of NC_051320.1, from coordinate 34,683,727 downwards.
ATATAATACTGTATTGAATCTGTTTATAATTTTGGGGTGATCCACGATTAGGGTATCATCTAATATGCAAAATTAAAAGTTCTGATTCTTTTTCCCCATCTTAAAATAAAAGTATTACAATTTAAGGCAGCCAGGTTTGATGGCTTTGTGACTTGGGCCATATGGGAGAGTTTAAATCTTGGCTCCGGTATGTTGCAACTATAAAGCCACTCTGTCTGTTTTCTCAATTTTAAAGTGGTGATCACAATGCTTTCCTCATACACTGAGGATTAACATAATGTTTACCATACAGTGCACAATAAATATAAGCCCCTTTTCTACCTTTACCAGGTGTGGCCCACTTCTAGTTTTCCAGGATTTACTGGAAACATTCATACATTCCAGGAATACATCGTCTCTGATCACAGTCCTTTACAACCTTCATTTTACCAAACTAAATGCTCGCAATTCCTTTGTCATTCCCACCATTATATTTGCTACTTCAACAATCTTTCTGTGATTTTTTAAAAATTCAGTTTTAATTTTAGCAAGCATTAATTGAGTGACTATGAGGTGAAAGGCATTGCATAGGTCCTAAGATGTAAATGTGAATAGATTGCTGTCCTCCTGAAGCCTACAGTCCAGTGTCAAGAGTAGTAAACAGAAAAAAAATTACAATATGGGCTGATAAATTCTGTGATATTGGCAAGCCTGTGCCTGGAACCCATTACATGATCTAAATCACATTAAGGAGGATGAGAGATTTCAGGGGAGCCTCCTGTCCTCTGAGATGTTACCCTAGCATTGGCAAACAGATTTGTATCTGTGTTCTAGGTTTGAATGCACCAAGCTTTTGTCAAAGGGGGGAGGTATTTTGTTTCTTTACCCAGTATTCTACTCGTTTGTGCCTAGAATTTTGTCCATCTTTGCAACTGCTAATGAAAATAAGCACAGCATGCCAATGTCTAAACGGAACAGTATACAAAGGCTCAAAAACTCTTTCATCAGCAATAAATGAAACCTCAGAGTTCCTCATCTTCTAACTGTAACTAGAATCATTTTTCCAAATATATATTTCTTTGCATTTATGCCCAGAAAAGAGCCTTTGCTTCAAAAAGACTGTGAGTAGGCTAAAGTATTCACTTTTCCTAGCAGCTTTATGGTCATTCTCTTGGTATTTCAATGTTTTCAAGAATCATGAGCATACTTGGGAGCAAGTCATCATGTTCATCATTTATTTTTTACTCAATAAATACAATACAATAAGTACACTTCCTGCTGTACTTCCCATGAAACTCATTATAGAATCAATTGAGTTCATTCTGGTCTGGATTGAGAGAGCATTTCAGGTATTTGAAGGTTTTGCTCCAACTTTGGATCCTAACAATTAATGTAAACTTTCCAAAACAATCATAGTAAATTATAAATCATCTTCAAGACAGATTGCACAGTAAAATTTTCTAAAGGTTGCTGTAGAAGTTGAACTTAAATTTGAATTCAGTTCTAAGGTAAAAAAAATTATTTCCTCCATTTGACACTGTTTTATTTTTTAGATTTTAAATTTATGAAACCAGAATTTACTTTCAGGTATATACATATCTTGTACTGGCTTTTTTTTTTTTTTTTTTTTCCTATCCAAAAAGTTATTAATTTGAATATACATATCTTGTACTGGCTTTTTTTTCCTATCCAAAAAGTTATTAATTTGAGAGCAAAGCATACAATATATGGCACCCTGGAGTTAAGGAAATATGAGAGAATGACTTTGATTATTTTTTATGCTACACTGAAGTTTATTTGTAAAATAGTGCACCACTGAAAACTTCCTCAGACAGCTTTTTATTAAATGCAATTTTATTGAGATATATTCATATACCATAAATCATCCAAAGTGTACAATCATTTGTGCACAGTATCATTACATAGCTGTGCATTCATCACCACAATCAATTTTTTGAAAATTTTCAATTCTCCAAAAAATAAGAATAAAAGTAAAAATAAAAGTAAAAATAGAACACCCAAAACATCCCATACTCCTTTCCCCTCCTATTATTCACCCACTTTTTGTCCCCCTTTTTTCTACTCATTTTTCCGTACACTGGATAAAGGGAGTGTGAGCCACAAGGTTTTCACAATAACACGGTCACACCATATAAGCTATACAGTTATACGATCGCCTCAGACAGCTTTTTAAAAAGATGCCAGTCTTCTAATTCACGGAAACACCCATACACAAATGCCTTTCTTGTTTGGGAAAAAAAACCTGTATTGGGGTAAACAAATGATGATTATGGTGAGTGTGTTAATTTTAAGAAGTTATTTAAGACATAGTAGCAATGTGACTTTAATATCAAAAAAGATGTAAATACACCCTTTTCAATCCTACCAGGGACTCCTATAACTACCTTACAGTCTTAGATTTGTCCATTATATGGGACATAGAATATACTTTACCAATTCAAATGAGTTAAGGGTGATGCTATATAATTATACCTTTGCTTTAATCACATATTGTGGATGAAGAGTCTTTGGACAGAAACATATCCCCTGCATTGTAACAACAGCAGTATTGGAAATGAAACATTCTTTTAATATATAAGTTAACTTGAAAATACTAGGACAGATTTTCAGCAAAAGAAGGAAGCTGCAGGTATTTGGCTTTTATTGGTGAGAATGTTTCTTCATGGTCATTTCCCAGTCTTTATATACACATTATGGTTCGGTGCTCCTTGGGAAATCCAGTGTTCCTTGATCTTTAATTCTTCGTTCCCACAAAATATTTTGCATACACATAGCTATTAGCTCATTATGAAGTGGAGGTATTTATCAAAATTTCTCTGCAAGCCCCTTAACCATGGTACCAAGTAATTTGTCCAGAATCCAAAACAAATTAGTTTAAGAGCCAGGTGTGCAAAAATCCTGTTACACACTAGATTCCAATGAACTGCAGGTTTTATTAATTTTACATCACTTAGCAAGCTCAGATTGGATCTTTATGTTGAGTTTCTTTAATGGACAAATAGTTAGGGAACGCTTTAAATGCAATTACACTAAGAGACCATGACAGGAAATATCACAGTAATAGAGGCAAAGAAAAAAATAAAACCACTCACATATCCCCTAATTGTTTCCTGTTGAATCTTAACTCCATAATGAAGTTATTAATGTATTATATATTTATGTTCTATATGAGCAAGTTCTTTACTTTCAAGAAAGCATTAAACATTAATACCTGCACAGTTTAATCCTTCTTAACTGAGATATGTTTTTGTAAATAATAATCTGTTATTGCTATACTTTTTTTAGAAATTTCAGTTATTTCATAGCTATTTATCTCAACATACTTGTGAGATAATTATGGAGTTTTTAAAAAATTATTTTTTTAAGTAATAGACTATTTTTAGAGCAGTTTTAGGTTTACATAAATATTGCATAGAAAGTACACTGTTCATATAATTTCCCTCTTCCATTATGGAGATATTTTATTAATATTTTATTTAGTCCTGGAATTTTGGAAAAGAAATGGACTAATAAAAGTATTTCTTCTGGTTCAAATTCTGCATGTGCAAATCCTGAAGTTAGACAAGGTATGGTGCTGATCAGTGGGTTAAAGAAATCTACCCCTATTCTTTCATCACATTTTAAATCCATTCAGATTAATCTTGAAAACTTTATCAAGAAGTTTATCAATATTTGAAGGTGCAGAATTTTTACTGTTCAGCTGATTTGTAAAAGAGTGACTAGGGCAGCATTATATAAATCAAATTAGTGTAACAACATTCTGACTAGTCCATCTCAGTCACTTTCCTAGTTGAATTTCAATTCAAGGTTAATTACTCAACTTATCCTATGACTTTAAATTTAGAAAGCCTCAAATTAGCAACAAGTTTTCATATGACCCGGATGACTAAGACCACTGTTAAGAGGCAGGGGTTTCTTACAGAATGATTTTGGGAGGTTAATAATTTCCTTAATTTCTTGAAACAAAGGTGCTTAAGATACATACTAATTTATTATAGAGATATCATATGTTTTCCAATGGAAAAATGTCTTTCCTCTTTGCTCCCTATGGCATTTGTGTGCAATATTTAACACAGTTTGGTTCAATTCTTTATTTTTTTTCTGATTCAAAACTTCAGCAAGAGTGATGATTAGTTGTACTGATTAACTGGACAGTGAGTCCCTCAAAGAACATTTTTAACCTACTAGTGCAGTCTTTTATATATAGTTCTGTTAAGTTTCAAATGAATGAGTGAACAGATCTGATTCACACACTTTCATAAAGCCTGAATTCTTCTTTAAGAATCCAGAGTTTAATTTTGTGGTTAGATGATTAAAAAAGAAATGGAATGTCAATACTCCCATTTGATTTATAACACGATTTCTGTCCTCAGTAGCTAGTTAAAAAGAATAGTTTTATCATGGTTTCAGAAAACAAGAGACACATACTGAATGAAAACACATACTGAATGGATTAGAAGAATTGGTGTGAGAGCTGAGTGAACAAGGGGTTACTGCTAACAATAGTTAGGTGTTACTTACAAAGACGAGGCCACTGGAGGGATGGTCTGAACTGTGCTGGCCTCAAACTAGATCCCATACCTTGTTTAATTTTGGCTTACTTCATAATGCCTCTTGACGCAGGTGTAGAGGCCCTTATTTTGCAGTAATAGTGATTCAACTGTGTTTTATTTTTTTAATTTTAAATAGAAACTTACCATGTTGACATAGAACGAAACGACAGCTAGAGACAAGTTGTATGTGGAATGAGAAATACGCTTTTGTATACTGTGCTGCTATTTTTGATAAACCCAGATTTACATGCTTTTACCTCAAATTTAAAAAAAACGCTAATTAGAATTTTCTTCTTACATGTAATTACTGACAGTTTGTTTCTCTTCAACATATAATCCTATATCTAGGCTGCTTATTTATACAAGATAGCAAAGTTGTCACCATGGGAGTATGTCAGCAAAGAAGCAGCTTTTCTAAGTGAAACAAAGAAACCACTCATGGCTTCAGCTTGATTGCAAAATTAGCAGTTTTACTGCATTAGTTGTTGTGTTGGATAAAGCCATGGGTGTCATTCACTATTCAGGAAACCTGCATTGTCTAAGGAGAATTAACACACGGCCCATGTACTGAATTGACACATGCCTGCAGACTGTGCCAGATTTTGCAAACTATAGCGAATCTGGGCTCTAAAATAACCTAAGGAGCATTCTCTAAACTCAAAACGTAATGGGATTAAATATATAAATCCTGGCAAGAAATATGGAGACTGAAAAGATTTATCAGATAGATGGCAAGTCAGCTTAACAAGTGAGACAATGGGACTGATGGAACATGCTCTTTCCAAGGAAGAAATCACAATAATTTTTATTGATGCTATCAGTATTTCCACAGGCCTGTTTCAAGAAGGTCATGTATAATACCACTGAAGAATTTTGAAAAAACATAATTGAATTTTCATAAAGAATCAGAAAAATCTATAAAATTTCCCCTGACTGGGAGAACTGAGCTTTTTTGTTCATCATAACAGCAACGATTATGATTATAGAATTATTATACTATTTATTGTTAAATAATTTTATTGTTAAGTTATAATTACTATATGCAAGAAAGACAGCCTGGCATCTTACCAGCATTATGTCAATAAAAGCTAATCAGTCCAAAAAATGTGCTAACTTCTGATCCTAAAGTTATGCCAAGTTTATCTCAATTTTCCAGGAAAAGCCTTTATCAAACTTCTTATATCTAACTCCTCACTGTATCATAAATATTTCAATATTGTTAGTCATCTCCATTAAAAAAATTCGAGCAATTCCTTTATGAAACTTTTGGTGGTTGCTATGACAATGGTATTTCTATCTCAGCTCACAATGCATATTCTTCAGCTCTTACCCAAAGTAACCTGGTTCTGTTGGCTAGGAGTTGTCTTCTAAGATTCTGAAAGATATACCTAACATTTTCTCCAAAGATTAGGATCACAAAAACAACAGCATTATTAAGTGTTGAACTTTAAAAAATTCGTTACTGTTCTGACCACCCTAACACAGTTATTTTCATTTTGCTTAATCCCTTCAAATTTATTTTAATAAGCATGCATATTTTTTACATGGCTGCAATTACAGCAAACACACAGTTTTGCTTTATTCTGCCACTATTTTGAATAGTAAAAGCCTCTTCCATATTTTACAACTTGGGAAATTATTTTAATGTTAAGGAATATGTTACATTTAGTGTATAGGATTTATATTTAATAAGTCCCTTATTACTAGCTATTGAGTTGTATTCACTTATTTTCTTTCTTACAGATGAATTCACAGGCAACCATTTTAAAGAATATATCTTTTTCCTTCTAAAGAAATGTTTCTGTAGAATTAATTAGTACTACTGAGACAGAGTTTATGGTTCATTGGGCATGGATAATGTTTATTAAAAAAAATAACTCTGACTGTGTTTAAGCATGTAGAGTAGCATAGAGTAGCCTGTACTCTCCATTTTCTTCCTCCAGGCCATGCTACATATTTGCATTATCTGCTTGATCCCTGAAGGCATTTGTGTTTTTGACCCCTGGATTACTAGAGCAAAGGTATGAATGCTTTTATGACTTTCCATAACTGTTGTCATTTAACTCTTCAAAACCAGTATTACCTTTATTTCAATTTCACCATCATTCATACCAGTGCCCTCTACATGCTAGGTTCTGTATAGGCATTGGGGATTCAATGATGAAAGAAAACAATAAACAAGGAGTTATAATACAGTGTGATGTAACAGGATTCAGAATGGGAGGCTATGAAACCCATAGGAAGGGTGGAAACCAGCCTTCCCCAAAGAGGTGTCATTTCAAGGGGGAAAGGGAGGCAGACAGGTGAAGTATGGAGGAAGGAGAAAATTCCAAGCATTTGAAAGATGTGGGGCAGGAGAAGTAAGCTGATATGAGATCATGAAGGTACTTGTTTGCCACAGGGTAGAATACAGTATGTATGTGTACTAGTCTTAAACAAAACAGTTATTATTGGTGCCATTTAACAGTTTTTGTCCAATTTATTAGTTATATAAGCATATTAGCATTGCATCTGAGGAACTTAAATTCCTAGCATGGTTAATGGCATGCACAAAGGCACCCAAATCAGAACACTCGTTAGCTGTCCAGAGAAGAAAGTCTCGTGCAATATGGCAGCAGCAAAGAGCTATGTGAAAGAGAAAAGGAGATGATGGAACTGGAGATAGGTTAGAACACCAGAAATGTCTTGAGTTCCAGGCTACGGAGTACACATTGGATTTATTCAATGGGCAATGAGATGGCAAAAATTTTAGAGGAAATGAAATCATAAAGAAAAACCTATTCACTTAGTTAACGCAAAATTCTGAATTTCCCAGTTTCCTCATTGGAAAACAATCCAGGTAGGTGAAAGAGGAATACCAAAGCCACTTTAAGGTTCTCTCTTCTGGATTATTAGTGCCACCACCATGCCAGCTTCCAGGCTTCCACTTTGGGCTAGGTGTGGGCAAAACAATGCAAAAGCAACATCTTAATCTATTTCATGTTAGTACATATGACATAGCTGAAACATCAAAAACATTTATGAAATAATAGGGGAGAATAACTGGGAAACAAAGTATGAGAAATATATAAACAGTTTGGTTTACAAAAAACTAGTATGTTATGTACAAAAGAGTTTTAGGCTGGGGTTCATGGACCTTTAGGATGGACTCCTGAATCTCTCTTAGCCTTGGGAAGCAATATGTAAGATGCTGTATGCATTTGTGTAGTCTATGCATGAAGGACGCTATTGGGATTACCTCAATAGCATCACTTCAATAGTTAGAAAAGACATCTTGCAGTTGTGTCTCAGTGCAAGCCAAAGGCATAAGGAGGGGGCAATTCAGTAGAAGCAATAGTATAAGTGATCTAAGAAATTTGGCCCAAAGACACAGCCATCTGGGATACATTATTTAAGAGTAAATTTTAGAATATGTGGAACCAGGGGTCTTAACCTAGTGTTCAAGACACATAGGGGTTCCGAGGACCCCTTTGAAGTTACATTGAAAATTTTGTGCACATGTATGTGTGTATGTACATTTTCTGAGAAGACATTATAAGGTTCATGCTTCCTTATAATTCTTCCTCATGCCAGTTCTGTGCTGGATTTCACCATTCCTGAGAGAGGAAGGAAGTTCCATACCGAGACTTAGGCATCAAGTGGTGGTGACTGCCCTTCCCCAAATGAACAGCCCGTCACTCTGCAAAGTGTTCATAACCATCTAGTTATGAACATCATCCCTCACAACTGTTATTACTGTGTTTCAGGAACTGTAACATAAGGATAGAGGCAGGAAGGAGTAGACAAGAGACTACAGTAAAAATTGAGATGAAAAAAAACCGGTCCTAAATTACGTTGTGAGTGGCACTACAAGAGGTGAAATGGGCAGGAGGAACATCTTGGTATTTGATGCATCCAGCAGCATTTTTTACTGAGTTGTCATTCAGTGTTTGGAAAACAAATGAAAAGTCATTATTTGTGGGGGGAAAAATGAAACCTGGCAGTTAGTAGAGATATAATAAATGTTGGAAAGAAACAAACTACTATTTCAGTATTAATCATTGCAGCAAAAAGTTGTTGGACTTTTATGTTAATGACGTCTACAATACTTTAATTTCTGATCATCTCACATAAGTTCATTTAGCCTTGAATGTCAGTGTGGTGGAGTTCTAGAAGTTTGCATTTTGAGATCTGGGTAAGCCATGGAAGAACGAGGATGTAAATTAGAAGTAAAAGAAATGGAACCTTCTTATGCTGAGGAATTTAAGGAAGAGAAGGGTCACTTGAAGGTGGGGGTGGGGAAGTGGCCTGTAAATCTCCCCAACTGGTTCCCAAGACCCTCAGTTTCATCTAGGTCTAGCTCAGAAGTCCCTCCCACCTGATACTACATTAGAGAAGAAGGGGTAAAATTAGAGACTGAAGCAGTACCTAACAAAACCCTTCAGATTTAGAAATCAGAGATGCTTGGATTGGAAAAAAGTGTGTGTTTGTGTATGTGTGCATGTGTGTGTATGTGTGTGTTTTCAACTACTCAGTAGGCAGTAGCCCACATCAGTTGTAGATTTAATAAAGACATATTTTCTCTATATACATTAGAGTTGTAATGTATTTTGCAACCCAGTTACACTAGCTAGATACACAAATATTTCTGGGCAAATATATGTAATATTTGGGATCACATAAAGTCTTCATGCTTTTCCAAATTTTAAAAAGTTTTGAAACACAGCATTTTGAGGAAGAGTAATTTAATGGGTAATAGTTCTCATTCAATTGTTTCTTCTAACTTCCTTGGAAGTTTTTCTGTTTCAGAATTAGATGCAGTTGTCACCATGTCCTCAGACCACTTATAGTATTTGTACATTTTTAGAACATGGACCATCTCCAACAAGCAAAGATAGCAACAAAACTGGTTTGTCCACCTGCATCAGATTCCTCTTATTTCTTTTCTTTCAAAGCAATTTATCTTCCCTACCCATGAGGGTTTCCTGCAGCATTTTAATGACCTTTCATTGTCCCTGAGGCAGATATACTTATTTCACAGTATGTAATTATGATGTTTTTGTTGTTGTCATTATTTTTGTTTGGCATTGCCTTTTCCTTTATAACAAATGTTGGGTAAGGAACAGGTTATCAATTGCCAATCATACTTATTACATGTTTGAAATAGAAAAAGACACACTCTGAATTTTAAATCTAAATAGAGTGAGTTTTTTTTTGAAGCTAAAAGTACGCCATAGAGCTTACCTTACCAATCTACAGGGTTTTTTTTAATTTGTTTGTTTTGATTTTTAATAACAAAGAACAGAAATTACCATTGCTATTTTGAAGTGGAGAAAAACTGGAGCAGAGGGAGGTTAAATGATTCATTATTTGTGAACCTGTGCCTCAGAGTGGGACAGTTAGGAATGTTCTACCTGCTACCCGGCAAATCTCTCATTCACAAGGGGGCTGTTTACTCTAAATGGACCCTTGGTCAGCAGCGAGTATCTACCCAACAGGTTGGGTAGCTCTGTTAGCAAGATCAGAGCTGGATTTAGCTTTCCATAGCACTCCCATTTCCTTTCCCAAATCTCTGTACTTGACCACTGGTTCTGGAAGTATGGACCTCAGACCCACAGTGAAAGCATTTCCTGGGAACTTAATAGAAATGCAAATTCAGAGGCTCTACCCAGAACTAAAGAATTAGGTAGTGTTTGGGTTTACAAGCCTTCCAGGCAACTATGAGGCACACTAAAGCATGAGAACCACTGCTTCCCTTCAGGCCGGAAGAAAGTCAGAGAGAGTAAAAAAAATGCCCAAGAGAGTACGCTGGAAAGGACATTTCAGTAGCTTCTAATATTGGGTATTTAGTGTGGGTAATTTACATATGACTGGAAGCAATACTGATTGAAACATGTAGTACCTTTAAGGACTCTTTAGCAGAAATCAATCTTATGTCAAGACAGCTCTCCTCTACCCCAGTCTCTTACATGAGAGATGATTTCCTCATGGGGATGACTAACAGCAATTCAGCACAAAACACTCCTCATTTAAAAAACACCTTTTTGTCCCTCAAAGTCAAAATGTTTGACAAGCTATCAAAGGCAGTTTACTAACTTTCTCAATCCTAGGGCAGTAGATAGCCCGCACCTACCGTCATTGCTGTTTACTGGTGATTTATTGACAGGGAAAGTTTAAGTGCCTTGGCTAAGTCTGTGGAAAGTCAATGACTGAAGGAGAAAAAAGTATCATTCATTTTGGTTCCCATTAGGCTTTATTTGATGGATCACTTACTGACTTCTATTATTACATTTCAAGAATAATGATCCTCATTGAGGGCAAATCCCAAAGAATGTTCTGGTGCTTTCATTCACTGAAGCTGATTTTTAAAAAATCATCTGACCCAATCTACATTAAAATGTGGTGTGAATGCTACTTATCTCCTTGTTACCTCTGGTTGCCTAGTTTGGGTCTCCTTGGAGCTATGTCTGAGCCTTAGTCATCTCTGACTCTCCGGTGACCAGCACAGTATCAAGTTCAGCACGGCATGTGCTCAGTAACTACTTCTTGAATGTATGGTGTGTGAATGAGTAAAGACACTTTTAGAGTTGGAGATATCCTGTGATAGAGCACGAGGAGCAAAAGGAGTTAAAAAACTACTAAATTCTCAACCGAGTGTTGGACTGAATGCTGATAACAACTTGCCCATGTCCTCTGTTGCTGCATAAAATGTTGCAATACTAACATCTACCAACCAGTCAAAAGAATTTCAGAATTAGAATTTGGATATGCCTTCAAACTGGGGGTTCTCTTCGCCTACTTTTTCTTATGATGAATCATAAGGAAATCAACATAAGCCAGTTGTTTTTTTTTTAACTTCAATTCATTTTTGGAGGCAGTAATAAAACTGATGTGAAAATCTTAGAATTTTCATCAGCTAAAAAACCTAATTTCTAAAATGTTGAGATTAGTTTCTCGAAAGATTAATGTTACCACAAAGTATCCTATCTATATTAAATAAGGGACTAGAGATTTGGATAATTACTATCAGTTTTTTTTGGCTTGGTTAGGTTTTTCTAGTCCCCAAATACCAACCACGCATATTAAACTAAAATTTTTTATCAGTGATTTCTGTACCTTTGTTCCGATTGAATTTTAATGCTAAGTAGTAACTTTTCTTAACAATATTGTTTGAAAATTAGAATATGGGCTGTTTTACATTCCATTTTGTTCAACACTCTATCCCCAGAACCTAGAACAGTGTCTAGTACATAACAAACTCTTAATAAAAATTTCTGAGTTACCTTGATAAAAGTCCATACCTACCCTACCTTTAAGCACATAAAGACAGAACTAGGTTCCAAGTCCATAAGAACATGTGAATAATTCATTGTTAAGTCTTAACCATAAGTACAAGTTATTATTTATTGGTGAAAATGATAAGGTATACCTCTGAGATTTGGAATTAATTTCAGATAACTCTGAGTTCGGAGTTGTGGGAAGCGCTTACTTGGAGCATGTTACCATTTTCTGAAAAGAAAGAAGTTGAGGAGTGGGCATACATGAATTGCTGGGCTCTGAATGGAGCTCTACTCATCTGCAAGACGACAGACAGAAAATAGTCAATTGGTTCTGCTGGATTAAGTCCAACCCTATTGCAAGGAAAGGAAGAGAGAGAAGAGACTGAGGTCCAAGGTTCAATAAATAAGGCTCCTTACTCTCCTCACTCACTCTCTTAACAACAGGCAGTGGGCAGGGAAGAATGTGGGAACAATTTCTGAGTACCTCTGAATACACAGTGACCCTACATAATAGTAAAATGTAGCTCAGTGAATGTTCAATTAAATATGACCAATCAGGATAATTCCTGCTTTATGGGTAGAGTGGCTATAATGGATAATTGTAATGGTTTTCCATTAAAATTTATAATGGAAACGGACAGAGGTATGCTTGGGGTAGGAAGATGTTTTCCTTCTGCTACAAAATCTAAATTTTTTTCAATTTTCCTATTATTTGTTTAACTTAAAACCATACTAAAAATTGTGGATTTTTTAAAAAAGGGTAGGTACTAAAATTAAGTAAGCTGGGAGTGTTGAGAGTGAAAAAATATATAATAATTTTAAGAAAAAGTGGAACTATTGCTGTAAAAATTACCAGAAATTTCTTGTTCCAAATATGAAACTGCTACAGAATTGTAATTATGGCTATAATTAAACAGAAATTCACAAGCTGTCACCATCTGATAATATTAGCAGAGCCTTCTCTTGATTAATAAATTTAAAAGTATTTATTCTATTAAAGTCTCTACAAGACCTAAAACTTCATTATAAATTGTGGCATACAATACCAACAAGCTGGCAGAATTTTAGCATTTTCATTCTCTCCTCGCTCTCTCCCTTTCCACTTCTCTTTCCCTCCCTTCCTCCCTGTCTTTCCACAAAGCAAGTAAATAGATCTATAACAAATCCCTATATTCATTATAAGGGTTAGGAATGTCGCACAATGACAGATTGCCTGGCTTTAAATCTTGTCTCTGTGCCTTACTAGCTGTGTGACCATGGGCAACTTAAGTTCTCCGTGCCTCAGTCTACCCCTCTGTAAAAAAGTTAATAATTGTGTCTACCTCTTAGGATTGTTGTGAGGGGAATCCGTTTGTTTTTACAACAGCACTTAACACAGGATCAAAACAATATGTATTATTTTCACTCCTTTGAATGTGTAAAACATATTATATTTCTGTCCATAGTCTCAAATTCTAACATTCAGTGGTGTGAACAACTGATTAGCTCGAGAAAAAAATTACTGTTAATTATTCCTTTGATTTTTGAACTGAAACCAGAATCACTGTTTCCTGGCATTATCTTATTGATAAACAGTCCAAAACCACAAGATTATTTTTGAGCAGACTCTTGGTATTTGAAATTAAGGGAAACAGGAAATAGTAGGAAATAAACTTTTTGATTGTGCTAATCCCAAGTGAAAGGTGAAACTAATGGTGAAATAAGTGAAAACTGAAGAAAAGACATACAGAAAGAACCTCAAGTACTCACAGCATACTTAAAATTCAACTGACAGCAAATGACTAACGCTTTAAATCAAAAACCCTTCACTAAAACTAAAAACATAAATGCTTTCTTTTTCTTACTTTCTTGTAGGAGGTGAAAGAGGACTCAGTAGGTGTCAGACTATTTTTAAAAGCAGGTTATAGTGGTGATATTTCAGAAGCATGAAAAGCTAAGCCAGATCTCATAAATGGCCTGTTTTAAATAATTTTATTCTTAGAAATTTAGAAGAAGTGCATAAAAATTGTTCAATGCCAGCATAGAAGAAAATTTCCTGTGAATTGTAGTTACTACTTTTTAACATGATAGATTAGACTACCATGCATTGTAATTAGATTTTGCAAATTACCTAAACAATGTTCCAAAATTGAGCAAAACTTGGCACTTAAGTTATATCTGGAATATGGTGAAAAAACAAACTATATTTTTATTAAATCTAGGAACCTGTTTACCAGTCCATCTCTTTGAGTTGATGACAGTAATCCATATAGATTTTCTTAGTTCAGGCTCCGTGAAGTCTACAGGTGAATTTTTAACTAGCAGCAGATCCAGGCTCATTTCTATTTTCATGCTCTCTTCTCAAACATACTCACCTCTCTATAGCATAGAGGAAAGCACTAGACTGCCCTTCTCATGAAACAGGGTTGAATTCTGGTCCTACCACTTAATAACTGCAGTGAACAGGGCAAATGACCAAATTTCATAAATGTCAATTTCCTCCCCTCAAACTGAGGATAATCCTTGCCCTACTAACTTTAGAGAGCTGGGATGGCCAAAGGAGGGGATGAATATAACAGTGCTTTGAGAATTACATGGCGCTTTTTAAATAAAATTTATCGTTATTTCCAGCATGAGGGCAAACTTCCCTTCCTGAAATATATTCAGTAGTTTCATGGCAAACCTAGATATTACAGAAATTTATGTAAAAATTGAACATTTTAGCAATGTTTAGATGCTAAAGAACACATGCCAATTTGCACATTTATTATTAAAATGTTCCAAAAGTAATTATATACAAATTGAATGAATGTAGAACTATAGAATGAGATGAAGTAAAAATCACTCTGATTCTCTATTTCTTGAGTTAACCTGTGAAAATTACTTCTTTTTTTCCTCTTTGAATGTGATATTTGAAATAAAGATGGTAACATGCTTTATTTATTTAATAGTTGGCTTTTTCACTTAAAATTTCACAAAAAAAGGTAGCTTTAATTTAGTAGCTTCTATACTGTTTTTTACTCTAAGCATCTTACAATACTCAGAAAATAGCAAAAGCAACACCTGTTGTCTGTGAGCTATGATGTAAACAAATAAAATGAAGTTCAGCATAGATAACCTAAGTAAATATATTAGAAATCCATGTGCTTTAGGATATCCCCATGTTTTTGTCTGATTGTTTATTTCATATATTTCATAAACTATTCCCATATATATATTTATTTAAAGACTACATAAAAGACTGCCACTTGAAAGTCAAAATAAAAGCTCCAGAAAAGCTCCTTTTTTTTTTAAAATTTTATTTTGAAATAAATTCAAACTTACAGGAACAGTTGCAAAAACAATACAAAACCCATACACAGAATTCCAGCATACCCTAACCCCCCTCCCCCGATACCCCAATCCACCAACTTTAACATCCTGTCACACCGCTATTTCTTTCTTTTCCTCCCTCCCTCCCTCCCTATCATCCATCATCTATTACTCTGTCTTCTGAACATATGAGAGCAAGCTGCACACATCCTTGAACAAACAATATTATTCACATACACAATTCCCATGAACAAGAATATTCTTTTATGCAATCCCATTAAGTGCAGCTAAGAAGTTCAGGAAATTCAACATTGATAGAAAGCTTACATTCTAAATTTCCTTTTTTTTTCTTTTTTAATGTCCCCACTGTGTCCCTTCGAGCCTCCTTTCCTCCATCCTCAGATCCCATCCAGGGTCATCCTTGGCATTTAATTGTCATTGCCTATTTAGACTTTTTCTATTTTTTTTCCACTTGTGGAAACATATATATAGCCTAAATCTTCCCATTCCAACCCCTCCCTAGCATTCCATTAGTGGGATTAATCACATTTAGAATGTTGTAATGCCATCAACTTCCCACCATCCATTACTAGAAATTTCCCTTCACCCCAAACAGCAACCCTACACTCATTTCTTAACTCTCCATTGCCCCTTCCCCCACTTCTCATAACCCATATTCTACTTTTCATCTCTATGGTCATATTCTCTGATAATTTCTTTGTGTTTACTGTGGGGCTTAAATTTAACTTCTTAATCTATAACAACCTTGTTTTTCTTTGATACCAAATTAACTTCAATAGGACCTGTAAACTATGTTCCTATACTCCTCCATTTCCCCCACCTTTATGTAGTTCTTATCAAAAATGACATATTTTACATTGAGTCCAAAACCACTGATTTGTCATTAGAGTTTATGTATTTTATATCCTGTAGGAAGTAAATAGTGGAGTTACAAATAAAAATTTAGTGACTTCTATTTGTATTCCATTGTGGTCAGAGAATGTGTTTTGAATAAATTCAATTGGTTTTTTTTTTTTTTTTTAAATTTATTGAGGCTTGTTTTATGTCCTGGCATGTGGTTTATTCTGGAGAAAGATCCGTGATCACTAGAGAAAAATGTGTGTCCTGGTGATTTGGGATGTAATGCTCTATATATGTCTGTCAAATTTTTCTATATCTCTCTCTCTCCTTTCTTTGTTTCTCTGTCGGTAGGGTTCCCTTTAGAATCTGAAGTAGGACAGGTCTTTTATTAGCAAAATCCCTCAGCATTTGTTTGTCTGTGAAAAATTTAAGCTCTCCCTCAAATTTGAAGGAGAGTTTTGCTGGATAAAGTATTCTTGGTTGGAAATTTATCTCTTTCAGAATTTTAAATATGCCATGCCACTGCCTTCTTGCCTCCATGGTGGCCGCTGAGTAGTCACCACTTAGTATTATGTTGTTTCCTTTCTAAGTGGTGAATTGCTTTTCTCTTCCTGCTTTCAGAACTTGTTCCTTCTCTTCAGTATTTGACAGTCTGATCAGAATATGTCTTGGAGTAGGTTTATTTGGATTTTTCTACTTGGAGTTCACTGGGCATTTATGCTTTGTGCATTTATATTGTGTAGAAGGTTTAGGAAGTTTTCCCCAACAATTTCTTTGAATACTCCTTCTAGACCTTTACCCTTCTCTTCCCCTTCTGGGACATTAATGAGTCTTAAATTTGGACATTTTATTTTATCTATCGTCCCTGAGATCCATTTCGATTTTTTTCCCCATTCTTTCTTTCGTTTTCTGTTCTGTGGTCCTCGAGGACGCTGAGTCGTTGTTCAACTTCCTCTAATCTTGTATTATGAGTATCCAGAGTCTTTTTAATTTGGCCAACAGTTTCTTTTATTTCCATAAGATCTTCTATTTTTTTATTTACTCTTGCAATTTATTCTTTATGCTCTTCTAGGGTCTTCTTCATGTCCTTTATGTCCTGTGCCATGCTTTCATTGTTTGATTTTAGATCTTTGATTAATTGCGCCAAGTACCGTGTCTCTTCTGATCTTTTGATTTGGGTGTTTGGGTTTGGGTTATCCATATCATCTGGTTTTATCATATGCTTTAAGATTTTCTGTTGTTTTTTGGCCTCTTGGCATTTGCTTTACTTGATCTCTAATTTGTCAGAACTACAGCTTGGTGGTGTACACTTTCTCTAACTAACCAGCAGATGGCGTCCGTGAGTCACCTATTCCCCTCAAGTCACTTCTCCCTGACTTTGTCTTTGTGGTGTGTGAGGATCTGCTTCTTGTGGGGTTCAATTTGTGCACTAAATTTGGGTGTGTTGCTGGTGCTGTCCGCCCTGAATGTGGGGCGTGTGTCTGGATGGTTAGGGAGGCAGGGCAGCTTTAATAATCAAACCTCCTGGGTGTTCCTGGAGATTTAAGGCTGTTACAAGAGTCTAAGCCTTCATTTCAGTCTTGCCACAGATTGTCTCTGCCCCTGACCCACAAGTCCCTGGTACTGGTATAGGGTCCCTGGGATTTCTGAGCATGGCCCCTATCCCAGCGGTGCTCTTCCAGGACCTCTGCTGAGGGAAGGCTGTGCCATGTCACAAGTGTGCGCCGGCCTCCAGGGAAGCCCTGGGCCGCTGGGCCATGCAGGGGCATTTCCAGCCTGCTGTAAAGATGGCTGAATGGGGTGTGTTAATTTCCCCCTTTTCGCACAGCTCCGCATTCCCAGCTCTGGGACAATTAGCTGTGGGTGCACGAAAGGCCACTGTCCATGGCTGATATTGTGGCGTGTGTGCGGTGCTGCAGGAAAGACTCCTCCTCACACTGGGTTTCTTGGCATGGCTCTGGGCTGTGGGTCCGGCCCTGGGCGGGAGCGTCCCAGTCCGCCAGGGAGATGTCTGCAAGAGGTGCAGTTTCTTTCTCCTTTTGTCTCCCCTCTGTCCCCCAGGCCCGAGACAGTCAGCAGCGGGTGTGGGGAGGGCTATTCTCCATGCCAGACACCAAAGGGTTGGCTACAGCCCGCTCCTGCCCTGCTTCACTGCACGGTTCTCATTGCCATATCTGCAGTCGCTCCCAGGTTTTTGTTTTGTTTTGTTTTGTTTGTTTAAAGAACTAGCCGGGCTCCAAAAGCCAACCTGCAGTTTCCCCACACTGCAACATGGCTGCAAGACTTTCAGCCGGCTTACTCACTCATTTCAGAATGCAGACTCCCGGTTTCACCCAATGCACGTTCCCTGTGGATTTAGCAGAACTTGTCCGGCTGGTGCATCACTGGAACTGGTGCTCTGGGTCCCTTTCTGGCTTTTATCTAGTATTTTTCATAGAGATGTTTTTTTTTGCTCTGTCTCACCTAGCTGCCATCTTAAGTTCCTCCCGAAAAGCTCCTTTTATTTATTTATGGGCCAACCTACTATTTTGCTTTTCTCCCTAAAGATATAATTAAACATTAAATAAAACAATTCATATTTGATCTGTCCTAGAGGGGATATAAAGTAGGTTTAAAAAATGAAATTCCACAGGAATGGATTTTTATTAGCATACATTTTGAACAGATATTTTAGCATTGTTTTCATCAAATTAAATGAACAAGAGAAACGGACAAAGCAATTTTAAAAACCACTAATATGGGTAATACCTTTAGAGAAAAATTACTTTATTCAATAAACTCAAAAATCACCATTTACTATTTAGAAAACAAGAAGTGGCTCTGGAAAATCTTGATCATTTGTGAAAAATAGTTTATATTAAAAGCAGCTGGGGAGACAACTCTAGCAACAGATTAGCATATCTTGGCAAACATTATGAGTCTTCATAAAACTGAAAACATTCATTTGCCTTCAAAACAAAACTTGGTATTCATCAGTCTACTGAATTAAATGGCTCTAAGAACTCTATATAAAAGCAGTTAGGAGACAACCTCTCAAAATTCACTTAGTCTCTATTTTCCATTTTCTTTCATTGTCTAGTATCAAAATTACACTGGAAAATGCTTTCACACATACCAATTTTCAAGCCCTGTAAGGCAGCCAGAAATGTAGTAACATGAGTGATTAACCAATGATGAGTGATTCATCATGTGATTCCTACATAAAGCTTAGAAATTATATCAGAAAGGTAAGATTCTTTTCTATTTGATGTGTACATGAAGCATGCTTACAGAAAAGAGACCCTTAAAATGACCAGCTTTGAAGTTTAATCCAAACATTTGATTTTTCTATCATCCCAAATAGAATTCCAATGGGAATTCTACTTTTAAATGGAACTCTCAGTAATTTATAGGTGGAAAACTCAAATCATTAGATAACATCTTGCCCCCTTCCATACCAATGTCACTATGTATCCTGTTATTCTAATTTTTGGATTCAGGAGGGGATTCCAGAGTCATCACACATTGAACTTTGTGGATAACAAGAATTGCTGCTTTGTGTGATACTGGCATTATCTGGCACCATGTTGTATAAATGTACTACAAGAGTGACAGTGTCTCAAAACTTAAGTTTGAGAGAGATGATGGATAAAAAAGCACTACAGAAATATACAGAACACAATTGAGTTTAAATAAAAATCTGAACAATTACTATAGAATTGTCTCCTACGGTGTATCTCTTTATAACTGGTTAAAGGCCTATGTGGGAGGATTGAATCATGTTCAGAACCCAACCCCAAGGTTGGGTTGTAAAAAGGACCTCTGAAGATGTTATTAGTTAAGGTGTGCCCATGAGGGTGGGCCTTAATCCAATAGGGCTGAAGTCCTTATAAGCAAAGGAAATTAGACAAATAAACAGAAGCCACAGGGAACAGTGAGAAGCTGGAAGTCAACAGAACCCAGGAGAGGAAGGAGAAGACAACACCTTGTCCATTGCTGTGTGATGGAAAAAAAGGATCAATGATCACCAATAGCCAGTTTCAGAATGCCACAGTCTTCAGGGAAAAAGCATCGCCTTGCTTACACCTTAATTTTCGATTTCTCTTAGCCTCAAAAACACGAGCCAGTAAATTCCCATTGTTAAAACCAACCCATTGTATGGAGTTGTTCTAGCAGCCAGGAAACTAAGAAAACATGTTATATATAATGACTGAACATTAATAGTCATCTGTCAATTATTAAGATACGTACGTGGTACAATGAATTTGCAAAAGTGAATTATCAGGTGCATTTTATTGTCGAGGGCTTCCTGCCTATACATGATCTATTATATTACTTTTAGTTCTAAGGCATTCAAATATACACACACATAAAAAATTCCATGTCTCTAATATGAAAAGAAATATATTCCAGAATTAGTTTTAATAACATTGCCTTTATTGTGCTTATATCTTCTAATTGAGACCTCCAGACTTCACTTATTATCATTGAGTTGATCAGATAAAAAGCAGGAGGACAGTGTCCAGAAAAAAAAAACAAAAAACCAGGGGGAAACCCAATAATGCAACTCATCATATTTTGTTAACATAAGCCTCTGTATGGCTTTTTCATGAAACTAAGTTAAAATGAAGCAAAACCAAAAATAGAAATATTTAATCAGCAACTGGCTATTTTTAAAAATCTAATTAATAGCATACTATTAGGTTTAGGGTTGTGAATAAGACTGAAGTGCATGCCAGACTGTTTTCTTACTTGAAAAAATAACCATGTATTTGGTCTAAGTCCTAACTTGGGGCTATGTAACTGCTATTCTCATATTTCCAGTTTTACTTTGAGAGAGCATTTTATTAATGTAAGGGTAGAAAAAGAACTGGAATGCCCCATAGCAAAAACCAGTTTCCTTCCTTTCTCTACTGTCATTCTCCAAACATATAAACAATGAACAGAGTTGAAGATTCACAAGGAGACAGTCTCTATTTGAAACACTCTATTCAAATCAGAACCTTCTGATTTAGGATTCCTGAGGCACTGGAAGATTACAGCATGAAAGAGATGTGCAAGAGAATTTGTCATGCCTTAGACGATGTACTTCTCAAAGCAGAAAAGCTGATAGGAGGCTGGAGAACTTTATACATTAAAAAATAATCTAATGAAACAGGTGCATTTCCCAAACCATACCACTTTTCTCACATCCACCCAAATTGGCGGTAAAAAAAAATAAGCTTTCTTTGTAAAATTTGACTTTGGAAACAAAGATTCTTTGAATATTCCCCCAAGCACTTGTCTGTTTATGTTAAATTAAATCCAGTTTTAAAGTAATAAAATACATGATGTAGAAGGAAATGTGAATATATATAAATACGTAATTGGTTAGATAAAATTATATAATACATATAAAATATAAATGTATTTATAATATGCAAGTATATAAATGTATGTACACATATATTTAAAATATGTATTTTCCTTACTTGTGGCCTCTCATCTTAGAGCCAGACTCTGCAAGAGATCTAAGCCCCAAGCCATTGGTGAATAGCTAATAAATTCAGTATTCAAATAGGAATTAATAATGTGGGTTTAGAAATTTAGGACAAACTTACCCTTATATTTTACACTTTTTACTTGAAAGAGTAAAGTTATTCTATTCACAGATTACACATGAATAGACTCTACCAATCCCAATAAAGTATTGCAAATTTGGCTGGAGTTATTGATCACCACAAAATTCTCACTTGTGAACAACTGTGATTTACATAATAAGCACATGCATCTAGGCAGTTTTTGTACTTATTTCCTTAAATCAGAATGGCCCATATCGATACTAGGAAGCCATATAAGAAAAATATGTAAAACTATGTGCTTTTCAAACCCAACAAAAATTGTCAGCACGTGTGCACTAAAAATGCAGTTTTTATAGGCTGATAGGTGTTTCTGGTACTTTCACAGAGGGAAGCTTTATTTTTTTACTTCAGTGTAAAGGCATTGCTCCTGATCAAATCTAATTAGTGGTACCTAGTAAGGAACAAGGGCCAGAGTATTAAAATGCTTACAGTGGTCTCTCTAAATCCTTTGGGCTTCAAAACAATAGAAACGTGGTTTAGATAAAAGAAAAAGTCCTTCATTTATTATGTAAAATGGAGTTATATGTTAATTTTCTTCTTTGAGCAACTTAATGATACTAGCAATAGGCAACTTCTCCATAGTTACACATTTTGTTTTTAACTATTTGGGTATTTAGCCAGAGAGTTATCACTAATTAGAATTTTCAAAGATTTTTGTTAAAGGCAGTGAAAGTTAAAAGTTCTTTATAAATTAAAGTTGTCCTGTCCCAAGACCTTCTTCAACACTGCGATTAAAAAAAGAAAACACCAACTGTTGCTCCTAAGTAAGGAAGTATTCACATTTTCTATGGCACTTTGCTTCTGAAATCAAAATACTTATTCAACAACCTTAATAGAATTTCTGATAATGACTCAGTGGAAAGAGTAATTAGACAGATGGTACGATTCAGGAAAAAAAAAAAAGGTGCAGAATTAATTGCTGATTGACTTTTCCCGGGTCATCCAATCAACCAACTGCAGAGTTAAATATAGAAGCCAAGTCTCATTCTCACAGCCACTGCTAGATTAGAGCTTGACAAGCTTGCCTTGTAGTGGCCTCAACCTCTCCCGCCACTGCTGCCATTGCGTGCACTGAGCCCTCTTCCAGTAAAGATTCAGTCATTTCAAGGCTTAGTTAAACATACATGGGGAGATGTAGAAAAAGGAGTTCATAAACCTTTGGCAAAAGATGTACTAATGAGGTCTGGTTGAAAATTGCCCATGAGAATAAAAACACTGAAACTTGAAAACATTTGTTAACCCTTCTTATGCTTTGGAAATTGCACTACATTCTCTTTCTATGTTATCTTCTTTCATCTTCATAATAACCCTGTAATTTAGATACTACCATAATCCTTGTTTCACAGATCAGAATATAACTTACAAAGGTTATGTAACTTAGTGTTGAGTTGCATAGCTAGTAAATGGTAAGGTGAGATTCAAACGAGTTCTAAAGCCAAAGCTTGAATTCATTTTGTAAAAGATGTGATTTTGGCATAAGTGCGAGCTAATGCCAAAAAAAAAGCAAAAAGTAAAAAATAAAATAAACAGAGACAGGGAAGAGGAGGTGCATATATCAGGATGCTTTGAAGATGTTTAGATCTACTTTTTAATTGATCTTGAAAATTACCAAAGCTTCCCGAGAGCCCTAAGACTAAAATTATTTGATAAAAAATATACTAACTATATAGACAAACATTTTGAGAACAACCCAATTGCTTTGCTTTCACAGTGCTTAACAGTCTAACACTGTAATGCCACTTTATTTCATTTCCAATATTTTAAATGAAAATTGAAACATTTAAGTATTTTGCCTGAACAGATTAGGGATTTTTTTTTCAGATGACCAAGATGCCAGCTTTCATCTCCTTATTCAGTGGACTGCATCTAGTAAATTGATCATTTTAACGTCACCTTTAATTGTGGTGAAACAGTGACTTCACGAAGCCCCATGAGGATGTTAAGGTCCATTATGTCAAGCCTGCAGGCAGATGGAACAGAAATAGGTCAGATTTTCCAAATGACTGAGATTTTGCATTCTCTGTGGTTGTGTTTTTCATTGAGATTGAAAAAGAAATGGAGATAAAAGAACCACTGGCTAATACTTAATCTTATTAAATTAAAATCTTATCTTGCATTTTGAATTTTCTATAAGTCCAGATCTATTGTAGCTGAAGAAGGAAGGGTAGTGTCATATGTTTCCCTGTCCTGAGCAAATAGATTGTGTTTGGTTTAGTGTCTAAAATTGCTTACTAGATCTATTTCTAACTTTCTTTTAACTCTAATATGCATCACCTCTAATTCCCACCTTAATGAAACCTCAGGGTGAAGAGGGTATGGTCTGGCAAGAAATAGGGGTAATGGCAGTCCCTTCACAATCCACCCCCACCACACCTACAAAAATAATCACAATGAATTTGTATAGAATACCGTTTTGTATTAGAAGGGCAACTTTAAAAAAATAAATGGTATTAATTCTGTTATTCAACCAGTATTTTGTAAATGCTAATAAATAAACCAGGTACCACACTAACCAACCAGATTTGTAGGCATTTTTATGCCCTTGATATTTTATTGCCATAAAACAATAACTGTTTACACTTATGGAGTGTTTATCATAGTATATATTACTGATAAGCACTACAGATTTCTTAACATTTATAAAATACATTAAATGCTACTATCTCACGCCTTGCTTTGCAATTCTGGGTTGTTCTCTAATATGTAGAAGATGAAAGAAGAGTAATTTAGATTTTTCCTTTTTAGGATCACCAGCCGTATGTCTTAGCTAACTTTTATCAATGGAGATTCTAAATAGGTACATTTTCATTTATCCTAAATCCCTTCCATACTGATCATAAGGTTAATTCTTATAAATGTGGGTATGTCACGAATAGTTAAGTATGTCAGCCCCATTTCACCTCGGCTTGACCCACTGTATGGAAGAACAAATTTGATGAAGGAGAGTTCCCCCAAACTACTGACTGCCTTGAAAGCCAGAAGGGAATCTAACTTGGATGAATAATGATTTGTCACAATTTGTTTTTGAGGGTAGTGGGTAAACCAGTGCTAATACAGTCTGGCTGGTATGAATACTTCTAAAAATGTATTATTCTGTGAGATACATTAATTAGAAATACATACATATCATTTTACTTTTCCAAAATTTTGATATTTTACCATAGTTACTCTTTGAAATTTGATGGTCCTTAAATCTGAATTTGAATTGGGCGTGTCTGACAGGTTATCTCAGTGGTTCCATTGAGTGATCACTGATTCAGATTTGATATTATTTCTGCAAGTTCCAAAAGGATTAAGTTTTGAAAATGGATAGAAGGCATCAAGGTCCTGGTTGTTTTTCACTGCATTTCAATTATCAGAGAAAATGAGCATGAAACATCATGGAGAGGAATGCACAAAATGGCATTAAAGATATTACTGACTTTTCAACATTTATTCAGTCAGAGTTTGCAATACACAATAGAAGGAATGCATCATTTTGTGTTGCTGACATAGTGCAATGACCAAAAAACTCATACTTCTACCCTCAGTCCCAAAGGCACTGCAGTACATTATTAAAGAGGGTGTGGGTGTATTATTGGTTATTCACCCAGAGGTGAGAATGCTTATTTGTTTTAAATCTGCTTTTCAAGAGGGTTTACTCAGACCACAAGAAAGGAAAAGGTAAAGTAAACAATAGGAGAAAATTCTTCTAGCTGTCCCTTCTGCCTAACCTCCCAAAGAAAAAACATACTTTAAAATATCGTGGTGGTATTTCTAGGGTCTCCTATGCTGTGAAGTGTGCCTATCCAACCAAAGAGCTTTGCAACCCATTAGTTTTAAGTAGGGTCTCAGCATCTGTTATTAGACATGTTGCTTCATTCTTACCCTTTACCATGTTAAAATAATTAGGCTTTTAGAGCATGATGCAATCCCCAGCAAGCCCTCTGCTTCCCCTCTCCTGGACACTGCAGATCACAGTGTCCTGGACACAGTCTTCTGCTGAGAAGGGTAGTTAAAAGTCCGGCCAATTCTGTTTATGCTTCAGATATTCCAACTAATCTGTAGTTTAGCTTAAGTAAGACACTCATCATTGGGCTTTATTCTGTTCCAGGATGAATTTTAAAAAGATACAATTAAGAGAAACTAAGAAAAAATAATAATAGGTAAAAGGTTCACAGTTATAAGGTAGGTACATACAGTTGAACTAAAAAGACAAAATTTTAATTAGGTTGGATACAAATGACCCATTGCTGGAATTTTTTAAAAACTATGCATAGAAGTTTCTACTTTTCTACATTGTTGTTCTAAGCCTTGACTGATATCTGTGATTCAAAGTGTAATTTTTTTCAAATGACAAAATGTGTGATTGAGAGACCTGAAATTTTTCAATACTTATCTTTAGTATTTTTTTCATTATGAATTATAAATGAAAAAGTGGGAATGTTTCCTTGATCAGACTATGTTAAATGAATTTCCTTATATTACTTGCATTCATTTTGAAGCCATTTAGAGATGGTTTAATAAAATACATAAATAATATCTGTTGAAGAGGGTTATGATTTTTATAATCAATGTATGTATTCAAATTATAAATGTGTTTGTGTAATCTTTGACCCAACAACAGTACTCCAAGAATTTTTCCATCAAAAGTAAAAGCACCAAAATATAAAGATGTACGTGCCACTATGTCCCTTCGCACATAGCTTAAAATCACAAAACAAGTTGGAACTAAATCAATGTTTGTCAATATGTTTTGACTGAATAAATTATAGTACACAAAATATGTCATTAGGCGTCTATTAAAGTTAATATAGTACCATCATATGCTAGATATCTTTAGTAAAGTAAGCAGAAAGACAATGTAACTAAAGTGTTTTGCAACTAGAAATAATAACAAAGACCTACTATAAAATAAACAACAAACGTACCTTATATTGAGTATATTATGAAGTTTCCTTAAAATTTCACTTAATTTCAGATCTTAAATGTTTATCATGTTTTAGGTAAAAATAAGATATTTTGGGAAATGTAAACAGATCAACAGCTTAAATTTTTTGTCCTCTTGTCTTCTTTTTCTCCATTGCCACCTGTTGTGTTTTTTCTAGATTAATGCCATTTTTGTCACACCTTTCATTGTACACTAGCATTAGCAGCAACTTACGAGCACTGGCCCTCTTAAGTTATCAGCTAAGTATTTTAATGCAATTTTATGCATCTAATATGATGATGTGTGGCTCCTTTAAGCTGGCAATTGTTTTAGAACCTAGGATGGATGACCGTAACTTGTCATTCTTTCCTTAACTTGGAAAAACCATCTATTTTACTGCAGACAGCTCTACCCAGAAAGAGACAGTAACTTTGAGGCAGACATAATTCCATCCTAAGAGAACTGAGTATACCTCAAAGTAGAAAGCGCTATTGCACTGCTGGCAATGTTCTTCTACATATTTGGCAGGACACTACTTTTAGTCTGAGAACTCTTTCTTTTTAGTAAGAATGATTTTGATTGGAAAACCCTAAATAAATCACTTGGAATGTGTAACTTTCAGAGCTCCTTCTGGGATTCCTTTTCCATGAATCAACATTCTCTAAATTGCTGTTCTCACTGGCACTTGCTTCTTAGTGACCTCAGCTGCCACTGTGCCAGTGCAAGTGAAGAGTTTCCATTTCAGGTCCTAAATCAGGGAAAACAATAGAAGGAAAACCTATCAAGGCCAGAAATGTATGGGCTAATAAAGAACACAGAAATCGTCTAAGTGAGTTCAGAATACACATTTTTAAACCATTCCCCAAGGATGGGTTTTAGTGGTCCTTAAACACCTGCAATTGTATGCAAAATTATTTATGTGTGTATGTTTGTGTGTGTACTTGAGAGAGGATATCTAGCCATATTGAAATATCAAAGGGATTATAACAACCATAAGATTGAGAAGGACAAAAAGATCACAAAACAGTTTTTAAGTACCCCAACAGCTCTGACCTCATGTATTTATATTGCTTCCCTTCACTCTGTTACACTTTAAAGGGCAGCATGGTAATGTGGAAAGGGTCTGCCATTTACGTGGCATCTCTGAGCCTCAATCCTCCTCATGGTAAAATTAGCATTTAGTGGGAGGATCAAATTAGATACCATTGATGAAAGTACCTAGCAGGGTGTCTAGAAACGAGATAGGTGCTCGTATATGTAAGGTCCCATTCTCTGCTTAATCTTTTTCAATAGATTGCAAGCATTCTGAAAGCAGGTACAATGTCTTCTTTAAAGATTTGTTTTGTTATGCTTTTGTATGTATGAGCTAATAATCATTTAAGGGCATGTAAGTTCACCATACCATTTGTTAAACACAATTATTTAAATGTATCCACACTGTAAAACATGACT
Source organism: Choloepus didactylus (assembly GCF_015220235.1). Classification (NCBI taxonomy): domain Eukaryota; kingdom Metazoa; phylum Chordata; class Mammalia; order Pilosa; family Megalonychidae; genus Choloepus; species Choloepus didactylus. The sequence goes on along the minus strand of NC_051320.1, from coordinate 34,655,802 downwards.
TGGTTGCTGGACAAGGATAGATAGATACATACTTCTGGGAAATAGTAAATTATTTATTCACCAAAATCAAAGTGCTGAGCATCTATTGTGCATTTATGTAGTTAAGCACTGTGCTTTGGGTTGCAAATAATACAAGGTTGTAAGTCACAGATCCTGCTCTCAAGGCCTAGTTTAAAAGAGCATCTGACGTCTTTTCACACATAAGAATAATCCAAGGTAGAAAGTGCTATAGGAATTTAGAAAAGGGAGAGAGCAAATCCAAGTGGGGGCAGGAAGGTAGATTTACGTTGAGGGAAGGCTTCATGGAAGAGGCAGGGTCTGATGTGGGCAAGGTTTCAACATGTAGCAGGATGGGAGAAAGGAACAAATGAAGGCAGGTAAGAATAACATCATGGGCACAAATAGGAAATAAGGACTACTTGGTTTAGTTAGATCATGAGGTACTTTAAGAAGCCTAGTAAGAAATTAGGTAAAGATGTAACACAGGGCCTGACATGCAATTGGTGTCTAATAAAAGTTTAATAACCGTAAGAGCATATGAGAGAACTTAAAAATAAAGATATAATGAACAGGGTGAAATATAACAGAAACCTGGCAATTAAGAGGTCATTGATAACTTTTAAAATAGCATTTTTTCTACCTATTCTTAGTGGAAGCAGTGGTTGAATACAAATGACATTTCTTCTTCAGACTTATTCCTATACTTCATTTTCTTTTCTATTTTTAAAAATCTCAAGTGGCTATTTCAATTGCAGCTAATGGCAGTAATGGGGAACCAGAGAATACTCCTTTGTTATGAGATGGCAACTTTAACTCCTAAATTTGTACTAAGTTTCTGATAACACTGACACCTGCCAGAATAAATATATTTTTATGTGCTAATAAAGCAATAGATTGACTTCAATTCTATTTTTTCAAACCTACAAAAGTACCTGTGGTTCATTTAGCATTAATTTTACCTTTCTCTGGAAACCTTTAAAGAAAAGGAAATAAAGTCATAAATCAGTTTTAGTCATAAGCTCATAAATATATTTCTTTTTTGGACTCTGAATTTAGAAACTCAGAAATTATTTAAACATAAAATTTGTCCAAGTTCTAAAGTCCCTTAAATTTAATTATCTTCCTCAATTGCATCTAAATGAAAATTAAAATTTCAGATTTGTTTTCTTTATTCCCAACCAAGTTTCTCCAGCTCCAGTCCATAACTTTGGGAATTCATCTCACCTATAAAATCACTGACTGATATTATGGTAGTTTAGACAGCATCAGGTCCCTGACTTTGGTCCTGTTTTTTGCCAAAGTGCTCAGTTTCATCAGAATCCAAACAATAGACACATTCTGTTTCTACTGATCATTAGTATTTTCTCAGCACCGCTTTGAATCACAAAGATGCTTCTTAATATTACAGAAACTCTTACTGTACTCCTAAGATAGATAGCATTAGTCCATATTTCATCTACCTTGGGCTAATTTTTTAAAATTAATTATTATGTGACTTCATCATCACATTCTTCAGAATAATTATTTATATGGTTAATTATTTTAAGATTAGGAAAGAAAGGTGAGGACAATAGAAGGTTTTGTTTATTTTATTCTTTGTTCCCTCTTCTAGTTGGTGTGCCTAAGAATAAAAATTCTACATTCTTGAAAATTTAATATTTCAAATCCAAATTGACCTCAACAAACAACAACAACAACAAGCACAAATAAACAAACAAAAAAATACCACATCCCACTAAGATTTTCAAGATCCCGGGAGATAGTTCCTGGAGTGGGCTACTTTGTAGTGGGCTTTGCCAACCCCGGGCACTCCTTCTGCCTCATATACTGATGGTGGAGACAAAGAAATAAATCCAATTTTTTCTAAAATGCATTTTATAGAAAGAGAATTTGTAATCTGAAAAGCAATGGTAATATTTAACAAAGTTAACATGATTTTTTCAGAACCAGTAGCTTTGTTTAAAAGCAATAATGAAAAAGGAAGGTAAGGAGAGGTAAATTTTTAAGCTATAAGCACTGCCCCTTCTTTTCACTAATCTACTATGTTAACATTTGCTAAAATCAAACAACATGGCTGTTGAGTCAGATTGTCTCTAATTTCAAGTTTAAAGATAACAGATCTCATTTTAGATAGAATATTGGCACACAGACACCCCACAGTCTGGTTTATTGCAACTGTTCCCTGCTGGCAAAGCAGCACATTTTGCAATTCCCATAACAACCATCTTAACCATTTCACAGCATATTATTCAAATGTACATCCCTAGGTGGGCAACAAGAACAGGCACTTGAGCTCCTCAGCAAAGGGTCTGTGGGGAAAATTCTAGGACACATGGTAGGAACAGGTTAATGGGGAAACCGACTTAAGGAAAGCGCAAACAACCTGAGGTTTAGATATGGGCAGCTACATTAGCTTTCCAACTGCCTTAGGAAACTCTTTTGAGGCCATTGGGGAATCCTAGAGCTAACACACTGCTTGCTTTTTAGGGGAGGACTTGCACCAAATCCTAACAGCTAGGTGTCTCACAACATGGCTTCAAGAAAAACTGGATAGACTGACATTCACATTGCTGCTTCCACTATGCCTATGCCCACAAAGCAAAATATATAGGTATGGTTCCATCTCTCACACCTCACAAAATTCTGCTTGTCTTTTCAACTCTTCTCGTAGCTGAAGTGACTACAGTGAAGGGAGTGATAGGAAACCATGTCGACTCTGGGCTAAAAGCAGGATTTTTCATGCCACGGAATTAGGGGAAAGAGCACAGGTAACAGTAAGCAGAAAGAATACTGAAACCAGCATAAAGCAATGCCCTTGACAAAATCAGTCAGAGAAGAGAAGAGGCAGATAAGAGCTCACAAGAATTGGCCTTGGAATGATCACAGCATCCCTAAAAAAGATCAATGAAATGATTGACAGAAAAGAAGGTAAGTGAAAGAAGCAAGTCAAGCGCTGCTTAACACAAGCTGAACTCCAAGAGATAAGAGAAGTTTTTGCTCCAAATAGAGACATCTTCTAAAGGTTCGGTATTGAAGCTGGTGCTTTGTGATTGAGTGAGCACAGACCCATTCTGATAACTGGGAAGGGAGAGGGCAGAGAGGGAAGATTGCTAATTACTTCCTCCCAGGTTGCTGCTCCAACCAGAAAATAACAAACTGAAGGTAGGTAGATGGTGGAGAGGTAACAGAGCAACCCAAATTATTTTACATTTTGAATCCTCTTCATTGTCTAAGCAAGTATGGCTTTGAAATGGTCGATTATCCTTAAAAGCGTATAGAAGCGGAATGCCTCCTTTGTTTGCCCAGGAACATCGCTCCTCTATTCCCAGGCTCTAGGCTGATCAACATTTCGTTCCGAGTTGTTGCTCCTTTCCCCACTGCAGAATGCAGCAGGCTTATCCCCCTTCTCCCTCCTGTCTGGCAAACCCCATTATTAACCGAGCGGAAAGCACCGCGCACTGAGGCCGAGACTAATAATAGCCGGGCCGCTTACCTTCCCGGGACCGAGTCAGCGCATGTCCCCCGCGTCCGCTGCCCCGAGGCCGCAGCCCGCGCCGCGCGGGGCCGAGTGCGTGGTCAGCGCCCGCCGGCCCCCACCCACCTGCCAGCTGCAGCAGCTGCTCCCGCCGCCGAGCTCCGGCCGCATGAAGTCATCCCCGCCCCGGGCCGGAGCGCCACATTCCGCCCCAGCCGCGGGGGGAGAGGGAACTCTCTTGGACGCGGGAAAGGGCTCCTGGGAACTGCGCTGCACCACCGCTACCCCGCCTGGATTCCGGTGTACTTTCTATTAATGCTTTTAGAGATGAAGCGTCGCCGGACTGGGGACCAAGAGAAAAGACGCAGAGAGACTTTCTCTGCATAGCGTCTTTCCTCCTAGCGCTCCCCCGTCACTCCGGCTGGATGGATAGCTCCATGCCTCTGTGGGTTTCCCACCCGCTACATCTTGCTTATCAGTATTGTTCATTTCGCTGAATTTGAGAGCTGGGATTGTCTTTTAAGACAAACATTCAAACACTCCGAAAATAATTTAAATTGGCAATCAACGCTTCCAAGCCCCTTGTCGCACGCGCAACCTCTCCCTGTCCCCCACACTTAGACACAAGTACACGCACACAGCCAAACCCCTCAGTTATTGAAGCTGGGGACCTCTCGCCCTCTCACCCTCTCGCCTACGTAATGGAAACGGGAAACTCCCCAAGGACTGGAGAAGTAGGACAGACCAGAGAGAGCATTCAAGGAAACGAAGGGTTTTTGCTGTTTAGTGGTGCTCTAGTGGACAGATGTTATCTCTAACCCCTTCCTCTCGCTACCCCCTCCCCGCCTAATTTGGTGGACTGCGCTGGTGACAGCTACAGCATTTGGAATCTAAGAAGCTGAATCTGCATTAACAGATTACTGTATCACTTTCTTTCCCAAAGGATTCAACAGAATTGAGGATGAAACATAGCCCTTTTTTCCTTCGTTTTAGCAATGAAATATGAATCGACCTTTTTAAATCAGGAGCACTAGCTAACAAGGTTGTCAGATTCTCTCTCTCTCTTCTCTCTCTCTTCCTCTCTCTCTCTAATTCTCCCTCTCATCTGTTCTTTGCTCCCTCCCCAAACGACAACAATTTGGGGGTTTAAGGGAGCAATAGATCAGGGATTTGCTCCCTTTACTTTACTGTGGCCAAGCCGCTGTGTTTCTTCCCCAATCCTTGAGATATTTCTAAATAGGGAGGTTCCTTGAACCTAGGGTTCTGTGAGGGTGGTGCTCCCTCATTCAACTTGCCTTGCCTTGGGAATTGCTCATCACTAGGTCCAGGCCAATTTTACTCTGTGGAGTCGTCTCTAAACAATGCACAAAGGCCAGGGATTCACCCTTGCTCAATGAAATGTTCCCATTTCTCTGATTTCTAATCCGAAAATTGGGAGATAGTGTAACAAAAAGATGTCCAGGCATGCTCAGAGTTCCTGATCCTAGAATGTATAAATTTTGAGAGTTAGAATAATTAATTCATCTCTCTGAGCCCACCTTCATAAAATTGGGCCATTAATATTACCATAGAGCAGGGCTACTTAACCTTTATCTAAGGGGTACATGGATAGAATTCAGGGGTATGGAATTTGGATGGGAAAACTACATCATTAGTTTTATTAAACTTTAACTGAAATTCCCCATTTAGCATTTCCTTTAATTACAAATGTAACATATTAAAAAGGTATTAGCGGTATCTGTGACTTTGTCATCAAAAAAAAAACATACATCATTTCATATCTCAAAAAAAATCATACATCACTTCGTATCTCAAAATATTTTCTTAATGTGGTTACTCAAGTGTCAAAATACTACTCTGATATTACAAGCAAATCACCCAATAATTTTTGTATTATTAAGTTTTATTTTTTAGAAGAGTTTTAGATTTACAGAAAAATTGAGAAGATATTACAGAGAGTTTCCATAAACCCCACATCGAGTTTCTCTTTAAAATGAAATCTTACACTAGTATGGTACATTTGTTACAATTAATTAACCAATAACAATACATTATAATTAACTAAAGTCTATGCTTTATTCAGATTTCCTTAGTTTTTACCTAATGTCCTTTTTCTGTTCCAGGATCCCATCCAGGATACCACATTACATTTAGTTGTCATAGCTCCTTTAGCTTTTCTTGGAGGTGGCAGCTTCTCAGATTTTCCTTGTTTTGATGACCTTGACAGTTCTTTCATAGGATGTCCCATTACTGGAATTTGTTTGATGCTTTTCTTATAGTAAGACTTGGATTATGGGTTATTGAGAGGAAAACCAAAGAGGAAAAGGGCCATTATCATCACATTACATCAAGGCTGCATCACCTGTGTGCAGTAGGGTTTGTCAGATCTCTCCACAGTAAAGTTACTTATTGCTTAAATTGTTCCAACTTTGGCAACTAAGGGCTCTTTCAGTTGGCTCCTGTGCTCTTTTGACATACTCCTCATTATTGTGAGCTTTTTTATTTTGTTTTGTTTTGTTTTGTTGAACATATCCTCACTTTCTGGCATTACAATACGGTTCAGGATCATCATGTGCATTTCCTGCCCAAGTTCTAGAATCAGCCTTTTCTCTAAAGAACCCTGGTTTCTTTCATCCAGAATCAAGATCTGGGCACTAGGTGTGCTCATTGCTAATATGGTATCATTCCTTTTAGGCCCTCTCAACTGAGTGTGCAAAGAACTAAATGTGCATGTACTAACTCCTGGATATATACATATCTATAAATAATTTTGTATGTATATTAAGCCAAACATGAATTCATACTGATGTCTCCAACTCTAATCCATTACCTCATGAAATGTTATTTATCTGTAAATTTCGACTCCGAAATGAGAAACTTGAATCCTACCATCAGCCATCCATTTACTGAATTGCTAAATTCCAGTATACATGCATAGCAGCATCAAAATTGTCAACCTGTACCTCCAACTTCTCCACTTTTGAATTATGATGCTTAATTGAACCACTGCTACATCTTATTTAACGAGTTTAAGTGTCCATATATTTATCACAATTTTGTTTTCTTAAATATTGTGATTACTGCATTTCAAAGTACAGTGTTTTAGTTTCCTTTGCAATTTTAGGTATTATATTTTTGCATTTAAAAACATTATTTTGAGAGGTGTCCCATAGGCTTTTCCAGATTGCAAAAGAGGTCCATGGCACAAAGAAGGTTAAGATCCCCACCAAAGAGGATTATTATGAGGATATAATTATATGACGTGAAATTTCTTAGTGCAGTCATTAGGAGGTGCTCACACTTGATAAGTGATAATATCTTGCACAGACTTCCATCTCTTTTTAAAGTTCTAAATACCCTGGAAGGCAGAACATGCTAAAGCTTATGGTTAGTAGTTTACAATTTAATTGAAGGATTTGCTAGGTATCCGGTGTTGGAAGTAAACGTCCATATAAAGTAAAGGGGTGGGAGGATGGGAAGGTGAATGGGAACCAGAAGGCAAGATGAGTCCGAAGGTTAGGTATTTTGTAGCTGAACAGACTTGAGCTTGGATTCTTCCACTCATCCTGACTTTGTCTCATTTTTGAAAAGGGGAGAACCATGACTCTTTACATAGGCTGGTCCTAACATAATCAAGAAGTTAGGATTTAACAAATGATTATGATTTCTGGATCATTATATGGATATTTCTTTTTAGTTTCTAGTATATTAGAATAGCCAGAGGGAAATACCTGAAATTTCTGAACTGTAATCTAGCTGCCTTGATCTCTGATGATGATTGTATAACTTATATAGCTTTTACCTTGTGATTGTAAAACCCTTGTGACTGACCCCCACTTGTACCCTCTTACCCTGTTTTTCAACTTTCGAGTCCTATGACCACTAAAGACAGCCCCTGATATTTATTAATGAAGGGCCTTGAGTCAGCCCAGAACTAACCCACCCCAATTCCAAAACTATCTTGCTAAATGAAGCTGGGTCTAACCAAAATTGGCCCTCTTGCCATGCACAGTAGCTTAAACTTCAACCTATAATTGACCTATACCTCATTATAATACTAAAAATCACACCCATTGCCATATTAAGGCTGCCATTTTCTAATATACATTCTGTAACTAAGCATGTAATCAATGTGTGCATGCTCGATAATTAGATCATTTCTAACCTTGTTATCTCAAGCCTTTGTGCTCATTATCCTAAAACCTGCCCACCCTTTGATACTATAAAACTATCAGTTACTGCAGTTTGGCACAATGATTTTTAGGCTAATAGGCTGCCTGATCTCCTGCTTCACACTTAGCAATAAACTCTTGCACTCTTTGAACCCTGATGTTTCAGGAGTTGGTTATTTGAGCACATCGGGTAGAGAACCCACTGCTTTTGATCAGTATCACTAAGAGGGATGCTAGATGTTTGATCTCTTCCTCCAGCTTGTGCAAGACAGTGGGGATGTAGGTGTGGTGATTTGGGATAGTCCCAGGACATGGTTTATTGTCCTCCACGGTGTAGTTCCATTCTGTGAAGCCAGGCTCACTTGAGGCACAGTTTCTCATGATTCAATAGGCTCTTTCTTCTAACAAAGTACTCTTACCATGTGATTTTACTCATAGAAAGGAATCAGTGTATTTATAATGGGGGAAAAGACAAATTAAAGATGTTAAATGGGCAACAGGATTAACTGTTTCAGATAACATGGCAAGAGGCACAGCAAAATAAAAGGAAAAAGAAATAGGAAATACCTTATTTCAACATATGGAATTTGAATATGTTTTAGAGGTTGATGTATGCCAGTAAGCCAGAGAATTTAATTTAATGAACATGGGGTAGGGTAACAAAGATCATTCTTTGGTCTCTGGATTTTCATTGCATAATCCTTGATAAAAACTAATCTTTGGACCACACCTTCTAGGTCTGCAATACTTCTTTTTTTGGAATTGAAGATCAAATGGCCTAATGAAAATATGGGTCTTAGCAAAAGAAATCTGAAACTAGAGTCGGGGTCCGCTATGCCTGGAGTTGATAGTATTAGAACCACTCTTTTGGTTTAAGAGTTTTCTTCCCAAAGGGGCTCATTTAAATGCAAATACACTGTCATAAGGGTGACTGTGTGTCTCATTAGCAGCCATTAACAATTTAGCAGAGCTTAGCTTCTCAGATTTATTATTGAAAGGAATTGTTAGAGTGATTTGGTCCCAGCATCTGTCACCCCACTGACTGCTTGGTCTTCTGCTTTTATCACTCCATGGGGGTCTTCCCAAAGCTGGGAACTTGGTCTACTAGGAACGAATTGGGTACTTGGTGCATGGAGATTCCTAATATTTTACATAATTTTCACTTAAGAGAAAGAGTAAGAGAAGATTTCTATAGTAACATTTCCTTTTGGGGGCTGGCTGCTTGGTTTAGGTTGATGAATCATGCCCTATACAAGTCTTACAATTTTATGACAAAACATCTACTTTTTAAATGAGGTCAGAAAATATATCATCTAAAATATGTACAAATCAAATGTAAGTCAGGGATAACAAGGCTAGAGCAATAGAAATAGATTTGGCTTTAAGTAATTTTATAGACTAAGAATTTCCTGCATTGATATAAAAGCATTGATACAAGAACATCGTCAGTTCATATGAAGATTTGTATCAGATATTGAATAGTGTCAGCAGATATAGCAGAAATAGGACAACAAAAGACAAGGAAGAGACTAGAAACAAACATCTTATTTCATTATACATTTACTAAGAATTTCACCTTCTTTTTACTTGTAAGGAGTTGACGTATACTACTGAATCTATATAATACAATTACTAACCTTTGTTGGAACTTTGTGTTAATCGTGAAATGCCTATTTACTTAAGTGAAATCCTTAGTAAATGGCACATGATACATTCCATAATGAGGTGTAAGTAATTCTCAAATAAACCTCTTTTTTCTTTATCCTCATTTTGAAGTTTTCAGGTAAAAGAATCCACTTAGGCAATGCTGATGTCGCTCAAAAGTGGTGGGTTCTCTGCCAGATGTGCTCAAATGACCAATTCCTGAAACACTGGGGTTTCAAAGAGAGAAAGAGTTTATTGTTAGGCATGAAGCAGGAGATCAGATGGCCTACGGGCCTAAAACTCTGTCTCTTGGAACTGCAGTAATTCTCTTAGTTTTATAGTATCAAAAAATGGGCAGGTTTTAGGATAGTGAGCACAATGGTTCGAGATGACGAGGTTGGAGATGATTTGGAATTGGGGTGGGCTAGTTCTGGGCTTACTAAAGACATTTCATTAATAAACATTAGGGGCTGTCTTTAGTGATCACAAGACTCTAAATTTGAAAAACTGGATAAAGGGGTACAAGTGGGGGTCAGTCACAAGGTTTTTATAATCACAAGATCACAAGATAAAGGCTATATAGTTATATAATTATTATCAGAGTTCAAGGCAGTTTGATTACAGTTCAGAGGTTTCAGGTATTTCCCTCTGTCTACTTTAACATACCAGAAAGTAAAAGAAGTAATCATAATCATCCCTTAAATACTAACTTCTCAGTTACAGTGCTGTTAATATTGTTTTCATCTGAAGCCTTTTTAAAAAATCTGATGAAGACAATTAATCTCCTATCCAGAAAAGTACACTTTAATGAAAACTTTTTTATTTCAATGAATAGACTATTAAATAGTATTGACAAAGAATTATGTCAGTGTCTATTATTCATTTCCACATGAAAAAGGAATATTCAATTCCTTATTAAATCTGATTTAGCCTAATCAAAAAAGAAGGGAAATTTAAGTTTGGTTAAGAGTAAGTTTCAATGAACTATGGCCAGCACACAAGTTGATATTCATTCATTCAGCAGTTATTTATGGAGTGCCTCAACTTTGCTACTATTCTAGGCACTGAAGATACAGCAGAAAAACCCTTCTGGTTTGGTTTGCTAAAGCTGCTAAAATGCAATATACCAGAAATGAGTTGGCTTTTACGTTGGGGATTTATTAACTTACAAGTTTACAGTTCTGAAGTATGAGATGTCCACATCAAGGCATCATCAGGTGGTGTCTAGATATTCCTCTGTCACATGGCAGTGCACATGACTGGCATCTGCTGGTCCTTCTCTCTTGGGTTCCATGGCTTCAGCTTCTGGCTTCGATGGCCTCCTTTCTGCTTTTTGTGTGTCCTCTCTCAGTTTTTCTGGGGCTTTTTCTGTCAGCTTCTTTCTCACTTTTATAAAGGGCTTCAAGTAAGAGGATTAAGACCCACCTTGAATGAGGAGGATCACATTTCAATTTAAATAACCTAATGAAAAGGTCCCACCTACAATAGGTCTATACTCACAAGGATGGATTAAAAGAACATGATCTTTTCTGTGGTATATGACAGCTTCAAACCATCACAACATCTCACGTAGATCTTATGTTCTAGTGGAAGGAGATGACCAATAAATGTGACATGTTAGTTGATGTTAAGGGCTATAAAGAAATTATAGCAGAGTGTGGGGGCAGGGATGGGGGCAGTCCTATTTTATATAAGGTGGTCAGGAGACATTTGGGCAGAAAGCTGAAGGAAGTGCAGACACAAACCATATGAATTCATTGAAGAAGAGGAGTAGCATATGTAAGGAGATGGGAGAGGGTACTTTATGTGTTCCAGAAACTGAGCACTAGTTTTTCTTTAGTAAAATGATCAAAAGGGGAAATTGTTAGGAGACAAGGTCAGAAAGGTCAGTGTGTGAAAGATTATTCAGGGCCTTGAAGACAGAGCTTTGTGGGTTTAGGATTTGTTTTAGTCCTCAGTGAAGATGTGAAGTAGACAACTATATTCTAGTCTGAAACTCAGGAGAAAGAGAAATCATGATTGCAGATACAAATTTGAGAATCATAGTGGTAAAGTCTTTACACTGTATGAAATCACTGTGAAAGTAAGTGTAGATACAGAATCAACAGTGTTGGAGGACTGTGCCATGGGACACTCCAGTATTTAGAGGATCCAGCATAGGTGGTCAAAGAGATAAGAAAAACTGTTTCAGAAGCCAATTTGAAAAGATGTTAGAATGAAAAGGGATAATGGCTACATGCTGTTCACAGATTGAGTAGGATGAGAAATAAAATTTAGTACAGAATTTGGCAATATTACCAATAACCTTGATGAGAATTTTTTTTTTTTGTAGTGGAGAAGGAAACACAAGTAATTGGGAGGAAGGGAAACGGAAATATTAAAGAGAGCTATCCTTTTTGAGTTTTGTTTAAAAAGAAACAGAGCAACTGTGAATTAATTAGAATGAGATATGGGACCAAAGAACTTTTTTTAAGATGGAAGGAATTACATTTGTTTGCTGATGGGAAGATCTAATGGAAAGCAAATCATTGTTGATGCAGGAAAGAGGAGACAGCTGTAGAAGAGAAGTCCTTGGATGGGCCAGAGGGGATGGGTCCAGTGCAGAGTAGAGAGTTTGCCTTTAGATCAGAGAATATATACTTGGCCAAAGAAGAAGGGAAGGCAGACCCCTGAAGGTTGATAGACTTGGTGCTTGGAGCTCACGAAAATTCTATTCTGATCTCACCAGTAGTGTACATGAAATAAGAAACAGCTGAGAATTTGTAGAGAGGAAGTGATGTTGGAGATTTGAGGACAGAGAGATTCGGAAATAGTTGCCTAGGACAGCCAGAGAGAGAATTGATTAGTAGTCAGATTTCTAGGAAACACTACGGGTTCACTTAAGGTTAATGATTATGAATTTAAATGAGACCAGTTAGCAAGATTGATGGTTGTTCTTCAGCCATGTTTAGCTTTTTGGCTCTGTTGCTGAGTTGGCATAGGGTTCTGTTTCACTAGAATTGGCATTTTGCACAGCCAGTACAAGTGAGAGTGAGGTATAAGGGAGTTAAGAGTGTACAAAGAGGAATGATTCTAATGTTGAACTATGGACTCTGATTTGGATAAGGAGGGAAATGAGGGCTAGTGTGTCAGCACTAGTCTTACAATTGATTTTAACTTTTTGTTGGATCACATGTGGTGAAAACCCTATCTTATAATCTGTTAAAAGTAAACGCAACTAGAATCCCCATAGTTCTGTTATACAGGAATTCTCCAAGTTTCTTTTAGCTGAATTCCTGCCTGCTATTTCTTCACCCTTAAGTCAATGACATCGTCTTAGGTGAGTACTGCCTTGTTGATAATGTCTTTCAAAATGCATGTTATGAATCTACTTTTCAATTTTAAAGTTGTCAGAATAGACACAACCATATCAGAGTTTGCAGTGTTCTCAAGTGCTTTGCTTTTCTGCCTAAAGAGATATTTATACAACATTGTTATACCTGATTCCAAATTTCAGGTGGGCTTCCTCCAGCATTGAAAATAGGAATAAAAAGTAAAAATTAAATACACATCTTTGCTTCAAAGAACTTCGTTAGCATTGCTGTCTTTCTAATATGAGCCTGTATAATTCCTGGCTCCACTTACATTTTTCTTCTCCAATATAACTAGCTTTTTTTCTAACTTTCTCTCCATCATGCATATGATGTGTGCTTGCCCTCTTGTGTGTGTTCCTGGAACTGTCACCATGATTTTTTTTTTTAAGTAGAAAATAAGACCAAAGTACAGCTATTATGGTCAATGGGAATCATTTTTAGAGAAATGTTGAGACTGACTGACCAGAAGAGGTTCAAATCATTGGATGTATGTTTCCTTCCCTCTTCTATTAGTTTCAACCTTGGGATTATGTCAAGGACTTTAAATGAAATGGGAAGATGTTAAAGAAATTTTAAAAATTGACATTCTTTTTAAATACAAGAATACAGAATTATGGAGGAGAGCTTTTCTCACCCTTATTTCAGGCCTAATGTTTGCAACTTAAGTGAGAAGGATGAGATGGTTTTCCTTAACTTAGCTTAAGATTATATAAATAAAGGGGAACCTACCTTTGACTAATCTTCACTTGCTAGGGTTGCAAATTATGCCATTTAAAATGGAAGTCCATTCTTGAAGTTGGGTAAACATCAATAAGCCTGACCTTTCATTAAGTTTTCTATAATATCATAGTAAAAATAACTTCAATGTACTTAAAACACTAAGAATTTATGACTTGACTCTTGAGAGAAAGGAGAGTCTTATAACAATTGTTCCTTCTTTTATTTATTCCTTCATTCATAAAAAAAAATCTACTGAGCATTTACTATGTGCTTGGTACTGTGTTGGATTCTGGGAATAACACTCAGTTTCTTTCTTCAAAGGAATTGCAGTCTGATGTGGAGTCAAAAAATATGCAATAATGTCATAAATTTCATTGTAGAAATTTATCCATGATAGAAAAGGAAGCATGTTTTAAGTTCAATCTAGAGGAGTGAATCAGAAAAACTTCATAAAAGGGAGGACCTGAACTGTCTTGGAAAATCTTTAAACAAATGAGGAGTGGGAGCTATGGTCACGAAGCCAAAGGCAGTCTAGCCTGAGAAATCAAATGTACATAAGCATGGCAGTATGGCACATTTACCCACTCTTTTTTTTTAAATACAGTTTTATTGAGATATATTCACATACCCTACAGTCATCCACAGTGTACAATAAGTTATTCACAGTACCATCATATATCGTGCATTCATCACCAGAATCAATTTTTGAACATTTTCCTTACTCCAAAAGAATGAAAAATAAAAAAAAATAAAAATAAAAGTAAAAAAGAACACCTAAAACATTCCACCCTCCCCCCCACACCACTCTATTTTTCACTGAGTTTTTGTCCCCATTTTTCTACACATCTGTCCATACACTGGATAAAGGGAGTGTGAACCACAAGGTTTTCACAATCACACAGTCACACCATGTAAGCTACATAGTTATGCAATCATCTTGAAGAATCAAGGCTACTGGGTTGAAGTTCAATAGTTGCAGGTATTTCCTGCTAGCTATTCCAATATACTAAAAACTAAAAAGGGATATCTATATAGTGCATAAGAGTGTCCTCCAGAGTGACCTCTCAACTCCATTTGAAATCTCACAGTCACTAAAATTTTATTTTATTTCATTTCACTTTCCCCTTTTGGTCAAGAAGGTTTTCTCAATTCTGTGATTCTGGGTCCAGTTTCATACCCAGGAGTCATGTTCCATGTTGCCAGGGAGGTTTATACCCCTGGAGTCATGTCCCACATATGAGGGAGGGCAGTGAGTTCACTTGCCGAGTTGGCTTAGCTAGAGAGAGGCCACATCTGAGCAACAAAGATGTTCTCTGGGGGAGACTCTTAGGCACAATTATAAGTAGGCTTAGCCCCTCCTTTGCAGTTACAAGCTTCTTTAGGACAAGCCCAAGCCCCCAAGATTGAGGGCTCATCCTACTAAATAGTTAGTCCTTAGTGTTTGTGAGAATATCAGTAATAACCCAGGTGGGGGAGTCCAGCATTTCTGCATTTTTCCCCAGTTTTATTCTCAGGGGGGGCCTGCAAATAAATTTTTATCCTCTGCCCAAATTACTTTGGGATGTATCAGGATTTCACACTAACCTGTACAAACATACCAGATCTCACTTCCTATTCAAAGTTCAATGTAATTATGGTGTTTGAATAAACTGACCGTACAAATTAAATTATTAGTGTGCTGCTGAAAATATAGATTCTACACCAAATAAACCTCTCTTCCCTTGGTCTCACACAGAAGTACATACACCCACTCTTACAGGTACAATAAGAACACCTGCTTATAGCTTCCACATCATCATCATTATTGTCGTCATCATCATGCTAAAAATTAGTGAATGAATATTTATTGCCAGGCAATCAAATAAGCTCCTTATAAATAGTACTTAAATGTTTTCTGCCATCCATCTTATGAGTTCAGTATTGAAATTATTCTCAATTTACACATTAGGAAATGAAATCTTAGAGAAATTAAGTAATTTGCCCAAATTGAGGTCTGCAAAAATTTAACTCTCTGCTTTGAACCTCTTCTTTACTGGCTAGGATTATTTGCTTATAGTAAGCACTCAAATGTTAGTTGACAAGTATAATGATCTCATAAAATGTAAGGTGAAGTAGTCTACTTTGATGTTTATTATAGTTTCATGAATGTGCTTAAGAATTCATGGATGAATAATAAAAATGATAAATACATGAAGAATGGAGAAATAATGTATTATGTCTGTCTATTGGGAGCAAAGAATCTTGTTGAATATATGATCATAGCAGACTATCACATACATATTGTTAGACTATCACACACCTACACACACCCTTATCCCTACCACAGGAAAATGAATAGAAAAAAAATTACAGATTGCCTGCACACTATAGATTGGTACATATTACAGTCTCTCTTTAAGAATGAAATAATTCAGGATTTTTCATTTTACTTATTGTTTGGTACATATGAATCATGTTAGATTTGTTGCTCAAATTGTTCCAGATTTGGTCATTGGTCCTCTTTCACGTGACTCTAGTCTTTTTACATGGCCCTCACGTTTTTGAGTACCACCTTATTTCTGCCATCCCCAAATTCTCCAGCTCCTTCTTTTACTTCCCCTGTCCCAGCTCTGTTTCAGTCATTTCACCAAGGAATTCTGATCCTTTTATTAAATAGTGATATTTAGAAACCAGTATTTTGGCATGAGATGTACTCATCGCTACTCCAGCTACCCCATTTCTTTTACACACACATGCATACACCATACACACACAGACATTCCTATCTACTTTTATATTTATCTATCTGTGTATATGTATTAAAATATGAGTTCAAGCTGATACCACAATTCCAATCCAAAACTAGAGGGTTTATTATAGTTTCCCCTCCTTCCTTATTTGTAGCTCCTTTATTTCACATTGAAAAATCTGCTCTCATTATCCACAGTATATTTACTTATTTGTTCAATCCTGGAATAGTTTACTATTTGTTCAATCCTAGAATAGTTTAAAAATTGCTAGCCCTTACCCATGTGAAAAACAAATTCTATAGCTCACATAATATTCTCATACAGTTCTTCATATCTTTAGCCCTACAATACATATTATGTGTGTGATAAAAATGCTGGTTTTCAACATTACTTAGTTTAGTTCTTCCCACCTCTTTCAGTGTGGTATTATTATTAGTTTGTAATAAAGTTAGATTCTTTTGTTCCTGTTTGTAATCTGTTTTGGGTTCTGTCCAAATCCTGCTTGATTTGACTTATTAATTTACTTGTGCATGTGAAACATGTCCACAGTTTTAAATCAGAACTGTAAAAATGGCATATTCTTAGATCCTCCTCATCCTTTTGACTCCATTCCCATTCTTCCTTTCTTTTCACCAAATTTTCATATGCTTCCTGTAGATAATAAATTGCATTAGTTTCTGGCTTACCTTTCCTGCATTTCTTTTTGCACAGATGAGCAGATACATGTGCATTTCTTATATTATCTTTTTTTCTTACATTAAAGGTAGCATACATAGATATTCCTTTGTTCATAAATGTATTGCAGAAATCATATTTTGGTTGATAGAGAGTTTCTACTTTCTTTTTTATAGCTGCATAATATTCCAGGAGTGCTTAAAAACTCAGTACCTTGGACTTAACTCAGACCTACTGAATCAGAATTTCTAGCAGAAAAAACAGGCAATCCATATGTGTAATAAGTTCTCTCAGGTGATTCTTTTCATTGGGGAACTTTGAGAAACACTGGCTGACATCTTCAAAATTACTGTGCTTAAAATGCAAGCCTCAATTGATCCTTCTTCAAAACTGTTCCACCCTGCAAATCTTCTCTTCAATAAATGGCACCATGCTACACTGACTAACTCAATGCAAAAGTAAAGAATAATCATTGGTCCTTATGTTTCCTCAGTTTCTAAATAAAGTCTATCAGTAAGTTCTCTAGAGTCTATGTCCAATCATATCTGCAGTTTTCTCCATTTCTTTCCTTATCCATTTACCACCATCTTGGTCTCAGTCACAATCATTTCTCCCCTATTCTACCTGAACAGCCTCCTATTACCTATCCCATACGAATCTGATCATTTCAACTATCTTCTTAAAACAATTTAATGGTTTTCTCTTGCATCTAAAATAAAATCAAATTGTTTAGCCTTGTAGATTTTGGTGCCTATCCATCTGCCCAACTGCATCTTATGTCTATCTCCTCCAGGCTGGTATTCTATAATTTACCCAAATTTTCAGTTGCACAGCTTTTGAGTAGGTAGTTTCCTTTTCTTGTAACTTTCTTATTCCTCCTCTTTACTTGACTTGCCTTTTCTCATCCTCTTGTCTTAGCTATCATTTTACCTCCTTTTCCTAAAATAGGTCACTCCCCTTTGATCATTGTTTATCTAATTCAGTTTGTTTCTTTCACAGCAACACTTGTAAATAAAAAAATATATATACATTAATAATTTTTTTTTTTTTTTTGGTATCAGGATTTAGCAAAAGTTGAAAAAACATGATACCAGTTGTGGTAGTTTGAAGCTGTTGTTACCCCTGAAAAGATCATGTTCATTTACCTTATGGGTGTAGATTTATTGTGAGTGTGACCCTTTGGATTAGGTTATTTCAATTGAGATGTGATCTACCTCATCCAAGGCGGGTCTTAATACTTTTACTAGCATACTTTATAAGAAGATAAAAGAAAGAATAAAGCCCCAGAGAAGTTTAGAGAAAAGCCTTGGTGAAGTTAAGAGAGGATGCACAGAAAACAGAGAGGAAGCCACTGAAGCCAGAAGCTGAAAGCAACAAAACCTGTGACAGAGGTGTTCTGGATGCTGGCAGCCTGTCTTCAGAGTCCAGGTAGCATCTGTTGATGCCTTGTGTTGGACATTTTCAACTGCCTAAGAACAGTAAATTGTAAGTTAGCAAATCCCCATTGTAAGAGCTAACCTATTTCTGGTAACAGTAAATTGTAAGTTAGCAAATCCCCATTGTAAAAGCTAACCTATTTCTGGTATATTGCATTCCAGCAGCTTTACCAAACCAAAACACTAGTGAAAGAATTGTGTAAGTTTTCTGAAGTGTTCCACTAAATTGAGGGAGAACTGCTGTTTTGTATCTTTTGTTTTTTACATCAAAATGAGCTGAAACTCCTGTTTGCTAGATTACCCTATATACCAATATCCCCCTGTTGGAGAAATTCTCCCCTGAATGGTTCTAAAACCAGTGTTTTATGGAGTTCAAAGTGGGTAACTGTTCAACATCTACCTAAGGGAAACAAGCATGAAATCTGATCAGTTCATTTCTGTCACTGCTCCTTTTTTTCTCCCTGGATTTCTCAATCAGTGTGGGCTTTCCTTTTTTTTTTTTTTTTTAATTTTTTAATTAGAGAAATTGTGGGTCTACAGAACAATCATGAATAAATTCCAAGATTCCAATATATCACCCTACTATTAGCAACTTGCATTGATGTAGAACATTCATTGAAACTGATGAAATCACATTTTTATTTATTGTACTATTAACTATACCCCAAGGTTTAACTTGGGTGTCACTATTTCCATGCAGTTTACTATTTCCACAAATACATACCTGGACCTTGCATTTTTTTGTAGGCTGTGTTCTCATATTAATAAACATACATACATAATTGGTATTGTTAGTTTAGTCTTTGTTTTCCCTTGCATCCCAGCATGAGAAAGTTAGGAAAGATAGTCAAAGCAGAAAAAAAAAAAAAAAATTTAACAATAAATTCAAATACTACCCTTTTCCTCCAGAACATTTCTCTAAAGTAGTAGTAAACTTAATGGCAGTTCATACCTTTTTTTTTTTTTCTTGGAAATGAATTCTCATTAGAAACATGAATCTGAGCTTTTAAATTCAAGCCCTACTCTAATAATGTGCATATGCCACAGTGGTTAGAAGCTTGGGGATTAGAGCCAGAAAGATCTAGCTTTAGTCTAACCTTGCTTCTTACAAGCTTTGTGACCTTTGGCCAATTATTTAACTTCCCTGTGCCTCAATTTCTTCATTTAAAAAATGGAGGTATTAAAAGCACTGATATCTAAGGGTTAATGAAAAATGCATGTGAGTGCTTAGTACTGTATCAGAAGCTTAAGAAAGTGACCAGTTAATATTAGTTAGTAGTATTATTATATTTTCTTGGCATATAGGAATGTTATATGTATTTCCTTGATTTTTTCATTTTAGAGTGCAAAAGTGCCTTTTACCTATAGATAAGTTTTTAAATTATTTGCCTAATATTAATAAGGCAATCTAAAATATTTGAAAAATATTTAATTTTCATTGCCTACCACAAGTGTATGCCTTATATTCACCAACAAGAATAAAAACCTATTATTAAGTTGTCAATGTGTCACTAGTGGATTTTTGTTTATTGTCTTTCATTGAACCCTAAGACTATTTTTTGATGTAATGAGAGATTATTATTTTATACTGCTTAAGAAGTAATGCCATAAATGTTCTATTTTTATTATTAAAGATTAGTTCTTTCCATATTCTTCCTAAAGTGCAAATTTTGCATGGCCTGGAATGAGACAGAGTCTCTCTCTCTCTTTTTTTTTTCCCATGGGTCATGTACTTTTATTTCACCAGTTGAACAGCAGCAACAGAGATTTTGATAAAGATAACATGATTTTGAGGTTGGTTAATAACTTGCAACTGGGAGTTGAGCTACCAGGAAGCCAACTGACACTCTGAACACAAACTCCCATGTACAAACATGGTCCTCACCCAAGGGTGACTGTGACTGCATGATTTACTATCACATCAACACAATAGCAATTGGATTTATCCTCACATTTTGGAAGCCTATTCTTCTATTAAGTGCTTCAAACTGTGCACATTTTATTTAACACCTGATTTGTTTTAGTTTGAAATCCATCCTCTATGACCATTGTATTACATTGCTTTTGATCATATTTACATAGATGTACTAATTCTCCATTTTGTAAAATTTCAGTTTTTTTTGCACCATCCCTGATGGTCTTCATTTACTCAATCAACATTATCTTGCATGTCTTGTAACATTTTCAATCTGATATGCTTTTTTAAATTTAAATTCGGTTTTATCAAGATATATTCACATACTATACAATCATCCATGGTGTACAATCAGCTGTTCACAGCACCATCATATAGTTGTGCATTCATCACCCCAATCTATTTTTTAACATTTTCCTTACACCAGAAAGAATCAGAATCAGAATAAAGAATAAAAATAAAAAAGAACACCCAAATCACCCTATTTTTCATTTAGGTTTTGTCCGCATTTTTCTACTCATCCATTCATACACTGGATAAAAGGAGCGCGATCCACAAAGTTTTCACAATCGTACTGTCACCCCTTGTAAGCTACATTGTTTTACAATCGTCTTCAAGAGTCAAGGCTACTGGGTTGGGGTTTGGTAGTTTCAGGTATTTACTTCTAGCTATTCCAATATATTAAAACCTAAAAAGTGTTATCTATATTGTGTGTAAGAACGTCCATCAGAGCAATCTTTCTACTCCATTTGACATCTCTCAGCATCCCCCTTTTGGTCAAGAAGATATTCTCAATCCCACGATGCCGGGTCCAGATTCATCCCTGGGAGTCATATCCTGCATTTCCAGGGAGATTTACACCCCTGGGAGTCGGGTCCCACATAGTGGGGAGGGCAGTGAGATCACCTGCCAAGGTGGCTTAGTTAGAGAGACAGGGCCACATCTGAGCAACAAAGAGGCACTCAGGGGGAGACTCTTAGGCACAATTATAAGCAGGTTTAGCCTCTTCTTGCAGCAACCAGTTTCACAGGGGCCAGCCCCAAGACAGAGGGCTCAGCACATCAAGCCATCAGTCCCCAATGTTTGTAAGAACATCAGCAACAATCCAGGTGAGGAAGTCCAACACCTCTGTAGTCTCCTCCAGCTCTTCAGGGGAGCCCCGAATATATGTTTTTACTCACCAGCCAAATTACATTAGGATGTGTTGCTATTTCATTCTAATCCATATAGACCTACCATAGCTCACTTCCTATTCAAAGTTCCATGTAATTGTAGTGTTTGAACAAACTGACTGTAGAAGTTATATTGTTTAGAAAATATAGATCCTACACCAAATAAACATCTCTTCCCTTGGGCTCACATGGAAGTTGAAGTTTCAACACACACTCAGTTTCAACCTTTATCCTTTGGCCCAATTTGTTCTAGTCTTAACCGGATCTGCTTTATTCACATCAGAGTCTCTTCTAAAGAGAATTTTTTAATTCTCTGGAAAACAATTAAGAGATTCAATCCTGAAGAAAGGAGGAAGGCAAAGGAGAATAGGGAAAACAGGATTAGTACCTCTTTCAAAAGGGGGGTAAGGTACCAGATGGCTCCATAGGGAAACTGAAGCATGCTTTTCTCTGTGAGCTGAAAGAAATAGTTGCCCTACATTTAAGTATCTAGAGTATAGCTTACATTTAAAAATGAATCTAGCTAATCATCTAGAGAGGAAGAAGATAGTAAAACAGTCAGTGAGCAAGTCCTTGTTGTGGTGTTAAATGAAACCAGTTATAATGAATACCAGGTATTTAATGAGTTTAGAATTCTCCTTGGTAAAACTGGTCTGCCCTTCACATAAAAAAGTAGAGAGTACGAATGGATTATTTGCGTATGGTGAGGCAGTTCTACTAACTGCCTGAATCATACTCATTTAAGGGTCCTGTTCACAGTCTGTCATGACTGATTTATGTACATATTTATATATCAATATATGTATATAAAACATCAGCAAGGAAACTCATCCACACTTCTTTAGTTTGGCTCCTTATAGTGATCGTATTTCCCTTCATTTCCAAATGCTGAGTGATGGTTATTTTTAATTGAAGTGAAAAAGTTGATTGTAAACATTACGATACTCTTGAGATACTTAGAGAAATATTAGAAAATCAAAATGTAGGATCACATTTTCCTCATTGACTCTCTTTATAGTCATTAACATTACTTATTAATAAAACTTCTATTTGCTAAGTATTGTCTAGGTTCCTGTGACCTTTAACTAGTCTATATTAATGAATTTATCATTTTAAGAATTAGAACTTGATGTTCTTTCCTATTATTGACAAATATGTGATTTAAAGAGTGTTTCAGTAAGCAGTAGTTTTATTTATTTATTTATTTTTAAATCCTTTTTTTAATTGAGATTGTTCACATACCATAAAATTATCCAAAGATCCAAAGTGTACAATCACTTGCCCATGGTCCCGTCATACAGCTGTGCATCCATCACCACAGTTAATTTTTTTTTTTCAATTTTTGGAACATTTTCATTACTCCAGAAAAGAAATAAAGACACACAAAACAAGAAAACTCAAATCCTCCCATACCCCTAACCACCCCCCCTCCATTACTGATTCATAGTTTTGGTATAGTACATTTGGTATAGTTACTGTTGATGAAAGAATGTTAAAATACTACTAACTGTAGTATACAGTTTGCAATAGGTATATATTTTTCCCTATATACCCCTCTATTATTAACTTTTAGTTACAGTGTCATACATTTGTTCTAGTTCATGAGAGAGGTTTCTAATATTTATACAGCTAATCATGGACATTGTCCACAACAAGATTCACTGTTTTATACATTTCCATCTTTTAACCTCCAACTTTCCTTCTGGTGACATACGTGACTCTGAGCTTACCCTTTCCACCACATTCACGCAGCATTCAGCACTGTTAGTTATTCTCAAAATGTGCTATCATTACCTCTATCCATTTCCAAATGTTTAAGTTCACCCTAATTGAACATTCTGCTCATAATAAGCAACCACTCCCCATTCTTTAACCTCGTTCTATATCCTGATAACTTAAATTTCATGTCTATGAGATTATATATTATAATTAGTTCATATCAGTAAGACCCTGCAATATTTGTCCTTATATATCTGTCTTATTTCACTCAATATAGTGCCCTCAAGCTTTCTCCATCAACCCATTTTTAAAAATGGTTTTGTTTAAACACCATACATTCCATCCTAAGTAAACAACCGATGGTTCCCTGTATATTCATGTATTTATGTATTCACCACTATCGACACTGTTTGTATAAAGACATCTCCATTTCTTCCACAAAGGAGGAGGAAGAGTCAAAGAAGTTAGGGAGACAGGGGAAAAAGAAAAAAAGAAAGAGAGGAAAAAAAGAAAAAAAAAAACATGGCAGCTAGGAAGCAACAAAAGGAAAAAAAGCATTAAACTAAAGTAGAATAACGAGTCAGACAACATCACCAATGCCAGGAGTCCCATACCCTTCCCCTACATCCATCCCCATATGCATTTAGCTTTGGTATATTGCGTATGTTACATTAAAGGAAGTATAACACAATGCTTCTGTTAACTGCAGTCTCTAGTTTACATTGATTGTATTCTTCCCCCAATCTCACCCCATTTTTAACACCTTGCAATGCTGACACTCATTTGTTCTACCCCATGTAAAAATATATTTGTACCTTTTATCACAATTGTTGAGCACCCTAGGTTTCACCGAGTTATACAGTCCCAGTCTTCATCTTTCCTCTTTCGTTCTGGTGTCCCACATGCTCCTAACCTTCCTCTTTCAACCATACTCACAGTCATGTTTGTTCAGTGTACTTATGTTGCTGTGCTACTATCTCCTAAAATTGTGTTACAAACCTCTCACTCCTGTCTTTTCCTTTCTGTCCACAGTGTTCCCTTTAGTGTTACCTGTAGAGCAGGTATCTTATTCACAAACTCTGTCATTGTCTGTTTGTCAGAGAATATTTTAAGTTCTCTCTCATATTTGAAGGACAGTTTTGCTAGATATAGGATTCTTGGTTGGTGGTTTTCTCTTTCAGTATATTAAATACATCACCCCACTTCCTTCTTGCCTCCATGGTTTCTATTGAGAAATCTGCACATAGTCTTATTTAGCTTCCTTTGTATGTGATGGATGGCTTTTCTCTTGCTGCTTTCAGGATTGTCTTTTTATCTTTGATGTCTGATAATCTGATTATTAAGTGTCTTGGCATAGGCCTATTCAGATCTATTCTGTTTGAGGTATGCTGTGCTTCTTGGATCCATAATTTTATGTCTTTCATAAGAGATGGGAAATTTTCATTGATTATTTCTTCTATTATTGCTTCTGCCCCTTTTCCCTTCTCTTCTCCTTTTGGGATACCAATGACATGTACATTACTGCATTTTGCTTTGTCCTTAAGTTTGGAGACATTGTTTATATTTTTCCATTCTTTTCTCTATTTGTTCTTTTGTGTGTAGGCTTTCAGGTGCCTTGTTCTCCAGTCCTGAGTGTTTTCCTCTGCCCCTTGTGATCTATTGTTGTATGTCTCCATCGTGTCCTTCATCATGTGTGTTGTGCCTTTCATTTCCATAGATTCTGCCAGTTGTTTTTTTGAACTTTTGATTTCTACCTCATGTATACCCAGTGTTTTCATTATACCCTTCATCTCTTTTGTCATATCTTCCCTAAACTTTCTGAATTGATCCAGCACTTGTTGTTTAAATTCCTGTATCTCAGTTGAAGTGTAAGTTTGTTCCTTTGACTGGGCCATAACTTCACCCCTCCTAGTGTAGGTTGTAGTTTTCTGTTGTCCAGGCATCTGGCCTCCTTGGTTACCCCAATCAGGTTTTCCTAGACCAGAACGAGCTCAGGTCTTAGAAGGAGGCAATAGTTTCAGATTTCCCTGAGAGTGTCTTAGAGGATTGGTGCACCCTGTGAGACCTCAAGTCACTGTGCTTTTCTGCCTTGCAGGTGGCGCCTGTCAGCCTGTAGCTCCAGACTGTGTAAGGAGGTGTGGCCCATAGCTGTTTTCCCCCACACTCTGGGGTCTGGTTCTGAATGGAAAGCAGGTAGTAGAGCTTGATACCACCTCTTTCCTCTTAGGGAAGATATACCCCCTGGGGAGAGGTCATTTGCATTTGAATTGTCTCTGACACTGCTGTCTCCACCCTTGTCTGGGTCTGAGTGTTGGGAATTGAAAATAGCGGAGGCTTTCTCCACTGAGCTGTAAAAGGGACAGAAAGCCCCCCTTCAGGGTCAGTCTGCAGCCCCCCTCAGTTTCACCCATCGACCAGAGACAGCACCCGGTCCTCTGGGCTCCCCCTCCCTCTCAGAGAGGTCCTCCAGCTCTCCAAGATCAGTTGTCAAAAGCCCCTGTCTGCTTGTTGGGGATTCGTAGCTTGTATTGAGCGTGTGCTAATTAAAACCCCAGTTGGAGTTCAGCTGAGCTGTATTTGCTTGCTCAGAGAGTGCTACTCTCTAGCACAGTGGGGCTTTACAGTTTGGGAGAGTGCTGCTCTCTAGCACCATGAGGCTTTGCAGTTTGGGAGAGAGATGCTCTCTAGTGCCATGAGGCTTTGCAGTTCGGGCCATGGGGGGAGTGGTCTCCCGGCTTGGGTCCGCAGTTTTTACTTACAGATTTTATGCTGAGATCCAGGGCATTCCTCCCAATTCAGGTTGGTGTATGATGAGTGGACAGTTATGTTTGTCCCCCCACAGATATTCCAGATTATTTTCTAGTTGTTCCTGGCTGTTTGTTAGTTGTTTCAGGGGGACTGACTAACTTCCACTCCTCTCTATGCCACCATCTTCTTTCTCTCTAGTAGTTTTATTTTAAATGTATGAATCTTTTAAAATTGTATGTTGAGGAAACAATGTCTTTGGGTTTGTACATTGGCCTATTTTTCACTAATTTTGTTAGTAGTGCTATTGTCCCCAATCTTCTCCATTATACTAAAGAGCAAACACTCTTTGAGACTGTGTAGGAGTTTTTCATGGGATTGGTGGACACTCTCTGAGCCTGGGGACATACTTTCATAAGAAGCATTTCCCATGACTGACATTTATGGTCATCTCATTGCCAAACCCATTAGTCAGTTCTCAGAACTCATTTTATGACCAGTTATAAGCATTTGACACAATCAGTCTCTCCATCCTTGAAGCACTTGCTGACTGTGGCTTTGATGCCACCACCTTCTCTTAGTTTCCCTCTGACCTTGCTAGTCATTTCATCTGGTCTCCTGCATTGGGTATTCCTCCTCTTCCAGACCTTAGACCTCTTTATCCAGAGGTCCTGCCCTAAGAAACACAAGCAACTACAAGGAGGGTTGATATTTGCTATGTTCTGGCAAAATTTTTGGTAAAACTATTGCTTCCCCCATTTTGAAAGGCAGAAAATAGGCCAACTTAACCCATACTTCTAGTATGGTGGGAAATATTTACAATGCAGGTGTATTGCTGCTTCTTGCTGCTCTCAGCAAAGTTCTTCAGGAAAGAGATGAACTCAGGATAGAGCTATCCAACCTGTGAACAAAGAAGAAAGGGAACACTGCCCTGTTAAAGAAGGTGCTATCTGTCTGAGACCTGTAATCCATACTGAGGGGGAAGCCCAGGAGGAGTTGCATTTGGACAATGTGGAGAAGACTGAATCACTATCTGGTCATGGATTTCTTGCTGTATGCACTAATGTGATGGGACTTGGCGTTTGCCTTCCTTAGGAAGAGAGTGAAAATGTAAAGAAGGGTGCACATTGATATTTGAATGGCCTAGGGGCAGACTGATGGGACTAATAGCTTTCCCACATTATCTATTTTTCTCTTCTTATACCTTAAGAGAATTCCTAATTTCTTCTTATTCTTAGAACAAGACAACTTGCATTGTACCTCTTCTTAGATATGGTCAAGTGCTTATTTTCTGTCCAAAGGTATGTAAGTGGAAACGATGTGCTCACTCTTAGAGTGAGGATCATGCCCATTGCTCCCTAATTCTTCCATCCTGGAGCAGGCAATATGCTTCACACCGGATCATGAAAATTAGAACTGCATCTTAGGGATGGTTGCATAAAAAGCAGAAGTAGACTGTCTTGAATAGTACCAGAAGAACTGCACTAATCTTTTAAAAAATTTTATTACTATTATTTTACTGAGATATATTCACATACCAGGTAATCATTCAAAGTGTACAATCAATGGTTCAAGGTATCATCATATACTTGTGCATTCATCACAATTATTGAATACTTTCATTACTTCAAAAAATAAAAATAAAAAAGGACACCCCAAACATCCCATACAACTTATTTCCCTGATAATTTATTTATTTTTTGTCTTTATTTTCTTACACAAGCATGACCTTGCACTTGCCAGCCATCTGCTGAAGGTAGTGCCAGTGCCACGGAGCAGTAAAACAAGAGTCTGCACTCCTGACCATGTTGCTGAAAACTCCCCAAACATTAATAAAGCCCTGACATTTTCTGCATTGGCCTAAAGATACCCAACGTCACCCACTGATGCTGCTGCAGTAAAAAAGCATCACCAAAAGAAACAAAATGGATTCTTTCTTTTCCCATTTTTCTATCTCTCACCAAGATCTTCATTGGCATGGAAGCCTAGGAACTGTAAATTGAGGTTTCCAGGCCCCTGTGACACAGAGGAGAGTACCAGAGGGAAGGAATGGAGCTAAGAGTTGACAAATTGCTGACTCAATAGCAGAGGGACAAATGGAAATCACTATGTTCTTTGATGACATTACTAATCTAATATGTCAATCAACTTGGAAGTCTACTGTATTTTAGTTCTCCAGAGGATACCATGGGGATTGACAAATCTGAATTCTGTAGGGCAGGCTGCAAGTTGGAAACTCCATGAATGTGACTGAATTCTCCAGAAGAAGCTGTCTGTCTGTAGTAAAGACAGAAATTCTTTCTGACTGTTGCAGTCCTCAGTTCTCCTTTTCAGGTCTCCAACTGACTGGAGGTGCTTGCTCTCATAGACGAGGGCGAGCTCCTTTGTTGATTGTGGATTGAACCAGTCATAGATGCCACAGACTGGCTAATGATTTAAATCCATCTGTGAAATACCTTCACAATAAAAATCAGGCAAGTGAATGCTTGACCAAACAAATGGGCACCATAAACTATCAAGGTGACACATGATATTGGCCATCACACCTACCATTTTTTGGATTTCCTCTTAGGTGAAATAACTAATTTCCTTATAATTTAAGACAATTTGAGTCGAGGGTTCTATAATTTGTGGCTAAAAATCATACTAAATTTCATATAGAAGTACATTAAAATATATGAGATTATATTGCCTACATATTTTCAGCTAATATTATGCATTTCCTACAGCATTAAAATTGGTTATACCATTATGTTATATTTTTTCAAAAATTGAAAAAAAACACATTACATAACCTCATTTCTTGCAATCTTGGATTCATCTAAATAATTTCTTTGTAGTTTCCCCTCCTTTTATCTAATTCTAGAGAGATTCTGGAGAGATTTGGAGGACATATTTAGGACATGTCAATGAAATTTTTATTGTATGTATTTCTACATTGCTGTGTTCCACAATTTCCCTAACAGGATTTGACACAGAGAAGGTGCTTCACAAATACTTACTGAATTAATAAACATAATTTATAGGTTCATGATAAAAGGAATGAATGACTGTGAATACATGAGAGACGGGGCTCTCAATTTAAAAAAATTGAGTCATGCTCTGTCCTAATTAATGGAATAAAAACATACCCCCACTGGTTCACTACTATCAGTCTGGTGTTTGATATGCATTATATAATTTAATCACCTTAACAATCTTTTAAGATTGGAATGATTATAACCGTTTTATAGATGATGAAATCTAAGTTAAGGGAAATTTATTAACCTATCAGGCAACATGCCCTGATAGATACAAATCCGTATTTCACTTCCAATACTTTTAAAAATTTCTTTTTTAAAGAAAATCCTGTATCAGGCAGGGTTTATATTATGATATTTATATGTTGTTAAATTTATATGCATTTTGTACTTGTTTATATTATATTTACATTTTATTATTTATATTGTATCACTGGGGTTTTATATTAAGATTGTACTCTTGTACTGACTTGCTTTTTAACAAGCACTAAGGACATTTTCTTGTTCGATATGAAAGCATTAAGGAAAAAATCAATTCACAGTAGTATTATAGACAAATAATATCTACCATTGTTCCTTTATTTTTATTGTGCTGTTTCAAAATATGCTTATGTTTATGAATATACATTTTATTTAACTTGAATATTTGAATATATTGGTTTTATTCCTACCTAGTCAAATGGGAAGTCACAATTTGATTTAGATGGATATGTGCACTTAGCTTAAAAGCATCAGAGATGCATTTAAATTTTAATGAGTGTAGACTGTTTTTCTATGTCAAATTATCAAATCAGAATATCAATTTTAGAGATCAATCCTTACTTTATGTTTAAAACCTTGTCAATAAAGCAGAAAAGCATAAATGCATTTGTCAATGAATCCTTCACAAGACACATTTTACATCCTAAAGCAATAAGGAGTTCATTACTCTCTTGATAGATGGTTGAATAAAATATCTTGTTCATTGTTTTCCTGCCCAAATCAGTGGACAGCGAAGTCAAAACACTACAATAAACAATTGCATAAATTTTGATTGATTCAAAAGAAAAGAGTTTAAATTTACTATCAAACTTCTGAATATCCCTTTTATTATCAATAGTTTTATCATAATTTAAATGTTTTTAATGACCTTTTGAATAGGTTTAAAAAGCTTTATTGCCTTTGTTATAAATAAAACTCATCAAGACACAGAGGTAAGTAATATACACACAAAACATAAGTTATGCAGTAATAGTATGATTTTGCTGATTTTAATTTTCTTCAAATATATTATAGTTTATAGATACATGCTCTTCACTGTTTAGCTACAAGTTTACTTCAAAAGAAATATTTAACATATATGGATTTTACAAATGTATGAAATTATGTCTAGGATCTTTTTAAAAAGAGCAAAAACAATGGAAAAAATTAAAAAGAGATGCAGGCACTAAAAAATAAAACTTTTACATTTAAAATTATAAAATGTAGATAATTTGTTGCAATTTATAACAAAGGAACAAATGATAACTATATTTGTAAAAAGTTTTATAAGTGCTATTTTTATAGAGACAATTTGGCCAAACACTCTTTGGAATGTATCTGGGTGTTGGCTAAGCACATTTTTGGACATATTTGGGGACTAATCTGATTATAGATTTTTACAATATAATTTCAAAAAGCATATATGGATATTGATTCCATTTTTAAATGGAAGAACAATATTGGACTTTGAAAAATTGCTTCCAGTGTCTTGACAGCTCTCAGACCTTATTTGTTGAAATATTCTCAAAGATCTAGATGTCTTTCATCATATTTTAACTGTAAACCTTTGTTGGATTAGGCATCTCTGATATGCTTTACACAATTTTTCAAGAATTTACTTATATTATGTTTCAAATGCTTCATATGTCACACTTGGACTCCTGTACCCTGGAAAGGCATTTTTCAGCTAAGTAGAAGATTTTGAAAAGGGATTCATTACCCTAATTATGACTTTAAAGAGGGAAGTAAGTGTACATTTCTCATAACCATTGTGCTGGTTTGGATGTATTATACACACAAAACATAAGTTATACAGTAATAGTATGATTTTGCTGATTTTGATTTTCTTCAAATATATTATAATTTATAGATACATGCTCTTCACTGTTCCAAAATACATAATACATCCAAAATGCCATTATCTTTGTACATACATAATACATCCAAAATGCCATTGTCATTGATGCAGTCTTGTGTGGGCAGGAAACATATTGGTGTTGATTGGGTTGGAGAATTTAATTGGATGTTTCGGTGGAGATGCGATCACTCAACTGTGGGCGAGATCTTTCATTGGATAATTTCCATGGAAGTGTGGCCCCGCCCATTCAGCATGGGCCTTGATTAGTTTGCTAGAGCACTATATAAGCTCAGACAGAAGGAGCAAGCTTGCTACAGCCAAGAGGGATACTTCGAAGAATGCACAGAAGCTGAGAGAGTAGCTGCAGATAAGAGACAGTTTGAAGATGGCTGTTGAAAGCAGATTCTTGCTCTGGAGAAGCTAAGAGAGGGCAAATACCCCAAGAGCAAATGAGAATGACATTTTGAAGAGGAGCTGCAGCCTAGAGAGGAACGTCCCGGGAGAAAGCCATTTTGAAACCAGAACTTGGAGCAGACACCAGCCACATACCTTCCCAGCTAACAGAGGTTTTCTGGACAACATTGGCCATCCTCCAGTGAAGGTACCCAATTGTTGATGCATTACCTTGGACACTTGATGGTCTTAAGACTGTAACTGTGTAACTAAATAAACCCTGTGTGTAAAAGCCAATCCATTTCTGGTGTTTTGCATCCACAGCATTACAAATTAGAACAACCATAAACCCAATGTCACATCTTTTAAAGTCATATTTTGTACCTGGGAGCCCTCTAATTCTCCTTCTGTTTCTTCTTTATTGTCCACTAGGATTTTCTGTTCCCTCCAAGGGAAGCAGTTCTCCCCATTACTGTAGCCAAATTCCTTTTGCAGAATTGTAAGGGAGAAATCAACTTTTTGGGGGAGAAAGAGAAGATTGAGGTTTTTTAACTTCCCTCTTATCCTTCCACTTCTTCTCAACTTTCACATCCAGGTTTAAATGTCAGTTCTTCTAGGAAGCCTACCATGATCCCCTAGTCATGATTTGTTACCCTGGTCATAAGCTCCCGTGGATCCCCATACTTACTTGTTATGATACTTACCCATTTTATTTCCTCTTCTTTTCTGTAAGTTCTAGGAGGGTAGGGGCCATGTCTATCCTGTTCAGTTTTTAATTGCTAATGCCTACTACTGTCTTCAGCCCAAAGAAGGTACCAGAATAACAAAGATTCTGGAATAATTCAGTGGTTGCTAAAAATGAAGTCCATTTTTTTCATTGACATTTTTCTTGTGTGTGTGTATACATATATGTAGACTTATCTTTGTCTTATCTATATCTATAACTGTATCTATGCAATCTTTTTTTAAATTCATTTTTATTGAGATATATTCACAAACCATGCAGTCATACAAAACAAAGTGTACATTCAATTATTTACAGTATCATTATATAGTTGTGCATTCAAATTAAATTAATATTTGACATTTTCATTACCACACACACAAAAATGACAAGAATGAAAATTAAAGTGAAAAAGAACAATTAAAGTAAAAAAGAACACCAGGTGCCTTTTTTTTTTTTTCTTTCCCCATTTTTCTACTCTTCCATCCATAAACTAGACAAAGGGGAGTATGGTCCACATGGCTTTTCCAATCACATTGTCACCCCTCAAAAGCTACATTTTTATACAATCGTCTTCAAGATTCATGGGTTCTGGGTTGTAGTTTGATAGTTTCAGGTATTTACTGCTAGCTATTCCAATTCATTAGAACCTAAAAAGGTTGCCTATATTGTAAGAGAGTGCCCACCAGAGTGCCCTCTCGGCTCCTTTTGGAATCTCTCTGCCACTGAAGCTTATTTCATTTCCTTTCACATCCCCCTTTTGGTCAAGAAGATGTTCTCCATCCCACAATGCCAGGTCTAGATTCCTCCCCGGGAGTCATATTGCACATTGCCAGGGAGATTCACTCTCCTGGGTGTCAGATCCCATGTTAGAGGGGAGGGCAGTGATTTTACCTGCCAAGTTGGCTTAGCTAGAGAGAGAGAGGGCCACATCTGAGCAACAAAGAGGCATTAGGGAGGAGGCTCTTAGGCACAATTATCGGCAGGCCTAGCCTCTCCTTTGCAGCAACAGTCTTCCCAAGGGCATTTCTTGTTAGCTTGTCCAGATGTGGAGCAGAGAGGGAAGGCAGAGTGGTGGGACCTGAAAGCTGTCAGCAGTAAAACATCAAAAAGGAGTCAGACTCTTTATTACATGCATTTATTTTTGTGATAATTACCTTAAGATTGGTTTGTTCCTCTCAATTGACCTAAGGTACCACAAGAGCAAATACCATTTCTTTGTTTATTTCTGAATACCCATCGTATAAAATTGAACACCAACTGAAGCATAGAGTGGATTCTCAATAAAGTCAAATAAATGAATGAAGCAACTGTTTCATAGTCAAAGGCATACACATTCTATTAGCATAAATGACTAAGGCATTTATAGGGGAGTTATTGGGAGGGGGTGATTAATTCCACAGCAAATGAAGCTATTTATTATTGAAGAGGATTCTATGGCAAATGAATGAATGAAAACTGAACTTATAGATCAGGAAATACCTTTGAGTGTGAAAGTGTTTTCTCTGGGGAGGAAACCAGAGAAAGAAAGTGGGCTAGCCTCAGAATTGGGAGACTTGAGGTCTGTTTCCATTTCTATCACTATTAATTGGGGGAGTCCTTAAACATCATTATTTCTTGGCTACTGTTTACTCATTTATGAAGTGAAAGGGTTGGGGTTACTGATCTAAGTATGTTGAAATTATAATTTTTTACAAAATTGTGTGGCTGTTGGTTTTCACCCTCTCCCCATATGATGGAAGAAGTAGTAGGAGCTTGAGCTTTTAAAGTCAGTAAAAATGTTTTTTGTGTGTGTTCAGGCACATGTAGTGCTTATCACTGTCTCCTAGGGCAGAGAGGCTGCAATGTTTTATTAACTTATCCTCTCCAGACAAGTTTACCACTGTGTATTTTACTGATTTTTCAATTCATCAATTCTGCTAAACTAGCTGACTGTCCACTCAGAAATGAATAAATGCAAAAAACTCACAAGTGAAAAACAAAGGATAAAAGGAATATGGAATTAGAATGTATAAGGCAAAACTTCACGGGAAACCAACAAGCTTGATTAAAAAGCAAGATCCCACTTTGAAATTCTTGTCGCATTAAAAATAACTATTAAAATTGAAATATATATGTATGTATGTATACAAAAATCATAAAGTGCAGCTCAATTAAATTGAGTCACAGAATGACTGTATCCATTTAACTTCCACTCTGATCAAGAGATGGAATATTACCAGGACCCTAGAAACTTCTGTTGCCTTCCCTCCCAATCACTACCTTCCCCTGAAGGGTAACTATTATCCTGGTCATGCATGCATGTGAAAATCAATTTGCCTCCATTATGATAGCCTAAATTATTCATTTCTTGGGAAAAAAAGTCATATTTAGCAGGTCCCAACACAACTTTCCTTTTCCTGAAGCAAAACTCTATTTTCCAAATTTACCTTATTCTGTTCATGTTTTATTGTTTCTTATCCACATAATCTTACTATCATCCAATGTGATGATTTGTGTGAGCTTCACTACCAGCTTTCCCAGTCACATCTACCAGATTTCCTAATCACATCTACCACATAGTTATAGTGATAGTTATATAATTTTACAATTAGTTATAAAATTTTAGAATGCATATGAATAATGCAAATTTCTGGTCCCTACCTCCAGATCCCAATACCGAAGGCCATCCTCTCTTCTCCATCTGGTATAATCCTTACTGGCGAGTGCAGTAAGGGCAATTTAACTTTCTAGATAGGTTACTGGGTTGTTCTGTAAAGGCCTATTGTTAAAATTAAAATACAATGTGGGAAGGTACCTTGAAATTTTTGATAAGCTACATAATATTGCCAAAAGTTATATCATAGCCCAACCAGTCATCAGAGACAAATACATGAAATTCCGAGGTAAAGGCTCAGTGGAGTGCTATGGTGAGGGCCCTTTGAAGCAGTAAGTTACAGAAATGAGGGTGATAGGTGGTTGGAAGGACCGAAAAATAGAATATGGACAAAGAAAAGAGGTTGAAAAGTCAAGGAAAATGAAGTTCACGTCTGGTTCAGTTTATGGTCAATCCTAGTGTTTAGTGACCTTAAAACTCAGTATCATATACAATACAATAGATTCACAGAGATGATTCCCTACTAAGTCAAATCAAGCCACCAACTCATTCAGTAAACAAGACTCAGCTGCAGGGATTTTCTCTTCTCCAGTCTAAGGTTTTGCTACTGTGGTTGGAATTTGAGTTCTTACTGTATATGGTGAGAACACAGAAAATACGTGAAATGCATAAAAGAAATAGGAGAAACAATGGGAGAGAGGAACAAAGAGAGAAAGTTGGAGAAAGGAGATTTCGGAGGGATAAGGTAAGAGAGTCAGTAGGAAAACAAGGAAATTGGCAAAGAAAGCAGAAAAGTAAAAAGGTACAGGCATACTGGTAGAAATTTATCTGTTCTTTGTGAACAACTGACATTTCTAGAGGGGGAGGCTAGAGTTTGGAATAAAGGCAAAGCAGTGAGGCAGTGGAAATCAGGAGAATTGGTATAGAGAAGAAAAGGATAAGATGGTTGCAAGAAATGAGAGAAAAACCAGTGATGAGAGTTGCTGAGCTAGAGGATTTACAAAAGTCCATAGGATTCAGTTATTTTAGCAAGACCTCCCTTGATGCAGTGGAAGAGGTTGACCCCAGATTTGAGTAGGTAGAGGAGTGAGGAAAAAGAATTAGAGATGGTGAATAAAATTAGCTGTTTAGCAGATTTATTGTGAAGGTAAAAATAAATAGGATGGGGAGATGTCTGGAAGAGGAAATATTGAGCAAGATAGTTTATTTAAATTTTTGAAAAATATTCGGTGGACCTGCATATATTGGAGAACATGTTAGATTTGGAAAGGTTATAGCAGAGAGGACATAACTGAAAATATAGAACACGAAAGGGTTAAATGATGAGTTAAGTCTCCTGAGGAAACAAAAGGGAGAAGGGTTCTGACCACAGCCTGAGGAATTTACTTTAGAACGAGCACTTTGTGTTTTAAGGAGGGGGTGGGTGAAGAAAATGCATGTAGATGTGGCAAAAGTTGCAGGTCTGGCAAAAAGATTTCATGGCGTTTCTGTCATATAGATTCTATTTCTCTATAAATAAGGAAGTGGAGTCGTTTTCTAAAAGAAATATGGAAGTTGGGGGTGTTAGTGCTTAAAGAGAGAGCAAAAGGCTTGAAATCAGCAGAGCTTACTTTGGCAGAACTTCCAGGCTCCCTTGATCTGCTGGTTATTAGGTATGTGAGCCAAGTCTATGGCTTTTATTTGCTCTACCAACACAATCATAATGTGGAAACACCTGAACATGTAAATCCCAAGATATAGCATCAGAGACCTCCATTTCTGTCTCCAAGTTAAGCTTTCTCAGAGTTCTGGTTACAGATTTTGTGATACCCATTCAAGTCATTAATGAATCTTATTCTTTGGTCCCTGTTTCACCAATGATTCTCATGTATTTTTTCTTCAACAAGGAACTCAGAAGAAAGGGGTGACTTCCATTCTGAAATCCTAATAATCATAATAATCAAAAGACGCTTTATAGAAAAGAGCAAAACTCATCAGAAAAAATGAATTAGCTATTTTTTTCTCCAAGTATACTTTGAACATAAGCTGATGTAAATGTTTAAGTCTACTGTGTTCATTTTGTTATATAATAACCTTAATCATTTACTTATTCAACAAATATTTATCTCCTTTGCTCTAGGCATTACCTTGGGCCCTAGAGATGTAGTAATGAATGGCAACAACAATACCTCCATGTCTTTCATGGAGCACACATTCTAAAAGGTGGGTTCAATTAAAAAAAGAAAAGAACAAATGAACAAACAAATATATAATATAATATCCAATAGTTTTATCTGATTAAATAAACGCAGGGTTCGGGGCATAAAAAGTGAAAAAAGTATCATGAGCAAGCACTGCTGTCACATCTTGCTCCATGCTTTGGACTTCTCAGCTGGGCAGTACCGAACCCTCCCTATACCCCCTAGTATCCTCCCTCTGACCTACCCTTCCCGCGGAACTGCCATCCCTACCCCAGCTCTTTCTCTCCCTACTGAGCTGCAGCGACATCAGCAGCAGCAGAAGGAGGGGCCACGGCCTGGAGGTGACTATGTTGCCCAGGGTGTACAGTCAGGGGATGGAAAGGTGAAAGTCTGCTAGTATTATGATGGTGACATTGGAAATTGTTATTATGAACAGGGTCATCCTGTGAAACTTCACAGAATCTGCATGACATACAACTTGCTGCAAAATTATGGCTTATACAGAAAAACAGAAATATATAGGCACCATGAAGCCACTGCTGAATAAATGATAAAACTCCACAGTGATGAATACAGCAAAATCTCTATGTTCAATAAGACTAGACAACATGCCTGTGTATAGTAAGCAAATGCATAGATTTAATGTTGGAAAAGGCTGTCCAGTGTTTTATGTACTCTTTCAATTTTATCAGGTCTTAAATTGTGGCTCAGTTACTGGGGCCATGAAGTTAAACTGACAACAAATTGATATGGCATTTAACTGGACTGGAGGGTTATATCATATTAAGATATCAGAAGCATCAGGGTTCTGTGATGTTAATGATATTGTGCTTGCCATCCATGAATTATTAAAGTGTCATCAGAAAATCTTATATAATGATATTTATATCTATCATGGTGATTGTGTGACAGAAGCTAATTTTATAGAACAGATCCTGTAATGACCATATCATTCCATAAATATGGAGAATACTTTTCTGGCACAGGATACTTGAGAGATATTAGTGCAGGAAAAGGTAAATACTGTATCAATATTCCATTGAGAATGGTATAGATGATGATGAGTGATAGGGACAGATACTTATCCCTATTATCTCAACAGTGATAGGGATGTATCAACCTAGTGCTGTGTTGTTACAGTGTGGTGTGGGCTCATTTTCTGGTGATAGACTTGGTTGCTTCAATCTAGCAGTCAAAGGTCATGCTAGAAGTCTAGAAGTTGTGAAAAAAAAAAAAAAAAACCTTTTTAAATTAGCATTAGTGCTGCTGGGGGGAGGTGGATACATAATCCATAATTTCGCTCGATGTTGATTGAACACATGAGACTACAGTTGCCCTTGATTGTGAGATTCCTAATGAGTTGCCATATAATGAGTACTTTCATTGTTTTGGACCAGACTTCAAACTGCATGTTAGTCCATCAAACAGGTCAAACCAGAACACTTCAGAGTATTTGGAAAAGTTAAAATGGTGCTTATTTGAAAATTTTCACATGTTGTCTCATGCAGCTGATGTCCAAATTTAGGTATTCCAGAAGACGCTGTTCTTGAAGGCAGGAGAGAGGAAGACAGACAAGAACAGATAAGTGAATTTCTATTTCATCATCAGACAAGTGGATAGCTTTGACAAAATATTCTCAGATTCTGAGGATAAAGGAGGAGGTTGTAGAAATTGGCTACTCATAAGAAAGGATTGTAAGAAAGAACCAAAGAAGACATGATGGAAAACAGAGGACCGAAGTTAAGTCCAAGGACAATAGTGGTGACAAAACAGACACCAAAGGAGCCAATCAGAACAGCTCAGCAATCCTTACTTGAATTTGAGAGTCTCACCAATTTCAGGAAACCATAATGAAGTGAAAAAATACTGGGAAGAAAAGGAATGTTTTGTTTTTGAAAGAGACTTCTAGCTTCATACTTTGGCATGGACTGTATTTATTTTCCAAATAGGTATTTTTGACTACTTTTCTTGGCAATTTTATTGTGGGTTTTTCTTTTTATGAAGCAAAATTTCTTTTCTCCACCATGCTTTATGTAATCATATTTAAACTGATGCTATTCTTTAAATTAATGCTATTAAATTATACCAAAAAACTGATCTGTAAAAATAAACAAGATAAAAGTATGAAAGGAAATGGAAATGGCTAATTTGGTTAGGGTCAGGGAGAGCCTGTCTGTGGAGCTGGCATATGAGCAGAGGCCTAATAAAACGATTGAATAAAATCTAGGGGAAGATGGTTTCAGGCAAGGAGAACAGGAAGTGCACTGTCTCTGAGATTGGAACTAGCTTGGTGTGTTTTGGGGGGAAGCAATAACATGACTGGAGAAGACTGAGTCAGGAAAGAAGCTTGGCATTGGAGCCATGCTGAATTGTTTAGATTGCATTCTAATAAGGATAGGGAATCACTGGAGGGTTTTGAATAAAAGAGTGCTATACTTTAATTTTCATTTTGCAAAGATCACTCTGGCACACGTTTGAAGGTTTGGATTCAAGGGTGGAAATATTTAGTTTCGTTGGTGGTATTCCATTAGTCAGGGCAAGAGATGGAGGTAGATTAGACCATGGTGGTAATGAGTGAGGTGATGAGAAATGTGAAGAATAGGGTTATGCTTGGAATATTGAGTCTTGCTGCTTTATACATTTGTCATTACGGAAATATACATGCTTTATGCTGTGAATTCCCAAAGGACATGTTTGGGCTACAAAATCATTTTTGTCTTATATAAAGTAACTAGGTTATTTAAAATTCTAATAACATATGGAATAGGACATAGCATGATAATTAAAGCCTTGTAGAGTATATTGAAAGAAAGAGCAGGTGAGTCAACCTGGGTTCAGGGCAAGTCAGTGAATGTATACTTGCTATCTCTCATATGTGAATGCCAACTGCTTTGATCCCTGTTCTTGGGAATTGGGAAAAAAACACATTAACTAGATTATTGGTCACATAGCAGGTGTCAGAGACTGTATTTTTTCATTCCAGTAAAGATGACACACATCTATTCAACAACTGCGATTAGAGCTTCCACATAGTCAGGTCTACAATGGCCCACTACTACTCTTCAATCTATCTGGTTTTTGTTTTTTGTTTTTTTTTGTTTTTTTTTTTGCAGGGGATAGTCAGTTGAATTGAAAAAGCACATGAAGGTGATGATTACCTCCAGAATCCTTTAAATCTTAAGATTTTTACTCAAATTTAGATACCACATTGTTTGTGATTTACCATTTTTCCTGAGCAAGGGGTAGTTTTAGGGACTTCCATGCTATTTTATGGACTTTATACTATTTCTAATATAATAGCTCTTAATCCATGGATCTGAGATCCAATGTGAGGTGTATGTCAGCTGGTAAGTATACAGCTCCCATTTATGAACTCAGGAACCAGAAAAATGTCCACACATTAGGTCCACAAACCAATAAGTAATATTGTGAGATGCACTTGGGTCAGGAATCCATTTATTATCTGGTCTCTGTAAACCCACACTCTAACCAGACAACCATGTGACATTTCAGTTATTTTATCATCGGCGTCAGCTCAGAAGTTATGTGCCAGTTTGTATATTTATGTCCCCCAGAAAAAGCCATATTCTTTAATGCATTCTTGTGGGGGCAGATGTATTAGTGTGGATTGGGTTGGAACCTATTGGTTCAGTGTCCATGGAGATGTGAACCCAACTGTAGGTGATAACTCTGATTGGATAATTTCCATGGAGGCGTGGCCCCGCCCATTCAGTGTGGGCCTTGTTTAGTTTACTGGAGCACTATCTAAGCTCAGACAGAAGGAGCTCACAGTGAGCTGGAGCTGAGACAGACATTTTGAAGATGGCTGTTGGGAGCTGATGCAGGCATTTTGGAGAACGCCATTTTGAAATGCAACCTAGGAGCAAGCAGACACCAGCCCCGTGCCTTCTCAGCTAACAGAAGTTTTCTGGATGCCAATGGCCTTTCTCCAGTGAAGGTACTCCTTGTTGATGGACACTTTATGGCCTTAAGACTGTAACTTTCTAACCAAATAAACCCCCTTTTAAAAGCTAATCCATTTCTGGTGTTTAGCATTCTGGCAGCATTAACAAACTAGAACAGGTTATATCCAAAAGTTGCAAAAGAACAGGGTATACCCCTTTCCCAGAGTGCAGTTACTCTGTAAACTACCACAGGTCTCTTTGAAAAAGAAGATTGTATATGCCATTGTTTATATTGTTGCTTATATTTGCTTCAGATTTACAGAATCCTTTCTCAAGAGGAGCTAGATTCCCCTTCAATTGTGCACAGGGGTGTGAGGACTGACTCAGATCTGGAAGGGGTGTGTTTGTTAGGTTCATGGGTCTACTTGGTGAGGTTGTGGTGTCCAGTTGTTTGGTCAAGCAAGCATTGGCCTAAGTGTTACTGTGGAGACATCTTGTGGACTTAAATCATCAGTAAGTTGACTGCATCTATGGATGATTACATCTACAGTCAACTGAGGAGGCTGCCTTCCACAATGAGAGAAGTCTCATCCAAGCAGTTGAAGACTTTTAAAGGAGATGTGGTGGTTTCAGCAGTCAGGAGAGAGAATTTCCATCTCTACTTTAGTCAGCCAGCTTCTCTTGGAGAATCCATCAAGGACCCTCATTGGAGTTACTAGCTTGCTTGGGCATGTGCATCCACATAGTTGCATGAGACAATTCTTATAAAACCTCATGATATTTATTTATCTAAGAGATATCTGTTTTCCTAGAGAACCCTGACTAATACATAGGGTGAGTGACCTTAATGTTTTATTTGGGTGACACCATCCTTCTACTAGACTAATTCTTGATTTTTTTGTTATTGTAAATCATGAAATATTGTAGTAAGTTTCACATCTATCTCATACCTAGAGACCTCATGTTTTATTAGCTACCATGGAAGAAGTCTTCAGGACAAAATATAGTCTGCCCTTGCTTCTTATTAAGGTAATCATATCCACTTTGTCCCTGATAATTACATGCTATTGCCTAGCCTTCACTATTCCAAAAATGTATCATTGTTTTAAGGACCTAGTAACACAGCAGCAGCATGTATAATTAACTCTAGCATAATAAACTTGTGCTGATTTTCTCAGTGATGCTTGTGTCCCTCTCACTGGTGAACTCTTCATTGTCTTAGTGAAGGAAACATGCTTTGCGCCTTTCTGATAGACATGGTCATGTGGTGGATCTTTTCTTCTCATGTAATAACATATTAATTTTTCCACCATCCTGAGTCTTCTGAAACCATCTTTTCTCTAAAGAGGTAGCTAAAGCAGTACTACCATGTCATGTCATTTACTATAGGCTCTTATCATGTTCAAGCTTCAGGAGGCCATCCCAGCATTGTATTATGATCAACTTCAGGTCACATTCTGAGATATAACAGAGTATATCCATGTCTATAAACTTTCAACTATTCAGTCTTGTAATATGCTCAATCTCTCATGTCCCCTAGTTTCTGCCAGTACATATTAGATGAGTCATGGAACTCCTTTGTTGGGTAAATTACTTTTTCCCATAATAGGGAAATTATTTTGCTGCTCAGGCTCTGCTACAGTCTTAAGTATTCATTTGAACACGCTGAAGGGAGGTAGGAAGGTTTAAGAAGAGAACAAGCATAAATTGCAAGGCATTCATTGCATGTGAGGTCTTTACATTTTGTTTAGGAAAGAGGAGGCGGCTTTCCTATTGCAAGTAGGAAAGTATTTCAGAAAGTTAAAGGGAATCTGGGGTTCAAGATTTTTACATATATTCATCCGATTTT
Source organism: Choloepus didactylus (assembly GCF_015220235.1). Lineage (NCBI taxonomy): Eukaryota > Metazoa > Chordata > Mammalia > Pilosa > Megalonychidae > Choloepus > Choloepus didactylus. Next base: position 34,613,282 of record NC_051320.1, on the reverse strand, counting down.
CACCATATCAGATCTTGTTATATCAGGACTCTGATTTTATAAGAGGAAACATATATAGGATATATTAAAGGCTACATTCTTTATATCTGTTATTTAATCCAAGGTTTAGGGGTAGGCATAAGCAAACAAGTACTTTGTCATAGATGTTATGGTAGAAGGAAGTCCTACTGTGGCCTACTGCTTTTCCCTGGGACCCACAAATACATCCTGGGTATGTCAGCCTGGCAGGATAAAACACAATTCCATAGTAGATAAGGGGACTGCTGGTACATTCTTTTCCCTGTTATCTGGAGCATTTGTAAATATTCATTCGAGACAGACTGGTGGGCATGTTTTATGACAACCAGCTCACATCCCCATTGTATATCTGTCCCTGGTGGGGAGGGAGTGAGATTCCTCCACTACAGCAGCACAAAAACACAAGAGAGGGATGCTGTGCATAGAACATCTTCCTGCATCAACCAGGGATTGAGAGTAGCCCTCTATGGGGAACCAATGTGCACTAGTGAAGCTGACCTTGTTCTGCATCTTCTCCGTGAGTAAAGCATCTTTCCATCAGAGCCTGTGTGAGTCATGAATTTGCTAGAGACCCTGACACCTGTATTAAAGCAAACTGACATCTCTTTAAGTGTCTCTCCTTCTGACTGACAGATGTCAATGTAGTTACTTATAAAGGAGTGTTTTTAATTTTATGTGTCTGCTGTTTATTTTGAAAATTTAAATTAATCATTGCACATAAAAATCAGCTAATTTTTTTTTTTTAAACAAAACACTTACAACTAGACTCTACACCCAGATATTTTAAGTCAATTAAGTGAGGCCAGGGCCTGGGTATATTTTGAAAGCTTCCTAGAAATTTTAATATGCAAGCAGGATCAAGAAGTTCTGAAGTTCTAATTTAGGTTATGAAGTTGATTTCCTACCCACTATGCTGAAGAAGTGCATATAAGAGACTATCCTAAATTTAAAGGAAAGAATTTGGGGTAAGCAGTTGCTTAGATGTATAAAAAATGCCCTGAATTTAAGCATGTTTTGAAATAAACATTTTCAATAGAAAATGCCCCCCCCATTTCTTCTTTTTATTTTGGCAATCATTAGGGTATTTTGCTTCTGAATCAGTAAATTGGCATGGAAGCAGTTAAGTATACAAGTAAAGTAGGGATATTCTAATATTGGCATCAATTTTTTTTAAAGCAATTACCATTAGGAGGAAATATAGTAGATAGGTAAGCTGATAAGGATTTTCTCACTGTTAAACTTTGAAGTTTAGGATCATGGGAAATGGAAGAAAATCTCAAATCCCTCCTACTTCTATTTTATCAGTTTGCTTAAAAACTAACACTATTATGTGATATGTTCATTTGTGTATTCTGTAAGTAAAGAAAAATTATTTTTAGAGGTTAATATTTTGACTTGGCAAAGAATGCTAGCCATAACAGTTCTTTTCTTGGTGATACAGATACTTACTGTTTTAATTTCCTTGACAGCCTATTGCATATCAAGGAGGGTGGAACTAGAAATTTTACTATATACTCAGTATTTTGCATACTTAGTACTACTTATATCAAGTCTGTGAAGTAACTTGCTGCTTTTTGTACCTCAGTTTCCTAATATATAAAATTACGTTGACATTAGCATGTACTCATGGGATTATTTTGAGAATTGAATAATATATGTAAAGGTCTTGGAATAATTATTAGTGTAAACACTGAAAAATTTTTATTAAAATAATGATGATGATGAAGTTAGTATTGCTTTCCCCCTTTCACAAATAACTGAGTCTATCAGTGTGGATCATCTAAAGTCATATTTGTGTATAATAGTAGAACCAAGATTTGAACCAGACTTAGATAACTCAAAGTCTTTGCCTTTTCCACTACCACTCTAGACTGCCCTTCCACTTCTTTTCTTGAGCTGGTAACTGAGCAACTGAGTGAAGCCTTGAAGGATGAATAATGCTTTGTCAAGTAGACGGAGTTCAGGTTTGAGAGTTTGGGAGAGGATGATAATAAGAGCACAGGAAATATGTGCATGGAAAGGATTGAATTCATGATTATTACAATGTACATGGAAGACTTCCAATGTCTTGGGTTTACCAAAATATAAACTGTTTTTCTTAATTTAATAAATAATTAATCTCTACTATATGCTTGCTATTCCTTTATTTGTTATGGGGGGAAATGGAAAATTGAGTATCTTTTTTCTGGAGAAATTTATAAGATTAGATAGCAATATGAGGTAGAATAAGTATTATGGTATACTGGTTTGGATATATTATGTCCCCCCAAAAGTCATATTCTTTAATGCAATCTTGTGGGGGCAGACTGATTAGTCTGTTGATTAGGGCAGAACTTCTGATTAGATTATTTCCATTGAGGGGTGGCCCTGCCCATTCAGGGTGGGTCTTCATTAGTTCACTGGAATATTTAAGAGAGAAGCTAAGAGCTGACACAGACCCAGATGTTTGCTGGTGCTTAGAGATGCTTGGAGATGCAGACAGAAGGACGTTCGGAGATGCTAAGCCAAGAAATGAAGCCCAGAGTTTTCTGTGGAGAAGCTAAGAGAGGACCCCTAGACTTTTAGAGAGAAATGTCCTGGGCAACAGAAGCAACGACTCTCAGGAGCTGTGACAAAAGCCCAGAGACATTTTGGAGAAAGCCATTTTGAAACAGAACCTGGGAGCAAAGGACCAGCAGACGCCAGCTGCGTGCCTTCCCAGCTGACAGAGGTGTTCTGAATGCCATTGACTATTCTTCTGTGAAGATATCCTCTTGTTGATGCCTTAGTTTGGACACTTTTATGGCCTTCAGACTATACTTTGTAACCAAATAAACCCCCTTTACAAAAGACAATCCATTTCTGGTATTTTGCATAATGGCAGCATTAGCAAACTGGAACATATGGCAATTCACAAAACAGAATTATCCACAAGTTTAAAATGGGAGGAGAAGACATAATGTTGAAGTTGGGACTTGAGCTGGGTGCTGAAGAAGGAAAAAAAATGACATCATAACTAAATAGGAGAAAATGGTTCCTTGGATTAAAAGTTGATGGAGACCATGGAGTTTTTCTCAGGAAAGAAAGGACTGACGTTCCTTTAAAGCTGCTTTAAGGGAGGTATATTAGATGAAACAGATTCCCGTTAATCCACCCTCCACTGAGAGTAGAGTTAGAAGAAATAGTTTTAAATTGCAATTGGTCCATAGCGGACTTACTCCTTTTTGAGGAGCACATCCAAAGGTGACTTATATCTGATAAAGCATTTAGATTCCAGAGCTACTCTCTGCTTAAAGTGTAGCTAGCAGATTGAGTCATCTGATCTAGTGGCATCAAAAGCTCATTGTGGGGGATATTTGATGAAACTGAAAGGTGGGGAGATTTGAAGAAAATTACTCTTTGAAGTCCACTCCAGTGTTATGAGTCTATGCAAGTGCTACATTTAATGAGCATTTATGTTTTAATTTTCCATTAACTTCAAAGTTAGTGGTAGGCATTGTTCTTTTTTTAAAAAAAGATTATGTTTTTAATAGATTATTAAAAATAATTGTTAAGATATATGACCAAAATCATTCAGTTTTAAATTTATCATTGCCATATTTATAATCACTTCTTTATGGTAACATATTGTAGCGATAGTATATGCCCTTTTCAACAGACATTTTCTCAGATCTCTTATGCATTTTTTATAATGTTAAAAAGTATATTGGTCTAGAAAACCATGTTGAGTGGTTTGTAATTTCATTGTTTGTTTCCTCAATTTTCAGATTTTGAATAAAATTTATCAGTGTTATATTACAAAAAATTGTATGTATCCTGTGGTTTAATAATCCTAAAATTAACATAGAACCCAAAACCTTAGATTCTAAAAAAGGGGGGGAAACAATGAGAAATATCAGGCTATGAAGAAATAGTGATGATCCTAAACATCTTATTTTATTGGAGATTTGAAGTGATGTTTGTCATTTTGTGGTATTTCCTTTTAATTGACATAAAGTTCTTTTGTATCCAGGTTGGCTAGGGAAATCCAAAAATGATATTCTCTTCTTGTCTATAATCTCATGTTCCCAAACTGAAACCATGTCAAATGGTATTTCATCTGGTAAAGATATAATTAAGGATTGAGTTTTAGGAGGATTATGTGTTTTCCTCTCACAAGGTAATTGAAAGATAAATTCTTCCTTTGTTACAGATAACGATCTTGTGAAACAGTGTGATAAGACATAATCAGGGAAACTGCGCGTCTATTACCCAGGACAGTTGTTACCTCCGGCTAAACATACTAGGACTCTCGATCTTGCTGTTGCCACTCCCCTCCTCACCCCCGTATCAATTAGTCAGTGTTGGACTTTTTCTGTCTTTCTATCTCCATGTCATTTTTCCACTCCCCTTTCTGCCTCATTTTATGTCTCTTGGTAGCACTATTTCAAGCCCTCCAAGATTTTACTATCTCTTGTTTGCCCTTTCTTTCCAAGCTTGTAAGAGTTGGACTGATTAACCAAAGCAGATTATTACTAAATAGATCATTATTTTAGAGTGGATATTATTTAGGTGATCTACCCTCATTATTGATTTTGATTCAGATACTAGATCTTAACAATATCCAATCAATAGACAAATTGACTGGGTTAGAGAGTAAGTTTCTATTAATGAACTATCACAATTTGAAAACACAGCTGTTGCACTTAATCTTCACATGATTCACCCCCTCATTTATTTAGCAATCATGTGAAAGTTTGTTTCTGTTTATATTTTGATGACAAATGGTTTGGATACTCACTCTCTTCTCATTCTATGACAATGTGCGCATTATCAAGACACTGTATTCATGCTACAATGCAAGCATTGGAATCCTGCATATTGTTGCTATTTAGAGTTTCTACTTTGGTACTAACTTGTTTTAAAAATTGAAAAGTAATTTCAGCACAGTTACAGAATACAAGACACAAGATTCAAGGAATGAGTAATTAGATTTCAACAATTTAAAAATACATTATCATTTCAATCATATGGAAAATATAAAATTCTTAGAGATAAATCTGACAAAAGTTGTACAGGAATTTTATCTGAAAATTATAGAATATTGCTAAGATAAATGACAAAGGATATAAATAAATGGAGAGATATACCATGCTAATGGATAGTAAGGCTAACTATAGTTAATATGTCAGTTCTTTCCAGACTAATCTATAGATTCAACTCAATTCCAATCAAAATCTGAGAGGGCACTTTTTTCTTAGAAATTGAAAAACAAATCCTAAAATGCATTTAGAAATAAAAAAGACCTAGAATAGCAAAGGAATTTTGAAAAAAGAAGAACAAAATTGGAAGACTTATATTATCTGACTTCAAGACTTAAAAAGCCATGGCAAATAAGACCATATGGTATTAGCATCAGTGAAACAGAATAGAGATTCAAAAAATAGACCCATGTGTATATAGTCAAGGATATTTGATACAGCTGCAAAGGCAATTTTGTGGAGAAAGTATAGTCTTTAAAAAAAAAAAAAAAGGTGCCTGAGTGACCATTTTATAAGACCAAAATGGTGCTATATGTGACAGAATGAACTTTGATACCTTTCAAAAATTACCTCCAAATGGATCCTAGACCTAAATGTAAAACCAAAATTCATAAAATTTCTGGGACTAAACACAGGAGAAAGTGACTTCGGGCTAGGCAAAGACTTCTTAATAAGACACCAAAAACATAAAAGGATAGCATATAAATTGAACTTTCCATAAAAGGAAAATATGTAAATTGAACTTCTTCAAAATTAAGAAATTTTTCACTTTGAAAGACACTGGAAGAACATGAAAAGACAAATCACTGCCTGTGGAAGAACATATTTTCAAATTTTATATCTTATAAAAGGGACCTTTATCATATATATTTTTACATGCACATATATGTGTATATATGTATATAGACACACACATGCACATATAAATGTACACACACACATATATATACACACTCAAAGTCAATACTAAGAAAATGACCTGATAAAAAGTGTTCAAAAGACTTGAGCAGACACTTCACCTAAGATATATGGATGGCAAAACTGCACATGAAAATATGCCAACATCATTAGTTATTAGGGAACTGCAAATTAAAACTATGATGAAATACCACTATGCAAATATTTGAAAAACTGAAACAAAAAAGTCTGGCCATACCAAGTGTTTGTGAGGATGTAGAATACCTGGAACTCGCATACGCTGCTTGTGGAAATATAAAATGGTACAGCCACTTGGGAAAACAGTTGGTGAGTTTCTTAAAAAGTTAAACATATATCAGCCATCTGATGAAGTTAATCTACTCATGGGTATTTACTCAAGAGAAATGAAAACACATGTCCATGCAAATGCACACGAACGGTCATAGCATATTTATCTGTGACAGCCCAAAACTCGAAAACAACCCAAATTTCCATCAACAGGTGAAAGGATAAACAAATTGTGGTATATCCATATAAAAAGAACACTACTCAGCAATAAAAGCAAACAAACATTTGATACAAAAACTATGCAGATGTATGTCAACATAATTATGATGAGTGAAAGAATCAAGCCATAAAAGACTTTTAAACTTTCAGAAAATGAAAACTAATCTCTAATCAAAGAAAGAGATAATGGAATGTTTGGAGATAAGCAGTTGCAGGGAAGGGAAGGAAGGAGGGGTTACCAAGGGTCCTGAGGTAACTTTGGTGGTGATTGATGTGCTCATTATCTTGATTGTGATAATGGTTTCACTGCTGTACACAAATATAAACATTTGTCAGATGGTCACTTTGAACGGGTACAGTTTATTTTATGTTAATCATACTTTTATAGAGCTGAGAAAAATGGTAATAGCGGCTATCTCTGTGCTAGAAATATTTAGTGATTTTTATTTTTTAACTTTTGCTGCTTTTTCTAAAGTTCCTTAAATTTAGTATATTTGTATATTAAAGTAAGCAAAAATTTTTTTTAAAAAAAGACATTGTTTAAATTTCTTATCCCTTTCCAAAACCCAATTAGATTTTCTTCCATTAATTTTTTATTTGGAAACATTTCAAGCAACAGAAAATTTGTTGGAAAATTTAAAGAACAACTACATACTCTTCACCTAGATTTAGTAATTCTTAAAATTTTGCCACATTTGCTTTATTTCTCTCTCTTTCTAGCTATACTTTCTACATATACATTTATTATCATTATTAATATTTTGCTGAGTCATATGAGAGTGAATTCCAGATATTATGACATGTCATTACTAAATAATTGAGTACATTTATCCCAAGAATAAGGATATTCTTTGTATTGCACTTTGGCAACTGAAAATTGATGGAATGCTTTATCTAATATAGTGTCCAATTTCAATTTTCCTCAATTTCTCCAACAATGTCTTTTATATAATTTTTTTCTACTGAAGAGCCAATCAAGGATTGCAAATTGCTTGTAGTTGTCTTGTCAAATTACTTGTCTATAATCCAGAAGTTTTCCAATATTTTGGTTGTTGTTGATTTTTATTACACTGGTGTTTTTAGAGAGTTCAGGCCAGTTGTTTTGCAAAATACCTCTCAATTTGGATTTGTCTGGTATTTCCCTCATTATTTAATTAGTTTGTACATATTTGGCAATCATACTAAATAGGTGATTTTATGTCCTTTTTCTGTGCAGCCATACATAATGAAAAAATAATTTAAAAAATCAAAGTAATCAGAAGACATTATGTTAGTTTGTCCCATTATTGGTGGTTTAATCACTTAGCTAAGATGGTGTCTGTTATAATTTTCATTTTAAGTGTACCTCTTTCCATTTGTAATTAATACCTAATCTCTGTGGTGACATTTTAAGAGTGTTTGCATAACCTGTTCCCCAACAACCTTTTGCCTACTGATTTTAGCATTCACTGATGATTCCTTATCTATATTCTTTTTTACTCTGGTGGGAATAAAATAGTGGATAGACTGTTATGTGCATGTGGGCTTCCAATGAGAATTTTCTTTTGTTCTGCCTGGCATCACATGAAAGCACTAACTTAGAACTTCTTTACGTTAATTTCTTGATCGGTGGTCTACTTGGATCTTGCATACTTGTCAAAGTAGCAGCACATTAACTTCAAGCACCACATCCAAGTTTGTGAGAATAAATCAGTGATTACGTATTCAGGAGACCTTTTAAAAAATTTCTATCCTTCTCATATCCAAATGCAGACAGGTATCTTTTATTTTTCACTCTTTTGCTAATAGTATAGCATTTTGTGAATCATGGCTTTGTGTGAGGGTCTCACATCCAATTCCCTACCTTGCTTGGGTCCAAATGCTATTCGTATGTTTAAAAGGCAAAAACATCCCAACCACAGCCTCTAGGTCAGAAAACTATGGCCCATTGACTGACTCATCCCGCAGACTGTTTTGTAAGTAAAGTTATATTGGGACACAGCCACATTCATTCGTTTTGTGTTACAACAATGGAGTTGAGTAGTTGTGACAGATGCAGCTAACTTGCTCTCTAAAATATTTACTATCTGGTCATTTTCAGAAAATTTGCCACCCCCTGTTTTATGTGACAGTGATCAGGAAACACCTTAAGGACAAGCAAACTTTCCGGGCACTTTCTTTCTGCATGTTGAGTTTCTCTTTATCAAATAATGTTTTCTCTTTTATGTATTTTAATATTTGCCTATTCCATTTATTTTAGTGTGTATCTGATCAGACATTCCCTCATTTTTGTTTATTTGAAGACTTCTTTCACCTTTGTTCTTGAAAGAAATTTTTATTAGGTATAGAACTAAAATTTGGTTGTTATTGTCTTTTGGTGCATTGTATTATTCTACAGCTTCCATCTTTTACTGAAAAATGATTTTAAACATGTTCGATCAAGTTCAAATTCTTTCTCTGGGACTTCAAGCCAAGTTATTTTATTTTCTTTAGCTTGAATTTTTTAGTACATAAGTAATCAAATTGTGAATACTCTTTGGATGAATTATGCTCAAATTAATTCTTCAGAAGGTTGGGCAAAATAGCTTTGATATTCCAAATACTAATATATAATTATTAGTATTCTCAAAAATAAAACATATATAATTTATTCATGTTTGTGGGTGAAAATTTTAGATCACTGCCAAACTTAACTCAGCCCTGACTTCTATCAGATCTGTTTCTAGGAGCTTTGCTTGACTTCCAGGGCATCTGGCCAGAAGTGTAGCTCATTTAAACAACAAGGGGCAACATTATCCTGTTGCCACCTCTCAACATTACTCTCCTGTTAAAATGGTGCTCTCTCTTGACTCTTACCTTTTTTTCCCCTTTCTTTTTTTAAATTAGAGAAGTTGTAGGTTTACATAAATATCATGCAGAAAATAATTTCCCATATACCACCTACCCCCAAATTTTTCCTATTATTAACACTTTGTTTTAGTATGACATCTGTTACAACTGATGAAACAATATTATTATTGTTATATTATTAACTGTAGTTCATAGTTTAAATTAGGGTTCATTGTTTGTCTTTCACAGTCCTATGATTTTTTTCTAAAAATTTTATTTTAGCAACATGTATGCAACCTTAAATTTCTCCTTTTAACCACATTCAAATATGTAACAGTAGTATCAGCTGCATTCACAGTGTTGTGCTAATACCACCACCACCTATTACCAAAACTTTACTTCACCCCAATCAGAAACTCTCAACCGATTAATCATTAGCCCCCCCATTCTTTACCCCCACCTCTGTCCCTGATAATCTGCATTTTAGTTTTTGACATTATAGATTTGCTTATTATAATTATTTCATATCAGAATTAAAGATATGTACGTGGTATCATGCAATATTTGTCCTTTTATGTCTGGCTTATTTCACCCAACATGATGTCTTCAAGTTTCATCCATGTTGTTGCATGCATTAGGATTTCATTCTTTTTTACAGCTGAATAATATTCCATTGAATGTATATATCACATTTTGTTTATCCATTCATCTGCTGATGGACAGTTGAGTTGCTTCCATCTTTTGGCAATTGTGAATAATGCCACTATAAATTTTGATGTGCAAATATATATTTGAGTCCCTTCTTCCATTTTCAATATATACCTAGAAGTGGGATTGCTCGGTTAAATAGTAATTCTATACCTAACTTTCTGAGGATCTGCCAAACTGTTTTCCCAGCAGCTGCACCGTTTTACATTTCTACTAACAATAAAGGAGTGTTCTCTTTCCCACATCCTCTTCAACACTTGTAATTTTCTGTTTTTTCTTTTTCCAAATGGCCATTCTAATGAGTGTGCAGCAGTATCTCATTTTGGTTTTATTTGTATTTCCCTAATGGCCAATGATGTTGAGCATCTTTTCATGTGCTTATTGCCCATTTTTATATTTTCTTTGGAGAAATGTCTATTCAAGTCTTTTGCCCATTTTTTTTTAGTATTTTTTTTTATTAAATTCAGTTTTATTGAAATACATTCACACACCATACAATCATCCATGGTATACAGTCCACTGTCCACAGTATGATAACATAGTTATGTGTTCATCACCACAGTCTATCTCTGAACATTTTCCTTACATCAGAAAGAACCAGAAGAAGAATAAAAAATAAAAGTGAAAAAAGAACACCCAAATCATCCCCCATCCCACCCCATTTGTCCTTTAGTTTTTATCCCCATTTTTCTACTCATCCATACACTAGATAAAGGGGGTGTGATCCACAAGGTCTTCACAATCACACTGTCACCCCTTGTAATCTACATTATTATATAATTGTCTTCAGGAGCCCAGACTGCTGGGTTGGAGTTTGGTAGTTTCAGGTATTTACTTCTAGCTATTCCAGTACATTAAAACCTAAGAGGAGTTATCTATATAGTGCATAAGAATGTCCACCAGAGTGACCTCTCGACTCCATTTGAAATCTCTCAGTGACTGAAACTATTTAGTCTCATTTTGCATCCCCCTTTTGGTCAAGAAGATACTCTCAGTCCCATGATGCCGGGTCTACATTCATCCCCAGGAGTCATATTCTGCATTGCCAGGGAGATTTACAACCCTGGGAGTCAGGTCCCACGTAGGGGGGAGGGCAGTGAGTTCACCTGTCGAGATGGCTCAGTTAGAGAGAGAGAGGGCCAAATCTGAGTAACAAAGAGGTACTCAGGGGGAAACTCTTAGGCACAATTATATGCAAGTTTAGACTCTCCTTTGCGGTATTGAGCTTCATAAGGGCAAGTCCCATGATCAAACGCTCAGCACATCAAACCGCCAGTTCCAATGTTTGTGACAACATCAACACCAGCCCAGGTGAAGATGTCCAACACATCCGCACCTTCCCCCAGATCCTCGGGACTGGGGAGGGGGAGGCTGTAAATACATTTTTTTATTATCTGCCCAAATTACTCTGGGATGTGTCACTATTTCACTCTGGCCTATACTAACCTACCGTATCTCACTTCCTATTCAAAGTTCCATGCAATTGTGGTGTTTGAACAAATCGACTGTAGAGTTGTACCATTTAGAAAATTTAGATCCTGTACCAAATAGATATCTCTTCCCTTGGTCTCATTTGGAAGTTGAAGTTTTAAAACACAGTCATTTCAACCTTTACCCTTTGGCCTGGCTTGCTCTGGTCTTAACCAGACCTGCTTCATTCATATGACTAATTGAAGTCTGGGCTCTTTTTCAGCTTTTTTTTTTTTTTTTGACAGTGGCTGTATGCACTAATACTGACATTCATATCTGTCGAGCTCTAGCTCTGAGTTTCGGGTGTCTCAGAGATATGCATTTTTCCAGAGACCAATCAGGTTATATGCTAGGGGATCAGCATCTCAAAGTTTAGAGATAGGCATTACAATTCAGGGATAGAGTTAACTGCTGTAAGAGCTTACAATCTAGGGACTATTACAATTATTATGTCCATGTTAGGCTATGTTCTAAGATTCAATTCTGAGTTTACACATTGTAGTTAGTCCATATTGGTGAGGCATTAAAGTGTTTGCCTTTATTTCTGGTGCACTTCACTCAAATACTGTGTACAGGATCCATTCACCTCGTTGTGTGTCTCACAGCTTCACTCCTTCTTGTAGTTGCTCAATATTCCACTGTATGTGTACACCACAGTACACCATTCCATTCTTCAGTCAATGTACCCTTAGGTCATCTGCACCCTTTGCAAATCATGATTACTGCCTCCATGAACACCAGTTTGCAAATGTTCATTCATGTCTCTGCTCTCAGATCTTCAAATGACATACCCCATAATGAGGTTGCAGGACCTTTTGGTCCCCACATACTTAACTTTTTGTGGAACAACCACACTGACTTTCAGAAAGGCTACATCATTCTACCTGCTCCTCAACAGGTAGATAGGTACATCCCTCTCACCATGTTTTCTCCAACACTTTTACTCCTATATATATATTTTCCTACAATTTTATAGAGTTATATTCACATACCATACATTTATCTACAGTGTACAATCAGTTGTTCGTGGTATCATCATAAAGTTGTACATTTATTGCCACAATCAGCACTTGAACATATTGATTACTACAAGAAAAATTGCTTTTTTTTTTTAGCAATAAGAAAAAAAATGATAAAAAGAAAAATAACATGTCAATATACTAGTAATACAATATACTAGTAAGGACAGCAAATAACACCACTACCAAGAATCCCATATTCCTCTCCTATACCCCCCCTCTCATATACATTTAGCATTGTTTTGCCCATTTTTAAACTGGATTTTTTGTCTTTTTCTTGTTGATTTCTTTATATATTCTGGATGTTAAACCCTTGTCAGATATGTGGTTTCCAAATATTTTCTCCTATTGTATAGGCTGTCATTTTACTTTCATGATGAAATCCTTTGATGCAAAAAAGTTTTTAATTTTGATGAGGTCCCATTTATCCACATTTTCTTTTGTTGCTCATGCTTCAGATGTGATGTCTAAAAAACCATCACCTAACCCAAGGCCCTGAAATTCTGCCTCATGTTTTCTGTTAGGAGTTTTATAGTTTGGGTTCTTTTATTAAGGTTTTTGATCTATTTTGAGTTCATTTTTGCATATGGTCTGCGGCTGGGGTCCACCTCTATTGCTTTCAGGTGACTATCCAGTTCTCCCAGCACCATTTGTTGAAGAGACTATTTTTTCCCTACTGCGTGAACTTGGCAACCTTGTCAAAAATCAATTGGCTATAGAATGTGAGGGTTTATTTGTGAACTCTCAGTTTTATTCCATTGGTCATTATATGTCTGTCCTCCATGTTGTTTTGATTACTTTAGCTTCATAATAAATTTTAAAATCAAGAAGTTTGAGCCCTCTAATTTTGTTCTTTCTCAGGCTGGTATTGGCTATTCAGGGCCTGGTTGCCCTTTCACATAGATTTAATGATTGGTTTTTCCATTTCTGCAAAGGAGGCTGTTGGAATTTTGATTGGGATTGCATTGGATCTGCAAATTGCTTTGGATACAATTGATATCTTAATATTTGGACTTCTGATTTGTGAATACAAATGTCCTTCCATTTATTTAGGTGTCCTCTGATTTCTTTTAGCAATATGTTGTAGTTTTCTATGTAGAAGTCCTTTATGTCCTTGGTTAAATTTGTCCCTGGATATTTCAATCTTTTAGATGCTATTGTAAATGGAATTTTTATCTTGATTTACTCTTCAGATTGTTCATTACTGATGTATAGAAACACTACTGATTTTTGGGCATTGATCTTCTACTTTGCAACTTTGCAGAATTTGTTTATCAGCTCTAGTAGCTTTGTGGTGGATTTGTCAGGATTTTCTATATATAGGATTATGTCTTCTGCAAATTAGAGAAGTTTTACTTCTTGTTTTCCAGTTTGGAGGCCTTTTATTTCACTTTCTTGCCCAGTTGCTCCAGCTAGAACTTCCAGAACAATGTTGAATAACAGTGGTGACAGACATACTTATTTTGCTCCTGATCTTAGAGGGAAAGCTTTCTGTCTTTCACCATTGTGTTTGATGTTAGTGATGGGTTTTTCATATAGGCCCTTTATCACGTTGAGGAAGTGTCCTTCTATACCTATTTTTTGAAATGTTTTTATCAGGAAGGAGTGAAGGATTTTGTTAAATGCCTTTTCTGAATCAGTTAAGTTGATTATATCTTTCTTTTTCATTTGCTCTATTAATGCGGTGTACAGTGGTAACTTGGTACTTGACTGCTTTGAAACTCATTAAATTTGGTACTAGACTCATTTGACATGAAAATTTTGTCCCTGTATTAGTCATTTGTTTGGTACTTGATGTGCAAGCTGGAACTTGGTGTCTGTTGCCTGGGATTTGCTGCCCTTTCCAGCGGAAACAAAGGGTCACACATTAGTCATGCAGTAGCTCTTGCCCTGTGCACATCCCCTTGTGGCCTTGTCTTAGCTTCTGTGGTCATTTTGTGTATTTTTGTGCTTTTTTTCTTCTCATCTTAGTTCCTAAGAAAATGAGCAGTGATAGCACTGAGCAGGAAAGAAAATTACTTTGCACCACCTATTGAGCAAAAGAAAAAAAAAAAAAGAAAGAAAGAAAAAAATATTGGTCTCCACCATCATTAAGAATAAGGAAGTGATAAAAAAAAAGGCTGATGTTGTGAAAGGAGTTAAAGTTGAGGAGTTAACGGAGGAACATTGTGAGGAACTCAGCACATATATGCTGCGGGAACTACACAAGGAGCAGCAACAAGAGGTAGCTAAAGAGATTTCTTCAGGTGAGGAGGAGGAAAAGGAGGATGTCCCCAATTCCTTGATAAAAGAAATGTGTGAAAATGGACAGAACTTCAAAACTTTGTGGAGAAGTACCATCCGGACAAAGCTCTGACCAGTGGAAATATGACTTTATTGAATGATCAAACGATTTCATGTCTTTGAGGAATTTTGAAAAGAAGACAGAAGCAGTCCTCATTGGATAAGTTTTTAGTGAAGGTGACAAAGAGTGTCAGAGCCTGTGGTACAAGTTGAAAAAAGGCAGAGAAGAGAAAGAACACCTGAAGTGCAAGTGCTCGATGTTCTATTGGAATGGGATCTCCTTCCAAGCATCACTCCATGTGATGATGCTCGTCCTCACCACTCTCCTCCCACCCATCCCATTAGTTCATGGACTCCTCTCAGTACAGGTAAAGTGAAGTTTTTATTTTAAGTATTTATTAATTTTTAGGTTTATTTCTCATGTAAAGTAATGATATACAGCCATAGCTTTTTACATACTGCCTTAAAAATGTGCATTTTCTTTGGTTTGGGAAGGCATTAAATTTATTTACATTATTCCTTATGGGAAAAATTTGTTTGTGCTCATCATTTTTGGTACTTGTCACACCCCCTGGAACAAATTAATGATGAGTACCAAGGTACCACTGTATTACATTAATTGATTTTTTTATGTTGAACCACTCTTGCATAACTAGGATAAATTCCACTAGAATTTATAGTGGATAATTTATAGTGCATAATTCTTTTAATGTGCTGTTGGATTTAGTTTGCTAGTATTTTGTTGAGGATTTTTGCATGTATATTAACAAGGGAGATTGGTCTGTAACTCTTTTTTCTTTTGTATCTTTATCTATTTTTGATATCAGGGTGATGTCTGTCTCTTTGAATGAATTAGGAAGTATCCCCTCTTTTTCAATTTTTTGGAAGACTTTGAGTGAGATTTGTGTTAGTTCTTGGAATATTTGATAAAATTCACTAGTGAAGCCACCTGATTCTGGGCTTTTCATTGTTGGCAGGTGTTTGATGACTGATTCAGTCTCTTTACTTGTTATTAGTCTGTTCAGATCTATTTCTTCTTGAGTCAATGTAGGTGGATTTGTGCATTTCTGGGAATTTGTCCATTTCATCTAGGTTATCTAATTTGCTGGCATACAGCTTTTCATAGTATCCTTTTATAATCCTTTTTATTTCTGCGGTGTTAGTAATGTCTCCCCTTTCATTTCTGATTTTAGTGATTTGATCTCTCTTTGCTTCTTTGTCACTCTAGCTAAAAGTTTGTCAATTTTACTGATCTTTTGTAAAAAAACAACTTTTGGTTTTGTTGATTCTATTGTTTTTCTCTCCTCTATTTCATTTATCTCTGCTCTAATCTTTATTATTTCCTTACTTCTGCTCACTTTGGGTTTATTTTGGTCTTCTTTTCCTAGATCTTCCAGTTGTGAATTTAGATCTATGATTTGAGATCTTCTTCTTTTATAATGTAAGCATTTAGAGCTATAAATTCCCTTCTCAGCCTTTGTTGCATCCCATAAGTTTTGGTATGTTGTGTTTTCATTTTATTTTTTGTGTGTGTGCTAATGACTTTATTCATGAATTTACAATGGAACTCAAAACAGCAAAGAACATGAAAAAAATTCAGATTAATATATATCAAAATACATCAGAGAATACATCTATTTTTCATATGACTAACAGAAATGCCTCAAATGCACATATGAGAATATAAATATTCTCCATCTTATGGAACTTCAAGGTAGTGGAGATTTCTTCAATACAGTTTATCAGAAAAGCTCATATTACTCTGTAAAATACATACAATTCAAAAGAAATAAAAATGTAACTGATAAAATAATCATTTCATGGCCAATCTTCTTGGTAAAGTGCTACTTTCATACTGAAAAAGACAATTAGTAAAGATTAAAAATTTTAAAATGCTGAATCATCATTCTGAATGTGTTACAAGTTTTTCTTTGGTATTCACGATGTTCATCACATTCATATGTCCCCTCTATGAGGCCATAAACACTATTTTATAATTAGAAAAAAAAATCTCTTAGTTCACAGATTATTTCCTGGAAGTTAAAAATAACTACATCGTTGCTAAATGAAGCTTTTCATGATACAGGAGTGTATTAGACTTGGGAAACTATTTTCAATTGTTTTAAACATGATCTTTGGTTTCAAGTTGTCCTGCTATCCCTTTTAGTTGGATGGTTGTGGTTAGTAAAATATTCATAAAACAGCACACTAGATTCCTTAGAACCATAAAAGCAAATTGGGTAAACAGCCTAATCTGGCAAGATGAATTCCCTGAAATCCACAACGGACATGTTAAGTGTTAAAGGAAGTCAGTGTTGCTGAGGAGTAACTCACCTCCTTTCATCAATGACCTACATCAGTTCATTAATGGCATTAGCCATTGAGTCATCTGGAAATAAGAGTCTGTTGAGAGGAAACTAGTTGGAAAAATCTGAATGAAGGCAGACAGGTACAACTCTTAAGGAGATAAATAAGACCAACTAAACTGCATATGCAAGCATGGGTGTGTCTGCCCCAAGCATATAAACACATCTCATGTTTATAGGTTGAATATTTTCACTGCATAGTTTCCACCACTTGGAAGAACCCTACGCCTGTGGGCATGCATATCCTGTAGGTCAGAAGTAGTTAGTGGTTTTCCAGAATTGATGAAACTTTGATTGATGCAAAAACTGGCCTTTCCCTAAAATGAAACTTCTGAGGTTTTAAACCCATAGAGCAAAGGGACAAAATAACACTGGAAACTCTAAGAAGTAAAAGTGAATTCCAGAAAGGAAATGCTCAATTTCATAACTGAAGGCTGCTGCTGATCTCTTCTCTCTCTCCTTGAATAATCAAATGCAAAAGCCTTTTACCAACGGCAGCATTCAAATCCCACAAAAGATCAAGTAGTGCCCCCTTAAGGAGCACCTCCATCGGCACAAACTGTAAAACCTGCTGGGGTGCATCAGTGTTGAGCACGGTGCTCAACAATTCATTCACATTCTGCAGGTAGTGGAAAACTGGATTCAGAAGATCCTGATAACCAACACATAGCAGGACTGCACAACGCCTCAGGGACGCAGAGGATGTGGGACAAGAAAATGTGATGAGTCTAAAACAGCTGTGGAGCACAAAGATCAAACCGGCCATAAATCTTGTGAAACAAGGAAGTACAGGCAAAATCATAGCATCTCCTGTATGAAGCCGCTGTAATGAATACAGAAGGCAGTCCAAAAATAACTGTTGGTAAACTGGGTCTCCATCATGAAGCAATGAACAGATGAAATTCATGAGTTCAGGAGATTCAAGGAATCGAACTTCCAGTGGTATGTGCATTTTTATATCATGGAGAGTTGGCAAACCCACAATCAGGCACTTTATTTGGTTGCTGGGTCCTACAATCTGCCCATCCTGAAGGCACTTGGTAAGGCTAAACAACTCAGAAAATATCAGTTCTTCAGAAAAAACACGACAACAGCAATACTGTTGTTTTGGCCTAAACTTGGAATCCAAATTCAGAGCTCCTTCTAATGACTTTTTAATTGCTTCATTAAGAGTCTAAAATTTCACCATCACAGAAAGGAGAACACTTTACATTTGGCAATTTCTTTCCCTCTAAAACATGCCATAAGTGACACTCAAGATTGGAAGCTGTGCCTTCCAAAAGAGAACTTTGCCGAGGATGATATTCAGCATGTTCCTCAGCCCAACTATTAAAGTATCCTTTAGCCACCTTATCTTTCCATGAAAGGGTTTCCAGCATCTTCCTTTCATTATAGGTTTTAAAATATCTGTTCCTCTGCCCAAACCATTTTGTATTTGTACTACAACCAATATTAGATTTTTTTACTAGCCAATTATTTCTGGAAAGAGGCTTCAGTTGAAACTTTTGCATGAAATATTGTACAGCACAGTTCCTTAAATGATGCAGCTTTGCTTGTTCCTCTTTTCCCATGAACTCAAACAGGTGAATGTTCTCAGAAATAGCCTCTAGCTGATATTTATGAAAGAACACACAGCATTCTTCATGTCTTTTAAGAAAAAATTCGGGAATCACATGATGGGGGAAAAGAGCTTTTCTGGTCATTTCATTCCCAAAATTCAGCATCACCTTGGTTAACAGAGGACAAATGGCCTCTTGTCCCTTATAGTGGAGACATATCACACAGACTTCTGAGTTTCCTGCCTTGCTAGCAGCAGGCTTGAAAACATAAACTTGGTCAAAAGAACAGTTCAGCAGGTACATCAGATTTATGGAACGATGTTCAAACAAAGTAAACATCTTCAGAACAAAAGAAGCACCAACTCCAAGAATTGTCAGAGCAGTGACAACTTCACAGTAATGCAAAGAAGAGACTAAAGCTTCTTGTTCACCTGGGTTTCCTTGACAATCAAAACTCCCATCTGCAGTGATCAACTGAATGGTAGCCATGCTGCTTACGAAATTCTGAAGTCCAGTCAGATATTTCAGGGTCATGATATCACCAGTGTTATCTGGGCCAAAGTACAACCAATGCAAGGTATTTGTGATAAGCCGGTCATCCATAATCATCATAAGATTATCGTTTGCTTCATGGTATGGATTCAGAGTATTGGCTACCCAACTCCACAGGGAAACCTATGGGATTTTAAGTAATGATTGAGACTAGCTTAAAAGCTCCAGGAGCTTCACAAAGGTGTAGACAATTCAGTTTTCCATTCTGAAAAGCTTCCTGTGGAAAAAGTGGAAAGCTGCACAAAATCTCATGAAACTTACACCACACTGCAGCACAAAGTTGAGCATTCACAGACTTTCTCACATGAGAAACTATTTTTCCAGCTTTATTAGTGAAGGCAGTGTGTTCATCCCACTCATCCAGTTTCTTATCACTCAGTAAGTTTTTTTACTTCATTTAGGGAGTTCTTCAAATCAAGAAATGCATTAAATTCCGTGTGGTCACCGGTGGAAATCTCACTGGAATCTGGTAACTGCCACTCATTATTAAGTGACTTACAGTAAGAAAGATTCTTGGTAAAGAGTTCAAAAATGTCAGCAAGAACATCTGGGCTAAACATCTCAGAACTTGTTATCTGATGAACTGGAGGCTTTCTGCACTTACTCATTTTCAAAATAAATTAAAATCTCAGGTACTGGAAAGCCAAAAGAGGAACCCGGGCCTGATAAGCTTTGCTCACGCCCACCTCGGGTCACTGGGTCAAGGGAGACTGCGCTTCATTCGCTCTCCTCAAGCGAGGGAGCCATTCTCCATTTCCGCCTTCGGGGTTGCTCCGCGGAGTGGCTGCTGCTTGTGTTCACGGCGCCCCTGGGCGCAAGGCCTGGAAGGCGGCCCAGACAGCTGCCCGGACCCACCTTGGAGGCACCAGGAGCGGGAGCGGGAACGCATGCCCACCTCTGGGCCGCGATGCCGCCAACCGCGGTCTGAGGGTCCTGGTGTTTTCATTTTCGTGTGCCTCGAGATATTTCCTGATTTCCCTTGTGAGTTCTTCTTTGACCCATTCATTAAAAGTGCACTGCTTAATTTCCAAGTATTTGTGAATTTTCTAGTTTTCTTTTTGTTACTGATTTCCAGCTTCATCCCATTGTGTTTTGAGGAAATACGTAATACGATTTCAGTATTTTTTAATTTATTGAGACTTGGTTTGTGACCTCTTATATGGTCTATCTTGGAGAATGAACCATTTGCACTAGAGAAGAATGTGTATCCTGCTGCTGTTGTGTGAAATATTCTATATATGTCTGCTAGGTCTAGTTGGTTTATAATATTCTTCAAGTCCTACTTCCTTATTGACTTTCTGTCTGGATGTTGTATTCACTATTGAAAATAGTGTATTGAAGTCTCCAACTGTTTATGTAGGACCGTCATTTCTCCCTTCAAATCTGTCCACATTTGCTTCATATGTTTTGGGGCTCTGCTGTTAAGTGAGTATCTATTTATAATAGTTATGTCTGCTTGTTAAATTGACCCCTTTTTCAGTATATGGTGAGTCTCTTTGTCCCTCATAAACTTCTGTCACTAAGGTATATTTTTTCTGATATTAGCATAGCTACCCCAGCTCTCTTTTTTGCGCGTTATATTCCTTTCCATCCTTTTGCTTTCAACCTACTTGTGTTTCTTGAATTTAAGGTGAGTCTTTTGTTAACAGGACATATTTGGGTCATGCTTTTTTATTCATTTTGCCAATATTTGTCTTTTGACTGGAGAGTTTAATCCATTTACAGAAAGTAACTACTGTTAATGTAGGACTTTCTTCAGCCATTTTGCTATTTGTTCTTTATAAGTCTTATACATTTGTTTCCCTCAATGCTTCATTAATGCTGTGGTGATTTGGAGCTATAGGTACCCCAGAAAAACAGATTCTAGAAGTTGGTCCATTTCTGTGGGTGTGAATCCATTGTAAGTAGGACCTTTTGTTGAGGCTACTTTAGTTAAGCTGTGACTCACCTCATTCAGGGTGGATCTTAATCCTATTGCTGGAGTCCTTTATAAACAGAATGAGTACACACACACATACACACACACAGAGAGAGAGAGAGAGAGAGAGAGAGAGAGAGAGAGAGAGAGAGAGAGAGCCATGGAAGCAAGATGCTGAAAGCAACAAACCCCTGAAGAGAAGGGAGAGACCAGGAGACAACACCATGTGCCCTTCCTTGTGACAGAGGATCCAAGGACTGCTGGCAGCTAGTCTTTGGGAAAAAAGCATCACCTTGATAATGTCTTGATTTGGATATTTTCTCAGCCTCCAAACAGTAAGCTAATAAATTCCCATTGTTTAAGGCAACCCATTTCATGGTATTCACTGGAGCAGCCTAGGAAACTAAAACAACTGCCTTCCTTCATATTTATTCAATTTCTTATAGCATCATTTTTAGTCCCTACTAATTTTTTTCTGTATATATTTCATATATTTTCTTTGTGGTTACCATCAGGCTTTTATTTAAAATCCTAAATCTAGTCTTACAATTATATTTTTGTTCCTTTGCTTTCTTGCCTCCTTGTTTTCTGATGAGAAACCAGCACTAAATCTTACTGAGATTCCCTTGTATGTAACACATAGCTTTCCCTTTCAGCTTTCAGAATTCTTGCCTTGTCTCTTGCATTTGGTAGTTGTGCTGGTTTGAATGTATTATGTCTACCCAAACGCCATTATCTTTGATGTAATCTTGTGTGGGCAGACTTATCATTGTTAATTAGATTGTAATTCTTTGAGTATTTCTGTGGAGATGCGCCCCACCCAACTGTGGGTGATGACTCTGATTGGATAATTTCCATGGAGGTGTTGGCCTGCCCATTCAGGTGGGTCTAAATTAATCACTGGAGCCATATAAATGAGCTGACAAACAGAAGGAACTCAGTGCAGCTGTGAGTGACATTTTGAAGAGGAGCTACAGCCAAGAGGGACACTTTGAAGAAAGCACAGGAGCTGCAGATGAGAGATAGTTTGAAGACGGCCATTGAAAGCAGACTCTTGCTCCAGAAAAGCTAAGAGAGGACAAATATCCCAAGTGCAACTAAGAGTGACATTTTTGAGGAACTGCAGCCTAAAGAGGAATGTCCTGGGAGAAAGCCATTTTGAAACCAGAACTTTGGAGCAGATGCCAGCCACATGACTTCCCAGCTGACAGAGGTTTTCCAGACACCATTGGCCATCCTCCAGTGAAGGTACTCGATTGCTGATGTGTTCCTCTGGACACTTTATGGTCTTAAGACTGTAGCTGTGTAACCAAATAAACCCCCTTTATAAAAGCCAGTCCATTTCTGGTGTTTTGCATTCTGGCAGCATGAGCAAACTAGAACAATAGTGTAATCAGTATATGATGTATTTTTTTTTTCATGTTTATCATGTTTACTGTTCTCTGAGCTTCTTGGATGTGTATATTCACATCTTTCGCTAAGTTTGGGAAGTTCCTTTCCTTATTTTTTGACTATTCCTTCTCTTTTTCTTTTTCTTCTCTTTCTGGGACTGCTGTAACACATATATTGGTGCATTTGATAGCTGTCTTAGACTATTTTCACTTTTAATATTTCTTTTTCCTTTCTGCTCCTCAGCCTGAATTATTTCAAGTGTCTTGTCATCAAATTCACTGAGTCTTTTGTTCTGCCAGCTCCATTCTATTCTTGAAACTGTCTGAGGCATTTTTCATTTCAGTTATTGTGGTCTTCAACTCCAGTAGTTCTGTTTGATTCCTGTCCTAGTTTGCTAATGCTGCAGAATGCAAAACACCAGAGATGGATAGGCTTTTATAAAACGGGGTTTATTTCGCTACACAGTTACAGTCTTAAGGCCACAAAGCATCCAAGGTAACACCTCAGCAATCGGGTACCTTCACCGGAGGATGGCCAATGGCGTCCGGAAAACCTCTGTTAGCTAGGAAGGCAGCTGGCGTCTGCTCCAAAGCTCCGGCCTCAAAACGGCTTTCTCCCAGGATGCTCCTTGTGCCGGTTTGAATGTGTTATGTCCCCCAGAAAAAGCCATATTCTTTGATGCAATCTTGTGGGGCAGACAGAATAGTGGGGATTAAGCTGGAACGTTTGAATTAGGTTGTTTGCATGGAGATGTGCCCCACGCAGCTGTGGGTGGTGACTCTGGTGGGATACTCCCATGGAGGTGTGGCCCCACCCATTCAGGGTGGGCCTTGATCAGTGGAGCCATATAAATGTGCTGACTCAAAGAGACTGAACGGAGTGCAGCTGTGTGTGATGTTTTGAAGAGGAGCAAGCTTGCTAGAGAGGAACGTCCTGGGAGAAAGCCATTTTGAAACCAGAACTTTGGAGCAGACACCAGCCACGTGCCTTCCCAGCTAACAGAGGTTTTCCGGACGCCATTGGCCATCCTCCAGTGAAGGTACCCGATTACTGATGTGTTACCTTGGACACTTAATGGCCTTAAGACTGTTAACTGTGTAGCCAAATAAACCCCCTTTTTATAAAAGCCAATCCATCTCTGGTGTTTTGCATTCTGCAGCATCAGCAAACTAGAACACTCCTCTCCAGCAAGCTTGCTCCTCCTCAAAACATCACTCCCAGCTGCACTCAGTTAGTTCCCTCTGTCTGAGTCAGCTCATTTATATAGCTCCACTGATCAAGGCCCACCCTGGATGGGCGGGGCCATGCCTCCATGGGAACATCTCATCAAAATCATTACCCACAGCTGGGTGGGGCACATTCCAAGCAAATCCAACCAGCATCAATGTCTGCCCCACAAAACTACAAAGATAATGGCATTTGGGGGACACAATACATTCAAACCGGCACAATTCCTTTTTAAAATTTCTGTCTCTACCTAAATTCCCAAACTCTTCATTCATTGTTTTCCTGATAGCCTGTGGTTCTTGCTCTGTACTTTCCTTCATCTCCTTAAGCATTTTTTAAGATCATTTTTTTAAAGACTGTGTTTGGTATGTCTACATTCTCATCTTCTTCATTGGTGTTTTCTGTATTTTTATCCTCTTCCTTTGGATGGGCCATCATTTCCTGTTTCTTTGGTTCACTTGCACACTGTACATTTAAATTATACATTTTAATATTTTCATATGTTATCTCTAAGATTTACTCCCTTTGATATTTGTTTCCTGGTTTTGTAACCAGCTGGTGATAGTTTTTCTTGAGCTTCAGCCCTCCTATCTGGTAGATCTGCCCAAAGTGAATGCAGTGTGCATATGTTTCCCTGTTTTTCTAGGCCTCTGTCTTGTCCTAGGGTTTTGCTTGTTTATTGTTTCCCAGGGGACAAACCTACCTCTCCCAGGTATCCAAAGACAGTTTGTACCAGACTGTCCACCTCTATAGTTTTTTATAGTCCTTTCGTTATCTAATGCTGCTTTTGCTTTGAGGGTAAGTTCTGGGAGGAGGATCACCCCAGGGAGGACTCTCCCAAGTCTGTCTTTCCCAGCCCAAACAGGGCCAGGGACCACAAAGGGCACCCAGCCCAGCTCCAAAGTGCCCTTTAGAGGGGGTCAGGAAGGGTGCCCAAAACTTCTCTGATGGCTCCCCAAAGCTGAACTTTCTGGCCTGCCTAGCAAATGTAGCCCAGAGGAAGCCCTGCATCTTTACATCTCCACACCACCCCCCTGCCCCACTGCCCCTATCTGTGAAAGGTTGAAACAATGGCTGCTGCCTGCCTTTATCTGAGGCTGGTTGAAATAATCACTACTCTCAGAGCTGGGATCCAGAGATCTGAATTGGCTACTTAAAAGCCATGATCAGTGATTGGCCATCCACACCGCTGTACTTGGGAGGAAAGATTTTTATGTCTCTTGCTGTCAGCATCAGCTAGCAGGGATAGGACCCTTGGTAGTCTGAAGCAAGAGTGGAGACGGGTGGTGGTAGCTGCTGCATGGAGAGAGCAATTTATAGTTCTTTACTGTAATTTATCAGCCTCTTCCTCCTGCTCTTCCCTGGATACTGTACAGTGTTCTTCTGACCTCTGGAGTTTCAAAATAGTTGTTTCAGACAGTGCCTGCATGTTGAATGTTGTTTTGTTGGAAGGACTGAGTCCTGAAGCTCCCTACTCTACTATATTCCCCTGAAGTTCCTCTCCTACCATTTTAAAATCTATTTCTTTTTTTAGTTTCAGCACCCACTCAGTTACTGCAACTTTTAATTGTCTTTTGGAATTCTGAGGAAGATAACTCTTCCAGTTTTTGCTAGTTGTTCAAAGATTCTGTGGTATAGCAGAATCCTGGGATGTCTTATGCTGCCATCTTAGACAACTGGAAATCTTCTTCCTTCTTGCTTTTGTCTCCTTATTTACCCTGTGCCCCAATCAAATTGTCTATATGCTTTCCTGGGTGCATGTGTTTGGCTTCTAACCTCATCAATTCTCACTACTTTGTATGTATTAACAATATGTTAACTGGTAATGCTTTGTCTAAAAAGGAAGCATGATGTTGCATGATTGATGGAAAGATTATACATGCTGACTTGGAGTCAACAAAACTGCAACTGGGCAATTCAAATCATTCAAATTTTCTGAACCTCAGTTTCATTATTTGTAAAACCGAGAGATCAGACATTCTCTAATATTTATCTTAGTTCTATCATTTGATACTTTTTTCAGAATTTCATGATATATTCTTTTTTAATACATACATAAAAGAAACTGAAGATTATTTACAAGGTTGTAAGTATCAGGAAGTTGAATGGAAAATTACTGTCCTGTTATATTTCTAAATAATACTTTACCTCCTTATTTCTCACCATGTAGTTCATGTATAAGTGATATCCATTACCTAAACTTTCATATGCATAGACCATCTGTTCTTTATGAATTCTGTTTCTGCTTTACCAAATATTGATACATTGTGCAACTGTGTGCTGCCAAATACTTAGGCCTTGCTGTTATGGCTTTGTACCAATTTCAAAATGAATATTTAATACAATTATTTAGGGATGAAAGAATAATATTAAATAAAGCCGTATGCTTATTGGTAAAGCATTTTATTTGAATAACTCTTTGTAACATAGTTTAGAAACTAAGTCCACTTGAAAAACTGGAAAAGCCCCATTTTTATTTGATTACTGAAACTATATTGGGCAATAAGCCCATCTGTATTAACAGTCCAGGCTGAATTGAGCTTAATTAGTATTTGGAATTGATTCCGTCCAGATACCAGAAAGCCCAAGTTGGTATTTTATTTGCTACTTCCAAAGGAAAAATATTTTCTCCAATGGTAGTGAACAGATTGAAAATGAGGACAATTCTCCTCCAGGTTTATAAACAACCATTCGATACTAGTGCTCAATTAGGACTCATTCAACTGTTGACTCTGCCCCAGATATTTTCACATGGAATTTTTCTCTCAGTTGTCCAGCTTTCTTCAGATTTTACTTTTATGACTACTTCTTATAAAAGTATATTTTCTTAACTAAAGAGCTATAACATGTCCAGATAGCATTCTTTATCTTCTGCGATCAGGCTATGAATGTGTTAATAACTTGTGTTTTAGAGAAAACAGCAAAGCTCCAGCTTGCTTATTTACTGAAGTGGAGGATTTGTAGAATTTGTAGAAGATAAGATGGTAATAGTTAATGTCAAGCTTTGGAAACTAAGCTAAGAAATCTATTTTTTTTTTCAATGTAGGAAATAGCAATTTATCAGAATTTTTTCCATCAGACAAGTAGCAGTGAGGAGCTGGAAGTGAGGATGGGGAGTCGAGAAGAAGGGTTGTTAGGAGAAAGACATTTACATTAAGCCAGATGAGAGATGGTAAGGATTTTTGTTTAGCAGGGACTGTGTAAAATAGGGGAAAGGGCAAGTAAAAGAGCTCCTTTCAAGGAGGAATTAATGACATATGACACAGGTGATGAGGGGACTGTGTGGCCATCTTGGCTCTTCAGATTTTCACATCCCAATAAAGATACACAAAGCTTGGAGAAGATATGCTGACCCGCATTCTCCACAATTTCCCGCAGGCATTTTGAAGGTAATGGAGAATACTCTTAACAAGGAAAGTCAGAACTTAAGAGACAATAGTTCCTCTCTGACTCCAGCTAAGAATAAGAAAGTGGGAGCAGAGAGCTGATATTCTCCTTTTGGGATTCATTGGTGTTTGTGTGTGTACAACAGGGGAGTAACATAAATCAATTACTGATAAACTCTTTTGAGCAAGGAAAGATTCCAGCTCATTATTTACAAAATAACATGTCTTTCTGTTTCATTTTAAGAAACTCTCACATCCTTCAAAACTAAAATTTAAAGTAAATAAAATAAAATAAAAAACACAAGTGAGGAAATATGCTTGCACATACTTTGAAAAATTGCAGAACATAGATTTTGCTCCCTCTGTCACTTCCCCACATGGCACCTTCTTGACACAGTGGCTGACTTGGACCAGTGAAAAAAGAAGATAGGAGGGAGGTCATGACCAACTCTTTTTCTCCTCTCGGTGGGCTAGGGCTTCTGTAAAGTTTTTCTGGGAATATATCTCACAGATCTCATGACTGGCTGATCTTTTTGTGCAGCTTTGAATTTGCTTCCCCTCCTCTGTCTCAATTTTCCTCTCACTTTCACTGTCTTAAAATTACATCTTTTTATAAAGCAGTAACCCTCAAACTTTAACAAACCTAAGAATCACCTGAAGAGGCTTTAAAAACACCCATATCTGGGCTCCCCACCCGCAGACATTCTGATTCAGGGCAGGATCAACCATCTTGTACTTTTAACAAGTTCCAAGGCAATGAAGATGCAGCTGAGGAGCAGACCACACTTGGAATGCGGTAGACTGGAGCTTTAGCACTGAAGCCTGTCCTTAGGCTCTATTTTCTTAAGTTACCTGGCTAAAACAGCACCCTGAGCTGAAAGATAAATTGGTATCACAATCACTAAACTTTTTACCTGTGGCTAATTGTGTTGAGGTACAGGTAGAAGCTAAAATATTGGGAGAATGGTAACTACTGCATGTAATGGATGTGGGGGGAGATGATAATTACTAGATGATGAAGTGGCTTGGTTCTTTTTTTTAAATGTAATTTTATTGAGATACATTCACATACCATACAGTCATCCAAAGTGTACAGTCAGTTGTTCACAGCATCATCATGGAGTTGTGCATTCATCACCACAATCAATTTTTTGAAACTTTACATTACTCCGAGAAATGAAAATGAAAATAATAATAAAAATAAAAGTACAAAGGAACACCCAAAACATCTCATAATCCTCCCCCCCCATTATTCATGTATGTTTTGTCCCCCATTATTCTATTTATCTGTCATACACTGGATAAGGGCAGTGTGAGCCACAATGTTTTCACAATCACATGATCACACTGTATAAGCTATATAGTTATACAGTCAGTCATCTTCAAGAATAAAGGCTACTGGATTGCAATTTAACAGTTTCAGCTATTTCCTTCTATCTATTCTAATACGCTAATAACTAAAAAGGGATATCTATAAAATGCACAAGAATAACCTCTGAATGACCTTTCAACTCCATTTGAAATCTCTCAGCCACTGAAACTTTATTTTGTTTCATTTCTCTTCCCCCTTTTGGTCAAGAAGGCTTTCTCAATTCCATGATGCCGGGTCCAGACTCATCCCTAGGAGTCATGTCCCATGTTGCCAGGGAGATTTATACCCCTGGAGGTCATGTCCTGTGTAGGGGGGAGGGCAGTGGGTTTACCTGCAGTTTTGGCTTAGAGAGAGAGGCCACATCTGAGCAATGAAAGAGGTTCTCTGGGGGTGACTCTTAGGCACAATTGTAAGTAGACTTAGCCTCTACTGTGCAGTAACAGGCTTCATAAGGGCAAGCCTCAAGATTGAGGGCTTGGCTTACTACAGCAGTAGTCTCCAATGCTTATGAGAATAACAGGAATTCCCCAGGTGGGGAAGTTTAATATTTCCAATTTTTACCCAGTCCCTCAAGGGGGCTTTGCAAATAGTTTTACTCTCTGCCAAATTACTCTGGGAGTATCAGGGCTTCATGCTAACTTGTGCAAACCAACCAGATCTCACCCCCTATTGAAGGTTCCATGTAATTATGGTGCTTGAATAAACTGACCATGCAAGTTAAATTATATTGCATGCTACAGAAAATACAGGTTTTCCACCAAATAAACATCTCTTCCTTTGGTCTCACATAGAAGCTGAAGTTTTAAAACACAGTCAGTATCATCCTTTTCCCTTTAGTCTGGTTTACCTTAGTCCTAATCAAGCCTATTTTATTCATATCTCTAATTAAAGTCTGATCTCTTTTGCAGCTTCTTTAACATTTGTTGTATGGGGTAATGGTGACATTCATAGCCACTGAACTCTGGCTCTGAGTCCCAGGTGTCACACAGACACCTGAAATTCCAGAGACTGACCAGGTTATACACAAACAGCTCATCATCTCAGAATTTAGAAATCACTATTACAACTCATGAATAAATGTGATTGCTGTAAGAGCTTACAATCTAGGAAACTTTACCATTCACCTTCTCCTGATAACCTATGCTCTCAGATTCAATTCTCAGAGTTTGCACAATATAGTTAGTCCGTAATAGTGAGGTGTTATAATGTTTATCTTTTTGATGCTGGCTTATTTCACTCAACATACTATCCTCAAGGTGCATTCACCTTCTTGCATACCTCACAACTTCATTTCTTCTTGTCACCACTCAATATTCCATTAAATCTATGCACCACAGTTCACCATTCCATTTATTGGTCGATGTACTCTTAGGTCGTCTCCATTCATTATGATTTGTAAATACTGCTACCATAAATACCAGTGTGCAATGTCCATTCATGTCCCTGCTCTCAGTTCTTCTAAGTATGTACCCAATATCAGGGTTGCAGGACCATATGGCAACCCCATAGTTAGCTTCCTGTGGAATCACCGCAGTGCCCTCCAGATGGGTTGTGCCATTCCTCTTCCTACCACAGGGAATAGATGCATCCCTCTCGCCACATTTTCTCTAGCACTTGTGTCCCTGTGTTTATTTTTTAAATAGTTTTACTTACACACCATACAACCCATTCTAAGTAAATAATCGATGATTCCTAGTATAGTCACATAGTTATACATTCACCTCCACAAACTGTATGAGGACATTTCCATTTCTGCCATGAAGAAAGAGGAAAAGGAGAAAAAAATGAAGAAAAAAAATATAAAGGATAGAATAAAAATAAAAATAAAGTAAAATACAATGAAAAGGTCAGACAACACCACCACCACCAAGAATCCCATATCACTCCCTTATAACCCCCTCTCATAGACATTTAGCTTTGATATATTGTCTTTGTTACAACTAATGGTAGTATCTTACAATGTTGCCATTAACTATAGTCTCTAGTTTTCATTGATTGTGTTTTTTTTCCTTGTACCATACAATTTTCAACAGCTTTCAATGATGACATTCATTTGTTCTCCCTCTTTTAAAAAGATCCTTATATTTGTACATTTAATCACCATCATTGACCACTCTAGGTTTCACTAAGTTTTACAATCCCAGTGTTTATCTTCTATCTTTCCTTCTGGTGTCATACATTCCCCTGCCCCACCTCTTTAAGTTTTACTCACAGACATCTTTGTTCAGTGTACTTACAATATTGTACTACCATCACACAGTATTATGCTATCCATTTATGTATCTATACAACCAATCCTGTAGAATATTATGTACTCCTTGTGCATTTATAACCTCCTTCTATCTCCTGACAGCCTGTGTTCTCAACTTGAACTCTCAAATTTCACTCATCAATATTAGTTCATATTAGTGAGTACATAGAGTACCCGTCCTTTTGTTTCTGGCTAATTTCACCCAATGTAATGTCTACTGTCCACCATTTTGTCTTTTGGATTTTATATGTCAGATCTTATTTTTATCTTCTCTCTCTCTCTCTTTTT
The DNA here is from genome assembly GCF_015220235.1 of Choloepus didactylus. NCBI lineage: Eukaryota > Metazoa > Chordata > Mammalia > Pilosa > Megalonychidae > Choloepus > Choloepus didactylus. Next base: position 34,582,240 of record NC_051320.1, on the reverse strand, counting down.
ACTCTTACTGATAGTCTTCATTTCTACTCTCTTCTCCAAACCTCTCTCTCCTGTCTTTTCCTATCTGCCTGTAGTGCTCCCTTTACTATTTCTTGTAGAGTAGGTCTCTTGTTCACAAACTCTCTCAGTGTATGTTTGTCTGAAAATATTTTAACTCTCCCTCATTTTTTAAGGACAGTTTTGATGGATATAGAATTCTTGGCTGGCAGTTTTTCTCTTTCAGTATCTTAAATATATCATGCCACTGTCTTCTTGCCTCCACGGTTTCTACTGAGAAATCTGCACTTAGTCTTATCGAGCTTCCTTTGTATGTGATGTATCACTTTTCCCTTGCTGCTTTCAGAATTCTCTCTTTGTCTTTGACATTTGATAATCTGATTATTATGCATCTTGGAGTATGTGTATTCGGATCTCTTCTTTTTGGAGTACACTGTGCTTCTTGGATCTTGCAATTTTATGTCTTTCATAAAAGTTGGGAAATTTTCAGTGATTATTTTCTCCATTATTCTTTCTGTCCCTTTTCCCTTCTTTTCTCCTTCGGGGACACCCATGGCATGTATATTCATGCACTTCAGGTTGTCATTCAGTTCCTTGAGACCCTGCTCATATTTTTACATTTTTTCCCTATCTGTTCTTTTTATGTAGGATTTCAGATGTCCTGTTCACTAGTTCCTGAATCCTTTCTTCACCTCTTCAAATCTTCTGTTGTATGTATCCATTGTGTTTTTCATCTCTTTTATTGTGCCTTTCATTCCCTTAAGTTCTGCCAATTGCTTTTACAAACCCAATTTCTTCCTTATGTTCGCCTAATGCCTTCTTTATATCCCTCATCCCTTTTGCACATCTTCCCTCAACTCGTTGATTTGATTCTTGAATTGATTTAGCATATTTGTTTGAAGATCTTTAATTAGTTGTTTGAATTCCTGTATCTCATTTGAATTGTAAGTTTTTTCCTTTGACTGGGCCATATCTTCATTTTTTTTCTAGTGTGATTCATAATTTTTGTTGTCTAGGCATCTGGTTTCCTTTATTACCCCAATTAGATTTTCCTGGACCAGATGGCCCATGTCTCAGGAGGAAGGTGTAGTCAGTATCAGGTTTCCCTGAGGATGAGTCCTGGCTGGTTGTCAGACTTCTTTTGAGGCCTCTGAATGCTGTGCTTTTCCTATCCTGCTCTGCAGGTGGTGATTGTCAGCCTGCAGCCCCCCACCAGCATAAAGAAGTGCATTGCCTTCGATTTTCAGTGGACCTGTCCCTGCCAGGGGCTGAGAGTGTCAGAAGCCAAGTTTAAGCTGTTTCTGTTATTTTTACCCAGCCCCTAGGGTCTGAGTTCTCTGAGGGAGAGCAGCCACTTTATCTGGACCCCACCTCCCCCTTTTCTTAGGGAAGATAAGAAATTTGACTTTTCCTTTGTCTCTCTAACTGTCTTAACTCTACCGTTGCCTGGGTCAGAGCTGACAAATTGAAAATGCCCAAGGCTTTCTCTATTGAGCCTCTTAGAAAGAGAGAAAAAAAAGAAAAAAGATAGAAATCCTCTTTTTAGAGCCAGTCTCCAGCCTCCCTAGTTACCAGTCAAGAACCAGAGTTGGTGCCTGGTTCTCTGTGCCCCTTTTCTTGGCACGCAGACCTTTTTCAGTATTCTGAGCTCAGTCATCTCCAAAAGCCTCTGTTTTTATATATTTATGTATTTTTTTCCATTAGCCCCCACCTCCTCTCTGGTGGGAGAAACCTCTGGGTTTCTTTTCTGCTTGCTCCAGGTTTATCTGGGTTCATAGCTGGTATTTGGTAGTCCAAATTTGTTAACTAAAGCCACAGTTGGAGTTTGGTTGAGCTATCTTCCCTTCCTCCTAGTAGACTGCTGCTTTTTCCTCAGGGAAGTGTTTCAGCCCAGCCTGCCCAGCTCCTCAGTTTGGGGAGCTTTACTTACAGTTCTTATGCTGTCATCTCAGCTGTTCCACCCATTCCAGACTGGTGTACAATGTGTGTCAGGTCACAGATGTCCCCCAACAGTTGTTTCAGACTTTTTACTAGTTGTTCTTGGCTATATGCTAGTTGTTCCAGGGGACTAACTAAATTCCACACATCCCTATGCTGTCATTTTCCCCTCCTCTCTCAGCTTGGTTCTTTTAAATGGCATTGAAGACCTACCCACCCCCTCTACCAGATGATCAAATTATGGCCATTAATTGCCTGCTTAAGACAATCTCAAAAAGCCAGATGGCCCTATGACAGCATTAAAGGATACTCATTTCCTCCACCCATAGTGTGTATGGCTGAAAATCAGGCCCAAGATCTTATTATAAGATTAGCAGAGCTGCAAAGATGATTAAATGCATAGTCTCTACATGCCTTCTGTGTCAAAATTAGGAACCTATAAGGAAGCACTGTTACTCTGTAACCTCATATGGGACTCCTGTTTGATAAGTCTGACTCTTGAACTCCCAAATCCCCTTGATATATCTTGGCTATGAGAAGAAGCCCTGTTCCATTTGTCATAGGACACCAGTTTTCCATTGGCAGGGGAACATGAAAAAAATGTTACTTGAGGCAAGTTCCTTACAGGCTGATGCTGTTCTTCTCAAAACTCGCACCACTACCCTTCATTAGCACTCGTACATTAGAGCTGAGAAGTACAAGTCCTCTTTTGTGGAAAAAATAGTGACATGCCATTGGAATTGCAGGATCCAGTTAATATATATCAGTGAAGAACAGGGATAGATCTGCTGGAATGGACTTGAGGGTCTTAATAGACTGATGGGAATGTGGAATATAAGACTGGATAGGGGAGGATTCATTGACTTGGTACTACTTTTGCATAGCTCAAGATTCAGTATTCTGGCAGGATGTCTGGAGCTGGTTTTGTTTTTTGAGGTAGCTGCTTGAGTATTAAAATTAATAGCCTACATTGAGAGAAGTAGAGATGTTAGAATTTTCTTGAAAAATTCTTGAAGAAGTGCATAGAAGGTACAGGAAAGTGGAAATTTTGGGGTCCATTTTTTATATAAGACCTGAGATACCCCTGAGAAGTCGGTATAAAAATAGACACTGAATTTTGAAGACTTAGTACAAAAAAAGTATGATAAATTATCTCATTTTTTTAAATATTGAGCACACATTGAATTTATATTATTTCAAACATAATGGGTTAAATCAAATATATCATTAAAATTATTTTTGTCTGTATAATTATAAATATTTTAATGTGGCTACTTGAAAATTTAAAATTACATGTGTCATATTTTTATAAAAAGATGCTGGTTTAGCAATTGGCTGACGTGTGCCACCTAATTTTTAAAATTGATAATGTATTTATTTCTGTATCTTGTCCACCTATACAATTCCTACCTCACCCTTTGCCCTGTTTTACTTTTTCTTATTTTTTTTTTTTGAGTACTTTGTCATCTTCTAGCAACTCAAATATCTACTTACTTATTGTAATTGTTTTTTATTGTTGGTTTCTCCCCAAGAAAATATAAGGCCAAGGAGGGCAGGGATCTTTGTCTGTTTTTGTTCATTGATGTATCTCAAGGTCCTAGAATAGTGTGTGCATGTGGTGGGTACTCAGTAAATACTTGTTGAATCGGTAGGCTTTTGTGGAACCCCAAAATATTACACCACCTAATCAGAGCTCATTAACTCTCACCTTTTCAAACATAGTCTTCTTATTGGCTTCTTTATCCTGGTTAATGACAAACATGACCATTCATTTTTTTGAACTGAAGTTCTCAGATCTAATATTGCCTTCTTGTCAGGTCCCATTTTTGATCAGTGACATGTCCTCTCAATGCCTTAAGTATCTTTCTAATTCATATACTATTTTCTGCTCATTGCCATATCTTAGTTTAGGGTCCCTGTATATGATTTTTTTGGTACCAAGTGGAGTGATCCTTCTCCCTTCAGCACTGTGTAGGGGGTGAAGCAGGCACTGGAGTCAGACTGTTTGGCTCTGAATTTGGGTTTTGTCATTGCTTAGCTGCATGACTGAGTATCTGTTTCCTCATTTGTAAAATGGAGTGACATCTCCACTTCCTAATAGAATCTTATGAGCATAAAGGAATGTAATTTAAGAAAATGATTAGAAAAGTACCCAGAATATAATAAACTCTCAGTAAATCATAAGTATTGTTATTTTTCATTCTGTCCTTTTTCTGATTCATCTCTCTACTCTTGTTGGCTTTACTTGTCTAAAAATGTCAGTATCAATGTCAATCTCCTCTTAAATAAAAATGTTTGATTCATATAATTGCCTCCATCTTATCTAGTACATTTTAATTTCAACAGTATTAAAACTAATTAGTGGTGTGTGTGTGTGTGCATGTGTTTGTGTGTGTGTGTTGTTGTAACCGCCTGGTTCACTAAGGTGAGAAAGAATAGGGTTAATTTATAGTAGGAAAGAGTTATATGAAGCCAAGATTAAGAGTTCTGACAAGAAGTATGAGGCACATAAGGGCTATTAAAAGATTGTGGAGAATTTCTTTTTCTTGGAAAATTTAAATAAAATCTTGGTAGTTTAAGGCTATAACTTAAGTTATAGCCTAGATATATTGGACTTACAATCCTAAATTTTTTTGAGAGCGGGGGTCGGGGGGGGGGCGGCGGAGATAAAGACAGAGCTCATTCAATCCAAGTGTCTTGCTGTCCTCTAGTGGTTCTATATGGTATATATACACAAAGAAGGAGAAGGCAATAGTACTTTAGAGCAGAGAGGACTCTTGGAGATCATATAGGTCAATTTTCTCACAATGGGTGATTTCTGAACAATTTAAAAGAAACAAACTCCTGTGGTTATTTTGGAGTTGATTTAAACTATTTTTATCATGTTTCCTAAATATATTTAAACATAAAACTGTTATGCTTATAAACTCCAATAAAATTATACAACCAAAACAAATTAATAAAATAAATAAAATAAAAATTATAATTGAGAATTTCAAATTAATGGAACTAATGTGATGGGTGGCAGGTAACATTACTATGATATGTGTGGTTCTTTTGCTAAAACTAACTTGCAGCTTGTAACCTGGAAATGATCCTGACTCCTACTGTTTTTTGCTCATACTAATACATAACATGGGAAGACTCAGTTCCCCACAATTTTATTTGTTTCCCTGCCAGGAAATCCTTATTTCTACAGCTTTTCTTGGTATCTTTTGGCCTTCGGTTATGGGGAAGCCATTGTTTACACATCGTTATTTCGTGAGTTCTTTCTGAAGGGCTGTGGTAGTTAATGAGTACTGCTTGGCCTAAATACAAACACAAATATGAGTCCTCAAATCTGTGTTTGTTGTGGGTTATGAGGTATCCTACAGATGATCTGGGAAAGTGCTTATATTAAAGCTTGAAAGACTAAAACTCTGATGTAGTAATTGTAGGTCTCTGGGAATATAGCCACCAATTTCTAAGGGACCTCAGACTCCAGTTTGAGAAACAATTTTACATTAAATTCATATTTCAGATGAGAAAACTGAAATCAGAGAAATGAAGTCTTATAGTTAGGATGTTATGGTTAGTTAACAGCATGTCCTGGGTGAGGATACAGATCTTTTTTTAATGCAATTTTATTGAGATGTAATCACATAACATACAATCAAAGTGTGCAATCAGTTGTTCACAGTATCATCATATAGTTGTGCTTTCATCGCCAGAAACTTTGAACATTTTCATTACTCCAAAGAATAAAATAAAAATTAAAATAAAAAAGAACATCCAAAACATCCCATTCCCCTCTTCCCCCCATTGTTCATTTACTTTTTTTTAATGCAAAAAAGATATATTCACACACCCCATGGTCATCCACAGTGTACAATCAGTTATTCACGGCACCATCATACGGTTGTGCATTCATCACCAGAATCAATTTTTGAAATTTTTCCTTACTCCAAATAAATAAATAAATAAAAGCAAAAAAGAAACCTAAATCTTTCCACCCCCTCCATCCTACCCTATTCTTCATCTGATTTTTGTCCCCATTTTTCCACTCATTTGTCCATACACTGGATAAAGGGAGTGTGAGCTACAAGGTTTTCACAGTTACACAGTCACGCTGTGCAAGGTATGTAGTTACACAATCATCATCAAGAATCAAGATCACTGGGTTGCAGTTTGACAGCTTCAGGTATTTCCCTCTAGCCATTCCAACACACTAAAGACTAAAAGGTGATATCTGTATAGTGCATAAGAATATGCGCTCCAGAGTGTCCCCTCGACTCCATTTGAAATCTCTCAGCCACTGACACCTTATTTTGTTTCATCTTTCCTCCCCCTTCTGGTCAAGAAGATCCTCTCAATCCCACAATGCTGGGTCTAGGCTCATTTCCAGGAGTTATTTCCCATGTTGCCAGGGGGATTCACACCCCTGGGAGTCATGTCCCACGTAGCGGGGAGGGCAGTGAGTTCACCTGCCGAGTGGGTTTAGAGAGAAGGAGGCACATCTGAACAACAAAGAGGCTTTCTAGGGGGACTCCTAGTCACAATTATAAGTGTGATTAGCCTCTCCCTTGCAGCAACTAGCCTCACTGGGGAAGGCCCCCAGATCGAGGGCTCGGCCCACTAAATTGGCAGTCCTCAGTGTTTGCTAGAAAATCAGCTGTAGCCCAGGTGGGGAAGTTCAACACTTCTACATTTCTCCCCAGCTCCTCGGGGGCCCCACAAATACCCTTATACTCTCTGCCCATATCACTATGAGATGAGGACACAGATCTTAGTATCTCAAACCAATGTCATTTTCACTAAACCATTTTGATTTAGAAAAAAAGGGAAAAAGGCAAGGAACTGGAAGAGATTTTCTTTTTGTTTCTGCTCTGGATTTTAGGTAAGATAATAGGATTTTATCCAGAATTATTTTAATCCTGAAATTGTTAAAAGCAGAGTGTTATTTGTGGCAATTTACCAAAGAGCAACAGCAATTTGATGAATACATACATACATATATATATATATATATATATAATTTTTAAGATAGGAAATTTGGATAGGAAGTGAGATGGAAACAGATTTTAGAATAGGTATTTCACATTTTTGTTTTTAATCATAATTCTTTTTTTTTTTTCATTTTTATTGAGATTGTTCAGATACCATACAATTATCCAAAGATCCAAAGTGTACAATCACTTGCCCCTGGGTACCCTCGTACAGCTGTGCATCCATCACACTTAATTTTTGTTCAATTTTTAGAAACTTTTCATTACTCCAGACAAGAAATAAAGTGAAAGATGAAAAAAGAAAAAAAGAAAAGGAAACTCTAAACCTCCCCTATCCCTAACCAACCCCCCTCAATTGTTGACTCCTAGTATTGATATAGTACGTTTGTTACTGTTTATGAAAAAATGTTGAAATACTACTAACTGTAGTATATAGTTTGTAATAGGTATATAGTTCTTCCCTATATGCCCCTCTATTATTAACTTCTAATTGTATTGTCATACATTTGTTCTGGTTCATGAAGTGATTTCTAGTATTTGTACAGTTGATCATGGACATTGCCCACCATAAGATTCAGTTTTATACATTTCCAACTTTTGACCTCCAACTTTCCTTCTGGTGACATATATGAGTCTGAGCTTCCCCTTTCCACCTCATTCACACACCATTCGGCGCTGTTAGTTATTCTCACATCTTGCTACCAACACCCCTGTTCATTTCCAAACATTTAAGTTCATCCTAATTGAACATTCTGCTCATACTAAGCAACCACTCCCCATTCTTAAGCCTCATCCTATATCTTGGTACCTTATATTTCATGTCTATGAGTTTACATATTATAATTAGTTCCTATCAGTGAGACCCTGCAATAATTGTCCTAATGTGTCTGGCTTATTTCACTCAGTATATTGCCCTCGAGGTTTTGTCATCAACCCATTTTTTTTTTTAATGTGGTTTTGTTCACTCACCATACATTCCATCCCAAGTAAATAATCGATGGTTTTCTGCATGGACATACATTTATGTGTTCACCACCTTCACCATTATCTATATAAGAGCATCTACATTTCTTCCACAAGGCAGGAGGGAGAGTCAAAGAAGGTAGAGAGGCAAAACAAAGAGGAAAAAAAAAGACAGCTAGGAAGCAGCAAAAGGAAAAATAACCTTAAATCAAAGTAGAATAACGAATCAGACAATACCACCAATGTCAAGTGTCTAATATGCCTCCCCATCCCCCCCTCTTATCTGCATTCACCTTGGTATATCACCTTTGTTACATTAAAGGAAGCATTATACAATGATTCTATTAGTTACAGTCTCTAGTTTATGCTGATTGCATCCCTCCCCCAGTGCCTCCCCATTTTTAACACCTTGCAAGGTTGACATTTGCTTGTTCTCCCTCGTAAAAGAACATATTTGTACATTTTATCACAATTGTTGAATACTCTAGATTTCACCAAGTTACACAGTCCCAGTTGTTATCTTTCCTCCTTTCTTGTGGTGTCTCACATGCTCCCCACCTTCTTCTCTCAACCGTATTCATAGTTACCTTTGTTCAGTGTACTTACATTGTTGTGCTACCATCTCCCCAAATTGTGTTCCAAACCACACACTCCTGTCTTCTATCACCATGTAGTGCTCCCTTTAGTATTTCCTGTAAGGCAGGTGTCTTGTTCACAAAGTCTCTCATTGTCTGTTTGTCAGAAAATATTTTGAGCTCTCCCTCATATTTCAAGGACAGCTTTGCTGGATACAGGATTCTTGGTTGGTGGATTTTCTCTTTCAGTATCTTAAATATATCACACCACTTCCTTCTTGCCTCCATTGTTTCTGCTGAGAGATCCGCACATAGTCTTCTTAAGCTTCCTTTGTATGTAATGGATCGCTTTTCTCTTGCTGCTTTCAGGATTCTCTCTTTGTCTTTGACATTTGATAATCTGATTATTAAGTGTCTTGGCGTAAGTCTATTCATATCTCTTCTGTTTGGAGTACGCTGCGCTTCTTGGATGTGTAATTTTATGTCTTTCATAAGAGATGGGAAATTTTCATTAATTATTTCCTCTATTATTGCTTCTGCCCCCTTTCCCTTCTCTTCTCCTTCTGGGACACCAATGATACGTACATTATTGTACTTTGTTTCATCCTTGAGTTTCCGGAGACGTTGCTCATATTTTTTCATTCTTTTCTCCATCTGCTCCTTTGCGTGTAGGCTTTCAGGTGTTTTGTTCTCCAGTTCCTGAGTGTTTTCTTCTGCCTCTTGAGATCTGCTGTTGTATGTTTCCATTGTGTCTTTCATCTCTTGTGTTGTGCCTTTCATTTCCATAGATTCTACTAGTTGTTTTTTTGAACTTTTGATTTCTGCCGTATATATGTCCAGTGCTTCCTTTACAGCCTCTATCTCTTTTGCAATATCTTCTCTAAACTTTTTGAATTGATTTAGCATTAGTTGTTTAAATTCCTGTATCTCAGTTGAAGTGTACGTTTGTTCCTTTGACTGGGCCATAACTTTGTTTTTCTTAGTGTAGGTTGTAGTTTTCTGTTGTCTAGGCATGGTTTCCTTGGTCATCCAAATCAGGTTTTCCCAGACCAGAACAGGCTCAGGTCCCAGAGGGAAGAAATATTCAGTATCTGGTTTCCCTGCGGGTGTGTCTTAGAAAATTGCTCCACCCTTTGATGCCTCAGGTCACTGTGCTTTTCTGCCCAGCAGGTGATGCCTGTTAGCCTATAATTCTTGACTGGTATGAGGAGGTATGGCCGTGTTCCCCCAGGCTCTGGGGTCTGGTTCTGAATGGAAAGGGTCCCACCCCTTTCCTCCTAGAGAAGACAGAGCCCCCAGGTGGAGGTCATTAGCATTTCAATGGTCTCGCTCTCTGCTTGTGCTGTCTCCACCCTTCTCTGCTTCACAGCCCTGGAAACTGAAAATGACTGGGGGCTATCTCCACTGAGCCAAAAAAGAAACAGATAGTCCCCTTCAGACCCAGTCCAAGGCGACCCTCCGGCTCTCCCAGGTCAGTCGTCACCCATAGCCTCTGTCTGTTTTTTGGGGATGCGTACCTGTAGTGAGCAGTTCACACTCAAAACCCCAGTTGGAGCTCAGCTGAGCTATATTCGCTTGCTGGGAGAGAGCTTCTCTCTGGCACCACGAGGTTTTGCAGCTTGGGCTATGGGGGAGGGGGTCTCACGACTTGGTTCCGCAGGTTTTACTTACAGATTTTATGCTATGTTCTCGGGCATTCCTCCCAATTCAGGTTGGTGTATGATGAGTGGATTGTCTCGTTTGTCCCCCCACAGTTATTCTGGATTATTTACTAGTTGTTTCTGGTTTTTTGTAGTTGTTCCAGGGGGACTACTTAGCTTCCACTCCTCTCTATGCCGTCATCTTGCCCCTCCTCCCTAATCATAATTCTACTATATGCCTCTCATCCAAAAGACATCCTCACCTTATTCCTGAGCTTACCGGGAAATTATTCAGTCTTTCACTGTTAAGTATTGTGCTAGCTATAGGTTTTTCCTAAATGATTAGAGTTTCTTCAATTTTATTGATCTGAAAGAATTGGCTTTTATTGAGTTTCTCTTTTTTTTTTTTTTCCTGTTTCCTATTTCACTGCTACCACTTTGGCCTTTATTATTTCCATTACTCTGATTAATTCAGGCTAATTTGTTCTTCTTTTTCTCTTGTCTGAAAGTAGAAGTTAAGGTTGTATATTCATGATTCATCACCTTTTCTAAAATGTGTGCTTGGTACCATTCCTTTCTCTCTCACTGCAGCTTTAGCTAAATCCACAAAGTTTGATGTGTTGTATTTTCATTTTCATTCAGGTCAAAATACTTTCTAATTTCCCTTTTGATTTCTTGTTTGACTCAGGTTTATTTAGAAGCATGTTATCTGGTCTCCAAATATCTTTCAATATATCCTTCTGTTTTTGATTTCTAATTTTATTCCACTTTGGTCTGAGAACACACTTTGCTTGATCTCATTGCTTTTTAATTTACTGAGAATGGTCTGGAATATGGTCTATCTTGCTAAATTTTCAGTGTGCATTTCAAAAGATTTTATATTTTTCTGTTGTTGGTGCGGTAGTCTATATATGTTAATTAGGTCCAGGTTTTGATAGGGTTGGTCAAGTTTTCTATACCTTACTAATTTTCTATTTGTCCTATCAAATACTGAAAAGAGAGATTGATTTCTCTTACTATAGCTATGGGTTTATCTATTTTTTCTTTGCAGTCTTATTAGTTTTTGCTTCAGGTATTTTGAAACCCTCTTTTTAGAAGTATGAACATTTAATATTGTTATTTTTTCTTGATGAATGGACCCATTTTTCATATTAAAATCACACCCTTTATCCATGCAATATGCAGTATGCTTTGCTTTGATGTTTATTTTGACTGATTTTATAGCCAGTCCAGCTTTCTTTTGATTAAGGTTAATATTATATATCTTTGTCCATCGTGTTACTTTTAACCTACATGCTTCTTTATATATAAAGTGTGTTTAAAGTGTGTTTCTAATAGGCAATATATTGATGAGTGTTACTTTTATATCTAATTTGGTAATCTCTCACTTTTATCTGGGGTAGTTAGGCCATTTTCCTTTAATGTTATTATTGTTATGGTTAGGTTTAAATATACCACCTTGTCTTGTCTTTGCTATTTGTCCCTATTTTCTGTCTTCTTTTAGATAAATTGTATATTGTTATTATTCCATTTTATCTCCTTTGTTGATTTGTCACTATAACTCTGTTGCATGCATGTGCACGTGTGTATATTTCTTTTTTTTTTATTAGTAGTTCTTTTGATTTTAGTTTAGTTTGTTTTGCTTTTTGTTTTTGTTTAATTGTCTTTTCAGTGTATACTATTGCAACAATCAAAAATATCCACAAAAAATGGTGGCTTCCTTCAAGTGATGTTATGCTGCTTCATCCATAACCTTGTAACAATATACTTCCATTTCTCCCCTCCTGGATTTTGAAATATTATTATGCTATATTCTATTTCTACTTATGTTGTATACTGCACAATACAATATAATGCTATTATTTTTAAACAATGATCTTTTAAAAATATTTAAATAATAAGAAAAAGACAGTCTTTTATATTTACTGTATGGAATGTCAGTTGTGTTCTTAATCCTATCCAATGTATTTTTCATCTCAGTCACTGTGTTGGTTTGAAGTTGTGTATACCCCAGAAAAGTTCATGTTCTTTTAATCCATTCCTGTGGGTGTAGACCTATTGTGTGTGGGACCTCTTGATTAGGTTATTTCAGTTGAGGCCTGTCCCAGGTATGTCTTAATCCTCTTTATAACAGGATAAAGGACAGAAAAAAGGCTTCAGAGAAGTACAGAGAAAAACACCCCAAAGAAGCTGAGAAAGGAAACCACTGAAGCCCAAAGCTGGAAACAATGAAACTAGGAGAGAAGGGAGAGACCAGCAGAAGTCACCATGTGCGTGGTCGTGTGACAGAGGACCTGAGGGTCACTGGTAGCTGGTCTTTGGGGAGAAAGCATCCCCTGTTGATGCCTTGATTTGGATGTTTTCACGGCCTAATCATTGCCTTACATTGCCTCTAAGCAAAATTGTAGAGAAATAGTGGTTAATGGGAGGTGATGTGGACATAGGATTTATACAGCACTATCAAAATATTTCAGTGAAAAGGAAAGAAGAGTGATGGGATGGATGATATCTAGTAAAAGTCACAGTTAAAGAGAATTATTTAAAAGGAAAATGGAGTTTAATTTGCCTGTTAGTGACAGTGGGAGAACAGCGTGGCTGGTTAGGGGGTGGTTACTGAACCACGAGTTTGATATGAAGAATAGAGAAATAATGATTGATGGTGAAAATTTAGAATGGATGAGGGAATACAGATTGAAGGGAATGGGCAGAATTTTAGAGTAGATAATGGGAGGAGTAAAGAAAAGATGAGATGCATATAGATATGTTTGTAGGTAGAGGGGGATTTTTGTTTGATCATACCTGATAACTTCAATTTTCCCTGTAAAACCTGAAGCAAAAATATATTGCTGCTTATTTATTAATTTGGGGGGCTTTTTTGACTTTGAATAAAAATAATTATTGATGTGTTCCTATTTGATTTTTTATTGATTTTAATATTAGAAAATTTTCCTTCTAGAAAGTAGATTTTAAAAATTATTCATTAGGATTTTTTAAGAAGATTCATTATGATTTAAAAAATATTCATTAGGATTTTACATTTGACCCTTTAAATCCATCACTAATTTATCTTGGCATAAGAAATAAAGGGAGGATTGTGTCGATTTCTCCTTATGTATCTAACTCTTTTTTTCCCAAACATTTTACCTATAATTATTCTATTGCACATTAATTCATGGTTCCTACTTTGTTATAATTTGTATGTTTATATATATGGACAACAATTTCTAGTATACATGTTCTTTTTTTCTACTTTTATTATGAAACATTTAAATATTAGAATAATCAATAAAGAATAGTACAAAGAACATGTGTCTTTTTGTCAATGTTACTATGTTAAGACTTCCTTATTCTCTTCTGGGCGTCACTCCTCTCATTTCCTTCTCCAGTGGTGACCTGTTTCAGCTACAAGTGCTGCATAACAAACCACTCTAATCTTAGAAGGATAATCAACAACTATTTTATTATGTTTGTTACTTTTGTGGAGCAAGCATCGGGAAAGGGAACAGCGGGGATGGCTGTTCTCTGCTCCACAATGTCTGGAGCTTTAACTGGGAAGACTCAAAGACTGGGGTGACTTGATGTATGGATGCTGGAAACATTTGAAAGCTTGTTCAGTCACATGTCTTATGACTGACGCAGACTTTGATCTGAGGCCTCAACTAGGACACTAGGCTACATGAGGCCTCTTCACATGACTACTTGGGCTTCCTTGCACATTGTGGCTGGAGTGCATTGTTGCAAGAGTGAGTATCCTCAAACCACAAGGCAGAAAAGCATGGCATTTTTATTATCTAGCCTCAGAAGTCATGCAGAATCACATCTACTGCATTCTATTGGTTGAGATAGTCTCAGAACTCTACTTAGGCTTAACATGAGAGTCAATGAGCTAAATGACAAAGCCACATTGAAGAAAAATTTGTGGGATGGGAAATACTGCGGTTATCATTGGAATACACAAACTATCACATAATCACTATTCCAAATTTAGTATTTCACCTTTCCAAGTATGAATTTTTTTACTATATATGCATGTAGAAAATGCATGATATTGTTCTGTGTTTTAAAACTTTATGTAAATGGTATATATAGAGAGAGCTTTAAACTTCTGAGCTCTCTGTTTCTTTCCTCAATGTTGTTTTAACAATTTATCCACATTGATATATGTAGCTTTTGTTCATTTATTTTAGCCTCAATATTATAGCTTTGTGTGTGTGTGTGTGTATATATACACACACACAATTTATTTGCCCTAACTCCAGTTGATAGATATTTACATTTTTTACACTTTTAACAAGCAAAAACAAGGCTAATGAACATACTTGAACATGTCACTTTTTCTTTAGGTGTTTATCTAGGGTTGGCTATGTGAATTTTCAGTTTTACTATCTATTGTCAAATTGATCTCTAAAGTTTTGATACTTCACACTCTTAACAACAGATGTGAGAATTAGGTTGTTTTTGGTTTGGTTTGTTTGAAAGCAACAACCAACTATAGAACACATAAGCAGAAAGAAATTTATTAGGAGGAGGAGGATACTGAGTAACTCAAAGAATGGAAAGAATAATGAAATAACTGACTTAGGAAGAGCAGAAACCACTGAAGTCTTGAATCTCATAACCAGGAATTAATGATTTTCTTCTAAAATTTCTACCATTAGAAGATACAGCATCAATGACCTACATCCAAAATTTCACTTTCACTTGCAGTTCACATTCTTGGGAGAGTCAGTCTCATTGACCTAAGTTGGGACATGGGTAAACCCCTGTGGTTAGTTGGAGACAGGACCTTATATAGTTGAAGACATAACCACCTTATGAAAATTACATGAAGGCAAGATGATGAATGTGCATTGCAATTTCTTAAAAAAGGACAAAGGAAAAATGAATCAAAAATAGATGTTCATTTAGGGTCCTTTGGAAATTTAATCTAGCAAAATTTCCCCCAAATTTCCACCATATTGCTGTTAGCCTATCTTGGTATATTTTGCTGATGATGATCATTTTCACTATATATACTCTGTGGCTTATTTCAGTGAGGTTTTGGATGTGGGGGAGAGTGCTGCCAGGGTTCAGATCATTATGTTTTCAAAGGTTATTATCTAATTATTTAAAATAACAGTGATGACATGTAAACTGCATCTTTCTAGAAGAGGGTCAGTCCCAAAAGGATCCTAGAAACTGATTATGGAGGATAAGGATCCTCTTCTGGAGACAAGAAGACATGGAGACATGGAGCTAACTTCAAAGTTGTGTTGAGTCAGCTGAAGATTATTGAACTCTGTGTAGTTATTGTGGGGTAAACAGCTGTGGAACTTCCTGAGGGTAGAATTTGGCTCCATATAAGGAAGAGATGTTTTAAATAATTGGAAAAGCCCAAAGAAATGAGCTGCCTGCTATGGAAAATGTTCAATGAGGGAAGATGAAAAAATCAATTACAGTAATGAAACTTCTTTGATTTGGAAGTAGTCATGCTCCTCTCAGGTTCTTATCAGCTCAATAATCGTGGGATTTAAGGGGAAGCTTGGTTAGCATTTCCTTAACTATTTACCAGCCTTTTTCCTTTTCTTTTTTTTTTTAAAAACTCAAACACATTTATTTTCTAACCAAAGGGATGATCGTAATTAAACCAACACTTTGAAATAGTTGGATATAAAATGTTTATGATAAAGTTAATTGAACCCAATAATGAAAAGAAAAGCAGTCTGGAGATTTGCTCACTGAACTAAGCTTGTTCATCCTCACAGCTAATTACTGGGCACATATGAGGATGGAATTTTTATTCTACTTTTTCACAGATCTGTGTTCTGGTGACATTGTTCGTAAGGCATTCGACCACAAATTTTCCGTCTTCCACTTTTCTTGCTATTGTACTTTCCTTCCCATCCCATTCATAGTGGTGAATCAATGCACCAACTGTTAACTTGCAGACAGTCTGGGTTTTTCTGCTGTCAGCTGTAGTTTCTTCTCTCTCCCAGGTTATAAGAAAACTATGTTGTTTTCAAAGTGCTCTCAATGTTTATGGTGAGGAATTTTTGGATAGAAGTGATGACATAAACTGGCTTGACCATTAAACCCATTTTTTTGCAGAGCTGTTCCCACTCCTTCTTCCTTCAAGTATTCATGGAAGCTTTTGCTGCCCACCAGGCACCCTCTTCCTATTAGCTGCTGAGTGGTGGCCATGGTGGGTGTGGGCAAGCAGGGGAGCAGTGGCTGCCACAGAAGCATTCCTGTTACTGGTCCTTCTTAAATGCCATGTACTTCAAGCTTCATCTAGGAAAATAGCACAAAGATCCATAGGATCAAAGGTAGCAGCTCATGCTTGGGCTAGACTCTTTTTTTTTTTTTTTTTTTAAATTTTCATTTATATTCTTAATATACATTAATGTCATCACATAATAAAGTGAACACATTTCACAGCAAGCAAAGGATTCCAGCAGCTAGAAGGTATAAACAGTCGATGCTACAAAGTCATTATCTATTCCAGTTTAAGAACATATTACAATATGCAAACTTGTAGAGGATCCCCCAATATTGATGAGTGGGATCATTAGAACTTGCAGCATTTTTGACCTTTAAAGAATTAAGAATATCCTACCTCTTTTTTTCAACAACATACTTTTACCACTTTTATAGTGTCTTCATTTTGAAAGCACTTAGAATAAACAGTTTAAAAACTGTAATTTTCTTTGTAGGTGCAGTATTAAATTACAATATCGACTCAAGCACCAAAGAACTACAGTGCTTACCCTGAGGACAAAGGCATTTTAGATGTCTTAAATACATTACAAAGAAGCTTTTTCTTTAAATAATCATCGAGCAAGGTAATCTCATTCTTTTTTTTTTTTTTTTAATTTTCATTTTATTGAGATATATTCACATACCACGCAGTCATACAAAACAAATCGTACTTTCGATTGTTTACAGTACCATTACATAGTGGTACATTCATCACCCAAATCAATCCCTGACACCTTCATTAGCACACACACAAAAATAACAAGAATAATAATTAGAGTGAAAAAGAGCAATTGAAGTAAAAAAGAACACTGGGTACCTTTGTCTGTTTCTTCCTTCCCCTATTTTTCTACTCATCCATCCATAAACTAGACAAAGTGGAGTGTGGTCCTTATGGCTTTCCCAATCCCATTGTCACCCCTCATAAGCTACATTTTAATACAACTGTCTTCGAGATTCATGGGTTCTGGGTTGTAGTTTGATAGTTTCAGGTATCCACCACCAGCTACCCCAATTCTTTAGAACCTAAAAAGGGTTGTCTAAAGTGTGCATAAGAGTGCCCACCAGAGTGACCTCTCGGCTCCTTTTGGAATCTCTCTGCCACTGAAGCTTATTTCATTTCCTTTCACATCCCCCTTTTGGTCAAGAAGATGTTCTCCGTCCCACGATGCCAGGTCTACATTCCTCCCCGGGAGTCATATTCCACGTTGCCAGGGAGATTCACTCCCCTGGGTGTTGGGCTAGACTCTTAATGCCAAATTGTTCAGGAGTTGCAATTCCATTTTCTCTCCAAACCATTGATAAAGTAATTTTATTTCTATAAATTTTCAAATTCAGACTTATCAAAAACCATTTATAAAATAAATTTCACCTGTGTTAAACATTTTTCAATTAAGAAGTATACTGCTTTTAAGGAGCTTACAGTATAAACGTCACTGTTAATTCATCCAGAGCAAACTTGTTGAGTACCCATCATGTGCACGTACAATAATAACCACATGGTCCATGCTTTCCAACTGCTCACTGGAAATCTTTACAGCTAAATAAGTAATCATAGTACCATCTGGTAATCTAAGGAGGAATGAACTGACTGTCTAGGGGAAACCTCGCAGAGGAAATGGTAATTGACATGGGTTTTGAAGAATGAGAAGGAGTTTCCAGAACTAGTACAGATAAGGCCATTCCAGGTAGCAATATATTCAAAATAATTAATATTTCAAATTATATAGTATGTTTGAGAGCTGCATGTAATTTGATCATGTTTCAGTCAAAATGTGGAAAGAGGAACAGAGACAGATATGGCTAGTTGAGGCTGGATTGTGAAGAACTTTTTGTGTTCCATTAGTAAGATTAAATTTTTTTTTAAGGCAATAGGGAGCCAATGAGTTTTTAAGCTTAGGTTATCATCAAGGGTGTAAAAATAAAAAACAAGGAGGTTGGGAAATTTGGTAGCAATGAAGAAGCACAATGGAAAAACATGGACACTTTTCAGAACAAGGAAAAAAGACAGTGACTTAAGGAAGGGGGAGAGCAGTTCCCCTAACTTCCAAGTATTAAAGTCAGAGAATATAATTTGCCTATTACAACTTAAAATATGTGTCCTGGTTATGGTCAGAATTGTGCAAAACATACCTTAATTGTCTTCTGATTGGGTCAGAGACAATTTAGGTGGAGAAAGGGGGATGTATGACATAAAGAGTAACATAATGGAGAATGAATATTATAGATTTTATAGATATTTCTTGCTAAATATATGTAAAGTTTTTCTTGCTAAATTGAAACAGATCTTAGTTAATGACTGTGAAAACGAAACAATTTGGTTATGGTTTTTGGTTTTTATTTACTGGATGCTATTGTTTACTGGATACTGGTTACTATTTTTTGAAAAATTGATGTTTCTGACAGATTATCACCAAAATCACAGGTTTTTAAATTAAGTTTAAACTTTATGGGTGCTACACAAAAAGTCCTGGGAAAAAAAAAGTGTGTTAGGAAATAATTAGCTACGCTTTGGATGTAGATTTGTGAGTGTATATATATGTTTTTACAATGTAGTAAGTGAATTAATGTATTTGATGGATGTATTAATCCATCAAAAAGGAATATGCAAAATCAGTGATTATTTTAACCATAGAATTAAAACATTAGAATATTATAAAATTAATTAATAGATTTTAGAAAGATTACATTAAAAATATGGGTCTCTTTCCTTAGGCTAAGAAATTGTTGAATTCAATAATTAAAAATCTTAAAAATTACACTATGATTATTAGTGGGACAAAAAGTTCTTGAATAATGTAATTTAAAGATGCATTCAATTGAAATAAAATAGCCTCAAAGTTGTGATTATGCTTTTGACTGTCCCCGGTTTATCAAAAATGAAAACGCTTTGCTGTGAACCATTAGAAATTACGCTTTTGTTACTGCTGGGAGATGTATTTTCATTCCTAGCAGCAGGGAATAAAATGGAAAACTAATTTAGTTGAAAATTATTTTCACAGTAACTCCATTTTAAACAAGAGAAAGAATAGTTTCTCTTTTAAAAAGAGAAATTCATATTAAAAAGTATGTTTCTTAATTGTAACATGTCAAAGAAAGAAAAAAAAAAGATGTCCTTTTTTTTTTTTAGTTAAGAAGGTCTTTTGATTTGGAAAAACCAACCATGGATTGTTTTAAAACATTAATTCCAAACACAAAAGGGAATTAAGTGAAGTATGGGAGGTATATAATAGATGTTCAGAGTCTTTTAGATTTTGTTCTTGTCCTTTCAAATACCCAACAATACTTCTTTCCTACTCACCTAAGGTTCTGTGCCAGTCCTGGGCCACTTGGCTCCCAGGAACAAACATCTGCTCCACCTTCTATCTCTGCCCTGTGTGCCAGGGAGGCCGAGCCTGCAGGCCCTGGATCTCAAGCTTTCTTATTGGTCCGTTCCAGCAGCTTTGCACGAGCATTTGCATCCCCTGCATGGCTCCAGCTCCTCTGGAAAGGAGTGACATGGCTCCATCTTCTACCAGCCACCACCAACCCCTGGGCCTCTCCCACACAGCGTCACCCATTTGTCTCTTCCACATTGGCATTTAGCAGTAGCTTCCTGCCATTGATAATCTCTGGGTTTCCTCACTGTTCCCTGTTTGTCTTCTCATCTTTTCCAAAACCTGTATAACTAATTTCATGCATTAAAAGTATGAAATACCTTCTGTTATAAATAATTGAAGTAGTTACTCTTTTCTTAGTTACATCCCAACTGATACTCCGTTTTGTCCTAATTTTCTTTTCCTAACTAAAAAGTATATAAAGAAGTAAAACTGAGAGATGATGTGGTTAGGATGGAAAGAAACCTTCTCAGCCTGTGAAATGAAAAGAATTTTCATGAGATGACATTTAAATATTGGAACACTATACAGTGTCTGACATAGGAATAGCCTTGTCCTGCCAGAAGGAGGTTATAGGTGACCAGTGAGCTCCTTTCATCTCCACTCCTGATGGCTTCCGGCTTCCCAGATAAGTGCTTGTCTCAGACTGGGGCCCTTGGAGATTTTTATCAGGGCAGAAACCATCTCTCTTTTGGTAACTCCTGCTGGTGAAAGGGGTCTTGGATGCTCTTACAATGGAAGGAAAATTAACTTCTGTTCATCCCTGGGATAAATGTTACAGATAATGATCTATTTTGAGCAGTGGCACAGGGGCCAAATGAGGGCAACATACGCCCAAAGCCAACCAGTATTAGCACTGTGATTCTACTGAAAGAATGCTCGAGGCCAGGTCGCAAAACGAGAAGGCCGTGGACGTTAAACAAGAACAAATTATTACTATTTCCAGTTACAAGGTCTGTCTCTGAGACAAGAGAAGGAAAAGAAAGCAACTCAGACTGCCTTTACTATGACTGAAGTTGATGATGGCATTTACATATTTTTTATAATCCTGAAAATATGGGTGTAGTGCTTCGAGGATCTAAGTATATGAACAAGATGAAAATAGAATACTCTAAGAACAAAGGCAGATAAAAGCCAGTTCAGCAGTTTTATTTTTTTCTTCTCTCTGCGGTTTTTCCAGTAAATAAGAAAAGCCGAAGTAAGCAAGACATATGCAAAGTGGAACTATCTATCCCCTAGAGGAAAGTCCGTATTTTACAGATGAAACTTGGGTAGCTTTTCAGTTTCTAAATGCTATGAAGGTGAAATGAAAGAGCAGTGAATGGAATTTTGAGAACCAGTGGGAAGAGATCAGATTTAGACATTATCAGTCACCATTTGGGGACCTCATTTTCATCACATGAGAAAACTAACAATTCAGAAAAAAAAATGGAATGGATTGGGATATTAAAAAAAAATGGATATTTTATAACTATTGATTTACTTGTGAAATAGTGATGATAATACAGATAAAACACACAAATAGCAGAATAACACAAATAGCAGGATATATTTGGTTATTTGAGACTTACAATAAAAAATTTTTGTATTTTTTCATGTGCTTTGTGATGTTGATTCCAAACATATAATCGTCTGATTTGTTTTATTACTTTGATTTAATCTGGGTATGAAGTCCTGATTGAGATAGTTATTGACCTTATTAATCATGTTTTCTAATGCATTACTTTGCCAACTTCTTTCTGTTGTCATTTGTCTTATCCCTAAAATAAGTATATCCTCTTCTTGTGATTTCATAAGTTGTGTTTTGAGGCCTCTGAGATATTTTATCATAGTATCTTGTATGCTACCCTATAACATACTATAGAGTAAATAATAATAATAATAAAGCTAAGCTATGGCTATGATTGATTTAAAATTTTGTGTCTATGTAACTGAACATGAATGTTTTATTGGTTCCAAATTCACAAAATGTAATTTCACAATTACCTATATGTTTAAGGTACATTTTTTCCACTCAGTGAACTACCTTGTGGCTATATAAGCTGTGATTTGTTGGTGGGAGGGTTTCAATTATAGTAAAGGTAATTATTTTTCTTTCTGAAATAAACTTGCAGTTCTTGGTTAATTACATTCTGAATAAGAAGAAAATATCAAAACTTGATTACCCTGGAGATACACTTTTCTTAGTACTTTGTTATTGTGGCCTCATGATGGCACCAAAGGGTAGGAAATCTTTCCTTTTTTGAATTCCCGTTTACTTCCTGGATTGCAATTAAAAAAATAAAATTAGCAAAGGATAACTGAGTTTGCTAATCCTCTCTTATAAAGAGGAATGGGGTAGGGGTGTTACAGTTTGGCGTATGCCCTCTTTGGTATGCGTAATTATAATTCTGTCCCACTTGTCTCTAATCAAGACACATTCTCTCTTTTCTCAATATCTCTTCTCCCAATTCATCTCCTTTTGCTGAAGCAAGAAAAAGGTGCTGACGAAAAAAAGATTTGCTTGATCTAATCATAACAATTAGACTAATGCTTGAAAAACTGTGAAAGACACAGGATTAGCAGATGGCCAAAAGAAGACAACTATGAAAAGAAACATATATCATAAAATATACTAAAATGCCCATTGAAATGCTATCTCACTCATTTTTTAATTTCTTAAAGAACAGGAATTTA
This sequence comes from Choloepus didactylus, assembly GCF_015220235.1. Taxonomy (NCBI): domain Eukaryota; kingdom Metazoa; phylum Chordata; class Mammalia; order Pilosa; family Megalonychidae; genus Choloepus; species Choloepus didactylus. Next base: position 34,559,855 of record NC_051320.1, on the reverse strand, counting down.
GACACTAATTTGACACCACAATAAATCTTACTTAAGCTTAATGCTAGCAATCTCAGCTGATGTCTTATATTTCTCATTGACAAACACAATACAGTTAATGTGACAGTTCAAATGAATGCCCAGCTATGTGTCAGCCTCTGTATATCAAATCTATGCATTAGGTTTCTGTTACACAAAGGGGGATCAAATAAATGTGTTTCTTTTCCCTTCAATGGTACTTGTAATGCAGCTGAAGTGAGAAAACATAATTATCTCTAAAAACAATTAATAATACTTGTCAATAACAATCTGAAGGCCTTGAATATTAGGAAATAAAAATATTACAAAATGGCTTCTGACTAAGAAAAACTTAAAATACAGCACTATGGCTTCCCCTGCCCCATATGCAAAACAAAAACACTTTTCTAAGATCTGTAAATTACGTTTGGCTACACAGCCTTTATACCTTGCAATTGACTTCTATAAGCTATGAAATATAGAGATTTTTATCTGTTAAGTTTGTTTCTTCTGATTTTATAATCCTTTGGGTTTGTACAAGACATCACAAAAGTAGTCTATAAAACACATGAAATCTTTTCTTTGGGATTTGGGGACCATCTCACAATGTTTATGTACAGACATTACTCTTTTTTTTTTTTTTAATTTTATTTTGAAATAAATTCAAACTTACAGGAACAGTTGCAAAAACAATACAAATCCCATACACAGAACTCCAGCATACCCCGACCCCCCTGCCCTGATAACCCCGATTCTCCAACTTTAACATCCTCAGACATTACTCTTATCTTCTTCACATCCACGGGGTCTCACTTTTCTGTCTAAACCAACATTCATCTCCTTTTGCTGAAGCAAGAAAAAGCAAGAAAAAGTTGCTGATGAAAAAAAAATTTGCTTGGTCTAATCATAACAATTAGACTAATGCTTGAAAAACTGTGAAAGACACAAGATTAGCAGATGGCCAAAAGGTGAGGTGCCTGGATCAGCTTGTTGGAATAATATCCTCTGCTTTGTGCAATGGGTACTTCTCCTCCTTTTTTGTATTGCTACAGTCACTGCAATGAAATGAAGAAAACATCCATGACTGAAATTTGTGACAAACAGTATGGTTCTTTGCTCCTGCCTTCTTATCAAATCTTGGCTTCATAAATTTATGTTTTCTCTCTTCCCCTAAGATCCCTGAGATCTTTTAGACTGGATTAGAGGGCAATCTGAGAAGCTTAACCCCTCTCTGGTCATTGTCTTGGATCATGTTTTTGTTCTTCAACTAGTACTTCCCTTTTAACTGCTTTGGTAGTTAAGGGATGGGCTTTATCTCTTGGTAGCTTGGATATTTTAGTTTTGGGGGCTGTGGGGGTTAGCTCAAACTCAAAATCACCATATTTATGAGGCTTCTTGGCATTCTCTTTAAAATAAATCCCTAGTGTGACCAGCTTGCCAAACAACCAAACATGACCAGGTATATATAAATTCTTAGTGCATTCATCCTGAGTAGGCCCTCATTCTGGGTTTTCTGTTTCATTGAAAATAATCTATAGTATCAGTATTAGATAAGTAATGCAATCCAGAAAAACTTTACAAATGAAATTAAAAAAGGGTTTCTTCTTCTTAGTTCACTGATATTTTCACAAGACGAAGTTTTTGAAAAAGGAATTTGAAGGCTTCTTTGCAGTGGGCTTTTTCTGCTGACTTTGATACAGGCATGGAAGTATGTTTCTGCCATCTATTCATTTTATAACATGTTTTTAAACAAATATCTTTCCAGTTCAAAGCCCTCTTCTAGGAAATGTTGGAGACACAATCCAGAAGCATGAGAATGGCAAATGATATCAGTGTGATTGCATTTGACTGAATTGCAGAGCAAACAATACACTCAACATGAGATGTGGAAAACTAGATCATTCATTAGTCCAGAACAAAGTGGAGTTTTTCCAAGGATACACCCAGCATGGCGAGAAGAACTTTGAATGATGTTTTCTTGCTGGTCTGCTTTAAATGATTTCTATTATCTTTAGCATGCTTAAAATGATACCAGTTCAGGAAATATTTAAGCCTATAAAAGAGTTATGTACATAGAGATACAAAATTTCTGTAATTTTATTTTAATCACTTTCATTTTTATTAATTTCAGGAAACAGAAGGTTTTGCCTGGGTTACATTAAAATTAGGTTATATAAGTGTAGAAAATGATGAAAGGCATAGTTATAAAAATTGATTTGGTTCCTTATTGTTTAGCAGCCTGCACCTTCATCTGATACAAAAATGAAAAAAAGTGAATTCAATAATAAATCCATAATTATCAATGATTTATTAATACATTTATAATAAATGCCTGAATACATTTTGTTTTACTTCAGTTCTCCAATAGGATATTTACATGTGCAAAGCAAGGTAATATGTATGCATAAACACACACACACATATATATATATACATATACATATGTATATATTCACACACATATATCCACCTATATATATGTATACTCATGTGTGCACATACACATAAACATACATATATACATATTTGTACATACATATATGCATACAAAATCTCTATTATTGCACAACCTAATATTTGTAAAGTAGTTAGAACTTTTAATATTTCTAAAGCCCTCAAAACAATATCTGGCATATAGTAAGCATTATATAAGTGTTTCTTGTTTGCTATTATGTAGTCTGTAATCTAACAAACTGAATTTTAGATCCATAAAGGACATTAAAAATACATAGGCCTATTTTGCTTAAGAAATATGAATTTCTTTCCATACAATAGTCTAAATACTTCTCCACTATGGCTTCAACATATCTGAAAACATTACTTCTCTAACAGTCAGTAAACAAGTGCTAACTGAGTGGTATGGAAAATAAGTCTTGTGGAAGCTTAGAAGGGGGAAAGATTGCTTCCAGATGCAATGATCAGGGAATGCTTACAAAAGAGGCAGGATTTGAGCTGCACCTTGAAAAGGGAGCGGGATTTGGATAAGCAGAACAAGGAAGGTTGGGTTGGGAGGTGGTACAGCAGGAGCAAAGTGTAAAGGCAGAGCTTAATTTTCATTTTTCTCTATCTTAGGGCTGATGAGAAGAGATAAATATATTTAAGTGTGAAGCCAAGAGAGAAATCTCCTCCTCTATCTTTCATTGACTTTTGGACTCTCGTCCACTATCACTACATTTTTCAAAACAAGGCTCCCTGGACAATTCTCTCTTCTATTATGCTACCTTGGACAATGGTATATTCATTCCTGTTGCTTAGAAAAGAATATGGTCTCATAATTATGGTACTATTTCATACTTACAGTGTCAAAATGAAAGCGTGTGTATGGGTGTGTGTGCATTCTGTATAACATGGGTTTCTCTGGTTCATTAAAAAATGAGGCAGCTCAATTTCTTTATGCCAGCAGAGTCGGGAGAAGAGTATTTTCTCTCCTGGAGCAAAATAACAATTGAAGTACAGCCGGGCATCAGACGACACAGTGCATACCATGTTTAATAAAAAACTGCATGAAAAACTGGTCAGAAGAGGTAGTTGCAGAGATATGTGTCTCCTCAGAACCTGGGCTCTGCATTCCATCTTCAAACAATCAGCGCTGTTACCTATGTCATTTTTACCAGCAAGGGACATGATCTTGTTTATATTGGCTAACAAAAGGTATATGACAATTTCATCATTAATAAGTTTTATAATTCACAGACTCTTAAGGGAATGAAATCAGGGAGGGGTGTCTGCTGAAAAAAAAATACAAAATACATATCAAGCTGAAAATAAACAATTTGGGGATTTTCTGCTGTTTAGGATTATCTGCACCAGTGAGCCCCTCTATTACTGCTTGTGACTGAGGGTTGACTTACTTTGCCTGCTGGGAGGCTACCCTCGCTGCAAAGATGAGCAGTAATTATAATAGATTTGGGTTGTCAGTGTAAATCCCAGAAGTTGTTATGTGTACAACCAAAAGCATTCTATTTCTTATTTTATTTGGTCAAATTTGCTCTGAAACATACTCAAGGTGAATTTGGGGTTAATATATGAAAAGAATGCTTTAGCCAATACAAAATATGGTGAAAATTAGCTGGGTTTCATTTTCCTGAAATAATGTAGCCTCATCTGTTAATATACACCGATTCAATCTACAATATTTATTATACCCTTTATGTGAGCAAAATCCTGTGATTGCATCACCTGAGGAATTATTTAGCTGTGATTAAAGCTTAGAATTTCAGCTGGACAAGCCCACAACATTTGTGGCTCCGCTTTGCACTTTAAAACTTACATTTGCACCTGCAAAAGGCTGAAATGAATCACAAGTCAGCACATGTGTATTCCATTATTCATTTTTTTATGAGCAGATGTGGGTGATGTGGGCAAAGAGCTAGATGCATCTTTAATTGAGAAAACCTGAGGAAAAGTTATCCCTCACTCTCTCCCAGGGAATTGATTTAGAACATGATGCACCATGATTTGGAAACTACGAGTCAGACCCAAATGTTGACCAGACATCCTAATCTTGAACATAGGTTGTCAGAAATGAATATTAAAGACATTAATCCTCAGATTTTCTTTCTTTCAAAATTTCTATATGAATAATGCTATGTCCATTGGTTTTTATTTTTTATTTTTTTATTTTTTTTACATTCACTCTAAAATAACCTAATGTAAACCATCAGGATTAAAGATGTAAAACCCAGGGCTATTCATTTTCAGAACAATAAATTGGGTCCCAAATTAATTTTTCCTTGCTCCATTCATGCAGAAAATCTTAAAATTGTGTGATTTAAAGATATTTTATTTTGTTTACACTTAACACCTATCTCTGAATTCTGTAGAAGATACTCTGATAATTGATTGGAGTGAAGAGCGGAAGTAAAAGTGAATGAGACAGATCCTAGCATAAAGAAATACATATTTAAAAAGCATAGTTTATAAGATTTGGCTATTGTGGTGAATTTAATTTTGTACCCCAACTTAGTCACGTTCTTAATCTCAATCCATATTCCTATGGGTATGAACCATTGTAAGTAGGATCTCTTGAAGACATTATTTTAGTTAAGGTTTGGCCCAACTGAATGAGGTTGAGTTTTAATCCCAATTACTGGGGTCCTTTATAAGCTGAAAAAATTCAAACATAGTTAGGGAAAGCCACAGGGAGGAGCTGGAAGCCAGAAGTTGACACAACCTGGAAGAGAAAGGAGAGGCATCATGATGTGATGGGAAAACCAAGGAACACCAAGGATTGCCAGAAGCCAGTACCAGAATGCTACAGTCTTTGGGGAGAAAGCAAGCCTTTTATTTGGGGAGAAGGCAATATTTAGATTTTGACTTCTCCTAGCCTCAAAACCGTGAGCCAATAAATTCCCATGGTTTAAACCAACCCCTTGTGTGTTTTTGTTATACCAGCATGAGAAACTAAGATAGCTACTCTAGAACTTATTATAATGATATGGCTGTTGGTCTCATCATGGTTTCCTCTGTTTGAAACATGCAATGGAAAAATAGATTGTTCATTCCATAAAATCTGACATAGTGCCTATATAAACCAGTGCAGGAAACAATGAGGAACCAGACAATGAGGAATAAGCCCTTAAGGAATTTACAATCCGAAGGAGATTGATGTAACAAAGTCATTGGTGTTTGGATAAAAGTGTGACAAGATTGATGGGACCCAATAAGGAAGGCACCTACCTCAGTGCTGGTAAATTGGAGGCAGAAAATGACACCCACTGTTAGACCTGAAAGATTTGGTGTTAGCCAGGTTTGGAGAAGATGTGGAAGAGAGTTGTAGGCAGAGAACAAAGCATGTGAAAGATATAGAGACAGCAGAAAACATGGTGCTTTAGAGGAACAGTAAGGAGATTTGTAATACACAAGCACAAAGAGGGATATACCAGGGAAAATGAAGTCAGAGTTAATAATTATTATAGCTATAATTTCTCAATTTCCATAAGATAAAAAGTATTTTAAGAACACTAGAGAATTTATCTCATTTAGTCCATGCCATTATCATATGAAGATATACACCTGTTTTAAAAAATGAGAATTTTGAGGCTTAGAAAAATTAGATTATTTGTCCAAGACCCCAGATATAGGATGACATAGGTTCATTAGGTCCAAGCTTCATACTTTTAGCCACTGCACTGTGTGGCTCCCCAGGAACAGGTTGAGACATGTGAGTGTTGAGGGGTTTGTATTTATCATCAGAGCATTTGGGAATCACAGAGGAGGTTTTGATCTTAAATTTTAACAAAGTGAAAAAAAAAAAGAGCAACAAAAGGGTTGAAAGGGAATAATTCTAAAATCAGGAAGAACACTTACGAGGCTATTCTAGTATTCTAAGGAAAGAGAGGAGTATGAATAAGACAGTGGCAGTGGGATAGAGAGAATTGGTATTCCAAGTGATGTTAAGGAGGCAAGAGGTAGAAAAAACATGACTTGTTGAGAGATAAGTTCAGAGGATAAGTTAGAGTGGCTGAGTTCTTGGCTTCTAGTTTAAACATTTTGATAGGTGACAGTGCCATTCACTGTGATAGTGATAGCTCAAGTGTTCTATTCTTTTGGGGGCCTTCCCTGTGCCTCGTCCCTCCACACACACCATCCACTGCATAGTGGAGAAGTAGGCATCTGTTCTCTGGGTTTTTACAGCACCATGAAGACACCACTACCCATGCCAGTCACCATATTTCATGTATTCCCCACTTGACCCAAAGGTTTTTGAGATTATCTTTTCTTTAGGATCTCCAGAACCTCACAGAGTCAGAGGGTTTGTTTAAGTATCTGTTGAATGGTACAATGAAACATGTAAGTGGTAAGGAAGTGCAGGGGAATAGGATATATTGAAAGCAATATTTATGTCGTATCTCCCACCTTAGATAGAAAAAAAGGAAGGAATTAGAAATACAGGAGACATTTTTATCTAGTCTCTCTCATAAAAATATGGGGCTTAGGAAGAGAAGGAAGAATATGGAGAAAGATGACCAGCTACAAACATAGTATTGAGAAACAGAATTTGCCTTTTTGGCCATGGCTTAAATACTGCAAGATGAGATCTTTTAGGGAGGATAAACTGTATCTCACATACTTATCAAGAGGGTATTCATCCTACAAGGTGCCTTCAACATAAACATTTAGTGGCCAGTGGGGAAAGAGTTTAAATCTGTAAAACACATATTTTTGGAAGATATCAGGAATGATACAGGATAAGATAAAAGTGGAGGAACTAGGCAGGAAAAGATAATCACAAATAGACTGAGAACAATGGTACCAGGCACCATATGGAGATGTGAAGCATAGGTAAGAAGGGACATGAAATTGTGTTAAGCAGTGTGGTAAACATAAGGAACACTGCACAGGAGTCATTGTGAGCTTGATGATGAAAGACTCTGTATTGTCTCCTTCCATTAGGCATGTTCTCGGGCCCCAGGACCTGAAGAAGACTTCCTTCCTAGAAGTAGGGCAGCTTCATTGACCAAAGTTTCAGTTTGGTGCTCTGTAACTGGCTCAGAGCACTCTCATCCCCCCATAATTACCTGTATCACCTCAATGTATATCAATCTATATCCTGTCCGCTAGATTATAAGTAACTGCTGTTATGGGTAGGAGGGCAAATTCTTAGTAATTGTGTATCAATTCTTCCTATTTTCCTCATACTTTGTACAGAGTTTTGCCCATAAAATGCATATTAAAAGCATTAAATATGTTACAGAAAAATGTCATAAAATGATTTTCTAGTCACTTTCTAAGGAGGATGGATTCCAGTTAACAAATGGGAGGATCTTTTACTTGCTGCCTTTTTGTCAACTTTGAGATAGTATAAATGATGACTATGGGGATGCAGTATATTGAAGGAGACAATTAATCCACATGTGAAAAAAAAGACCTAAAAGATCTCAGGTGGAAAGGGAAGCATGTTGGGAAGAGGGGGACAAGAAGCTACAGGGAGAGAAAAGAAAAGGAGCTGGCTGCTGTGGAATTAATTTGGAAGGAATATATAGGAAATTTGATGTAGGAATTTATGCCCTGAATTATGGAATGCGCCTCTACCAACAAGTCTGTGGAATCTTTAGTAAAATACCCATTTCTCAGAAGGTCCTAGTTGAAGATATTTGTTTGGAGTTGTAGGGAATGAAGAGAATGGCTGAGTCCTGATCCTGGAGGCAAGAGCAGAAACTTCTGAGGGGGGTGCAGCAGCGTTAGCAGTAGAAATAGGTGGAGCAAAAGGTAGATAAGAGAGAGAACCAGATTTGTCAGGAGCAAAAGCCAAGTAACCCTGAATGATCACTCTCTGCATTTAAACATTCTGCTATGGTTGAGAGTAAACAGAAAGAAAATACGGATTTTCCAACTATGGCAGTACACTGTTGTTTTGGTTTCCTAGGCTGCTCAAAAAAAAATGCCATGAAATGGGTCAACTTAAACAATGGGAATTTATTCACTCATGGTTTGAGACTGGGAAAAAGTCCAAATCAAGGCATTAGCAAGGTGATACTTTCCACCCGGAGGCTGGCATTTTGGAGCTGGCTGCTGGCAATTCTTGGCTCCTCTGTCATATGGCAAGGCACAGAGCATCATCTCCTGGTCTCTTCCTTCTCCTCAGGGTTCTGTTTCAGCTTCTTGCTTCCTGTGGCTTTCTCCCTTCCTGTCTGAATTTAATTCTTTTATAAAGGACTCCAGTAATAGGAGTCCAGTAATACACTCTCCTAATTAAGGTGGGACACACCTTAACTGAAGTAAATTCATCAAAAGGTCTTACTTACAATGGGTTCACACCCACTAGAATGGATTAACTTTAAAAACATGTTTTTCTGGGGTTACATACAGCGTCACACCACCACAGCTGTGTATCTAGACAGGTAAAATAATGGAAAGTGCCTGTTCCAGTCCTTCAGGGAGGCAGGCAAGAATAGGGATGAGACTCAGTAGTGCAGTGGAAAGAGATAAAGAGTTTTGCTTCCACCTTTTAAATTCTACAAAAATCAGTGTTCTCAAAATACAAATTTGAGATATTAAAAAATTAAATACAACGTATGTGAAAATATAAAACATAGGTGTTAGAACATTACAGGTACCCAAATAATACATATTTCTCTTCCCGAACCATCAATTATTCAGATAGCTGCTGAAAGTTTGACTCAGATTTAAACAGGAAGAAGTTAGAAGGAGCAATGGGGCCCACCCTTAACCTAATTTTTAAACAGGGAAAATTGTTTTTTTTTTTTTTAATATGACAATAATGGGAATTTTGTGAGAAGGGCCATGTCATCCTAGAGTTCTAAATTGCTAGTGATTGGAATGCTGGTTGTAATCAGACATGTGCCCAAAATATTGTAAAAGCAGAGTTCAGATTCTTCAAAGGGAGGTAGTTCTCAGGCATCGTAATCCTGGGGATTTTGTTACGGCACTAGATAACAATAACCCTATAGCTCTTTGGCAATGTCTTTAAAATTGCCACCTCTCCCATATTCTCACTTTTCTCTTAGCTTCCAGGGTAGTTCCTTTTAATCTATTTTAATAATACTGTGTAACACTATGGATAGAGTTTAAGATATACCCAAAGTACGGTTTTGTTTTCTTCCTTCCTCTTTGCTACCACCAAAGAATATCACCTTAGTAGCCTCTTTACTGTCAGGGATTGCGATGCAGTCACCAGGCCAGGACCTGTCTGTACCATTTTAATGGTCCTTTTATCTCTCTCCCCTGGGACTTATAGGATTAGCAAGTAGATTGAACTCCACAGAGCCCATCCTAGCTATACAGTTCTTTCCTGGAAACTGCTTTATTACTGTTTCCAGCCAGCTAGAGTTGTATAAGATGATTTGACTTAAGTCATATCATCCTAAGCTTCTACCACAACATATTTGATCTTACTGCTTGACCCTCTAAAAGGGAGAATAAGTTAAGAATGTTGGGAGCCTCTTAAAATGAATATCTGATTCCACAATTGCAACTGATTCTAATGAAAAAGAAAATGGAGAAGATGCATTAAGAGATAGATACAGTCACACAGGGAACAATCCAGTAATACATAATTTTAAACGGATTGGTAGAAAAGATGGACTGATGATATTTAGCTAAGCATGGGCAATAGAGTGACGCAGACCAATATGCGACCCCCTGGGTGCTAAGAACCATATGAGAAAAATATATGGACAACAGAAAGGCTTTTTGTTTTTTTTGTTTTTTTTGTTTTGTTTTTATGTTCCAGGCACAAAGAAGAAGATTAAGGCCTGACTACTCAGTGAAGCCAAAGGTATAATGTAAAAAATTGAAAAAGAAAGTTCATCTGCCAACTACTTCCATTTCCTTTTCAAGTCAAAGGAGATAGTTTTTAGATGAAAAAGTTTAGAATAAGCATTGATATGAAGTCATGGTTGAATGAAAAACTGTAAGAGATTACTTAGTAGCTCTTCCAACTCAGAAGAATTGCACCTCAGCTACTGGAAGAACTTGTACATGCACCTGAAATTTTCTCAGGAATCTCTAAGGATTCAGAGGAATGAAAAAGCCACACGGGAAGACACGAGACAGGCACCTGCTAGCCCCATTTTCATTGAGGGAAAGCCAGAGGCTGCAACATGTGAATCAATAAGCATGGCACTGATCCTGAGAAAAATTCAAGAATGGCTTATCATGTCATTTGGGTGGTTTGCAAGAATAAGAACAATGCTATGTTAGCCTCAATTTTTTGATAAAATTCAGTAAATGTGTGGATATAGTCTTTGGATTTTAACAAGGTATCTGAATAAGTTTTCCATTATATGTTTTGAAAGAAAATGGAGAAATGAAGGCTTTATGACAGATAATAGCATTTGATCAATTGGTACGCTGTTAAAAAATTTACATAGAAGGGGCTGGGCTCACAAGTATCTCGAGGACAAAGAGTATCTCTTAATTACCTTGGTGCATTCACATGGAACACATAAGTCGATGCTCAAAAATGTAAATGTATAACTGAAGAAGTACTGAATAGTGAAGGGATCCATTCAATATTAGTTGCTTTTCTAAGCACTGAGTAAGCGTTGTGCTAACCAGAAACATTGCAAAGTTGCTTCTGATAAGGTTGCCTGAATGTTTCTGTCCTAAATGTTGCTGGCAATGATGAGGTTAGTTCTGAATCTACTTTATATGTAGAAACACACCAGTGATTATTATCATTTAGACTGAGATGTTTGTGTCAATGTTGTGGATACTTACATTTATGAGACACAGAAAGTAGATGTTCAGTGACTGATATGCTTTTTTTTTGATTTTTGAATGTATCAGAGCTTTTGCAGAACTATCTTACATCATAAAAAGCTGAACATCTTAGAGGCATTGTCTCTACAATTGCAGTTATTTTCTCTACGCTGTATGGTGACTAACTTGAGGTTGTATATTTAATGAGCTTGAAATACTTTAAATTAATATATCAAGTTTCATTTTGCAATGAGCAAGGGAACTTTGACCTCACAATGAATGTATCAGAGTTGGCAAGAACTGTGTAGGGTAGTTTTGTGATGCAGATTTCGACTAATGGACCATGTAATTAAGATGACCGATTGCTAATGCAGTTGGACAAATTCCAAGAGCCCTGGTATGAAGCCTACCAATTACAGTGCATTTCCCACTACTATCTAAGGGGATTAATAATTCTTTTCATTCATTTTATTGAATTTCTTCAACAAATTTAAGAATATTTCAGTTCATAATAGAAGAAATAGCATCATATCTACTTGAACAGTAAAGTATAGGAAATGAGAGGCATAGCTCATCACTAAGTATCTGTAATAGTTCTACTTCCTTGTGTAATAGTACTTGCAAAATTATATTTTATCTTACTGATATTGACTGTATATAAATGGATTCACAATATATTTGATCCTTTTGTCAAGGATTAATAAATAATCCAAATAGAGGTGAAAGGCAGGGGATAACATACACAAATGAGTCAATTCTTTTTAGATATACAGTGTCAGTAAGTAATAAAGAAGGTTCTTCATAATCATAGCATTTTCTTCTCCTTCTTTATTTTCACTGCTAGATTTTCCCTTGGTGCTCAATAAATGTTTATGGAACAAGATTGAATCATCAATAACACAGTCATACTAAATTTTATTTCTGAAGGCATAGTTCCAGTATTGACCTCAAAATAAAGCGATTTAAATCATATAATTTATCTCTGAATCCCCAGTGCTGACTAGAGTATATGATATTTAATTTTGAGTCAATGTATGTTAACTGAATGAGTGTATGAATAAATCCTCTATTCTAATTAGCTCTAATTGTAAGTTATTTGTTTTTATAACATTGCATTACTCTCAAATTAAGATTGAAGCACATGTACAAAAATGTCAACATTTATAACATATTTGTGTTCAGAACTTAGCTTTAGTTAAATCATTTTGTATTTTTCTGTATGTTTGAAGTATTTAGATGTTTTAAAAAGTTAATGTTATTTTTTGTGTTTCACCTTTCTTCAATAACATAATATTTATTAAATGAATATTTCTGTTTTCATACAGTCCTAAGTGTTGGAATTATAGCTTTGTGTAAAAACACGCATGGTTTTTTTTTTTCAAGCTCTTCCTCTGCAAAACATAGACATGAGCTGAGCTAAAATAAACATTCTTAAATGCATAGCTGAGTTCTCAAGAAAGTAAAGGAAATCATCACACATCTTCACTTCCTTCAACAAAACAGAAGGATTGAGCAGCTAAAATCAGAATTGCAAGCTAACACAAAATCTGAGGGAAATTTTGAGTTGTATATATGTTATTATATGATAAAAAGAACTTTAAAAAAAATCTTGAGGTTATCTTGGGGAGGGAGGCAGGCAGACAACATCACAGCAGTCTGGAGTTTTGGGGAAAAATAGCCACATGGGAATTAGGACATTAGTTCTTGGGTCTATTGTAGTGGGGAACTGGACCTGAAAACTTACATGAAACCTTGCTTCTCTAAGAGGATATACTCACAGTGAAAGGACAGGCTGGAAAAATCACCTGGTCTGAAAAGAAATTGGACGTGAAAATATGTCTTTTTTGGCCATGGCTACAGATGTGGGGGGTGGGTGGGGTGTTTATCCATAATTTGTACCCTAGGTTTGCCTCACTCCATTCTGGGGTTTATACTACCTGGGTAGCGAGGGAAAATGGAAGCCGAGAGATTAAATTACAGGAGTCACAGTTTGTTGGGATGTCCTGTCTGCAACAGAAGCCAAAGAAATCCTCTCTGGAGGCAACTATCCTTAACCCAGGCTCCTTGTACTTTTCCACAGAGAAAATTCAGTCAAATATGAGTTTAAAACAACAACACACACACATACACCTGCACACATTGAAAATGAACTCCCCCAAAAAACCCAAAAGTCAAATACATGAGGGAGAAAACAAAGCAACAAATTTAAACTCCAAAGACATCAGATATTGAGATAATCAGTCATAGAATATAAAATAAGAAAGAATAAAATGCTTTGAGAAATACATATTCAAAAAGTGATGAAATCATAAGAGGATGCCAACACAAAATTTCTCATACTGCCTGAAAGCCTGTTGAAGGTCAAGTGACTCTCTATGGCAGCTGTCCTTCATGCAGCCGTTTAGGTACCCAGGCTGCTTGACCAGCTTGGCTCTGCCATGTCACCCTAAGGTCCTCTTCTCGGCTAAGGTGGAGAAAGTGAGCTGAAGGGTAACAAACAAGCTTATCTGGAATTCAGCTCAGAAGGGGCTTACACCAAGTCTGCCCACTGCCCGATGGGCAGCACCAATCTCAAAGAGGATGAGAAATGCGGGGAGTACAGAGAATGTTTTTCTTTCCATGCTTTTATAGAACTGAATAATATAATCATTTAAATCAAAATCTCAATTGAGAAGCTAAATATAAAATACAGCAGAAAAGAGAAATCATAAATGGAAATATAAATAAGTTAATAATTATAAATAATTATTTATAAATTAATAATAAAATAAATACATGCAGTTCAGAAATGCTAGGATACAGGAGCCTTGAAACACAGTTTAAGGGGCATAGAAAAGAGAATGGAAGATTCTCAATCTCAATAACTAGGGAAACATATTAACAATACAAGATACTGTTTTATTCCTAACCGTTCGCAAAAAATTAAAATGTCTAATATACCAAGTATTGGTGTGAAGTCTTACACATTTCTGATGAAAGTGTCTTTTTAAAACTACTTTGGGAAAGAATTTGGCCTTTTTAATAATGTTGAAAATGTGAAATTAAACTATTAGGTTTAAACATCTTGCACATGTGCAACAGAAAAAATAACTGCTAACTACTAATGAATACATGAATTTGTAATAGCACAAAACCTGGAAGTAATAGAAATATCCAAATATCCATTGACAGAAGAATGCACAAAATTATATTTGCACACACACACACACATGCACATATACTGGCATATTATGAAGGATTGAAAAAGAATCATTTACATAAAGCCCAAAAACATGTACAGCTAAACCCGATGTTTACAGATGTCTCTGTATGTTCTAAAATCACATGATAGGGAACAATACCTACCAGTCAGAATGAGTTAGAGGAAGAAGGTGAACTGGGGGAGGAGCTTGCAGAGGGCTTCAATAATACTATTAATGTTCTATTTCTTAAGTTGAGGATAGTACTGATTTATTTTCCATATAACATTTGTATTCAAAGACATGAAAAAATGCAGACACAGTGTTTGCTCTCTTGAATAGAGAAGCTCACACAAAACAATGTAAAATCTCAAGACTGACTAAGAAAGGTACATGGTGTTACTATTAAATTAGGAATATGTGACCTTTGGAATGTAAAAGGATACAGAGGAAATCACCTACAAAGGGAAGGCTTGGGGATGTTCTCCTACTCCAAAAATTAGCCTTTTTGATTTACTGCTTTCTCCTACTTGGACCTCTCTTGAAGCTTCTCTGACTCAACGTACTTCTTCCAAGTCTCAGGTAAGTTCCATCACTATCATTGTCCTTAAGATAAAACAAATGCCATTTTGCACTGCCAAATACTTATTTCAAACTTCTTTTTAGCCTTTAGCCTTATCAGTAGGCAAACTTTTCACCTGCATTTTTGAATTTTTGATTAAATCAAAATATATCAATATACTTGTATTTGCATTCCCCAACATCATGTATTTTACACTAAAAAGAAAAAATATATAACCTCTTTTTTGAGATTTGCCTTGTAAAAGATTGATTGTATTGATGGCTCCAGAAAATGATCTCCCTGTATCTAGGCCCTTTGCAATGTGACTTTGCAGTTTCTCCTATTTAGAGGTAATCTATTTCTTGACTCCTTGAATTTGGGCTGGCTTGTCTTGGGACTTGCTTTCTTGTTTTGTGCCCTGCCCTTGCCATAGAACAAGCACAAAATAGCCTGCCAGAATTTGGGAGACCACCGGAAGGAGAGCTGCATTGCCCCAGATGACAACCAAACACCCTACTAAAGGAGAATCAGCTAGCCATCATGTAGCTGACCACAGGGGCAAGAATGAAAAAACTTCCTCTTTGATGACCCCAAGGTATAAAAAAGCATGAAATTAAGAGAAAATAGTGAGAATGCAGAGACTCTTCAAAGAGAGTGGAAAAAATTAAGCTGGTGACAGAAAGAAAAGGACTCTGTAAAAGAGAATAATATGGGGAACTACTCAAGGACACTGAGCAAGTAGACAGAGGATGAATTTACTTCATGTTTTTTATTCATTGCAACTTACCTCTATAATTCTAGCATCCATTTTGACAAATACATATTAAGCACATACTAAGTGCAAGGCAATGCATCAGGTACTGCGGGGATAGTAGAGACAAGTCTAGGAGTTGCCTCACGCTTACCAACCTTGTAGTCTAGAATGTGACTTGGAAAGCTATGGCCTGTGGGCCAAATATGACCTGTTTCCTGTTTTTGTATGGCTTAAGAGCTAAGGATGGTTTTAACAATTTTAAATGGCTGGAAAAAAAATCAGAAGAAAACTATTCCGTAGCGTGTGAAAATTACATGAAATTCTAATTTCAGTGGCCATAAATAAGGTTTTATTGGAATACATATACATTCATTTACTTATTTATTACCTACTGTTGTTCTCACATTATAGTGCCAAAGCAGAATAGCTATGAAAGAGTCCAAGTGACCCACAAGTCTGAAATATTTACTGTCTAGCCCTTCATAGAAAAAAGTTTGCCAACCCCTGATCTAGAAGGTAGATAAGTCAAGTATATAAGTGATCATGACACTAAGTATAATTGAATAAATACCATAAAGAGAGATGTATTTATTTATGGGGATTAGGAAAGTCCACATGAAAGAGACGACATGTGATACGATCTTTGAAGAAAATGGATTTAATATAGGGCACCTCAGACAGCAGGAAGAGGTTCACTGACAGGCCATGGGCCAACTGATGCTTAACTGAATTTATCTGTAGCTAGTTATTTTTTCAAGATGAGTTCAGTTATGAGATTAGATAATTCCTTTGTTTACTTTTCTTGATTGCTTAAAACTCTCAAGGATAACTATTTGAAAATAATTTAAGTTGTTTTCTTCATATAGTGGATTTCTGCTAAAGATGAATCTCTTGCTGTCTAGAGCTTTTAAATTGTTCTATCCTTCCAGTTTGTCTGTGTTTTTGAACCATCTTCCTTTTAATTTTAGAGTGAAAGGGCAAAAAATTATTTATACGAATTACTTGTCACCACTATCTTGCTAAAATGTTTTGACTGTTCCCTCTCCCCTTTCCTTGCTGAAATTACTATCATCACCACCACAACCCCCCAAAAAATGTCTTCCCAGAGGCTGCTTCACTTAAAATCACAATGTCCAAGTGGATTGTGTATCATAGATGATTGTATGGTGTGTGAATGTATTTCAATAAAACTGAATTTAATAAATAAATAAATAAATAAATAAATAAATGAATTAAAAAAAAAAATCACAATGTCCAGAAATCGTCACGAGAAGTCCAACTCCTTGCCTCACAAAGGTCCTCTTTAGACTCTAAACATTTTCCTGTTTGTATTTGCTAATATACTTACTAGTATTTTAGCTATTTATTGATAACATTGAATCTTGAATTGTTTTTATTGTGCTCTGCAACACTATGGGGAGACGCTCTGAGTGAGATAATAGTTATTAATATTAATGTTAATTGTATTAACACAGGTCAGGAGCTTAATTAAACTAGTTATGGACTCACAAAGTAAAATCACCAAATCTTGTCTGGTGGGAGATCCTGCCTTCTTTCTCTGGCCCTGCTTGAATAAGTTAACTGGTCCTTGCATTGTCCCTTGCTAATTGTGAAATGGATGTTTTGCTTTGTTACCTTTTTTTTAGATCTCAACTACGTTTAAAGAAAATGGCCTTGTTGATGTGGCCATCTAAAATCAGAAAGTTGTAGAATTATACAGCAGTGTGTGTCTTAATTCAACTTGTCAAGGCAGCATGCAATTAAAACTTTCCTCTAGGAATAAAGAGAATGAATCCCAGTTGTTTCTAAAGAAGTTTAGTCAGTACATAATGAGAGGAATATTTCAAGTAAATGTGACTGAGGTTCAAGGAGGAAAGGAAAATAAAAGCAGGAATGATTTTTTTCTTACAAGAAAATTAATTATTACTGTATTTGATGATTTTACAGTTCTGACCTCACTTATTACATCCTCTTTTTATTATTCCTAATTAAAACAGTATTATTATTGTTTTATTTGGTGGGAAAAAGGCATTTAATTAATCGTTTTATAGAATAGGCATAGCTGATACCAAATATTACTTTGTTTTAGAGTTAATATATGATACTATTGATACTACATTGCATTAAAAAGTGAAACAGTTTTGAGCAATGTAAACCAAAGCGAGATTTACTTTTGTAACTATATGTATATAAATATTAGAATTGATATATATATCTATGATTGTCTTATATATATTTTTTCTGATACTGTAGTAAGACAATTCATTCTAGGTTTTATACATAATAGAGTATAATAAATATACAATCAAAGTCCATGTAAACCTTTTCTCTTCTGTGCTTACTGTTATAATTAAATTGTTTTAAAGATTATTCGCTATATTACATTGATTCAAAGATGCACATTTCCTTTTTTTACATTTTAACACCTCTGAAATCAGCATGCATCTTACAGTAGATAACATACAATTAAATGTTTCTTTCTGGTGGATCAAAAGAAAGCATACTAATATTCCTTTCACACTTGATGTTCCCTTAGACTCAACAAAATACTGAGTATTAAGATCAACTCTCAGAATATAGCATAGTTTGACAAAGATTGCTTGTTGTGCTTTATAATCATTTTCTCAGTCTTACAAAATTTTAGCTAGACACAGAGCCAAAAAAACTAGTTTTTTTTCCAGACCACCTTAAAGATGACTAAATTCTGGTCAATGAGATATGTGCAAATGTGTTAACTTCCAAAGACTTCTTTAAGAGAGAATTGTAATTTATTCCCTACTAGTCTTCTTTGATCCTTCCTCCATCTGGCTTCCTGGAAGAGAGCTACTCCCTGAGAATCTGTGGATAAAGGCCACAGGTCTAAGTATGCCACAGCCAAAATCTGTAAGGAGCTGGGGTTCCTATAAACTTTGTTAAGCAAAGCTACTGTAATAGTCAAAAGTTGAAGTCAACTATTGCTATGAAGTTTTCTGTTACTCTCAGCTCAACTTAACTTGGCTTAATATGTGAGCTTGTCCAACATCAGTATGAATCTTGGCTTTACAAATCCCTAGCTATGGGTTATACACATGTGACTTGAATTTTGTAAGCCTCATTTTCTCATTTGTAACAGGAAAATAATATCTCCCTCACAGTTGGTATTAAAATATCTAATGTATGCATACCTGTGAGCATGTTGTTGCTGTTTTCATGGAGATTTTCCCCTTGAGTGGAAGACTGGAATAACACCTATTAAGTACCTTAAATTCTCTAACTTTTTACTGATTTTATTAAAAAAATGAATACTTTAAAGGAATAGATGTTACTAGCTTGCAATAGTGTTCATTCACTCATTTGTTTCTTCAACAGACCTTGATTCAGCACCTACCGTATACCAGCACTGCATTAGGCAATGCAGATGTAACATAGTTCCAGTTCTCATCTTCAGGAAGCTTACCCCCAAGATGGATAAAAAGGCTATAGAAGAAAAGTAATGTTGGTGATGGTGGGGGTGATTATACACATGACCTCAACCATATTGGAATATGTGAAACTGTGTAAATGTGGAATTGTGAGAGAGGAAAAGCACCCTGCTGGACAGAATCAACCTGAGCCATGATGTAGTGCCACAACAGAGCACCAGATTCCCTGTCATCATAATGAAAATGGCTTGCCAACACAACTCGTATTTAGTGCATTTCTATTTGGATTTGCTCTGATTGTTTTTGACCACATTAACTTAATAGCATTTACAATAATGAAAAAGTCAGTGAAACACAAAATGCCGTCTGTATCAGTAAATAGATGTTTCAAGATTTTAATTTGAAAAGGAAGGCTTTATTATTATTACTGACAACAACAATTACAGTAATTACGACTTCTCTTGGGACTTGTATTCCAAATTACATTCTATCAATGCTGTATACAGTCAGTTGTCTATATCATTTTTGAAGAGAGTTGCTCTCTGTCTCTAATTTTAAAACTCATGATTTTTGCTATTTGCCTTTTCCTTCCAGTAGAGACTTTTTCTTTCATTCTTGTTGTCTCCCAGCAGAAATCTTAGTTTAATCAGATTGCTCTGGTCATATATTCTGACTCTGGAATTGCTATGGTTAAGTTTGGACTTTAAATGGGAGAATTATAGGAAGTAAGGAAGTTTTCAGCTTGATAGAATTAGACCTTGTCTTTGGCCATTTCACAGTGAGTCATGACTGTTTGGATTTTCATTTGTCAGACCCTTAAAACTCCAAGTAGCAGATCTGCCTTAATGATATATTTTTTTTTTTCAGAAATAATCATTCAAATTGCCCCCCATTGATAAAAGTGAAATTGGTTCATCTTTTGAGTAAAGTTACCATAGAAACTGAAAAGCCTAAAAGATAAACTCTCTAGTGGCTTGATAACATCCCAGTGGGAGACTGAGTACCTGTGGCTTTATTGATCTATACTGCATAAAAGTAAATTTAGCACAGCGCAACAAAACTTCCATGCTTATGTTTATGTTGTCTGCAGTTTATTCAGGGTCAGTGTAAATCATCTGGCTTGGCCTCTGCTCTTTCCATGTATACACCTTGATCATCAGAGCCTCAAAGACACAGAAGCAAGAAGTTGAAAGCAACGAAACCTGGAAGAAATGGGGGAGACCAACAGATGCTTCCATATGCCTTGCCATGTGGTAGAGAAGGCAAGGATGGCTGGCATCTGGTCTTCAAGAAGAAAGCATTGCCTTGATGATGCCTTGATTTGGACATTTCTTGGATTCTAACTTTGAACAAATAAATTCTCACTGTTTAAGCCAAACCACTTTTTGGTAATTGCTGGAGTAGCCAGGAAGCTAAAACAGATACTGGTCTAACAAAAGTTTAACAAAGCTAAACTTGTCTTTCTACTAATGCATAGGATGTTTAGAGAATATAAAAACATATGCTTATTTACTATGCAGAAGGATTTTTATGATTCGTGACTACTGGCAATAAATGTACTTTCAAAATTAATTGAGAATTAATGTAGATCCTGTTAGAACTTTTGCACACTGTTTATTATTGTTTGTTTGGAATTGCATGGTCTGTGATCAACAACAGCAAAAAACCTTTATACCAAATTTCCAGCCTACAGATATGTTCAGATGTATTTACTTTTCTTTCAGTATAAGGAAGGTCTAAAAAATTTTCTGACACTTTATGCCCTGGGAAAAAACATTTTAAAAAATAATGAGAACTTTAGTTTGTGTTTTCTGTTAGGTATCAAAATATTTGACAAGTATGACTTAGAAGGACAATATTCTATTGCATTCCAGCACCTCTTTTGCTCTTCACTCAAAACAGAAGCAAATTATGAACCTATATGCAGTCTGGGTAGGCACCCATGGGTGCACTTGAGCCATTGAAGCATTCTAGGAATGATTGCATTAATGCACTGTAGTATGGAAACTTCAGTTCACTTCAAACTTTTTTCATAGTCACGAGTAGAATGAATTCCATGCTTTTATTATGCTTTATTTTTAATGCAAATTAATGTTTTTCAAAAGGAAAGCTCATAGAATTCATGTTCTTGCAAATTGACTTTACGCTGTTGAAAGATGATACTTGGAGAGAAGGAAGTAGCCAGAATTCTTCTATTCTCCTACAAAATGCTTCCTTCTTGAACATTGTCAAGACATTTAATAAAGTTCTCTAGTTGCAGTCATTGATGAAGAATATATTGGAGGACCAAGTTTTTGTGGGGCTTTCCATCCTATCTTAGAGGCAACAGAGTTCAATAACAGGGGCAGAAGAGAGGCATCATGGTAGATTCAGACTAGCGGGGTTCAGCGCCATTCCAAATTTTTACTAGATTTGTGGTCTTAGGAAATTCACCTACACTCTTTGAGCCTCAATTTTTTTTTTTTTTTTTTGTAAACAGTAATGATACAAAGGTGAGAGAAAGCACAGTAATTTTTTTATAGAAACAGCAAGACACGGTAAAGTGTGGTCATTAAGATTGCGTACTGTGGAGTGAGATCAGCTGAATCCTGGCTCCTCACTCACAAGTATGGGACATTTACTTAACCTCCTTAGGCCACACTTTTTGCATCTTTAAAATTATGATAATAATAGTATTCTTTTCTTGTGGTTTTATTGTAGAAGATAAATGAAATTATCAATGTGAAATACTGAGATTACCATCTCAGACAGAGTAAGTGATCAGTAAAAGTTGATATTTTCATTAAAATTACCATGTGCTGGATATGGAAAAGTTGAGAGTTTGGTTTGAGAAAGACAAGGGCTAGATCCCAAAAGAATTATTTCCTTGTTGTCAGTGGCAAGGCCTGCATATTTTCATTTTATCAAGATCATCCTAGCTGCACGGAAAAGGAGTTGTGAGAAGGAAGTTTTACCTGAGAGGCTATAACCTAGGCGTGGTATAAAGTCTTCAAAGGAGATGAAACAAGCAGGAATGTAAGTAAAATGATGGGTAGATGGATTTCAGATCATTTAGCAGGAAGCAATGATAACATTTGATGGCTAGATGTGTGGGAGTAAAGGTAATTGATATCACTATTGTATCTTTAGCGATAAAGGTATATGATGATGTTCATAGATGGAAAAGGTAGATGATTAATGGAGATGAGAAAGGGAGGAGAAGAAGAAGGTTTGGAAGGATAGGAATGATGAAAGTAGTTTCAGAAAATTAGGTATGCTATGCTCAGGACCAATGTTACATGATGGTAGAAGCAGTGGTGAGAGCTGTTTACAGAAAGTTAAACAGATCTTTTGGGAATAAAGGAAGATGTTTGAGAATCAGACAGAGTCTGATGTTCTAACGAACATATCTAGGATATGATTGCTCCCTGAAAATTTTAAGATGCACTTTGGAAAGCAAGCAGGGAAAAATAAAGATTTTAAATTTTCTCTTTAGTATGAAGGAACTAAGTTAAATAGCTGGCTTTCTCTTACTATCTGAAGATGAGCCACTTGAATTGAGTGATTATTTAAATGAGTGATTATTTTGAAGAATGGGTTCCATTCAAGAGCAAAATATTGGTATTACAATGGTAAAGCAAAAAAGGCAGTAGGTACCTGGGAGAAAGAAGGAAGGAAAGAGAATACAAGATGAAACAAGACATTTTGCCTAGTTTGCAACATTACTTAAGTTGACCTCTGGTTCTGGGGTCCAGACGCTGTTAATTTTTCTAAAGGAACCAGCATACATCCTTTCATTCATTTAATAAATAACTATTGAGCCCTACTATGTGTTGAACACTCTTCTAGGAACTCAAGATACAGTGATGAACAAGAGAGTTAAGGGATCTGCCTCAAGAAGCCTACATTCTATTCAGAGAAAAAAAGAAGATTAACTTAGTAAGTTAAACTAAATGCAAGTTTAGAGTGTGATAGGTGAAATAAAGGAAATTAACAAGGATGCATGATGCAAAGTAATTAAGAGGTTTTACCCTAGATGCTCAAGGAGAACTTCATTTAGGAGACACAAAAAGTTTTTTACTTATCTTTCAGTGATTGTTCCAGAGAAAGGGCAATATCTGGACATGGATTTCAGTTAAGGGAACTTATTGTAGAATGACAGACATTAGAGTATGTTTTTTTTTTAAATAAGATGAAAGATACTGGAGTATACTTATATTTCGGGAAAGACTAATCAAGTACAGAGGAAAAAATGATGATGTGGGACACAAAGAGGGTAGCTTCACAAGTGAAGTATTTGAGTGGTAAACTGGTATGGGAACAATCAGTCTTTGGTAGAAATGGGATATTTCTTCCATTCTAAAGAAGGGAAGTGGAGTCTATTGGTACAGACGTAGGTAAATTAATAGTTTTTTTGATGGGCAGTGGATGAATCTCCTTCCTGTTTGTTTGTTTCTGTGTATCCTGTTTTATTTCAATCCCGGTAGGAATAGAAACATTTGAATTGTTCAACATAATGCACTGCTGATTTCCAAACTTCTAAATATGCGTAATTAAAGCTGTTCTCATGAGTAAGAAATTTCATTTTAATATAAATGCTGACAGTTTGAGTAGAGTTCATAGTTTTACTTCAAAGTTTGAAGAAAAATATCTTGTGTAAACTATTGGTTTTGAGCACATTAGTTCCATAAGAAGGAATATACCCAGCACTGGGCAATTTCCTGAATCATTGGTCTCTGCTGTTACACATAAGGACATTTTTAAGAGTATATCTAAAGCGCAGCTTTGTAACATTCTAAGCATATTTAATATGTCTACAGGGAAACATTATACATTTTTATAAATAAAATACCTTATCAAATTAAAAAAACATTAGAAAATTGCTTTAAGAAGAACACAAAATGCAAAAGTAGTGAAAATTTTCTACAGTGTAAAACCAGTTTTTGGAAATGTCCATCTTACTTTTAACTAAGAACAAAATTGGAATGTAATGGAAAAGTAAGCTCAAATTTCACTGCAATTCTTCTTTTAATTAATCTGGTAAATATTCTGAGAGGTTGGTTTGTCTCTCATCTTTCATTTAAATGAAGTATGATGCTTATTTGTCCAGAAATCATAAAATTTAAAAGAACTGGTAAATTCTTAAATTCTATTTTAAAAATATGTATATTATAGAACTTGATTTCCTTCTGAAGGATTCAGATAACTTAAAATCTACATCTTCAGCTGTATGTCCCATCATTGAAGAAATTCAGTAATTGTTCGCACCATACAAATAACATTTTTTCATACCAAATTTTAAACAAATTATCAACATGTTAAAAATTTGTAAAACATTGTATCGCTCAAACTTTCCAACTTCCATTCCGTAATTTAGTTATCAGCCTGATAAGTTTCTACTCCTACATTAATTTCTTATTAATTAATTAGTTACCCAAATCTAAAGAACAATACAGAAGAGGCCTTGGCCTAATGAACCTATGGCTTATTGGAGAAGACAGATTTAACTAACAATTTCAAGCATGATTAGTGCTAATGAAAGGGGAAGTAGAACGTTCTGTGAAAGTATAAGGGTAGCTTGGATTTCACAGACCAGAAGAAAGATGGAAACAATCGGATAATAGAAACATGAGCATTGTCCCACCAATCATTGACCTTAATTTTCAAACATCATTTTTCACAATCTTGGCTTGGGAAAACTCTTCTATAATTTTGGGGAGTAATGATGTGCAAGGTAGTTTGCTTGGTTGGATTAATATCTTTGTTCATGGAACAAAATTTATCCAGATATATATATATATATATGATTATATCATATTTCACTCAGTCTCATAAAGACACTTTATTTACATTTGTCCAAACATCTTGGGCCTAGAAAAAGCTATGAGTCTACAAACAAATCATTTCTAATTTTTACGTGGCAAATACAATGACAACTTCAGAACAAGCTTCTGAGTCAAAAATGTCAGAAGAGATATCAGTGTTTCTAATTTGTATTATTCTTTTTTCATTTAGCAGATAAACATTTTCAATGGGGTGGATGAAATCAATGCAGACAAGATTGCTTTCATTTAAAAAAAGGAATGAAAAGCATGCTTTTAAACTAGTAGATTGGCAAATGGAGTCAAAGATTTTAAAAGATTGGACAATTGCCTGACTGATTTTAAGATATAGATCTCTAGAATTTTGAAGAATTTAAAATATTTTTTACAAATACTTCATATGAGAAAGCTTGATAACTTCCCTTTAATTAGTATCAAGGTATTTAAACCTTTTGCACTGCTCCACATCACAAGAAAATTCTTCATTTGACCTCTGCTAAATGATAAGAATTGGATGAAAATGTTTCATAGTTTAATGAATATAAGTGAATACTTGGATCTCTGTATAATACATGATTTAAGAAATTGTTTTGAAATTTATTTGAAGAAGAACTTGGTTTACCAATAAACAATTCTCTTATCTTAGAAATTGCAGTTCTGTGATTTTTTCTGATTTATTTCCTAAAATTAAATAACTAGGCTCTAGCAAAAAATAATCAGTTGTGATGGTTTTTTAATTCAATTTTATTGAGATATATTCACATACCAAAAAATCATCCAAAGTGTACAATCAATTGCTCACAGTACCATTATACAGTTGTGCATTCATCACCACAATCAATTTTTTGAAAAATTTCATTACTCCAAGAAATAAAAATAAGAATAAAAATAAAAGTAAAAAAGAACACCCTAAACATCTCATACTCCTCCCCCCATTATTCATTTACTTTTTGTCCCCCTTTTCTCAACTCATCTGTCCATACACTGGATAAAGGGAGTGTGGGCTGTAAGGTTTTCACAATCACACAGTCATCCCATATAAGCTATATAGTTATATAATCATCTTCAAGAATCAAGGATACTGGATTACAGTTCAACAGTTTCAGGTATTTCCTTCTAGCTATTCTAATACACTAAAAACTTAGAAGGTATTCCATATAATACATAAGAATAACCTCCAGAATGACATTTTGACTCCATTTGAAATCTCTCAGCCACTGAAACTTTATTATGTTCCATTTCTCTTCCCCCTTTTGGTCAAGAAGTTTTTCTCAATCCCAAGATGCTGGGTCCAGGCTCATCCCCAGGAGTCATGTCCTGCATTGCCTGGGAGATTTATACCCTAGGAGTCATGTCCCATGTAGGAGGGCGGGCAGTGGGTTTACCTGCAGTGTTGGCTTAGAGAGAGTGGCCACGTCTGAGCAACAAAGAGGTTCTCTGGAGGTGACCCTTAGGCACAATTATAAGTAGGCTTAGCCTCTCTTTGCAGTAAAAAGTTTCATAAGGGCAAGCCCCAAGATCAAGGTCTTGGACTACTACCATGGTAGTCCCGAATGCTTGTGGGAATATCAGGAATTCCCCAGGTGGGGAAGTTTAATATTTCCAATTTTCCCCAGTCCTTCAAGGGGAAGGCAAATACTTTTTATTCTCTGCCCAAATAACTCTGGGATGTATCAGGGTTTCATGTTAACCTGTACAAACCAACCAGATCTCACCCCTATTCAAGTTTCCATTTAATTATGGTGTTTGAATAAACTGACCATACAAGTTACATTATATAGTATGCTACAGAAAATATTGATTTTCCACCAAATAAACATCAATTCTTTTGGTCTCACACAGAAGTTGAAGTTTTAAAACACAGTCATTATCATCCTTTTCCCTTTGGTCTGTTTTACTTTAGTCCTAACCAAATCCACTTTGTTCATATCTCTAATTAAAATCTGATCTCTTTTTCTGCTTCGTTAACATTTGCTGCATGGGGTAATGCTGACATTCATAGCTACCAAACTCTGACTCTAAGTCTCAGGTGTACAGATACCCAAAGTTCTAGGGACTGACTAAGTTATACATAAACAGCTAATTATTTCAGAATTTAAAAGTAACTGTGACAACTCATAAATAGATGTGACTGCTGTAAGAGCTTATGTTCTAGTTTGCTAATGCTGCCAGAATGCAAAACACCAGAAATGGATTGGCTTTTATAAAAGAGGGTTTATTTGGTTACACAGTTACAGTCTTAAGGCCATAAAGTGTCCATCAACAAAGTGTGCCTTCACTTGAGGATGGCCAATGGCATCCAGAAAACCTCTCTTAGCTGGGAAGGCACATAGCTGGCATCTGCTCCAAGTTCTGGTTCCAAAATGACTTTCTCCCAGGACATTCCTCTCTAGGCCACAGCTCCTCTTCAAAATGTCACTCTTGGTTACTCTTTGGGGCATTTGTCCTCTCTTAGCTTCTCCGGAGCAAGAGTCTGCTTTCAATGGCCATCTGCAACTGTCTCTCATCTGCAGCTACTCTCTCTCAACTTCTTCAAAGTGTCCATCTTGGCTGTAGCAAGCTCACTCCTTCTGCCTGAGCTTATATAGTGCTCCAGTAATTTAACTCAGACCCACCATGAATGGACGGGGCAACACCTCCATGGAAATTATCCAACAAAAGTCATCACCCACAGTTGGGTGGGGCACATCTCCATGGAAACACTCAAAGAATTACAATCTAATTAACACTGATAGGTCTGCGCACACAAGATTACATCAAAGATAATGGGGTTTGGGGGGACATAATACATTCAAGCTGGCACAGCTTACAATCTAGGAACCTCTACCATAAGCTTTCCCCTGATAATCTAAGCTCTCAGATTCAATTCTCAGAGTTTGTACATTATAGTTAGTCCATATTAGTGGGGTATTACAATGTTTGTCTTTTTGATTCTAGCTTATTTCACTCAACATACTGTCCTCAAGGTCCATTCACCTAGTTGCATACCTCACAACTTCATTTCTTCTTGCCACCACTCAATATTCTATTCTGTATACACCACAGTTCACCATTAGGTTTATTGGTCGATGTACCCTTAGGTCACCTCCATCCATTGTGAATCAAGAATATTGCCACCATAAACACCGGTGTGCAATGTCCATTCATGTCCCTGCTCTCAGTTCTTCCAAGCATATACCCAATAGTGGGGTTGTAGGACCATATAGCAACCCCATAGTTAGTTTCCTGTGGAACTACAGCACTGCCCTCCAGATGGGCTGTGCCATTTTACCTCCCTACCAACAGTGAGTAGGTCCATTCTTCTTTCCACATTTTCTCCAGCACTTGTATCCCTCTGCTTATTTTTTAAACAGTATTATTCACACACCATACAATGCATTCAAAGTAAACACCTACTGTTTCCCAGTATAATCACATAATTATGCATTCACCACCACAATCTATATGAGGACATTTCCATTTCTTCCACAAAGAAAGAGAAAAAGGAGAAAAAAATGAAGAATAAAAATATAAAGGATAGAAGAAAAATAAAAATAAAATAAAATACGATGAAAAGGTCAGACAACAAGAAAGAGATCTTGGCAAATAAAGTTATAAATTATAAGTTAAAAAATATATATATTAAGGGGTTAGGTGATAAAAATGATGAAATCTCTAAGACAAGTGGAACAATAAAAACAACAACAAATGACAATGGGAAATAGGAGAAAAAATAGTGAATTTGAGAAGCAAGCCAGGAGGTTCAGCATAATATCAATTCCAGAGAGAGAAAACAGAGGAAAGAGGTAGGGAGAAATTGTCAAAGAGATAATACAAGAAAAATTTTCAGAGTAAAGTACATGGCTGTCCACATTTAAAGAGTCCACTGAGAGCTAAGTATAATTTGTTTCTAAAAATCATACTACTGCATATTATTACAGAATGAGAGAACTTTAGGAATAAAGGAATATCCTTAAAGAGTCTGGACTATTGGCAGGAGGGGTGGGAGAGGCAAGTCAAAGTCATCTACAAAGGATCAATGGTGAGAATGGCATTGGACTTCTCAATAGTGATGCTGGAGACCAAAAGAAAATGTGCACATCCTTCCCAATTATGAAGGAACAAAATTATTAGTCTAAAAGTGTATATCTATCCAACTACTAAATGTGCATGAAGGAAGAATTGAGACATTTTCAAATATGTAATATTTAAAAAAGTTTCTCTCCCTGTTATATTTGACAATATTGAGACAAGTGTTACAATTATATCAGAGAGGTTGGGAATATTTTAATAATAGCTACATGGAATGCTAAGCAAGCAAGCAAAGAAAAATGTGGTCATGATCAAGTCCAGGGAAAACAAAAGGTTGTACAAACAATGTAATTATGTTCCACATATGATTCAGCAATGAAAAGTATTTACATGATCAAAATAAAATTACAAACACAATATTGACTTAACAAAGATTTTTGTTATACTGTGTATAGAAGGGAGCATGAGTATGTGTGTGTGTGTGTGTGTGTTGTAAGGCAGAAAAGTACTAATCATTTAAGAAATAAATATAAAATGTTTTTAAAAATGGAAAATAATGTAAAAATTAGCAATTTAAGTGTTATTTCAAGTAACATAAAAAATAACTATTTTTTCCTAAAAGGAAGATATTTGTTGCCGGAAAGACTGGGGATTAAGATGAGTAAGATTGCTGTCTTTTGTTCTTCTTAATAATATTGTAAGCTTAGTACAATATTTTTCTGTAAACAATGCACAGGTGCTGATTTGATGAATGAGAATTAATTTTTTTAATGTTTATTATTCTAGGAATTATGAAGTCTGGATTCTATTCCAAGGTGCCCTGATCTTTGTGGCTGCTGGTGATTTGGGAAGAGTCAATGCATAGTCAAATACAGATAAGACCTTAGAAATAAAAAACTGTAAGCCATGGGAAGATACATCATGACATTGATATGAATCCTTTAATTCTAAGGCATTTGGGAGTCTGAGCCTTCAAACAAACGACATTTTGCAATTAGAATGTCTCCCTTGATTCATTACTAAACTATTTTTAACACAAGTAGAATTATAGCACTTAAATATAAAATAGCTTATTGAATTAAGTGCAAATGTATGTTTGAATTATATGTGTTTGTGTGTGTGTGTATACGTGTGCTTGGTCCTAGAAATAAAGTTTTAAAGGATTGGTCTGTCGCTTTTACATTGGCAGGTCATACCTCCATCGAATGCCTTGGTATACAAACACCCTGTGAACCCCATGAAAGAGAGGGCTACAAAGGGTATGACCCATCCTGTGACCACTTGACTTGCAGGGTTCAATTTCCTGAATTGCTATGTGGGCCCACCAAAGGACTGGGCAAAACCAGTTCCTCAGATTCCACAGGCTGCTGCTTTCCTGCTATCAGCATTTGTGAACCTTGGTTATTGATACTGGCTGTTGCTTCCCACTGAGTCTAGGCATGGTGAGAGGCAGCTTTAAATCTTATTTTTGTTTTATTAAAAAATGATGAGGCCTCATATAAATGCCCATTTAGTAGGAAAATGAGTCTCTTACAGTTATGCTTTCAGGTCTAAAATCTTAGGTTTTATGTCAGAAAAAGATATACACCCTCCTAACTTGTCCTGGATCTCTGCTCTTTTGTGTATAACTGTGACTCAGTGTTCCCTGACTCTGGTCTTACTCCCCTTACTCTGCTCTGATGCAATTTCTCCCTTCCAGGAGTAAACATGTAAAGAAAGAAGACAGCAATAATGGTATGATAATCATGTTAACAAACTTCCTTATAAAAAGACCCAGTTGAAATTTAAATAACGGAGTCCTCATGACTTAACTGCATTATAAAGGTTACATTTGTGATGAGAAAAAAAAAAAATTCCCTGTAATTTACATACAATCAAAACCTGTAGTCCTGAAATTTCTTTGAAGATTTTTATATTCATTATTAATAATATATAAAGTTCTCAAAAGTACATAAGTAATGCCAAATCATCACTTCTATGACATTCAGAGAATTTCATACTAATAAAAGTAAAAATTGTTACTATTTAGGATAATTTAGAATAGAACTGTATCTCTTACATTTTAGTCAGTGATGTATTTGATCAAATTTTATTAAATTCCTCCTAGGTACAATGCACTGTGTGAGTTCTTGTAGGAAATATACAGATGAGTAAAACACAGTTACTGACCCAAGAGAACTGTAATTCATAGTTGCAATTATATTCATATAATATTATAATAGTTTTATACACATACCATCTACCAGTTTTGGTAGACAGAATTTACATTATTTGTTACTGAAGTTTTCAAGAGCTGATATTAAATGTGTTCAATGTAAACATTTTAAGTAGAAGTTTCTACTTTAAAAAAACAAGTACTGAGTACTATCCTCTATTGAGATAGTTCCTGTAACTCACACCCATCTCCATTTCCCCATATGTATTTTGGAATGAAAGGATAACCCCTTACAGCTATCAAATCAGATATGACCTAAGGAAGAATTCGGGACAGTCTATCTGACTAGAGATGTTTCTTATCTAAAAAATATTTAATGACTATGAAATATGTGCAAATTATCACCCAGTTTTCCTCTTCTAGAGGCTTGTTCTAAATTATGAGAGTGAAAAGAAACCTGGCAATGTTTTAAATCCATAATTTTATTTGGTTCAGAAGCTTTATTTTCTTTTTAAAAAAATTGAGTTTTTAAAAATAAATATTGTGCTACTTTCTTAACACTTAAAGTAGGTATCTTAAGATTATTTTCAGAGAGAATGCTTGTAGTTCAAATGCTTTGACTGTATTTCACATGCATTATTCCAAGACATTCAAACACTGACTGGGCTCCAGTAGAGTCCTCAGTTCTTTTATTCTAAAAGGCACTGTTTCCTTATATTTCAAATGAAAATTATTATATATTCATATGTAGTTTTAAGTCCACTCTCTTTTCTTACCCATTCATGTTAATTCTCTTCTACCTCAAACGACTTCCTAGAACTGATTTTTATGTTTCTTGTGAATTGCATATTTAGAGCTTTGTGATAGAATATTTTCAAGGAATGAAGTGATTTAACAAAGTACTTTATTCAGCAATTCAGGTACAAAGCTAAAGAACAGTTAATGAGAAATATTTAGATCTTATCACACTGATTAAGGGTGCTAATAATTTGATTGGAGATGCTTTAAAAATGAAATATTTATTGTTTTTGTCAAATAGACATATTTCATAAGAAAATATGTCATTGTTTGCTCCAGAAAAAAGAATAATAATTAAAATTTTTCTTCACTGGGACCAAATATCTCCTCTGAAAGTGTTGACTTAAAATAGGGCTTGGTTTTTAAAAATGCTTCTTTTATAAATAAAACTTTACTGATACTTTCAAATTACAATTTAGTTTCCCTTAAATAAATATAATATATAATAAATATATACAGTGATGTTTTACACTCTAGTTTTAGATGATTCTGTTCTTCATACGGTCTTCATTCCTTCGACAAATTTTTATTGAATGCCTAACATAAGACGGAGCTATGTGAAACAGTGACGTTAGGAAAGCTTGATTTTATTAACACAACGGATTGTTGCCTATGTACTGAGGATTTTCCCCCAAGGGGTCGCAGATGGTAAATGAGGAGAGGCCAGCCATGTCTCTGCACTTGCAAAATTTTCTCCTTCAACGGTTAACCACCAGTATTACAAATAACCGCTTGCGTTGAAAGGATTTTGAGTTGTTAATGCAAATATTTCCAGTCTGTAAATCACAGGACATTATACTTTTCCCTTAGTTGGTATTAGCTGAATTTCAACAACTACAACAGAGGATGCTGGGGACTCTAAGCTAATGTGCTTTCAAGGGCGTGCGCGCGTCTGTGCGTGCCTGTGCGCGTGCACAGGTACGTACGTGCGTGCAGGCGTAAGTGCGGGCGTAGGCCTACTGAGGATACAGAAGAGACCTTGACCAGTGAGAGCAGTAGTAGCAGAGATGGTCGAAGAATGTTGAAGACGAACTTCACCTTGCCTAGGGGAAATCCTGTTGTCGAACCTTGCCTAGGGGAAATCTTAACTGTCTAGCATCCTTGCTGATCTGTTCGCTAACTGAAAGTGTCTCTGGGTGCTTCTGTAAGTCCTCCAAACCCGTTGCTCTCCCAAGCATGGGGCATGGAACCTTGGAAATTTTATTGTCTAGTTTGTTTTCCTTTCCCTGAGAGCTTTTATCAGAACTATGTAACTGCTAAATAATCTCTTAAAAATCCGTACTCATTTGTTAAATATGAAATACTCATTTAACTGTTCAAATAAGTCAACAGTATCTGACCTCTGCTAAATGGAGATACTTTGATACAGGAATATATTTTACTATCCTTTTAAATCAGAGTCCAAAGGTATTGAATAACTCCAGGGCTAATCTTATAGTGGCAAAATTAGGGAAGAGATAGCCTAGATTTGTCATTGCCTGCTTATCCCTTCACACAGACACCAAAGAGCTCTACTGACGTCAAAAAGAAACATATAGGAGAAAAAAATTATAGCCTGTGTCTTATCATCTGTATTTTCGCCTGGCACATAGAAGAGCCCTACTAAATGTTTTCTGAATAAATATTGAGTCTGAAAGATAGTTTCTTTACCAGGGTCATCAAATTTCAACTTTTCTTTTGTTATAGGGGTTGATGGATGAAAAAAGTTTGGAAACTGCTCTTTCATGTAAATCATACTGAGTTGAGAATTGCAGAGAGTAGCATTTAGATGGGAAAAGTTACCAGGAAGACCATAAGTAGAATAAAGGCAGTTAAGGCATTGTATTTCATAGTTTTATTTCTTGATTTTCAGCGTCTGTCTTTGAAAAGCTGCCTGAGGCTGCCTGGAACCTACAATGAGGATTACAGCTGTCCTGGCAGCCGCCTACCTCCACAGGTGGGAACAATTGCAGCTCCCTGCCTACCTGACCTGCTCAGGGAAGGGGCTTTTCTCCACCAGCCTTACCCTGCTGCATTGACTCTATAATCACAAAAACTCAGTTAGGTCTGAAAGTGACCAAGGTAACAATAGACAAAACTGGGTGGTGTTAATATGAAGAAAACTCCCTGATGGTGACGGTTAATAATGGAGGTAGATTATCTTACACCATGCAGGCAGAAGGGCCACTATTTTGGAAAGAGCTGCTTTGGATATGAGTCAGATCCCATAATTGGTTCATATATCTATGTGTCTGAATTTACTCAACTGTTTATACATCTTGCCATAGATATGAACTGGGAATGAATGGACGAGGGGGCTTTGGAAGGCAAACAGTCATCATAAAACCCATTTTCATTATACTGTAGAAGGGAGAATATGCATTTTCACTTTCAGTTCCTCAAATCAAACATGTAGCAGCTTCAGTAGGATGTAGCAACAGTGGGAAAAATATCAGCAGAAGGTAGAGAAGAAAAAGTTGCCAATTAGTACAGGAATAACTAGCTTTAAATATCTCAAACAACTTCCTAAAAATAAGCATGTCTATGCTTCAATATAGTGTAATAATTAATATCCATGAACTTTGAGTCGTAAGAAAAAATAAAACTGACTTTTGCTTTCTTTAGTAAGTGGTGGGAAGGTAACTCTATTTGAGAAAATTTAATAAATAATAGAGGTATAGTACATTGAAATATATGTCCTAATAATTCAAAAAAATTCTCTATTGTGGAATATCTAATTTTCTGATGAAACTGGAAAAAAATAAGGTGCTAATGTGTGAAGAGGATATGAGGTCTTATAGAATTTTTCTCTTTCCTCTTTTTGTATCTGATTATTTTCAAGCCTAAAGAAGTGGTAAAATTCTTTTTTAACTGAAAGTTTCTGTGTACACACTTCATATTTTTGCAATTAGATTTCCACAGTTATTTCAGATGGTTAATGAGACTGCTTGCTTAAATGGAGACCCCTTTAAATAAATCCCTTGGAGAAACTATATAAGCCAACTTGTTCATTTGGTGAGTAATTTGGCAGTAGAGTAGACTCAAGTGCCCCTTTAACCACGCTGTTTGTACTCAAATACTTATCTGAGGGTTGCCAACCCTGAAAGGAGAGAAGGGTGCTTAGGGGTGTTGAAAGAGACAAAGGATCTAAATATGGTCTCTGTAGAATTGCAAATGTCAAGCGGCAGGTTCATTTCCAGTGCCTTTAAAAAGAGATGATGAAGTGGTTTAGTGGTCTGGTAAGGACTCTAGAATTGAAATCCTAGTTACGACAGTCTAAATGCTGTTCCATCTTGATTGAATCCCTGAAGAGTCATTTCACAACATATGATCAATGGTTTTCTAATTTTGGCCTTATTATGTCCTAGGAAAGTAACACTGTTGAAGGATTTCAAAATAATTAAAATCTGCAGAAAGATGTGATTTCATACTGATACCAAACCATAGAAAACAAAGGAAGGAGAGATTGTTGAATTCTTGGCAAAGTATAGTAGTTCTAATAGAATGTTTTATAAGAACAAAAAGAGAATGGATTATCTAGGAATCTGAATAAATACTTCGCACCTCATCTGTTCCTAAAAGTAAAGAATAGTTGGGTTCAAAAATTTTAGGTATAACAATTATTCTCTTTTTTGGTAATAAAATTTGTTCTAACTCTTCCCACAATTGTGGATTTAAATGGCACCCAGTTCATGAGCATCTATTATAGTCAATGGGTGGGCCAATGTCTTTTGAGACAATATATCTATAGTTTGAGATTTCTAGTATTCCCTCCATTCTCCTAGATATACTCTTTTTCATATATTGTTATTATTATTAGAATAGATTTGTTTTTATAATTTTTCATGGTCAAACATATACTGAAAAACACTAGTTTTGAAAGCAATGGTGTGGGGGTGGGGAGACCAGTAGTGAATTCAGTGTTGAAAATACTGGTCTCTGCTTTCAAGGAGTGTGTGATCTAGTTTGAAAGATGTGATATACACAGTAATCTGAGGGATGAAATAAATGAATGGGTCTGAGAGCAGAGGTTCCTGAGGGTGTGTGGAATGTAGAGGAAGTGAGCCACAAAGAACCTATTTTGAATCTTGACTTAAATGATTTGGAGACTTCCTCACATGCTTTCATGGCAGTGCAGAGAGAACAAACAAGACTGTAAAATACACTGCGATAGCCAAAATAAGTTTAATTTCATTTCAGCCTAGGTGATTATGTCTAGGCTTTAGTTATATGATAAATTGAATACTGCCTAAATGGTAAATTTAATTTAATACTGAAACATGCAGAAAGGAAATTTCATTGTGAAAGTCTACAAAATAGTAATTTTCAGAAAAACAATTTTCAGAAAAAAACTTTTTTTTGTCTTTTATTGGCATTATACCTTCAGAAATTTTTTTTTTGTCCTTTATTGGTATTATACCATCTGTCTCAGACCTAACACCAACCTTTATTCTTTGTTGTCTTGTTCTAGGTAAGATTAACAAGTTTTTTTTTTAATTGTTCTTGTCTATTTTACCACCCTCAGACCTCTGAGCAGTTTGGGTGCCAGTGTCCCAGACTTGGGGAGGTGTGGCAGAATTATGATTAGAATTCTTGGTGACAGAAGAAGCCTTAATTTAAGAATGACTTCCTTCATTCTGAGAGTTAAGAAGAGCAAATTTCAATCCGTCCACCCTAAAAAATGTCTTAGTATGGAAAATGCCAAACTTCTACGGAAATGGAAAGAAAATAGTAATAAAATCTCATCAGTTAGCATCATCAAAAATCAGTTACTGGCCAATCCATTTTTTCTACATCCTTACCTTCTTCCACCAACATAATTCTAAACAATTTTGAAATAAATTCCAGACTTTCATTTCAGTGAAAATTTCATTATATATCTCTAAAGTATAGGTACTACCCTTTTAAAACCAAACCACAATATCATCATCCTACACCCCCAATTCAATGGTAATTTCTGAACTCCAGCAAATATCCAGCCAGTGTTAATATTTCTGTGACTGTCCTAAACAAGTACTTTTATTTTTAACCATTATTTGTTTGTGTAATGATCCAAACACAATTCCTTTTAGGCTATAAGTTTTCCCCCCACTTATTCTTATTTTCTTGCAATTATTTATTTGTTGAATCCAAAGCATTCATCCCATAGGTTTTTGCACTCTCTATGCCATTTGCATCCCCTTCATTCTTATACATTTATCATGCTTCTTTGACCCCTGTATATCCTGTTAATTGGTAGTAAATCTAGAGGCTTGATTAGATTAAATAAAGATTTATTGGCAAGTCTACTTTATAGGGATATTGATTAATTCCATAAGAAGTAATATAATGTTGTCTTATTGTAATGTTCTGGTCTTTTATGTTCAATGCCTACGTCCATTAATTTATTAAAGAGTGCCAAATTATTATATTCTAATTCTATTATTATTCTTCATTTATTAACTGAAATCGTCCCCTCATCAACTACTTGGTTGTCTTGGTTTACAGTTCAAATAGGAAAGACTGAATAATGCTTCATTTATTTTATTTACCAGTTAGAAAAATCTATTCCAGTTTATCTTCTAGAGATGATATTTAAGTGCTTTGATTCCTTGGGTTTTATTCACTGAGGTACCGGTGCACAAATCGTCCTATGTTAAACCTGAGGATCCAATTTACATTGGCTCCAGAGTCCTTTTGACACCTTCACAGTAGTCTTTGTTAATTTTCCCAGCATTCTGATATGACATGATGTAAGGAGATCATCTTATACATTTCCTACCCTGGATCTTAAATAAGCCATTTCTCCAAGGAGACATTATTCATTGTGTTTATTCAAACTTGTGTTTCCTTTCTAGTTTAGCCTTCATTTAAGAATTGATCTTTTTTTACCGATTATTTGCTGAGTTTTTTTGCCTTTCCTTTAAAATCTTCCTATTCTCTGATCACTTCATTTATGAGGTTTTCTAATTGCTTTATGTTTTATTTTTAATTAGCTTCTTTCAATTTTTTAATTCCCTTCAATTTGTTTTGAAGTATTAGGTAACAGATTTTATCTGTTTTATGGCATGTCTTTTGACATATTTTTTAGGGCCTATAGGACTTCGTTTGCAACCATATTTCTCCTGTTTTTTTTCTACTAACTTTCTCTGGGATTTGACTGCAGTTTTTTTTTCAGTTACTTTAAAAAGTAAAGCGTTTATTTATACCTTGCTTTCAAGTCTAAGTGTACTTTATATGGATGTTCACTTTTGCGATATGGTTCCAAGAAAATGGAAGTTTTCCTGCAGACCAAATGATCAGCCTAAAATGTTTTTGCACTTGCTAGCCAAGAAAGATAATACATTAATTTATAACTAGCCATTTATCCCACAGTATTCTTTATTTTCTCAGTTTCTCAAGAATGAAGAAAATGATGTGTAAGGTACAAGACTGCTATGATTAGGAGGATAGTAGTACAGAAAAAGTTCCAGTATTAGACCTTGCCTAATCATGTATACTGAGGTTGGGAGCTGTGGGCAAAAAACGTTGTGATAATGTAAAATTTATTTTATTAAATATGGTTATTTTTACAACTTTACTATATATACTGTATGCAATACTATTTATATAACTTTATATTTAACTTTACAATATATGCATATATAAATATACAAATACATATGTTTATATGTACATATACATATATATGATAAAATATACGTATTTTAGGAAAAGTATTAGAATATATCAGTTCTTATCTCTTCTCCAGAATCTGGGGTAAAGAAATACACATTGGAAGTATAAATTAGGAAGACAGTCTAACACTGAAGATGATTGTATCTATGGCTATGTAACAAACCACCCCAAAACAATTTTGGGAATCAGCAGTTTGGGCTGGGATCAGCTGGCTGAACCTTGTGCTGCTTTCATGCAAGGTCATTCATGTAGCTAATGTAAACTTGGACTGACTGGTACAAGATGGCCTCACTCACATGTCTGGCCGTTAATAACAGTTATTAGCTAAGCCAGGTATCCCCATCAGAATAATCCAGGCTCCTTCACATAGCAGGTTTTCCATTAGGGCCAGCTCTGATAGGCAAATGCTTTCTAAGCTTCAGCTGTTGATTTGCCATTGAGTAAAGCAAGTCACATGACCAAGACCAGGTAGTGTGGGAGGGAAAACTACACAAATTTGAGATTATAGTGTGGTGTGATATGTCGAGGGGTCAATATTCTAACAATTTTCTACAATAATTACATAAAGAAAAATACCTCTGAGGGCAGCTGGTAAAAATTAAATGTGTGTGTGGGTAAGTGAGGGGAAGAGGCACTAATCAAAGGCTACCAAAGTCTAGACATTCTGGTAATTTTGGAAAATCCTCTGGGTTTAAAGTTGTACACCCACCTTATGACACCAGAGGAAAGGTGACAAGTTGAACATCAGGAAAGTCTATCCTTCCTCCTCTTCAATCTCTTCAAGTTTCATGTTCCTTTGACCAAGAATGTTTTTAGAATGAATCATGACTTCTGTTAAACTTTTTACCTTATTTTTTTAAGAAGAGATACTGACCTCATCTTTATATGCTGTACCACAAAAATTCCATAGCAAAAATTTTCCTCTGTAAAATCTGCCAGATCATTCACTATACGAAATCCTGTGTTCACAGTACAAACAATAGGTATTAAGAATCATTTCATCAAATTTAAATTGTTTTTCCTCCTCTAAAACTTATAATAGACTTCCCGCTAAATCCTAAAAGGTTATTTTCTTCCACAGCAAGAGCTGGCTAAAGCCATTTCTTGGCAGTGGCATCTGTGCATTGTGGTCCATGTCTGACTGACCTTAGGTCCTCACTTACATTATCCTGGGTGAATGTAATGGATGGGAAAGCCCACGTGGCTTGACTCACCAATATCATTGCTGATGAAGGTTAATGGTGTTGACCACTTTAAATCTTAACATAGCAAATTGCTGAGATCTGGTGTTGCCTATCAAGTTTACCAGATATTCCATAGTAATTTTAATGTTTAGAAAATAGAAAAACACTGATATTAGGCTTAGGAAAACATTTTATTTAAAGATAAACTCTGAGCTCTACTATGGAAAACTGTTTAGAGTTTACATTAAATAAATTGCATTAAACAATTGCATTAAATAAATTCCTAAGTAAACATAGTTGTAAAGCAGATGGTAGCTTCAGAAGTAGTGGTCACTGATAACTTCGGAGTTTTTTCTTAAATTAATAAAAGCAACTATTTGTTTCTCACTGGGGAAGTTTTTTCTTTGATACTGTTTTACTTTATGAATATATAGGAACCTCCTTGATTCTTTCTTTATGTATTCAATGCACCACTTTAGTTCAACCCTCTTATTTTCTGGTTATCTGCTACTGCTGCTTTCATGGGGAACCTAGGACAAAAAAGGTTCATAGCTGAAAACAAAGGTAAGGAAGTGTTAAGGATCTTAGCGTACAACAGAGAGATTTTGTCTACGTAATCTTAAGGAATAATAATTTAAAATTCTTGCATCCAGTTTCAGTGAGAATGCGGACAAACTTTGGAAGCATCTATATTTTAAGCCACTAGTTCAACAGGAATATACAACAGGAAGTTGTATATTCCCTGGGAATTATAGATCCTCTTCACCTTGAACAGGGATGCCTTTCTATATTGAGGCAGTTCCATCTTTTGTCTGGATATTTTCACTTTTCTCTCCCTAGAGACTTGTAAAATTTACACGTATTCTGCAATCTGAGGCAAGGAAGAGATAGAGAATCCATGAGAAGATACTACTTTTAAAACGCACAAGACAGATAATGTTCCCTGATTCAGTTCGCCTCCCCACCACCATGTACTTGTGGAACACATCAGCTTTCTTACTGGTCTTTGCATCTTACTAATTGGACAAGAGCACCACATTGGATTCTTATGAAGCATTGGTGGTCACTCCTGAAACTGGTTAGAGCTTTTGCAGCCAAATAGCTCAGGAAAGAAAAAAAAATAAACACCCACAAAAAACCAAAATCTTAATATAATATGCTTCCTCTGCTTTTCTTAATTGGCATTTATTCCTTGCAAGAAGTTGATTTCTGCTTTGACAGAGTAATCCAATGCTGTATCCTCCCAAATCATGAAATCAGGGCTAAAATGTCTTAGATTTTCGTTCTTCTGGAAGACATGGATGAAATTTAAAGTTATTTTCTAATTGCTGAGCTGGTTAAAGCACAGTGTTAATGAGATTACTTTTTTTTTCCTACCATCGTATGAATCCCCAGACCAACCTAAGCAGCCAAGTCAAAATGTGCACTATTTTCCCCAATATGGATAGATGAAAAAATTCAAGTCTAAAACCGTGAAGTCATGAGAAATTGAAACTGTTTCTCTCCAGAGCTAACATTGATGAAAGTCTTTTTGGAAAAGAGATCTCCTCTTTTTGTGTGAGTGCAGTAAAATGCACGTTGTATTCACCTCCAATTCCACTACTGAAAAATAGTTTCATAGTCGAGATAAGCATTTTTACTGGTCTTCTGATAACCTATGCAGTGTCAACAATAAGGAATAAAAAGTGGGAGATTTTCAATGCGGTGGTTGAAGGAGCTTTTTCTAGAGGTTGAATTCAGTCTCTGGGAAACGGATACGTGCCCTCAAGATCCAAAGAATCAGCTGCAACAAATTTTACCATAAAATGTTAAGTTTTCCTTTCCTGCTAGCTTCCTAAAGACACTCAATTACTACTTCTGGGTTTCAGCTATTACTGTAGGCTGGCCATCTTCAGGAGAACTAGCTCTTGGGTCAGGTGTCTGGAGATCTTAATACTTGTGATAAAACGACTGTTGGTTTCAGGAACTTGCCCAGATTTCCTCCAAATGAATAAATTGAGCAAAGTTTATCTAGCAATTAAAAAATCTGCTTTCAGAACAACTTTATTGGATAATTATTGGTGACTTCTCTTTGTGATTGTCACTTCTTTTTGCAGAAAGAAACCATGCACTTAGAAAAATTAATACCATCAACCTTGGCCCCTTGTTATTTCATAGCAATGTTTCTTGAGGAAAGGGCTCACCCTTCCTTTGGGGGTAACTTCAATCTGTGAAATAAGACTTCTTTAAAATTAAGTCTGCTTCTAATGTCAGTGTGACCTACATCAGCAGTCCCTCTGACGTGACTTCCCAGGCCAGGTGGGAGAAATGGTGTGGTGTGGCTTTAGAAGGATTCAATTATGTTGCTGTGTCATGTTGGGAAATTTTATTTCATCTCTATCTTATTTTCTATTCTGTAAAAACACCATTGTCTTTTAGTTAATTATTACATAATTTAAGGTTTCCTTTGGTGACTTCAGCAGTGCCCTACTGGTTCCATCCCTACTTCCTGAAGAATGTGTGAGCAGTTGACATCGAAGCATGGCTGGTGGAAAAGATATTTGGCTGGGATGGAGAGCACATCCCACACATCCAGTGTGTGAGTCAGACTCGGCTTGTCATGAATCAGTGAGAACCCCCCCCCCCCCCCCCCCCCCCGCCAAGGCATGGCCAAGTGTTCCAGTTTGCTAATGCTGGCATTAGGCAAAATACCAGAAATGGATTGACTTTTATAAAAGGGATTTATTCAGGTACAAAGTTAAAGTTCTGAGGCCATAAAAGTGTCCAAACTAAGGCATCAACAAGAAGATAACTTCACTGAAGAATGGCTGATGGCATCTGGAACACCCGTGTCAGCTGGGAAGGCATGTGGCTGGTGTCTGGTGTCCCCAGGTTGCGTTTCAAAATGGCTTTCTCCAAAATGTCTCTGGGCTTGTCTCTTTTAGCCTCTTCAGCTCTTGTGCATCTAACTATCTGGGAGTCCTCTTTTAGTTTCTCCAGAGCAAACTCTGGACTAGCATCTCTTAGCTTAGCATCTCCAAACTTCCTTCTGTCTGCATCTCCAAGTATCAGCTTTCAACAGCCTTCTCCAAAATGTTTCACTCTCTTATACGACTCCACTGATTTAATTAAGACCCACCCTGAATGGGTGGGGTCCAAATCTCTATGGAGATAATTTAATCAAAGTTCTAGCCCATAGTTGATTGAGTCACATCTCCATGGAAACACTCAGTCAAAAGGTTAATGTCTGCCCTCAGAAGACCACATTAAAGAATATGGCTTTTGTGTGTGTGTGTGGGGGGGCACATAATATATCCAAACCAGCACACTGAGGTTTTGATATTTGGGTGGCCTTATTACCAGCATGATGTATCCAGGTTGACACTGAACTTAGCAGACATCACTGCTAGCACTGGGTGCACAACTCAGGAAGGCTCCTGCCCTGGGGGCTGGGAAGCAGCAGTCACTGGTTACCAGGTTTGGGGCAGCTCGGCCAGGCAAGTATTACAGTGGAAGCTGCTTGTTGAGACCTGTTTTTCTAGGTCCTCCTTCTGTCCCAGAAGCTGGGGGACAATGGAGGTCTGTGTGTATATTTTCCCCAGTGTTAAATGTTTGCAAATGCAAATCCAGAGTTCTAATAAAGAATCAAATTTCAAAAAATTCGTCACCTGAGTTCCAGTGCTGCAGCATGTAGTAGTTAGAAGTTTGATTTCTGAAGTCACACAAATGGGGTTTCCAATCCTTGTTTCATCCTTTATTATTTAACCTCTGGTACATTCATACTGGAGATGGCAGTAACTGACATTTTGCTACTTATTTTTTCCAGAGTTATTTGCATTTTAACAAAGGATCACAATGTTTCAAGTACAATGGGGGTGGGGTGGAAAGGAAGAACAGGGAGAGAGATTTTTTGGAAGGTCTGAGTTGCAAGTCACATTACACAGAGGTAATCCTGCCTGTGTATTCTCAGTAAAATAAGACAGAGAGGCAAACAAATTGTTCATTAAACGTATTCTCCTTTGTCAGTGTAGAATTTACAGGAAAACCCTATTGCAAATAAAATGTGGTTTCTTAAAGTAAGATGTTTTGTTTGAAAAGTATTACTGAAACCTACTTTTAAATAATCTACAATCTCGGGTACCTTCTGTGTTCCCAGTTTCTTATCTACATGTAACTGTTACTCACACTACATAGGAAAGGAGACTGTGTCTCGAAGACTTTAAGTGAGGTTTGGACCTTAGAGCCATTGTTGGGTCCTTTATACCCCAACATCTCCCCTGGCTTGCACAGTTCATTGAGTTAGTTTGTTAGGATACCAGAATGAATAAATCCGTCTTTCAAAAGGCTTTAACATACATTAGATAATAAATGATTACATTGCTTAATATATAAAACAAAATTATTTGTTTGAAGCTGAGACAGAAAAAAATGCTTATCTGGTATCTTTTAAATTACCTTGTTGAATCAACGTGCTTTTTGAGGGGTGGGGGGTGGGTATTTTCTTACTTTTCCTAGTTCCCTTTACTTGTGTTGTTTTCTTTTTCTCTTTTTCTATCTGAAATGTTTATGGTCTCACAAGTAATTACTTCTTGAAGAAAGTTTTCATGGATGCTAAATGCTGCCTAATGGAAGCCATAAGCATGGAATCTGCTAGCATTTAGAGTGGTATAATGTATATGCCGGATTGAATCAAGTGGGAGAGAAGGTTAATCATCCTTTTAAATCGGAGGTGGATTAATATGCTTTTTGAATCCCTTATGTGCTCTTGTGCTCTAAAGCTCCTTGATCACAATCACTATGTTTGTGGTTTAGGTTTTGAATTAAAGGTGTCTTACATAGTCAGCTAGACCAACTCCCTTAATCTCTTTGGCCATATTAGATGCTAGTTTTCTCATTTCAAAACATAATCTATTTTAGAGGGAATATTGAGTATACCAGGCTCTAATGTGGCCACCCAGGAAATGAAAGAATCTCTTTCCTGCTGACTAATTGTACCTCTTTTCATTGTGATTATAGTCTCTACCCTTTATAATATGGAAACACTGTGAAAAGTAGAATGTTCTC
Organism: Choloepus didactylus; assembly: GCF_015220235.1. Classification (NCBI taxonomy): domain Eukaryota; kingdom Metazoa; phylum Chordata; class Mammalia; order Pilosa; family Megalonychidae; genus Choloepus; species Choloepus didactylus. Next base: position 34,515,168 of record NC_051320.1, on the reverse strand, counting down.
CCGTGCCTGTGGAAAATGGAGCACTCCCAATCTGTCATTTTACTGGCGGAGCAGACTTTGTCCAGAAACCAAGAAAGAAAGTGAAATTGGCACCAGCTGGCCTTTCAACTGCACAGGATATTCCTATTTAAATTCGACAACCAGAACATTTTACAATTTGAAATTCTTGTCATCTGGTTTTCTTTAGTTTCTTTTTTGGAAACGAAACTTTGGGAAACTTTTTTAAAAATTTGATGGCAAGGCTTGACCAGATCTATGGAGTCATCAACAAGCATTGACCGTAGTCTACCACTCCCTCAGGTGCTGTGCTAAGGACCAGAGGCATCTCAGATAGTGGCCCTGCTCACTGTATTTACAATAAAAGCTTTATGGTACTTTCTGTAAATGTAACCAGAACTCAGGTAAAGGAAAGGCATTGATTTGAGTCTACAGTAAACAAAGGTTTCGATTTTGACTTGGCCAACTCAGAATTATTTTTCCCCAAGTGGCAATTTTCAGCCCCTTGGCACCGAGTCTTGTCATCTTTCTATTCATTTAATATTTTTTCATGAGAATGCTAGCCTCATTTGATCTCTGGTGTGGAAATTACTTATGACACTGGAATATACCTATGCTCTATGGATAAGTGCAGAAATTGGTGTGAATAAAATTTAAGATGTAGACCAACAGCGGAAAACAGTTCTTAATGGTTAGGTGGGACAGAAGGTGTAAAAAAAATCACATAGAAACGATTGAACACGATGCAATAAGGAACAGTTACTGGAGGTTTTCCAATAGGTGAGAGATACACTGATATTTTTAAAGGAATATGTCTGGCAGTTGTATACCAGAAATATTTATGAGGCAAGTGGCTGCAGGCAGGATGTCTGGAGAGAATATTGACTTTGTGGGACACTACCCTTAGTGTTTTGAGAGAATATATTGTAGTGCTGGAAATTAAGTTAGTAAAAAAAGGGTAAGCTGAGGTCATTTAAAATTAAGTAATCACAGAATATTGGAGCTGGACAGTATCTTCATTTAGTTAGCCAATATTTGTTGAATGCCTACCATGTGGTAAGAACTATATATGTCTAGAGATTCAAAGATAAATAAGACCCAGAGGAACTCAAAAGTTGTTGGTGATGGTAACACAATATTGTGAATATAATTAATAGTACTGAATTTTACACTTGAATGTAGTTAAATGGGAAATTTTGAGTTGTAATATGTCACTACGATAAAAAGTTTAAAATGAATAAATTAAAGAAAGATGGAAAAAAAGTTAGTGTAAAAGATACATAAGTAATTCATTATAACTCAATAGGGATATGCTATTAAATAAAACATAAAAATGTAATTTTGCAAAGCATTAGAGTGAGCAAATCACCCTATTTGGGGACATGGAAAAGGTATTCAACAATGGGGAGGTCTTTGACTCAGGTCTTGGAGGAATTTTCCAGATGGAGAAAAAGTCAAGGGTATACCAGAGACAAGGAACTGCCTGGAAGTGAGATTGAACACTGCATATTTAGGGGATGGCAAAAAAAAAATTCTGACTATCACATAGGATATTGTTGTCAAATGGTAGAAAACAAAAAATAAATTGAAATAAAAGTATGAAGTGTCTTATATTTCTTAAGTAGAAGGATGGCTGTTTTCCTACAAAATGGGTTACTTACAAATGTTTGCAAATACAGGCTGTTTTAGGAGGCTTAAAAGAACACTAAAGCAGAGTTTTACTGAACACAGGTTTATTCAGCCAAAATTTCTGTTTTGTTTTCTAGGTTAGGCACTGTTACAGTTCTTTAACATTTCCCTAATTAAGGCCATCCAATTGAAAATCATGATCTTTTTTTTCTTGGAAAGCTTTACCTTAACATTTCTTCTATTTAAAAAGCAAAATCTAATCATTGTAAAGTTGTTCTTTTGGATGCCTGAAGTATACATGCTCATATTCTTATATTCTTTCTTTGACTAATATATATTATATATGATAGCATATATATATATATATATATATATATATAGGGGCTAACTGGGAAGTTTCCACTTATTTTGAGAACCAGACTGATTCCACTTTTATGTGATCATTCTCACATAAGGATGCAAGGACCAATTTTGTGCTCATTGCATAAACATCACCTGAGGAATGTGATAAAATTAATCCCCACAGATTTTGATTCACCAAGTATAAGGAGATACCCAGGAATATGTATACTGAAGAGAATACCTAGTGATTAAAGTATACAGCTAAATTTAGACACTAAATTTGTGTTTTTTCAGGAACCCAGAGGGATCATGGATACCATAGATGGGGATTAGGGATAGGATTCCTAGTATTTCAGATCCTATGTGTAGATAGAAAATTTGTAGCTCAGAAGAGAGTTCAGGGTTCCAGTTGAAGTTATTTTCGTTTATCCATTGATTCATTCACTTACTCATTTAACAGATGTTTTTTGAAAGTCTAATATATTCCAGAATATAGTCCTAAATTTTAATACTACAGAAGTGAATAAGGCATCATCTCTGCAGACATCATATATATGTTAGGGGCGGTACAAGAATAATATTTGAGTGTGATAAGTGCTATTTACAGAGGGAAGCAATAGGAGTCCATAGTAAGCACAGAGAGCAGGCAAAGATTATCAAATAATTTTTCTTAGCATCTTATTTTCTCTCAAAGTTTGAATTATTAGCTATGTGCTGTTAATGGTCAACTACATAAGATTGCCCTCTGAGTACTTCTCTTGGCCTCTCCCAGACACCCCAAAGACAATGTTAAAAAATAAAATCAAACTCATCATGCATGTTTCCTCTCAATCCAATTACTCTTCCAGTGTTTCCTGTTTTATTCATTGGCATCACTTTAACTCCAGTTGACCAAACAAGAACCTGAGAGTCAATCCTTACTCTTCCCCTCTCCCTTAAACTCTGCTTGTAATACTCACCAAGACATGTCATAGTTTTATATATATATATATATATTTATATATATATATATATTTATATATATATATGTTTGTCCACTGCTCTCTTGTCCATTGTCATACTCTTTATATTTCTTGATAAGATGCCACAGCCTCTGACTTTTTCCCTGCCTCCATTATTATCTCTAAGTCAGTCTCCACATCATAATGTGAAGTTTTCAACTGCTTAGAGCCTTTTGACATTTCTCTTTGACTTTGGGATACAGCCCTCAAGCTCTGTGCTTCTGCCTGCTACTACAGTCTCATATGGTGTGTCTATCCTTACTCATCATCTCATCCTGTCATAACTTTTCAGCAATACTCTGTAGCCCTTCTGTTCTTTAAATGTCCTCCTCTCTCATCTCTGAAATTTCCCCATGCTATGCCATCAGCCTGGGGGCATTGTTTAACAGTTCACTGCTTGGCTAACTCCTTATCATTTGCATTTCAGAATAAATGTTTCATTTTTTTTGGCTTTTCATGACCTAAATTCTCTTGTGATATGCTCTCTTAAAACCTGGGTGCAGTTACCCATGAGGTTTATATTTAACAGTTTCTTTTCCTTACTAGACAGCAAACCTCATGGGTACATGTTCTTCATCTGGCTTATTTACCACTGTGTCCTTGTGCACAATAAATATTTTGCATAATAAATATTGTGATTACTCAATAAATATTTATTGTGTAAAAGGATTAAGGCATAGAAATAGTTAAGAGACTGCTTATGTCCTCTGGGATAAGAGAAAATGTAGATCAGAAACAAGTAGTGACCACACAGTTGAATAAAAGTAGACAATATCAAAAGATATTAAGAATTTAAGGTGGATGGTATTTGGTTAATGATTTGATTGTGGGGATGAGGGATAATTAGATTGAAATCAGAATCCTTCCTATTTCCCGGTCTCCAAGTTAGACAAGTATAAAAATGGTGGATGTGTAAATGATGTAGGAGCGATAAGAAGTGGGAGTAGCATTTTGAAGGTAAGGATACTTGCTCAGTTTATACATAATCAATATAAAGGGCTCGTGAGATGGTCAGGCAGAGAATTCCAGTAGGTAGGTAGGAATTTAAGGGGCTCAGGAGACAGAGATGTGACCTTGGTTTGAGATTTGTCATGTAAGTGATGAGTGGAATAACTGTCGTAGGTGGGATCGTCTAGGAAGGGCAGAAAAGAGCTTGAGAGAAGCGCATACCTTTTGAAAGAGGGCAGAGGGAGAGTAGCCAACAGATGAGATTCATAAGAGATGTACAGAGGTAGAGGAAAGCCAGTAGTTTAAGATGTAAATTTTGGTAAGGTAAGAGATTTTTGAGATAGCAAGTTTGATCAACATCAAATGCTACAGAAAGTTGACATAGTTATCCAATAATGTTCATTGAACTTAGTCACAAATCTGTGGTTGGTGAATGCAATGCTAGGAACATGTGGATGGATGGTGGGCATTTAAAGAAACAGTTGACATTAAATGCTATGTAAAGCCACTGGAGTAAGAGATGAGAAGAGGACCATCTGTATGTGTAACACCAGGAGTTAAGGAGTGGGTTGAGAAACCAGTGAGAGAAAAAAATGAATTGTCAGAGAGGTGGGTGGAATGCCAGTGGAAATTATAAATGTATAGGAAAGTAGTTGTTAAAGAAGTAATATTTAATGGAGTCAGTTGATTATGAAAGAAAAAGGCTATTGAAACTGAAAAGAAGCTATCTTATTTGATGATTGAACTTTCAGCAATAAAAATAGAGCAGTTTCACAGAGACATGGAAGCAGGAGCTATGCTATAATGAGGAGAGGAATCTATACAGCATGAGGAAGGAACTGCAGTCAAGGCATGCACAGGGCATTTCAAAAGGAAAAGATACTGAAATAAAGGGTTTTTAAAATTTTTACATTAAGTAGGAAACTTGGACAAGTTCAGGCAGACTAAGAGGAAGTTACAAATCAGAGACTAAAGACCAGAGAGAACTATCTCAAGAAATTCATGTACATTGGAAAGGATGGAGGAGAAGCAATGATCTTGAGCCCAAGACTGATTTCTTAGACAAAAGTATGATGATACTGTGGTATTACACATTTTTTTGTTAGGTGTTTGTGAAAAAAGAGGCAATTGAACAACAGTTCTGCAGGTGGACATATTTTTTGTCATAAAACTGGCATGGGGAATGGATACTGGGAGAAGCACTATGGTGTTCCCTCTCTTTGAAATAGTTTCACAACTAGTAACCACTGTACCTCCTTTTCTAGGCTTGCCTCTCTAGACACTTTTCTGAAGTACACTGTCCAATAGGTGGAGTACAGCAGGCACAGGAAAAGACAATAGGCATAGGAAATCATCTGCCAAAGATAATAGCTCTTGTCATTATATGTAATTATATAAGTGTAATTAAACATTTGAAGTTTCTTTGAACACTACCTTTTTATTCATATTATCATGCACCTCATTCCAGATTCCATTTTAGTATTGCCATTCTAAAAAAAGGGTTGTAGAATGGCATTTTGAAGACACATCACTTCAAAAATTTAGTAACATTTAAAAATTGAGACCCTAGTTTCTGACTTACTCAAAAATTATGTCTTTAATTATAACTGGAAAATGTGATTTAAAGTTTCTCTTTGTGATTCATTATATCTTACCTTAAAATATTCTCAGAATTCTGCAAGAACTTCAGTTTCGTACTTTCCCAACACCATTAAAAAAGTGAGCGAGCAACCTGCACCACTTTTCCAGTGGTTTAGATTCACTTTGGTTAGAGTTAACTCAACATTCTAGAAAACTGTATGGGTTTATGCCATACATAGAGGCTTAATTGGATCTTCACATTTTCAGTCTGTTTTATTCTGGGGAGAGTCATTGTTTCTAAGAAGCCTTCTTTCCTCAAAAGAAAGCATTCTGTATTATCTTTTCTAGAGAGTTTGGTGCCCAAGGGCTGACCCAGGTAAGGTCCCTGTTGTTAATATTTGTGTTATATCTACTTGGTTTGGGATCTCTTTTCATACTTAACAGGAATGCTATACTGCTTTCATGTGGTTTAGTCTTTTTCTTCTCCATCCTAAGATAATTCTCCTTTGCTCCTTTGCTTTTCCCGAAGTCTCCCATCACCAGTTGATGTGGCCTGGTAAGTCTGCACAGAAGTATAGAAGGAAGAGTAAAATGTAGAGCTAGTCATGGTGGGTATTTCCTTTAGAGAATTTTTCTTTCCACATAAATATTTCTTTCATTTGGAAAGTATTCCTTCTTTCCTTCTTTAGATCTTAAAAAAAAAAAAAAAAAAAAAATTCCATGTTTAAGTCTGTCACTTAAACCTACTCCCGGGACAGGTTTCAAACTATAAAAGCTCTAGGAAGAAAATTTGAAATACAAGTTAATATGTAGAAAGACACAAAACAAGTAGCAGAAAACTCCAAGGGTTTGAGCATTCAGTAAAACACCCCAAAGATTGCCTCTTTTTAGTATGTCTTTTGATCTGAAAATTCAAGCTGTATCTTTCACTTAAGAACAGATTTTGAAAGAAATAGTTCTTAGTGGTTAGAGCTAAGGTGAGAATAGTTTTGGGAGTGGGCCTATGACAGTATTGTGGTGATTTTAATCGTGGCTGAAATGCAAAAGAATGTCAGACAAAGAAAAGCAGCCCTCCTTGCATAATAAGAAGGCAAGTTTCTGTCAACCAATTTCTTTGCAAGTTACAAATAATACTTTTATATAAGGAGACTTCAAAAGTAATATTGCTTTTTCAGCATTTTCCACTTCTGCCACCTTTGGCAATTTTTAAAAGTGAAAAAGACAATTGAAGTTGAGGTACAAGTCCCTTTGTATTTTAAAAAAGACTTGGCCGTCAAAACACAATTGTTCAAATTTCCTTTTGACTTTAGTCCAAATGGAAATACATAGAAATTTGTGGCATGGTATAACTGAAAGAGTATAAGCTTTAGAAATGAAAAAACTTGGATTTCTGGTTTAGCTACCACAAATAGTGTAGTCTGAGCCTCAATTTCTTCATCTGAAAGATGGGGATAATTATAATACAGACTTCATGTGAAAATTACGGAAAATGATACAAAGTGCCTATAGCCCATTACCTGCTTTGTCTAATAAACCAATTGTTTTCTTAATATTTATGAGGGCCTGTTATAATCTAGGAATGGTGGTGGGGTTAGGGTATTAACACAAAAGATTAAATTCAGGATTTCTGAACGGTGTATCTCTACTATATATAAAAATGCTTTTCTAAGTAAAGGCAAGCATGGAATTTTTAAAATATTTTACATTTTCTCTGGAAGAACAGAAGAAACTTGATTACAAATGAAAAGTAGGGGCAAAATCTTCTCTTTGTTCAAATTTTAATTACTTATTTCATCATTAGAAATTTTCAGTAGTTCAAGATTTGGTTAAGGAGAGGTGTTTTTATGGTTGAACAAAAGTCAAAGGCAAAAGGAATTAAACTCTGATAGGAAAATTATTGTTATATATTGCAATAATTATGTTGATATTTTGGGCACTAAAAGTAATCATTATACCATTAAATTTTTTTATTAGAGAAGTTATGAGTTTACAGAACAATCATGCATAAAATACAGGATTTCCATTCACCACCCCACCACCAACACCTTGCATTGGTGTGGAACATTTATTACCAGTGAAGATGGCACTTTTTTATAATTGTACTATTGTTTTTTAAATAGATACCTTAGTTACAATTGATGAAAGATTATTAAAATAGTACTAAATAATAGTACTATTCTTAAAACTGTCTTCTATAGACATTAGGTATATTTTTTTCTCATATACCACCCAAGTATTAACACATATTAGTGTCATACATTTGTTATAATTTATAGAAGAACATTATTATATGTGTACTGTTAACTATAGTCCTTCATCCTCAATAGGGTTCACTGTCCTATGTTTTATCTTTTAATTTTTATTCTAGTAACATGTATGACCTAAAATTTCCTCTTTTAACCACATTCACCTATATAATTCAGTGCTGTTAATTAAACTCAAAAAATTTGCCACCGTCACTACCATACTTTTCCAAACCTTTATAATCAGCCTATATAGAAATTCTGTACAAATTTAGCATCAACCCCAATTCTCTAACCCCAGTCTATCACTTTGTTAACTATATTCTAGATTCTAATTCCATGAATTTGCTTATTATAATTAATCCATATCAGTAAGAGCATACGATATTTATCTTTTTATGTCAGGCTTATTTCACTCAGCATAATGTCCTGAAGGTTCATGCATGTTGTTGCATGCATCAGAACTTCATTGCTTTTTAGTGGCTGAATAGTATTCCATTGGATGTATGTACCATAATTTGTTTATCTATACATTGGTTAATGGACACTTGGGTTGCATCCATCTTTTGGCAATTATGAATAATGCTGCTATGAACATTGGTGTGTAAATATTTGTTCGAGTCCGATATTCTTGAAGATAGAACTATGTAGATTTAGAAAAAGAACACTCTTACATTTGATAATGGCTAAATTATGCAAATAGCTCTTTTATAGCACTTTCTATTTGTTTAGAAAAACATGAGGCAGAATATAAATGACTGCAGACTGAGAACCTGTGTCTTCTATAGTGGTGTTACTCTTTTAAAAATTGGTCACTCACTTTGGCACAGGACATTGTGCCAAATGATACAAGGTCCTGCATATTAGAGCCTGCTCTTAACCAGCTGCCTCTTTCAAAGGAGAAAGCAAGGCTGAGAGAAATTTTATTTTAATGGGAGTTTGGCTGAAACTCCTAGGAAAGAATTCAATGAACATGGTCACTAGTGTGCACATTCTGGATCCGTATATGGACCTCTTTTTCCTTGAGGATTTTGATCTGAATGGCCTAGAGAAAGGATATCCAACAGCCCCACTCTGCCTACTTCTACCCCACAGCCCAAAACTTAGTTTTGAATATTACTGTTCAAGTTGAGGAATGGAGTGTTCCTAGATATGACAAAAGCTCAATGAAAGAATAGAAAAAGTTTGTAACATATAGGTTCAGGGAAGGTGTCTCCTTTCAGCTCTCATTTAGTCAAGTGGAATAGAAAACTTTGATAATTATGAGAGCATGTACAAGAGAGGAAGGGTGTATGTGTAACTGTCTTTGTATCTGTGTTTGTGTGCCTGTTATTTACGTAGGAGGAGAGACAGAGTAGTAGAAAGTAATCTGGAATTTGCCCATTTGTCCTCCTTCTTTACTTAATAAGAGCTGGAAATCACTAAAGATAGGTATACTATGATGTTAGCTGCATGGTTTATCTAAACACTGATAAACCATAACAGTGGTATTTCCTTTTCAGCATGAGGCAGGAAAGGTATAAGAGAAGAGACTGAACTCATTTGCGAGTTCAACAGGTGAATTCTTCTCTTGACAGACAAACAGGCAGTAAGAGACTTACAATTTCCACTTGCTACTCTGCTGTTGCAAATTTCCAAAAAACTGTTTATTAGGTTCTTATTCAATATTTCTCTTCATATCCATGATGAAAATAAGTATTTCCCTTATTTGTAGGAATAAAATGTATTGATAGAGGTAGAAATTCTTGGAACAATAAGGTTTTTTTTCCCGACTTTATGGGGAAGGGGCTGCACCTGATTGTTGTTCTTAAAGAGACTGTCACCATATGACAGCAAAGCCAGGGAGCCCCAAGGATCACCGGCAAACCAGCACTAGAATGCCACAGTCTTCAAAGAGAAAGGTAGCTTTGCTGATATCTTGAAGTTGGACTTCTGGCCTCTGAAACCATGAGCTGATAAATGCTTCTTGTTTGAGCCAACCAGTTGTCTGGTATTTATGATAGCAGCTCAGGCAAACTAAGACACAACTCTGAAGGACAATAGTAAAAAAGAATAAAGAAAAATGAACACAGCCTCAGAGACCTGTGAGACATCATCAAGTGTAGTGACATACACATAATGGGAGTTCCAAAAGGGAACAGGAGAAAGAAAGGGTTAGAAAAAATGTTTGAGAAATAATCACCAAATTTCTTAAGTTTGATGAAAAATGTTAATCTGCACATCTAAGAAATTCACAAAATCTCAGGTAGGATAAACTCAAAGAGATCCACAACTTGAAACAACATAATGAAACTTTTTTTATATATGTAAAACACAAAATTTGACATTTTAACAATTTTTATGTACACTTTACTGGTATTAATTACATTTACAATATTGTGCTTCCATCGCCACCATCCATTACAAAGACCATTTCCTGAATCCAAACGGAAACTCTCCACCTATCTAGCAATAACTCTCCATTCACCCTCCACCCAATCCCTGGTAACCCCCAGTCTACTTTCTGTCTCTATTTATTTGCTTCTTTTAGATATTTCATATAGGTGGAATCAGTGTTGTTGTTTTGAATCTAACTCATTTCAGTCAATCAGCATAATAATTACAAGGTTCATCTATATTTTAATCATGTGTGATGGTTAGGTTCATGTGTCAACTTGGCCAGGTGATGGCGTCTAGGTATCTGGTCAAGCAAGCCCTGGTCTAACTGTTACTGCAATGACATTTGTAGCTGGTTAATAAACCAGAAGTCTGGTTTATTAAATCATCAGTCAGTTGATTGCATCTGTGGCTGATTATATCAATGAAGGGACTGTCTTCCACAATGAGAGAATTCAATCAGCTGGATTTAGCCCAATCAGTTGAAGACTTTTAAGGGAGAAGAGAGAGAACTTTCACTTCTTCTACAAGTCATCCTCTCTTGGGGAGTTCATTGACGACCCTCATCGAAGTGCCAGCTCACAGCCTACTCTATGGCATTTCTCTTCTTCAGCCAGCTAGCCTCACCTGGAGAGTTCATTGAAGACCTCCATCGGAATTGCCAGTTTGCTGCCTGCCCTACGGAATTTGGACTTGTGCATCCTACCCTATGGAACTTGGACTTGAGCATCCCCATGGTTGCATGAGACAGTTTTATAAAATCTCATATTTACAGATATCTCCTGTTGATTCTGTTTCTCTGGAGAATCCTGACTAATACATCATGCCTCAGAACTTCATTCATTTGACAGCTAAATAATATTTCATTGTAGTTATTTACCACATTTTGTTTGTCCATTCTTGGAAATTGTGAACACTGTTGCTGTGAACATTGGTATACAAGTATCTGTTTGAGTCCCTGCCTTTCATTTCTTTTGGGCATATTCCCGGAAGTAAAATTGCTGGGTCATATGGTAACTCTATATTTAACTTCTTGAGGAACCATTAAACTGTTTCTGCAGTGACTACACCATTTTACAATCCCCACCAACAATCTATAAGATTTGCAATTTTTCTACTCATCAGCAACACTTGGTATTTTCCACTTTTTAAAAAGTAGCCATCCTGGTGGATATGAAGTAGTATCTCATTACGGTTTTTATTTGCATTTCCCTTATGACTGGTGAAGGACATACCTTCATACACTTACTGGCCCATATTTGTATGTCTTATTTGGAGAAATATCTATTCAAGTCATTTGTTCATGTTTTAACTGGGTTAATTTTTGAATTGTAGCTGTTCTTTATCAATTCTGGATACTAAATCCTTATCAGAGACATGATTTGCAAGTATTTTCTCCCGTTTGGTAGATTGTCTTTTCACTTTCTTGATAATGTCCTTTGATGGAGGATTGTTTTTATTTTGATGAAGGCAGTTTTATCTATTTTTTCTTTTGTTGCTCATGCTTTGGTGTCTTATCTAAGAAATCCTTGTCAGATCTGAGTTCATTAGGATTTTCTCCTCTGTTTTTTCCTAAGTTTTGTGGTTTTAGTTGTAATTAGGTCCTTGATATATTTAATTATTGTGTATGGTGTGAGGTAGGGGTCTAGTTTTATTCTTTTGCACGTGGATATTCTGTTTTCCAAGCACCTTTTGTGAAGATACTATTTTTTCCCTATTTAATGAACTTGATACCTTTGAAGAAAATCAGTTGGCTGTAGATATATAGATTCATATCTGACTCTCAAGTCTATTCTCTTGGTGTATTATCTCTATTTTTATCCCAGCACCTCACTGTTTGGATTACTGTAGCATTACAGGAAGTTTTGAAATTTGAAAGTGTGAGACCAGCAACTTTATTCTTCTTTTTCAGTATTGATTTTTCTATTTGGGGCCTCTTGGAATTCCATATGAATTTGAGGATCACCTTTTCCATTTCTGAAAAAAAGTCTACTGGAATTTTGATAGAGATTGTGTTGACTCTGTACATTGTTTTGGATAGTATTGACATCTTAAAATATTAAGTTTTATAATCCTTAAACATGGAATGTCTGCCCATTTATTTAGGTCTTTAATTTTTTTTTGCTGTGATTTAAAAAAAAATTATTATAGAAGTTGTAGATTTACAGAAATGTCATCCATAAAATACAGACTTCCCACATACCACCCCATTATTAACACCTTTGTTAGTGTTTTACATTTGTTACAATTCATGAAAGAACATTTTTATAATTGGATTATTAAATATAGTCTTTTTACAGTAGGGTTCATTGTATTGTACAATCTTATGTTTGTTTTTAAAATTTTTATTCTAGTAACATACATACAACTTAAAATTTCCGCTTTTAACCATATTCAAATATGTAATTTAGTACCATTAATTACAAAAACAATTATGTGCTACCATTACCACCATCCATTACCGAAACTTTATAATCAACCCAAATAGCAAGTCTCTACAATTTAAGCATTAACTCCCCATTTGCTGCCCCAACCCCGATCCTGGGTAACCTATATTCTAGATTGTGATTCTATGAGTTTGTTTATTCTGATTATTTCAGATCAGTGAGATCATACAATATTTGTCTTTTTGTGTCTGGTTTATTTCACCCAACATGATGTCTTCAGGGTTCATCCATGTTGTCACAGAACTTCATTTCATATCAGAACTTCATTTCTTTTTATAACTGAATAATACTCCATTGTATGTATATACCACATTTTGTTTATTCATTCATCAGTTGCTAGACAGTTGGGTTGCTTCCATCTTTTGACAATTGTGAATAATGTCACAATATCTGGCATTATCTGTTAGAGTCTCTGCTTTTGATTCTTTTGAGTATTGATATTTATTTATATTCTGTCTAGATGTTCGCTCCATTATTTTAAGTGGTATATTGCAGTCTCCAATTATTGTAGAACTGCTTGTTTCTCCTTTCAATTTTGTCATTATTTGCTTCATGTATTTTGGGGTCTTTCAGTAGGTGCACATGTTTGTAATTGTTACATCTTCTTTATTTCCTAGGTGTTTAGCATGTTATCTGAGAAGATAAGGATTCCACAAACACACCCACACACAGAGCTTTTGTGACTTTTCTTAGGCATTTCACATACCTCTCATTCCCTATTCATATTCCATCTTAGCAGCTCTAGTCACAGAAGATCCCCGAATTTCTAGTAATTTTTCCAGTTTAGCTTCAAATGCTCAACATTTAACTCTTCAAGTGAAGTCTTCTACCACCTTCATTTCCAAGAACCTGTTTTCCAGTTGACAAAGTTCGACAGCATTATAAACATGCATCCATTGTAATATGTATCTTTCTCTATTGTATCACTTTGGTATAAGTTCCTATAATCCTGAATCCTGCCTTATTCTCTGAGTGTGTTGAGTGTCTAGCTCTAAGAATGTACCTGACAAATCTAAATTACAAAATTATATATCATATAGTTCATTAGAAACAAATTCTTATGGAAATGTTTGTTTGTAAAACCAAATATAGTGCATTGTGAGAAATGTTTTAGAAGTGGGTATGTGCCCTCAGCAAAAGCTTGGTTACAATCTGTTTTGGGGTTCCCTGGGACCACCCCCAGGTTTGATGATTCTCTGGGAGGACTCAGTACTCAGCATATAGTCATCTTCAGGGCTAGTATTTCTTATAGCTAACGTATATAAAGCAAAATAAGTGAAAGAAAAAGGTGCATGGGACAAAGCTCAGAGGAAACCAGGTGCAAGCTTCCAATAGTTCTCTCCCAGTGTAGTCACACAGGATGTACTCAATTTCCCCAACATTAGAGTATTGTCTACCAGGGAAATTCATTAGAGACCCAGTATCCAAGGTTTGTACCTGGAGCTGTTCACATAGGCACTCTCTGGCTAGCAAACTGAAAAATTTCAGACTCCCAGAAGGAAAGCAGATGTTTAACAAACACCATATTATTTTGCAAAAAGTTTAGGCACATTGAGCCACTCTTATTAGTTCTGGGTGGTAGGAACCCTTCTGAAATTCAAGTTGCCAGATGCCAGCTATGGACCAAACTCGTAAGCTGACCTTTCTGAGGATAGCAGTTTCTGGCCTGCTGGGTTAAGTCTTTTCTGCACACAGCTAAATTAGCTTCATGTTTGCTGACATAGGAAAGAAAATATATGAGTATTTCTAGGGAGAGAGAATGAAATAGACGTGGTAGGTAGACAAGGGGTTAAGGAAGTTAATATAAATTTATCTCCAGATAAGCCATGTATAATTTTGAAGGGTATGCTGCTCAAGTTCACACAATGAGCAAGTGGCAGAATTCAAATTTGCATTTAGTTGCAGCTCCTTAGCTTACCTTCTTTCTACTACCCTGTTATGGTAGGCAGAATAAAGAATATTAAGGTCATGGAAGACAAGAAAAAAACAAAACAAAGCAAAACAACTGTTTCATAGAAGTGACAACTGGGTTCAAGACATTATTTGGATTAGTAGCTTTATTGAGACTATTAGAGAAACCTGAATGTAGTCTTTGGTATATTTGCACTATACTTGCAATTTTGTCCATGTCTATCTCCTACCATTAATAGGTTTATACATTTATTGAGAAAAAATTATATATAAAATAGATGCTTTATGACTTTAAAATTGGAAGAGTCAAGAAGAGGATATTAATACTTTTAAAAAAATTTTTAATTTCACATCGTGTTGTGATAGTATAATATAACTTGAAAGAGAACCAGATAATGGAGTTGATTGCAAAGTCTTAATTTTTCATACTGGAAAATCTTTAAAATCTATGTAGCAGAATCCATCCTGTTTCTTGAAAATGATAAAAATACTGAAAAATAAGGGTTGTCATCATCCAAATACACAGATAACAAATTAAGTATTTTTATGCTAAAAACCATTTTTAAGTATTTATCAATGAGTCCTAAATTCCTTAGTTCACTCTTTATATGCTATTCCCATTCCTTTTGCATTTTTTTGAGTAATCCTGGGATTACAATCTCTTTATGTGTCATCTTATGCTTATTTGCCCTTGTCCCTCACCCATCCACACAAATAATTTTTTTTAATTTGTCACCAGCTGGTTTAATGGTACACAGCTTTTGTTTAAATTACTCAGTTATGCCTGGACTAAATAACAATAGTAAAACTTCACAGGCCCTCTAACAATCAGCTGCTAAACATATTGCTTTCCGGAATAGAGTCATTAGTGATAAATATTGTCTTGTCTTATACAATGTCAGGATGCTAGTAGAACTTCCTAAATTAAAAAAAAAAAAAAATCCTCATATCCGTTTATGGAATGTTGGAGTTTTCAGGTCCCTGTTATAGAAAATCTCAAGTGACTGGAATGCTGGTTTATAATTTCTACTCACCAAGTGTCCTCTAGACATACAGGTGGTTGGACCTCCTTTGATGGTATGTAAAGAAGCTACATAAATATATTTGAACTAGCACAGTGGTAAAATTGCTGTTTTCAGCAAGAGAACTCTCCTCAAAATTTCAGATAATAAAGGGTTAAAAATAGATTTTTGATAATTTGAAAGGAAAAAAGTACGTTCCATATATATTGTTGCACACATGTTTTTATTTATTTTTATTTATTTATTTATTTATTTATTTTTAAAAATTCATTTTATTGAGATATATTCACATACCATGCAGTCATACAAAACAAATCATACATTTGATTGTTCACAGTACCATTACGTAGTTGTACATTCATTACCAAAATCAATCCCCGACACCCTCATTACCACACGGTCACTCAGCTGGTAAGTGGCTGTCAGAGTTCTAACTTAGCTTTACTTCCTTCAAAAGTCCATGCTCTTAATTATAGGATTATGCTATTTTCTCGCTGTAGAATTGACCATTGTATGGTAGTAAATGATACATGTCAATTAATATTAGAGTATTATTATGGAATAAATAAGAACACATCTATAGTCAATTTAGGGAGGAAAAACAAAATGCAAAATCTTTTGTCCATAGATTTGGGACTAACAGTGCAGGATCTGTAAACCACACACAGTCTATTTATTGATGACATGACCTACAAATGTTAATAACTTGACAGGTAGAAATACAGCTCCTGATCCAATGTTAATGCAATAAATTTAAATGCTACTGAACATTACTTTGATAACTGCAAACCAAAGGTCTGTAGTCATTTGCATGAAATGTATAAAAAAGAGTTTTGACTTACATGTTGTCAGAGGCATAAATTCAGTTTACTCTTTCTAAATGGAAGATCTGGGTACAAACGTTAAAGATGACTTGTATGACCATGTTAATCCTTCCACCTCATATTTCAATTTTTATGAGAACTTTATTACTAAATAATATATCTCCAAGCTCTCCTTTTGTAGCTCTGCTGCCCATTACTTGCCTAAACTACACTCTGTCATTACTTATAGCAGTTTTATGCCTCATATACTGCGTAGCCTGTGATGGCTGTCTTCCTAATAAATTCTTCATCACTTTCAATATAATCATCTGCATTGCAGTTTCATTAATATTATTTCATTCATTCAAAGATTTGGTAGGCAACATCCTGCTGAATAAAAAGCTTTAAAAAAATTAATTAGGACACAGGAACCTGCTTCTGGGCCTTAGTCAATGTCATGAAGTAATGCAGTTCCTAATATAATACTGGCAGCTTTTGAATAACAAATTAATTAGGAACATCCTTATATGGAGGACTAAATGGAGTATTCATGACATGATTTTCACTGCAACAGTAAAATGCAAAAACTCAATACTCAATCAAGTTTAAACGTAACTTTTTTACCTCCATGTGTTCAGGTTTCTGAGAATAGAAACATCGACTATAGAGTGGTCCTAAAGAGTCTCTCAGAGCACTCTTGCCAGACATCACCATTTAAAATGAACTCTCAGACCTGTGGCTCTGTCTACTACAGTAATTAAAGGTAATCCTCTTAAGAGTTTGGCCTTATACCCCAGATACTCTGATGTACTGCAGTCAGAGTTTGGGATAGAATTCCTTATCATCTTATTTGTGTTTAAGCTGAGAAGCAACACTCCCTTTTTCTTTTCTTTTGGGTACTATCTTTGTATTGTTTGGGGTGAATGTCAAGGCTACTGACATCTGAGAAAAGAATATTCTGAAATTATCAACTGTTGGAAATGGGAAGGGTGAAAACAAATTTGGCTCTAAATTAGAAAATGTACTGAGAAAAACGAAAGTCCATAGGAAAACTTGGGAGTAGATAGGTAGTGACATCTGGATGTGATTTTGTAGGCGAACCGCCAAACTAATCAAATAATAAAGGGAAGTTAGGATTTTTCATAAAAGAAGTCAGTGGATTTTGTAGATGCATCCTGAGTTTAATGTCTTTAAGAGGTTACTTAGTAAGGAAAATCCCAATTAGATTTTGTAAGACTTAAGCAAGAGTTAACTAAGAATTTTAGCTGATTAGGCTAATATGTTGTAATTTTAAAATACGAATGTGACAACAGCAGTCAATTCGTAAGTAAATTCTGGCACATTCATACCATAGACTACTATACAACAATGAGAATGAGCAAATTAGATCTACACATGAAAATATGGATGAAGATCACAAATATATAAAGTTGAGCAAAAGAAGCCAGACCTAAAAAAAAAGAATATATGCTATTTGGGTCCTGGACCTTTGCTACCTGCAAGGTATTATATTACACAAGTGACATAATTTCATGTAACGGACAAACTAATGCTGTCAAGACTTTCCCATGGGATTTCAGTGTGAATGATTCACAGATTCTATATTACTAAGATTTTATTCCGAATTGTAAAGAGAACTGAATTATAATTATAGTAGCAAAATAGGTATTTGGCTTTTAAAAATTCTAAAAGATAATTTTTCTAGATATAAAGAATTCTAATGACTCACATTCATTGGGAAAGATAAATCTGGATCTAAGAATCTTAAGTTTATTGTCCCTTAAAAAAGCCAGCTAATAACAAGATCTAAAACTGTATGAATAAAATCTCTTCATTTCATAGTTGAAGTGCAAAAGCAGAAGCAAGTCTATTACTGTTACTTCTGAGAGGCTTACCTGTTTGTAAGGAATTTTTCAGCAGTTGTTTTCGTAATTATTTTTGAGTAACAATACCTAGTAAAGCAATCCAGATTGTTACCTGGCTCAGTAGGAGAAAAAATAATAGGATATCTTTATATGTTATGCCTAGAAATCATGTCTTCAATTACTTTGTTTCTTCCTCTTTTATTGTGTTGTGAAAACTAGAAAGGAAAGCGTCTCTCTGCAGGGGAAGTTTTACAGAGCTAGTAACCTGTTTAGACTGTGCCTTTTATAAATCCTTGCAGAGTTTGGAAAAGCACGTTTCTCAGTTAAAAAATTATGGTAATTTTACTGTGGATTTGGATTCTCTTTGATCTCTATATTTGCTTGAGAAACTTGAGGAAGGAGAAAGAATCAGATGGTGAAGGAACTCATGTGGCTGCATCAGATGGTTAAGATGACACCTTTCTGACTGTGTGATGATTCAGAGAAATTCCTTTGTATAGTCAGCAGGGAAAGAGATCCTTTTTATTTTAAACAACAGCAGCAATACAGTCTTCCTTTATCAACAGCATATTATGAAATGGTAAGCTCATTAGGAAAAAAAAATAGCCAAATATTTGATTCTTTGTTTTTTCTTCTCTCCCCCAATCTAGCTTTTTATTATCAAGAAACTGAAGTCATACGCTTTTGAACCACAGGGAGGAAGGGACTGAAGTGGGAATATTTTGATACCTTCTGATAGCCTATTCTATTAGAAAAAGGGTCAATATACTAGGGAATATTTACCATTTCCAAACTTTAAATATTTATTTTCCTATATAATTCATTTCTGTTAGGGAATTTGCAAGCAGGGCTCGCCTAGAGAGAAAGTTATTTTTCTAACATTTCAAAAGAAATGTGTGTGAATTTTTGGGAGTGTAAAAACATTAGCACTCCCCAAGATATGTCATTTCGAAAGCTTCTCTTCATTATCTTTCAGTATCTCCTATAGAGTTCATTTGCTTGAACTGAATCAGTGTAATAACTAAACTTTTGATACGTATGTCTGGATTAGGGATTTTTTTTAAATTAAATTCAGTTTTATTGAAATATAATTGCATAAGGATTAGGGATTTTAACATTTTCATTTTATTCCAGAAATAATTTACTTTGGAACTTTTTAATGTATTTTATTCTGATATTTTGTGTTCAGCTTGCTTTGTTCAGCAAGGGTCCACTATCTCTGCTGCCTGTATAGAAAACAGAATAATGTCTTTTAGCAGATATTTTAAAATTTTGCTTCAGAAGGGGTTGAAATTGAACTACAATTATATATATTTTTAAAGGTAATTTGCATAAATGGGTAGCAATAGAAAAAGAGAAATGGAAAAGCAAACAATAAAATGTGGGTGTTTATTTAAGGGTATACAAAAATAAAAGATCATTTTAAAGTAAATTTGTTCATACTAAACAGTATAGTAACATCTGAATAAAACAAAAAATAATGTGTATGTATTTATTTTTGAAGAGAAATATATGCAACTGATTTCTTGATTAATTTAATTCAAGAAATTATTACCACATTTTATTCAAACAATCCATTCTCACTGAGTTTACAGTTTATGTGTTTTATTGATTGGCTTCCAAAATAACTAAGTCTTACTATTGTTATTGTTCTGTTATTGAAAGAAGTCTTTAACTTTCCTGAATAATTGGATAACAGGACATTTTGGCTAGAGTTGAAGTTAGTTCACAAAATGACAATGGGTAGGATTAAAAGTCATCTCTTATTTGAGATGAGATTAGAGATTGCAATCCTGAACTTCAAATGAAGCCATGCCTATATTTGCTACCCCCATCCCCCAATCCCCATTCTCAAATATTTGCAAAAATCCTTAGGAATATCTGAAAGTCAGATGTGATCAGTCCCAATTCTTATTAAGATTGGAATTTTGATGCCTTCTTGAAGACGGAATCTAAATCCACTGGCCACAGTGCTACATGTATAGGAAACTTGATGTTGCTTTCTTAATTCTAGTTGAGCATGAGGGCTGCATCACTGTCACTCAAACTGGAACACTTCAGCTACCCAAAAGGAGAAGTCTACACCTTCATTCAGAATTCTTGTCAAATGTCTTCTTATTTGAGATCTTTCTTGACCACTCCATATGGAACAGCATCCCTTCTTCATAGTTGGTCTTTTTCACTTACTGTTGTAACTCAGGCATTTAATACTGACTCATGGTAGGCCCTCAAAAATATTTACTGGGTGAATAATAAATTAGTTTCCAAATTTTTTCTTTTAAATAATATTTAAGTAAAAATATTTTTGTAGTAATCTTAGTTGGGAATATCAGGTGATATTCTTAGTAAACCTTGGTAAATTCTTGTTATAGATTTCCAATTTACTTTTCCTAAATTTTATTTGTATTTCAGCACTTACCACCAGTGGTTATGAATACTTGTTTTTATGAATCTACCTTCATACTGAATATGAAATTATTTTTAGCTATCTTAGTAACAGAAAAATGCTAATTTTAATTAACTAATTACTTAATTACTTGTGATTTAAATGTCTCAGCCTAAGAAAAGATAAGATGTCATATAAAACCTTTCCTTCATCAAAGGAATAATATCCAGTTCTTTCATCATAAATTACAATGTCTTTAGGGAAGGTCTATTAGTTCCCTTCTAATATTATGATTTCCTACTGATATTGTGTAACTATAGAACATTTACTTTCTGCAATATTATTGAGTATAGATTCTGGAAAACCCTCCTAATGAGAACATACCAGAATTTCAAATAAATAAACATCCTTTTAAATGCATATTTATACTCCCCAAACTTTAAGGGCAATCCCTACGGATCAGAAGCAAAAACACGGAAGGAAAGTTACAAACCATAAAACTAAGCAAGTACTGAAACCACATTTGTACCAAAGGTTAGGCATAGGTTTTTGGTTTTAAAACGTTGTAGGAAAAGAGGTTCCATCCCTCAGTTCTAAGAACTGAGATTTTGTTGATGGGGAAAAAGTGCTATATATTGGTTGCTGGTTCAGTGTGCATCAGAAGTTAAACAAGGGAAATCTCCTTGACTGGATTTTCAACAGGACATTTTACTTTTCTGTAAGGGAAGCAGCTTTTGAATAGTTGCTGTCTTATATCTTTTGGGTTGAAATTTCCAGTGGTTATGGCTAGAGGATTTTTCCTTTAGAATTTCTTTATGACCTCGTCTGTGCAGTGAGTACTGGGTCTGAGACAGTGATATATGGGAGATGATAATATATCCTGACAGAATGAGAAGGAGCAAGGAAAGAAAATCTGCATCCACAGTTGACACTGATTCCTTACTGTTAAAAATTCTTCTTAACATTTACTGTTTTTTAAATTATGTAAATTATTTGTTCTATTATGTATCATCTGCCTCCCTATTAGAATGTAAGACCCATGAGGATATCTTCTTTTTCCATACTGTTCACCACTGAATGTCCAGCTATAAAAGAGTGTATGGCTGGTAGTAACTGATAAAATAAATAAGGAGAAAAACTATTAATCCTCCATGATGGAAGGTGTCTAGGATAATCAACCTATCAGTTAGCTGGCCAACTTTAGAACATCAGAATTGTTCAGAGCCACTGATGCAAATGTTCTCATACTCTGATTCCATTATGAGTGGTCCGGCCACACAACTCTTCCCCCAAGCCTCCTTCCCAGTCCCTGGTAATCTAGCCAGCACATTCCCTAAAACCTGGGATTCTAAACTTAGTCATCTTCCTTCTGGAAAAAAAGGAACAATGCTGGAAGAATTTCTCTTCCTTCCGCTCAGTGTGGTGTGTAACTACAGCAGACTTCTGTCTGCTGCCATCTGTAATACACATCTGTTTTATACTCATAGGCAACTATCCTTGACGTCAAGGTGATTCCTCATGAGGGAACAGGTGGAGTTTTTGCCAGAGCCAAGAGGAAAGTTCTTAAAAATATTGTTGACTGTATCAAACTTTATTTTATGGTCAATGCTTTTGTTTCTTGTATAAAAAACATAAGTTTTAAAAGATATTCATCTGTATTTCTCACTAAGAATTTTAAGCTTTTAAAAAACATTTAAATCCTTTATATACATGGAGTTGATTTATTGGGCTTTTGTTCTTTTTGCAATTTAATAATTTTCCTTGGATAATTTTTTTTTCCTGTTACATTTGATATCCCTCCTTTTCCCACTTAACCGATATGTTGCCTTTTTCATGTATAAAAATACCATGCATATATGGATCTCTTTCTGTGTTCTCTAGTTTATTTAACTGGACAATATGTTTATCTACACTGTCACCTCTCATAACCTACATTTTTATACAATCGTCTTCAAGACTCATGGGTTCTGCGTTGTAGTTTGATAGCTTCAGTTATTTACTGCTAGCTATTCCAATTCATTAGAACCTAAAAAGGGTTGTCTGTATTGTGCGTAAGAGTGTCCACCAGAGTGACATCTCAGCTCCTTTTGGAATCTCAGCCACTGAAACTTATTTCATTTCCTTTCACATCCCCCCTTTTGGTCAAGAAGATGTTCTCCATCCCATGATGCTGGGTCTAGATTCCTTCCCGGGAGTCATATTCCATGTTGCCAGGAAGACTCACTCCCCTGGGTGTCAGAGCCCATGTAGGAGAGAGGGCAGTGATTTTACTCGCCAAGTTGGCTTAGCTAGAGAGAGAGGGCCACATCTGAGTAACAAAGAGGCATTCGGGAGGAGGCTCTTAGGCACAATTATAGGCAGGCCTAGCCTCTCCTTTACAGCAACAGTCTTCCCAAGGGCAAGTCCTGTGGTAGAGGGCCCAGCCCATCAAACCACCAGTCCCTTATGTCTGTGAGCACATCAGCAACCATTGAGTTGGGGAAGCCCAACACCCCTGAATTCTCTACCAGCTCCTCAAGGGGGCCCTGCATATTTTTTTTCATTTTTTTAATTAACTTTTTTAAAAAATTAATTATATCATAAAAGTTTAAAAAAACATACAGAAAAAATAAACATTTCAAACAAACCATAACATAACAAGGGAGTAAGAAAAGGACAACTAACCTAAAATAACTACTTTACTTCCAACACGTCCCTACTCTATGCCAAGAAAATAACCTAATATAGCAACATTTCTGTGACCGTGTTCCTACTGTACCCATCAGAAATTAACAAACCATAGTCATTTCTGGGCATCCCCAGAACATTAAATTCACTCACGATAGCTTATCTGTTCTGGGTTATCATTCCCCCTCCATTAATTGCTCTCTATTGCTAGTTCCCTGCATTCTACATTATAAACCATTTATTTTACATTTTTCAATGTTCACATTAGTGGTAGCAAATTGTATTTCTCTTTTTGTGCCTGGCTTATTTAACTCAGCATTATGTCTTCAAGGTTCATCCATGTTGTCATATGTTTCATGACATTGTTCCTTCTTGCTGCCACATAGTATTCCATCATGTGTATAGACCACATTTTATTTATCCACTGATCTGTTGAAGGACATTTGGGTTGTTTCCATCTCTTGGCAATTGCGAATAATGCTACTATGAACATTGGCTTGCAGATATCTGTTCATGTCACTGCTTTCAGATCTTCTGGTATATACCAAGAAGTGCAATCGCTGGATCGAAGGGTAACTTTATGTCTAGTTTCTTAAGGAACTGCCAGACTGTCTTCCAGAGTGGCTGAACCATTATACAGTCCCACCAACAATGAATAAGAGTTCCAATTTCTCCATATTCTCTCTAGTATTTGTAGTTTCCTGTTTGTGGCATTTTGTTTTGAATGGCAGTGGTGTTACATTCAAGTTTTGTTTGTAAGTTTTAGTTGAAGTGGTTCTAGAGTAGCTTTTTAGTATAGTAGTGCCTTAGTTTTTTTTTTTTTAATATTTTTTATTGTGAAATATGACATATATACAGAAAAGTGATCACTTTCAAAGTATGATTTAACAAGTAGTTATAGAACAAATTTCAAAAAATGTTATGGATTACAGTTCCACAATTTCATTTATTTCCTTATAGTGAACTACATATTCAGAAAAGTGATGATTTTCAAAGTATGATTTAACAAGTAGCTTAGAGCAAATTTCAAAGAATATTATGGGTTATAGTTCCACCATTTCAGTTATTTCCTTCTAGCCATTGTAATACCCTAGAGACTAAAAAAATGTATATTTATATAAAGATTCAGTATTCGTGATCCTTTGTTAAATCCTGTCTTGTCTTTTGCTTCCCCTTCCTTTCATTGGATCACTGCCTCAATCTTCAGGGATATCTGGGCAATGACCACTCTAACTTGTTCACATTGAAAAGGGGTGAAAACATTATGGTGAAGGAGGATGCATCTGGTTGATATTCTTAAAGAGACTTTTGCCCCTGGGTTTTGGGACTTATCTGGCATAGGAACACTCTGGAAGATTTAAGTTTCTGAGAAGGAAACTTAGTGAATGAAACTTTGATAGAGTCTTTGATAGGGACCTGGGTATTCTTTAGGATTTTGGGGAGTACTGGTGATCTGGGCTTGGCATACTGTAGCCATTTGGAATATCTAGCTGAGACTTGCATAAGAGTAACCTCCAGGATAGCCTCTGGACTCTATTTGAAATCTCTTAGCTACTGAAACCTTATTTTCTTACCTTTCGTTTCCCCTTTTTGGTCAAGAAGGCACTCTCAATCCCTCGATGCCTGAGCCAGGCTCATTCCTGGGAGTCATGTCCCACATTGCCAGGGAGATTCACTCCCCTGCGAGTCATGTCCCCTATAAGGGGGAGGGTAATTAATTTATTTTCAGAGTTGGGCTTGAAGAAAGAAAGGCCACATCTGAGCAACAAAAGAGGTTCTCTGAAAGTGACTCTTAGGAATAATTATAGGTAGGCTTAATTATAGGTAGCCATAAATTTCACAAGAGCAAGCTTGAAGATCAAGGGCCTGACTTACTAAATCAGGGCTTCCTAATTTCAAATAGTATATATTCTGTCCAAGATAAACAATTCACAGCTCACACCATCTTCACTTAGTTGCACAATCATCATTCTCAATTTTAAACAATTATCATAACCCATATCACCCCAAAGCTCTTATCACCCCCTAATTGTTTATCCCTAGTAATAGTGTGGTACTAGTAAGGTATTCCTAATTAGTTTTTCCCATACCCCACTCTATTGTTAAATCTTTGTACCAGTGTCATTCCTTAGAAGTAAATCCTGCAAGCACTTATTTATGTGTGCAGTGCTAATCTGTGAGATACATACCTTTAAACAACTCTTTCAATCATGTTCACCTTCAATTTGGCACTGATAATTATAATCCCATTAATGAACCATCATCACTCCTGTCCATTCCCTTACCCTTAAGTTCATCCTCATTAACAGGTCAGTACATATTAAGTAATCATTCCCCCTTCTCTAGCTTCTAGCTCTAGGTCCTCTATAGTCTACATTTTAAGACACTGATTTTACATTATTCAGACAGTTCATATTAGTGATAACATACAATGTCTCGTCTTTTGTTTCTGACTTATTTCACTCAGTGTTATGTACTCAAGGTTCATCCATGTTGTCACATGTTTCATGACCTCATTCCTTCTTATTGCTGCTTAGTATTCCATTGTATGTACATACCACATTTTGTTTATCCACCTGTCTGCTTAGGGACACTTGGATTTTTTCCATGTCTTAGCAATCATGAATAATACTGCTCTGAACATCACTGTGCAAATGACTGTTCATGTCACTGCTTTCAGATCTTCTGGGTATATACCGTGTAGTGGAATTACTGGATCATACGGTAACTTGATATTTAGTTTTCTGAGGAGCTGCCAAACTGTCTTCCACAGTGGCCGTACCATTATTTATTCTTACCAGCAGTGGATATAAGAGTCCCAATTTCTCCAGCATTTGTAGTTTCCTGTTTGTTTAAAGGCAGCTATTCTTATTGGTGTGAGCTGAAATCTCAATGTGGTTTTGATTTGCATTTCCCTAATAGCTAGTGAAGATGACCATTTTTTTCATGTGTTTTTAGCCATTTGTATTTTCTGTTCAGAAAAATGCCTTTTCATATCTTTTGCCTATTTTATAATTAGGCTGTTTGTCATTGAGTTGTAGGATTACTTTATATATGCTGGTCATCAGTCTCTTATCAGATATATGGTTTCCAAATATTTTCTCCCATTAAGTTGAATCTTCACCTTTTTGACAAAATCCTTTGAGGCACAGAAGCTTTTGATTTTGAGGAGTCCACATTTATCTATTTTTTCTTTCACTGCTTGCACTTTGGGTGTAAGGTCTAAGAAGCTGCCTCCTATTGCTAGGTCTTGAAGATGTTTCCCTATATTATCTTCTAAGAGTTTATGGTACTGGCTGTTACATTTAGGTCTTTTGATCCACTTTGAGTAAATTTTTGTATAGGGTGTGAGGTAGGGGTCCTCTTTCATTCTTTTGGATATGGATATCCAGTTCTCCCAACCCCATTTGTTGAAGAGACTCTTCTGTCCCAATTCATTGGATTTGGGGCTCTTGTAAAAAATCAGTTAACCATAGATCTGGGGGTCTATTTCTGAACTCTCAATTTGATTCCGTTGATCAATATGTCTATTTTTATGCCATGACCGTGCTGTTTTGATTACTGTGGCTTTATAGTAAGCTTTAAAATCAGGAAGTATAAGTCCTCCTACTTCATTCTTTTTTTAGAAAGTTTTTGGCATTCTAGGCCCCTTTCCCTTCCAAATAAATTTGATACCTAGCTTTTCCAAGTATGTAAAGTAGGTTGCTGGAATTTTGATTGGAATTGCATTGAATTTGTAGATCAGTTTGGGTAGAATTGACATCTTAATGATATTTAGTCTTCCTATCCATGACCATGGAATATCTTTACACCTATTTAGGTCCTCTTTGATTTCTTTTAGTAAAGTTTTGTAAATTTCTGGGTAGAGGTTTTTTACATCCTTAGTTAAGTTTATTCCTAGACACTGGACTCTTTTAGTTGCTATTGTGAGTGGAATTTTTTTCTTGATTGCCTCTTCACTTCAGTCATTACTGGTGTATAGGAACATGACTGACTCTTGCATATTGATCTTGTATCCCACACTATGCTGAATTTATTAGCTCAAGTAGCTTTGTTGTTGATTTTCAAGAATTTTTCAAATTCAGGAACCTATCTACAAATCATGACAGTTTTGCTTCTTCCTTTCAAATTTGGATGCCTTTTATTTCTTTGTCTTGCCTGATTTCTTTCACTAGAACTTCTAGCACAATGTTAAGTAGTGGTGACAGTGGACATCCTTGTCTCATTCCCAATCTTGAGGGGAAGGCTTTCAGTCTCTCCTCGTTGAGTACCATGCTGGATGTCGGTTTTTCATATATGCCTTCTATGATATTGAGGAAAGTTCCTTCAATTCCTACTTTTTGAAGTGTTTTTATCAAAAAAGGATGCTGAATTTTGCCAAATGCTTTTTCAGCATCTCTCAAGATGATTGTTTGATTTTTCCCTTTCAACTTGTTAATATATTGTATTCCATTGATTAATTTTCTTATGTTGAACCACCTATACATGCCTGGAATGAACCCCACTTGGTCATGGTGTATAATTCTTTTTTTTATATATAACTTTATTTATCAAATAAAAAAATTTCCAAACAAAACAAAGCAAAGCAATGGGAAAAACAAATATCCCAAAATAACTTCATTCCTTCTAATATGCTCCTACCATACCAAAAGAAAATTAACAAACCATAGTCACACCTGAGCATTCCCATATCATTAAGATCATCCTCAATATCTTGTTTGTTCTTATTAGATTGTTCCCCCTTCACTAGTTGCTATCTCTAGGTCCCTTATATTCTGTAATGTAAGACACTTATTTTGTGTTTTTCATAGAGTTCACATTAGTGGTAACATACAATATCTCACCTTTTGTGTCTGGCTTATTTCACTCAGCATTATGTCTTCAGGATTCATCCACGTTGTCATATGTTTCATGTTGTCATATAATTCTTTTAAAGTGACTTTGGATTCAATTTGCAAGTATTTTGTTGAGCATCTTTTGCATCTATATTCATTAGGAAGATTAGCCTGTGATTTTCCTTTCTTCTAGTATCTTTATCTGGTTTTGGTATTAGTGTGATACTAGTTTCATAAAATGGGTTAGGTAGTGTTCCTTTTCCTTCAATTTTTTGACAGAGTTTGAGCAGGAATGGTGTCAGTTCTTTTTTGAATGTTTGGTAAAATTCCCCTGTGAAGCCATCTGGCCCTGTGGTTTTCTTTGTAGGAAGATTTTTTTGATGACCGATTGGATCTTTTTACTTGTGATTGGTTTGTTGAGGTCTTCTGTTTCTTCTTGGGTCAGTCTAAATTGTTCTTGTGTTTGCAGGAAATTGTCCATTTCCTCTAAGTTGTCTAGTTTGTTGGCATAGTTGTTCATATTATCCTCTTATGATTTTTAAAATTTCTTCAGGATCTGTAGTAATGACCCCTCTCATTTCTGATTTTATTTGAGTCTTCTTTCTTTGATTTTGTCAGTCTAGCTAAGGGTTTGTTAATCTTGTTGGTCTTCTCAAGAAACCTACTTTTGGTTTTATTTATCCTCTCTATTGTTTTTTTGTTTGTTTGTTTGTTTGTTTTTTGGTCTCCATGTCATTTATTTCTGCTTTAATCTTTGATATCTCTTTTCTCCTACTTGCTTTAGAGTTAGTTTCCTGTTCATTTTACAGCTTCTTCAATTGTTCAGTTAGGTCTTTGGTTTTAGTGCTTTCTTCCTTTTTAATGTATGCATTTAGAGCTATAAATTTCCCTCTCAGCACCGCCTTCACTGAATCCCATAGGTTTTGATATGTTGTGTTCTTGTTTACATTCGTCTCTAGATATTTACCCATTTCTCTAGCAATTTCTTCCTCGACCCTCTGATTATTTAGGAGTGTGTTTTTTAACCTCCATCTATTTGTGAAAGTTCTGGTTCTTTGGTGGTTATTGATTTCCTGCTGCATTCCAGCTGTGATCAGAGAATGTACTTTGAATGATTTTAATCCTCTTAAATTTGATGAGACTTGTTTTGTGCCCTAGCATATGATATATCCTGGAGAACATTTCATGAGCACTGGAGAAGAATGTGTATCCTGGTAATTTGGGATGCAATGATCTATATATGTCGTGAAGACTAATTCATTTATCACATCATTTAGGTTCCCAATTTCCTTATTGGTCCTCTGTCTAGTTTTTCTATCTATAGAAGAGAGTGGTATATCGAAGTGTCCCACTATTATTGTAGAAACATCTATTGCTCCCTTCAGTTTTGCCAGTGTTTGTCTCATGTACTTTGGAGCTCCTTGATGGGGCATATACATTTATGATTGTTATTTCTTCTTGGTGGATTGTCCCTTTTATTAATATATAGTGTCCTCCTTTGTCTCTTATGACATCTTTGCATTTGACGTCTGTTTCATCTGATATTAGTATAGCTACCTCTGCTTTCTTTTGGCTGCAGCTCATGTGGAATGTTTTTTTCCATCCTTTTACTATCAATTACTTTGTGTTTCTGGGTCTAAGATGAGTCACTTGTAAACAGCATATCAATGGACACTACTTTTTTTTTTAAATTCAGTTTATTGAGATATATTCACATACCCTACAATCATCCACATTGTGCAGTCATCACCAAAATCAGTTTTTGAACATTTTCATTACTCCAAAAATAAAAAATAAAAAAAAATTAAATGAGAATAAAAATACAATTAAAGAAGAACACCCAAAACATCCCATCCTCCCATCCTCCATATTATTAATTTAATTTTTGTTCCTATTTTTCTACTCATCTGTCTATATACTGGATAGATGGAGTGTGAGCCACAAGGTTTTACAGTCACACCATCACACTGTGTAGGCTACATAGTTGTACAGCCATCTTCAAGAATCAAGGCTAATGGGTTGCAGTTCAGCAGTTTCAGGTATTTCCTTCTAACTATTCCAATACACTACAAACTAAAAAGGGGTATCTATATAGTACATAAGAATACCCTCCAGAGAGACCTCTAGACTCCATTTGAAATCTTTTGGCCACTGAAACTTTATTTTGTTTCATTTCTCTTCTCCCTTTTGGTCAAGAAAATTTTCTCAGTCCCATGATGCCAGGTACAGGCTCATCCTCAGGAGTCATGTCCTGTGTTGCCAGGGGGATTTACACCCCTGGGAGTTATGTCCCACATAGAGGGGAGGGCAGTGAGTTTACTTGTTGAGTGGACTTAGAGAGAGAGGCCACATTTGAAAAACAAAGAGGTTCTCTAGAGGAGACTCTTAGGTGCAATTATAAGTAGGCCTAGCCTCTCTTTTGCAGTAACAAGCTTCATAAGGGAAAGCCCCCAGATTGAGGACTTGTCCCACCAAGTTGGTAGTCCTCAATTCCTGCAAGAATATTAGTAATAACCCAAGCAGGAAAGTCCAGCATTTCAGCATTTTCCCCAGTTCCTCAGGGGGCACTGCAAATACATTTTTATTCTCTGCTCACTTTACTTTGGGATGTATCGGGATTTCACACTGACCTGTATAAAGCAACCAGATCTCATTTCCTATTCAAAGTTCCATGTACTTCTGGTGTTTGAATAAGCTGACCATATAAGTTAAATTATTTAGTGTGCTATAGAAAATATAGATCCTGCATGACATAAACATCTCGTCCCTTGGTCTCAAACAGAAGTTGAAATTTTACAACACCATCAGTATTGTCCTTTACCCTTTGGCCTGTTTTGCCTTAGTCTTAACCAGATCCACTTCATTCATATCTTGAATTGAAGTCTGGACTCTTTTGCTTCTGTTTTTAACAGTTGCCATATGAAGTAATGCTGACACTTATAGTTGATGAACTCTAGCTCTGAGTCTCAGGTGTCCCATACATACCCAAAGTTCCAGAGACCCTACAGCTTGGTACACAAACAGCTCCACATCTCAGAATTTAGACATAACCCTTACTACTCAGGAATGCATGTGACTACTCTAAGAGCTTGCAATCTAGGGACCTTTACAATAAGGGTTTCCCTGATAACCTGTGCTCTAAGATTCAATTCTCAGAGATTACATATTATAGTTAGTCCATATTAGTGAGGTTTTATAATGTTTGTCTTTTCATTTCTGGTGTAATTCACTCAAAATGCTGTCCTTAAAATCCATTCTCCTAGTTGTAGGTCTCACAACTTCATTTCTTCTTGCAGTTAAATTTTCTATTGTATGGATACACTGCAGTTCACCATTCTGTTTAGATGGATCATAATTTTTAATCCATTCCACCAGTCTATATCTTTTAATTGGGGAGTTTAATCCACTCACAGTCAAAGTTATTGCTGTAAAGGCAGTTCTTGAGCCAACCATCTTATCCTTTGGATTTTATTTGTCAGATCTATTTTTTCCCCTCTCTCCCTTTTTTCCCTTATAGTTACCCTTACTAATACTCTTCAGTTCTGTGCTTTTCTCCAGAGCTCTCTCTCCTTTCTCTTTTTTTCAGCCAGTAGAACTCCCTTTAGTATTTCTTGCAGGGCAGGTTTCTTGTTAACAAATTTTATCAGCATTTGAAAATTTTAAACTCTCCCTCACTTTTGAAGGAGGGTGTCATTGACAATACTTGGCTGGCAATTTTTCTCTTTCAGAATGTTAAATATATCATGTTAACACAATCTTGCTTCCCTGGTGCCCGTTGAGTAGTCACTATTTAGTCTTATGTGGTTTCTTTTGTATGCGGTGAATCACTTCTCTCTTTCTGCTTTCAGGACTTTCTCCTTCTCTTCATCATTTGACAATCTGATTTGTATATATCATGGAGAGGGTCTATTTGGATTTATTCTGTTTGGAGTTTATTGGGCTTCTTTGATTTGCATATTTATGTCTTTTATAAGGGATGGGAAGTTTTCTCCAACTGTTTCCTTGAATACTCTTCCTAGCCCTTTACTCTTTTCTTCTTCTGCGACACCAGTGATTCTTACATTTGTGTGCTTCATATTGTCCATCATTTCCCTGAGATCCATTTCAAAGTTTTTTGTTTTTTTTTTCCCATTTGTTCTTTTGTGCATTTGTATTCAATTATTTGTCCTCTATTTCATTTATTCCTTTTCTGCCTCTTCAAATCTACTACTGTGTGTCTCTAGTATATTTTTAAGTTTATCTACAGTCTCTTTTATTTTCCATAAGATCTGCTTTTTTCTATTTATTCTTAACAAATTCTTTATATTCTTCTAGAGTCTTCTTGATGTCCTTTATGTCTTTACCTAACCCATTGAAGTTTTTTTTGGGGATTTGTATGTACTTCTTTGATTAATTGTTCCAAGTTCTGTGTCTCCTTTGGCTTTTTAATTTGGTCTTTTTGCTTGTCCCTGTGTTCTTGGAGCTTCATATGCTTTGTGATTTTCTGTTGACTTTGGGACATTTGCTTATCTTGATAAGGTTATTTTGGGAAATGCAGGATTATATGGACATTTATATAAAATTTAACAGAACCACAGCTTGCTAGAGTGTACTTTCCGTGTCTTCCCAGCAGATGGCACTCTTGAGCCACCTCTTTCCCTCAAGCCTTCTTTTCCCTGAATGTGGCTGTGTGCTGGGTGGGTTCCAAACCAAGTGGAAATCCAATATGCAGAGCAATTCTTGTGTACTAAGGACTGCCAGCCCTGGGGGTGGGTAGTGGGCCCTGTGCAGTTTGACAGAGAGTCCACTTAAGGGCACAGTGGTTCTGGTCATTCCTAGGCCTCCAGGTGGACCACCCTCAGGCTGTGGGTCTGTGTTTCTCATCCTTCACAGCCCTCAGTCAGCTCAAAAATGCCTACCTCCTAGTCAGCCACAAAGGTCCCTGCCTGCCTTTGCCTGCAAGCCTCTGGGGTGGGAGAGGGGCTCCTGGTGCTTCCATATGGCACCCTTGCTTATCCCCATCTCTTGCCTGTGCACACTGTGGACCTCCATGGAGGAAGAGTAAATGTACCAAGTTTTGTGTATGCAATCAACATAGGTCCACTGGTTCCCAAGTTCCCTCATGGGAGCTCCTGGCTGCGGGGCTGAGAAGGGTTATCTCCCCAGTTAACTGCTGAGATGGGTATGCAAGTGGAGAGCTCCTACCTCCCCTGCTTGGCCAGCCATCTCACAGCTGCCAGCACCAGTGGCAATCGCAGTTGAATAAACTCACCCTGTCCATTCAGACATAATTTCTCCACTCTTTCAACCAAGTCCCAGCATATATTACAGAGGTCCTTCTCTGGCCACTTGCACCTTGGAACCACTATCCTCGTTGTTTCTGCTTTTTCTCTAGTTATTCCATGGGGGAGAAGTTCACTCTGCCTCTCCTATTCCTCTGTCTCCCCAGATGTGTTTTTATTATTTTAATTCTTCTCTTTTTGTTACTTGGCCCTGGAGCAGTCCCTACAGCATTTGTCATTCATGTCCCCAGCTTTCCATGCAGAATGGAAGAGCAAGGAACCTATCCACATTCTGCTGGCATGTGCCACTTAGTTTTAAAACTTGACATTTTTAGGTTCTCTGCTGAAAGCCTCATTTTTTCACCAACATCTTTCTACTTCTGAAATTCACATATCTCCTATACCTGTGCGAGCTCTGAAAATTGTTTAGGTTACAGCTCCTTTATATTTCTTTGCTTAGTCTCATGATGTTTCACTTTATGCATTCATGGCTAGTGATTCAGCAACAGACACAAGGGGTGTGATGCAGATTTCTGGGGCTCTTTTAAAGTTCACTTCTTTCCAGAACTCTGCCTCACAATTTCTAGCTGCCTCAACTCCCTGAGTTCCTATTACTGTCTCCTCAAGTCAGCAAGACACCTGGAATCTGCCTCAGTTCTCTCTTCCTGGGACATGGTCTCAGAAGTGATATAAGCCAGAAAGCTGGTTGCAATCATGGGGATTACCTCATTGTTTTCCCTTTCCTCAGAAATCACCATCTTGTAGTTATGTTGTTCAGTATCTGAAAACAGTTGTTTCATATATTTTGCCCAGTTTTGAGTTGGTAAGACAAAAAGGCCAAGTCTGTTGCTTCTCATTATATCATGTTACAAGTGGAAGTCTCTCATGCTTGAATTTCGTAATATATTATTTCAGTTCCTCAGCCACTTAAGTCATACCATAAGAGAATTCTCAATTCTCACAAGTTGATACCTTTTCAAAATTGCTTATTATGGATTTGATTTTGTCTCCAAAAAGATACATTGAAGTTCTAGTCCCTAAAACCTCAGAAAGTGACCTTCCTTGGAAATAGGGTCTTTTTAAAATGGAACCCATTAAATCAAAATATCCTACTGGAGTAGGGTGGGTCCTTAACCTAATATGACTGGTGTCCTAATAAGGGGACATTTGAACACAGAAAGTAGAGAAAGACAGGAAGGGGGAATGCCATGTGAAGAGGCAAAAGAGAACATAGCCATGTGACGATGACAACTGGAGTTATGCAGCCACAACCCAAGGAATGCCTGAGGTCACCAGAAGCCAGAACAGAGATCTCTGTGGGAGCTCAAACTTGCCAACATGTTGATTTTGGATTTCTGGCCTCAAGAACTGTGATACGATAAATTTATATTGTTTTAAGCCACCTAGTTTGTGCTACTTTTTATGGCAGCCCTTGGAAACTTAGATACTTCCCAATCTTGACTTCCTTCTTTTCACCCTTGCATTTGAATGACCACTGAGTTAATCAAATAGCCATATAAATTTATATGTGATAACTAATTTAAATTTTCTTGGGCCTATATACCTAGTTAAAATTGTGCTGTGCTTAATTATTTACAAATTACTGTACTCAAAGTGTAGATGGCCATTAGGTGATTTAAATGTCAATCAAGGCTGTCCGTAGTAGCACTTCTTCACCATTTACTGCTAATAAGCTCACATACCAATTATTCTCTTAGGAACCAGGTAATACAGCATAAAATGTTCAGTAATAGCAAAGTAGTTTAGCCTTCTGATAAAGCCTGACAATTTTAACTGGGTGAAAACAATGGTTTGAAAAGGATCTTTTCTTGTTTTAGTTAAAAATGTCTTTATTATTTTGGGAAACTGTGGGAGATAGAGTTTTTTTGTTTTTATTTTTACTTTTTATTAGTCGATATTCATGGCTATGGAGATGGACATGTAGAGACATGGAAAAATAATACTCTATTCACCTGGTTACTATGCTTAGCCCAAGAAGATGGTTATGTATCCTAAAGGGAAATAGACCATTTCTTTTTTGTTGTTGAATAAATGGTGATATTTTTTGAATGCAAATTCAGGATTCTTTCCTGGGAGTATTGTAGAGATGTTGGAAGATTGAAAACACTCTCTTTCTACTGAAGTTGATGAACTGGGATTATTTTTGCCACATTTTCCTAGTTTGAAAATGCCTCTCTCTGGTTGAGGAAAATGAGGCCAGTTTACAAAGAGAAAGAGAGAAAAGAAGTCATGCCTTTGAGCCATCTGCAGACCCTGTTTCCCGACTCTCTTCCTTTGATTCTCTGAGCTGTGTCAGTTTCTTTCTAACTACATTAGCCAATAAATTTCCTTTTTACTACAAGTCGATTGATTTGGGTGCCCATCATTTCAATCAAAAAGGTGGTGATTACTATATTCATTAATGTCAACAGTTCAACAATAGGAGGGCCTCCTATTTTTCCTGTCATAATTCTGTTTCCAAACACACAATTATCCTGTACCACCTCAGAAATATATACAGAGTGCTTGTGGTATGAAATTTTATCTTAGAACATATTTTTGTGTGTTTCTGTGTTCTTTTTACATCTCTTTTTCATGTTTCCCCTGCAAGGTGGTGCTAATCTTCTGTTTCTTTAGTGTGTTTTCATAGTGCTTTGCACAGTGTAAGCTCATCAAATATTATTTGTTGATTTTTTTTTTGTTAAATTATATTCAACTTCATCTTGGTTTATGTTCAACATTGAAGTAAAGGTTGTTTTACAGTTTCCCATTTTCTCTCCTGTGCCTTACTGTGTTTCTCCTTTCCTCCTAAAATGCTGCTGGTTTGAGCCCTTGTCTTATGATATCTGGACTAATTTGTGGGAAAAAGATATTTTTAATTAAAAAGCAAATAAATTGATTTTGTAGAAAAATATAAAGAAACCTTTTTTTTTCATTTCATGGTAAGCTGTCTACTCATATAATCTAGATTTTTTTGACCCTAAATATATACATCTATTTATTTTCCAATCCATGAACAGATAATTTGTGAAGATCTGTGTCTACTCTCAATGACTGTAATCATAATTTTAAGATCGTAATGGTCAAAGTAATAAGTAACATTTTAAACAGTTCAAATTATGTGCCATGCGCTATGCTGAGTTATTTATATGCAAAATTTTGAATCTTAGGACAGAACTGTTATATATCTTCATTTTATAAATGAAAAAAATGAGTCACATAAATTAGGTAATTTGGATTATAAAGTAGTGATGTGGATTAAGAAAGATCTTCAAAAACTCCATACACTATTTATTAGGTACATCGCCTTAGATAAGTTATTCAACCCCTATAAATAAACCTTGATTTTCTCACTTGTAAAATGAGGGTTAAAAACAGTATCTATCTCCTAAGGATGCTTTGATGATTAAACAAGTTGATGTATATATGATATTCATCATGGTAGTTGTCATATGAAAAATATTCATAAATCTTATGTATTTTATTATTGTTTAATAGTTTTATTATTCCTGTTACTAAATGTCAAAAAATAGTGCTACCACTTAAATCTCAGTAACCATGAAACAAGTGCTTCTTGAAACATGTTACATATCCTGAGCTATGTTCCTAACTTTGTCTGTTTATAGAGGGTGGGCAATTTTAATGGGGATTGATAATAATTTCCTGTTGATTTATGAGAGTCATATTGCATGGTAGACAACTTTTGCTGTCACTCCTAAACAACACTTGTCTTACGAAAACTTTTGCACTGGTCATTTTGGTGGGATTCCTATAACCCTGTGGGGTGGTTTGAATCTGATATTCCTGTGGGTGTGGATCCATTGCTACTAGGACCTTTTAATGAAGTTACTTCAGTTAAAGTGTGACCCACCTTATTCAGGTGAAAAAAGTCCATGGAAGCAAAAAAGATGAAATAAGTGAAACCCAGAAGAGAAGGGAAGGAACAGTAGATGCCATGTGCCTTGCCATGTGGCAGAGGAGCCAAGGATCACTGGCAGCCAGTCTTTGAGAAGAAAGCATTGCCTTGATTTGGAATTTTCATGGTCTCAAATCAGTAAGCTAATAAATTCTCAATCTTTAAACCAGCCCATTTCATGGTATTTGCTTGGACCAGCCTCGGAAACTAAAACACCCTGTGACAAACTAAGGACAAAGGATTGCCAGCAGCCAGCCCCAGAATGTTTCAGTTTTGGGGAAGAAAGCATCACCTTGGTGATGCCTTGGTTTGGACTTTTTCTTAGCTTCAAAACCATGAACAAATAAATTCCCATTGTTTAACCCAACTTGTTTCATGGTATTTGCTTGAGCAGCCAAGGAAAGTAAAACACCCTGTATACTTTTTGGTCCTCTGCTAAATATAAATGGATGAGCTTGAGAGAAATGGCCCCCTGATTACTAATGAGCTTCCAGGTTTTTAGTCAGGAATGATTATGTCTCAGAAATGCTCCTCTTTTTGAGTCCTTAATATTCCATCATATATTTTTTGAAAATTCATCTTGTACTTTTGACATAGTATTTTGAATTATTTTCCACCCATTATAATCAAATACTCCCCCAAGATACATGGCAGATGAAAGAGCAGAGTAGGTATTTTTGCTCAAGGCTGTCTGACTTAATAGTCTGTACTGAGTGGGATAAAGTCAGTGTTTTAGTTTGCTAATGCTGCTGCAATGCAAAACACCAGAGGTGGATTGGCTTTTATAAAAGGGGGTTTATTTGGTTACACGGTTACAGTCTTAAGGCCACACAAAGTGTCCAAGGTAAAACATCAGCAATCGGGTACCTTCACTGGAAAATGGCCAGTGGCGTCCGGAAAACCTCTGTTAGCTAGGAAGGCATGTGGCTGATGTCTGCTCCAAGTTCTGGTTTCAAAATGGCTTTCTCCCAGGATGTTCCTCTCTAGGCTTCAGCTCCTCAAAAATGTCCCTCTTAGTTGCTCTTGGGGCATTTGTCCTCTCTTAGCTTCTCTGGAGCAAGAGTCTGCTTTCAACGGCTGTCTTCAAACTGTCTCTCATCTGCAGTTCCTATGCTTTCTTCAAAGTGTCCCTCTTGGCTGTAGCTCCTCTTCAAAATGTCACTCACAGCTGCACTGAGTTCCTTCTGTTATGTCAGCTCATTTATATGGCTCCACTGATCAACTTAGACCCACCCCGAATGGGTGGAGCAACACCTCCATGGAAATTATCCAATCAGAGTCATCATCCACAGCTGGATGGAGTGCATTCCAAAGAAACACTCAAAGAAATCTAATCAAAACTGATAATGTCTGCCCACATAAGATTACATCAAAGATAATGGCGTTTGGGGGACACAATACATTCAAACTGGCACAGTCAGCAAACAAGGATGAGAAAAATGGTTTCTAAGAATATATAAAAGAAGGTAGTTTTCCAGTGGTAGTACTGGCTTGGAAGAACTGAAAGGAGTTTAAGTAATTATATTTCTTCCCTGTACATCAGGCTTGTTTATCTAATTACCAAATGGCAATTTAAACATGTATACTATATTCAATTCCAGCACTACATTGAACTCTCCTTTCAAACGTGCTCCGTTGCCATAATGACAATCACAATCCAAACAGTCATTCACACTTCATAAAGAGCGTGATTTATCATCCACAGTCCATCAGTAACTTTTCATAGATTAAAGAATAAAATTTAAAATATTAAGTATGATGTTCATGACATTTCCTGATCTGTGTTCTCTTTCTAACTTCCTCTTTTCTCACTGTCATCATCACAACCTTTATTGGTTTCAATACTGAAATGCTAACAGTTATCTTCTATGCCATTCTTTTTTGCATTCCACAGCTTTGCATATGCTTATCTCTCCACCTGGAATATATTTTCTTCTAGTTCTCTAGAATATTTTACTTCAAGGTCTCTTTCTAATGGGTACCCTTTCTGAAGCAGAGATGATTGTTGACTGTTTTGTACTACTAGTTGGGCTGAGAAATTCTAATCAATTTTGACAGAGGCTAAAACATTTGAGTATGTTATCTATTTCTCCATAACAAATCACACTAAACTTTAGTGACTTAAAACAACAATCATTAATTTTCTTCAATTTGGGCAGGGCTCAGCGAGAACAGCTTTTCTCCGCTGCCTTGGTTCATTCATATGGCTTCTCCATGGGCTGCTTGGGCTTCCTCACTGCATGGTAGCTTGATTAAAGAGTTCCAGAAAAGCAGGGAGATGCTTTATCACCTTTTATGACCTAGCCTCAAAAGTCGCATAGCCTCACTTCTCTCATAGTCACAAGCCTGCCCAGATTCAAAATGAGGAAATATAGACCTCATCTCCTGATAGAAGGAGTTGCAAAGGCACATTGTTGGAAGAACATGTGGGATGAGAGATTATGGCCATTTTTGAAAATACAGTCTGCTACAGATATCTAAAATTCTTCCAGAGGAACTTTTAAATGCAGAGACAAATGCAGATGAATATTTTCTTGAATATTGAAAAAATGAAGACATAAACCTTTTTAAAATTGTTATAAGCTATACATACACTTCCAATTATAAGAAAAGTGACATTTTTAAGGTTATGCATTGTTTCTATACATTTTTTGCACTTTTATCATTTCTTTTAGTAAGAGAGTTTTGAAACAAAGAAGTGTTAATAACCAGATAAAATTATAAAGGCTTGTAGGAATTTCCTGATTTTGAGATTCAAAGATTTTGTTGTGAACAAAAGATTAGTTATTTTATCTACCAATGAGAATTCATAATAGGAAAATGTTGAAAGGAATAGATATGCTTAAATGAGAAGATTTTCTTTTCTTTTTTTCTTTTTTCTTTTCTCTTATTTTTCTTTCTTCCCTTCCTCCCTTTCTTTCTTTCTCTGTTCCCTCCTCTTCTTCCTTCTCCCTCCCTTTCTTTTCTGTTTTCCTCCTTTCCTTTACTCTTTCTTCATTTCTTCTTTCCCCACTTCAGTCATGTTTTTTCTTTAATGAAAAAACAAAAACAGGAAAAACCTTTGTTCATTACCCTTATTTCTTAAGACTCTGTGGTTTATCAC
The DNA here is from genome assembly GCF_015220235.1 of Choloepus didactylus. NCBI lineage: Eukaryota > Metazoa > Chordata > Mammalia > Pilosa > Megalonychidae > Choloepus > Choloepus didactylus. Next base: position 34,474,835 of record NC_051320.1, on the reverse strand, counting down.
AGCAGAATATTTCATTAATTAAAAAAGGATACACATATCTCTTAATCTATGGAATGCTGTAAGAAATTCTTTTTAATAGTTTTGAGGAACAATCATTATTTTAAAGAGAGAGAGTACTATTTGGGACTGTCTTACAAATGTAAATGTCATTTGTAGATTTCAACTTTGTGACACTTAAAAAAATAGAAGGTATAAATTGAGAGTACGACATGATTATGCTCTCTTATTTACCTTTACCCCTAGTCTGTTCCCTTATCTTTTTGTACAAGTTCAATAATTTTGTTAATTTCATATGTTGATGGGAATTATTTTCCTTTGTGTTTTATGTGTGTATTTACGTGTGTTTTATGTGTGTATTTATGTGTGTTTAAAGCTTTATGTCATTTTTGGTATTTCAATGGAAAATACGTATGATTTTATCCCTGGACAAAAGGTGACAAAAACAGCTGTGCAGCTTTATGTGTGTTGGAAAGATGTATTTCACATGTTCTCTATAAGATACAAAATATAATTTCAGATACATATATGTTGAAAATTTTGCACCACTTCAGATGTCCAAGGTAGCAACAAGGAGGTTTACTGTTCTGGACCATTCTAGGTCCTCAAAAATTTAGGTCCTCTAGGTCCTAAAAATGTTGATTGTTATTTTCAGAAGTGTAAATCTTACTGTTATGAGGGGCAAATATATGTCTGTGGATGGTAAGAAATGAAATTGTACTGATATTAAAATCTACAGGAATTGTTTTGCAGGTACTATAAACTGGAATATTTTCTTTCCCTCTGAGTGATCTTATCACATTAATTATAGTCCTTAAGTGGTATATTTCTATTTTTGACCTGTGAGTTTATAATACTACATATATTGGTACTGGAAAAACAGTAGCTTTGAATCAGTTAATTAGCCACCAATAAATATTTTTTGTACATCTAATATGACTTGGGCTAGTTGCTGTTTGTAGCTTAAAAGGGTTCCCAAGCCCTTATCACCATGGAACAGTGTTGGCTGAAACTGATGATTATTTATGGTTACTTCAGCAGTGTTTTATTAGATGCAGGAAATCCTAAATTGAATTTGGAATCAGTTTATGTACCTTTCTTTAACCCGTCTCCTGAGTCCACAACCTGTACCTTGTGCATTCTTCAATCCATTTCAGTCTATATAATGTCAGGTGGACAGAGGAAAGCATGTGGGCTTGGATCCCACTTCATGTTTTAGCTTTGTCTCTTAACATCTGATGATGAAGATTGGAGAAAAACCTCTATTTCCTTTGCCTCATGGAAGGACAATCTAGGATAACACTTGAGGCTCTGTTTTCTGCTAATCTCCACTCCTCTCTAAGGAATGAGTTGTATGTCTTGGAGAAGAAATGACTCCCCTGGACCTGGCTGCTTTAAGCTAGACTGGACACAGAGAGGGTACATTCCATTCTGTACTTTTGCATGTGGGCAGGCTCATCAATGTTCAGATGCAGCTAGTTTGTGGGGGAAATATATTTAACTTTTAATCCTATTTACAAGATTTACTTTCATCGAAATTAAGAAGTGATAAAATAAATTAATAATTATTTTAACTCTAGTGACCTAATCCCTAATGTAATTTCTGATCCTGGTTTTAGAAGTTTCATTAATAAAGCCAAACGTATCTACATGGAAGATTTTTAGGACCCTATGTTATGGACTGTTTATCACTATTATCTTCCTCCAAATATAGGCAAAATTTCACATTGATTCTAAGGCATCCTACATGCAGTTCAGGCCCTAAATTTGTTAAACCCATAATGATTGGCATGGATCTGTTCAGTATTTGTTCATTTATTTGCTCATTATTCTATCAAGGTTCTATCATGGTCATACAAGATGAACAAGATAAGGATCACAACCTGGGGGAAATCAGATTCTAGTGGGAATGGCAATTATGTGGACAGATAAATTCCAAAGCAGCTTCTTAAGTGTAGTATAGTTTCTAATAAGCAGCAACTGGGTATTATTTGGGCACATCAACTGCCCCAAGACAAGGTCTGAGTTAATGGTTCTTGGTGAATTTATCATCTGTTTCGGAAAAAAAAGCTTCTTATCCTCAGGTCCACACATCCTATATATCCTTTTACCTTTATAAACTAGCTTCCTCTTTGACTCTGATGAATCCATTACATGTAGATTTCCCCTGTTGTTGTACAGTAACTCTTTTGCAAAAGGTCTCTAATATCTCCAGAATGTGATAGCCAATACATGATACTATCTCCTTATCATACATTACTCTATTTATAGCATTTGATACTGTTGACCATTCCTTTATCTTGAAGCTCATCTCTTCCTGTGGTTCTACGTCACTACATTTTACTCCTATCTCATTACTTTATTCTTTTTTCAGTCTTTTGTGAATTCTAACTTTAAATGCCACTACTCCATTTTTTTAAAAATTTATAATCTGTATTAGTCAGGGTTCTCTAGGGAAACAGAACTGAGAGGCGAATATATATATATATAAAATATTACACAACATTATGTAAATATTATGAGATTTGTTATAGGAATTGGCTCATGTGACAATGGGGACGGGCAAATCCAAATTCCATAGGGCAGGCCACATGCTGAGAACTCTGATGAAGGTTTTCAATGAATTCCACAGGGGAAACTGGCTGGCTGAAGTAGAGATGGAAATTTTTCCTCCTGACTTCTGAAATCATCAGTTCTCCTTCCAAAGTCTTCACCTGATTGGATGAGACTTCTTTCCTTGGTGAAGGCAATCTCCGTAGTTGATTGTAGATGTAACCAGTGATAAACGCAGTCAACTTATGCATGATATAAGTCCACAAAATAACCTCATGGTAACGGGCCAGTGCTTGCTTGACACCATAACCTAGCCAAGTTGACACGTGTGCTTAACCATCACATAATTCCAGATTGTTTTTATCCACTGGTATGACTATCATTTATGTGCTGTTGATTCACAAAGTCTTATCTTCAGCATATCTTTTGTATAACTAAGTATTATACTTAATTTTACTTAGTTGGCCCATAAACAACTCAAACTTAATATATTTGAAGATGCGATTCACGCCCCCCCCCCTCCCCGAATTGGGGTTTGTAGCTCAGTGCGGCTTAATGCACAGACACACCAAACGGGGCTGTGGAGGAAAAGGAGGTTTTATTTGCATGCCAATGGAAGACGGGGATTTTCCCAAATCTGCCTCTCTGTAGTGATTTTTCTTGTGGCTTTTATACATGTTAGAGACAAAAAAAGTTATTCATCTTGGGTAACCTGTAACATTTAGCAGGGGTCTGGAGAATTTCATTAGTTTCTTATCTCAGTTATTTCCTACATCCTTTAGGATTACATTCTTTAAGATACTTGGTGCATGGTGCCTTCAAGTCTAGGGTAATAGAGGAATGAACACAATGTGATTAATGTATAGCTTGATTAGCATCTATAAATGACTGGGAGCACATCCTACATTTTGCTTCTCTGTGACACTAAAAATTTTTAAGTACATAGCTTGCTTACAGTTTCAGAATTATATTTAAAATTCTAGCACTACATATCAGTAGCTAATGTCTGTATTTCCATAGCCCACTCAGTCTTCTTTATGTTTCCTTCACCTCATGAAGTGATACCACCATCTTTGCAGTCTCTCATGGTATTTATAATCTTGGGAAAAAACTTGATGAAAACTTTTAAAATACTCTATTTGCATTATATCTTTAAAATGAATATATTAGATGTATCTTACTATTTTCATTATTGTTTACATAAAACAGTGATTTTGAAAGATCAAGTAATGTGTCTAAGGTACCATAGTTTACAAAAGTTGATGACAGGCATTGATCATAGGCTAAGCTTGTAGTGCTCTGCCAGGTAGCCCCCTCCTGCTTTTTTATTCCCTTTCTGTTATGTCCTTTATTCCATCATTCATTTATTCTTTTCAGTGCTTGGTTCCTTTGTTTATAAGTGATTATGCCAATTAGCAGTCCTACCAGAAATCTATGAGAGTATCTGTTGCCCCACAACTTCTCTGACTATATTGTTATATATTTTTCATTTTTTGCCAATCTAATGGTATAATCTCATGTTATATGATCGAGCCTCCAGAAGAAAACACAGCCCAGCTGAAACTTTAAAGCCTTCTGAGAACCTAAACCATGCTCAGACTCCTGATTCACAGAAACTGTGAGATAACTATGTAGTATTTGAAACAGCTAAGTTCATGCTAGATTGTTATATATTAGAGAAATCTAATTCAATTTTTTTATTATTTAGGGTCCTTTCTCATTTTATTTATAGAAAATTTTCTTGGATCACAATTTTAAATATTACTTCTCTTCCATTGTTTTGTTTTTCTTTCAGGATCTCCAATTGTCCTTAGTTGGATCTCTTTTGCTTAACTTTTATTTCAACCATTTCCTCTTTGGCCGTTTTTACTTCTTTATTTTTATTCTATTCATTGTTTTCTTATATTTTCTATTCTCTTTATCAAGCTTTCTTTCAAATTTATTCTTTCTTGTACATCTTATAACTTGTTCTTTATTTTTGACATTTAAAAAATTTATTTCCAAGTCAATTACCTCTCATTTCATTCTTTTTTTTTTCTTCTTATCACTTTATATTATTGTTTCCTGAATTTCTGATTCAAGGTATGTTATTATATTCCTAAATTTTTGCTTGATGATTCTTGGCTCAGTTTAGAGAGTTGTGTGTCTTTTACTTCATCATTAGTTTTTTGGGGAATGGTTTTTATTAAGTTAATTGTTTGTTTTCTCAGTTCCTATACAACTAGTAAGTCAATGTGTGTGTTAACTACATTAATTTCATTAAACATGTTTTTAGAATATTAAATGCTATCAATTTTTTTAAAAAGCTTGGATTTAAAAATTGTAACAGATTATCTTTAGGCATAATTTGGTTGCCAGTTGTCCTAGAAGAAGCCTATGTTTTACTTCTAAAGTAATGGGGCTGGTTTGGTTGAAATAATGGTAACTGAACTGTTTCTGTCAAAGTGAAGATTTGCTCTAATTCATATCCTCATGTAAAAAAAACAAAATCTCTTTGAAAAAGTCAATGATTAACATGGAGACAAGCAGATAATGAACTAACAACAAGAACTAGAATATCCTGTAGAACAGGAAACTCAGAGACCACTATTCAGAATTACTTGAATTTAAATAAATTGGTGTGGAGAGAGCTCAAAGAAAACTTTCTTTGTCAAGCATATGTTCCTTGCCTAATTTAAGTGTTAACTCACCCTAGACTTCTATTCCTATCTGGTGAATCTGATTCTACTGGTCATGTTTATCCTAGAGTAGAAATATTTTTCTTTAAGTACAGGACCTCTGTTTTAAAGCCCAGAGAATGAGAGTGAAAATTTAACCCAAAACAACAATATCCAATAATTTCCTTGGTTTGTTAACTAATAAAGTATGACAGGGTATGTGTGTGTCCCCACAATCTTGGTATTAGCTAAGATTTCTTCTAACTAAAGACTTAGTATTAAAATTACTTTTACCTTATTTAACCATGTTATGTACTAAAAGAACTTAGAGGGAATTTAAAGATTTTATTCTTTTCATATTTGAACTTTAGCTATTTTATTGAGGAGGAAACTGACAAATATTTGCAATTAGAATTGTATTTGAGAACTACGTTCACTTCATTTACTGTTAGCATACTTATCATGCTTTCTGGACAATATAAGCTAAATTCATAGAAATTTCGTGTTTCTGTTATTGTTAAAGAAGAATGTTGGTAAAAGAAAAAATTTCACTGTTTCATTTTTTGACATGCTTAATTTGTAGATTTCCTTATAGTTGCCATTCATTTTGGAGGATAAGTGCGAATTTTTCACTCTCCCTTCTCCTCTTTGAAGCTTTTCCTTTTGTGTCTCCTCTTATTTTTTCAACTTCAGCTCCTATATGCATTGCAGTTAATTTTTTGAAATGTCTCTTGGAAATGTTTAAGAAATTTGGTGTTTTACTAGATTACTCACAGAACTGGAAAACAATATTTAAAATTAGAACTTTATAGAGTGGGCTTGAAGAAAATGTATATGTAAATAAACAGATAAAGATACACACACACACACACCACACCACACCACACATTCATATGTACATTTATAACATATAAATGTATTTTCATATGTAAAGTTTTATATACATATATAACATTTTCAGAATTAATAGTATCAAAACTTTCTCTTTAGTAGCTGAGTCAGAGTTCTCTAGAGAAACACACAAACATACATACAAATTAAAAGATTAATTATAGGAATTAGCTCACATGACTTTGGGGATTGGAAAGTTCAAATAATGTAGGGCAGGTGGGAAACTAGAAACTGTGATGAAGATGAAGTTGAATTCCTCAGGAGAAACAGGTTGGCTGAAATAGAAATAGAAGTTCTTCTTTCTGACTGCTGAAATCTTCATAAGGACTCCAACTGATTGGATGAGAAGACTCCCTTCATTTGTTGACTGTAGATACAACCAGCCAGAAAATGCAATCAACTGACTGTAGATGCAAAGCCATCTACAGAATACCCTCACAGTAACAATCAGGCCACTTCCTCCTGGACACTAAAACCTAGCCAAGTTGACATGTGAAATTAACCATCACAGTGGCTTTACTATTGGGAGATTCCCCATCTTTGTTGGATTTTTCTGTTCTCCACTGTGTAGAATGCTGTAGAAGATGCTCTTTAATGGTAAAGTATATATAACGAATTTGGTTGCTTTTTTCTGAACTTTCATTTCCTGGAAGAATTGAATTAAAAGTGTTTGTTTTTAGTTTCTTTTATCTGTAGTCAGAATTATCCCCATAGCTAGAGTCTATTTTCATGGAATATCCATTTTCATTTTCCTGAATGGACTGTAAGGCAATACACATCTCAGGAATTGTCAAAAAAGTGAGAAAAGGAGGGACGGGGATATTGTTGTCATTTACCAGTAAGCTACTATATAGAAAGACAAAATAAATATTTTTTTTTTTTGTGAAGCCCATATGATTATTACTGAACTTCACTGAACCAGATACTTCAAATAATGTATATAAACAGCATGCATTAATAGTTTGGCTTGCCATTTTTAATTTTTATACTTGTGTGTCTATATCTTAGCAAAGTCTCAGCTCACTAGCACACTGAGCTATGCGGTGGAGGTAATCTGAATCAAAGCACAATTGCAAAAGTGTCAAACGTGATGAAAAAGAGAAAATCACTACAAAGGAGAATTCACCACAGTAACGCTTTGCAGTTCCTAACTCAGAGGCCTAGTAGCCTCATCAAAGATACAAGAGATGGAAAAGGCCTATTAGGTCATCAAACCTATCCCCTCACCAAAGAAAGAAAATGAATTCAAGGAACCCTGATCTGTTGGGTTCAAACCTAAGTCAGGATAGAAAGACCCTGCTTCCGCTCCCGATGCATTATTTCATGACACTAGATGTCATTTATACAAAAAACTGAAATGAATTGTCTGCCCCCAGCATCCTAGAATAGTAGAATAGACTTTGAGAGCTGTAAGGTACCTGAGCCCAGCCTCCTCATTTTGCTGAAGAGTACTCTGAGTGTCTTGAGAGGTTAAATGACTAGCTCTCTTCCGTAGAGCCACTCACAGCTGGACTAGTATTAAAACCAAAGTTTCCAGAAATAACTAAGCTGCTTTTTCTAACAAATAATCTTCTTTTTGAAAAATAATCTTGGTAATAATCTGTTTCATACATATTTAATGCATTTGGAAATTAACATATCTTACAAGGACCCAATTTAAAAATTCTAATTTTGAAGCAATCAAATCTAAAGTTTTCAATTTTGAAACACCAATTCCCACAGTGGGTATTGATTCCAATAATAGACTTTCAGTTGCACCTAATCCCCTCTTCTCTGTTAGACCCAAAGTACTCTACAGAGATATGGTAGCTTCATTGGTGGTATGTCATGGGAATGAGGCTACATATGTTTAAAAATTTATGTGCAGATTCCCCCCCCCGCCATAAAGGAAAAATCCTATTGTGATGGATTTCAATGTTTAGCAAGTGGAGAAATGGGAAAGATAAATGGTCTGGGAAGGGAATTGGCATTTACTTGGGGTTTTTGAGCCAGGCTTGTTTTTAGATGGAGTACAGCATCAGATGCCTGCAGTGTCCAGTTAAGATGAATGAGGTTGGCTGAGCTTAGCGCAATAGAGGATGGAACCCAATAGGGAGCAGGTGCTATTTAACCTTAGAGGATAGATGGCTTGTGTTAATGCAGACCCACTATTGTTAGAATTTACAGTTTTTCAAGAGAGGCTGGGATTTCTAATCTTTGCGTGATATTTCCTGATTTTTAAAACACTGTTCTGGTTAAGTAAAATATTCTGTTGGCCAGATATGGTCAACAGATGACATTTAGTTGTAGGTATTTTGTATACTTTGTCACACCATTCTAAAAGTGATGCTAAAAATTTTCATAAAATCTGAGAAAGGTCAGACTCTGAGAGTTTAGGTAATTCGTCCAACATTTTAGGAATCTTCGCCTGATTACATCCAATTTATAAATAAAAAGCTGTTTCTAAGGATTCTTTAAACCAGCTTCTGTACCATACTGCATCCCATGCAAGCTCTCAAAGTAGAAGAAATAAGTATTTGAATCACACCTTCAGGGTCTTATTTCTTTATGATGTGATTACTCTTCTTATCTAGAATTTTTTGTGCATGGATTTGTTAATATTTTCAAGACTTGAACTAGGGGTTTTAGTTAATAGGTATACTTTTTTTTTTTTTTTTTTTTTTAGAATTTTAAAAACACGTAGCATGAACATGCATTCAGGTTTAGATTTGTATGATTTTGAACAATACAGTTAATATGAAATCTGTGTTTTCAGTAGATTAGAATTCATCAGTGTCTTATTAATGGGGAACACTCTGGAGTTTTGGGATTTATTAGCCTAGCTGTTATCAAACTTAAGTGCACATCAGAATCACCTGGGAGGTTTTTTAAAACACAGATCGCTGGGCCCACCCTGAAAGTTTTAGATTCAGTAGGTCCTGGGTGGGGCTTGATAATTTGCATATCTCAAGTTGCCAGGTAAAACTGATACTGTTGATCTGGAGATAACACTTTGAAAACCATGCTTTTAGAGGACTGGCATATTTCAAGCAGTAAAATTTGTGGAATCAGTCAGATTCTTCTTGGAATATTGACAGGCTCTAGAGAGGGAACTGATGGAAATTACTGACACAGAAACTATGGTGGTATCTGTGTTCAAATAATTGATCAAAGATTAACTATTTTTTTTTTCCATTTTTATTGAGATTGTTCAGATACTATACAATTATCCAAAGATCCAAAGTGTACAATCACTTGCCCCTGGGTACCCTCATACAGCTGTGCATCCATCACACTTAATTTTTGTTCAATTTTTAGAAACTTTTCATTACTCCAGACAAGAAATAAAGTGAAAGATGAAAAAAGAAAAAAAGAAAAGGAAACTCTAAACCTCCCCTATCCCTAACCAACCCTCCTCAATTGTTGACTCCTAGTATTGATATAGTACGTTTGTTACTGTTTATGAAAAAATGTTGAAATACTACTAACTGTAGTATATAGTTTGCAATAGGTATATAGTTCTTCCCTATATGCCCCTCTATTATTAACTTCTAATTGTATTGTCATACATTTGTTCTGGTTCATGAAGTGATTTCTAGTATTTGTACAGTTGATCATGGACATTGCCCACCATAGGATTCAGTTTTATACATTCCCACCTTCTGACCTCCAACTTTCCTTCTGGTGACATATATGACTCTGAGCTTCCCCTTTCCACCTCATTCACACACCATTTGGCACTGTTAGTTATTCTCACATCTTGCTACCAACACCCCTGTTCATTTCCAAACATTTAAGTTCATCCTAATTGAATATTCTGCTCATACTAAGCAAGAGCATCTACATTTCTTCCACAAGGCAGGAGGGAGAGTCAAAGAAGGTAGAGAGGCAAAAGAAAGAGGAAACAAACAAAAAAAAAATGACAGCTAGGAAGCAGCAAAAGGAAAAATAACCTTAAATCAAAGTAGAATAAAGAATCAGACAATACCACCAATGTCAAGTGTCTAACATGCCTCCCCTATCCCCCCCTCTTACCTGCATTCACCTTGGTATATCACCTTTGTTACATTAAAGGAAGCATAATACAATGATTCTATTAGTTACAGTCTCTAGTTTATGCTGATTGCATCCCTCCCCCAATGCCTCCCCATTTTTAACACCTTGCAAGGTTGACATTTGCTTGCTCTCCCTCGTAAAAGAACATATTTGTACATTTTATCACAATTCTTGAATACTCTAGATTTCACCAAGTTACACAGTCCCAGTCGTTATCTTTCCTCCTTTCTTGTGGTGTCTCACATGCTCCCCATCTTTCTCTCTCAACCATATTCATAGTTACCTTTGTTCAGTGTACTTACGTTATTGTGCTACCATCTCCCAAAATTGTGTTCCAAACCACACACTCCTGTCTTCTATCACCCTGTAGGGCTCCCTTTAGTATTTCCTGTAGGGCAGGTGTCTTGTTCACAAAGTCTCTCATTGTCTGTCTGTCAGAAAATATTTTGAGCTCTCCCTCATATTTGAAGGACAGCTTTGCTGGATACAGGATTCTTGGTTGGTGGTTTTTCTCTTTCAGTATCTTAAATATATCACACCACTTCCTTCTTGCCTCCATGGTTTCTGCTGAGAGATCCGCACATAGTCTTATTAAGCTTCCTTTGTATGTAATGGATTGCTTTTCTCTTGCTGCTTTCAGGATTCTCTCTTTGTCTTTGACATTTGATAATCTGATTATTAAGTGTCTTGGCGTAGGCCTCTTCATATCTCTTCTGTTTGGAGTACGCTGCGCTTCTTGGATGTGTAATTTTATGTCTTTCATAAGAGATGGGAAATTTTCATTAATTATTTCCTCTATTATTGCTTCTGCCCCCTTTCCCTTCTCTTCTCCTTCTGGGACACCAATGATACGTACATTATTGTACTTTGTTTCATCCTTGAGTTCCCGGAGACGTTGCTCATATTTTTTCATTCTTTTCTCCATCTGCTCCTTTGCGTGTAGGCTTTCAGGTGTTTTGTTCTCCAGTTCCTGAGTGTTTTCTTCTGCCTCTTGAGATCTGCTGTTGTATGTTTCCATTGTGTCTTTCATCTCTTGTGTTGTGCCTTTCATTTCCATAGATTCTACTAGTAGGTTTTTTGAACTTTTGATTTCTGCCGTATACATGTCCAGTTCTTCCTTTACAGCCTCTATCTCTTTTGCAATATCTTCTCTAAACTTTTTGAATTGATTTAGCATTAGTTGTTTAAATTCCTGTATCTCAGTTGAAGTGTACGTTTGTTCCTTTGACTGGGCCATAACTTTGTTTTTCTTAGTGTAGGTTTTAATTTTCTGTTGTCTAGGCATGGTTTCCTTGGTTATCCAAATAGGGTTTTCCCAGACCAGAACAGGCTCAGGTCCCAGAGGGAAGAAATATTCAGTATCTGGTTTCCCTGCGGGTGTGTCTTAGAAAATTGCTCCACCCTTTGATGCCTCGGGTCACTGTGCTTTTCTGCCCAGCAGGTGATGCCTGTTAGCCTATAATTCTTGACTGGTGTGAGGAGGTATGGCCGTGTTCCCCCAGGCTCTGGGGTCTGGTTCTGAATGGAAAGGGCCCCACCCCTTTCCTCCTAGAGAAGAAAGACCCCTCAGGTGGAGGTCATTAGCATTTCAATGGTCTCACTCTCTGCTTGTGCTGTCTCCACCCTTCTCTGCTTCACAGCCCTGGAAACTGAAAATGACTGGGGCTTTCTCCACTGAGCCAAAAAAGAAACAGATAGTCCCCTTCAGACCCAGTCCAAGGCAACCCTCCGGCTCTTCCAGGTCAGTCGTCACCCAAAGCCTCTGTCTGTTTTTTGGGGATGCGTACCTGTAGTGAGCAGTTCACACTCGCTACAGCTCAGCTGAGCTGTATTCGCTTGCTGGGAGAGAGCTTCTCTGTGGCACCACGCGGCTCCGCAGCTCGGGCTATGGGGGAGGGGGTCTCCCGACCTGGTTCCGCAGGTTTTACTTACAGATTTTATGCTGTGTTCTCGGGCATTCCTCCCAATTCAGGTTGGTGTATGATGAGTGGATGGTCTCGTTTGTCCGCCCGCAGTTATTCTGGATTATTTACTAGTTGTTTCTGTTTTTTTGTAGTTGTTCCAGGGGGACTACTTAGCTTCCACTCCTCTCTATGCCGCCATCTTGCCCCGATCTCAAAGATTAACTATTTTTTAATAATCCCACAAATGTCTAACATTTCTATAATGCTACTATAACGTGCCAGGTACTGCTCTAAGTGCCTAGTATTTGCTTAACTTTTACAACAATCATGTTTTTGTTTCTCTCCATTTTACAGATAAGAAAACAGAGGCACATAGAGGTAAAGTGGCTTGCCCTATTTATGCAGACTAGTGAGTGTGTACACTGGTATTTAAGCCCAGGTAGTATGACTCCTGAGTTCATGCCCTTAACCACTGCACATACTTCCTCTCAGGATGATGACTGTGCTCTGTCATTCTTCTCAGCTTGTCTTGATTCATTTCATGAGCCTAATCCTACTTCAGTTTAGGAAGCATAGTGTGATTTTACATTTTCTGATATGTCTTTCAGGCAGTCTGTTGTTGAGCACATTTACTCAAATCAGAGGTGTTATATAAACCTAATAATATATGTTAAATGCCAGCTGAGTACAAATGCATATTCCCAGCCCCATTTCTTTACTGAGTTACATTTTGTGACTATAAAATATAGTTTATGTTCTAACTGGTACAACCACACGACAGTTTGTTTTTGCAAAAAGCATTTTTGGAAAATAGGTGTCATCATTACATCACAATCCCTATGGTAATACTCCTAAATACCAGTTTATATACTGCTGGCTCCTTCTCTTAACTGGAGTTTTTAGAGAAGAATATATATATAAAATCTCTACGTTCTTTGTGTGTGTGTGTATATATATGTATATGCATGTGTGTTTATATATATGTATAAATACACGCAAAATTGTGATGTTCTCGTGTTTGTCTTGAAATCTCTTTTATTTTTTTTCTTAGATTTTTCTCTTTTTTTCCCATAAATATTACTGGAACACTATGTCTGCACCAGAATTACACAGAATATACTGTCTCGGTCTATTAGCCTATTTATTCTGTCACATGATTGTTTCAGTGTTGTTTGAAGCACTGTTTTGGAGCCAGACATAATCACATTATACAGTTCCTCACCTTATTAACTGACAGAGCACTGTTCCTATTAGACAATTGATCCTGGGCAGATGAAGCCATTAAAAACAGTACTAATTAGCTGAGGAGAGGAGACAGTAATGCAGGCTGCCTCACTTCCTTTTATGCTTAGGGAAGTTGATGTTCCAGACAAATAATAATTGATATGTAGTCTGCCTTAATTGTGGTTGTTAACAGCCAGTATTATGATGACAGGCTGACAGTTTCTGTCTAGCCTATTGTATGTTTATTTCAGAATTCAAGAACCACTGTATAATCTTTTTTGGTTAACCTGAACTTTATGGAATGCATTTTATAATGTCCCTGAAATCAAAATTCTACAGCTAATCCTAGCTTATGAGTTATTTAGTACATATCTCTAGGTGTCAGATGTTTGTTCTGGAAGAGGATGGTGCCCTGAATTATGTGGATTTATGCCCTGGTGAGTTCGGATAAGAAAACAGCTGAGTTGGAGAAGAGTAAAACACACATACTCGCTCTCTTTGATTTCCAAGCAGAAGCTTTAGTTATATACTTGAATTTGACTCTGTTGATTGGAGTGCAGTTTATGAAGCCATGAACAAACATAACAAATATTTTATCATATCTATATGTGAATTGCAATTTGACTTGCCTTTGGGATATGTTTAGTAAATATCTGATGAAGTCTCAGTATCCCTGTCAGTTTTAGCAAATGGCCATCGTAGTCAAGACTCGGTCTTCTGTTAACTGATATAACGTTAAGCTAATTGTTTCAAGAGTAGATATGAACACTTGTTCCTCTGCGTGGAACTATTAACAGAAGTACAGTGAAGCTAAACACCAGACTTCTTGTCCCAAGTCACTGTTTACCAAAAAATCAGTCTCCTTCTTTACCCTTTCCATACAAGATACCTGTAAAAAAAGAAAAATAACATTTGTATGTCACAGAGGGATAAAAGAAAAGGATGTCTGGGAAAAGGGTGACTTGCCTTGGAATTCTAGCCTTGTCTGTGACTGCAAGTGCTGAGGAGATGAGCGTTTTGGCATCTTAGCATCTCTGCAGCCTTTCTTGCTGCGGCATACTGGATGAGAAACACTGAGCTAGAAGTGTATTCTGAAAATAAATGTATTTGACTCAATCACAATAATCTCTGCTGCCCACCGAAACAAACAACAAACACACACACACATATTTCCATTTCCCCTCCAAGAGAGTAGGAGCTAGATATCTCTGCTACAAGCAGTTTTCCCTTATTCCTGCTCCTCTTTAGAGTATCAAATGACTTCTCTCCTGCTAAAGAGTTGGAGTTGCTATTTTTAATTGCTAATCCTCCCCTCTAGCACTTCTGGCTTGCTCCTGGTTGTTGCACTTTGCAGGCTTTTATCTGCCTTCTGGAGGCCATAGCTCCTGCAGTCTCTGCTCTCCTGTAAATTTTCCATGCTACTACAAAGACACCCTTTCTCCAAAACTAACTTTCCTTTGCTTTTGAGTCTTGCCACATCTTTTCCTTTTACTAGAAAATTGGAGATGTTCCCTTTAAAAAGTCCCTAATTTTTTTTTTTGACTATATAATGGTATCTGTGCGTGTGTATGTGTGGGTGATAAAAAACAAGTCAGAATAATGTGTTGTGATCTTTCTCCTAACGCCAGCAGGTATATGAAAGTTTTTTTTTTTTAAACAGTTTTTGTGTGTGTGTGTCTTTTTAATAAACTTTCTATTTAAGAATGGTTTTAGACTAACAGAAAAGGGAAGGAGATACAGGCTCCCATGTACCCTACACCCAGTTTCCTCTATTATTAATATCTTACTTTAGTATATTTGTTACAATTAATGAACCAAATTTGATACCTTATTATTAACAAAAGATCATACTTTATTTACATTTTCTCAGTTTTTCCCTAATGTCCTTTTCTGTTCCAGAATCTTATTCATATTAGTAGTCGTGTCTCCTTAGCCTTCTCTTATCTGTGACATTTTCTCAGTCTTTCCTTGTTTTTGATGACCCTGCCATTTTTGAGGAGTACTGGTCCCCAATTTTGTAGAATATCAGTTTGTTGATATTTCTCTGGCTGTTTTCTTATGATTAGATGGGGGTTGTGAGTGTTTGGGAGGAAGACCATAGAGATAAAGTATCATTTTCATTATATCATATCAAGGGTACACACTATCAACATGACTTATAACTGTTGATGTTAACCTGGATCATCAGGCAGAGGTAGTATTTTTCAGGCTTGTTCACTGTAAAAATTACTCTGCTCTCCCTCACCCCCCACCTTTTCCATACTGTACTCTTTGGAAAGAAGTCATTATGTGCAGGCCACACTTGAGCAGTAGAGAGTTATGCTTCCCCTCATGAGGACAAAGTATTTACATAAAGTTTTGATATTTGGAAATGTCTCTTCTTCATTTATTTATGTATTCATTCATTCATTTTAGTTTGGACTCATGGATATTTATTTTATGATGTAGGTTATAATCCAATACTACTTTATTGTTCCAGCTTTGGCCGTTTTGAACTATTTCAAGTTGGCTCCTTGTCTCTTTGACTTACTCCCATCATTGTAAATACTTCTGTGCATTTCCTTACTTTCTGGAACTCTATGTTGCTCTAGAATCATCATGTATATTTCCTTCCTCAGTCTTGGAATCAACCATTTCTCCAAGGAGAGCTGGTACATTTTCTTGGAGAATGACATTAGAAACAGAGATTTGGATACTAGGTATGCTCATTGTTACCGAGGTCTTGTTTCTTTTAAGTCTTTTTAACTGCTGGAGCAGAAAATGTATGTGTGTATACTAAACCATGCATATACACAGATCTATCAATATTTCTCAATATGACTGTCTATATGCAGCTAAACATGAGTTCATACTCATACCTGTAACTACAGTTCTTTAAATGGTCCAATTTGTTACATCTTCACCTGAGAGCAAACCCTTCCCAAAAGAGTTGATGGACTCTACATGCAGAGCAGACTCCAGTTCTCAGCTCACACACCACATTTAACTATCATTCTAGCTGCTCAGCTCTTAAATTCTCTACTTTGCAGAAAGCCATCTAACTTCCTTTAAGGAAATACTTAATTTTGTCATCTTAGAATTCCAAGCTACCTCAGTGAGTTGTCATCATTTACTCTATGCTCCCATGTCTATCTACATATGACTTGATATTTCAGTCATAATTACTCTCCACTATTTCTTCCTGGGGATCACGTTTAATCACATACTTTAGGTTATACCACATTGCATAATAAATTCATTTAAAATTTATTGTTTTCACAGTGTGGTGGTTAATTGTATGTGTTTACTTGGCTCTACTATGGTGTCCAGTTGTTTTGTTCAACACTAGCATGGATGTTGCCGTGAAGGTATTTTGTAGATGTGATTAGTGTCTATGATCAGTTGACTTTGAGGAGATTGCCCTTGATAAGCCTCATCCAAGATCTTTAGGAATGATCCATTCTCTCTCCTTTTCCTATGCATTTATCTTCTTTATAACGTTCCGTATTGTTCATCTAGATACTGCTAAAATATCTCCAGTTTATCTTAAGTGTCTAATGGAAGTCCCTTCTGTACACTTTTCTAGTGAATTTTATTCTGCTGTGCCATAAAATGTATTGGATTTTGTTAATATTTGTTCCATCAAAGTATCTGTACTAGGCCTTTCTCTTTTGATTAGTTTTACTTGATTCCGTCATGAGAGAAACAAACACAAATAAACTGATGGTAAAATAAAATAAAATAATGTACAAGTACTTTTAATCCAAAAATCAAAAATAATTAACTACCTGACCCTATGGGAAGCATGCTACATGTTTTTTTTTTTCTTTTGTTGAGATAAAAACACAAATAATTCACTAAGGAATTAAAATCCCTTTCATTGTTGGTAGCCTCTGTTTTACTCTCCCCGCCAATTGTTCCTGTATATTCAATTGAGGTTGGAGAACTTCTGAGTATTTATCTACACTATTAGGAGTAATTGTACATGAGTCAGAATGTAACAAAATATTATACAAAGCTTATTGAATACTTGAGAAAAAAAGACATTTTTTTCTTAAAATAAGAAAAAGCAAGGGAAAGGAAAGTGTAAGAACTCTGCTTGGGACACAAAGAATTCCTTTCCCCCTAATATTTTAAGTAGAGTTTTAAAGCAAAAACTTTTTTTGTTGTTTTTTATATTTAGAATAAATAAATAAGGTCCTTTATAGGTGTTTATGCAAATTATTTACAGATGTCTGCCATGCATTTTTGAAAATACCCAAATGCTCAGTAAAGCATTCACTCATTTGTCAAACTTTTATTGCATCCTTGCTGTGTATTAAGCACCATGTTCAGAGCTAAGGAATAAAAATTTATAAAAGATATTGCTTGTGTTATCAAAAACTTATATTTAGTAACAGAGTCAACTATAAAGCAGAAATGTTTATGACAGGAGTTAAAAAATAATCATGCTCTATACTCAGCCCATTTAAAAATCCTTAAAATTGTGAAATATTTAAATCTTACAGAAAATTTCAAAGATTAATAGATAGTCTTGTCTCCAACATCAGGTTTAACAAATTCACATTTTTACTTATTTATCACAGCCCCCCCTTTTATAAATACAATGCTGCATATACTATTTTGAAAGTGATCCCCTGTTCTATTCCCTTCCTGTCTTTCTCAGAGGTGATCACTATCCTGAAGTTGGTATCTCCTCTGACAATGTTATGTTTATTATATATATAGTATATATATATTTTATTATATATATTATATATATTTATATATTTAAAATTTGATCGTAACTGCTATAGTTTATGTATTGTTTGGGTAGTTCCTGGAATATTATTCCTTCAGCCTAGTTTTCCAGTTATTCCTCAAATTCTGTATTAGTAAACTACCTTCTTCTTATTCAACAAGAATCTACTTCTGTTGCTTGTAACTAAGAATGTCCTTCATGTAGCATAAAAATAGGCAACATTTATTGGGTGCCCCCCTTGTGCCACGTGCTATTCTAAAGTTTTACATGTACTAAACCATTTTGTTCTTACAGTAAATCTCTAAGTTAGATGGATTATCATTCTTGTTTTGATTAAAAAAAAACCTGAGGAACAGAGATAACTAGTTATACAACTAGTAAGTTGTTGAGCCTGCATTTGAACCTAGGAAGTCTGGTTTCAGAACTGAGGATCTTAACCACAAGGCAATGAACTCATGAGAATGTTTGTTCTTATAGATGGAATTTTCCTGATTATTAATGAGGTTAACTAGATTTATGTTTATTAGATTTTCAGCTTTGCTCTGTGTGACCTGCCAGCTCACATCTTTGCTTTTTTATTATGTTGATAATTTTGTAATTTTCATGTTTGTTTGCAGGGGTTCTTCCTATTGAGATTAATCCTTTGTCAACTGTTCTTAAAAATCAGAGTCTAAATATCAGAATCATCTTTTAAATATGATTTAGTGACTTATTTTACGGAACACTTTACTTTCAAAATTACCAAAGATGTCAGTCATTTCCTTTTTTGTTAGTGTGTTTTGTGTCTTGTTCAAGAAATACTACTTTATACTTTCCTATATAAATGCATAAAATCCTTCCTGATTCTTTCCTATGCAAACAAATAAAAATATTTTCTTAATTTTTTCAAAAAAATTTTGTCTTATTTTCACATTTTTGTATTTTAATTATCTGTAATTTATTTTTATGTGGCAAGAGGCAGGAATTTAATTGTTTCTTCATATGAATAGACAGTTGAACACTGATGCATAGGTTCCTAATGAATTCTGTATTTTATTCCATTGGTAAATGTGTGTATCTCTGTGCTGAAATCATACTATTTTATTTATTATTGGTTAGAAACTTTCCTGGTACTTGAAAAGGAAAACTCAATTTCCTAATTTTTGTTTCCATAAGAATTATTTTAGAAAATTTGTTTTAGCCTTTTATTCCTCCATTAGAACCATCAGGATGAAATGTCATACTTTTCCTCTAAGCATCCCATGCCATTTAATTAGATTAATTTCCAAATTCCCTTTGGTTTTTGCTGCAACTGTGAATTGTATACATTTTATTATTATATTTGATCTGATTGTGTTTTGCTGATGTATAAGACACCTGTTATTTTTATATTGGTCATGAATCCATGAAATTGGTAACCATTTATTAATTCCAGCAGATGGACTGTAGATTCCCTTAGTTTTCAACATGAAAAATTATGTTGGTGGGGGGGGGTGACATCATCAACACGGCAATGTAAACAGCTACTGAAAACCTCTCTGCAGAGATTCAGTGAAAAAAAGGACAATTCTGAATTGTTTGAAACTCTAGAGAAGGGTATATATAGACTGGAAAAAGACCCTGAAAATGCAGAATTGAAGAAAGAAAAGAAATATCAGGTAGGAATTTTCCGTCCCAGACCAGCTGGTCATCTCCCCTCCCCCTCACTCAGTCTTCAAGTGGGAAAGGCACAGAAACAGCAGATGGGACCCCTCCCACCAGGGACACAGATTTTAAAATCTCATAGCAGTGAAAAATACCCTCACTGATGACTCAGGGAGGGCATTTCAAAGCCCAGTTCAATGAGAGACATAGAGACTGGGAAAATTGGACAGAGACATGTTTCCAGCCCTGGGTCTGAAAGCCCTTCCCCCACCCCTGAGGTAAGCAGCAGCTGGCAGCCAGTTTCCTCACCTTGGGGACAGCTGGAGTGCTTTGCCATGGGTGGATCCCAACATCGAGCTGTATTTTGGTTGGCAGAGTGAGGGCAAAGGAGTCCCACAGTTTCAGCCTGGCTGTGCTCTAGGGATAATTAAGTTACCAAATAGCGCCATCTGCTGGACAGTATGGAAAGTGCAAGGACCCTTAGGAACACAGGAGCTGGTCTACATGCCCTGTAAGGAAGCCCAGACCTGTTTTGGCTGAGAAATAGGGAAGATCCAACTGTTAAAGCAGGGCCCCAAACAAACCCAGGTCATGCTAGCTGGTGGAAAATAGAGCACCACTGGAAGCCAGCAGATTTGTATTACCACACACAGTGAACTTGCTGGGGTGCCCAGTGCCTACCACCCATCCCTGTGGCAGGCCATGGTGGGCACCTGATTTGGGGGAGAAGACTGGGGGGCAGAGCCAATCTGAAAACTGGCCAGGGAAAATAAAAAGAAAAGATAGAGATCAAATTCAACCAACAAGAAAACCTTAGACAAAAGAGATGCTGAGACACCAGCAAAAATTACGACCCACATCAGGAAACAGGATGATATGGCCCAGTCAAAGGAAGAAACTAACATTTCAACTGAGATTCAGGAGTTGAAAAAAGTAATTATAGATGTTCAAACAAATCTTTAAAATCAAAAAGAAGGTGGGAGAGAATGTGACAAAAGAGATGAAGGAGCTAAAGAAGACACTGGGTGATCATAAAGAATTTGTAAGCTTGAAAAAACAAATGGCAGAACTTATGGGAATGAAAAGCAGAAGAGATGAAAAACACAATTAGAGCCATACAAGAGTAGACTTGAAAAGGCAGAAGAAAGGATAAGTGAGGTAGAGAACAGGACATCTAAAATCCTACACACAAGGAACAGATAGGGAAAAGAATGGAAAAATATGAGCAGAGTCTCAGGGAACTGAATGACAACATGAAGCATACCAATATACATGTTATAGGTGTCCCAGAAGGAGAAGAGAAGAGAAAAATGACAGAAGGAATAATAGAGAAAATAATCAATAAAAATTTCCCAGCTCTTAAGAAATACATAAAATTACATTCCAAGAATCATAGTATACCCCAAACAGAATTGATCCAAAGAGACCTACTCCAAGACACTTACTAAACAGATTTTTAAATGTCATAGACAAAGAGAGAATGCTGAAAGCAGCAAGAGAAAAGCAATCCATCACATACAAGGGAAGCTTGATAAGACTAAGTGTGGATCTCTCTACAGAAATCATGGAGGCAAGAAGGCAGTGGTATGATATATTCAAGATACTGAAAGAGAAAAACTGGCAAGAATCTTATATCTGGCAAAACTGTTCTTCAAAAATGAGGAAGAGTTTAAAATATTCACAGATAAATAGATACTGAGAGAGTTCGTGAACCGGAGACCTCCTCTACAGGAAATACTAAAGGGAGTGCTCCAGACAGATAGGAAAAGAAAAGAGAGAGAGGTTTGGAAAAGAGTGTAGAAATGAAGATAACATGAGAGAAAGAGGGTAGAGATTGGGCATTTGATTTGAAGAAGTATAGAATGTTCTAGAGGATTGATTGTGTAGATCTAGAAATGGATAGAACAATACTCAGTGATGGTAGCACAATATTGTAAGTATACTGAAAAAAAAATGACTGTGAATACAGTTGAAAGAGGAAGATTAGGGGTCTGTATGACACCAGAAGGAAAGATAGAATGTAAAAACTGGGACTGTATAACTTAATGAAACCTAGAGTGGTCAATGAGTGTGACTAAATGTACAAATGTAAGAATGTTTTTGCATGAGGGAGCAGCAGAAGGAATGAAGTTATGAGGTATGCAACGAAGTGAATGGACCTTGAGGACAGTAGGTTGAGTGAAATAAACCATAAATGAAAGGACAAACTTTATAATGCCTCACTAATATGGACTAATAACAATGTGTAAACTCTGAGAATTGAATCTGGGAGTGTGGGTTCCTGGATTGTAAGCTCTTCCAGCACTCACATTTATTCATGAGTTGTAACAGTTATTTCTAGATTTTGAGATTCTGAGATGTGTGTATGTGATGTGGTTGGTCCCTGGAGCTTCAGGTATCTGTGTGGCACCTAGGACTTGGAGCCAGAATTCAGCAGCTGTGAGTGTCGGCATTGCCCCATGAATCAACTGTTGAAGAGGCTGAAAAGGAGATCAGACCTCGATTGGGGATATGAATGAAATGGACATGGTTGAGATTGGGGTAGAGCAGACTAAAGGGTGGAGGATGATATTGGCCATATTTTAAAACTTTGGCTTCTGTGTGGGACCAAAGGAAAGATGGTTATATCGTGCAAAATCTATGTTTTTTGTAGCACACTATATAATTTAACTTGTATGGTCAGTTTACTCAAATGCCATAATTGCATGGACCCTTGAGTAGGGAGTGAGATCTTGTTTGTATAGGTTAGCATGAAGCCCTGAGTAATCTGGGCAGAAAATAAAAAGTATTTGCAAAGCCCCTTGAGGGGCTGTAGGAAAATGTGGAAATATTGGACTTCCCCAGCTGGGGAATTCCTGATATTCTCACAAGCTTTGCAGTACACCAGCTTGATGAACTGAGCCCTTGATCTTGGGTTTGCTCTTATAAAGCTTGTTACTGCAAAGTAGAGGCTAAGCCTACTCATGGTTGTGCCTGGGAATCACCCCCAGAGGGCCTCTTTTGTTGCTCAGATGTGGCCTCTCTCTCTAGTCCAACTCAGCAGGTGAACTCACTGCCCTCCCCACTACGTGGGACATGACTCCCAGGAGTATAGATCTCCCTGGCAATGTGGAATGTGACTCCCAGGGATGAGCCTGGACCCTGCATTGTGTAATTGAGAGAGCCTTCTGGATCAAAAGGGGGAAGAGAATTGAAACAAAATAGGGTTTCAGTGACTGGGAGATTTCAGTTGGAGTCGACAGGTTATTCTGGAGGTAACTTTTATGTGTTATATAGATACCCCTTTTTAGTTTTTAGTTTATTAGAATAGTTAGAAGGAAATAACTGAAACTTTTTGAAATGCTGTCCAGTATCCTTGATTCTTGAAGGTGATAATATGATTGTGTAGCTTGTATGGTGTGACCGTGTGATTATGAGAACCTTATGGCTCACACTTCCTTTATCCAGTGTATGGACAGATGAGTAGAGAATGGGGACAAAAGGTAAATGGATAATATGGAGGAAGGGGGTATGGGACGTTTTGGGTGTTCTTTTTACTTTTATTTTTATTATTATTTTTGAGTAATGAAAATGTTCAAAAATTGATTGTGGTAATGAATGCACAAAATATGACATTGTGAGCAATTGTTTTACACTGGATGATTGTAAGGTATGGGAATATATTTCATTAAAATTACACTAAAAATTATGTTGATGGGAAATATGGCAGTTTTTTAGACCTGTCTACTCCTTATAATTTATTTTTCTTATCTTGATTTATTGTGTTGTGTCGGAATTGCAAGGTAATGTTTATTAAATGTGAGGGTAGCAGTAGACCTTGTCTTTGGAATGCTTCTAACATTAAAGGAATGAATTTAAATGCTTTAATTCCTTAAAATTAATGGTTCAGGAAAAAATTCTACATACTATAATTTCAATTATTCTGTAAAGCACAGAAATGCTTTGAATGACGGCCAACTCTGCTGAGATGAATGAGTAAGAGTTATCCCTAGCCAAAGGTAGAGGCAGTGTTTCCCACATGGCCCACATAGCAGAGCTATGGGTGGATTTCAGACCCCAATGGGCCCCATTTGGCCCATCATGCAGCAATGTATAATCATGCATGTCAGCCTCCATTTCAAAGAATGTTTTATGCAGAAACAGAGAACAACATTACTTTCTTTAGAAGAGAGGTAAATTTTTCAAATTCACTTTAAAATTTGTCTGAAATCACTAACATTTGAATAGTCATTTACCTACAAGGCTTTGGTTTAATGCAATTCTCAAGTGTTAGAGTAAAGAATACAAATTATGCTAGAGTCATTTATCCACAGATAATACGCATAGGAAAGAAAAGTGCCTGTTAGATCTATTAACAGTATTTTGTTTCCAGTCCTTTAATTTGTTCAAATACATTTAATTGTAAATATAAATTATATATACAGTTTAGAATTAGTGTTTAATAATTTAAGGATTAACTTTGACTCAAAATAATTTGTTCAGTCTAGCAATAATAATTTAATTGCAAATTGTTCAGAGAAATATACACAACACAATAAATATTTATTATGTGATGAATGAGGCAAAAGCTAAAAAAATTAACAGTTTGGTAAACATTTGCTCTTCAAAATCTCTTATTATTTGCTTAATCACAGAGTTAATTTAATATAAAATAATTGAAACCTAACCCAAATTATTTCTGAGTTTGTGCTTTTTAGATATTAGCTATGAGGTAATTTTATCATTAAATGATAAAAAAACTTAGATTTTCTTATTCTTCTCTACACACTCAATAGACCATGAATTCCTAGAAGGACTATCTCTTACATTAAGAGATATTTGTGAGACTTGAAATATTTGCAAGACTCTGTAACATTATATCTATTGGTATTACCCATTGGATGTTTACATTTTCCCTGTAATATTTGGTCTCTTGACATCATAGACCTTTTATTCTAACTGGAAATCAAAATGCCTAATATTGTGGCCTGTAGGGATATCATTGGTCTAAAAACACACAGGGCAATGCGCTGTCTCCTATAAAAAAAATTGATTTTGGAATAAGCATGAAATCTAGCCCTAAACATAAACTTTGAGTCATTTTTGCCTTCTCTTTTTCTCTCATATCTAGTATTCAGTCCATCAACAACTATGGAGACTCTTTCTTAAAAACAAATCTGGAGAGGTGGAGCAAGATGGCAGCATAGAGAGGTGTGGAATTTAGTTAGTCCTCTAGAGCAACTAGTAAATAGCCAGGAGAAACTAGTAAATAACCTGGAACAACTGTTGGGGGACATCTGTGACTGGACACATGTCTTACACCAGTCTGGAATGGGTGGAACAGCTGAGATCTCAGCATAAGAGCTGAAAGTGAAGCTCCCCAAACTGCATAGTGGTGCCGTTCCCTCACTGGCATGGCAGGCCGAGTTGCAACACTTCCCTGTGGATTAAAAAAACAGTCTACTAGGAGCAAGGGAAAGTAACTCAGCCAAGCTCCAATTGTGGTTTTAATTAACAAATTTGAACTACTGAATACAAGCTACAAGCACAGATAAACCAGAAGTAAGCAGGAAGGGAACTCTGAGGTCTTTCCCAGCAGAGAGGAAGCAGGACTGATGGAAAAAATAAATAAATAAATAGGCTTTTGGAGATGGCTGAGCTCAGAATACTGGAACACGGCTGTGTCCCAAGAAAAGGGACACATATAACTGGGTACCAACTCTAGTCAATTGGCAAAACTAGGAAGCTGGGGACTGGCTCTGAAAAGGGGATTTCTTTCTGTTTCCTTTTTTTTCCTCTCATTGTATGTAGCTCAGAGAAAGCCTCAGACATTTTCAGTTGTCAGCACTGACCCAGGCAGGGGTGGAGTTAAGAGGGTCAGAGAGACAAAGGAGGAATTCAAGAGTAGGAGGTAATTCCCTAAAGGGTGTATCTTCTGTAAGAAAAGAGGGGGCAGGGCCTAGCTCAAGTGGTGGGTCTTCCTCAGAGAATTCAGACTCCAGGGCCTGGGGGAAATAAAAACAGAGACAACTTAAGCTTGACTTCTGACACCCTTGATCATGACTGGGACAGTACCCACTGAGAATTGAAGGCACCACACCTCTTTACACCAGTGGGGAGTGGTGGGCTAACAAGTGCCACCTGCTGGGCAGGATAGGAAAGGCACAGAGTCTAGAGGCCTCACAGGAAAGTCTGACAACCTGCTGAGTGTCATCGTTAGGGAAATTTTATGCTAATTATACCCTTCTTCTAAGACTTGGACCCATCTAGTCTTGGGAAAATGTGATTGGGGTAATCAAGGAAACCAGATGCCTAGACAACAAAAAATTATGAGTCACACTAGGAAAAATGAAGATATGGCCCTGCCATGGGAACAAACTTACACTTCAGATGAGTTACAGGAGTGAAACAAGAAATTAAAGATGTTCAAACAAATCTTGTAAATGAAATCAATGAACTGAAGAAAACGTGGCAAGAGATGCAGGATATAAAGAAAACACTGGGTGACCGTAAAGAATTTGTAAGCTTGAAAAAACAAATGGCAGAACTTATGGGAATGAAAGTCACAATAGGAGAGATGAAAAACACAATGAAAACATACAACAGATTTTAAGAGGCAGAAGAAAGGATTCATGACCTGGAGGACAGATCATCTGAAATTCTACATACAAAAGAACAGATAGGGAAAAAAATGGAAAAAATATGAGCAATGTCTCCGGGAATTGAATGACAATATGAAGCATATGAATATACATGTCATGAGTGACCCAGAAGGAGAAGAGAAGGGAAAAGGGGCAGAAACAATAATGCAGGAAATAATCACTGAAAATTTCCCATCTCTTACGAAAATCATAGAATTACAGATCCCAGAGGCACAGTGTACCCCAAACAGAATAGGTCTGAATAGACCTATGTCAAGGCACTTAATAACCAGATTACCAAATGTCAAAGTCAAAGAGAGAAGTCTGAAAGCAGCAAGAGAGAAGTGATCCATCACATTCAAGGGAAGCTTGATAAGACTATGTGCGGATTTCTCAGTAGAAACCATGGAGGCGAGAAGGCAGTGGTATGATATATTTAAGATAGTGAAAGAGAAAGACTGCCAACCAAGAATTCTGTATCTGGCAAAACTGTCCTTCAAAAATGAGAGAGTTTAAAATATTTACAGGCAAACAGACGCTAAGAAAGTTTGTGAAAGATACCTGCTCTACAAGAAATACTAAAGGTAGTACTATAGGCAGATAGGAAAAACAGGAGATTGAGATTCAGAGAATAGTATAGAAATGAAGACTATCAGGAAAGACAAAAAAGAGAGAGAGAGAAAAAAAAAATAAGATATGACATATAAAATCCAAAAGACAAAATGGTAGATAGTAGACATTACATAGAGTGAAATTAGCCAGAAACAAAAGGAAAAATATTGTATGGTCTCACTAATATGAACTAATACTAATGAGCAGACCTTGAAAGTTTAAGTTAAGAACACAGGTTATCAGGAGATAGAAAGAGGGTGGAGATCAGGCGTCTGATGCTGAAGGAGTACAGAATGTTCAACAGGATTGATAGTATAGATCCAGAAATAGATAGCATAATACTGTGATGGTAGCACAATACTGCAGGTACTCTCAACAAAGATGAGTGTGAGTAAGGGTGAAAGGGGAAGGCTAGGGACCTGTATGACACCAGAAAGAAAGATAGAGGATAATGACTGGGACTGTATAACTTAGTGAAACCTAGAGTGTTTAATGATGTTGATTAAGTTTACTAATACAAAAATGTTTTTACACAAGGGAGAACAAATGAATGTCAGCATTGAAAGGTGTTGAAAACTGGATAGTAGAAAAATACAGTCAATGCAAACTAGAGTCTATAGTTAACAGTAACACTGTAATATGCTTCCATTAGCTATAACAAAGACAGTATACCAAAGCTAAATGTCTATAAGAGAGGGACATAAGGGAGTGGTATGGGATTCCTGGTGTTGTTGTTGCTGCATGACATTTCTTTTATTTCTTTTCTTTTCTTTATTATTTATTTTTCTTCTTTTTTTAATTCCTCATTTTTTTCCCTCCTCTTCCTCTTTCTTTGTGGAAGAAATGAAAATGTCCTTATATGGATTTTGGTGGTAAATGCATAATTATGTGATCATACTAGTAATCATTGATTTCTTACTTAGGATGCTTTGTATGGTGTGTGAATAAAACTTTAAAAAATAAACAGAGAGATATAAGTGCTGGAGAAAATGTGGAGAGAGGGATGCATCTATTCACTGTTGGAGGGGAAGTAGAATGGCAAAGCCCATCTGGAGGGCAGTGTGGTGGTTCCACAGGAAGCTAAGTGTGGGGTTGCCATATGGTCCTGCAACCCTGTTATTGGTTGTGTACTTGGAGGAACTGAGAGTGGGGACGTGAGTGGACATTTGCACACTGGTGTTTGTGGCAGCAGTATTCATGATTCACAATGGATGGAGGTGGCCTTAGGGTACATCGACTGATGAATGGAATGGTGAACTGTGATGTATGCTTACAGTGGAATATTGAGCAGTGGCAAGAAGGAATGAAGTATGCAACTAGGTGAATGGACCTTGAGGACAGTATGAAACAGTATGAGGACAGCATGAAATAAGCCAGCATCAAAAAGATAAACATTATAATTCCTCACTAATATGGACTAAAAATAATGTGCAAACTCTGAGAATTGAATCCAGGAGCATGGGTTATCAGGGGAAGGTTTATGTAAAGCTTCCTAGATTGTAAGCTCTTACAACAGTCACATCCATTCATGAGTTCTAACAGTTATTTCTAAATTCTGAGATGCTGAGCTGTTTGTGTGTGATGTGGTCAGTCCTTGGAGCTTTAGGTGTCTGTGTGGCGTCTGGGACTCTGAGCCAGAGTTTGGCAGCTGTGAGTGTTGGCATTGCCCCATGCAGCAACTGTGTATATAAATCTATCATAGTGATTGCCACTCAGCCTTTGTGTCTTTAATTGATAAATACCTTGCACTTAACAAGGCTAGCACAAAGTAAACAATTTATAAATTACTTTGAAGTAAAAAAAGGAAAAAGGGAAGAAAGAATAAAAAAGAAAGATAAGAAAAAAATAAGAAAAGAGAAGGGAAGGAGAAGCCAAACCAGAGCCTGAGACAAGGACTTGGAAGCATATGGCTTATTTGAGAAGCAGGAATGAAGGAGAGGGAAGAATAAAGTAGGAAGGAAGAAAAGCCAGCAAAGGGTGTTTTATTGTGCTGGTTTTCACTGTGAGCAACTGTGTATCTCTCTCACTGGGAATCTTCTGAATATCCAAATAGAACATACCTCAGAATTGCCACCTCAAAAGGTTAAGAGGCTCAAGCATTTACGTGTTGGTGAGGGTTACCTCTGAACTCCCTGCACATTTCACCTGCTCAGTGTTAATGTTGACTGAGCACCTGTATCTTCAGAAATAGCCTTGAGACAAAAAAAAAAAAAAAAAAAAAAAGTGGAGAGAAGTGATAGGCATGTGAGGTGGGATGTTTTCTTCTTATTAGGATGTTTAGGATATTTGTCAATACCAATTCACCAGGTAAAATTACCATTATGCCATCCATATATTAGACCAGAGTGTTGTTTGCAGAATATCAAGGCACTCAGTGTTTCTGCAGGCTATTTTTTTAAAATTCAGTTTTATTGAGATATATTCACATGCCATATAATCATCCATGGTGTACAACCAACTGTTCACAGTACCATCATATAGCTGTGCATTCATCACCCCAATCTATTTTTGAACATTTTCCTTACATCAGGAAGAATCAGAATCAGAATAAAAATAAAAATAAAAAAGAACACCCAAATCACCCCCCCCATCCCAACCTATTTTTCATTTAGGTTTTGTCCCCGTTTTTCTACTCATCCATCCATACACTGGATAAAGGGAACGTGATCCACAGCGTTTTTCCAATCACACTGTCACACCTTGTAAGCTACATTGCTGTACAATTGTCTTCAAGAGTCAAGGCTACTGGGATGGAATTTGGTAGTTTCAGGTATTTACTTCTAGCTATTCCAATATATTAAAACCTAAAGAGTGTTATCTGTTATCTGTATAGTGTGTAAGAATGTCCACCAGAGTGACCTCTCGACTCCATTTGAAATCTCTCAGCCACTGAAGCTTTATTTTGTTTCATTTCGCATCCCCCTTTTGGTCAAGAAGATGTTCTCAATCCCACAATGCCGGGTCCAGATTCATCCCCGGGAGTCATATCCTGTGTTGCCAGGGAGATTTACACCCCTGGGAGTCAGGTCTCACATAGTGGGGAGGGCAGCGAGATCACCCACCAAGATGGCTTAGTTAGAGAGAGAGACGGGGCCACATCCGAGCAATAAAGAGGCACTGTCCTAGTTTGCTAATGCTGCAGAATGCAAAACACCAGAGATGGATAGGTAAAACGGGGGTTTATTGCACTACACAATTACAGTCTTAAGGCCACAAAGCATCCACAAAGCATCAGCAATCGGGTACCCTCACCGGAGGATGGCCAATGGCCTCCGGAAAACCTCTGTTAGCTAGGAAGGCAGCTGGCATCTGCTCCAAAGCTCCGGCCTCAAAACGGCTTTCTCCCAGGACGTTCCTCTCTAGCAAGCTTGCTCCTCTTCAAAACATCACTCCCAGCTGCACTCTCTTTTTTCTCTCTTTGAGTCAGCTCATTTATATCGCTCCACCGATCAGGGCCCACCCTGAATGGGCGGGGCCACACCTCCATGGGAACATCTCATCAGAGTCATCTTCCACAGCTGGGTGGGGCACATTCCAAGCAAATCCAACCAGCACCAAAAACTTCTGCCCCACACAAGACTACAAAGATAATGGCATTTGGGGGACACAGTACACTCAAACTGGCACATTCCACCCCCTGGAACCCAAAATGACATTATCTTTCCAAATACAAAATACATTCATTCCATCACAATACCACAAAAACTCAAACCATTTCAGTAACAAAAGTTAAGTACAAAATCCCATCAAAATCAAATATAGGCGTGGTCAGTCCTAAGGCATACTTTTCCTTTAGCTTGGATCTGTGGACTTAGAACAAGTTATATGCTTCCAATATACAAAGGAGGGACATTCATAAGATAAACATTTCCATTGCCATAAGGGGAAACAGTAAGGAAAACAGGGTTAACAGGACCAAAACAGTTCCTAAAACCTGCAGGACAAACTCCATTAGATTTGAAAGTCTGAGAGTCATCCACAGAACGACGTTGCATCCTTGGGGCTTGAGAGAGCGGGAGCCCAACCCTTCCCAAGGGCCTCCATGGCAGCCCTTTTCTCTCCAAATGCTTGGGTGAGTGCTCCAACATATCCACACATTGGGGAGACCACCTTCTCGGCCCCACCCTCCTCAAACATCGGGGCAGCTCCCGGATTCCCTTCCATCTCCGGGGCACACGCTCAACCCCTTCAGAACAGTGTGGTGGCAGCCAGGCTCTCCCCAATTCCCTAGGAATGTGCTCCGCCCTCTTTGGGACCTCAGATGGCAAAACTCTTCCAGAGCATCGAGGCGGAAAGCCCGCCCTCGACCTCCAGGGCAAACTCACCCTTTCCATGCATGTGGGCTGCTCTGCTCTCCCAGCCCGAGACCTCCTGACTCCAGACCTCAACCTCCATGGCTCTGTCTTTGAAGAGATTTTTCCTTTAATTTTTTCCTTGTCTGTCTCCTCCAGTCCAGACCGGCAATGGCTCCGTCTATAAAGATCTTGCAAAAATTCTGTTGGCTTTGCATGAAGCATGCAGGGGTCAAAGCCATCAGACAATAGGAGTTTCCACAAATCCTTTCTGCTTAACTCCTTATCCAATCTTGGCTTGTCCTCAGGTTGGGCTGTAGCTTCTGGGATTCTACCCACTGGAAACCCGTAATTTTCCAAGCCATCAACTTCTGGTTTCTTTGAACCCAAGAGTTCAGTTCTAAGTTTCTCTCTCTCTGCTCGCATTTTACTATAAGCTGCAAGGAGAAGCCAGGATACGTCCTCCACACGTAGTCTGGAGATCTCCTCAGCTAAGTATTCCAAGTTGTTGCTTCCAGATTCTTCCTTCCATCTGACACCAGGACTCAATTTTGCCAAATTCTCTGCCACTTTAAAACAAGGATCGCCTTTCTTCCAGTTTACAACACATTCATCATTTCTGTTCAAGTCCTCATCAGAAGTATCTTTAGAGTCCATATTTCCACTAACAGTCTCTTTAAAGCAGTTTTGGCCTTTTCTATCAAGCTCCTCACAATTATTCCAGCATATTCCCCTTATCCATTTGAAAAGCCGTTCCAACATGTTTGGTATTTGCAAACACAGCAGCAAAAGCACCCCACTTCTCTGGTACCAAAATCTGTCCTAGTTTGCTAATGCTGCAGAATGCAAAACACCAGAGATGGATAGGCTTTTATAAAACGGGGGTTTATTGCACTACACAATTACAGTCTTAAGGCCACAAAGCATCCAAGGTAACACATCAGCAATTGGGTACCCTCACCGGAGGATGGCCAATGGCCTCCGGAAAACCTCTGTTAGCTAGGAAGGCAGCTGGCATCTGCTCCAAAGCTCCGGCCTCAAAACGGCTTTCTCCCAGGACATTCCTCTCTAGCAAGCTTGCTCCTCTTCAAAACATCACTCCCAGCTGCACTCTCTTTTTTCTCTCTTTGAGTCAGCTCATTTATATCGCTCCACCGATCAGGGCCCACCCTGAATGGGCGGGGCCACACCTCCATGGGAACATCTCATCAGAGTCGTCTCCCACAGCTGGGTGGGGCACATTCCAAACAAATCCAACCAGCACCAAAAACTTCTGCCCCACACAAGACTACAAAGATAATGGCATTTGGGGGACACAGTACACTCAAACTGGCACAGGTACTCAGGAGAGACTCTTAGGCACAATTATAAGCAGGTTTAGCCTCTCCTTGCAGCAACCAGCTTCATAGGGGCCAGCCCCAAGACAGAGGGCTCAACACATCAAGCCGTCAGTCCTCAGTGTTTGTGAGAACAGCAGCAACAATCCAGGTGAGGAAGTCCAACACCTCTGCATATTCCCCCAGCTCTTCAGGGGGGCCCTGAAAATATATATTTTATTCTCCACCCAAATTACTTCAGGATGTGTTGCTATTTCATTCTAATCTATACAGACCTACCATAGCTCACTTCCTATTCAAAGTTCCATGTAATTGTAGTATTTGTTCAAACTGACTGTAGAAGTTATATTGTTTAGAAAATATAGATCCTACACTAAATAAACATCTCATCCCTTGGTCTCACATGGAAGTTGAAGTTTGAACAAAGTCAGTTTCAACCTTTACCCTTTGGCCTGATTTGCTCTAGTCTTAACCAGATCTGCAGGCTATATTTTGACACAAAGTAGAAGATTAACATAGTCTTTGAGCAAAAATATGAATAGGCACTGTTAATCTTCACTTGTAAATGCAAATCACATTTGATCCTCTATTGAGAGAAATGGAAAAGAATATACTTGCCATATAAATTTTGTACACAAGTGCTAAAGATGGTTACTCTGTTCTAGCGAGCACACCACACAGCACCTGCATTTGAGGTCATCATGTTATGTTTTCAGTGGTTCTCTTCCTTTACCCATAATCATGTTTATCATGACTATACTGATTAATTGAACAGGAATAAGAGGGAACCAGAGCCTCTATATCCTTTAAATCTTTGAAGGTTACAACAATATCTGTAATTTCACCTGTGAATATGTTTGGTTACCTGGCAAAGAAGTTGTAAAGTTGCTGATGAATTAACATTGCTAATCAGGTGAATTTAAAATAAGGAGAATATTCAGGGTTATCCAGGAGGGCCCAGTGTAATCACAAATTAAAAGTTGAAAGGGGAATCAGAAGAGTGTCACGGTTATGTGATCTGAGAAAGACATGACCAGACATTGCTGGCTTTGATGATGAAGGGAGCCACTAGCCAAGGATTGAAGGCATCTCTAGAAGCTGGAAAAGAAAGGAACTGGATTGACCCCTTGAGTCTCCTGAAGGAGTGCAGTCCTGCTGACATCTTAATTTTAGCCCAGTGAGACACATTTTAGATTTTGGCCTCCAGAACTGTAAAATAATAAATTTGCATTGTTTTAAGTCGCAAAATTTTTGTTAATTTGTTACAGGAAACTAAGAAACTAAAGTGAGCATTATCTTGAAAATAGGCCTTGTGCTTGGACTGAGTGAGCTCCAGTGCCTTCAGAGAAAGCCTGTGGACATGTGGAGAAAAATGACAGACTCGTGTTAAGACACTCTCAGAGTGCATGGGAATTTTCCACCACAACTCCAACTGATAGCAGAGATATCACGAGGGGTGTGTCACAGGGTATTGAGAAAGTATCTAATTTATTTACTCATTCATTCATTTATCCATAAGTATTGAGTGACTGATAAGAAGTCACTTAATAAGATATTATACTGTTCTGTCATCCTTAGAAGGAAACTCTACAGAGAATTATTTTATGGCATTATTCATCAACTAAGCACACTTCTAAAATTGCCAGAGATTATAATGTGAAACATTGAATGTCTTTCTGCACATGTGGAAAATTAGAACTACATGAAAGATTAAAAATTTATTAAAATTTATTAAAAAATTATTGACAATTCTAGTTTTAAAGAAGGTGAAGGAAATGTAAGTTCTAGTTCATTGGGCTAATAAATTTTTACAGCTTTTATAGAAGGCAATTTAAAAGGTTGGGCCAAAATGTAAAATAAACATATCCTTCGAGATAAAAATTTGGCTTATAGGAATGATTTAAAATGAAATAGTCATGCAAGTCCAAAAAAATATATGTACAGATATGTTCATTATAGTATTGTGTGTAGGAGAGAAAACCTGGATTCAATCTAAATGTCTAGCGATAAAGTATTTCTTAAAAGTATTTCTTTTAATGGTATATACAGAATGGAATACTATGTTATTAAAATATCATAGATGTGTTTGTATGTGTGGTTTGTGTACATAAACACTGTACTGGCAATTAACATTGTAGAAAGGGTTAGTAGTGATTATTGGGATATATCCTCTATATGCTATGATAATGTAAGACATTATTAGGTAATATAAGTTAATGTTACAATATAAAATAATAGTTGTTCTATCATTATTATTTAATGTTTAATCCTGACCTGTTGTTCTGGTTTTATCTTTCAGTACTTTATATATATATATATGCTCTGGCCATCCTGGAAATTGATGGCATTTAGTAAATCTCACTTAAACTCTTTTGCACAAAGTTTCTTTCCCGACTTGATGTCTTTTTTCCCTTCAATTTTTTACCCTTCTGGGTAAGTCAGTCTGCCCTTCAAGATTCAGGTACTATCTGGATTAGTTCCTCTCATGTGCTCCTATAACCTCTCTGCCTCTGTATATATAAATCTGTCGTTGGACTTACCACTCAGCCTTTGTATATTTAATTGATAAATACTTTGCACTTAACAAGGCTAACATAAAAGTAGACAATTTTGAAAGGAAAGAAAGGAAAAAGAGAAGAAAGAATGAAAAAGAAAGATAAGAAAGAAAATAAGAAAAGAGAAGGGAAGGAGAAAGGAAGAGTAAAGAAAGAAAAGTGGAACTGCTCTTAGGTCCTAATCTATTATAATTCATGTCCCTATCAGGGTTTGGAGTTGCTAGAGGGAATCTGTGTCTGTTCTTGTAGAAGTGTTTAGTCTGAGGCCAAAAGTTAATGATGGAATTTTGTTTTACCAAGTCCCCACTGGAGCATCAACATCCTTTTGTCTAAATCCACCTTATCTCTCAACCATGACTAACCTTCTAGACTTGGAATTCTTCTAGACCAGTAATACCCAACTTGTTTATACATCAGAATTTTCTGTGTAGTTTTTTAACCATACAAGTGTTCAGTACCCACCATGCAATTCTGACTTATTAGATCTGAGGTAGGATTGGGTGTTAATATTATTGTGAAGCAGGAGACTGATTTTTTAAACACTTTTTATTGTGAAATATATATGCAGAAGAGTGATAAATTTAAAAATACAGTGTGACAAGTAGTTATAGAGCAAATTTCAAAGTATGCTATGGGTTACAGTGCCACAATTTCATTTATTTCCTCCTAGCTGTTCTAATACATTAAAGACTAAAAAGAATAGCTATATAATGATTCAGTAGTCATAATCATTTTTTAAATCCTGTCTTCTCTGTTACAACTCCTCACTCTCATTTGATCATTCTTTGTCTTCAGGTGTATTTGAACAATGACCATTCTAACTTCATGTTGAAAAGGGGTATTGACAGTATGGGGTAGGGGGATGCAACTGGTTGATGGTCTTGGAGAGACTGGTACCTCTGGATTTCAGGGCTTATCTGGCATAGGAACAATCTGGAGTTATTAAGTTTCTGATAAATAAACTTAAGGAGACTGAGTTTTGATGTTAGTTTGAAAACTGCTGATTTAGATCGAATACTTCTGTTCATAAAACTAAAACTTCTTTTAATTTGAAATTCCATTGTGATCAAGTTGTTTGATATTTAGCATCCATACTCATTGATTCTCTTCTACTACTTGTTAGTACTACATGAAACATCTTTCTAAAATCACTTTTAATTTGTTCCAGTTGTTATCCTAGTTCAAACTTCATTCCCTCTTTAGTTTAGACATCATAATTTGTCATTTCAGTAATTCTACTATTATCTAAAATGTCTACAATGCACTACTTATTTGAAAATTGCCACCCATTCTTTTGACTATTTCTCATTTTTGTGTTCTCCATCTCTAGACTGGAAACTTTTGACTGTTCCTTGCTTTTTACTTTGTTTTCTACTTTAGCTTTGATGTAGAAGGCCATGAAACTCTATTGAGTGACTAATATAAATTCATATTACTTAATTGATTCTGTGCCATAATGATTCTTGGCCATTTTTTGATGCCTCATTATTG
This sequence comes from Choloepus didactylus, assembly GCF_015220235.1. Lineage (NCBI taxonomy): Eukaryota > Metazoa > Chordata > Mammalia > Pilosa > Megalonychidae > Choloepus > Choloepus didactylus. The sequence continues at coordinate 34,438,324 of NC_051320.1, read as the reverse complement.
CTCCTTTTTGCATTTTGCACTATACCCATCTCATACTATGCCGGTTTGGATGTATTATGTCCCACCAAATGACATGATGCAATCTTGTGGGGGCAGACATATTAGTATTAATTAGGTTGGAACCTTTGATTGAGTGTTTCCATGGAGATGTGACCCACCGAACTGTGAGTAACACCTTTGATTAGGGTGTGACCTCTTGATTGAATGTTTCCATGGAAATGTGGCCCCCACCCATTCAGCATGGGTCTTGATTAGTTTACTTCAGCCTTATAAGAGCTCAGACAGAAGGATCTCAGTGCTGCAGCTGAGACAGACATTTTGGAGACAGCCATTGAAAGCAGTTTTGCTGACGCTTTGGAGATACTAGCCCAGAGTTTGCCCCGAGAAGCTGATACAGAGATATTTTGGAGAAGGCCATTTTGAAACGTAAGCTGGGAGCAAGCAGACGCCAGTCATGTGCTTTCAGAGCTAACAGAGGTTTCCTGGATGCCAGTGGCCTTTCTCCAGTGAAGGGTATACTCATGTTTATGCCTTGGTTTGGATGCTTTTATGGCCTTAGGACTATAACTTTGTAACCAAATAAACTCCCTTTATAAAAGCCAATCAATTTCTGGTATCTTGCATTCCAGCAACATTAGCAAACCGGAATACAAACCTCTTAACTACCTTGGTATCCCAAGTGACATTTGACCTCAGCAGATGACTTTTTTTTTTAGTTCAGTTTTATAGAGAAATATTTCCATACCATACAATCATCCCTGGGGTATAATCAACTGTTCACAGTACCATCTTATAGTTGTGCATTCACCACCCCAATCTATTTTTGAACATTTTCCTTGCACCAGAAAGAATCAGAATCAGAATAAAAAATAAAAATAAAGAACACCCAGATCACCTCCCCATCCCACCCTATTTTTCATTTAGATTTTGTCCCCATTTTTTCTACTCATCCATCCATACACTGGATAAAGGGAGTGCGATCCACAGGGTTTTCACAATCACTCTGTCACCCTTGTAAGTTACACTGTTATACAGTCATCTTCAAGAGTCAAGGCTACTGGGTTGGAGTTTGGTAGTTTCAGGTGTTTACTTCTACTATTCCAATATATTAAAATCTAAAAAGTGTTATCTATATAGGACTTAAGAAATGTCCACTAGAGTGACCTCTCGGCTCCATTTGAAATCTCTCAGCCACTGAAGCTTTATTTTGTTTCATTTTGCATCCCCCTTTTGGTCAAGAAGATATTCTCAATCCCACGATGCCGGGTCCAGATTCATCCCTGGGAGACATATCCTGTGTTGCCAGGGAGATTTACACCCCTGGGAGTCAGGTCCCACATAGTGGGGAGGGCAGTGAGATCACCCGCCAAGGTGGCTTAGTTACAGAGAGAGGGCCACATCTGAGCAACGAAGAGGCACTCAGGGGGAGACTCTTAGGCACAGTTATTAGCAGGGTTAGCCTCTCCTTGCAGTGACAAGCTTCATAGGGGCCAGCTCCAAGACAAAGGGCTCAGCACATCAAGCCATCATTCCCCAATGTTTGTGAGAACATCAGCAGCAATCCAGGTGAGGAGTTCCAACACCAGCAGATGACTTTTGCAGAGACAAAAATCAGTCTGATCTGAGACTCCTTACTTTGCCTTCTTTGTACCATGAAATCCCTCTTTATCTTCAGTTTACATTTCTTTTTTTTGGTTCTTTTCCCTTAGGAAGACCTGGGCTTATTTTTTTTTCCCCTAAGGCTAACTCCTAGATTTGTGCCCTTTATCTTATCTTCCCTGTCTCAGACTCCTATTGCATCAATTATTCTCCTTGCTAGCATCTTTAATCTTTTGTTCTCTACTGGATTCCTTCCCTCTGCCTGCAGATGTTTTGGTCTTCCCATTCATGCACAAAGGAGGTTGCTCCATAAATATTTAATGAAGTGATATTGAATTGAATTGTACCTATTAATTCCTCAAGCTCTCATAGCTACTAGTGGTAGATCCAAAAATTAAAACCCATGATTCCTGATTTTAGTTCTATACTCTTTCCAAAGATAAACATTTCTTGTAAGTATATCTAAATATCTTCCCAAATCCAAATTCAGGTAGCATATTTGTTGAAGTGTAAATGTTTAATCCACTGAAATATCATATTGTTTGTGTATTCATCAGTAAGTACTATTGATCCTAATACAATATGAGATTTGATCATTAAAATCTCATGTTATACATTATACATATAAAAAATTAGTTACAGAATTGGAAACATATTAGTCATGTAAGATAGATAAACTAATTTGAAGACCTTATTTTATTAGATCATTGAAATGCTGTTATAGGTTAATTTAATACCAAAGACTTTTTATTTATTACTAAATTGATTATTACTTAATAGCTTACCATGTTTATCTCTTGGAGATGCTTGAGATACTGTCACTATTAATTTAAAATCAATTATAGTAGTTGAATAAAGAACCATTATCCTTTATTCCTGTCTAGAAAATAAAGTTCTCAGACCAAAACAATGCATCACTTTTAGAATTAAAATCTATTTTGAGAAGACTGATGCCAGTCACAGACATGCAAAATAAACCTTTGACAAGACATAATTCTATTATATTAATTTATTGGTTAACTCTTCTGGGCTGCTGTAAACAAAACAGGAGCCAGACTATGAATTGCGAAATATATTCACATGACATAGCCAAATGCATAGCATTTCAGTGTTATAAAAGGGAAATTCTCTTCAACACGAATATCAAATTCTGGTTTCTCTCTGGTGCTTTCTTCTCTGAAACAATTTAATTGACTACATAATAGTAAATTTTAAGTGAAAGCATTTATGTGTAGTATTCATCTGATCATATTTGCTCAAACCAGAGCTATAAATTCTGAATTTTGGTAGTTAGTTAGACAACCAGTTATCTAGAGCTAATAAATACCATTTAGAAGACATTAGTACATTTTGACTTGGTTGTTTTTGCTTTGCAAATCAAATTGGTGTGAATGCTTCCCCTAACTGAAAACTTACTATCTAGATTGACTCCAAAGTCTTAGGTTTTATGTTTATTTAAACAAAGTTAGTCTTTTTGAATTCTCAGACTTTGCCCAGTATTTATATTAACTTCATAGTTAAAAAAAGTAAACTGCAAGATGAATGAGAATTAAACTTTTATGTGTCTTAGATTACATATGCTATCTGCTTTCTACACATAGCATTAGTAATAATATTGATACTTTTACCACTGAACCAGATTATAGAGTTGGTGTAATCATGCAAGTTTCATATGGCTTTGATATTACAAGTGTATTATGAATTGATGGTTTTACAAAACCACAATGGGTCTTAAGTAGACTTAGTTAAGCAAGTCAACTCAAATATTTCCATTCTGTCATGAGGACAGGAAAGGTTTATATAGAAAAGCCACTATTGAAAGCATATTCAATGTTTGTAAAAGTATTATTAGAATATGTATTAATTTTATACTGCTATGTCATTAAAATAATGATTCTGAATAATGTATCCAAGCACATCCTAAAATAGGATGTGTGCTTTGGTTTTATGGGAACATCCATTTCCTCCATCATCAGTATCACACTGCTAATGTTTACATCCTGTTTAGAAGAAAGGAGAAGCACAAGAATGCCATTTTACCCTTTGTTTGGCATTCTTGAACCTATTTCTTACATATCTGATATCTTTCAGTATCTCCTAATTAACACCTCACATTCAGGTACATAGGGAGAATGAGAGTTGGTGGAATGAAAGAATAGATCCTTAGAAAATCTTGGAGATTTGCCTGTAGATGGCATTATTGTTATAGTTCCAAAACTTCAAAGATTACTTTTTAAATACATTGAGAATACTTATTACTTCCTATTTGTCTTATCATAGTCTCACATCCTAAAATGTCTAAAGAAAACCATCTTAATATGATGTTTAAATTACACACTTAATTTTGGAAAAATTTTTTAAATTTATAAAAGACATCTTAGATATTCTGAATATATTATCACCACATTATATGTGCATTGTTTAGTCATTCAGTGCCTTGGTTTGCACTGTTAGGCTTTAGAATTTAAAAGATGAGACTTCTCTGAAGTATTTGTTCTCTGCTTGTTCCCTATACTTCAGTAACACTGGCCTCATTTTTCTTTCTTTTTTTTTTTTTTTAATTCATCAAGCCATTTCTTTCTCAGGAACTTTTCCATTTTTCCCTTCCGCAGGACCACACTTCTTCCACATAATGGGACCTTTTTTGTCATTTGGTTTCTCCTCAAATTTCTCCTCTTCAGCAGGGGTTTATTTGATTGCTCTTTCTAATCTTGCCTTCCTCACTCACCCTATCTTTTTGACATTGCCTAATATGTGAAATCATTTGTCTTGAGTTGTTTTTTGTCTTTCTCTTCCATTGGAATGTGAGATCCTTGAGATAAAGACATTACACCTTATTTACTGCTCTATTTGCAATACCTTGAGTATCTGTATTTGGCATATTTTTTGATTGAATAAATGGACTTAATGGATTAATAAACAGTATCTTGCCTCAGTTAACTCACTAATTAAGCCTGTCAAATTACTCTTAGTCTAAAAATATTGTGAATATCACATTTCTTTATTAAAACTACTATCTTCATCTCCTGAAAATGTTTACTAGCTCCAATTGCTTCTATTGAAACTGTGATAAGGCAATAATATTATCTGTCTAAAATGAGTATCACAGTTTTCCAATCCTACAAATACTAATATAAACTTAAGATAAAAGATGTTATAAGGAGACGCAAAGTGTATTGAATTTCTGTTGCTTGATATCCTTTAATCCAATTCTTTTATTTCTTCTCAAGCTTTTGCATATGAACATGTACCAGTCCACATGTTACATAAAAAAAGTATGCAACTAACAAAGGATGTAGTCAATATGGAGTTAAAAAAATCATTTACCGATTTCTCTTTAACAGCAGTGATCATGCATGTAAAATCAAAATTTTGAAAAAAAAAATTTGAATAGGAAAGTGTAATTTTAGTACAATGGAGGAAAATCATCCATGAGAAAATATGTAGTTCCACAGAATTATAAAATATTTGTAAGGAAGTAATGTCCCATCTCATATAATATTTGTGGAAACAAAATTAACACAAACTAAGTTGAAGTAAATATTATATTCTTAGTCTGTTCCCTTCAAGCTTAGGCTATGGAGGCAAATACTACCACTGTCAGTGGTTTTTACAAGTTACTTAATTTCTCTATATGTAATATGATGATAATATTCATACCCACCTTGCAGAGCTGTCTTGAGGATTAAATTGGAAAATATATTAAAAGCATCTAGCGTGGTGTCTGACACACAGTAGGCATAGAATAAATGTTGCTTTCCATTTTTCGTAGTTTCCCAGAAGCCAGTACAGCTTCCACTAAGAGATCAAAGTACGAAAGAGAGTTAAGCAATTTTACTTTTCTGTGAATTCAGGTTAGTAACTTGACAAATCAGTGGACATAAATATAGACTTGTTACAGGTGAGGAGAATCTGCTATTGAAAATAACAAGAATATATTTACTAATTCCAGGGAGATGTCACTTGTTAAATAGGTGTATTTGGCAAGTAAATTAAGATTTTGAAGAAAAAGTAACTTTGTTAAAGCAAAATATGATTCATGTTACAAAAATACCTGAAATAAGACATTTTCTATTTTCAAATTTTCCACATTTAGAAGATTTCAGAAGGTAATGTAATCTCCATAAGTCTTTCATATAATTTTGTGGTGAAAATGTTGGGGCTGTGGAAAGAGTGAGAAACTAAAGGATGCTTGAATTTTCTGTTTTGTGTCACTTTTACCTTAACACATTTTTCTGCATGTTCATTTCCTTTGTGTCTCTCTTTCCTTAAGAATAAAAGAAAAATCTGCCTCATGAAAATGCAGGAGAATCATCTCACATAAAGACCATCTTTAAAATGCGCATTATTTATCTGACAGACTGTAATGGCTGTTTCAAGGATATTATGGGCCGTCACGTGAATATGTATTTTAGAATGAATGCTACAGTAAAAATACCAAGGTTGCACAATGCACATCAAAAATATAACCTAAAGAAATGTCTTTTGAAGATTAAGAATATATAAGGATAATCCTGGAAATGGACAACACAGTTGAGTTAAAATAGAAGTAGGTGAATACTCTTAAAATTCTAAGTGATGCATAGGTTAACTTGTTTAGGAGGTGAGGGAGTGGAAATGGAAAAAAAATATATTAAACCATATCTTAAATTTGAGCAGTAATTATAATTTCAGCTCTTAATTCTTAGATCAAATCAAATAGAGCTTTGGGAATTTCATATTTAATTGATACTGATAAATCATGAGTGTTTTAGAATTATATTGTATTTGTAAGATTTCAGGTACAGTTATTACAGTTATTAGATTCCGTTTTAATAAATTAGATGATTTAATGTTAGAAAGTTTATTTTAGGTTATCATTAAATAATTCATGCACTCCTCTAACACATTTTTTGTGAATCTCTTTAATTCCTATGACCATGTATTAAGTTCATTAAAGGATGTGAAATGCACTAAATACCAATCCTTACTTGAAAAAGCTCAGACTCAAAAAGGAAGCTATAATATGAGTATAACATACTGTGGTACTGGACTGAGAATTGTAAGAGCTGTAAGAACCATATAGATAAGATGCTCCAGCAGCCCTATAGGAAATAATAAATAAAAAAAACAATGTGGCTTATCTGCAATAAAGCCAGATGAAAGTCTTTGCCGTTTGCATCACATTCCATCAATAATTTGTGACTTGAATTTAGAGTCATTTTCACCCATGTTCCTATCCAATATTATTTACCTTCTTTAATGTTCTAAAAAGTGTTTTTTGGGGGGGGGGTGGGGGTGGAGAGGGAAGAACATTCAGCAATACACCTGGTAGTGTTGTTGTACTTCAAATTATTTCAATTATTGCCATGTGTTTTTTTTTTAAATTTAGGTTATTCCAGTAAATCTACAAAGTCAATGTATTACATAAACTTCAAATAAGTCATTGACTTTAATTTTTAGTAGACAGCCTATGTCTTGATCTTTCTTCTTTTTTAGTTTTCCCCCTTTATTCCTTAATAATTGTCACAAAAGGGTTCTGCTGAGATGCAGATGATTCTGCAAATCAAAGCCCCCCTTTTCCTAAACTTTTTCAACCTAATAAAATCTCTCTAAAGTCCAATTTCACTGGACTTTAGAGAAATTCCCAGAAATCAGAATAAGGACTGGAAATTCAAGAAAATAAAATCTGAGAACTGCCAAAATTATTGATATTTAACTATTTTCTAAGTACCTAATGTATATAAGGCATTCATTTAGCCTAGCTCTATCCAGTAGAACTGTAGTGTGATCCATGTGTCTCTTGGAGACATATTAAAAAAGGAAAAAGTGGTAAAAATAATTTTAATAATATATTCCCAATGTTATTTAAACATGATATTGATATAAAACATTATTGAGATATTTTATATTCTTTTCTTTACCTATTGACATTGATATGTGGGTTTTTTTTTTTTGTTTTTGCATTTACAACCCATCTTTTGTAAAAAGCCACATTTCTAGTGTTCAACAGCCTCATGTAACCAGTGGTTATCCTCCTGAAAAGCATTGGTCTAGATATTTTCAGTTGTATTTCCTTATTTAACTCTCACAACAATTAGCTGAAGTCACTATCATTAAACCCCTTTTGCAGATGAGAAAACTGAAATTCAAAAAGTGTGCCATAGTCAATAAATTATAGAAATTGAACTTGAATCTCATATTACAATCCTTGCAATACCTTTTATTATGGTGACCTTTTTTATGAGGTTAAGAATTTTGAAATTTATTTTCAGGTAATTAACTTTTAAACTAAAGTGCACGCTTCTTTGATTTTTTCTAAAAGGCAGAGAACATTTTTGAAATTGAACTCACCACATAACTTTTCCAAGACAGAGATTGGAAGCATCTCCCCTGTTTCATAGGGGAGAAGTCATGTTTATTGACTTCTGATTTGCTCTACTTCAAAGCATAAAAGGCATATCATTGAGATTACTCCTTTGTGTAACCTTTCTCAGGGCTCTATTAAGGACATCAACATATTTACTATTAATTGTTTTGCTTTAAGTTGTGTGATTTTTCCAAATGCAATGCAAAACTTATTTGCTCACTAAGGTTCTGCTTGATTTGGTTGTTTCCAGTATTTTGGTAGTTACTTGTCATTTCTTTTTTGTGTGTGGGCTTTGTCCTCATAGTTAAGTGAAGAGACTCACAGGCTGATTATGAAATGTGGCAAAAAATCATTTTCCCTCTATAGTAAACTGTAATTAGAGAAAATGGGACAATATTCAGCAGAGGAGACCTGGGCAGAGTGTCCCGTTGTTAATAATTATTGTCTCACCTCAGAAAGTACTTGTGACACAGTGAATTTTCCTACAAAATTTCATTTAAAGAAGAAGTTTTAATATTTCTTAAAAGATTGTCCCATAATAAACTTGTACTAAACCCAAGAATATGTTCAAAGGAAAAGAAGCCATTTTCTGTTTTCTAGGAACTTATCACAGAATGTGGATGACTGACACAACAGACTCATTAGGAAAAATAAATCCCAGTAGAAGACACGAATTCTACTTTTTTTAGGATACATGAGGAAAATTTATAAGACACAAATCAGTTCTGATGAGGTGAATTTGAGACGTAGAGAGCAAGTTGGAGATGGTGGAGAGTAGACCTACAAGGATAAACAGAAGACATTCAGCACAGCGAATATATTAGACCACCTATATTTAAATATATGAACGTACCAAGTTGTTAAATGACCCATTCTCCCTAATTCAGCTGTTTTCAGGTAGGGGAGGTAACCCTTTTGAAGTCTTAGTCTTGTGCTTCATTAATTGCTGGTTATAGTCAAGAGGCATGTCTTCCTAGACTTCAACTGTACAACCCATTTTCTTTTTATAGCCTCTTTTTGGTTATTATTATTGTTCCTACGTATTTATTCTTCAATGGATATTTAAAAACAGACAACAATGAGAAGACAGTGAATATTTCCACTTTATTTGGATGGAATTATTTCTACAGATAGGAAATCACTTGAAACTATCACTTAGAGTGGTTGGGTTACATAAAGTGTAACCACTCGCTTTAACACAAGTCTGATTTTATAGACTATAGATAATTATTTTCCTTGCCTTTTTGTTGCTTTGGTTGGTGATTTTCTTTTTCTTTCTTTCTCTTTTTAAATTTTTTTATTTTTATCTTTTGGTGCTCAGGCTCCATTTCCATACCTTTTGTCAATCAGATTTCCTATTAGAAGTTTCTCTTCCCATTGTGGTACCTTGTGGTCAGTCTATAATTAGGCCAGTCATCAAGGAGAGAACATGAAAGACAGACTAAGTCAATTGGATGTTCCCTTCCTGGAATTTAAAATTTGATCAGAGTGAGAGAGAAACTGAAATATTTTTGAACTTTGACTCTTTCCAAGCTGAGTCATATGATCTCTGTTGCTCCATCTACAAACCACTGTGGTAGTTCCTGCTAATAAATCTTTTTTTCTTGATGTTCTTAAGTTTTAGTCAATTCTGTGAGCACTTGACATCTTAAAATCACGTTTTGCATAATTTAGCCAGAGACAAAATTCATTGCTTCAATCCAAGTAACCTTATTTGATATACTAATCATGTTAACAGATATGGGTTGAAATTCTGGCCTTGAGTCCTTGGGCAAATTACTTAATTTCTTGCTCTCATTTTTTATCATCTGTGAAAAGGGACTGTTTACAACTGTTTGAAACTAAGTATCAAATGACATAATTTTATGAAGTCTTTGGCTCAGAAATAGTGGTAAAATACGTAAAAAATTTTATTACTTGAAACTAAGTTTCTGCATGCTCATTCTCTATCTCGAACACATACTCTCAAACCCCAAATCGCATACAATTTTTTCCTTCTTTCTCTGAAGAGTGTCCTAAGTATAGAGGACAAAAGTATATGAAACACATAGCACACCTCTCTATCAATTGCTAGAAACATGCCTCAGTATCAGTGTGTCAAAATTGGTTGAATAAAACAAGGTTCATTACTTTCTTCACTTGTTTGTGAAGAAGAAAAATAGTCCATAGGCCATCATCAACTAGGCTTAAGTGTTCACAGAATCTGTTAACAACAGATTGAGTTTGGTTAAATTTAGATTTGTACGTTTTGAAACATTTCATTTTCCAGGTTGATGACCAGAGTAGCTGGAGAATATGGGGCTTTTTCCATCCCTTGCTGAAGGGAGTCATGCTTTCTGGGATTGTGTTGCTCGTGTCCGTATAAGTGATGGGGAAAAATTATCTTGCCTCAACTATATTTCTAAAAAACTGATTATCCAGCTTGATTTTTAAATTCAGCTGGTCCTAGCAGTTGACTAATATTGAAATTTTAACATTGAACAAATATGCTTAGTTTTACTTGGTTGAATAGCAGAAAACCAGCAATAATCCATCCATCAGTCAATGCTCTTCGAATGGTTGCTCCTGAAACATTTGTTTGCAAAATTTGAGGCTATATTTAAAGGAAACTATGGCTATACCAAAAAAAAAGTGAGGTGATAAGGTGTAGAAACATGAAGGAAAATGTAACATTCACGATTTATTAACTATTGCCATTCATGCTATACGATTAATTTCTAGATTCTGCCATACCCTAAACTTATGTATGTCATATTGCCATTGTCAGTCAGTCCACCCCGTGGTGCAGTTAAGCACAACTCTTAGCACCAGAAGTTGCCATAGCCTGGTATTTAATAGAAAGTAATATAAAGTGTTCCAACAGTAATGTATTAAGAATTAGGAATTTCAACACACCATTGAATTTTGACCAAATTTTCCATTAAGAGATATACTTTAGAGAAAAACTGAAAATGCCAGCTCTCACAGGAATGTTACTTATTGTCAGTTGTAGGAATATATTAAAAATGTCTTGACTACCAAAGAAAATGAGAAAAAGCACAACAAATATGGGTTGATATGCTGTATATCATGATTTACTTTAGGAATCACACACAAGCACACATGCAAAGCAATTAAATATTTAGTTCTATCTGATACATGTCATTTAAAAAATTTTAGTTGAAATTATGTTTTGTTCAAAAGTTTGAGTGATTAATGCATTGATTTATCTTTCCAATGTAGACTGCTGCTAGGCAGATTCTGATATTTATTTTTATTAGCTTATAATATGTCAATTTTTCTTGCTTATCTGTCAACTCCCAGAAAAATACATAAATCGAAAATGTAGCAATGTGGACACTAACAAGGCATAATTATTGTAGGGTCTGTCCTACTTTAAAGAAAAAATACAGTTACCTTCCAGAATGCTGCTGGGATTAGGTCAGAATTTACATAATATTGACTCATATTTTCTTAACAATTTTAATCGAAACATAGCTTTTGCAAATCTATAATCCTTTATTATTTTCCTGCTTTATTTTTTGGACTCAATAAGTAGTTCAATCAAAACAAGATAATTATTAGAACCTACCCCACAGAAAACTTTAATTACTCAGTGTCAGGTTGTTAAGATTAGGTCAGGTTGTCATAAGATTTTTATGTTTAAAGTAACAAAAGGCACTTAAGCTTGCTGAAATGTAATTTTTTTGCAGTTAAATTTATTCATTTTCTTCAGATAAATATTTAATAGAAAATACTTCATTGTATGAGTTAAGGAAAAAAAATCCTGCTTCAGTATCATCTGCCAACAACAGTTCTAAGACTAGTGTTAGTAAGCAGTTAGAGGACTCACAGTCAAGAGATGATGAAAATTTGGAAAATGTTAACTGCTATAAAATAATAGCTGCTAATGTGGAGGATTATGAAACACCCAGTAGCAGAATAAGTAACAAATAGATCCTTTCTGAAGTCTTGAAGGCTGGGGGTGGGACCTGGGGTTAAGTAACCGTGATATATTTATAGAGGGCAAGGGATCACCATAAAATAAAGCAGCAAATAGTAAAGAAGTCAATGTAAAAGAGAGGCCAGGGATTTAGGGTATAGAGATCATAAATTTTCATCGATATTAACAGCCTGTGTACCTCAGGAGTTGAGGTTTAGCTATAATTTCAGGGCTGACCTATAGGCCTTTGTGTTCACAGTGCATGCACGATCAAGATGCCATCTAAGGAGGTGTTAAAAAAAAAGGAAAGAAAGAAAGGAGGAAAAATGTTTCAGCTCTGTGTGATTTACTCATTTAATCATCCCCAAATCCATCCCAAACACAACAGCACAGTAGTTGAGAAGATTTTATTGTCTCACTAAATTACATTTAATTCTTACTATAGCATATCCTATAAACAAGAAGAGTGAATAATGTCTCCTCCACTATGTTCTTCCAAAGGAAAATTGTTAAATTTTTATGCATAGCTTCTCAGTCATTTTCACTTTTTCTGCATAGCTCAGACTTCCACATTTACATGTTTTAATTTTAAATATGTATTTCAAAACGCACTTAAAACTTAGTGGATTAAAAAAACGTTAGTGATAAAGTGAGCTTGTTTAATGATTTAACAGAAGCAATAAAAGCAAGCAAATCAACCCAAAAGAAGAACTATTAAGCATTTAGCTTTTAGGAATTACTGTGAAATGGAGTAGTCAGTAGTTTTCATTTTTTTTTTTTTTTTTTTTGAAAATAACATAAGCTTCATGAAGACCCTGACGTTTTATTCAGGGACATTGACTTTAATGTATATAGGCACTAAAATAAGCTTTCTGTTCCATATTGTCATTTAATGAGCAAATTCTATTGTGCTCTGCGTGTGTGTGTAATATATATGTCTAGGTATATTTATATAATCTCTCCCTCCTCCTCCCTCACGTCTCTCTGCCTTGGGGACATAGAATGTGCACACATACACACAAATATGCTCTCTCACTAGATTACCACAGGCAGTAGTTAACATGAAAGAAGTCTAAGGAAATGATATATGAATTTTCTCTTATTTTTTATTGTGAAAAAATTATTCATTATTTTAAAAATTAAGATCTCAGAAACTATATCTCCAAAACATTCACTTGAGTATTCAGTTATTAACTAAAAAGAAAAAAAAAAAGTTATTCTAAATATTTAATTCATGCAATCACCTGTATTCCCATCTTAACAATGTGATTTATTTATTTGTTTTATCCAATCTTTCCAGTGTAAGAAATAAATAAGTTAGGTGATCTTGAGTGGTCTTTCAAATAAGAAACTCTTCTTGAAGAGCTCTCATTGGATGTTGCTTTATGACCTTAGGTGGCAGGGCTTTTTTCTTCATCCACTAGGCTGCGCTGTTTGCACAGGAAACAAAACATTTGTTGTGCCCTGCTGCATAAGAATAGCTGCATGCTGTGAGGAACTTTGTTAACACTATTTTCACTAACAACAGAAAGAGAAGATAAAGACGGGAAACTGACATTTGAACATGTTTTCTTTTTCTTGAAATCCAGGGCCGCTGTCCTGGATTTTGTGTGGAATTTCCTTGAAGGTAGACGAAAGATACTAAATTTTGAAGTTTTTAGTAGTGAGGGAGACGTGGTAAAAGGGAATTAGGATGGCTGGAAGGGATGTTGGTCAACACTGTACAAATTAGGATATACTGGCCTCCTAAATGTTTCAGCAGATGTTGGCACTTTTAGGAAGTGACAAAACTATTTCTCATAACTTTTCCTTGGCACCCAGGCATTGTTTGAATGTGAAATTCCATGGAGGTGAATTATAGGCTTTTCTATGGGTGTCGCACTGTGGTGGCTAATGTTTATGATTGAGTAGGTGGTTATGGCTGTATCATTTATTCATGCTTTTCACCGGCTTTATTCAAGATATTGCTCTTATTATATGCATACATACATATATACATACATAAATATGTCCATACATAAGGAGAAGTAGAGATCCTTTACCCTAGTTGGTATTTCCAAACCTAAAGGGAACATTCATAGGATTGCCCTTGTATCTTCTTGCAGATTTCCCTGTCTACCTATGGGCTGTGCTTTTTCAAGGAAATTGCTTACGGAGGATCTAGTAGGAGACCAAAAAAATGTGCTATTCCTTTAGTTCTGGTGTAAGTCATTGGAAATTTTTACTTCATGGATTAGCACTTTTTGAACCCTTCATCTCTTCAGGGCAGTAAGCTGAGACAGTAATAATGAAGACCAGAGCTGTTGGCTACCAACACTGCAAAACTTTTGGGGGAAATAGGTCATCCAAAAGACTTAAGTCTGGAATTGGTTAATTCAGTTTGCTTGATAAAAGTCTCACATTGGTAACCGCTCTACTTTGAGGTACTGAATATTTCACTAACAACTTTCAGCCTGCCTAATTAATCTCTTACATCTTTTGCTTGTGACAATGAAGAGCTGATAAATTTTTGTTTCAAACGGCAGGAGGAAAAACACTCTATGGATTATGCAAATACATTCTGCTTGTATATTAACCCATTTGTGGCAAAAATTTTAGAGGAGGAATTATATTTATTGAAAATCAAATGTGTCATTTATTGGAACAAAGTCCCCATGGGATTTGAAATGTTTCCCAAGAGACTACTTTGCCTAGGCTACTATCTTCAGATAAGGCTTCTCCTATATGTGTTGCAGACATACAGACACACGGATTGTATTCAGTTTTTAACAACTTCTGGGAAATAAGTCTTTACACCATTGTCAGCATTTCCCTTCGTAGTTGAGCTGTGGTCTGCTTCCTTTCCAACTGTGCTCCAAAGAAATGAAAGTGAACATTCTCTGTGTACCTAAAACTTGTCCATATTTCTTTTTAGTTTTTTCTACTTTTCAGTATGCTAATTCCTTTAGTTTCTCTTTGAAGGTGCTATTGTCCAATAATTAAAATATTTAAAATATGGCCACTGGAATACATGAAATATGGTTGGCATCCAATAAGTATTGAATTGGAAAAGTACATATATTTACTAGATAGCTCCTATTTAATGAGCGCTTAGTATGTATTAGTCACCCTGGTAAGTACTTTATATGTATTATATGATATGATTCATATCATCAGTGAAATGAAGTGGGTACCATCCCCAGTTTTACATATAGAGGCTTAAAGTAATTAAGAAATATTCCAAGTTTGTGAAAAACAGATCAGGATTTGATCTCAGATCTGTAAAGTGTCTGCTGTTAACCATTCTGGAAAATGAGTATTTTTCTTCCAAATTTTCTATGTCATTAAGCTCAATCAATTAATAAACGTATTTATTGAGTATTTATTATATACCAAGCTGTAATGGGATTACAAAACCAAGAAAAAAAATTTCTAACCTTGAGAGGTTTACGATGCAGTTGGTAGAGAAAAAAGGTACAGGCAGTGAATCTGAAAGTAATAAGAAAGTAGGTACTTTATCATATAGTATACATGGCATTCAGAGAAGAGAGATCTTTGTTGGACATTGGATTATCAACAGTTGATTCAGGATACAAGCCATTCATTAAGCTACTCATTCATTCATCAGCTATGTAGAATGCAATCTTCCAGGCACTGGCTAGCTACTGGCTAGGTACTAAAGGTACAAAGCATTAAATTCAGAGAGAAAGCCTTCGAAGCAGATTGAAATAAAAGATTCTGGAGTGGGGCCAAAGAGAATCAAGAGAGGAAATCTCAAACTGAGGCACAGATCCTTCCAAAGTGGTGAATCTAACCTGGGATATGAAAGAAAAATAGTTTAGTTTTATTTGTTGAGGCCTTTGAGTGAAGGTTAGGATAAAAAATTGAAATTTTCCAATAAGATGTAACAGTGAAGATTTTTAGGAATGTTTCAGGAGTGCTTTTAGAAGTAATCATTGCTGTATGGCTGTATGAGATTGATTCATTGAGTTTAAACATATAGGAAGCAAGTTCAGCTGGTCTTTCAATTTTTTTAAAAACATAAAGTGTTTTCTGGGTATTTATGAATTCTTCCTAATAAATTTTATAATGTATATGGTTATTTAGGACCATCCTTTTGTAAGACAGAATGTATTAATCACCATTATATCATAATTCCTTGCATTCCTTGGTTCATGCTAAGTACTTGTATGACTGAAATTAATTTTGATTTCTCACAGATCCATCCATACCTTAACATTGTCAAGTATATTAATCAGTGATTCTAGACATATTAATACTAAATAAGTGTTTTCATGCTTTACTTTCTCTCATTTGACTTTTTTACTAATTGGATCCATGGTTTCTCAAGTGAGTAAAATGCTTATTAAAAACATATATATTTACAGACATTTATGTTTGTTACCCAGAATTGATACTTGTGTGCTAAAATCTGTGAATTTTATTTTCTTTTAGAATAGAAAGACAGATAATTTTTCTGGAATCTGAAATAATGGTTTAATTTAAACATCTACTGAATGCATAGTGGATATAGATACCAACTGTATAAAACATGGTAGAAACATTGCATTTGTGCATTTGGATAGAGAACAACATCTAATAACATGGGTATAAATTCTGCATCAATCTTCTCAAAATTATGTTTGATAAGAATACCAATTACATTTAAAATGTATGTGTGTTGGCAAATATGAAATATGAATCTGTGAGTGACTACAAATTTCTGTAAATTGTTCATCATTTAGCATGGACTTGAAATCATATCTATTTTCTGTTATTTTTCGAATATAAAAAACAACCCATTTAAGGACCATATTCCACACAAGGGAGGAGTGAATCAACTGGTCCAAACAATCTAAAATCAATCCAAGAAACAGAGTTTAGAGAAATATAATGTTAAAACTCTTGTTTTTCTCTGCAGAGTTGGTTAATGGTTCCAGCTGGTGCATTGGGCTATTGTAATTTATTTATTTGATTGCTTTTGCAAATGCACAGTGCAAAATTCGTAGGAGGAAATGCTAATTTTAAATACGGAAGTTTGGCTAAATCTTTGATGCTTCATTAGCATTAGGATGGTTTTAGAGCTTCAGAAATTATAACGGATGGTAAAGAAGAAAGATGGTAGTTGATTAAGTTGATCTAGGCCTTCCTCAAATAAGCCATTATTTTCTCAGTTTTGCAGTTTCTTTTCTTTGTGTACAGATATTAATTTTTCACATTTTATCTTTGCATGGAGACTGCATTAATGTCACTGTGTCTTCACCTACTCAGAAAATATTTTATTTTTAATTTGCTAACTTAAGGGTGGATTCTGTCAGGGTATTCTGCTACCAAGAAACCTAGTCTTAAACATTTGATGAACAAAGTAGGTAACCAACCGAAGAATCCTACTGCCCCTGTTCAAAGGTGTTACATGCTCTGTACACAATCAATATGGAGAATAAAAAACAATTACTTTAGCAAATATAATTCACTTGTATTTACTTGCCTGATAGAAAAAGTCATGGAATTATGGCAGTTAAAGAGACATAGTGAACTAGCCCAGTAACGATTACTCTCTGCTCCTCCTTAATGATTTAGTACATAGCTCACTGAAATGTAAAAAAACAAAAACAAAATAAAACAAAAAAAATGTATATGGAAAACTTTCCCCACAAAGCAAATAGTTACTGTTAATCTACTTGACACTAAATTTAGGCATGCACACACAAACACTCTCTCTCACACACACACAGAAACTTTAATACACATACACACATATTGGAAAATGGAATCAAAATTAAAATATAAATTGTCTTTTAAAAAACTGCGTATTTTAATGTACTGCCATGTAACATATTTTTTTCCAGTTATTGACATGGATAATGCGCCTTATTCTTTCAAAGTCCTGAACGTGCACCATTCTGCTCACCCTTCCCGGCTCACCATCCTTCTTCCTGATTCCCCGCCTTGACCTTCCAAGTGTAATTTCCCTTGGCTAAAGCTACTTTATATTTATTATAATAACTCTCACTCTTACTCTCTCTTTCAATCTCTTTTAGTAGGAACAATAAGCTGAATGTGGCTAGAAAATTAGCTCAGGGAACTCTCCCTCTCTCTTTTTCTCTCTTCACATACACTCTTCTTTTTTCACTTTCCTTGTTAGACTAGTGAGCAAATTTAACCGTCCTCGATCACATACTCATCATTAGACTAGCACATTTCAGTCCTGTTTCTACTCCATGTCTCTAGGATGTGACCGAGGTTTCTCATTAGCGTTCAAGGAGGATGACATCCTGTTTATAAAGTCTTGTGTATATTATGCATACAAAGTTATTATTTAAAATATTTCAGTTATTTCTTCCCTTGTAACACCTTCATGCTAGAAATATAAAAACATATAAAAGTACCTTTCCTGGGCTTCTGAGAAAATTAAATCATTTTAACCTCTGTCTTTCTGTGTTTCCTGAGGGGGAAATAGCTGTGGCATCAACAAAATATGGTCCCTTTTATTAAGGAAATCACAACAGTAAAAATGATAAATATTAACAATAGTAGACAAGTAATGGCAACAGAAAATAGAAATAGAATTTTGAGCTTGAATGCTCTATTGGCCATATACCACCACCAGAGGGAGATAAACCATGGCTAAAATATTAAATAGCATGTTAAAATGTAATGCCTAGTGTTTATAATTTCAAATATTACAATCTTCCATGTGATAAGGAATTTTGAGAATATCATGATTTAACTTTTTGCAGTTTTGAAGTTTGAAACATAATTTGGCTTCAGAGTTTTAGTCAAACTTTTAACTGAGATCCTCTGTATTTCCTGAAAGTTACATACAGTTTTAAATGTCAAATTAATACAATCTGTATACTTGTTGAACATCCTTAAGTTTAAAAGTTGTAGATCATTAATAGGTGAAATAATTAAATCTGTCTAAATAAGAGATATTGTACATAATCTAACAAAGTATGTTATGTAGCATTGATGCATAACGTACCCTTGGTGATGTACTGAAAGCCAAATCAGGGGTCAAGAAGGGCCTCTGTGACTGTTTTGTACCTATAGGAAAACAATGCCATATTGTATACTCCCTCAGATAATCATCTATCAATGGTTTACTCCTTGCTCCTTCCTTTTCCAAGAGAAACCCTAGATGGATTTTGCACATGACATTTTCCCTAACATCACCAGCCCTAGTTTCAGTGAAACTAAAATTTTTCTGAATTGGAAATTTGGCAGGTTTCATAATAGATCTTAATATTTTATTTTTGTTTGCTGCTTTGTTTTGTGTTTAGCAAAAACTTGCCCCAACCCTGAAGAGGCTGCCCTGGTAAAAAAAAATAATCATGCTCTAGACGTGAGGTTGCAAATTAGAAGCTTGTAACCTCAATCTATCCTAGAAGCATGTTTTCATTGGCCTTCACAGTGTTGTCTGAAGCAATCTTTAATATTTAAAGTATTGAAATAGTTGCAAACATATACAATTAGAAGATATATCATGGAAAACCAGATTTCCAGCTTCCTTTAAAAAAAAAAAAAAAATGAGAGGCTCTTGCAACAGGGGACCCACTTCAGTACAAAGCAACAATCAACTACTATACTACTATCAATTTACTATAGGTAAATAACAGCTCTTATTTCCTAAGAATATGCTCTCTTTGGTGATCCCAGTTCCCAACCATGCCCTGTGCCCACAACGTTGTAGTCCAGTGTCGGTTCTACTTATCATTTTCATATCTGCACTTTTGTTTGTCTTCTACTGGCCCCTGGCCTCGCTTTATTCATTTGTCATCTGCTTGATTCATTTAGATATTTGCATTTATAACTGGCCAGAACTGATGTGATTGATTCAAGAGAAGTATGAATTATCTAGGCTTCTTATAAGGAAGGAATGAAAGATACATCTAATAAATGCCCAAACTTGGATTGAAATTCAGACCTTTATAGCTCCAATGCCCATGCCTTATCTACCACCATATTACCTCTTCTAAATCCCCATCCATTTATTCTTAACTCATTTGACTTGTTCCCACATCATATAGAACTTTTGAGTAACTGCATGAATCAGGTTTTAAAATTCAGATTTTAAACTTTTCCGATCCTGTTTCTATGTATTTTAGACATATTGATGAGCTGGCCTAAAAGGTATAGAGAAGAGCATCCTCTACCCATTTAACTTATGGGATTACCATAAGGTTCTTTGAGGTAGTCAGGAATTACCCTCAAAATCTATGTATAAACTTAAAATGATATGATGTTATGCTTCTTTGGGTTATAGGCATTCTCAAATTCAGTCGGCCCAACTGGTTTTAGTGAGACCGCATAGTAGAATGTTTGAAACCTGTGTTATCTCCCCTAATATTTTTAAAATACTTCTACAGTATTGTTTTTCACATTGCACTTTTATTATCTGCTTGCATGACTCTCTCCTTCTGTGGACCAGGGCTTCCCTAAAAAACTTTCCATGATGATGAAAGTGTTCTGTAATTTGCCCTGACTGATATGGTAACCACTAGCCATATCTGGCCACTGGGCACTTGAAATATGGCTAGTATGACTGAGAAACTGAATTTTTAATGTTATTTCATGTTAATTAATTTAAATTTAAATAGCTATATGTGGCTATTGGCCACAGAATTCCACTTAAGAGACTATTAGAATGGGAATTTGGGATGTGTCCTAAAAGAAAGATGTGACTAAGGAACAAGTAGTGATGAGAAGTGGTCAACACTTGGGTTTAACAAATCTTTCTGAATTCACTTATTATCCAGTGGAAAACACTGAGAGTTGGTCAGAGAAGAGATAACTCCATTTATGACCTCCTGTTTTCTGGGATATCTCATGTTAGAATCATGAAAATAGAGGGAGCTTTGCCCATTGTACATTATAACTAAACATGCATTATTCTTATGAAACTTTTTAGTCTTTGGATTGAAATAAATAATTACACTTTAAATTATTTGGGGGCATACACCTGAGTTAGGCACTAAAATGTAAAATATTCTTTCACTCCTTGCCCTTATATCATTAAGCTAGAAAAGCAGGATTCTTGCTGCTGAAAATCCCTTCTAACCTAAAGGTTGAGTTATTGCAATCAGTCGAGTATTCCAGTCTTTTTAATTTCAGGATGTTCTACTATACAGAAAGTTTAATTATTAAACCTTTTGTCAGCTCCCACTTACTAATCCATGGGACTGAGAATCACAGTGAAAAAGTGAATGGAAAAGTTCGGTTCCAGGAGAGCAGAGGACAATGTTGCACTGTGGGTTTATTAGTCATAGAATTTGGCAAAGGGTAGTTGCTCAAAAGTGGTTCTCTATAATTAGTCTCAGAAGTGATTCCTTATTTTCCATTTGTGCTGATGTTGGGCCTCGTTTTTCTCAGTATCTCTCATTTTGGAGAGAGTCCTATATTTTTTATTTTCTATGAACATCTGAAAACCTTTTGATCTCATAGCCTTTATAATAGTTTTTCTCCTGTAGCAGACATGTTTGTGTTTGGGTGGGACAAATAATTAATTAAGGTATTTGAAAGAAAATGCCCTATAATTGTAAATGAGCAAAAGGCTGACTTCTAAATATTTTCTCCATTTTTAATCATAAAAATTTGATTGACAAAGGGATAAGAAAACAAGAGCTTATTAGATTTTAATGTAATGCAGATAAAGCCTGGAGGACACATGAAATTTCAATATTTAGCTTTGAGTTGCCATTTTGAATTCCTTGCCATTTACTTTAAAGCTTTCTGGTCTGTTTCTGCTTAAAAAATTTAGGCCAAAATAATTTCACATGAAATTAATTTTCTTTACCCACAGGACACTCACTTTAGCTTAAATACAGTTTAGAAATTATCAGAAACTTGTTTTTCTCATTTTTCTATTAGCTACTGAAAGAGGTAGTTTTGATAAACTTGGTAGGAAAGTCTGTAGATTAAAGTTTTATGCTCCTTTCTCCTAGATTTTCTTGTTATTGTTCAAATGTATCTGTAGTGGAAGTTGTAAGAGAAAGTGACTGTACTTTCAGAAAGCAAAGCTGTTTTCCTCCCAATTATACTGCTCAAATATTGCTTTCTCCAATGGACAATTCATATTGTTTTGTAAGAACTTGGTGATGATTCTCATATTTAGTGTGCTTTGATTCTTGTAACCTGACAGTGACTCAAATTGTGGCTTATTCATTTGGTTCCAAGATGAAGCTTGAGTCATGTTATACTTGTAGATTGTTTCTTTGCCTCTGCTTATACCAGGCATATGCCACACATGCATCACTAACGGTGACCCAAACACTTTTGAAAAGTTAAATTACATTCACTTATACTGAAGAAAAGAGAAAGAAAAGGTAGAACAAGTAATCCAAAGGTGATAACTGATAATGGCTCTCTCCACCATAAATCATTTAACCTCTATGGCATTTCCATATATGAACCTTTAATTGCAGAGCCCTTTTAGCAGGGCACAGATGAAATACTGCATATGAGCCATTGTTTCTAATGACTTAAAATGTTACTAGTAAACTGTCAATCGGTGTTATGAGTTTCTTCTGACTCCTTCATGTTTTCTTTAACATTTGTAACCTGAAATTAGTTGGTATAAAGTACTGGTCAGTGCGGTAACATATTCAGTAAATTATAATTTTATTATAGGTATTACTTCAAATTAAGTGTCTTTGTAAAGAGTCTTTCAAACTTAATTATTTTTCATATTAAGGTTATTGTGTCAGTTTGGATGTATTATGTCCCCCAAAATACCATGTTCTTTAATGTTCTTCAAAGAAATCTTGTAGGGGCAGACGTATTACTGTTGGTTAGGTTGGAATCCTTTGATTGAGTGTCTCCATAGAGATGTGACTCAGTCAACTGGGTGAGACTTTGATTAGATAATTTCCATGGAGGTGTTACCCTACTCATTCTGGGTGGGTCTTAATTAAATCACTGGAGTCCTATAAAAAGAGTTCACAAACAGAAGGAGCTCAGAGCAGCTAAAAGTGACATTTTGGAGAGCAGCTTTAAGAGTCATTTTGGAGATGGCTTTTGAAAGTAGACTTTTGCTGACACTTTGCTTTGGAGAAGCTAAGAGAGGACAAACACCCCAAGAGCAACATTTTTTTGTTAATAATTAAATTTGGTTTTGTTGAGATATATTTACATACCATACAATCATACAGTCATCCGTGGTATACAATCAGCTGCTCATAATACCATCATATAGTTGTGCATTCATCACCCCTATCTATTTTTGAACATTTTCCTTACACCAGAAAGAATAAGAATAAAAAATAAATGTAAAAAGAACACCTAAATCATCCCCCACATCCCACCCTATTTTTCATTTAGCTTTTGTCCCCATTTTTCTACTCATCCATCCACACACTGGATAAAGGGAGTGCAATCCATAAGGTTTTCGCCATCACACTGTTATCCCTTGTAAGCTACATTGCTATAAATCATCTTCAAGAGTCAAGGCTACTCGGTTGGATTTTGATTGTTTCAAGTATTTACTTCTAGCTATTCCAGTACATTAAAACCTAAAAAGGGTTATCTATATAGTACGTAAGAATGTCCACCAGAGTGACCTCTAGACTCCATATTTGAAATCTGTCAGCCAGTGAAACTTTACTTCATTTCATTTCACATCCTCCTTTCAGTCAAGAATGTGTTCTCAATCCCATGATGCGAGGTCCAGATTCATACCTGGGAGTCATAGCCTGCGTTGCCAGGGTGATTAACACCCCTGGGAGTCAGGTCCTATGTAGGAGGGAGGGCAGTGAGTTCACCTGCCGAGTTGGCTTAGCTAGAGAGAGAGGGCCACATCTGAGCAACAAAGAGACACTCAGGGGGAGACCCTTAGGCACAATTATAACAGGTTTAGCCTCTCCTTTGCAGTAAAGAGCTTCATAAGGGTAAGTCCCAAGATAGAGGGCTTGGTGTATCAAACCATGAGTCTTCATTGTGTGTGAGAACATCAGCAACAATCCAGGGGAGGAAGTCCAGACTTCCGCATTTTCTCCCAGCTCCTCAGGGGGGCCCTACATATATATTTTTATGTTCTGCCCAAATTACTTTGGGATGTGTCATTATTTCACACTAACCTATACAAAACTACCAGATCTCACTTCCTATTCAAAGTTCCACGTAATTATGGTATTTGAACAAACTGACTCTAGAAGTTATAATTGTTTAGAAAATATAGATCCTGCACCAAATAAACATCTCTTCCCTTGGTCTCACATGGAAGTTGAAGTTTTAAAACACAGTCAGTTTTGACCTTTACCCTTTGGTCTGATTTGCCCTAGTCTTAACCAGATCTGCTTCATTCATATCCTAAGAGCAACATTTTGAAGAATGCATAGAAGCTGAGAGAGAAGCTGGAAAACAACCTGGGATGAGCAGATGCCAGCCACATGCCTTCCCAGCTAACAGAGGTTTTCCAGATGCCATTGGCCTTCCTTTGATGAAGGTATACTTGTGTTGATGCCTTGATTTGGACATTTTAATGGCCTTCAGACTGTTTTTGTACCCAAATAAACCCCCTTTATAAAAGCCAATCCATTTCTGGTAGTTTTGCGTAACGGCAGCATTAGCAAACCAGAACAGGTATGTTGATGTTTTGATAACCAAACATGATCATGGTTTTATGATTATTATTGTCCTGTTTTGGAATTGTATTTATTTGGTGGAAACATTTATAAGAATTAGCTGTGTATGTACGTTTAATTGAAGCCATTTTCTCTGATGTATTTTTTTTTTGAGAGTGCCAAATTATCCAAGAAATGGATACACTCACAAAATGTGTCTCAAAATGCTTACACTACCCTTTGTTTTCCTTTTATCCTATGTTTTGAGGACTGATGAAAGTAATATAGAAAACACTGATACAATGTAAATAATGATACAATCTAAATAAATTTGGTTCAGGAAACAAATAGATTCCCATGTTGCTACCTGATAAGTAACACCTTTGTTCTCCCCTACACTGTGTTTCTGAAGTAGTCACAGAAAGAATGATCCCTTTTAGAAATACGTTCAACTCTTTCTTCTGCAACTTTGTTTTCGATAGAACTTTTTTTTCCGGCCGTTTTGAAATATGTGACATGCACACACCTTAATTTTGCAACTATCTGTTTTGTGGGTTTCATCATATACCATATTTAATGCATTTTTTTTCAAATGAAAGAGCTAGATATCTGAAGAATTTTAGGATTGTCAGTGATGTTCAGCTTCTCCAAAGCCACAAATATGCTTAATTTTGCTTTATAACTCATTTAAAAAGTAGTTATCCAGCCTCTTTTTCAATATCCATTGGACAAATAACTTATTAATTACCTAAAATATATGAGAACTCTTCTAGATATTAGGCACACAACAGTGAATAAATAGATCAACTTTCTACACTCATTGAACTTGCTTATCTCTCTTCTCTTAGTTGTAATCTTGCTTTCAACATTTGAGAATTTATTAGTTACATCTCAATTTTTAGTTTTGGATTTTTCTGTCTTTCAAATTTGAAACCATTTAGGCTTTTGCATGTTAGAAGATACTGTATCTTTGTGCTATTTTATTTTTATTTAGTAATTAGACATACCTATGGTTGTGGAATAATACCACTTACATTAAGGAAAAAAAAAGGAGGAGATGCTTTTCTTCTTCTGTTTGCTGTTGAGTAGTAGCCTTTCACTTATCCATGATAGATCTTCCATTGCTTTCAACTTGAAATTAAACAGTTACTGCAACCAAAATAATATTCCCTTTTAAAATCATCTCACCAAACCTTACCTTCCTGAAAATCAGATAATAATAAGCTCTCATGGAGAGCTGATGAAAATTCATTGTCTATCACTAAATGAATGTTACTTTTCCCTCTTTAATTTGTTTGGCTGGTTTTACCTATAGCAACTATTTATATTTTGTCCTAGTTCTGCTCCCTGGAGTCATACAGTAAAAATGGTAATCCTTTATCCACAGATTGTAAGAGTTTTTTCTTCTGACTAAACTTCCTCAAATCCATCACACATTCCTTAAAAGCTATAATAAAGCCTTTTGTTACCATACACTGATAACTTCATCTGATGGGACCTTAGTTTTTCCATGTCAGTGTGGCACATGGAATGAACACAATTTCCAGAAGTGATCTGAGTTTTGCAAGGTAAAACAAGGTTACAACTTATCTTGTTCTGACCATTGGATGCCTGTGAGGGTCACCTTAAAGTGGAGTCACTTTTTAATAAGCCCAGTGATTGTTAGCACATTCTGAACTTATAGTCAACTAATTATTCTAGGTCCCTTTTTATATGAATTTCCCTAAGGACTTTTTTCCCCCACCCTTTACCAGTACAGTTAGTTTTTGAAACAAAGAACATCCTCACCTGAATTCTACATCAGTTCTTATTCATTAATTCAATATATATTAATCGAGTATCTTCTATGTGCCAACTATATTCTGGGAAATCCTCTAGATCCAAATGGAAATTGCAAAGAGAATTAAGATATAGTCATGCTCATGTGGAACTCACACTCAAATGATGGAAATGTAAAAAAGATAAAGTCATTGCAATAGATGTTCATTTTAAGTCTCAAAGGCTGCACCAACTGTTGCTGCAAATCTGTGCAAGTCTGTGAAGATTTGGATCAAATCCCAAGTCAAATGTATAAGATGGCAAAGAAACGTAGTGGGGTGAAGTAGGGGTTGGGGCATGCCAGGCACAGGTATGGAGAATGTGCAAAGGATGAAAAAGTACAGTTTAGCATGGGTTTGGTTCTGGGTACATGCTTGTGGCTCAAGAGGAGATGAGATAGATGGATAGAGGGTGAAGGGGTTTGGATGACAAAATAAATAAGTGGCATATATTTTAATCTGTGGGTGATAGTGAGGCCAAGAATAATTTTAGGACATGGAGACATTTTTCAAAGGCATTTTAAATGTTTTATGTAGCTTGAAGTACAGAATGAAGTACGGGAAATAATTGATGGAGAAACCTTAGAAGTCTATGGTAATAATTTGTAAGACCACAATGAGATACCATATAACACCGATTAGAATGGCTGCCATTAAACAAACAGGAAACTACAAATGCTGGAAGGGATGTGGAGAAATTGGAACTCTTATTCATTGTTGGTGGGACTGTATAATGGTTCAGCCACTCTGGAAGTCAGTCTGGCAGTTCCTTAGAAAACTAGATATAGAGCTACCATTCGATCCAGCAATTGCACTTCTCGGTATATACCCGGAAGATCGGAAAGCAGTGACACGAACAGATATCTGCACGCCAATGTTCATAGCAGCATTATTCACAATTGCCAAGAGATGGAAACAACCCAAATGTCCTTCAATAGATGAGTGGATAAATAAAATGTGGTATATACACATGATGGAATACTACACAGCAGTAAGAAGGAACGATCTCATGAAACATATGGCAACATGGATGAACCTTGAAGACATAATGCTGAGCGAAATAAGCCAGGCACAAAAAGAGAAATATTATATGCTACCACTAATGTGAACTTTGAAAAATGTAAAACAAATGGTTTATAATGTAGAATGTAGGGGAACTAGCAATAGAGCAATTAAGGAAGGGGGAACAATAATCTGAGAAGAACAGATAAGCTATTTAACATTCTGGGGATGCCCAGGAATGACTATGGTCTGTTAATTTCTGATGGATATAGTAGGAACAAGTTCACAGAAATGTTGCTATATTAGGTAACTTTCTTGGGGTAAAGTAGGAACAGGTTGGAAGTTAAGCAGTTATCTTAGGTTAGTTGTCTTTTTCTTACTCCCTTGTTATGGTCTCTTTGAAATGTTCTTTTATTGTATGTTTGGTTTTTTTTTTAACTTTTTTTTCATACAGTTGATTTAAAAAAGAAGGGAAGTTTTAAAAAAAAGAAAAACAAGGAAAAAAATATGTAGTGCCCCCTTGAGGAGCCTGTGGAGAATGCAGGGGTATTGGCCTACCCCACCTCGATGGTTGCTAACATAACCACAGACATAGGGGACTGGTGGTTTGATGGGTTGAGCCCTCTACCATAGGTTTTACCCTTGGGAAGACAGTTGCTGCAAAGGAGAGGCTAGGCCTCCCTATAATTGTGCCTAAGAGCCTCCTCCCGTATGCCTCTTTGTTGCTCAGATGTGGCCCTCTCTCTCTAGCTAAGCCAACTTGAAAGGTGAAATCACTGCCCTCCCCCCTACGTGGGATCAGACACCCAGGGGAGTGAATCTCCCTGGCAACGTGGAATATGACTCCCGGGGAGGAATGTAGACCCGGCTTCGTGGGACGGAGAACATCTTCTTGACCGAAAGGGGGATGTGAAAGGAAATGAAATAAGCTTCAGTGGCAGAGAGATACCAAAAGGAGCCGAGAGGTCACTCTGGTGGGCACTCTTACGCACACTTTAGACAACCCTTTTTAGGTTCTAAAGAATTCGGGTAGCTGGTGGTGGATACCTGAAACTATGAAACTATAACCCAGAACCCATGAATCTCGAAGACAGTTGTATAAAACTGTAGCTTATGAGGGGTGACAATGGGATTAGGAAAGCCATAAGGACCACACTCCACTTTGTCTAGTTTATGGATGGATGAGTAGAAAAATAGGGGAAGGAAACAAACAGACAGAGGTACCCAGTGTTCTTTTTTACTTCAATTGCTCTTTTTCACTTTAATTATTATTCTTGTTATTTTTGTGTGTGTGCTAATGAAGGTGTCAGGGATTGATTTAGGTGATGAATGTACAACTATGTAATGGTACTGTGAACAATTGAATGTACGATTTGTTTTGTATGACTGCATGGTATGTGAATATATCTCAATAAAATGAAGATAAAAAAAAAAGTCTATGGTAATAATTTGGATGAGAGATGATGAAGGCCTGAACTAAAGTGTTGGGTATGTTTAATTACATTTTTTTCTGTATATAATACATGCAAAGTTATTGAAAAAAAAACTTCATTAATCTATTCCCATGTAACACCTTCGTGGTAGAAACAGAAATACACTCTTAGGGTGACTATACTTTTGTATCAGTACCTTTTGCCACAACTAGAAATCTACCTAAGTTATTATCATTTGGTTCATATTCCTGCATTTTATAATAGACTTGTCCAGTTGTTTATGTTTCAAGTATTCATTCGTTTATTGTTCACTCTATGAAAGGAAACTTTAATTTCCATTTAACAAAGTAGCCTTGGATGGTTACATGGACAACAGTAACTCTAAACAACTTCTTAAAAATAAAAATTTTGGGTACTTGTCTGTGTGCATTTACACCCCCACATATATAAGATATATGTATATATACATATACAATTATGTATCTTCCATACATATAAAAATGATGTGACTTTTACTTAAAGGAAAATTATTTCTCAAGTGTACTTTTGGTTTGTTTAATCCTTTGGAAAGGCATGACAAAAGCAAAATATAAGACTTGCTCACTCATTGATATTTCATTAAAATTCATGTTCTGAATAATCTTATTTTAGCATGTAGAAAAGACCAATTCCTTATAGATCATAGAATCTAATAAAGCCACAACCGAAATATCACCTACAATTATCTCCAAATTGTTTTATAAATTGTTAAATGGCTTTTCGCCATTTTAAAGAGTTTTACAAAGCCTGTTGTTTCAATAAGAACAAACCTTTTCAATTAAACTGTATAAAACCAATGTAGTAAAACCTTAAAAGGTTTATTCTTTTATATTTCCAAAAATGAACTCAGAATACTGACTTCCAAAGAGTTTTACAAAAAACAAAAACTTTTCTGCTATCATAAAACATACAAATGAGTTCTTTTCTGTAGTAAGACTCAATAAATACAGTTTGGGTTTTTGCTTTTTTCTTGGTCTGTTTCTGCCTCTCATTTATTCTTAACCATCTCCCTGTCTTCTGTTCTCTGTTTTTTTTTTTTTTTTTTTTTTTTTCCCCCCTCTGTGTGTCTCTCCATGTTTTTTCCCTATTATTCTACTTTCTTGTTTCTTTTCTTCTCTGGGCATCCCTCAGGCCCATGCCACTCTGGACTCATCTTTATCTCTTTTTATCCCCTAGAAGTTTGCTTATTAAGCAATTTGACTACTTTCTTTTTTTTTAAAATATTTGCTTCACAGTTGTTTTTCTTCACTTGAATCTTTTCTTACATGGATTAAATTTTATTTCCCTTTTTATTCCTCTGTTGCTTTCTCTGTCTTTTTTACTCTGGATTTTTCTCGAGGGTATTTTCTCTTTTGGTTGTATTTTTTTCCTTTGTCTGAATTTGGTCCTTTCTCAGACTTCCCCTATTTTAGCTTTTTAATTCCTTCGCTGATTCCACTGATGTGTTCCATATTTTCCTTCCTTGTTCTTCATTTTTTTTTCTCATTTTCCTCCTACATACCATATCATCCAGTTAGTAAATCACAATTCTAATGCAATAATAAATTAATTGTAAATATAATTTCACCAAGAACAGCATGACAGTATCCATTTTTATTGTATTATTTTTACCTGATGAACTTCAAAGAATGCATTAGAAATATTCTTTTTTACAAATGCGTAATTTATCTAATTATTTAAAAATTATATGTGCTGTGTATCCTGTTCATCGTTCTGTAGCTACTTGAGAAATGTAACTCTTTACTTAGAAGACAGAATTCATATTAGCGACAAAGCTCAGAAACCGAATTCAGACTGTTCTTTGATGGAACTGATTTACAATTTTTTGCTTTTGTCTCTGTGATTCAGGGAAATCTTAACCAGAACCATATGTTTTGTGCATGCATCCCAGCAGTCTCTCACCCCTTATTGGTGGGTGCTCTGAATTTCTCAGGATGCAACAGGGGAAGATGATGTTCATTCCCCTCATCAAAGAAAACTTATTAAGCTTCTTCAACATGTGATGCTACTTTATGCCTGTCTGAAAAATATTACCTAGAAAAGTGTCCCTTATGAATATGGTACAGCATTATTGTCTATCCCTGGTTCTGAAAATTAGAGCGTTACTTTAATTCTTGCCTCCGTTAACAAGTCATACGTTTTGTCTTGCATCATGTGACAAAATACTTGCCAGTGTATTTACCATGGATTAAGTCATGAACTATCATATATTCAGGGTTACTAAGATTGGAAATACCATATGGCTAAAATGCTCTGCAACAGTTTGGGAAGTACTATTGTCAGTATTGTGATAGAAATACTGTCTTCCAGACTTTTGGATTCTTGCTAGTGCTGGAAGAGGACAGATTTTCCAATTTCTTGTGCTATCCTACATCCCAAAGCACCCATCCCTATGTTGTGTTATAATGATCACTGGTCTTGCTCTATTTTGCTTTCATGTTAAAGCAAGCTATTTAAACAAACAAGCACACAGATAAATAGATAAATACATGTTGGCATACAGAAATAGGAAGATTTTCCCCTTCCTGCCTTAAAAAGAAAAAATCCTATGAGGAAAAAAGATAAATGCAAAAAAAATTTAGTTGTGTTTTCTATGAAAGTTTTTGGTTTTAATTTTTTATTGAGGAAAATTGAAATCAACTATTAGGACATTTTTTTTAGAGTTAAAAAATTAACATCTATGTATCTTTAAAGGGTTTTTGGTCAATTTATATCTATAGCTATCTTTATCTATGTATCTTGTGGAATTGAAAGCATTCTATTCTGACAGGAGAAGAAATACATATACACACATGCACAGAGATTGGGAAATGGAGCAGTGGTTAAAAGAAAGCATGTGTCCTAAACAACCTAGTTTTAAAAATAAAATAAAGTAAAATAAACAGAATAAAATAATAAAATAAACTAAAATAATAAACTAAAGTAGTATACACTCTACCAAATGGGACAGACTAAGTAAATAAATATTACTCTTAAAGACTACATGTTAAGATTAAAACTTTATAACTTCAGAAAAATAAAAAATATTGAAAAGCTTCCATTTCAAAAGCAAAATCTGCAGTTATATAAAATTCTGATGTTTGCCAGTGACCTAGAAAAAGATAATAATGCACTTTTCTTCAGAGATGATAAAAAAATATGAAAGAAGTTATTTTCTTGAGAAAACATACTATAAGACACATACTTTTAATTTTTCCATCTGTCTAAATATACATAAAATACTTTAATATTATTTTTTAACATCTTGCATTTGGCTAGCTGGAAGGATGAATGGTTGATTATTGAAGAACAATTATTTAATAACCATAGTTTTGGTAGAAAAAGAAATGAAAAGTCATCAAAATACAACTTTGAAAATAGTTGAAAATACTTTAAAAATAGTATTTTACTTGATGTGCCATGATAATTTATCCCTTGATGTGTATACTGCAAAAGCCCACAAAATTGCCTACTAAATGTTATATTTTCCAGAGCCTAAAGAAACTGCAAGTAAAGCTCAAACTGAATTGAGGATGGATATATACAACTT
Organism: Choloepus didactylus; assembly: GCF_015220235.1. Classification (NCBI taxonomy): domain Eukaryota; kingdom Metazoa; phylum Chordata; class Mammalia; order Pilosa; family Megalonychidae; genus Choloepus; species Choloepus didactylus. The sequence continues at coordinate 34,406,095 of NC_051320.1, read as the reverse complement.
TATGGAGGTATACAAGCAATAATTCTAAGTATGATCAAAGTCCACACTGTGTACCAACACTAAAGATACAGTAAGATGTATTGTTTAATTTTGTTTTGATAAAATTCTGATTTTCATGTTCTATTCTGATTTATTGTCACCACAGCTAAAGTTTCAAACTTCAATATCATGGTTCAATTTCTGACAACATTGTTATAAGAAAAGAAACTAACTTTTTCAATTAAATGAAATACTCACCAATAATTGAAATTTTGAAGTTAAACTATGTAGGAACCGGCCCCCTCCCCTTTTTCCTGAAATATTGTACAGCAGAAAATTTTTGTTCTGAAATATAACTTGAGGATATACAGCTTTTTTCTGCACACGGACACAAGAAATACTGGGTATGAGGTTTAAAGATCAGTGAATCCTTTGTGCTTGTGCTTCTCTTTTGCAAATTAATTCTTACGAAGTTTTTACCTTAGATATTATTAGTGTTCTTAAAATAACACCCTATAATTAGACATTACCCTTTTAAGAATGATGTATTTGTTTGTACCAATATATTAATTAATTTTTTATTATTTTTTGTATTCCAAGGAAAAGTTTTAAAAAGTGGCAAACTCAAAAAAGTATATAATTGTATTCCAATTCCTACCAGCTGATGATAATGCAAGAACCTATAGGTATATATTCCTAAGATATAAAACATTTATGAATTCTTAATTGAAGTGCTTCTTTTTAAGAAAAAATGATCTATTTATAACTACATCTAAATTGGCTCATAGGTATGCTAAATGTTCAATAGATACATGTTTTATCACACATTTACTTTTATTTTAAATTTATTGTTTTAAAGCATGTTTCATAGTTTTATAAAACTGTATTTTCAAGCTTTGTTATGTTTTTCCCTCTCTAAGTTCCCACTTACTACGATACAAAAATGTTTTGGGGAGGAGGAAATTAAAAAAAAAAAAGAAAATATAATTGAACATCTGGAATTTTCAATGATTTGAAATATTCTCTTATATTTGGGAGAATATTGAGAAAGTAGAAATGGACTGGGTCAGTGATGGTTAAAATAAGATTCATTCACATATTTTCACATTGTGTTTGAAACAGGGTGTGCTGCATTTTGTAATTCTTCAGTGATGTGCTGCTTAAGCCCTACATCACACCATAACTTTAACAAAGCATTGTTCTCATTATAGATTTGTAAGTGGAAATGACTCAGTCTCACTTTCTTGGCTTTGATGTCTCTGGTAGCAACTTATCCTGGTGTGTTTAATGTGAAGGTAAAACCATTAAAAGAGGTGCACACCAGAGGTTTGGTTTCATAAACTCATTTTCTCCTCTCCTTCCCTCCCCTCCCCTCCCCTCCCCTCCCCTTCCCTTCCTTTCCTTTCCTTTCCTTTCTTTCCTCTCCATTCCATTCCTTTCTTCCTCCTCCCTCCCCCCTTTTTTTTCAGGAAAACTACTTTTATCAGTACCTGGGGATGAAAGAAGCACAAAATGAGAATTTAAAATAATGAAGTCTGAATAAAATTTGTATCCTTTCCTTTTCTTGCTGTAGCCTTTGTCACTGAAATACGAATGTCATGGAAGTAAGAATAAAACATCTTAGGCATTAGGATTGCATGATAGCTCATTCATATGACAATGACTGCTCTGAGGACAGACATTTCTCAGAATGTAGCTATTCTTGTGGCAAAGATTATAATGACAAAGAAAAATGGCGCAAAATTAACCAATTCTTGGATCTTTATAAAGAAGTCTTTGAGTATCCTCTTACATGGTACTATTTGTTATATTAGCAAAGGAGTAAAAAGAAGAAGAAAAAAACCCTCTTTATGTCCAAATCAAACTTGTTCAGTTTGATTCTTTCAAGAGGACCCTGTTTGAGAAGTTCTGCATCTCTACCAGTAGATGTCACTGCAATCAACAGAAATACCCCAGGGGCTTAGAGGACTGATACTAAGAGGATATAGTTCTGAAGGGTACAATACATATAAAACAAAGAGCTCATCACTGGTAAATTCTGTATTTACAGTATTAACAAAATCTTTAGCAGTTTGGGTTGTAATTTTCTCTAATCAAAATCTGATACTTCTGGCCATGATGATCGGAGTGTCTAATGAGGTTCCCCCGAGGAGAGCATGGCTTTAAAACTTGATGCTGTTGGGACCTTGTAGCTACTCTTCTTCTTCCCCCTGCTGGATTTATTGGGCCTGCAGCTCCCTTGGCAGGTAGCTGGGATTGCTTTTTAACCCTTGCCTGTGCTCTGACTCACTCTGCGACCTGAGTTTAAACTGAATATGAAACAGATTTGCTGGGAGGCGTTGTGTACTATTCCTATTGCTACTATTTGGGAGCTGGGTGGGGGTGGGGGTGGAGGGCAGTGCAGAGTGCCAGTTGCTGACATTTTCTGTTACTTTGCCCTCTAGTTCTGGTGTGCAGGCTTAAAGGAATTGGTGGTTTCTAAAGTATTTCTTTCTCTTTTGTCCATTTCATATGTGGCACTGTAACAGCATTATTACAAGTGTGTGCGTGGATGTGTGTTTGCACGTTTGCATATGTTGTGACATTTTGATCAGTTGGGCTATTTGTTGCATATACAATAAATCAGCACCTTGTGAGCCACTTCAGCTTGAAATTAAATGCCACAAAAATGCAAGTTTCTTCTGAACCAGAAACCTCATGCAGTCTCTCGTGGACTCACAGTGCTATATCATCTCATCCTGGGTTAAGTTCCATAGTTTTAGAGAAGATTCCAAATTAGAAAAGTTTATAAGGCCATATTGGGCCTCTCCTGCCAGTACCACACAGGCTCTTTCCATGTGTTTTGTAGACTGAGTTAAAGTCTTCTCTTCAGGAAATCAAATGGACCAAGGCAAGGTTAACTTTAAACTATTTGTATTTCTTAATCACCATTTTTACCTCTATTCCATAAATGCTAGATAATGGTTTTGCCTATCCTGATTCCTGTGGCCTAATTAATTACAGCCGAGTATGTACTGCTTCAGCTCTTTCAGCTAGAGCTTTCTCAATTCCTGTGTTGGATGGCAATGCTGCATTCCACCAATAAAGGGGACTTTTAGGATTGAATGAAATTCAGATAACTTGAGGTGATATGTATAGCTTGTCCTGAAGCTTGTCCTAAGTGTGTTCTGGCTTTTTCCGTGTCCCTTGAAGTACTGGTAGAGGTGACAGCTTCACAGATCTTTTTTGTTCCAGTCTAAAAAAATCCATCAGATTTCCATTAGTCCTCATGGCTCTTTTGAACACCAGACTTTTATTTCACACTTAAAAGAAAATCTGTCAAGTATTTTGGTCACCAAGTATATCCTACCTACAAATGTCAGATGGTGATTATTAGCGCCCATAGACATCCTTTAAAATAATCCAATCTTCTGTCACTAATCATGCTGTGCCTTTAAAATAATGACCATCATTTGCAGTACTTATGATATTTTGTAATCTGGTTGGACTGAGCAATGAGAAAAAGTTGGATGGTAGAGAAATGCAATACCATAAATCAGTGGGAAAAATAAGAACAAATGGACAATAAACAACGCTACTGTATTTTATCTCAAAAGCTGCAGGTGGAAAATACAGAACAGTAGATGAACCTGCTTTATTCTAGATTCAAAATAATAGAGCAGACTGATAACCATTTTCATCTGAATGTAAAATTTACTGAAACTACATTTTGTTAAGCTAAACTTGACATTGTCCCTTTAAGTGTTCTGTCCTTTGCAGCTTTGCTTATCTCTCTGCTTCCTAAGATTGTCTGATCCTCTTTTCTGGAATTCTTTCAATTAGTTTTGGATCTGTCAACCTAAAGTCTCTGAAATTGCTTATTTTAAGAGATTTTAATATTTAGTTTGATGACATTTTTTGATTCTTAACACATAGGGATTCTTAGTAGTTTTGAATTTATTTTGTATCCTTTAGTCCATATAAATCTGGCAATCAAGATTTCTCTCAGTTTAATTTGCTTTCTGTTGAGGATTTAAATGATATTATCCTGAAGCTTTAGCCAACCACTTCCAGTCCCTAATCCTTGGCCTTCCTCACTGGTGAAAGGCTGTTCTCAGTTTTCATGGTTCACTTGAACCCTCCTAGTTAATCTCTGACTTCTGGTAAATTGCCATCATGTTAAGAATCTGCAATTGTAACTCTTTTCCTAAAGAAAAATTCTGCTCACAAAGGACAATATGACTAACTTATATCACCTTATTTTTAAATTTAACTAAGAGCAGTGGAAGAAAGTCATTGTTGATCAGCTCTAGGAGTATCTTAACTGTCATCAGATCTAGAATGAATTTCAGTAAGGATTTTTGTCCTTTCAGAGCACATAAATTGCACTTCTTAAAGTTAGAAATGGTCTGGCTGTCTCGCTGACAATTGTCAGGCTCTTTGTAGAGACACTGTTTCCAAGCCTCTTGGCTGAGAGGCTGTTGCTTTCCAACAAGGAATTTATTAAAGTGTTTCAATCCTACAAAGGTCTATTTGTTTGTTGGTTTTGTTTCATGATTAATTCCAGTTTTCTTCAGTCAGGACTGATCAACAGATTATGTCCCTTGCATAATAGGGTCCCTTACAGGTTAGAGCTGAATGCTTTAGTGATTTATACATTAACACGCACACAGCTCTTGAAGACAGTTTGCTCAGCCCATATACACAGAGATGGCATGCAGATTGTTTGCTCCACTTCAAGAAATATTATACAGATTCTTTTCAGTGGGTCTGTTTATTTGGCTGGCTGAACTTACTGTGGGGAAATTGTCAAAAGTTTTCTAAAATTGAATCCAGATAAGACAGAATTCCTTTTGATTGGATCTTATCCCTAGGTCGATCAGCACTCTTCCATCACGTTGAAAGTTGGCAATTCACTCATAGCACTGGTCCCAAAGGGAGAACCTTGGTTTTACACTAGACTCTACTCTGTCATTTATGAATTGTATAAATATAAATATTAAACTGTCATATTTTCCTTTCAGAAATACAGCAGAGATAAAGTAAGTGATAACTATTCAAGATCTGGAAGTGTTGCTTCCTTATTACTTATTATTATTCATATTACTGAAATTCCTTGTAAAATGGATGGACTGAGCAAGCACCTTCTAAATAAATACATTTTGACATTAATTTCAGGGAAGCTAAGCAGTATTTTACCTTTTGAAAAACAGAATATTGAACTTGATTCAGTCTTGAACTTGATTCGTTCCTTGAAACTCCTTGAGATAGGAATGGATTTAGAGATTCTTGGGTAACAAAGGTCTTGCTCTGCCCTATTCTAGTTCCCAAAATAACTGGCTAACTGATGGGATTCAATATGATACTATGCAGCTATAAAAAAAATGGGGAAACTTCTTATGAATTAATATTGCAAACTCTTCATGAGATATTATTGAGTTAAAAAGAACAAGATATAAAAGTGTGATTAAATGCTATATTTGGCATCAAAAGTGGGAAAGAAGATTTACGTGTGTTTGTACTTGTATAAAGAATAGTGAAAGGACACACCAAAAGTCTAGTAAAAATGGTTATTTTGGAGGAGATGGGAACAGGGCAGAAGGAAGAGTGAGAATAAAATTTGCATTGAGAGCCTGTTTATATTCTGTGATTTTTTTAAAAATTGCATTACTATTCAAAAATGAAACAGAACGTTATTTTGTTATTTAGCACTAAACATTTTGATCCTGTATTCCCTAAAATTTACTTGTTGAATTTGTCTCACAACTTTTAGAAAGATTTTATGAAATAGAAACAAGAAAAGGGCTTTGTAAAGTATTATGGTTCCTGCAAAATGTAGTGCTTGGAATTATTTTGTTTGGTAGAAGGATCAGTCTAAGAAATATTTATCTATAGTTTTCCTATAAATGGAAAAAAAATTCTAAAAAGTTTTCCATTTTTTTGGGTGTGTTCATTTCATTGGAAGTCACAGACTTTTTCTTGCCACTTACCCAAAGACAAATGTTCTTATCCACTCCATATTGTTGGAATAAGAGAAATATGAAGACACTTCATAAATGAAAAACCTAGATGAATATAAGGGACCAATGATAGGCAGATGTGGGCGCAGCTCTTCTTTATTTGCTTGTTGCTAGTTGCTTGCTTCATCTTTAAGGTGGCACGATACATTATAGCAACAGAGAAGAACCATACTTGAAAACTGTTGACAACTCTGGTGCTCTCAACACTGGTTAAGGTTTTGCCAGTGTTGGGGGTGGAATAGGCCAGAGAAAGGCAGGATCAGAATTGTAATAAGTAAGAGCAGGCTCTACTGCAGTGTCTAAGGTGGCTCTCCACTGTACAAAGAAAAAGACCTTTCTTCAAGTCTCCTGAAATCAGAGTCAGTTTGTATAAATAGTCATTCCTTAGAATGGTAAAAGGAAGTGCTTTAGATTCCTAGGCTCGTAAAAGAAGATACCATGAAATGAGTTGGCTTTTAACAATGGGAATGTATTAGCTTACAGTTTGAGGTTGTGAGAATGTCCAAATCAAGGCATAATCAAGGTGACAGTTTCTTTCCAAAGACTGACTGCCAGCCATCCTGGGTCCTCTGCCGCATGGCAAGGCACGTGGCGGTGTCCACTGTTCTCTCCCTTGTCTTCTGGGTTTCGTTGCATTCAGCTTCCTGCTTCCATGGCTTTCTCTATATATATTCATCCTGTTTATAAAGAACTCCAGTAAAAGGATTAAGACCCGTCCTGAATGAGATGGGTCACAGCTTAACTGAAGTAGCCTCATCAAAAGATCTATCTACAATGGGTCCACACCAAAAGGAATGGCTTAACTTTTAGAACACGCTTTTCTGGGGTATATACAGTTCAAACCACCACAGGAAGTAAGGAGAAAAAGAGAGACTATTGTTTCTATTATTATTGGTGGTAGTAGGAGCAAGGTTATGATATAGTAGAAAGTGCAGTAGGTAATAGTATTTCTATAGCCCTGGGCAGTGCTCTATGGGCAGCTGAAGAAATGACGAATTGGGCTGCTGGAACAGAATGTTCTCTCACCTGACCTTCCTTCCACTAGGAATTTTCATCAATTCTAAGAGATGTGGGGCACTCAGTAAGGCTCTGTCCAGATACCCACTTCAGGGCTGATGTAGCCTTCTGTCATGTGCTGAGTAAATTGATTGTTGATATCTCCCTGGGTGGCAGAGACCTGGATTGCTCAAGGTTGTCCCCTTTGACTGACTGATGGTAGATACAGAAACACCTTTTGCCTGAATTTTGGGGTAATTCTTAAGGGCCACGTCAGTTCTTTATACAACAGGCAGAGTCCTCTGTTGTACCATCTGAGAGTCAATTTCTTTCTTCCTCTTTTCCTGCCTTCCTCATTTTCCTTACCAGTGTATCTGCCCAGAGCTCTCCCCAATAAACCTTGTGAACACCACTGTCTGCTCCAGAGTGTTTTCAGAAAACCCAATCCAAGACAGGTATGATGGTAGCTTCAATGATGGTAGAGGTGGCTGTGCTTGACACTGACTACCACTTCTCAAGCCATACACACAAAAAATATGTTCCTCTAAACCCAAGGGTCCTGATATATGGTATCAGTTTTGTTTACTCATTGCCTGCCTCCAGTCATTCTAAGGTATCTGTTCTAGATTTGGGTACAGTCCTTCATGCCCAGAATGATTTTACTATAAACCCCTAGAGTAATTCTAATAAAGCATATTTGTTTTCCAGATAGCCCTTCAGAGTTTCTAGGCTGGACATGCTTTAAAAATATTCATTTTCAAGTACCTTAAATTCTTAAGCTTGTTCTAGACCAACAGTATCCACAAGAATAGTCATCTTGTTTTTAATATTTCTCTTAGGTTTGGGGTCAAGATCTAAGTGGGTAATGTATGGAAAATCCATCTTCAATGCCTGATTTACATGGTTAGAAAGATAGATAGAAGTTATATGTCCTTCTGGTTACAGCGAAGGAACTCAAAATGATATTAAATGACATATTTCCTTGTCTGATTATTAACCAATCCATAACAATTATTAAATGCTGGCTCAAATTCCAGAAGCCTTTTATGACTATACCATTCTCTTCCTGATAGCCCCGATTTTTAAATTCTTTAGTCAATTAAGTTATGATTTTGCAACTGCTAATATATAGACAATTTTCCTTACTGTTTTCATATCTCCTAAAGTAGACTGAAGATTTCTTTAAAACATTTTTATGCTTCTCTTTCATCTACTAGAGCATCTAGCATAATAGTCATTAAACATATAGTAATCAATCAGTTGTAACAGTGACAGGCAGCTAGTCTATACTAGGGGAAGGCTGGAATCTAGGTGGTTCTGATATAAGTTTCTACTCTTTAAAAAAGAGTTGTTGTTAGGGGCTGTATGTTAGCAACAGATTTGAGTTAAAATCCCAGGATCACAATATTCCTGCTGATGACTTTTGCGTATCACTTAATCACATAGTCATGACAACTTTCCTTCCAGAGCTGCCTATCTAGAACATTCTGGCTATTTGGCATTGAAGGAATAAAATGCATTTTTTTTGGTCACTATTCGCTTTTGCTAGGTCTTAACCATCTGATCTTGCTGATCTGATTTATTTATGCCATTATTTATAATATGTTACAAAACCTGGTTAAACATCCTGTTTTCCATTTTCTTTGTATCTTACCCTCAGTCAAAATGTCTCGTTCAGTCTGATGGCTTTTAACTTCTCCTCCCCAAATGAGACTGGAGGAAATAGCTGAAGGATACCAATTATATTAGTTACCTACAGCTGTGGTACAGATATTAGTTATCTGTGCTATGGTACCTATTGCTATGTGTGCAGCCTAAAACAGCAAACACTTCCTTTCATATAATTTCTGTGGGTCAGGTATCTGGGCTTGGCTTAGCTGGGTGCCTCTGGTTCAAGGTCTCTCATGAGGTTGCAGTCAGGTTGTCAGTCAGGAATGAGGTCTCATCTGAAGGCTTAACTGGGAAGTATACTTCCACCCTCACTTATGGATTATTGGCAGAATATAGTTCCTCTTGGTTTGTTGGACAAAGGGCTTCAGGTACTTGCTGGCTGTTGGACGGAGGATTCCCTCTGCTCCTTGCCACATAGGTCCCTCCATAGGGCAGCTCATAACATAGCAGAAGTGACATTCCATCTCCTTTGCTGCATTCTGTTCACTAGAAGCAAGTCACTAAATCCAAACCACACTCCAGGTGAGACTATTACACAAGGGCTGAGGACCGGAAAGCAGAGATTATTGGGAGTTGTCTAAATGCCTACCATACCAGTCATGATTAAGAAGAGCAGCATTTACTCTGCTGAACCCATTGTAACATGTTAAATACAATGCTGCTGCTTTTTAAATGGTTAATTTTTAGAGAAATAGTTTCAGTGATGTTACTACAATTATTTTCTGAGACTATCTCACTTGTATACATTTGGTCAAAATTTTAGCATTTTAAGGTTTGTCTGGAATCAAAGTGACTCATGGCATGGAGTGGAAAATGAGAAGGCTGGCTTCTTTTTATCCTGGCTGGATCACATCTTACTATTGACTCTCAGAGAATTGCTGAAAAACTCTTTCTCAATAAAATGGAGTTAACAATTTTAGCTTACAAATAATGTGGCTATGAATACAAATTCTTAAAAAGTACTTTACAGAAGTACTTCGAAATCTACAACAAAACAGCTACAACACAACAAACAACAAAAGACGTTTTTGCTCTTGAGGCTCACAGATATATTTTAAGTTGCTTAATAATAATTTACAGGCAGTATAGTCCTGATAACCTTTTCTTGATTTTCATATATTTTTTTATGATGAGTTAGGGGATTTAGTAGTAGATGGATTTCATTTAAAAATGGAAATAGTGCCGTTAAAACAAATGGTCATCAACTCAATAAAATTAACCTGAACAGAGAATCAGCTCTTTAAACCAGTAGCTTGATAACCTGCCACTCCCTTTTCTTGTCTTAAACATGAGTTTAGTGAATGTGTGATGACAACTGTCTCAACTTGGAAAGGCAATACCCACATTTCTTGAAATGAAAACAGGCCTTCCAAGTCATATTTTGGCATTCCAAAGTTAAAATTAGATTCCACTTCAAACAGGATCCTTTAATTTGGAAGCATCCCAAACAAAAGACCTCACTTCCCAACTAACATTGAACTATTATGCTAATTGGAATGGCCACTATATAAGCCTTGGGTGGATCTGAAGAAAATAGTTATTCTGGTCGTAGTTTCCAACCACACTCATTTTGCTAAATTGTGTTTCTTTAAGAGAGCAGCCTGATAGTCTACAAATGTTACTAGTTCTATTAAGCACCCTCTTTTCCATTATAGTTTCATTCTTAATGATCAAAAACCTTAACCATTGTCTATTTTTAAATGACATAGTTCCATAAACAGATTGAGAAACTTGAATAACCACCTCATGATAATTAGATTTTTGTGATTGACTACCCTGTTCCTTTTAATTTTTCCAAGCTACATCCAAATTATGTAAATCACAAAATTAAGTTTTGAAAAATATGTACTTTTATAGTTGGTTTGGATAATTTAATATGAAAATTGACAGGAATAGTATATATGCTTATAGGAAAATAGGTTCAGATTGAAATGGCCCTATTATAGGGCGAGCAGTGTGTATCCCACTTCTTGCTCCTACTTCCTCTTCTGGTTTTCCAAGTGTCTGTGATCTGTAAGGGTCTGCCCATATCCCCCTGAAGGAGCATTTCAAGAAAAGCAAAGCCATGGCAGATATTCAGAGATAATTATTTTTTAAAGTTTAATGATTTTTGTATCTACCTGTTAAACAATTTCCAGTATATTTTAGTGTTTTTTGTTTTTGGTGTTTTTTTGTTTGTTTTGGGGTGTGTGTGTGAGAGAAATTGAGAGAGAGAGAGAGAGAGAGAGAGAGAGAGAGAGAGAGAGAGAGAGAGAGAGAGAGAAATAGAGAGACATTTCCCAATCTTGTAAGTAACTCAGAAAGGAAATTTTAACTGTGTTTGTTTTGTCTTACCAATCAGAATTTTCCATACCTTTCTTTCCCTCCCATAATTCTGCTTCTTATGCACTGTTTCTACATCTCTTTCTAAATGCTTTTCCTTTCTTTACTTTATGTAATTCCAGATCCACATTTTTGCTCCCTAACTTTGTTCATTATTTTTCTTCTTTCCTACAATAGGACACATATCAATTAGAAAGAGAACCTAATCTTTGTATCTGCAATTTTTTCCAGAACTATATTAAAAATCTACTTTTTTCTCCATATCCTTTTTTTTTTTTTTTGCATATAACATTATTCTACATTCTTGCCATAGTCTGTTTTATCATCTTTTCTCAATTGCAGTGAATCTGTATCTGGCCATAGGTAACTAAGAGACATCCTGAAGCAGTTTCTTCTTTCAGTGAATTTTTGTTCTGTTTTGAATTTTTCCTTGAATTACTTACTTTCTTTCTTTTTTGCCCTTATTATAAAGTAAAAATTAATTGAGAAGACGGCTTTGGATGGAAGAACATTTTCTGATTGGATTCCGCAGAGCATCAAAATACGAAGCACATGTATATTCAGTGTTCTTAAATGTTACATTATACAGTCCATTGATTCAAAAAAGCAATAGTTAATGACATAAATATACTGCAAATCTCACAAAGCCATTAAGGAGCTTCTCACCTGATCTGTCCACTATGAACACCCAAATTTAATTGCACTGCTTGGGGTGTTCAACCAAATATTCCTCATCATAATAGCAGCTGATGAGAAAATCTGACCCCGTTCTCACCTTAGGAATAAAAAATAATAATAAAAGTGTTTTACAATAATTGAATCCATACAGTAAAATAAGAACCAGATACGCTAAGGTAATTTAAGCATAAATATCCCAGGTAAATTGCATTCCTTTGATCCCCATCTCATTGGGAACACTAAAATTAAGTGAAGCTAAAAGTGATCTATAGCCCAGGAATTACACAATAGGATTGCTCTGCTAACAAGAGCAGGGGAGAAGGTATATTTGGTCTGGTCTAGGACGTGGGGTTTAGGGCTCTTCATTTTAATGAAGACTGAAAGTCTTTCACACTTGTTTGTATCTTATAGGGGTGTGACTGAAAATGTGCTCAACTCTCAGGACTGGCACTAGAGGTCCTCTATGATTTGGAAGGAATTTTCCAACAATAAAGTTACAGTGGGATGTTCCATGGAAGAATGTTGTTGAATCACATTCCGTTGAAAGTGAGTAATAAGGGTAGTCTCTTTAAATGTAATAACTGGCACTATTTCTTTATTAAAATCTTAATCCTTCTTTTCAAAAGGTCATGGCACTTGCTCATGGTAAAAAATTAAAAATGTATGCATATACATATATATGTATATATACATACATATTTTGTATGTATGTATCTATACATGTGTAATATCTATGTCTCAAAAATCCCACTTTCTAGAAATGACCTGTTAAGAACTTGTTTTGGATCATTTAAGATACTTTATGAACAAATAATCCAATTGTTCATGTATGTATTTTTATGTGTGCATACAGTATTATAACAAAAATCATATATTTTGCATATTATTTTTGCTTAATGAGTTATTTTGATGCCTATACTTGTAAGAAAATATGCATGAACTAAAAATTTTCTAAAGGGTGATTTAGAGATACCATAATTTAATGAAGCCCCTCCTGATAGACATTTAGATTACTCCCAATATCTTTCTATTACAAACAATGCTGCAGCGAGAACACATCTCCAGAAACCTGTATTTTTCCTCCATAGGAGTATTCCTGAATGATAAATTCCTAAACTGAAATTGTTGTGTCAAATAGTCATATAAATTTCCCTTCAAGAATATTGTACTGATTTTTATCCCGACCAATATAATGTACTGTGTCACCATTATTATAATTTTTGTCAACCTAAATAAAGAAAAGTAGTATTTAGGTTTTCAATTTTTATTTGCTTTTTTGCTGCTCCTCTTAGTAAAACTGAGACTATCTTCCTACATTTATTTTTTCCTTTTGTACATTTTCTGTCTGTTTTGCCCTATTGCTTTCCATTATATGAATATGTAGAATTTATCTCTGGTATATAGTGCAAATATTCTCTTATTCTCTTTTAGGCTCTTGTCTTTTTAATTGGTTCAGGATTCCTTTAAATGTCATTTAAACATGAAATTGCCAGTTCCTTCCAAACTGACATTTCTGAGTCTAGTAGTTGACCTAGTTCTTCCGTTTCTTTCTAACATTTAATACTTGATTTATAGCACCCTCATATATACATATAGAAAAAGAAGACACTCACAGATATCAAAACAAATAAAACATTATAGGCTGTAACGCCAGTGTACTCACATAATATTGACTGAAAAATTCAGTTTACTTTGAAACATCTATTTTAGAATGATGTGTTGCTGTGTGGTATGGAGATAGAGAATACTTTGGAGTCTACAAGGGATGGCTCAGATGGATAACATAAGCATATTTGCTTATAAACACACAAAATACCAGTAGAAGTTTTATTGAAAGTAAAATATGTCAACACTAACTAACATTATGCAAAAGAAAATTGCAGTTGCCATACAACTCTCATTTTCAACGAGTGTTTTTTAACGAGGTTTTAAAGACTTGGGGATTTCTAATTCAATTCAAATCACTCCATCAAAACCAAGTGGACTGCCTTCTGTAAGTAATAATGTTCTTTGTCTTAAAGGGGTGTTACAGTGATTTGGATGTGTTGTTCTCCAAATTGTGCAGTGTGCTTTGGGAATTACAGTGCTTCACTCATGGTATATCCTTGTTAGACTTCGTGGTTCATGCAGTTTGGGACACCAGGACTTCCATGGTGTCTTCGTTTTTCTTTAAACTCTTTTCAATGCTAATAACTGTGCCAGGGGTGCATGTAGGTAGTAAAATATTAGCATGTTTATTTTTCTTTGTCATACCTTGTAACTCTATGTTGGAAACTTTTGGAATTTGGATGAGGTTGGTCAGGTGTTCTTAGTATAATAGAATACTCTGCTAATTCTGATCCTTTTCCTGGTCACTTTATTGTTTATCCAAACTCTGCAAGTATCTTACAAGAGGACTACCTTCGGCTTATCTAACAAAATCGTATTTTTTTCTGCTTCCTTTTCTTCTTTTTTGTCCATCCAAAGAAATTCAGAAAAAGAAAGTTGAGGGTTAAATGCTCAAGTGCTTTCCTCTATAATTTAAAGTATGCGGTGATAAATTGTGTGTGTTCTCAGCAAATATCTTTTCTCCCCTAGATGTTCAGTTGTACACCTGTGAAGGAATAAGTAGCTAGAAAGAGGCATCTGATTAAGGGATTGAGACACAGACCTGGCTTCCCAGTCTTTCCTGTTTTTACTTACATATCCCTCTCTCTCATGAAATACCCAGGCACACCAGAGATACTTCCATTGGTCTCCGATTTTACTAGCTCCAAATACTATAGCAGTTTGTCCAAATTACTGCTGGGCGAAGAATGAAATATTCCTTAGAACTCTCGTTAGTTAACCCCTGGCATATCTTGGCCATTCGAGGTAAGGATTATTTCTAAATAGTGACACTTCAGGGCTTTCTGAAAATTCCACTAGATATGGTCATTTGAGAAACTCAGACATCTTGATACTTAGATTCATTTATTAAGGAACAATAATTATTCATTACAAAGAATGTGCTATGCCCTTCAATATTGTAGACATACAATGAGGTGATACTTGGGGTTCATTACCCTAGAGATGCAACCATCTAGAAAACATTTCACTGCAAACTGTAACTACTGTAGTTGAGAATAGATCAAAACATTTTAAAGATCAAATTTGAGGAAAAACAATACTAAGATGATAGTATTAATCATCTTGATGTCTTCCAGGTTTTCAAGATTGGTGTGGCATTTAAGAAAGGGGTGTTTGTGTATTTGTGTATGTGTGAGTGTTTCTCCTGTGTCTTTCTGAATTTGAATTGCCACACTTGCTCATTTAAGTTCTGTTTTCATTAGAAGAATTAATATAGTGAATGGGGACTTTCTCCATTCCCCTGTCACTGTGCTTGTCCCCAGTAGTATTTTTTTTTCTCCATAACTTTCTCCAAATCCCTTACTTTGTTGTCCCTAAATTTTGGGGAACCCTTAGGTAAGCTTCTCAGTCTGTTTCTTTTCCTTTTTCATCTGTAAAAAGAAAGACAAATACTTGGTTTGATATGCTTAACACCTCAGGGAGCCATGGTGAGAGTTCTAAAGAGACTAAATGGATACAAATGAATTCTGAATTCTGTGAAGAGAATGCAAGAGTACCAAAGAAAACCAGGCCATATGTTTCATATTAAAATAAAATTACATATATAGTAAGGGTTGGAAAACTCAGGGTAGGATTTAGAATGTAACAATGTCATATTGTTTTTCCAAATGTTAACACTACAAGAATACTGTATAGTTACTAAATTGTACTAATTTGAACATCCTCATGGATTTCTATTTTGTAAAATTTTATTGTCTTTAAAAGAAAATAGCATTGCTTGAAATCCAACTATCAATTTGTCATAGCTTCTTTTTTCACATTTCTTCAAACGTTTTGCATGGATGTCTGAAATCCTTATATTATGCTCCACAAGCTTAGATTTGATCCCCCTAACATCCAGCATTGTTGTCGAAGAGACATAATGATATTGCTTATGGTCCTTTAGGTTTATTGTCACATCAGATTCCGGAGCACATATTTTCAAATATGTCTTCAATACTTGATTGTGGTCAAGTTCCTGGAACATCTTTTACAATTATTTTATCACATGCCTTCTCTTATTTTATCAAAATTCACAATTTCTCAATGATTGTATTTCATAATTAAATAAAGATGCTTCTATTGCCCCACCCTATAGAGAATGCATTGTTATGACAGGAAAATGATGACTCTAAGCTGGAGTTCATCCACCTGAGAGTTCTAAGTATTTCTTAGAATAACTGAGTACAGTCACCTTTTACTGCCATCAAATGGCTTCTTCTATTTCTGCAATATGTGGCAAATTTCATATGAGGTTTTTGCAGACTGTCTGTGGCTCCTCCATCTGTGGCTAAGCTGTTTGTTGCTTTTGCAATTTGCACTGATTGCTTAAGAAAAGAATGGTTTGTTTTGCAAGGGCTGCTTTTAGTTTAGTGGGTTCTGTGCATAGTTAGCGCTGATGCTTTTATTTTGTGGTGATGATCCAGATTGTATTTTTTGGAGGCATTTATTGCATTCTTACAAATTACACATGTTTCAGAAGGGCTGTTTTTATCCATACATGGAGAAGAGACACACTGCACTTGATTGAATGAAAAATCTGATGAAATAGGATCATATCACACTGTCAAATAAAGAAAAATGGTGGAGTTAAGAAGGGACTTTTTCTAGAGTGCTTATTCCAAGGTTTAGAATATTTCCATATTTTAAATTAGTTTTTAGTACACCTAATGTTGTTTTGATATCTGTAACTTCTTCAGGGAGAAAATCAGCTTGGATGGTCTGTTCTATGATAAATCTGGATAATACCAACATATTATTGCATGTTACATATTATATGATGTGTAGTGTGTACCAGATGCAATTTATGAGTATGGTCTCATTTAGATCTCAGTGCAGCATGTTGTGAAATTGCTAGTCTCTTTTCTTTTATAGAGAAGGAAATGGAGTCTCTAAAACTTTGGTAATTTAACAAAGTTCTCATGCTTAGTAGCAGGACCAGAATTTAAACTCAGTTCTGACTGATTCCAAACCCTTTGCTTACTTTACTATGCTATATGATCTCCCAAAGAGCAGTTACTCCAATATATTCATGTTTTCAATTTGGGAGCTCTTTGCTACTGCTTATCTTCACAAATATCTTTATGAATTAATTTATTTTTATTTAGATAATTTCAAAAAATGAAATAATAAATGGGAACCACAAAAAGTAAGATAAGATTAGTTATTTCATCACCATTCAGAATGTCAGCTTTAAACACAGAACTGACTAGTTGGATGCCTGATGGGTTGTATAATTGCTTCTTTCAAAGAGAGAAAAAAAGAATGAAAGAAAAAAAAGGCAGCTTGGATAACAGCTTCTGCATTTTACCCCTGGAGAAAGAAGATGTTATTCCTCAGATAAATATTGATAGGGGCTAACGATCCAGAGTAACCTTTATTCAATTTTGCTGGCAGAGTAATGACCAAGATCCGCTGTGCTTTTCTAGCACCTTTTTCATTTTTTGTGTGCTTATTTTTCATGTCTCCTTCTCCAACTAGACTGTGAGGGAAAGGGTGGTGTCTTTTTCAGATTCATATTTCTCCTTTCACTCTTATTCACATACTGCTATTCTTAGCACATAAAATTTGTAACACTTAGAATTTGCTCAAAAATCTTTGCTTGAATGAATGTCTTTAAATTCAGCAATGTAATGATAATATCTGAAACTAATTACTTCTTAAATAATTGTCCACCTGCAGTTGGTATTTTATCTGTTGTTGGGGATAGTAATACCTGTTTTAACAGGAGTATCAGGATCTCAGAATTGCTGGCTACTTGTAGTAGACTTTTTTGGTGATATTCATGATGATGATGGTGATGATGATGATGGTGATGATGAAGATGATGAAATTGATGATGATCATCATCATCAACATCATCATCATCACCACCATCTAGGAAAATGACTGCTATGGATTCAAATTGAAGAATGAAAGAACAGCATGAAAAATAGTGGATCATAATTACATGGGTAAATAAAGGAGAATCAGATACATATTGAGGTGAAAGAGCATGAGACTTACCTTCTGAAGGTCAGTACATCCTGTTTCTGCCACTTAATAGCTGAGCAGTCTTTGCTCTGTCACTTAGTTGTTTCAAGGTTCAGCTTCAATACCTCTAAAGTGCATGGCATAATAGTTCCTACCTATGACTATTCTGAGGATCAAACTGACACCCTTTTTGAAAGACCTTTGTGAACTCTGAAGTGTTAACTACACAAATGTTAGCTAATATTATTCCTGTAACTCCTAGTCCACAGGTGTCAGTAAATATAATCTAATTGCTCTTTCTCTTGATGCCTCTAAAGCCTCCATTACTCTGAAATAAATTTTCCTGTAGTATCTCATTAAACAGATTGAGATTTAATTCCTAATTGTTCTAGTTTGCTAATGCTGCAGAATGCAAAACAACAGAGATGGATAGGCTTTTATAAAATGGGGGTTTATTTCGCTACACAGTTACAGTCTTAAGGCCACAAAGCGTCCAAGGCAACACATCAGCAACCGGGCACCTTCACCGGAGGATGGCCAATGGCCTCCGGAAAACCTCTGTTAGCTAGGAAGGCAGCTGGCATCTGCTCCAAAGCTCCGGCCTCAAAACGGCTTTCTCCCAGGATGTTCCTTTCTAGCAAGCTTGCTTCTCTTCAAAACATCACTCCCAGCTGCACTCTCTTAGTTTCCTCTCTCTGAGTCAGCTCATTTATATAGCTCCACTGATCAAGGCCCACCCCGAATGGGTGGGGCCACGCCTCCATGGGAACATCTCATCGAAATGATCATTACCCACAGCTGAGTGGGGCACATTCCAAGCAAATCTAACCAGCACCAAAAATGTCTGCCCCACACAAGACCACAAAGATAATGGCATTTGGGGGACACAATACACTCAAATCGACACACTAATATATTGAGGTCCACTGAGTACCACAGATTGTGCAACAGATTGTATTTATCCGTGTCGTTTCTCATTCTGATTCATGCTTCTGATGAATTCTTGATCTCTGATATTCTCTTGTTTCTCCAGGCATCTTTGTAAATATCTTCACCCTATGACATCTAATTAGACAACAGTATCACTACAAAGCTGTTTGTAAAATAGACTTCTAATGAGAATTGACAGTAGAATTTTAGAACACAGAAAGTTAAAATTGAATAGTAATCATTATTATTTTAAAAGAAAGAACAGTCATTGATCCTTCTTTGCCCTGGTGAAATTGTTGCTATTCATGACTTCTTTATATTGGCTGTTGGCTTCTTGGTTCCTTCTTTCCACAGAGACCCTTTCCTCCATCTCTTCCCCTCTTCTGCCAACCCTGGTGTCCTGGTCCTCTGAGGAAGAGGCAATATATTAATTGAAATGTTCCAGAAAATAACCTGTTTTTTGGTCTAAGCCTGGTCAACTAGACCCTAACGTAGAAAGCCCTTGCTTTTCATGACCACTCAGACCAACTAATGGTTTTGCTTTTAGTTTTTGCTTAAACAGGAGAACAGTCTTGTCTCTAAGTGGAATGTAAATTTCCCCTAGGTGAACTTAAACAAATGGCAGTTTTTAAACTATTTCTTTTTCACCTCTTTATGTCTTAAATATTTAAGATAAAAAAGTAGATGTGACCTTGCCTTTCCTATTCCACACAGCTTAATTTGCCTTACTTTTAAAAAAATGAAATGAGTGAAAAATTAACACTAGGTTACATTTTAATTATTTACTACTAAGCACTTTTAGTATGTTCTATACTGTCCAATAGACTTATAATGAAAAACCCCTATGTAATTTTTAGATTTTGTAGTATCTATGTTAAAAAAGAAAAAATAGGTACAATTAATGTTAATATATTTTAATTCAAGATATCCAAAATAAAGTATTATCATTTCAAAAGGTAATTAATATAAAATATCAATGAGGTTTTTTACATCTTTTATGTATTACATCTTTGAAATCTGTTGTATATTTAGCACCATACATCTCAATTCACATTAGCCACACTTTGAGTGATCAATGTGCTACTACCCAGCACAGATTCACACATATGTGAGTGTTGCATATCTTATCTCATGTAATTCTTGCAATGGGGTAGTTTTTAATTCCAAGTCACTGATGAAGAAAGAAGAATGCAGAGAAGTTAATTAAGTTGTTTAACATCACACATCCATATTCAAACCAGAAATCCGGTGTAGTTTATTGTGTCTCTAGGGTTTTTGATCTTTACCTTATGCTCTACTTGTATGTTTTAATTAACTATTGCTGATATTTTAACAAGTATTTTTCTGATAAAATTCAGAATTAGCTACCTTTATTTCTCTTTTTTTACTGCTTGTTAAAATTTGGTAAAGAATTGAGTCGACATACTTTTTTTGTGGTCAGACTGTTATTTCAAGAATGGATTTAGTTTGCATATACATGCTATTCTTTTGAAATGATATACCTTAGCTCCGACCCAAAGGGATTTTATCTAGGCAATCCTTGGCCCATCTGCTGGTCTACTGAATCAATCAAAAAGGGAACGGATTTGTGGGTGGGAAGTAATGGTGAGATGGGTGGAGAGCTTAACCACATTTCAGTAATTACTGGTCTCATGTTAATTAGAGGGATCAAAGTTATGTCTACTATCTTTATTCCTTCCAAGTTCTTATATTTCTTTTTTTAAAAAGAAAACAGTAATGTTTGTGAGGTAGTTAACGCCAGTTACACCAATGTTTTTTTCAACATTTATCTTAATTCTGTTTATAATGGATAATTTTTTTTCCTGTAGTATTCATTTGTGATTTCATTAAGAATTCTAAATACAATTATTTAATCTCTTTCTTCATAAACATTAGTACACTTACTTTCTATAAGGTGCCAAAAAAGATTTCAAATAAGCTAAGATGTGTTTACTGGCATTCTCATAAAGCGACTATAATGGGAAACATTCTCTAGGCTATAAATGTGAAAAATGGAGGCTGAGTGACGTTCCCAGTCTCAGAAACTGGTGGCCATGAAACAGAGCAGGGCTTCAAGTGGATTCAGTCAGCAGTCATTGCAGAAGCAGTTTGTTTGCAGTAAACCATGTCTTCTAAGTTTCCTGGAGCTCTTCTGGTTGTATCATGCCCATTGACATGTTGTTGTACTTTGGCAGTTTTCATTGCAAAACTGGGTGATATGCTGAAAGGCAAGGTGACATCCACACATCTTTTTGCTGTCTGACTGCACAAGGGATGTAGCCAAAAGTCATGTATAGTTTATAGAAAATGGAATAAGTTCCATATGTTCACTGTGTGGGCAGTCCTTGTGTACACAGCAAGGGCTTTTCCAGTGCTTATATTTAATTTCCACGCAAAATATGGGCTTTTCTAAAACCTTCACCACATTTTACTGTGTCTACATAATTCAGAATGTTTTCCTTTATGAGTCACACATTGAGAAAAATAGTGCTCCACCCATATGAACTATTAATTTATTTATGTAGGACAAAAATTTGTTCTTTTTTTTTTTTTTAACTCGTGTTCATGTTTTGACTTAAACCAACAAAAAAGAGTAGACTGATTTTGCCACTGTCTTCCCTCTGCCACTAGTCTCTTGGCTTTAACCCTCTCTTTTGTCTGGGACTGCCATTCAACTAGTTGAGGAGGTTCTTTGTTGTCTTCGTTTAACAAATGATCTCTCAGTGCTTAGTGATCCAACTACAGAATCCCAAGAAAGTAAGATGGTCAGATCATCTTCTTTGGTCAGTGTATCAGTCTGGGAACTGGCTGCATGTCAACCAGATACCCAGTACACACCCTGATACAGTAAACTCTGGCCAAGGGGATAGCTCTGTGCAAGAAGTGGGGTTAAAAGTACAGGCAGTCATCTCAGACAAGGACAGGTGGACAGATAAAGTTCCTAACTTCTCTCTTTTAAACTCTCTTTTAAAACTTATGATTTGTTCCCTTTCTCCCTCTCCCTCTCTGTCCCTTCCTCTCCTTCTCTTTCCTTCCCTCTCCCTCTCTCTCCCTCTGTCTCTCTCCCTCTCCCCCCTCTCTCTCCCCACACACACACACACACACACACACACACACACAAACATAACTGTTTAATAAACTTTTAATTAGTTCACTCATAGCATTGCTTTAGAACTTTTTAACCATTTGTTTTGTTCCCCCTCTATAAATTTTTTAGTTAAATTTAAGCAATAATAGCACATATATGTTGTCTGATAAGGTACGACCAGTCTTCTACTATGCCCTACTGTCCCTTCCTATCCTGGATATATGAAAAGATGGGTGATATAATTAAGTAATAATTAGTTCATATTTATTGAGAATATAATGTATCCCAGCTATTTGCACATTATTTCACCTGAAACCATTGCAGAATGTTATTATTCATCTCCATTTTGCATTTGATTAATCAGGCCCAGAAGCAACAAGTTATGTTGACTAAGTTGAAGCAGCTAGTAATGGGTAGAAGTGTAATTTGAGATCAAATCTCTTGTATACTGCAACCTCTGCTTTTTCTACAACATTCCTCCTTCTTTAAGCAGAAACTCACATCTATTTGAGAAACCAAACAGGCTCTCCTGTTTTGTTTAATTTATTTTTCTTTACAGATCTTATTAATAAATGGAGAGTTACTTGAGAGAATATAAGGACAATTACTTTCCTTCCATCTCAATTCCCCCACAGGAAAAAAAGTTGATTAAAGGAGGAAAATTAGTTTGACAAAATCATTGCCAAATCTAAGCCCTTTGTCTATTAACAATTTCCTAAAGGGTTCATCAATAGAAAGGGAAGTGGCCTTCCTTTAAACTTATGTTTTATTATAATATTGACAAAATTATTTATGGAAAATTTTGGGACCACAGAATTATTTTTTATGTTATTTACCACACCTCTAATGCATAAAATTTGAACCAGTTATCAACATTAACACTTTTTTTCCCTGAAAAGCAGATGATTTAAATAGTCACATAAAACTATCCATTTGTATCCCAGTGTGATTTTTTTCCTATTTTTTGTTTCACTACTGAATAGAATAAAAAGAAGTTAATAAAATCCCTTTATTAATCTCAATCTCATTGATATTACTGTTTATAATGATTCTATGTGTTAAAGGTTAAAAAATATTATTTTAACCAATTTTTTTTTTCCTCATTTGAAATTATATTATTTGAAGCCTCCTCCACTTTCACTTTCCACTCTGCCCCTACACTCATCTCTTCCATTTCTTAACCACCTTTTGGGTATTCTGGCAAGAACAAGTAGAGAAAAAATAAGAGATATATAAATCACTTCCTACTCTACAATTAAAATGTGAAGAGAGAGCTTAGTGAAAATACTAATTCCTCAGGCATATGCGGTTTTTGTTTTTAAGCCAACATAATTTCCCTTTGAGTTCATAAGCTGCCATTTTGTAAATGAACCTTTTCCTTGTGAGAGTCAACTTTAAGTGTTTTAGCAATTAGAATTCACTTTTCTCTTATCACTTAATTTAGGGGTGTTCTCTATACTTGATCTACAGGATTTTTATAGAAACACTCCCATTGGCAAAACCCCAGGATATCTCTAAGATACCATTTCTCTTGGTAATGTAACTTTTAGTGTTTTTTCTACACATAAAAGTATATTTTATTTCTTACCAGCATTTTTTGGCCACTAAATTTTATATGTCAGTGATTTTTCGAACTGTAGGTAGAGCATTAGTTAGTTGGTTTTGATGTCATTTTAGTTGGTATTGGTGAGCATTGAGAAGGTAGTATCAGAGTGCACTGCACATAGTAAAGCTGAACATTTGACATTGGTAGCAGTGAGCTTTGAAGTGAACAAAATCAGCATGAGTGCTCATAATTAAAAAATGTTTTCTGTTGTGAGTTTTTTCATATATATATTATACTTACAATCATGTATCTATGTGTACATTATGTAAAATATATTCCTCTGTGGATTCCATAAAAATGTTTGAAGGCCATAGATCTAAATCAGTAAGCATTTTAAATGTGAGCAGCTTTTTTTCCTCCATTGTTTCAGAATCTGGGGTACTAAATGAAGAATCTAATTTCTGAAAGGCCACATCTAATCAATGAGTTAAGACTGGCAATCTTAGATTCCTTTTACTTGATCAGAACTTCAGCAACTGTTTCTTTAATCCTTTGGTGGGAGAAGATTTCTTTATGAATCTTTTCTAATTGAAAAAGTCCTCTGCAATGTCTTCCTTTTTCTCCAGGAGAAAGATGAGCAAGAGATTAGGAAACCAAAAGAAGTATATAAATCAGAATTGCACTAGAGTGGTCCTGGTGTATATAATATGTGACTGTATTAGTATGTGAGATTGAATCTTTTAGTTCTGATTTATATCCATGCCTCCCCACTTTTGGCAATGAAAATATTTTAGTTGCATGAAAATAAGTTCCCATATATAGGACTTTACTAGCAGTAATGTGTGTGAAAGAATATAGGAAACATTTGGAGGAAGAATACCAATACACTGTTAACAGCATCTAGAAATATTACATAAAATGGTATTCATATTTCCATTAAATCTGAAAATTCACTTTCAGCTTTCATGCAATTTAAAAGTTGCCTTTTCTGAAAAAACTCTAAGGGCCATCAACATTTTATTTTACCAGAATAATATAGGGATGATCATAGGAATACATAAGCAGCTGGATAGAACATTGATAGACAGTGTGTGGGGAGATTTCAATAAGAGATGAAAAATGGTCAAAGAGGGGAGAAGTTCTAGATTAATGAAGAAGTAATAGTTCTTAATTGGAGAACAATTAAGAACTTAACTTTGAGTAATTTTACATGCAAGATAGAAACATTCTATGTTTTCCTGTAGAAGAAAACTGTAATGAGCATGTAAAAGAATATGGCAGTGAAGAGAGAAATAATTGAGAATCGACTAGGAGAGAGATGGTATATTTGACAAAGACTTATCTCTGTTTCCCATGCAGGAAGTTCTAGAAATTCTTAACAAATAGCTGGTTTTCAGAATGGGCATTACTGAGAAAGAAGCATTTAAAAAATATATCTTCTTGTTTGGGGATTATATTCAACATGCAGCTACACAAATATGCATAAGCCACTCTATTATGAGAGCATCCACAATTATTCTGATGTTGAAAAATTAATAAGGAGATATTTTACATCTTTTTTTTAAAATGCTAAACCTTTGCAAAGAGAAAAAAGATTAAAATAATAAACCAAGACTCATTTACCTGAGGGAAAATGTCAAGTGATATACCATGAATGTAATCAGAGGCCCAGATAGAGGATAGAGATGGAAGGGCAGAGAAAAGAATTTCAGGACATAGTAGGTGAAAAAGATTTCAAATTTGATTTGTAGAATTAAACCAATAGATACAAAAACATCAGTGAACCTCAAGAAACACACTTCCTACCACTACATCATAAGCAAACCCAGTGATAAAAAGAAAATCTTAAGAAAAGCCAGAAAAAAAATGGCACACTGTGTACATAAAACAAAGATTTGAGTTATGACAGATGTTGTCAGATGTTACGCAAGCCAGAAGAATGTAAAATACCTGTAGCAACTTTAAAGTGCTGAAAGAGAACTCTTAACCTTGAATTTCACACCCTGCTTCTGTCTTTTAAGAAATAACTGCTGTAACAGTTGTTGCCCTGCCGTAGCAACTAGAAAACCAAACAAAAGACATGAAGCATACATTTTTAGACATTGACCAACAAGCATCCAAGGCCTGTGATCCCTAAAACAATGGAAGCAGAATTCATGCACATGTTTTCTTTTCCTCATATCTTTATTTATTTATTTATTTATTTATTTTTTTTCATGAATGCATTAAGCAATTTTATTGTCTTATAGTCAAAAAGCTATAGTAGAAAGGTTTCTTAACATCCAAAAAATAGAGAATTTATAGTTTTTTTTGTACATTTTCTTCTATTTTTGAGGTTCATTGTATAAAAGTTGAAAAGTTCAAAATAATATAAACAGATTTTTTTTTAATCTGTTAATCCCTTCACCCCAAGACAACCAATATTAGCATTGTGGTATATTCACCCTGGTATTTTTTGCTATGCATCTTTGTATAGTTGTTGGGTATTATTTAAAAAATTTTCAATCTGCTCTTTTTTCATGTTTTCTTTAAAAATCTGCAAAATCATTGTTAAGTTTATTGGCTACGAAAATATCCCTTCGTATGATTACAGTCTCACTTTATTCAACCATTTCTTCAGAGTTGAGCATTTAGGTGATCTCTATTTTGTCGTTATAACACGATTTCCTGATAAACATGTTTGGACATAAATATTTTTCTAAATTTCTGATTATATCTTTGAGGTTGATGCCTAGATTCAAGAACTATTTGTTCAAAAAATAAGGTTTTCTAAGGCTCTTGACATATTGAAAATTTCTCTTCTAAAATTGTTGTAATAATGTATATTCCAATCACAAGTATAGAAAAGTGCTCGTCTCTTCATATTCTTGCCACAACTGAAGATTATCATAATTTTGTATCCTTTGCTAATTTGATTGGAGAAATTGTTCTATGTTATTATTTTAATTTTTATTTATTTGATTAATACTAATGCTGAACACTCAACACTAAACATTTTAATATCCTTTTTGCAAACTTTCTGTTCATGAATTTGCTCATCAATTATTTTTTTAAACTGTCCCTCAAACAGAGAAAAATATATCTTCATGTGAATCTTAGTGATCTGGGAATTAGATGAATGGGGATGAGTATGGGTGAGTGAAGAAATAAATGAATGAATATATGGATACACATAAACTGTTTCATTTTAAAGCCAGCAATAATAGACAGGATATGCCTTACCCAAAAGCAGGGAGAGGGTGTCACTGAGAATGGTGAAGCCAATATTATGATATTATG
Organism: Choloepus didactylus; assembly: GCF_015220235.1. NCBI lineage: Eukaryota > Metazoa > Chordata > Mammalia > Pilosa > Megalonychidae > Choloepus > Choloepus didactylus. The sequence goes on along the minus strand of NC_051320.1, from coordinate 34,379,547 downwards.
ATACCTGAGAAGGAACAGCTAACAGGGAGCTGGAAGGGCCTCCAGCATGAAGCCATGCAGAGTAGAGCGTGAGCCTCTTAAACACCTTTGGGAACTTGGATCAGAGAGAACCACTCTGAGCCTCCATTTTACAAAATCAAGATTAAAATATCCTTCTCAGACTAAATGTCTCTTACAGGTACATTTTATCCCTTATTCACAGCTATAACCCTAGGACTTAGCATAGTCCCTGATGTATATCAATTATCTGTCAGATACTCAATATCAAATATATGACAGTTATTCAATCAGTCATCTTCTGTACCAAAAACAGATACAAGAGCAAAAAGCATTTAAAATCCAGAATAATGTACATTTATAGTACAGAATAAACCATTTTAATTGTAAAACCTTGTCATATGAAACCAGTCACTGACAGTAGTTAACCTATATTGCTCATTCTGTGTCAGGCACACCACTGCTTTATGTACATGATTTAAATTATGTAGATGCTTTGCTGATTTCTTTAATTTGGTTAACAAACACTTAGATGGTACTTACTATGTGTCAAGCATTGTTTAATGCTTTATAATATTTTCTTTAATCCTCAAAACAACACTGAATTAGGTATTATTATTATTATTAAAACCATTCATAGATGAAGAGACTAAGGCATAGCAATTAAGTAACTCAAGGTCACCCAGCAAGTGAATGGCAGAGGCAGGATTTGAACCAAGTGCTTTGGCTCCAGATTACATTTGTATAACCACTACCTCTTCAAAACAACCCTAGAAGATTCAGAAAAGGAATCTGAGGCACACAGGGGCTAAGTAACTGATCCAAGGTGGCAATGAACTTCCTGGCAGGCCTGACTCCTAACCTGTGTCATTAGGATTTTTTTTTTTTTTTTATCATCATTTTATTGAGATATATTCACATACCACACAGTCATACAAAACAAATTGTACTTTCGATTGTTTACAGTACCATTACATAGTTGTACATTCATCACCTAAATCAATCCCTGACACCTTCATTAGCACACACACAAAAATAACAAGAATAATAATTAGAGTGAAAAAGAGCAATTGAAGTAAAAAAGAACACTGGGTACCTTTGTCTGTTTGTTTCCTTCCCCTACTTTTCTACACATCCATCCATAAACTAGACAAAGTGGAGTTTGGTCCTCATGGCATTCCCAATCCCATTGTCACCCCTCATAAGCTACATTTTTATACAACTGTCTTCGAGATTCATGGGTTCTGGGTTGTAGTTTAATAGTTTCAGGTATCCACCACCAGCTACCCCAATTCTTTAGAACCTAAAAAAGGTTGTCTAAAGTGTGCGTAAGAGTGCCCACCAGAGTGATCTCTCGGCTGGTTTTGGAATCTCTCTGCCACTGAAGCTTATTTCATTTCCTTTCACATCCCCCTTTTGGTCAAGAAGATGTTCTCCATCCCACGATGCCGGGTCTACATTCCTCCCCGGGAGTCATATTCCACGTTGCCAGGGAGATTCACTTCCCTGGGTATCTGATCCCACGTAGGGGGGAGGGCAGTGATTTCACCTTTCAAGTTGGCTTAGCCAGAGAGAGAGGGCCACATCTGAGCAACAAAGAGGCATTCAGGAGGAGACTTTTAGGCACAAATACAGGGAGGCCTAGCCTCTCCTTTGCAGCAACCGTCTTCCCAAGGGTAAAACTTATGGTAGAGGGCTCAGCCCATCAAACCACCAGTCCCCTATGTCTGTGGTCATGTTAGCAACCATGGAGGTGGGGTAGGCGAATACCCCTGCATTCTCCACAGGCTCCTCAAGGGGGCACTACATATTTTTTTTTTTCCTTGTTTGTCTTTTTTCTTTTTTCTTTTTTTTTTTTAACTTTCCCTTCTTTTTTAAATCAACTGTATGAAAAAAAAAGTTAAAAAGAAAACAAACATACAATAAAAGAACATTTCAAAGAGACCATAACAAGGGAGTAAGAAAAAGACAACTAACCTAAGATAACTGCTTAACTTCCAACATGTTCCTACTTTACCCCAAGAAAGTTACATAATATAGCAACATTTCAGTGAACTTGTTCCTACTACATCCATCAGAAATTAACAGACCATAGTCATTTCTGGGCATCCCCAGAACGTTAAATAGCTTATCTGTTCTTCTTGGATTATTGTTCCCCCTTCCTTAATTGCTCTCTACTGCTAGTTCCCCTACATTCTACATTATAAACCATTTGTTTTACATTTTTCAAAGTTCACATTAGTGGTAGCATATAATATTTCTCTTTTTGTGCCTGGCTTATTTTGCTCAGCATTATGTCTTCAAGGTTCATCCATGTTGTCATATGTTTCACGAGATCGTTCCTTCTTACTGCCGCGTAGTATTCCATCGTGTGTATATACCACATTTTATTTATCCACTCATCTGTTGAAGGACATTTGGGTTGTTTCCATCTCTTGGCAATTGTGAATAATGCTGCTATGAACATTGGCGTGTAGATATCTGTTCGTGTCACTGCTTTCCGATCTTCCGGGTATATACCGAGAAGTGCAATCGCTGGATCAAATGGTAGCTCTATATCTAGTTTTCTAAGGAACTGCCAGACTGACTTCCAGAGTGGCTGAACCATTATAAAGTCCCACCAACAATGAATAGAGTTCCAATTTCTCCACATCCCCTCCAGCATTTGTAGTTTCCTGTTTGTTTAATGGCAGCCATTCTAACCGGTGTTAGATGGTATCTCATTGTGGTCTTAATTTGCATCTCTCTAATAGCTAGTGAAGCTGAACATTTTTTCATGTGTTTCTTGGCCATTTGTATTTCCTCTTCAGAGAACTGTCTTTTCATATCTTTTGCCCATTTTATAATTGGGCTGTCTGTACTATTGTCATTGAGTTGTAGGATTTCTTTATATATGCAAGATATCAGTCTTTTGTCAGATACATGGTTTCCAAAAATTTTTTCCCATTGAGTTGGCTGCCTCTTTACCTTTTTGAGAAATTCCTTTGAGGTGCAGAAACTTCTAAGCTTGAGGAGTTCCCATTTATCTATTTTCTCTTTTGTTGCTTGTGCTTTGGGTGTAAAGTCTAGGAAGTGGCCTCCTAATACAAGGTGTTGAAGATGTTTTCCTACATTATCTTCTAGGAGTTTAATGGTACTTTCTTTTATATTGAGATCTTTGGTCCATTTTGAGTTAATTTTTGTGTAGGGGGTGAGGTAGGGGTCCTCTTTCATTCTTTTGGATATGGATATCCAACTCTCCCAGCCCCATTTGTTGAAAAGACCATTATGGCTCAGTTCGGTGATTTTGGGGGCCTTATCAAAGATCAGTCGGCCATAGATCTGAGGGTCTATCTCTGAATTCTCAATTCGATTCCATTGATCTATATGTCTATCTTTGTGCCAGTACCATGCTGTTTTGGCAACTGTGGCTTTATAATAAGCTTCAAAGTCAGGCAGTGTAAGTCCTCCCACTTCGTTTTTCTTTTTTAGAGTGTCTTTAGCAATTCGAGGCATCTTCCCTTTCCAAATAAATTTGATAACTAGCTTTTCCAAGTCTGCAAAGTAGGTTGTTGGAATTTTGATTGGGATTGCATTGAATCTGTAGATGAGTTTGGGTAGAATTGACATCTTAATGACATTTAGCCTTCCTATCCATGAACATGGAATATTTTTCCATCTTTTAAGGTCCCCTTCTATTTCTTTTAGTAGAGTTATGTAGTTTTCTTTGTATAGGTCTTTTACATCTTTGGTTAAGTTTATTCCTAGGTACTTGATTTTTTTAGTTGCTATTGAAAATGGTATCTTTTTCTTGAGTGTCTCTTCAGTTTGTTCATTTCTAGCATATAGAAACATTACTGACTTATGTGCATTAATCTTGTATCCCGCTACTTTGCTAAATTTGTTTATTAGCTCTAGTAGGTGTATCGTTGATTTCTCAGGGTTTTCTAGATATAAGATCATATCATCTGCAAACAATGACAGTTTTACTTCTTCTTTTCCAATTTGGATGCCTTTTATTTCTTTGTCTTGCCGGATTGCCCTGGCTAGCACTTCCAGCACAATGTTGAATAACAGTGGTGACAGCGGGCATCCTTGTCTTGTTCCTGATCTTAGAGGGAAGGCTTTCAGTCTCTCACCATTGAGTACTATGCTGGCTGTGGGTTTTTCATATATGCTCTTTATCATGTTGAGGAAGTTTCCTTCAATTCCTACCTTTTGAAGTGTTTTTATCAAAAAGGGATGTTGGATTTTGTCAAATGCTTTTTCAGCATCTATTGAGATGATCAATTGATATTTCCCTTTCGAGTTTTTAATGTGTTGTAATACATTGATTGTTTTTCTTATGTTGAACCATCCTTGCATGCCTGGAATGAACCCCACTTGGTCATGGTGTATGATTTTTTTAATGTGTCTTTGGATTCGATTTGCAAGTATTTTGTTGAGGATTTTTGCATCTATATTCATTAGGGAGATTGGCCGGTAGTTTTCCTTTTTTGTAGCATCTTTGCCTGGTTTTGGTATTAGATTGATGTTAGCTTCATAAAATGAGTTAGGTAGTATTCCATTTTTTTCAATGTTTTGAAAGAGTTTGAGTAAGATTGGTGTCAGTTCTTTCTGGAAAGTTTGGTAGAATTCCCCTGTGAAGCCATCTGGCCCTGGGCATTTATTTGTGGGAAGATTTTTGATGACTGATTGGATCTCTTTGCTTGTGATGGGTTGGTTGAGGTCTTCTATTTCTTCTCTGGTCAGTCTAGGTTGTTCATATGTTTCCAGGAAATTGTCCATTTCTTCTACATTATCCAGTTTGTTGCCATACAGTTGTTCATAATATCCTCTTATAATTTTTTTAATTTCTTCAGGATCTGCAGTTATGTCACCTTTTTCATTCATTATTTTGTTTATATGGGTCTTCTCTCTTTTTGATTTTGTCAGTCTAGCTAGGGGCTTGTCAATCTTGTTGATCTTCTCAAAGAACCAACTTTTGGTGATATTTATCCTCTCTATTGTTTTTTTGTTCTCTATATCATTTATTTCTGCTTTAATCCTTGTTATTTCTTTTCTTCTACTTGGTTTAGGATTGGTTTGCTGTTCATTTTCTAGCTTCTTCAGTTGATCCATTAGTTCTTTGATTTTGGCTCTTTCTTCCTTTTTAATATATGCGTTTAGTGCTATAAATTTCCCCCTTAGCACTGCTTTTGCTGCATCCCATAGGTTTTGGTATGTTGTGTTCTCATTTTCATTCGTCTCTATATATTTAGCAATTTCTCTTGCTATTTCTTCTTTAACCCACTGATTGTTTAGGAGTGTGTTGTTTAACCTCCAGGTATTTGTGAATTTTCTAAGTCTCTGATGGTTATTGACTTCTAATTGTATTCCATTGTGGTCAGAGAATGTGCTTTGAATAATTTCAATCTTTTTAAATTTATTGAGGCTTGTTTTATGTCCCAGCATATGATCTATTTTGGAGAAAGTTCCGTGAGCACTAGAAAAGTATGTGTATCCTGGTGATTTGGGATGTAATGTCCTGTAGATGTCTGTTAAATCTAATTCATTTATCAGATTGTTTAGGTTTTCAATTTCCTTATTGGTCTTCTGTCTGGTTGATCTATCTATAGGAGAGAGTGATGTGTTGAAGTCTCCCACAATTATTGTGGAAACATCAATTGCTTCCTTTAGTTTTGCCAGTGTTTCTCTCATGTATTTTGTGGCACCTTGATTGGGTGCATAGACATTTACGATTGTTAATTCTTCTTGCTGAATTGCCCCTTTTATTAGTATGTAGTGGCCTTCTTTGTCTCTCAAAATATCCCTGCATTTGAAGTCTATTTTATCTGAGATTAATATTGCTACACCTGCTTTCTTTTGGCTGTAGCTTGCATGAAATATTTTTTTCCATCCTTTCACTTTCAGTTTCTTTGTGTCCCTGTGTCTAAGATGAGTCTCTTGTATGCAACATATTGATGGTTCATTTTTTTTGATCCATTCTGCGAATCTATATCTTTTAATTGGGGAGTTTAATCCATTTACATTCAACGTTAAAACCGTGAAGGCATTTCTTGAATCGGCCATCTTATCCTTTGGATTATGTTTGCCATATTTTTGCCTCTCTCTATTAATATCCTTTATTGTACCCATACCGAATCTCTTTAGTACTGAACCTTTCTCCAAATCTCTCTGTCCTGTCTTTGTTTCTCTGTCTGTAGGGCTCCCTTTAGTATCTCCAGTAGGGCAGGTCTCTTGTTAGCAAATTCTCTCAGCATTTGTTTGTCTGTGAAAAATTTAAGCTCTCCCTCAAATTTGAAGGAGAGCTTTGCTGGATAAAGTATTCTTGGCTGGAAATTCCTCTCACTCAGAATTTTAAATATATCGTGCCACTGCCTTCTTGCCTCCATGGTAGCTGCTGAGTAGTCACTACTTAGTCTTATGCTGTTTCCTTTGTATGTGGTGAATTGCTTTTCTCTTGCTGCTTTCAGAACTTGCTCCTTCTCTTCTATGTTTGACAGTGTGATCAGTATATGTCTCGGAGTGGGTTTTTTTTGGATTTATTCTATTTGGAGTTCGCTGAGCATTTATGATTTGTGTATTTATGTTGTTTAGAAGATTTGGGAAGTTTTCCCCAACAATTTCTTTGAATACTCTTCCTAGACCTTTACCCTTTTCTTCCCCTTCTGGGACACCAATGAGTCTTATATTCGGACGTTTCATATTATCTATCATATCCCTGAGGTCCATTTCGAGTTTTTCAATTTTTTTCCCCATTCTTTCTTTTATGCTTTCATTTTCCATTCTGTCATCTTCCAGGTCACTGATTCGTTGTTCAACTTCCTCTAGTCTTGTACTATGAGTGTCCAGAATCTTTTTAATTTGGTCAACAGTTTCTTTAATTTCCATAAGATCATCCATTTTTTTATTTAGTCTTGCAATGTCTTCTTTATGCTCTTCTAGGGTCTTCTTGATTTCCTTCATATCCCGTACTAGGGTCTCATTGTTCATCTTTAGTTCTTTGAGTAGCTGCTCTAGGTGCTGTGTCTCTTCTGGTATTTTGATTTGGGTGCTTGGGCTTGGGTTATCCATATCGTCTGGTTTTTTCATATGCTTTATAATTTTCTGTTGTTTTTGGCCTCGTGGCATTTGCTGAACTTGATAGGGTTCTTTTAGGGTTTGTAGACCTATTGAAGTCCTTATCTCTAATTTATCAGATCTACAGCTTCGTGGAGTACACTTTCACTAACTAACCAGCAGGTGGCGTCCACGAGCCACCTGTTCTCCACAAGCCAGATCTCCCCTGCTTAGCCTTTTTGGTGAGTGGGGGAGTGTGTCTTGTGGGGCCCAATTGGTGTACCAAGCTTGCGTGTGTAGTTGGTGTTGCCTGCCCTGTATGTGGGGCGTGTTTCTGGGCAGTCGGGGAGGGGGGGTGGCCCTAACAATCAAATCTCCCTGATGATCCTAGAGTTTTAAAGCTGCTGCAATAGTCTAATCCTTCAGTTCAGTCCTGCCACAGTTTGTCTCTGCCACTGACCCACAAGTCTTTGGTATTGGCGTATGGCTCCTGAGACTTGCAAGTGGGCCCCTCTTCCAGGCTGTGCACCCCGGGTCCTCTGTTGAGGGATGACTGTGCTATGTCACAGGTGAGTGCCGTCCCCCCAGGGCAGTTCTGGGCTGCTGGGCTGTGTAGGGAGGCTCCCAGTCTGCTCAAATGATGGCTGAATGGGGCTTTGTTAATTCACACTGCTCCACCTTCCCAGCTCTGGGACATTCAGCTGAGGTTGCAGGGAAGGCTAATGTCCACGCCCAGTTTTGTGGTGTGTGCCTGTTATTTGAAGCACTTCCGTCACACTGGGTTGTCTGGGGGAGCTCTGGGCTATGGGGCTGGCGATGGGCAGGAGTGTTTCCTGTCCACCAGGATGGTGGCTGTGAGCGGACACCCCCCTTTTCTTGGGAAGTTGTGTTGTTTAGTGAATTTTCTCAGCCACTGAATTATTGCCTTTTGTCTCAGAGCTCTCTTAGTTCTGCTCTTGACTTGACGTGCCCAAATTGCAATTCTTTGAAGCTTTCTGTATTGAGCTTCTTAGAGTAATTGTTTTAGAAAAAGCAAAAAGGATTTAAAAAAAAAAAAAAAAAAAAACGGCCCTCCTCAGAGATCTAATGGGTTATTGAAATGCTAATAGACAAAGCAACCAGGGCCATTAAGGAAAGGTGCACAGGGCAGAGAGATCAGCTTTGCTTCGGGATTTGCATATGCTCCTCAAGGCCTGAGCTCCTCCCTTCCCCTTTCTGTGTTCACCAGAACTCCAAAAATCCTCTGCTTTTATTTTGGAGTTTTTCGTGTTGTTTTTTTTCTATGCCTGTCTCCTCTCTGCTGGGCTGGCTGCTCTCAGAGTCTCTGGTGTCTGATCTCAGTCTATCTATGGTTGGAGTTTGAATCAGTAGAATGAGTTTTCGATAAGAGCAGCCACTGCAGTTCTCCCTTCTCCTTCCCGGAGCTGACAGCCCCTCCTCCCCCGGGACTGAGCCTGGCAGGGAGGGGCGCGGGTCCCCTGGCCGCAAAAACTCACAGATTTCGCTGATCTCAGCAGTTCCACGTTTTCATGAGTGTTGTATGAAGTATGCCCAAAGACAGATTGCTCTGTGGTGTCCAGTCCACGCAGTTCCTGGCTTTTTACCTACTTTCCTGGAGGAGTAACTAAAACTTACAGCTCACCAGTCTGCCATCTTGCCCCGCCTCTCCTCATATCTTTAAAATGTGTGAAGCCCAGGAGTAGAGACAGCTCTCTAGGTGTTGCTAATTAATCCAGTGTAGATTGCCACCTCCCTTGTTCTGGGTGGCATGCTCCTATTAATAAAATTTATGATTGTACATTATAGTATTTTATTTTTATTGTTTTTAAAAATATTATGATCCTTTTATGGCTTAGATCCTATATCTCATAAATACCTTTGACTTTTTGAATCTCTCTTAGCTGCTATCTCCAATAATTACGAAACAATTATACTTTTACTTTTTGGAATACTGTTACAGCCACTGCAGTTTGGTTCTTACTGAAATTTTTCCTAATCTTAATACCCTTATATTGATTATATGTTGAAATAATATTTTGTATATATATGGTTAGATAAATTACATTATTGCAATTAATTTCCCATTTATTCTTACCATTTTAATATGGCTACTAGAAAATATAAATTTACATGTGTTTCACATTATGTGTTTCTGTTGGATAGCACTGTTAGAGGAGTAACAAAGAGCAGTTGGAGATCCCTGTGGAAAAAAATTATCAAAACATTTACCTCAAACTATCATCAGAATAACTCTAACTAAATCATAGAGCTAAGTAGAAATACTAAGTCTATTGAACTACTGGAAAACAAAGGGAAAATTGTAATCTTGGAACAGGGAATATGTTTCTTATAAGATAAAAAATGAATGATGAAATATAGAAATTGAAAAATTAGACTATCAAAATGAAAAATTTCTGCTGTGAAAATCAAAATTAAAATCAACAGGCAAGCCCCCAGAATGGAAAAAAAAAATTGTGATATCAATACCTGGCAAAGAAATTGTAAACAGAATATGTATATAATTCTCATGTTTCAATAATAAGGTGAATAACCCAATGGGGGGAAATGGTGAAAGATATGTACAAGTACTTCAAAAAAAGAAGACAAACAAATAGCCAATAAACACATGGGAAGGTGACTTAAGTAATTAGTATTCGAAGATGAGCAAATAAAATCATAATGAGACACAATTACACACCACTGTAATGACTAAAACTAAACAAAGGCTGATAATACCAAGTCTTGGCATGCAACTGGAGAAATGTGAATATGTACACATTGCTAGTGGGGATGTAGAATGTGCAACCACTTTGGAAAACAGTTTGGCAGTTCCTTATAACATAAAACCTGTTTACTATATGACACAGCAATTCCTTGTCTAGGTATTTACATAAGAGAAATGATTTATCACATTAAGATTTATACACATATTTTTGTAGCAGCATTATTCATTAGAGCTAAAATTGGATACAGCTCAAATGCTCAACCAGTTTTGAAAGAGTAAACAAATTGAAGGGTAAAGCAAATTTTGTACAATGGAATATCACCTGGCAATAAAAATGATTAAAGTATTGATGGATGCAACACAGATGAATCTCAGAAAAATATGCTTAACAAAAGAAATCAGATGCAAAAAAGTATACTTTATGTTTCCATTTATGTGAGTTATTAGAAACGGCAAAATGAATCTATAGTGAGAGTAAGCATATCAGTGGTTGCCTGTACCAGCTATAGCACGGAAATTTTTTGGGTGATGAGAAGGTTGTGTTTCTTGGTGGTAGTAGTAGTTACACTAATATTTACATTTGTCAGAATTCATTGAAATGTAATTTAAAGTTGCTGCATTTTTAATGTAAATTATACCACAATACAGTTCATCTAATTAAATAAAGATTCATGGACAAACAGGGACCAGGCAAGGCATATGAAAGCTGACTTTAAATAGTGTGAAAGCTATAAAATAAAAAGAGATCAATCCCCTACCTCACACCTCATGCAAAATCAACTCAAAATGGATCAAAAACCTAAATATGAGCTAGAACGATCAAACTCCTAGAAGAAAACATAGGAAGCATTTTCAGGACTTTTAGTTACACAGTGGTTTCTAAGACTTTATACCCAAAACACAAGTAACAAAAGAAAAAAAATAGATAAATGGGACCTCATTAAAAAAAAATTTTTGCACCTCAAAAGACTTTGTCATGAAAGTAAAACAACAGCCTACACAATGGGAGAAAATATTTGGAAACCACATGTCTGATAAAGCTTTACTATCCAGAATATAGACAGAAATCCTTCAATTTAACAACAAAAAAGACAAACAACTCAATTAAAAAATGGGCAAAAGACTTGAGTATATGTATCTCCAAAGAACATATACAGATGGCTGGAAAGTACATGAAAAGATGCTAACTATCACAACACGTTAAGGAAATGCAAATCAAACCCGCAATGAGATACTACTGCACAACCATTAGAATGGCTGCTATTAAAAAAAAATGGAAAATATATAAGTGTTGTAAAGGATGCAGAGTAACAGACATTCATTGCTGGTGACAATGTAAAATGGTGATGCTTCTGTGAAAAACAGTTTGACAGTTCCTCTGAAAGCTAAGTATAGATCGGCCATATGACTCGGCAATCCCACTACTCAATATATGTCCAAAAGAATTGAAAGCAAAGACTCGAACCAATATTCACACACTGACATAGCAGATTTCCTCACAAATGCCAATAGATAGAAGCAACCCAAGTGGCCATCAACCAATGAATGGATAAATAAAATGTGGTATATACATACAATGGAGTATTATTCAGCTGTACAGAGGAATGAAATCCTGATACATGCAACAACATGGATGAACCTTAATGACATTACGTTTAGTGAAATAAGACAGACACAAAAGGACAAATATATAATCTCACTGCTTTGAAACAATTAGAACAAGCAAACTCATCAAGTCAGAATCTAGAATATAGGTTACCAGGGGATGGTATGGGGCTAGGGAATGAGAAGTTAAGGCTTAAAATGTACAGTGTTCCTATTCGGAATGATGGAAATGTTTTAGTGATGGTAGCACAACACTGTAAATGTAATTAACAGCTCTGAAATACATATTTTAATGTTGTTAAAAGGAGAAATGTTAGATTGTATATAATTTTTTAAAAATCCATGGAACTATACTACACAAATGATGAACCCTAAATTAATCCATGGACTATATAGTTAATGGTACAATTATAAAAATGTTCTATCATCAGTTGTAGTAAATGTTCCACACTAATGCAAGGCGTTAATAATAGAGTGTTATATGGGAATACTGAATTTTATTCATGATTTGTTCTGTAAATCCACAACTTCTACAATAAAAAAAGTCAAGGATCAGATTGTTCCTTACTGAAGGACCAAAAAATTCACACAAGTTACAGAATTTTGATTCACTTTAATAGTGAATTTTCTAGCAAGTAGGCTTTCCTGGAAATGAAATAACCATAATTTAAAGATGGCATTTTCCTTCTCAGTGAAGATACTCATATACAAACTAGATGATCATTCATCAGGTATGTCGTAGAAATAACTTAGTGGTTGAAGCTTGTATTAACCAGCCTGTAAGACAATTTTACAATATTACAATCTTTCAAAGAATTCTGCCTATAGTGTTTTCTAGCTCATCATTTGTTAATATTTGAATTGTAGTCACCAGCACTGCATATAAGGGTTACAAGGCTAGATCTGTGCGCAGTTTCATTTCTTAAGAAGCACATAATCTGGAACTGAAGGCAGACATAAAAAATGGTAGTAAAATGCAATAATTTCCATAACAGAGTTATTCATAAGTGTTTATTTTACGACAAGGAGAAAAATGGTCATCTTTTCAATGAATTTTCTCTCCATGAAATATTTAAGTATTAATTAGAAAAAAGTATAATAATTAAAATGTGGGGACCATTTGTGGAAGAATTCCAGTTATTCTTGAAATATTTGGGAATTATTTTAAGGTGAATGTATTTCTTAGAATACCCAAACATCCAGGAAAATCTCAAGGAAAAATGTGAATGTTGCAAATTAGTCAACATTTATAGTTCGACTGTATGAACTACTATATACAAAGACTTGCTTTACCTGACGTTCTTTGAGATCCATCAGACAGGGAAATTGTAATTAATCAGTTTCCTCAATTGCTACTTTACTGACTATTCCTTCCTCTACTTAGGCATTGATGGAGATACACAACTCAATTTGAGTTTAAAATCACAATAAAGGTAAATAAACTAAACGAGATAGTCCTATACCTTTCCGTTTATTCTCACTTAGGGAAATTTGGGGATCAGGTAGTTTTAAAATGAGAATATTAACAACTCGCTCTCACCAAATTGCACAATAAAGTGAATCATTATCATCATTAAAGAACGAAATCTCGGTTTATATTCATTCTGGAGTATAAATTGTCTTTTTGAGAAGCAGTTCAATTTTTAATTAACAAATCAGATTTTTGATTTTTAGTTTGGAACTCTTACTTGAAGTCATTGTTCCTCATTCAGTGATGTCTTACTTTCTATAGCAGTATCTCCAGTTCATCAGGAACCTATGTACTTCAGTGTCACTGCTCCAAAGTGTAACCGCTAGATCTGTCTGTGCACCTTTCCCTCCCAGCTCCATCATAATTCAAAGTCCCTTAGATCATATGGTCCATTGTTAAAAAGTCTTAACTATATCCTCCAATTTTGGCAGATGTCTATGCCTCCATTTTTGTGTAATGTAATAACAAATGATAATTTAATTTTATTCATTGATTTTATATTAGCAGCAGCAAACATTCATTTTGTAGCTCAAATCCTTGACACTTGCTGTTCCCATTCTAAGACATACTCACTTCCTTTCGGCCTCATCTCCTTTGCCTACCTGCCTTGTGTATCAGTTAAGAATTCCTCATGTTTGCCTTTCCTTATCATCCTTGATCAGAGCAAGTTTCCCTGTTACGTGGTCTCATAGCACCCTGTCTATATATACCAGAATTCATAATTCTTCATTAGACTGTATGCTCTAGGAAAATATGAACAATGCTTGCTTTTCCTACCTATGTATTACCAGTATCTAATGCATATCTGAGACATAGTAGTGCTATGTAAATATTTAATGATAAATGTTTAAAAGAATGATGACTATGTTATGACAAGATAAATAGATGAAAAGCATTTGTAATGTGTTATATACCTACAAAGGCATTTCATAAACATTTACTCATTTAAATGCATCTACTTGTCCTTTTGCTAATCTAAAAATCTTAGAATTAGGTTTGATTTTATCAGCAGTGATAAAGGATGATTTGAGTAGATTGTGATAATATGCATAAAAATATTTGGAAATTAATAAGCACTATGTCAAGACAAGAGATGAAGTTAAAAGTTTTTACTCTATTCTTGACTCAGGTCATGTCCAATATCATTTATTATATCCTGTATTATACACCCATACAATGCACACACACATTCTCACTAGTATGTTATCACCTACATTATAATAATTTCAATTTCCTTCTCAATTCCCTTAAAGTCTGTGTCTGACATGTGGTCTTATTCAATTATTTTAAATGACTTCTCCAATTTGTCAAGGTCATATTAAGGTCGTGTTGAATTTTGATCTTGAAATTCAAGGTGTTAATCAGTCTTTCCAACTAAAGGGAACTGTAAATTACTGAGTTCACAGACTTTTCCACCATCCAAGTCATTGACGCAAATATTAAATAGCCTCTGGCCTAGGATTGACCTCTGTCTAATAAAACTCTGTCCATCTTGGTTGACAAGGAACAGTTAATTATGTTGTCTACCTGTTTTACTTCCACTAAATAGGATTATGGTTCTGCCCATTTTATCAATTTGTGAATGAATACAATTATTAATATTTTGGTAATATTAATATATAATTCCTGATTTCAAATTATTGGTGAAAAACTGCTAGCATTAGTGAATTTTTCTTACCAAACTAGATTAATAATAGTAAAAATTAACTAAAGTCTTCAGTCTGCTGTCATGTTTATTTCTTTTCCGGCATTGTTCCCATTGCCCACTTCCCTGCTTTCTGAATATAACTTCACTTAATATATCCTTCTCTAGCTCTGTGCTAGAGAGAAGTGTTTGTGGTTATAATAGGCAATAACCTTTGATGGATAGTAAGATAAGTACACTGTGCACTCTCAATTACAGATCCATCCCTTGCAGAATGAGATTATTTTTTTACTTGTTGCCTTCTTGTGAGGATTTTTTCCTCTGAATAAACAAGATTTTATTTTTTCTCTTTATTTGTGCAGTTATCTGTCCACATGTCTGCCTCTTCCTATTAGACTGTGTAGTCTTTAAAGACAAATGAATATTCATTTTTGAACCTCAGTGCTTTACACAAATAGTAATTGTTCAATAAATGTTTAATGAATTAAATACTGATGTTTCATGAAGTAAGAAAATGAGGATTTGTGAGTAGTCCACCGAGGGGGAATTAAAGCCCGCCCCCCCCCAAACTCTAAAGAACAATGTATTTGGAGTGGAATGGACAAGTAGTGATCAAAGAGGCTGAACTTTTGTTGACAACTAGTATTGAAGGCTGCTATCCAATTTTAAAATTCCATATTCTAAGCCTCCTTGGATGCATTTTGAAAAGGACATTTTAAGCTGGTGAGGAGACTATATAGGCCTCCATTCTCATGGCCTTGGTCTCTTCCTAACATTATTTCTTCTATATGTAAATGCAGTCATTTTCAGGAAGCCAGGAGAATCCAAAGGAAAATTACAAACAATAGACAATTTTTTTTTCATTTTCTAGTGTTTGGCAAGATACATAAACATATTTATTTAATTTTATTAAGCAGGCTGTGATATCATGGAATTTTACTTGGCTTACAGAAGAAAACAATCATTAAAAAAATGATGTGGTAAGACCCATCATTTTAAATTTGGAGATAATGTATATTACATTTCCATGACCAATTTGAAAACTTTCAATAACAGGAACTAAGCTTATATCTTCCTCAGTCTTTTGTAGAACCATTTTAGTACATTCTACGACTCTAGATGCTTTTCAATGGATAACAGACCACTTGTTTGATTATTCCCAAAGAACCCTAATTCAAGCTTTAAATAGTACAGTAATGGATGCTTTAACTATATATTATTTGAACCTAGCAAAATATGTTTTAATGATGTTTGCATTTCATTTGTTTTTCTTGCCATAATGGCTGACCCATTTTCTTTCACTATGTAGTTTGGGTTTTGGTTCCCAAACTCAAATTTGCTTTTATTTAAATTTTCATAAGAAAATTTGTTTCCACGAATATTGAGTGTCTTCATATTAGGAATATTTCTAATAAATTGTTTTGCTTTCTGAAAATATGCTGTTGTGTTTGGAAGGTTAAACACAAATGTCATTTTTTTGTGGGAAAGGATAAAATATATTCTACTTTGGGATGAGTTCCCAAATACTTCATTCAAGTAACACAAACAAATGTATTTAAGGCATACTGAGAAGGGTTTTCAAACTAATTGTGGGTATGATGACCATCTATTAAAGAAACAAAATGATTGTGTGTTATTTTTAAATATAATTAAGCAAAGGAAAAGCTGTGCATAGCTAGCATGTTCTGTAAAAATAATTGGCTCATTAACTA
This sequence comes from Choloepus didactylus, assembly GCF_015220235.1. NCBI lineage: Eukaryota > Metazoa > Chordata > Mammalia > Pilosa > Megalonychidae > Choloepus > Choloepus didactylus. The sequence continues at coordinate 34,363,351 of NC_051320.1, read as the reverse complement.
AACTGTAACAGCCCATTCTCATTTGTAGATTATAATTGAAGAATGGATAGTAATGGTAAGGTGAGTTTATTGCACACATAGGTATGCATGAAACAGTTATAATTTCTGCACAAATGCCTGTATTGTTTGAAATCTTAATACTGTTGCAGTGAATCATACTGTGAGAGAAGCAATAAAAAAAGAGTACAAAAAATTCAGCAATATGATAAATGAGTAGCAATTTGACAAGTCGTTTGAGTATGGCTCTCTCAAATTTATGGTAAGGAATTCAAGAGTGGAAACAAGTATTTCATTCTACATTTTGGAAGATAAAGCAAATTAATGAAATCATATTCATAATAATCCCATCACCAAAACCGCATCCCCAAACTCTTTCTTCAGGTTTGCTTCTGTTATTTGAGTGCTCTGTGTGTGTGTGTTCGGGTGCACACATATATACACACATGCGCGTGAAATAAAGCCTTCAAGATGGATTTGAAATCTTTTTCTTTCTTCTCTCCATTCACATTTCACTCCCATTTTAATTTTCTTAAGTAACTGATGTCATGAATAACAGTTACATAATAGATATTATAGTAGGGAAACTTCTAGTCCATGCCTTAATATTTTTGCTGTATCAAATGAACTCATGAAAAATATGCTTCCTTTGTGTTTTTAAAATTTACATTAATGTCACCATGCTACATACAAAATTCCAAAAATATATATTATTTATATATTTCATTCTTTTAACTGCTGTGTTAATGTATTGCATCTTATGAACAGTTTATATGTGGTATGTGTGTGTCTCCTATAAGCAACTTTTATGATCTCTATAATCAAATATATTGTGATTATGGATGAAATTGTTGCTTTATTCCTTCATTTTTGTGTATTTTTTCCTTTCCTGTATTCTGTTTGTATAGTCAAATTTTTTCTTTTTCTTTTTTTATCTACATTATTTTGTAAATCATATACACAAAAAATTTTTAGTGGCTTCTGAGAAGTTAAACATGCACTCCTAGTTTTATAAAGTGTAAAATTAATCACTATCTCATCTTCTTCCTAAATAGTACAGGGGCCCCAGAACATTTTGACTCTGATTTCCAGTCTTCCAATATATTGTTTTCTAGTGTTTTAGTTCTACCTTGTTTTACTTCCCCACCAATTTATTATTTTATTAAACTCTTAACTGTTTTAAATTTACCCACAAATTACCAATTTATTTGCCCACCAATTAGTCTATCTTACTTATTCTTTTTGTTTTATTTTTCTGTATTGCTAAAGAACATTCTTTTTTTAGGAAGCCCTGATCTTGAGTAAAACACATGATAATTTCAGGGGAGTTTTATGGTACATCAGAAATTTTTTAATGCTTCCCAAATGAGCCCTATGGCTGATACCAGGGCTTTAGTCATTCTTACAGGTAAGAGTTTGTAAGTGGTAAATCCTTACATCTCTCTGTAAATGAAAATGTCTTATTTTTTATTCTTGAATGATTATTTAGCTAGGTATAGAATTTTAATTTAGATAGCTTTATGCCCTCAGTACTTTGAATATATTATTCTGTTGCCTTCCAGCATTTGCTTTGTTTTTGAGGAGACAATGAATATTTAAAACTCAACCCTCAAAAATAAGGCTTATAGTTCCCAGTTCTCATGTGAACTCCTTCCGAAGCACCTACTCATTACTCTAATGTTGATTTTTCCTCCTTAAATTCTAGAACTGTGGATTCCACCCCTTTTTTGTTCTGAATTTGTTAATTTATTGTTTGTTTGCTTGTTTATATGTTGCTATTCATTAGTCATCATGACTATATATTTAGTTTGGAAGGAGGGGTTTCCAATGTCAGTTCAGCCTGCCATATTTACTGGTTGCCTCTCCCTTTGTTTTTTTTTTTTTTTTTTTTTTTTACAACTATCTGGAATATTATGAATCTTATGTTCAGTATACTCTTCTCCTCTCTTAATATATCTATTCTTGATTAGAACATAATTGGCTTTAGCTTGTCACATATGCATAGAATAATCTTATGCTTTTTATCTAACCAGCATCATCTCTCCCTCTTTATTTACTTCTCAATTTTACTTCCAGTTGAAAGACTGGCCTGAAACATGTTTACAGTTTAATGGATCCAATTGTTTGATCTTAATATAATAGATTTCTGCATCACAGAAGTGTTTGTCTTTCAGAGACTGATTTCTATTCTCTACACACATTTTCATATAGTACTTCCAGTGTAACATTAAAGGAGTTAATTTACTGAGTGCTACATCTAATAAAGAATTCAGCAGTATATTGCCATTTAGAGTTTATTTCATTATTTCTACAATTAACAACACAATAATAGCAATATAAAAGATAATTTTCAACATAAAGCAGTCTCAGGTTTTCCCTAAATTCCATGGAAGGTCCTCACCCTCTATTTGTCAGTTTGGCTTTGAGATTTTCATTTTGTTGGCTAGAAGACAGATAAAGGGGATTATGAAAAGAACTGAGCCTGGTTTCTGCTAATCTTCAACTTGAATTCTTGCAAGGATTGCAAAATATGATTCAGGTATTTCAGTAGCATTTATAACTTAAGCCCGACTTTGTCATTCGTCTGGTATGTGTGCCATCATGTGTGCATTTGGGACTGACATTTTCTGTCTGTGGTCTCAACTATATATTTGTTTCAAGTGATTATCAACATGGCATACAAGCACTTTCTTCTGTAATATTTAGAGGATAGAATAGTTCTTAACTGGGACCCTATGACTTGGGCAGGCACAAACTATCAGAGGGCAAAGAGGCAAATTTTCAGTGTCCTCTGATTTTTGTATTTTACATAGGTAGAATGTAGAGCAGTTCCTTCTGTTCTAGAAAGCTACTCCTTATGGTTTGGCTTATGTTACAAATATTTCATATATACAGCCATTCATCTACATCTATGCTGTGAATTGGTTTTCCAAATTACCTTCAATGTAGAGTCCTCTATTACTTTTAAATTGAATGATTCAATGTTCTCTTCTTTTAGATAACATTGTTTAGGAAACTGTCTTAAAATATCAAGATACATTTTTTTAGGCAATACTGTGTAAACATCGTAATGTGGATTAATATTCTGAAGGTTATGGCTCCTATTCATTTCATTGCAACCAGATTAAATTGATGTGATGGATATTACCATTTGTCAATAAGTTATTTGTTAATATACTCTATAATTCTATAATTCACATTAGAGCATTGACCACCACAAACAATTTAGCAAATCTTGAAAATGATAAGTATTCAGCACATTGATATGTCACAGACATGGAAGGTTGGAGAGCCTGGAAGGGATTTAGAGCCCCTTTTTCTACCTTATAGCTCTCAGATTAGGAAACTAAAGGCTGGTATTTTAGCACAATTTGGGAATTGCTCTAAAAATTATCTGATTTTCTCTTAGAATCAAAGGATAATTTAAAGTTTTAAACTCTGCTGAAACATGCATTCTTTCATTTATTAAAAAATTTTGAAAATTTACCTTTTGTCAAGTATTGTACATGTACTGGAACTACAGAGATAAATAACATAGTCTCTAATCTTGAAATGAAAGCAGTAACCCCCAGATATTAGTCTATGCTAAGTAAATTAAGGATGATGCTGTGAAAACTTTTTAAATGTTAAGTTTATTCAGTTAAATAAAACATTTTGGTTTTGAGATTTTTATTTTCCTATTGTTTGATATTAGAATGTCCTGTTTTCATTCAATGGATATTGATGCTAGATAGTGCTTATATTTTGTAGTTTTTACAGAGCAAAATAAAATTTTACATAAATTCAGTGCTCTAAGATGATCTTATTGTTATTTCTGTTGTTAGTGATGAAAATTTCTGGGAACTCTTGGAAAAATTCTGGAAAATCAATATCTAATCAGAGAAAAGTACAAAATAGCAAAACTAGAGAACGTTAATAAGGTGCAATAAGGTGTGAATTAGAAGTATGTTTGCATACTAAGGAAGCACAGTATAGGGGTTTTGTTTATGGCAAAGCTTTAATCAGTAGGAGTTTCCTAGGAGACTTAGGTATGAGAAGGTATGCTAGCAAACAGTAGTGGTTCTGCTAATCTACTTTGGGTATTCATTTTTCCTTAAGACTTCCACTTCTAACCAAGATAGAGTAACAGGAGCTAGATAGTTACTTTCCTACCTTTAACTACTAAAATATGGACAAAATATATTAAACAATGGTTTTTAGTCATGGTATACTAGGCAACTAGAGCAATGGACTTTATAAGACTGTAAATTATGGTGATAATCTCTAAAAGCCAGTGGTATATTGTTTGTGTGTAATAAAGCAAACTATTCTCAACTCCTTTGCCCCAGTCTCCCTTCATTTATATTTTTTGTTGAACCACAACTCTTTTTAAAACCCAGATTTCTCTATGTCATACTTCTTCCTGATATACTGAATGGGATTGGATAAATAATCAGAGTCATACTCACTATTCTACCTTAATTTTATGACCACAAATCTCATTTGGACACAAGATGCCTTGAAAATTTTGTCATACTTCTGTTCAACTCTACAAAATGATTGTTCAATACCTTCTACTCTATCTCAAATGGCTAATACTCCCTTCTTCAAGCTTCCCAGACCCACCATTCATCCCTCTGCCATATGTTCTTGATCAATATATTGCTGAGGAATTTTTTTAAAGCAAAATAACAATGGAAGCAAACAAACAGGCGCTGTCTTATCTTTCCATTACATAAATAGATTCCATATTTATCTATACCTACTCTCTCTATTTTCTTCCTATTATAATGTATTCTAATCTAAAGCCAAGTATTAAACTTTGCCTCTGGATCCCTCAACTTTTCACTTTCTCAAAGATTGTACTCCTAAGGTTAGACTCTCACTTTCGTCAATTTTTTCTCTCTAAGAGCACTTCCTTTAGCAAACTGACATGATTAAAAAAAGTAAAAAAAAAAACTAATTTCCTTTAATTAAACATTCACTTCCAACCATAGTATAGATGTACTGTTTTTTTCCCTCTCTTTTTTTCCAGCCAAAGTCTTTGCAATAGAAGTCACTGTCTCCATTCATTTATTCAGTCCTCTGACCCAGGCATTACTGTAGGCGCTGGAGAGAACAAGATGGAAAAAAAAAACAGGAAAATACAACAAAGTAAAATAAGCAACCCTTCTCTCAAGGTACTTATGTTCTATGGGTTTACACAGTTTTCCCAACCCATTCTCTCTTATACCAGGTTTTGAACTCCTTTTCATGGTTAACATGGAATGGAATCAAAATGACACTCCTTTGTCTTTCCAATCACTTTTGTGTCCTCAGTTGGCTCAGTATAATCATCACAGTTCACAGTTCTTTCCCTGAAACACTCTTCTCTACTCTTTTTCTTCCCTCCATGACTGATTCTTCTGTATCTTGGTGCTGGTTCCTTCTCCTCTGCCTGATGCCCAGATGCTGAAGTGCCCCAGGACTCAGTTCTAAGTCCTCTCTACTCTTCTGTATCTTCACTTTCTCTTGGGTGATTTCATACAGTCCTACACTTTAAAAGCCTCAACATTTCCCCCAATTTTTATCTCCTTTTTAATATTTTCATATTACCCTAAACTGTTACATGCAAAAGCCAGAGGGTCATTCATGATGCCTCCCTTATCCTCACCCACACTTTTAGTCCATCAGTAAGTCCTGTCATTTCTTCCTCCAAAATATTTTATGAACCTGTCATTTTTATTTATGTGCATGTTTACAATCGTAGCCCAAGCCAGTGTAATCTCTTAACTGGATTATTAAAATCCATAGTTCGAAGCCTCGTTACTGTTCCTCATGCTTCCCAGATATTACTTCCCTAAAATCCATTCTCCTTCCAGCAGCCAGATAGAACTGTTTAAAATACAAGTCAGATTTTTGTCATGTGTAAGACAGGGTTAACTTCAGCTAAACTGGGGCAGCAGTATGCTTGCCTCTGGAGGTACCTGGAAGTCTAGTACTGACCCTTGGGTAAGAAAAAGATGAAATGTGCTAGTCAGTGACTTATATATGCTGTTTAAAGCTGAAACTCCCCTGGAGGCATCTGACACTAGCTTGTCTAAATTGTTTAGCGATGTATAAGTTTCTATTTTGTACCTGGTTTAGCCAATTATACAGCCTGAAAAAGACTCCATTGTAAAATTTTCCTGGGCTGTTGATGACCACGTGTAGGCTAGTGTCAGTCAATAGTACAAGAGGGTGAGAGAGAATGGGGAGAATGGGAGGTGGGGGGGTGGGGGGAGGAGAAAGAGAGAGAGAGAGAGGGAGAGAGAGAAACATAAATTTAAATTACCAATAGCAAGAAAAAATAGAAGACACATGTACATACATTATAGACATTTTGTGGCGTTAAATTTGACATTTTGAATGAAATAGAGAAGTGTCAAAAAACAATTTTAGCAAAGCTGACAGAAGATGACATAGAAAGCTGATAATCAGATACCTACCAAAGTAACTGAATCCACTAATAATATTTTTCTCATAAATCATATATCAGATTAACTCTAATGGTGAAATTTTCCAAACATTTAAGGAAGAAACGATACCGATTTTGTACAAACTCTTCCATAGAATGGAAAAAGAGGGACTACTTTTAAACTGTTTATATGAAGTCACAAGAAAACTACAAAACCAATCAACACCATAAAATATGTAAAAGGAGAAAATAATTTGATCATCTAGAAAATGCAGAAACTCAACACCCATTTATGCTAAATCTGTTACACCTAGAAAAATAAAGGAATTTCCTTCTTCCCATAGAGAATATCTACATAAAAAAACAACAGACAACATCAGATTTGATGAACTTTGGAAATATTTCCTCTGAGACTGGTGACCATTTTTACCACTTCTCTTCCACATTGTAATGGAGATGCTGGCTTATGAAATAAAGAAACAATTATTCATAACAAAGGCATAAAATTATAATGGAAGAACGACAGTTCTCATTATTCACCAACAAAATGATTTTGGACTTAGGAAATGAAAAAAAAAACAAAACATTGTTAGAAATAATATGTGAGTCCAACATCAATGAACACAAGGTCATTAAGTAAAACCTCATTCTATTTCTCTATATTAGCCGGAAAACTATATATATATATTTAAATTTTATTTTGAAATAAATTCAAACTTACAGCAACAGTAGCAAAAACAATACAAACCCCATACACAGAACTCCAGCATACCCCAAACCCACTTCCCTGATACCCCAATCCACCAACTTTAACATCCTGTCACACTACCATTTCTTTCTTTCCTTCCCTCCATCCCTCCCTCCCTATCATCCATCATCTATTACTCTGTCTTCTGAACATATGAGAGCAAGCTGCACACATCCTTGAACAAACAATATAATTCACATATATATTTCCCATGAACAAGATCATTCTTTTATGCAATCCCATTAAGTGCAGCAAAGAAGTTCAAGAAATTCAACATTGATACAAAGCTTACATTCTATATTTCCTTTTTTTTTTTCCTTATGGCCCATCTGTGTCCCTTTGAGCCTCTTCTCCTCCATCCTCAGATCCCATCCAGGATCATCCTTGGCATTTAATTGTCATTATCTATTTAGACTTTTTTTTTTTTTCAATTGTGGAAACATACATACAGCCTAAATCTTCCCATTCCAACCCCTCCCTAGCATTCCATTAGTGGGATTAATCACATTTAGAATGTTTCAATGCTATCACCTTCCCACCATCCATTACTAGAAATTTCCCTTCACCCCAAACAGAAACCCTACTCTCATTTCTTAACTCCCCATTGCCCTTCCCCCACTTCTCATAACCCATACTCTACTTTTCATCTCTATGGTCATATTCTCTGATACTTTGTGTTTACCGTGGGGCTTAAATTTAACCTCTTAAATCTATAACAATCTTGTTTTTCCTTGATACCAACTTAACTTCAATAGGACACATAAACTATGTTCCTGTCCACCTCCATTCCCCCACCTTTATGTAGTTCTTGTCAAAATTTACATATTTTACATTGAGTCCAAAACCACTGATTTATCATTATAGTTTATGTATTTTAGATCCTGTAGGAAGTAAATAGTGGAGTTACAAATCAAAAATACAGTAGTATTGGTATTTATATTTACCATGTGATCTTCACTGGAAATCTTTATTTTTCATGTGGTTTCAGTCAATTGTTTAGCAACCCTTCCTTTTAGCCTGCTCAATTCCCTTTCGCATTTCTTATAGGACTGATCTACTGGTGATGAAGTCCCTCAGCTTTTGATTATCTGGGAATGTTTTCATCTCCCTCTCATTTTTGCCCTCCAGTTGTTTGTGAATTTTCTAAGTTTCTGATGGTTATTGACTTCTATTTGTATTCCACTGTGGTCAGAGAATGTGCTTTGAATAAATTCAAATTTTTTTTTTTAAATTTATTGAGGCTTGTTTTATGTCTCAGCATATGGTCTATTCTGGAGAAAGATCCATGATTACTAGAGAAGAATGTGTGTCCTGGTGATTTGGGATGTAATGTTCTATATATATGTCTTAAATTTCTCTCTCTCTCTCTCTCCCCCCCCCCCTTTCTTTGTTTCCCTGTCAGTAGGGCTCCCTTTATTATCTGAAGTAGGGCAGGCCTTTTATTAGCAAAATCTCTCAGCATTTGTTTGTCTGTGAAAAATTTAAGCTCTCCCTCAAATTTGAAGGTGAGCTTTGCTGGATAAAGTATTCTTGGTTGGAAATTTTTCTCTCTCAGAATTTTAAATATGTCGTGCCACCGCCTTCTCACCTCCATGGTGGCCGCTGAGTAGTCACTACTTAGTCTTATGTTGTTTGCTTTCTATGTGGTGAATTGCTTTTCTCGTGCTGCTTTCAGAACTTGTTTCTTCTCTTCAGTATTTGACAGTCTGATCAGAATATGTCTTGGAGTGGGTTTATTTGGATTTATTCTATTTGGAGTTCGCTGGGCATTTATGCTTTGTGTATTCATATTGTGTAGAAGATTTGGGAAGTTTTCCCCAATAATTTCTTTGAATATTCTTTCTAGACCTTTACCCTTCTCTTCCCCTTCTGGGACACCAATGAGTCTTAAATTTGGACATTTTATTTTATCTATCATATCCCTGAGATCCGTTTCAATTTTTTTATTTTTTCCCCATTCTTTCTTTTGTTCTTTCATTTTCTGTTCTGTGGTCCTTGAGGACGCTGAGTAGTTGTTCAGTTTCCTCTAATCTTGTATTATGAGCATCCAGAGTCTTTTTAATTTGGCCAACAGTTTCTTTTATTTCCATAAGATCGTCTATTTTTTTATTTACTCTTGCAATTTCTTCTTTATGCTCTTCTAGGGTCTTCTTTATGTCCTTTATATCCTATGCCATGCTCTCATTGTCTATCTTTAGTTCTTTGATTAATTGTGCCAAGTACTGTGTCTCTTCTGATCTTTTGATTTGGGTGTTTGGGTTTGGGTTCTCGATATCATCTGGTTTTATCACATGGCCTCTTGGCATTTGCTTTACTTGATAGGGTTCTTTTAGGATATAAAAAATACCGATCTCTAATTTGCCAGATCTTGGTGGCATACACTTTCTCTAACTAACCAGCAGATGGTCTCCATGAGTCTCCTATTCCCCTCAAGTCAGTTCTCCCCAACTTTGTCTTTGTGGTGTGTGGGGATCTGATTCTTGTGGGGTTTGATTGGTGACCTAAGTTTGGGTATATTATTGGTGCTGCCTGCCCTGAATGTGGGGCATGTGTCTGGGTGGTTAGGGAGGCAGGGCAGCTTTAATAATGAAACCTTCCAGGTGTTCCTGGAGATTTAAGGCTGTTGTAAGAGTCTAAGTCTTCATTTCAGTCTTGCCACAGATTGTCTCTGCCACTGACCCATAAGTCCTTGGTATTGGCGTAGGGTCCCTGGGATTTCCAAGTGGTCCCCCTTCTCAGCCATGCTCTTCCAAGACCTCTGCTGAGGGAAGGTTGTGCCACGTCACAAGTGTGCACCGGCCCTCCAGGGAAGCCCTGGGCCACTGGGCCATGCAGGGGCATTTCCAGCCTGTTGTTTCAGAATGCAGACTCCTGTTTTCACCAAATGCATGGTCCCTGCAGATTTAGCAGAACTTGTCTGGCTGGTGCATTGCTGGAACTGGTGTTCTGGGTCACTTTCTGGCTTTTATCTAGTATTTTTCACAGGGGTGTTTTTTTGCCCTGTCTCACCTAGCTGCCATCTTAGGTTCTCCAACAATATATTTTTAAAGTCTAAAAGATATAATTTACAATAGCATTAAAATTACATAACTAGAAATATTTCTAAAAAATAAGTATATAATCTCTACAATAAAATTTGCTAAATATTTTTGAGATAACTTAAACTAGACCTAAATAAATATTTCTCCATTTATTTAGGTCTAGTTTAAAGATGTTAAAGATATAATTTATTTCTATATTCCCCTTTAAATTTATTGTAATCCCAATTTAAATCTTAACATATTTTTTTTTCTTTTTTATTTTCTTTTCATTCCTTTTCTTATCCTTTCTTTTTTTGTAGCAAATATTGACAGGCTGATTCTAAAATTTATATGGAAACCTGAGTGGTCAAGAGTAGCCAAGGCAATCTGAAAAAAGAAGAAGAAAGCTGGATACTTATACCACTAGACATCAATGCTTGTTATAAAACTATAGAAATTAAGAGAGTGTGATACTGGTGCAGTGATAGAAAATGGAAGGGAATTCAGAATTCAGAAATAGGCTCCACTCATATATGCACAATGGTGTTCTGTAAAAAGTGACTCCTCACTACAATGGGATAGGGTGGTTATTTCAATAAATGGTGCTGTGTCAGCAGTTTTCCATATGAAATGAATCACCCCTTCTCATACCATATACAAAAATGAATTCTAGATAGATTTCATACTTAAATGTGAACATTAAGTTAACACAGTTTATGTAGACAACTGGAAAAATATCTCTATGACCTTTAAACAGGCAATAATTTTTTATGGACAAGATGTACTAAATATAAAAGAAAAAGTCAATAAATTGATCTATATTATAATTAACAAATTTTATTCGAGTCAAGTAAGAGCGGATCAACAGAGTGACAAAAGATATTCCCAATCACATAGAGCTGACAAAGGAATATATAAAGACTTGCTGCAAACTTGTAAGAAAAATTTAGACAACTCAATAGAGGAATTGGCAAAGACAGACACTTCAGAAGGAGGGTAATTAAATACCTATTCAACATATAAAATAGGTGCTTAACTTCATTAATCATTAGAGAAATACAAATTAAAAGTGTAATAAAATAGCCACTTCAGTCAATTAGAATCACTGAACTAAAAAAGATGGAAAATATCAGTTGTTGTTGACAATGTAGAATAACTGTTACAACTACTTTGGTAAACTGCCAGTATGTGTTAAACTTGAACATTTACAGAGACCATGACTTAACACTACCCCATAAAAGTATAGTCCCAAAAGAATGCATTCAAAATACTTAGTAAAAGATGTGCATTAATATGTCCATAGAAGTACAATTCCTTGAGCTGTATACTTTTGTGTATTTATATTTTTCTTCAACAAATAGTTAAAATTCTCTGGTAGATACCCAGTTAAGTTCAAACTTGTGAACACATCTTGCATGGGCCTTTCCATTCCAGGCTTCTCTTGACTCTTTAGCTGCATCTCCTGTCTCTTCCCTTTTGAATCTCACCATCCCATGTTCTTGGAATTCTGTGCCCCAGCCATAGTGAATTTCTTGTATTTTCAAAAAAATGCATTAAGCTGTAGTGCATTCTGAGATAAATATGCGGGTTCACATTTTCCTTTTACTCTTTATATCTTCACCCTACTTAATCATTCTAACTATTGCCTTTCAAATTTGTTATTCTTAATGTCTCAACTCTCAGCTTGTCAGAGATGCCTTCCTGCACATTCTTCCACACCATTCACCCACATAGGAGCAGATGCTCTTCTTGTTTATTGCCCTTTCACATTTTGTACATAACTATCAAAACACTGGTCATGTTTTATCCTGTCTTGTCATATCATATATCCCCTATCAGATTATAAATTCATTGAGGGAAGGCTGAGGGTAGGATTCATGGAGAAAACTTATTCATTTTTGTACCACCATCACACATTGTCCAATGCCTGTTAAAAAGTAATTATACTAAATAGGTATTTGCTCAATGACCACGTGAATTATTAAAAGTTGTGTTTCCCTAACTAAGGAACTGAATTGGCTGTTTAAACATAATCATAACTTTCAACCTATCTAGGAAATGCATGAATCGTATCCTGTGGTCGAAATGATATATGATCCAGAATTATATTAGAAGTGGATTTTTGATATGTGATTTGGGGACTCCTGTGGGTCCCCAGGATTATTTCCTAGAACTCCAAGATCAAATCAATTTTCAGAATAAATTGCAACATCAATGCCTTTTTCATCATCATTGTCTCGTGAGTGTACAATGGAGTTTTCCAGAACATGCAAGTCGTGTGATAGTACAACAGATTGAATATAGAAGCAGAGATGAGAATCTAGTTGTCTTCTATGAGGAAGACATTAAAGAGATCTGTAAAAATGTCAGATAATCTGCTATTCTCATTAATTTGTTCTTGAAAACTTAGTTATTATTTGTAAATAATATGTATCTTATTTAGATTCAAAGTAATGGGCTTGTTATTTTTAAATGAATTAGTAAATAGATTTAAATTTTCCAGTTTTAATTTCTAATGCAGTAAATAAAAATAAATATAGTCTACATATACAAAAGATCTTTTGGGTCCTTAATAAAAGTATAAAGGAGTCCTTAGTTAAAAATGAACACCCTGCTAATTTGGAAGATTCACTTAGTATTCTTGGGTCTGATTTGATCAAGATATCCGATAAATACGGAGTTTAGTAATATTGTTGCATGCATATGTCCTTGGAAGGAAAAGGTGGAAACTTCCCTGGAGAAATATTTACTTTATAATTATAATTTTAAAAACAGTACCAAACTAAATAGTACTTTCAAACTCAAGGAAACATGGGAATGACTTTAGAATATTGTTCAGAAAATGCATTGAGATACACAATGCAAAATGATTTTGTCCTTCTGTTCTTGCCTAATTTTGTTGAAATTTTGAATTTGCATAAAATAAAGTTGGTTACACTATTTAGTATGTGAATTGGTATGCTGAAGAAATTTTATAGCCATGCTGATTCAAAATGTAATATTTATATGCTATATATATGTATGAAAATTGAAAAAAATTATGGCTTTCAGTCTCACTGTGGGCAATATCTGTACAGCTTTTTAACTTTCTCAAGCAATTATTTTTCTGTTCTCTAGTGATATCGAAAATTTCTCCCAAAGTTATCTGTACATGCTAAAATAAATTTCACCTTTATTTTCTGACCATTTTATGAATCATCTGATACAATTTTATTTGGTTATCCCTTTTTCAATAATTAATACCCCTTTGTATAATAATCGAATTCAATATACTTTAAATCAATGTTTTTCCTAGTGAAGATTAACAATACAAAATCCCATTTTTAGAGTTTTGTTTTAAATACAATTATATTAACAGAACCACAACTTGTTTTTATACATCAATGCTGAACATTTTTGTAATTTCATGGCAAAAATTTTCCATTTTATCATAATATTCAGAGAAAATTATATTTATTTATGAATTTCCTGTTTTCCATTATTTAGCTTAAATTATGTAACAATGTATTTTTCCTCAAAATCCATATAGTGAAATTGAATTTTAAAATTATGTAGGTTTCAGAGATGGAGTAGTAATAGATGTGGAAGAAATTATTTTAGTTTTTCTTTTAGACTTTGGAGTTTGTATTATCTTTTTCTGTTTGTTTGTTTTGATTTAGATATGAAGATCTCCAAAACATACAAAAATAGAAATGATGGTATGGTGAATTTCATGTGCTCCTTCCCCAGATTTAACACTTGTGAAAATTCTGCCATGTTGTCTTCATTTATTCCGTTGCCTTTTTGTTTTTTTCTTTGCTGGAGTTATTTTTTTTTAAGAGCGGAGTTTCTAAAATGTTAATATTATTAGGGTATATTCATAGAATGATCATTCTCATTCAATAGGTCTGTGGTGAGGAGAGAGATTCTGCATTTTTAACAAGTCCTTAGAGGAAGTGAATGCTGCAGATATGTAAAGTATATTTCAGATATTATGCCTTTTCAACATTACCTCCTTCAATATGCATTTCTAAAAATATGGACATTTTCTTAACACAAGCACTTGCAGTTATCACACTTAAAAACTAACAGTAATTGTCTATTCTCATCTAATTCTCAGCCCATAGTAAAATTTCCCCAATTATCTTAATAATTTATTTTTATGGTCAATTTATTCAAATAAAGATCCAAACTAGGACAATGCGTTACATAATTTGTTTAGCCTCTTGAGTTGCTTTCAATATATGGCAGTCTCCCCATCCATTTTACTTTCATATGCACTGACTCTAAAGAGTTATCCTGAAGAACATAATGCCATCTGGGTTGTCTAAGTAAGCTTCCTTTTGATATCTTTTATCTAGCCCCTCTATCCTCACCAGATTTAGGCCAAAACAGATAAATTTCATTTTCTGCCTGTCTCTTTTTCCCTGTAGATGTACTTTTTCCAAACCTTCTTTCCACTGAGTATGTTATTTTTTGAGCATTGCAGGTATTTTTACAGGGTTCTCATTTACTTTTCCTCACTAATGAAGTCGTGTGGTCTTATCTCCTGTCCCTGCCCAAGGCTCCAGCATTCTGAGATCAGCCAGTGCTCACAGAGCAAAATTGACTTTATTCCCCACAGACTACATTATTTTCTGACCCCTCTTGGTCTAAGGATCTCTTTCTTTCTTAAAATTTTGTTATGGAAAATTTCAAAGCTGTACAAAAATAAAGGGTAAGAGCATATATTATAATATAATGAGCCCTCATATACAGATCACCACCACAAAAATTATCAACCTCACAATCAATCTAATTTTCACCTACAGCCTTACCCAGTTACCCCTCCAAAATAATGTTGAATCAGATCTCAGATATCATTTCACATCTGCAAATATTTCAGCACAAAACTAAAAGAAAGGTGTTTTAAAAAATTTTTAAAAACATATCCAGAAATACGATTGTACCTCTAAAAATTAAGTGATTCTGCAATATCATCAAATACACATTCAATATTCACATTGTACCAGTTGTCTTATACTTCTTAAACAGGATTTTATTCAGAATCCTAACAAGTTCCATGTTTTGTATTTGATTGAAATGTTGGTATCTTCCTTTAATCTTAACCATCTCTCTTTAAAGCCTTGCTTTTATGTTGTTACTGTTGTGGTGGAAAAAAAAAATCAGAATATTTGCCCTGTAGAGTTTCCCATACTCTAGATTTTGCCAATTATATCCCTATGTTGCCATTTAACACATTTATTGGCCCCTGTATTTCCTGTAAATTGGTAGTTATATATAAAGGCCTGGTCAGATTTAGGTTTGATACATTTGGGGATGTGAAAACTAACTCACAGTTTGTATTTTCATCACTTTATTATCAACTTTTAGGCTCCTCTAAAGTGCAGTTCTTGTACAAAAATCTGGATAATGCTTCATTGCCCTTCCTTTACCCACAACAACTACTTTTCTTTTTTTTAAAACCAGTTTTCAGGGTAATGAGTTAATTACCTATTTTAAATGGTGACCAGTCATATTTTTGTGCTGTTATTGTTTCTTAATATCAGTAATAAACATTTTCTAAATTATTGCAGTTTTTTGTTGATGCTGAAATTATCCCAACTCAGGCTATTAATTGATAGCCTATTCAAATTTTCCTCTTGAGTATTTTTGAGATTCCCTAAGTAGTTTTTGGTGGATTTCTTGCTTTGTTGTAATAATGAGAAAAACAAAATGCACCTATAGGAAAAAAAGTGTATGTAAAATAATTTCTGTTTTTTTTCCCCAGTATTTTTGCATGCCATAGGATGAAATGTGGGAAGTATATTTAATCAATTATATTTGGTAATGGAAACAAAAGGAAAAATGTGTAGCATCCTCGATTTATCAGTTTACATGGAATGCTGGCAATTGTCTTTGGGTACCAGATTCTGAGTTTTCTTCTCATATTTTACTGAGGAGCTATATACCAAATCCTCATGTTCCATATAGGTCAAGTTTCATGGGACATAGGTTTCAAATTCTTTCTCTTTATATGTGTGTATGTGTGTGTGTATATATATATACACACACACATAAATATATGTGTATATGTATGTATGTGTGTGTATATATATACTAAACACATTTTGGTTGCAATGTCAGTGGCTATAGAATAAACTCTTAACCTCAGTAGCTTACCAAAGGTAGATTTTTAAAATTATGAAACCCAGCTGTTATTTAGTTACAATGGATTTCAGTGAACTTCAGAATACTTTCTAAAAGATTCTAGCATACTATATTTTGTAGTACATGTAGACTCCCTATTTTCTCAAAATAGATATATTTATCTGAACTCTACTTTCTTCCCAAGCAATCATCTAATGGCATATTAGTAATTTATAAGAAGAAAGCAAATTAATCTCCTGACAGAAGCTTTCACTAATTTTAATGGTTGTAGGTAATTAGTACAATATTGGGCCTTGGGAGTCAGTTGTCAAATGACGGTTAAAATCTAAGGAGATTTTTACGTGAGAACATAGTTAATCCAAAAGAGAATAAATAAACTGTAGGTAACAGTTATTTCATATAGAGAATTATTTAAATCATGTGAAAATATTGCATCTGCCAGAAATTAATCAATTCCAGTTTCTTTTTCTTTATTTCCATCGGAGAGACTATCTTTCAGAAATCTCTCTGAAATAAGTAACAAAATTTAAAGCTTGCATTTATCAGGTTATCATGTGATTTACTTTTCCAGACTGCTGAAACATGATATAAGAAAGTGCAAGATAACACAACAGTGATTTTTTTACTTCTGTAAAACATTAAGCTCTCATAATTTCTTGGCTATGCATTCCTTTAAGTTCAATTAATAAACTAAGATAGTGATTAGGGCTGAATTCCTCCTTATACTTCACCTGCTTTCTTCCTCATCATCTATTTTCAGTGTACGTAAAATATAAGTTTTTATTTGTGACTGAATGATCCTTGGTTTCTTCTTGTGGAAGAAAAATAGGAACAAAGAATCAAGGAAACAGTCTGAAATTTCTTTACTTTCATTATCATCCCAGGAAAGATTTCTAAAAGAAGAAATATAGTTGATTGTAGGAGAATTGCCATTGACATGGCTAGTAATTAGCCTCATATTATCTTCAGCATAGTTCACAGCCACACATCACAGAACAGAAAATGGGGGTCTTAGACAAACAGAATTCTTGTGGAAGATCATTAAGATTCCCACTGTGACATGCCATGTGAAACTGCATGGATTCAAATTAGTCATCTGCATTGTTCTATATTTTCTACTGTGGAAGATATTAACTCATTTCAAAAATCCACAACTGATACACATTTATGACTAGAGTAGCATGCTCCACATTTCCATTTATGAAATTGTACTGCAAATATTCTGTTTCATTAATAAAGCTTGTTTGCAATGCATTCAATTGTTTCACTCTATTAAACACCTTCTTTTCCACAACTGAGTTTTAAATGTGTAGCGTCTTACTGTAACTTCTAAGTTCTGACAGGGTAAAATTCTATGGAGGAAGCTTTTTAGAAGTGCTGTTTTTAAATGACAGAAAGGAAATATTTTGTTTTATAAGGTATAATATGGGGACCCAAGTATCTGTCTCAGCCAGTAGAAACTGTGTTTTTGTTTTTTCAAAAACATATGATATATGTGTGTGGTATTTTTCCTTCATTGTTGACTGTAATTGTATTGTTCTGGATGGTGGTATGATCTGTAGGTTTATAGAATTTGTTACCTAAATTCTTTGAAGGGTGAACATTAAATCAGTGAATTGGATATCTGGTCAGTGAGACACTTTCAATCAATTTGACTGGCTTTTAAAAATTCATCAGAATAATTAATTGTGTGTTTCTCAAAGTTCAATTAAATTATTTGCTCAGGCTATGGTTTCTAAGATGCTAATTCCTGAGAGAGGCTAATCCTTCATATATGTCTAAAGAGTGAAATAAAAACTTAAAGCCTCTCCCAATAGATTAGGGAGAAGGGTGGCATTATAGACCAAAGGAACAATATGTCTGAAGGCAAAAAATATCTACATACACACACATAAGTGTATATCCATATATATATGTATATATAAATATACATATATATTGTTTTTATTATTCATGGTACATAAATAAGAGTGGGTGAGTTCAAGAGTTGAGGACAGAGAGTCTGTCTACATGTCTGTTTGATTTCACATAGATTGCTTTATTGTTCTAACTAAATTTATTAACTGATGTATTTAATTACAGAATATTTACTGATCACCTACTATGTGTGTGGCATAATGATAAAAAAATTTACAAGAAAGTAAAGGGAACCAGGTTAAAAATAGATAATATTGTGAGAGAAATTGTTTCATTAGAATATGTCTTGGAGTTGATTGTTATGGATCAATTTCCCATGGTACCCTGTGGACCCTTTCATGTTTAAATATAGGTATTCATTTATTTACAGACATTTTGCTCAGATTTTAAGATATTTCCATACTACTTTTTAAAAAAATGTATTCTTCAGGGACTAATATATGTATATTGGATCTTGAAATACTGTCTCACTGGCCAATTTTACTTCTTTCTTTATATCATTTTCTTTGTCTTGTTTGTTTCCTGCTTTTCTTCTGTCATTTATTAAATTTTCATTTGAATCCATATTATTTTATATGAATTATTAAAGAATTGCTATTTTATTGTTTTTGTAAAAGTACTGCATGTATAAAATAAAAATTAAAGCATTGTGAGGCATGCAACTAGGTGAATGAATCATGAGGACATTATATAGAGATTCCTTTTTAGTGTCTAGTGTATTAGAATAGCTAGAAGGAAGTACCTGAAACTGTTAAATAGTAATGCAGCAGCCCTGATTCTCAATGATGATTGTACAACTATATAGTTTTTATCATGTGACCATGTGATTGTGACTGCCACTCCCTTTATCCAGTGTATGGGTAGATGAATAATAAAATTAAAGAGAAAAAAATATAAATAATGGGGGGTGATGAGGGGTGTGGAATGTTTTGGGTTTTCTTTTTTCTTTTTATTTTTTTGGGTGTAATGAAGATGTTCTGAAATTGACTGTGGTGATGAATACACAACTTTTTGATGACCTTGTGAGCCATTGATTGTATACTTTGGATGGATTATATGGTATGTGACTATATCTCAATAAAATCGCATTAAAAAATTAAAGCACATTTTCCAGTTGAAAATGTAAATGTTAACATTAAGTATTGCAAATAAATCAGAGGATAGCCTGATTTTTAAATTTATTTTATTTTTTTACTCATGGTATGAGCTTGACTATGGTTGGGACTGCCCACATTATTTTTTTACTCATCTTTGAAGTTGCATATATTCAGCTGATTTTTGGCTTTGTGTTGGTCATTCTGTAACATTTTTTTCTTTGAAAAAATATCTCATTTAAATAATCATATTCAAATATTCATTTTATAATTTCTCTGGTATTATGTCTTTGAAGATACATTTTTGTTCATTTGTGCATAGTTGGGATTTCCTTTGTATTCCATATCATTTTAGTCATATACATTCTATTTTTTGTATCTAATATTTTTCAAAATTATAATTATTTCAGTTTGTATTTGTTTTATTCTGATGTCTTCCAGCTTAATTTATATCCTTCTCCTTTCTTACTATCTCCTATATTAGTCCTATACTTTCTTTGTATTCTCTATATTATTTTTATTTTATTAGAAAGCATATATTGACAAAGTTTTGTTTTCTTGAGCAATTCCTCTTTTGATGTATGTCCTTCATCTGCCTTTTGCTTAAATTCCTTTTTCCTTTTGCTTTTCCATATCTACAGGTTCTATGTAGAGTTCTTCTGATTACTATTCATTTGTGGATTTGGCCAGACCCTTTTAAATAATAGTGTAGAAGGGAGATTCATGTTACAAATACTATTTCACCAAATATATATTCCCTTGGTTCCAGGAACACATGACCTCTCTCTTTTGGTGGCTCAAGAGGTTCCCTGTATTAGAGATTTCCTGAATGTTCTGTTCTGGTAAATTCTAGGTATCTTCCATTCTTCCTATATAGCCTCCAACAATGTCCTTAAGCTAGGACACTGGGTTGTAGACATAAGAAAGAGAATGTTGGACTTTTTTTTCCTCCCTTTCAGCTACATATCACTTTAAATTTAACAATATCAAGCTGGAATGTTACAGGGGATTTTTAAACATTGTTTACATGAGCCATCTTGGCTTCGAAATCTCATTGCAGTAATAAAATGTTCATTAGATAGACCACTTGGAAATTTGGAACTTATTTTACAGAAACCTATATTCAACTCCAGATTTGAGGAAAGGACTTCTTCCATATTCAAGTACAAATAAATATCCAGTTTTTGAAGGAATCATATACATAAATATTAACTTCTAGATTAAATTCTTCATCACTGTCTAACTTTTAATTTTGGTGAGTTTTGAAAGAGAGGAATGAAATAAAAACCATATATTATATATATATATATAAAGTCCTCTACTCTTACTCTTTGATTATAATGATTTTTAATTAAAATAAAATAACCACTAACTCTTAAAATTTGGAAATTTCTGTGCATCTTTAAAATGTGGAATGTATAGCTTGTCAAAAAGCTTTTCTTCTTCAGTCTAACATTCTGTCCTCAACTCTAGAATTCATATTCCCTAATTTATATGAAATCTTATAGTATACCATGAAAGAAAAAACCAAAAGCCACACAACCACACACACACACACACACACACACACACACACACACACACACACAGTTTTTGCCTTCAGCCATAGTTGGTCTACAAAGGACTCTTTGTCATGGTCGTAACAATCAACTCCAAGGCATATTCTAATACAACAATTTGAATTTAAATATAAAAAAAATTTCAGGAAAATGCAATATAATTTATTCAGTTAAAAGAATTATACTAGCACCATACTCTTCAAAAACTACATAAAAGGTAAGGCAATAGTGGAGCAACATTTTCAAGAAACATGAAGAAAGAAAGTGGAACCATGGATATTATGAAGAGCCAAGCTCTTCTTCAAGTGACAAGATTATTAAAACAATAAAACAGTTTTGCATGTGTGATAACTCAGGGAATAATGCACATATGTGCCCTCTCAATTTGATAGTGCATAAGCATTATCAAACTGAGAGATAACAGGATAAAATGGAAAATGAATAAAGTAAGAATTTCTTTTGTTTAATTGCAAAATGAAGACAAAAACAAGGGCTTTGTCATGCTTAAGATATAATACATAGACATAATTTATTCTTAACAAATGGAAAGAATGCAGCCAAATAATGAAAAAAGAATGGTAAGAGAAAGAGCAAAGTAGTATAAAACAATTCAGTTTTTACAGGTAATAGATAAAGAGTCAAAGACACACTTTAAAACTGGCTTGTCAGATATTAAAAGATTAAGTAAGGAAAAAGTAATTTGAAGACTTTATAAAAGCATTAATGTAAAGGCAACAATAGAACATAAATAAAAGCCTACCTAATTTCAAAAGAAATTTTTTAAAAAGCCAAGAGAACACACTAAATAGTCAAAGAGATACAGTAAACAAAACATAACAAGCACAGTTACAACAACATAAGAAATGCCCCTTAATTGAGATAAGCATATTGGTCATATCAATGACTGTGAACTAGCTTAATTTGCCTATTAAAAGGAAAGAGATTTTTCATTTGGCTGATAAAGCAGCATCTATATCTACACTGCATACAAATATGTAAAATGCAGCAATTCAGAAAGGGTAAAAATGAAGAGATGGATAGAGATTTACTCTGCATATGAAAGTTTTAAGAAAGCAGAGGTTAAAATTTTGCCAATATACAAGTTAGGGTAAAATACATTAAACAATTTATCATGCTAAAAGCCATATTTCAAAATGAAGATAAAAATGTTTTGAATGTTTAAACACTACATAGTCCTGCAATCAACTATATAAAACAGAAACCACAGGGGAAGCAAGGAGGAATAGAAACAGACTGATAATAGGAGGATTTAACCTGCAATTCTCAGTATAAAAGTCAAGTGGAGAACAATTAATAAGAATAAAAAATAAATCAACAGCATAACCAACCAAGAATATATGTTGGATATATATCAGACAAAGTATCTGATAATAAGTGCACCATCTTCACAACCACACATGGCACATTCACATATGAAAAAGGATCATATAATAAGAAAAAATAGGTTTCATAAAATAGAAATATTCAAGTAACACTCTCTAATTATAATACAATAAAAATGGAAATGAAAAATAATAGAAACAAAAAGCCATGCCACTAGGAAATTTACAAGAATTCTATTGATCAACCCTTCATGAAAAAGATTAGGAAGTTTCTGTAAAATGACAATAAAAATTCTACATATCAGAATATATAAAATAGATCTAAAGCAATATTCTGAGGAAAATTCATACCTCTAAATATCTGCATCAAAAAACTGAAAGAATGAAAATGTGACTTAAATTGCCAACTCAAAATACTAGTAAATGAACATCAATGTAAATGAAAAGGAAGTATGAGATGGAAATAGTAAAAATAAGAGCTAAATTAATGAGTAGAATACAGAAAAAAATAGAACTCTAGTTGAAAGAACTTTAGTTCTTTGAAAGGAATCAATAAAAGAAAAAAAACTAATTTGATTTTTTAAAGAAGGAAGAAAATAAATCAAGTTGGAAATAACTTGATACAAATTAAATTTTAAAAACTTGTAATGGGCAATTTGCATTTTATATGTAAATTTGAGAACCTTCATTAAATGGATAATTTATTAGGATATAATAATTTGACCCTAAGTTAACTTATAAATGTAATAAAATCCCAATAAAAATATCAATGAATTTTGCATGGAGCTAGTTAAGTTGCTTCTAAAGTTCATGAGGAAAACTGAAAAATGCTGGAATAGATTAGAAAATATGGATAGGAAGACCTGCCTGAGAGGAATGACCCTGCAAGATATAATGCAAAGTCACTATAATTAAGACAGTGCGTTACAGCACGTGAATAATCAGGTCAGTGGAATAAAATTAAAAGTCCATAAATTGACCCAACTATAATTAGAAGTCTAATGTGTGATAAAGGTGGTATATCAAATCACACATATATAAAGTAAAGAGAATATTACAAGGAATTCCAAATTGCCTGTTACCCAACTTCAGCAATAATGAAACATAGTTAATCCTGTTTCATCTGTAGCCTCAACCACTCACTACCCCTTTATAATATCACTATGAAGCCATTTTTTAATAAAAGGTATAGAGATTCTGTAAATTTTGGAGAGTGGGTGCAAGCATTGGTGTTTTTAAAAATTTCTCCATTTGATTCAACCAGGGTTGAGAAACACAACTCTGAATGTACTTATGTGTTATGTATTTATGTATATTTTTATTGATTGAGTATTCTTTTGACCTGAAGATATCCCAACTGTCAATTTTTTTTTGTATCGGACAATTTATATATACATATATGTTGTTCCTCATTGGGTAAAACTTCAAAAGCATTATGCTTTTGGGTGGACTATAATTTTTACTAACTATCCCTCTGACATAGAAAAAATGATATATCATTGTTATTTTAAATAATAATCTTTTACTACTAGTATGATTGAGTAACTTTCTATGTAAGTGTAGATTATTTGATTTTCTTCTGTGAATTGCCTGTTCATTTTTACCCACTTTGCTATAGTTTTGTTCTGTCTTACATAGTAGCAGAAATACTTTATCTATGATGAATACTAGCTTTTTCTTTTATAAGTGTTTACAAAATATTTTATATTTTCTTTAACCTTTTTATAGTGTACTTTGCAATAATTATTTTCATTAATTGAAAAACAATATTACAATAATTAGGTAGAAAAGAGGTACCAAATCCACTTGGCCAATTTGAAGTCGAGGATAGGAATATATTTGCAATTTCATTTTTATAGGGCATATTTATCAAAATTGAATTGTTTTTCTCTATACCTTTTTTGCCTATGTGCAATATATTTTAATTTTCCAAATATTATCCATGAGGCTAGCACACTTGCAGACTGGAAAGGGGAGAGGGAAGGGGATGCCAGGATAAGTAGCATATGAGCTTCTTCAACGTCAAGGAGTGACACTGAAGCTTGGATAATCCAAGAGAGATGATTTCCAAGAAAACTATTTGTATTGTCACTCTCTGGTGGAGAAGCAGAGATGTTTCTTTGATTTGTCAGGTTGTGGCCTAATTCAGAGAAGTATCTGAGATGTAACTTTGCTCTCCCAGGAATGCTGCTGTGAGATTCCCCCTTTAATCTAGGAAATGTTGCTCAAATTTCTGGGCTGCTAGGGTTTCAGAAATACCTTCATATGGGGAGTAGTTCAGTTCTTTCACAATTGCCAGAATGGGTCATGCATACATGAAATAAAAATCAGATTCAATTAGGGTTGAGCAGTAGAGAGGAGTAAAGTATGGATTGGGTAGGTGTAGAGAAAGGAAACAGAAAAATCACTATGGCTCTGGTCAGCAACAACTCTAATTGTCAAATGCAATAAACTTTTTTTAATCTACATCTCAAATGATTTAACTTTGAAGTTTCTATTGTTAATCACTCCCTTCTTTGGGAAAACTTTCCACTACCACTCCACTCCACCTCAACCCCCAACCTTTGCTATTGACTTCCTTAAAAACCCTCTCTCCATTATTTTCTTTGAACAAATCTTATTCTTCTACACTTGATCTTAAAAATCTGCTCATTATTTAAATGTTAATTTTTGGTGTTCTTTCTTTGTCCCTCTTCTATTTTCAAAGCTTTCTTTGTTGACCCTAACCACTTTATATCTAAAAACAAGATATCAAAATTTCTCAACTGACCTAAGTCATCAGATATTTCTTTCTATTTTACCTCATATATCATCACTGCATAGCATGATATACAAAAATTTAACAGTTTAAAATGACAACTATTTTTATTATACCTTTCAATTTTTTGGATTGATGATTCAGAAAGATCCCAGTCAGGTTACTCTTCTCCATGTAGCATAGACTAAAGTGTTATTCAGTTGTGGAACAGTCTTTCTAGAGAGTCTGAGATGGCTTCATTCATATGGCTAGCACCTTGGAGTCGATGATTGGAAAGACGGGCTCAGGTGGAATTGTCTTTTGGAACATCTACATATGGTGATCTTAGAGTAGTTGAACTTATTACATGATGGTTCAGGGCTTCCATAGAGGGTGTTTCAAGGGTCAGGAAGTGGAAGTTATCAGTCTCTTGAGGCGTGTGTATGAAAATGGCATAGTGCCACATCTGTTGCATTCTATCAGTCAAATTAGTCACACAAACAAGCCCAGATTCAAGGAAAGGGAACTTCATCTCTCATTAGGAGAAGTAGAGAATTTGTGGTTATTTTTAATCAACCATACCTGCCCAGCCATTTATTAAATATAATAGATTCTGAATCCTATGTTCTATTAAAATTGTCTCCTCTATCCACCTCTACTGCTTTATTCTTAGATGTCCATAATTTGTCACTCAAGCTACCTTGTAATCAGAGTGACCTTGCTGAAAACATTCAACAGTTCCTCATTACTGAAAGGGAAACATCCAGACTCTTAGCAAATTATACAAATTCGTTTATGATGTTGTTCCTCCCTAGTTACCCAACATTCTTTCTTTCTTTCTTTGTGTGTGTGTGGTTGTGTGTGTGTGTGTGTGTGTGTTTGAAAAGAGCATGACAAAAATGCTAAGATTTACTATCATTACTTTCATAACTTTACATGCATATATTTTTTCCATAAAATATTATAGAAGAGTTTTATTTGTGTTTCAATAAAAAGACTGTCATTTTAGAACAGGCAGCTAACAGCAACCAACATTATTTCTTGATTTTCCTCTGCCCTCCCCCCAAACTAACCTACAGACCAGAAAAAAGTATTTAGAAATGTAGGAAGAAAACAATTTATTTCAACCCCTTGTCTGTACTCACTTTAAGGAATTTGTTTTAATTTAGTTCTTGTTTGAAGCCTTTACTGAACATTTCCCATTCTAAGGTAAATTTGACCACTCCCTCATTTGTACCTCACTGTTCATTGAAAATATTTCTAGCATCATTTTTTTTTCATTTATCTTTACATCCCTATATCTACTAATCATTGAGTTCACCAAAAGAAGTTACTCTTCTACTATTTCCTTGTCATATTTGTAATCTCCTGCCTAGTTTGGGATCTGAAACCATGTTGACAACTAAAAATCATTAATTAAATAAATACATGTAGAAGAATGACTAGGCATTTCCTCCCTTTGAGTTGAGTCAAGCAGATACATTGCCAGGAAGCAAACACATAGTGAAGAAAAAGAAAAGGTGCACAACCACAACAGCAAAAAAAAAACCACAAGTAGCATATTGGACAAGAATGAGAAATTTAAGGCAACATATAAGATTTAGGCTAAAATATTGATTTCAGAATATGACTGGAAATGAGTGATGTCCTAAATGTCTTTCAAATGCTCTCTGGCAAGCTCATTTAATAGTATATCATTTTTTTTTTACCATGTTGTGCTACCGACAAATCAAATCATGTCTAGAAACAGTTGAACATCTGTTTGTATTCTAAGGAGTCAATGACAATGACCCAAATCCATCTTATTTATCATTATCTTTTGGTTGCAAAGACAGACATCCGCATTCTAAGTAGCTTAGGTGAAAAATTAAATGTATTGTAGCATACACCTCCAGGATGAGAAAAAGTGTAGCTTAGCTTCAAAGACAACTGGAACCAAGGACTAGAAAATACCAGAACTCTCTTCGTTCTTCCGATCTCTTTAATCTGATTGCTTTGCAACTTGACTTCATTTTCTCAAACAATCTTTTATATTGGGTAGAAAATAGAACCTCTAAAAGAGCCCAGGCTTCACCTCTCATTGTATACCACTTCTGAGAGACTAAAAGACTTTTTCCTCTCTGATGCTAAATTCAAAGATCTTGGGAAACATTGCAGCAGGCCCCGTCCGTGCAAGATCAACCTAATTAGGGTGGAGGTACGGATGAATTGTGCTTTCTTTGCACAGCTTAATTCAGTTGCCTACCCTGAACCTATCAAGAATGGAAAAAAAGGCAGGCATTATAATAAAAAGACACTTTTCATTGGAATTATGTAGTTGAAATAGGGGAAGAAAATTGTTCCAGAAAAAGAAAAGTGGTATTATAGAAATTTAACAACTGACATACTACATATCTTGTATCTGTTAGGAAACGTCTTTGGCTGATAATAACAGAGACTCAAAATAGCAATAGCTTCAATAAAGTAGGAGTTTTTCTCTCTCTCATAATGCAAGTATAGTGATAAACAGCTTAGGGTTTTATTGTAGTTTCATAATGATCTCATTGACCTAGGCTCCTTATATCTTTCTGTTCTGCCAACTTTATCCTGTGGTTCGTCTGCACACTTTCCTCATGCTAATAAGACAATTGCTGGAATTCAGTAATTATGTATGTAATCCATGCAGGATGAATGGAGATTAGCAAGAGCATAAAAGGAATTTGCCATGAGAGATGCAAATTTTCTTTTAAATAAATTTTTATTTATTTTTGAAAAATTGTTTAAAACAAATATTCTGTTAAACTTATTTTTAAGTGGATCCATTGCCATTCCTCAAGAATTTAAGAAATCCATAATGAAGCAACAACATGAGAATGGTATTGGTTAAACAGCTAGCAATATCTGCCACATATCTCTGTTCCTCTGGTAAGATTTAGCATAGGATTTAAAACATATAAATAATCAAGCAATAAGAAGTTACAAGCAAATTTTATATTTGATTGAAAATAACAAACTTTAAGTCCAAAATATTTACTATTTCAAAATATGTTATAGTCTGTGTCTCTGCCAAAATTTTACTTCCTCTCCTTCTCAGATTAAGTAAATAAAATCAATATTTTCTGTTATTTGCAAACTTTCAGGAGTCCATGATCATGAACATGTGTATGTGTGAGAGAAAGACTAAACACCAAGAGAGCTGTAGATAAGCTTGATTTTCCAGAATTATTTATTCAACACTTTTTATGAAGATGGATGCAAATGACCCTGCAATTTCATGTTTTTCTCTTCCAACTAAGAAAAAAAAAACTACATGAAACATGACTGGGTTTTTTTGTGTGTGTGTGCCAACAAGTGTGTTTTTGTTTAGCCATCACTTGTGTTTATTTTGAGATGCAAAAATTTCTGGTTATAAATATTTCCAAATGTCTTATAAATGTTGTACCAATAAGAGATTTTGTATGTCATGTTATTTAAAAGAAAATGGTTTAAAACAAATATTCTGGATCTAGGAGAGACCAGTTTTTTTTTTTTTTTTTTAAATGTATTTACTTGATGATAGTGTTCACTGCACTTTAAAGCTTCTAAAATAATAGGATCAACTATTTCAGGAATCTTCATCACTGAAAAAAAATTCCAGGACTTCCATGTTGCATAAATCCCAGATGATCCCAGATGACTCAGCATTCTGGCTGTTCATTCAGTCAAACAATCCACAGTGATTATTTTGTCAAATGCCTAGAAAGAAGGAAATGACATAGAGGCCTTCAAGTTGTAGGCTACAGTCATATATTTTACAAATAGCCATAGCTAAGAAAAACACATTACTGGCAGGAATGCTTTGAATTAGAACCGATGCATTTCACTACCGAGATGGGGAGAAAGAATTCATTTGGTTATCCTTTCATGAGTAAATTGGTACCAATTCCATGAAAAATTTGGCATGCAGACTGGTAAAAATAATGTTTGCTAGAATCTCCCATAGCCATAGGGATCTACTTAGATTTGACTATTTTGTCCTATATATTAATAGTATATTGCTAATGGAGCTGTTCTCATATTAACATCCAGTGGAAAAGGATAAGGGACACCTTGTATGAAGCTTTGTTAAGTGAAGTCAGTGTATTTCTGGGTATGGTGTTTATGTGTGTGTGCACATTTGTGTGCATGTGCACATACATATGTGGAGTGCTGGGCTGAAATACTAGAATTTGAACACCAGTGTTGAAAACTTGCTAAGCAGAAGCTACACCAGATATGATTCTCCATTGAGAGAGGTGAAGGCAAGGGAGGAGTAACAAAATAAGTTGGATAAGGTACAGTAAGAGTACCTTGCCTCTCCCAGTGAAAGAGGCTAGAAGACCTGAAAAGAATCCTTGGAGGAATTATTTGAGAATACCAAAGAGCAGATAGTAACCAGCAGATTGGAGAAAAAAAAAAAAGGAATTTCAAGAAATATACAACTGGTATTGGGTTTAGGATTTTTTTTTCCTCCGTAATTCTCAGGGCTGGATTCAGTGTGGTTGGAAACCCAGAAGTGGGCATTGGCTCTGAGGGAGAAAGCTCAAAGAGAAGTCCTCTAGCTCTGTTGTGAGAAGTTGGAAGGTGATCTCCTAACACACACACAGAGTGCAGGAAATTCCCCATTGTTGTTTTACCTTTATTTTCTCCATTCTTTCATGTCCCAGTCACTAAGCATTCTCATGGGCACTACAAGAGTCTATAATTCTAAGGGAAGGAAATATTCCTCTCTTATCAGAGGAACTGTGGTCCCCAAAGGGTGAGGCACACTCATGTTGCTTTTTTATATATATATATATATATATCTGACCCATCAGTGCTTGCCCCATATTTGTAGGAAGTGCACAACAGAACAGTGTAAATAAAGCCCCAGCCAGCTGGCAAGAGAATCAAAAAGGGGGAGGCCATGGAACTAGAAAATATCAGAGGTATAGTGGAGGGGTAGCAGCTTGGGGAACCATTTTAAGTTGTTTATGAACTCCTGCACTCATTGATGATTTGTACCTCCATAGATCTGACTATAAATAGCATATCATCCACTTTGAGAACTGAACTCAGAGAAAGAACATGGCCCAGGACACAGATTATCCACTGGGTGGTACATATATGGTACTGATCTAAATAGCATCATTGACCCTGAAATTTCAGTCCACAGAAGTCTCCTCAAAATTATGGTCTGATCTCATGTGGGTCAGCTTCTAGCTAAAACAAAAATATCAACATTCTCCATAGAACTTAAACAAGACCCAGAGTTTCATAGCATAACATTCCAAATGTCCAGGATAAAATCCAAAATTACCCAGTAAACCAAGAACCAAGAAAATCTCAACTCACTTGGGAAAAGACATTCAACACATGCCAAAACTGAGATTTCACAGACATTGGAATTACCTGGCATAGACTTTAAAGCAGCTATTATAAAAATTCTCTAACAAGTAAGGGTAAATGCTTTTGAAATGAATGGAAAGGTAGAAAGTCCCAGCAAAGAAATAGAAGGTACAATAAACTAATGGAAATTTTATAACTGAGATACGTAGTAACTGAAATAAAAACTCACTGGTTGTACTCAATAGCCAAATGGATATGACCAAGGAAAAAGTCAATGAACTTGAAGATAGATTAATAGAAATCATCTAATCTAAACAACATAGAGCAAAAAATTTTTAAAGTATGAGAAGAGCCTCATACTTGGTATTTTGGGACAATACCAAAAGTTCTGATATTCACTTCTTCACAGTCCCAGAGGGAAAGGAGAAAAGAGCAGTGAAAAGAAAAACAAAAAAAAGAATGCCTGAAAATTTCCCAATTTTGGTAAAAGATAGAAATCTATAGATGCAGGAAGTTCAGTGAGTCCCCCACATGATAAATAAACCCATGACAGTCAAATTTTTGAAAACAAAACACAAAGAAAATATCTTGAAAGCAGCCAGAGAAAAATGGCACTCTATTCATAGGGGCAAGGGTAAGAATGACTGTACATTTTGCATCAGAAACCATAGTAAGTGGAATAGCATTTGTAAGGTGTTGAAAGGGAATACTGCCAATCCTATGTCCAGAGAAAAATACCCTTCAGGAATAAAGGCAAAATGAAGACATTTTCAGACAAAGAAAACCTTAGAGAAGTTGTTACCAGCAGAAAAGCTGTAAAAGAACTGCTAAAGTAACTTTGTCAAACAGAAAGGACATGATACCAAAAGGAAACTTGGAACATAAGTAATGAAAAAAGAGCAATGTAAATGGTGGAACATAAGTAATGAAAAAAGAGCAATGTAAATGGTGGTACCTAACAAAATATAGTAGACTATTCTACTTTCTAGTTCTTTAAGATATGTTTTAAGGTTGAAAGCAAAAATTATAACATTGTCTTATGGGTTTTCATTTGTGTATATATATATATATGGTATATAAGACAAGTACAAAATAAATGGA